>NC_138029.1:124089033-125289033 GCF_964106645.2 Podarcis pityusensis
AATGATCCTTGGAGACTCTGGCAGAAGCTGAACAAACAAGAAAGATTATTTTACAGAACAAAGTTGAAAAAAGCAAAGGATGTGTCAGGAGATAGATAATGTTCTTTCAGGAAACAGTAAACCTATTAATAAATTGTACTAAATTTAGTGTGTGTTACAGGGTTCTAAACAAAGTAGTAAATGCACAGCTTTTTTAAACTTCTGTTGCTTTTTTTAAGTTATTCCTCTTCGATGTTACAGGTGTCTAGAGAGGGTGGCCAATGCTGAGCTTATTTCCAGTTATTTCACTTCAGCTCCTTAACTTAGTTGTTGCAACTTAATATTTTGATTCTTAAACAAGGTGGTACTTTCTGTCAGTTTCCACGCTCCTGAGGTACTTCTGACAGTATAGAAGACCCAGGGGGTCACCGCACCCTTCATAACTGGTTTGGGATTCTTCTCTTTCTAGAAGATCTTTCCCTTCCTGACTTAAATGAGATCCAAGTAGACAGTATGCTCACAGCTTCTGCTTCTACTACTGAAGCTGATGGAAGGCACTCTGGGCCACTGAGGCCGCCTGAGCCTCGAGCGACAGCAAAGGCTCCAGGAGTACCCCCAAGCTGTGAACCTGCTCCTTTGGAGGAGGAAACGTGGCCCCGTGAAGAGCAGGTGGCCTAGGGAACCCCCCCACTAACAGTGCCTCGGTCTTATCTGGATTGAGCTTCTTCCACCCGGATCTCTGCAACTGCTGAGAAGAGTTGAGTGCTGACTATTCCTGGCTCCCTGGAGCAGTCCTTGTTTCTGCTAATAAAGAGTTAGCTTCGCATGCTCTCTGCGATTTTTGCTGGCTGGCTCTAGGATTCCATGAATCCAAACTCCCTGGAGGAAGGGGGTGCAGTGGGACTAGGACCCCCACGCCCCGCTTTCCTTCAATCAGATTCCTGAGCAGGAGGAAGACGCCAAGGCAGCTCTGGAGCCCCTCCAGGAAATTTTCTGCCAGCGCCCCCAACCGTCCCCTGGCAATGCTTGGCTGGGCTTCCCTCCCACACCCTCTTCCTCCCAGGCTAATGGATGAGATGATGCCACACACCCCTCAGCATTTTAATGTCAATCAACTTTTTTTGGGAGGGGGTCAATGGAACCGTGGCCCCTAGGAGTTGGCTCCTGAGCCTCTTTCCACCCCCTCCCTGGGGAGTCAACCCTGAGGGCCCTCTTTGGTGATGGGGACCCTCATCTGAAGGACAAGGGAGGTTGGGGTTCGAATCCCAACGACGGGGTGAGCTCCCATTGCTCTGTCCCAGCTTCTGCCAACCTAGCAGTTCAAAAACATACCAGTACAAGCAGTTGTGGCATTTCTGTGCACTCTGGTTTTCACCAATGTACCCCGTTGCACCAGAAGCAGTTTAGTCCTGCTGGCAACGTGACCCGGAAAAGCTGTCTGTGGACAAACGCCAGCCCCCTCGGCCTGACAGCGGAGACGAGCGCCCCAACCCCACAGTCGCCTTTGACTGGACGTAACCGTCCAGGGGTCCTTTACCTTTTGAATATCCCAGTGTTATTGTGCGTGGGGGGAGGGTAATCTCCTGCGGGGGGGAGGGGCTTCATCCTGCCATGCAAGCCCTGCCTCTGGTTTGCAGAAAGCTGCGAAATCTGCACATGCCCAGAGTATGGAGGATTTTCAAAACTGTGGTTATGTTTGGTGTGGGGAAGAAAGGGGGGGAGCTGTCTGCGGACAAAGGTCCAGGGGTCCTTCACCTTCGCCTTCCCTTTGGTGGGCATCGCACGTCAGTTTCCGCAAAGGGGCCCCTGGGGGTGCAGGGCAGGGGAGCATCTCTTGGCCCTCCAGGGAAAGAGAAACGTGTGTGTGTGTGGAGGGGGGGAGACTTCCAAGGAGACCCTGCAGGTCCCCAACTTCGCCGCCAGATCCCACGTTCCCTGCCGGTGGGTCCCAGGGAAGGCGCTTCCAGGAGAGGCCCTTTAACATTCAATTATTTAGTCATTTCAAAGTAGGGATCCAGATGCACACGGCAGAATGGTAACGGGGAACCCCCACTTCCCTTGTCAGTCTGCATAAGAATGGGGGGGGGGCCTTGATGCAGAGTCCTTGGCCCAGATGGAGAAGGGAGGGCAGCCCCTAGAGCGCAGAAGCAGGCAGGGAGAGGGAGGGGCGGTCTCGGTGCCTTCGGCTTGCCAAGGGTTAAAAGGAGCAGAGCGGGATTCCTAGAGAGGACAGGAAGGGGAGGGCGGTGGGGGGGCAAGGTCCTCCCCAGCAGAAGCCCCTCCCTGCCCAGTCCCTTCCTGCGAGCAAAGAGGAGGCTGCTTTGTTCTCTCTGCTTTGCAAAAACTTCCTCGGCGCCCCTCCTGGAATCCGGTGAGTCTCTTCTCTCTTCCCCCTTGGGGTGCAGCGGGGAGAAGGGGGTCCCAGGGCTGCAAGGGAGGAGGCAAGGGGTCCCCCGTTCAGCTCATACATGGGGGGGGGAGACCCCCAAGTGAGGGAGCAGAGGGTCCTACCCCAATTCCTCTCTGCCAAGCCAGGGAGGGGCTGAGTGTCCAGCAGGTCTGCAACTCTGTTCTTCCTTTGGATCAAGATGCTGCCTTCCTTTTTGGGGAGGAGTCTTTGGGGCAACAAAAGGGGGGCATGCAAATAAGCCCCCTTCAGATTGAGGGGAGGGTCGCATTTCATAACACAGAGAAGCATCCAAGGACTCCGAGGAAGGAGAAGCCCTGTGGAGTGGGGAGATACAGCCCCCCTCCCGCCAAGTGTGGAGACTGGAGGGGAGACCCTCTCCCACCATCTACCCAAATACAATTCCCAGAGTTCCCTGGCAAGAAGGGTGCATTGGTGACCACTCTGGGAATTGCAGTCTTTGGACAGCAGGGCTGAAGCTGTCTCCTTGCACCTCTCAGGGTCCTGAACCAATTCTGGCTCCCAGGATTCTTGGGAGGAGTCCCTAGGGCCGGGTGAGATCTGGTTTCCAACCTTGTGATGGATCAGCAGCTAAACATCTGCCCCCTCCCAGCTGAGCCAGTGCACAGACTGGCATGTGCCACTCTTGGCAGCAGGAGCTGCATCCAGCCTTGCTCAGCTCAACATTTTTAGGAAGACTCATGCCCCTCCTGCCCTGGCAAGGCACTGGGGTGAAGCTGCCACCGCCATCAACATCCTGTATGAATAATAATAATAATAATAATAATAGTATTTACCTGCTACCCAGTTGACTGGGTTTTCCCAGACACTCTGGGCGGCTTCCAGCCTATACAATATACAGGGCTGCCTTCAGGTATCTTCTTTTTTTAAAAAAAAATAATATTTATTAAGAGTTTAAAGATTACAAAAAGAGGGAAAAAGTTAAACAAAACAAAACAATACAATACAATACAAAAAAACAAAAACACTAATCTTAACAAAACAAAATCAAAAACAGTTAAAAACACATCCAATAATTCCATATCTTATCTTTCATTTACTTCTTTCAGTGACCTCCTCGCACCTCCCTTTTTTGTATTCCAGTTCTGTTAGCTGTTTCAGCAAATCCTTTCCATCTTCCTCAGTTTTCTCTCCTATAATTTATCTTAACACAATCTAGCCTTATTTTTCTCTTTAATCCATTAACAATCTATTTTTACTTAATTCTTTGCAACATTTCTGCTAAAGCCATATAACTTCATTCCAGCATCCTTCTAACATTCATTAATTTTACAGTATTTCTGTAAATAGTCTTTAAATTTTTTCCAATCTTCTTCCACCGACTCTTCTCCCTGGTCTCGGATTCTGCCAGTCATTTCCGCCAACTCCATATAGTCCATCACTTTCATCTGCCATTCTTCCAGAGTGGGTAAATCTTGTGTCTTCCAATACTTTGCAATGAGTATTCTTGCTGCTGTTGTAGCATACATGAAGAAAGTTCTATCCTTCTTTGGCACCAGTTGGCCGACCATGCCCAGGAGAAAGGCCTCTGGTTTCTTCAGGAAGGTATATTTAAATACCTTTTTCATTTCGTTATAAATCATCTCCCAGAATGTCTTAATCCTTGGGCACGTGCACCAAAGGTGAAAGAATGTACCTTCAGTCTCATTACATTTCCAACATTTATTGTCAGGTAAGTTATAAATTTTTGCAAGCTTGACTGGTGTCATGTACCACCTGTAAATCATTTTCATTAAATTCTCTCTTAAGGCATTACATGCCATAAACTTCATACCTGTGGTCCATAACTGTTCCAAGTCAGCCATCATAATATTATGTCCAACATCTTGTGCCCATTTAATCATAGCAGATTTCACCGTGTCATCCTGAGTGTTCCATTTCAACAGCAAGTTATACATTCTTGACAAATTCTTAGTTTTGGGATCTAACAATTCTGTTTCCAATTTTGATTTTTCCACCTGGAAGCCAAGTTTTTTGTCCAAATTATATGCCTCCATTATTTGGTAGTAATGGAGCCAGTCTCGCACTCTATTTTTAAATTTTTCAAAGCTCTGCAGTTTTATTCTGTCTCCCTCTTGTTCCAGAATTTCCCAATATTTCGGCCATTTGGCCTCCATATTGAGTTTTTTCTGAGCCTTCGCTTCCATTGGTGACAACCATCTTGGGGTTTTATTTTCTAACAAATCCTTATATCTTATCCAGACATTAAACAGTGCTTTTCTGACAATATGGTTTTTAAACGCTTTATGTGCTTTAACTTTGTCATACCACAAATATGCATGCCAAGCAAATACATTGTTGAAACCATCTAAGTCCAGCACATCAGTGTTTTCAAGAAGCAGCCATTCTCTCGGCCAGCAAAAAGCGGCTGATTCATAATAAAGTTTAAGGTCTGGCAGGGCAAATCCACCTCTTTCTTTAGCATCAGTTAATATCATAAATTTTATTCGAGGCTTCTTGCCCTGCCAGACAAATCTAGAGATATCTCTCTGCCGCTTCTTTAAACAGTCCATTTTGTCCAAGATTTGCAAAGTTTGAAACAAAAACAGCATCCTTGGCAATACGTTCATTTTTATCACAGCAATTCGGCCTAACAGTGATAACTTCAGATTTGACCATATTTCTAAGTCCTTTTTCACTTCAATCCAGCATTTTTCATAGTTATCCTTAAATAAATTCACATTCTTGGCAGTCATGTTAACCCCTAAATATTTCACTTTCTTAACCAATGTTAATCCTGTCTCCTTCTGAAACTTATCTCTCTCGATCACAGTTAGGTTTTTCTCTAAAACCTTAGTTTTCATCTTGTTCAACTTAAAGCCTGCTACCTGACCAAATTCTTGAATCAATTCCAGTACCCTTTTAGTACTAGATTCTGGCTCCTGTAAAGTCAGTACCAAATCATCAGCAAATGCTTTCAGTTTGTACTGTTTAGCTCCCACTTGTATACCTTTAACCAATTGGTCCCTTCTAATCATATTTAGGGGACGCAGGTGGCGCTGTGGGTTAAAGCCTCAGCGCCTAGGACTTGCCGATCGATCGAAAGGTCGGCAGGTTCGAATCCCTGCGGTGGGGTGCGCTCCCGCTGCTCGGTCCCAGCGCCTGCCAACCTAGCAGTTCGAAAGCACCTCCGGGTGCAAGTAGATAAATAGGGACCGCTTACCAGCGGGAAGGTAAACAGCGTTTCCGTGTGCGGCTCTGGCTCACCAGAGCAGCGATGTCACGCTGGCCACGTGACCCGGAAGTGTCTTCGGACAGCGCTGGCCCCTGGCCTCTTAAGTGAGATGGGCGCACAACCCCAGAGTCTGTCAAGACTGGCCCGTACGGGCAGGGGTACCTTTACCTTTACCTTTAATCATATTTAGCAAAACGTCCAGGACCGATATAAAAAGCAATGGAGAGATTGGGCAACCTTGTCGTGTTCCTTTCTCTTAAATTCTTCTGTCACTACATTGTTCACAATTAATTTAGCCTTTTGTTCTGAATAAATTGCACCTATACCATTTTCAAAACCTTGACCTACCCCCATCCCCTGTAAATTCTTCTTCATAAATCTCCAAGAAATATTGTCAAAGGCTTTCTCCGCGTCCACAAATATCAGAACTGCTTTAGTATTAATATTTACTTGCAGTTTTTCTAAGATATTAATTATGTTCCTCGTATTATCAGACAAATGTCTGCCCAGGAGAAAGCCCGCTTGATCTTGGATTTCTTCTACTAACACCTTTTTAAATCTTTTAGCCAAAATATCTGCAAAAATTTTATAATCCACTAAGCAGCGATATGGGGCAGTAATTCTTAAGCTGTGTCTTTTCAGTCTCTGTTTTCGGTATAAGTGTAATATAGGCTTCCTTCCATGACTCTGGTGCCCTTTTCCCTTCCAGTATTTCATTACATACTTCCTTTAATGGTTGTATTAACCATTCTTTCAGAGATCTGTAGTATCTTGAAGTCAAACCATCCGGTCCTGGAGATTTACCCAATTGCATGTTCTGTATGGCTCCTTCTACTTCCTGCTCCGTTATTTTATAATTCCTGAGAGATTTTCTGTAGTCCATTTATTTTCAGAAATCAATCAATGTCCATTTCTTTCTGCTTCTCCTGTGTATATAGTTGTTTAAAGTACCTCTGGAAGCACTTTCTGATCTCCACTGGGTTCTGTATATTCTTTCCTTCCACTTCCAAATTCGTAATAGTGTTAAGTTTTTGTCTTTTTTTCATTTGCCAAGCCAACAATTTTCCACACTTATTTGCTGATTCAAATGTCTTTTGTCTCATCTGTTTAATCTTCCATTCTATTTCCTGATTCATCATTTTCATATATTGTACTTGATATAACTTTATCTCTTTCAGGATCTCCTGTGACTTTGGTTTTGCTCTCAAATTCTTCTCTCCTTCTTTTATTTTCTCCAGGATTTTATCTTTTTTTTTCATTTTGAGTTCTCTTCTTAATTGCATTCTGTTGTATCAGAAATCCTCTCATAACCGCTTTACTTGCGTCCCAGATTACTCCTTTTTCCTCTGTGGTATTCATATTTCTCTCAAAATAGTCTCTCAAAGTTTTTTGGGCCTTCTTGGTCACTTCTTCATTCCTAAACAAAGTATCATTCATCCTCCATCTAAAGGAACCAATTGGCGTCAATTTCATTTCCATCTTCACAGCATTATGGTCAGAACAAGTTTTAGAGCAAATTTCCACTTTACTGGTCTTCGGAACCAGTCCTCTAGTTACCCAAATTTGGTCAATTCTTGTCCATGTCATTTTGGCCTCAGAGAAGAAAGTTCCCTCTCTTCCCAGAGGGTTCTTCATTCTCCAGATGTCAACTAGATCCATATTTTCAGTCATGTCAAAGAAGGTTTTTGGTAGTCTACCATCTTGGGTGACTACCTGTCTCTGTGCCTTGTCCATGTTTGTAGACACCACTCCATTCATATCTCCCATCAAAATCATATTGTAATCCATGTAGTCCATCAGAGTCTCATGTAGCTTCTTAAAAAATTCCGATTTTCCTTCATTTGGTGCATAGATGCCTACTATCAAAAATTTCTCTCCTTGTGAGATTGGATTTCAATTGCAACAAATCTTCCTTGGTCATCTTTAAATATAAATTTATAGGCTCTCCTTTGCATAAAAGACTACTCCTCTTTTTTTAACTTTATCTGATGAGATAAATTCATGGCCCAATCTTTTATTACTCAATATCTTCCTGTGTAGCCTTATCACACATGTTTCTTTTTTCCGGGGAGTTCAGTCCATTCACATTCCAACTTAATACTTGCAATGCCATGGTGTAATTACTCTGATTTTCCTCCAACTGCACTCGATGCTTGCTCTTCTTCTGTTGGTGGTGTTGGTGTCACATTCACTGGGCGATCCAGTCTAAAGGATAATGCTGCTATATCCATGATTCTTCTATTTACTAATCTTCTGTCCAGTGCTCTTTGCTCTAGTCTTCTGTCTGGTGAACTTCTGTCCGATGCTCTTGGCTCTTTTCCAAGTTCCTTCTGCAGGTCTTCTTCGTAGTTATTCAAAAACTTGGCTTTATCTTCTACTGATCTTATTTTTATTTTCCTTCCTTTGAAACTGAAGCATAGACCTCGGGGAAATTCCCACCTGAAGATGATTTTGTTCCTTCTCAGCAGGGCCACCAAATCTCCATAGTTAGACCTAAGGTCCAAAAGATGTTTCGGGATGTCTTTAAATACAGTGGTGCCTCGCAAGACGAAATTAATTCGTTCCACAAGTTTTTTCTTCTTGCGAGTTTTTTGTCTTGCGAAGCACGGTTTCCCATAGGAATGCATTGAAAATCAATTAATGCGTTCCTATGGAAACCGCCTTCAGACCAGGTCCGGGGACAGTCTGTCCCCGGACCTCTTCTGAAGGCAGGCCGGGGGGGGAAGGGCAAGCTCCGGGGACAGAGGTGAAGGGGCAGCGCTCCTTCGCCTCTTTCCTCGAACCTCTTCTGTAGGCAGGCGGGGGGAGAACGGCTTTTCTTCCCACCGCCAGCCTTCAGAAGGCTGTTCTGAAGGCGGGCGGCGGTGAGGGAATCCCTTGGACCCCCGCCGGACTTCAAAAGAGCTGCGGGAAGTCCGGAGGGGGTCCAAGGGATTCCCTCCCAGCCGCCTGCGTTTAAAAGGACTCTGGGGAAAGCAGCGAAGCGCGCTGCTTTCCCCGAGCGCTTTTAAAGGTGGGCGGCGGTGAGGGAATCCCTTGGACCCCCGCCGGACTTCCCGAAGCTCTTTTGAAGTCCGGCGGGGGTCCAAGGGATTCCCTCCCAGCCGCCCGCGTTTAAAAGCACTCCGGGGAAAGCAGCAAAGCGCGGTGCTTTCCCCGAGCGCTTCTAAAGGCGGGCGGCGGTGAGGGAATCCCTTGGACCCCCGCCGGACTTCCCGATGCTCTTTTGAAGTCCGGCGGGGGTCCAAGGGATTCCCTCACCGCCGCCCGCCTTTAGAAGCGCTGGGGGAAAGCAGCGCGCTTCACTGTTTTCCCCAGAGTGCTTTTAAACGCCGGCGGCGGTGAGGGAATCCCTTGGACCCCCGCCGGACTTCAAAAGAGCTTCGGGAAGTCCGGCGGGGGTCCAAGGGATTCCCTCACCGCCGCCCGCCTTTAGAAGCGCTCGGGGAAAGCACCGCGCTTTGCTGCTTTCTCCGGAGTGCTTTTAAACGCGGGCGGCTGGAAGGGAATCCATAGGACCCCTGCCGGACTTCAAAAGAGCTTCGGGAAGTCCGGCGGGGGTCCAAGGGATTCCCTCACCGCCGCCTGTGTTTAAAAGCACTCCGGGGAAAGCAACAAAGCGCGCTGCTTTCCCCGAGCGCTTCTAAAGGCGGGTGGCGGTGAGGGAATCCCTTGGACCCCCGCCGGACTTCTAAAGAGCTGCAGGAAGTCCGATGGGGGTCCAAGGGATTCCCTCACCGCCGCCTGTGTTTAAAAGGACTCTGGGGAAAGCAGCGAAGCGCGCTGCTTTCCCCGAGCGCTTCTAAAGGCGGGCGGCGGTGAGGGAATCCCTTGGACCCCCGCCGGACTTCTAAAGAGCTGCAGGAAGTCCGATGGGGGTCCAAGGGATTCCCTCACCGCCGCCTGTGTTTAAAAGGACTCTGGGGAAAGCAGCGAAGCGCGCTGCTTTCCCCGAGCGCTTCTAAAGGTGGGCGGCGGTGAGGGAATCCCTTGGACCCCCGCCGGACTTCAAAAGAGCTTCGGGAAGTCCGGCGGGGGTCCAAGGGATTCCCTCACCGCCGCCCGCCTTTAGAAGCGCTCGGGGAAAGCACCGCGCTTTGCTGCTTTCTCCGGAGTGCTTTTAAACGCGGGCGGCTGGAAGGGAATCCATAGGACCCCTGCCGGACTTCAAAAGAGCTTCGGGAAGTCCGGCGGGGGTCCAAGGGATTCCCTCACCGCCGCCTGTGTTTAAAAGCACTCCGGGGAAAGCAACAAAGCGCGCTGCTTTCCCCGAGCGCTTCTAAAGGCGGGTGGCGGTGAGGGAATCCCTTGGACCCCCGCCGGACTTCTAAAGAGCTGCAGGAAGTCCGATGGGGGTCCAAGGGATTCCCTCACCGCCGCCTGTGTTTAAAAGGACTCTGGGGAAAGCAGCGAAGCGCGCTGCTTTCCCCGAGCGCTTCTAAAGGCGGGCGGCGGTGAGGGAATCCCTTGGACCCCCGCCGGACTTCTAAAGAGCTGCAGGAAGTCCGATGGGGGTCCAAGGGATTCCCTCACCGCCGCCTGTGTTTAAAAGGACTCTGGGGAAAGCAGCGAAGCGCGCTGCTTTCCCCGAGCGCTTCTAAAGGTGGGCGGCGGTGAGGGAATCCCTAGGATCCCTGCCGGACTTCCCGATGCTCTTTTGAAGTCCGGCAGGGGTCCAAGGGATTCCCTCACCGCCACCCGCCTTTAGAAGCGCTGGGGGAAAGCAGCGCGCTTCACTGCTTTCCCCAGAGTGCTTTTAAACGCCGGCGGCGGTGAGGGAATCCCTTGGACCCCCGCCGGACTTCAAAAGAGCATCGGGAAGTCTTTGCCCCCCCCCGCCTGCCTTCAAAAGCCGTCTGGGATAGCGGAGAAACACGCTGCGCTTTTCCGCTGTCCAGGGAAGGCAGGCGGGGGGGAGCAAAGACTTTTGCCCCCCTCCGGCCTTCAGAAGAGGTCTAGGACCTCTTCTGAAGGCCGGCGGTGAGCGAAAGTCTTTGCTCCCGAAGGCCAGCATTTTAAAAGCGGTCCGTTATAGCGGGAAGCGCTTCCCTGCTATCGCGGACCGCTTTTAAAATGCTGGCGGTGGGGAGCAAAGCCTTTCGGCCCCGCCGGCCTTCCTGGACCTCTTCTGAAGGCCGGAGGGGGGGCGAAAGGCTTTGCTCCCCACCGCCAGCATTTAAAAGAGGTCCCCAGAGATTTCCCTATGGGCTTTCTTCTTGCGAAGCAAGCCCATAGGGAAATTCGTCTTGCGAAGTGCCTCCAAAACGGAAAACCCTTTCGTCTTGCGGGTTTTCCGTCTTGCGAGGCATTCGTCTTGCGGGGCACCACTGTATTTCCACTCTTGACTGTTGTACTTCCAAAGTCTTCTGGTAATGCCAACCCAAAATTCTATCTCTCTCTTCTTTAGTTCAGAGGGTGATCAAACAGTCTCTTATTCTGTTCTTCTCTTTTTTCCCTCCTCTTCCAAGTCTGAAGGCCCTCACAATTCTGAATTCCTCTTGATCCAAGTCCAAGTCCCAAAAATCTGCAAATTCCTGCGTGAGAAAGTCTATCAAACTATCCTTCTCCAGTTCAGGTAAAGCTCTGATCCTCAAATTCGTCTGTTTTTCCTTGAGCTCAATCATAGAAAGCGTCAACTTGTGATCCTCGAGTTGCCTCTGTAGGGCTGGGACTCTCTGTTTCCAGATGTGTTACTTTACCTTCCACAGCAGCAACTTTTTCCCTAGCCTCCTCTGCGGTCTGCGGTATTTTAACTTCCTTCCCTCTCTCTTGCAGGCATATACGATCCAGAACTTCCCCCTCTTCTCCTGCTTCCAGGGGGGGGTTTAATATTTTTTACTGCTGGAAATTTAGTCCTTTACAGTAGGCTTTCCAAGACTTTAGCTTGCAGCCTCTTTGCTTCAGTCTATTTACAAAAGGGGAAGGCGGACTTCCTGTTTTGAGCCTCCCTGTTTTGGTGCCAAATTAAGTCTTTTAAAAAATCCAATTCTTCACTCTACTCATGGGTAGTTGCTTTAAGATCAAATTGTCCACAGGAAAAGTCAGCGCTCTCCGGCAACGGCTGTGCGGCTTCGCTCCGTGGAAGAAGCAGTCGATTCACAGCACCGCGCCGCTCACCCCACGTCGCTCCGGATCCCCGAAACCGGGTTTCCCCGCGAGTAGGGGAGGCGCAAAAGGTGCCCGCCAAATCCCACGTTCACAGGCTTCACCCGCCTGTGATTTTTGATGGGTCTCCGCCATCGCCATGGTGGCCAGACCCGATTTCCACGAGGCAAATTCCTCCTGATCAGAGGAATTCCGCCATTACCAAAGGCGCTAACCCGGAAGTGCCTTCAGGTGTCTTCAAAAGGTTACATAGCTACTCATCTCCTTGACAGGTAATGGGAGCGTGTTCCACAGGGAGGGCGCCACTACCAAGAAGGCCCTCAGCCTGCTTCCCTGTAACTTCTCTTCTTGCACTGAGGGAACCGCCAGGAGGCCCTTGGTGCTGGACCTCAGTGTCCAGGCTGAATGATGGGGGTGGAGATGCTCCTTCTGGTATAGTGGGCCAAGGCCGCTTAGGGCTTTAAAGGTCAGCATCAACACTTTGAATTCTGCTTGGAAACATACTGGAAACCAATGTAGATCCTTTAGGAGTGGTCTTACATTTTGCGTGAATAAGGAAGATGAGGAGGTGGCTAAGAAACAGCAGGAGCCAGATCCTATTACCAACCTTCTAGGGTCTCTCAGCAGCTCTAATGATGAGCAGAAAGAGGTTTGGGGCCCAGCCAGCTCAACTGCTAAGTCATCTCTTGCATTGAGTTGTGGGGGCACCTACATGTAATAGCTACTCGGCTGTATTCTGCCCATGCTTTGGGGTTGCAGTTTTCAGGCTTGGGGACAGGATTGTGCCTGGTTTTTGCACCAAGTTCGATCCATAAGCCCCACTGAGTTCAATCGGGTCCACTCTCAGTCACTACTGTGCATACCATGCCAGCCTTACGAAGTGGGGTGAGGTGCAAACAGATTAAATGGGAATCACTGTAGATGTTTCAAATGGGGTTTGTGTTGGGAAGGGGCTGCCCCATTTGTGCTTCTCTAGGGCAGGAAAATCCCTGCAGGGCCTCTGAGGCTCCCTTTGCTTCTTCCTCTCTCCCAGGACCCTGCAGCTTGTGGTGGCTTCCCGAGTCCTCAGGAAGGATGAAAGAGACTGAATCTGTAAACCTAGCGAGGATGGAAGGGGGAAGATGGACAGTTGACCTGGTCAGGTTGTCTCCTGCATCCCTCCTTACAGCCTCTGAGCGTTCCCTCCCAGGGACCTCTGAGATATCTGGTGAGTCCCAGGGGAGGGGAGATGGGGACATGGATGGATGGGGCTGGAGAGGTATCGGGGCTTGCTCATTTTGGGGGTGGGATGAGGCAGGCAGGCGGATGGAGTTTGAGAAGGTGGGCACCTTTTTGGGCTCCTCCACCTGCCTTCCAGCGCCTTTGACATCTGCAGGCAATTTGAGCCAGGAATACGTCACAGCTCCCCGGCCACCGCGATGTATTGGCGCCAGTACTGGGCTCTGAATGCCCTACCAATATCAGAGAACTCACTGATCCCTTGCGCAGCACTAGAAGCCATGATTCTTTAAATTGTTGTTGTTGTTTAGTCGTTTAGTCGTGTCCGACTCTTCGTGACCCCATGGACCAGAGAACGCCAGGCACCTCTGTCCTCTACTGCCTCCCGCAGTTTGGTCAAACTCATGCTGGTAGCCTCGAAAACACTATCCAACCATCTCGTCCTCTGTCGCCCCCTTCTCCTTGTGCCCTCCATCTTTCCCAACATCAAGGTCTTCTCCAGGGAGTCTTCTCTTCTCATGAGGTGGCCAAAGTACTGGAGCCTCAGCTTCACAATCTGTCCTTCCAGTGAGCACTCAGGGTTGATTTCCTTCAGTATGGAGAGGTTTGATCTTCTTGCAGTCCATGGGACTCTCAAGAGTCTCCTCCAGCACCATAATTCAAAGGCATCAATTCTTCGGCGATCAGCCTTCTTTATAGTCCAGCTCTCACTTCCATACATCACTACTGGGAAAACCATAGCTTTAACTATACGAACCTTTGTTGGCAAGGTGATGTCTCTATTTCTCAAGATGCTGTCTAGGCCTGTCATTCATCTTCTCCCAAGAAGCAGGCGTCTTTTAATTTCGTGGCTGCTGTCACCATCTGCAGTGATCATGGAGCCCAAGAAAGTAAAATCTCTCACTGCCTCCATTTCTTCCCCTTCTATTTGCCAGGAGGTGATGGAACCAGTGGCCATGATCTTCGTTTTTTTGATGTTGAGCTTCAGACCATATTTTGCGCTCTCCTCTTTCACCCTCATTAAAAGGTTCTTTAATTCCTCCTCACTTTCTGCCATCAAGGTTGTGTCATCTGCATATCTGAGGTTGTTGATATTTCTTCCGGCAATCTTAATTCCGGCTAGGGATTCATCCAGCCCAGCCTTTCGCATAATGAATTCTGCATATAAGTTAAATAAGCAGGGAGACAAAATACAGCCTTGTCGTACTCCTTTCCCAATTTTGAACCAATCAGTTGTTCCATATCCAGTTCTAACTGTAGCTTCTTGTCCCACATAGAGATTTCTCAGGAGACAGATGAGGTGATCTGGCACTCCCATTTCTTTAAGAACTTGCCATAGTTTGCCGTGGTCGACACAGTCAAAGGCTTTTGCATAGTCAATGAAGCAAAAGTAGATGTCTTTCTGGAACTCTCTAGCTTTCTCCATAATCCAGCGCATGTTTGCAATTTGGTCTCTGGTTCCTCTGCCTCTTCTAAATCCAGCTTGCACTTCTGGGAGTTCTCGGTCCACATATTGCTTGAGCCTTCTTTGTAGAATTTTAAGCATAACCTTGCTAGCGTGTGAAATGAGTGCAATTGTGCGGTAGTTGGAGCATTCTTTGGCACTGCCCTTCTTTGGGATTGGGATGTAGACTGATCTTCTCCAATCTTCTGGCCACTGCTGAGTTTTCCAAACTTGCTGGCATATTGAGTGTATCACCTTAACAGCATCATCTTTTAAAATTTTAAATAGTTCAGCTGGAATACCATCACTTCCACTGGCCTTGTTATTTGCAGTGCTTTCTAAGGCCCATTTGACTTCACTCTCCAGGATGTCTGGCTCAAGGTCAGCAACCACACTATCTGGGGTATATGGGACATCCATTTCTTTCTGGTATAGTTCCTCTGTGTATTCTTGCCACCTCTTCTTGATGTCTTCTGCTTCTGTTAGGTCCTTTCCACTTTTGTCCTTTATTATGGAAATCTTTGTACGAAATGTTCCTTTCATATCTCCAATTTTCTTGAACAGATCTCTGGTTCTTCCCATTCTATTGCTTTCCTCTATTTCTTTGCATTGCTCGTTTAAGAAGGTCTTCTTGTCTCTCCTTGCTATTCTTTGGAAATCTGCATTCAATTTCCTGTATCTTTCACCATCTCCCTCGCATTTTGCTTGCCTTCTCTCCCCCGCTATTTGTAAGGCCTCATTGGACAGCCACTTTGCTTTCTTGCATTTCCTTTTCATTGGGATGGTTTTCGTTGCTGCCTCCTGTATAATGTTACGAGCCTCCATCCATAGTTCTTCAGGCACTCTGTCCACCAAATCTAAATCTTTAAACCTGTTCCTCACTTCCACTGTGTATTCATAAGGGATTTGACTTAGATTGTATCTTACCGGCCCAGTGGTTTTTCCTACTTTCTTCAGTTTAAGCTTGAATTTTGCTATAAGAAGCTGATGATCTGAGCCACAGTCAGCTCCAGGTCTTGTTTTTGCTGACTGTATAGAGCTTCTCCATCTTTGGCTGCAGAGAATATAATCAATCTGATTTCGATGCTGCCCATCTGGTGATGTCCATGTGTATAGTCGTCTCTTGTGTTGTTGGAAAAGCGTGTTTGTGATGACCAGCTTGTTCTCTTGACAGAACTCTATTAGCCTTTGCCCTGCTTCGTTTTGATCTCCAAGGCCAAACTTGCCAGTTGTTCCTTTTATCTCTTGACTCCCTACTTTAGCATTCCAATCCCCTATGATGAGAAGAACATCCTTCTTTGGTGTCACTTCTATAAGGTGTTGTAAGTCTTCATAGAATTGGTCAATTTCAGTTTCTTCGGCACCAGTGGTTGGTGCATAAACTTGGATTACTGTGATGTTAAAAGGTCTGCCTTGGATTCGTATCGAGATCATTCTATCATTTTTGAGATTGCATCCCAGTACAGCCTTCGCCACTCTTTTGTTGACTATGAGGGCCACTCCATTTCTTTTACGGGTTTCTTGCCCACAGTAGTAGATATGATGGTCATCCGAACTGAATTCACCCATTCCCGTCCATTTTAGTTCACTGATGCCCAGGATGTCAATACTTATTCTTGCCATCTCATTTTTGACCACCTCCAACTTACCCAGGTTCATGGTTCTTACATTCCAGGTTCCTATGCAATATTTTTCTTTACAGCATTGGACTTTCCTTTCGCTTCCAGGCATATCCGCAACTGAGCGTCCTTTCGGCTTTGGCCCAGCAGCTTCATCAGCTCTGGATCTACTTGTACTTGCCCTCCGCTCTTCCCCAGTAGCATGTTGGACGCCTTCCGACCTGAGGGGCTCATCTTCCAGCGTCATAACTTTTATATGCCTGTTGTCTTTGTCCATGGAGTTTTCTTGGCAGGGATACTGGAGTGGCTTGCCGGTTCCTCCTCCCGGTGGATCACGTTTGGTCAAAACTCTCCACTATGACCTGTTCATCTTGGGTGCCCTGCTCGGCATAGTTCATAGCTTCTCTGAGTTCTTCAAGCCCCTTCGCCACGGCAAGGCAGTGATCCATGAAGGGGTTCTTTAAATTACCTGATCCTAATTTCAGGACTGATTGCCGATGGGGCCTCTGTGTTTTGCCTTTTTCTTTTCTTTTAGGAATAACTTTTCCTTTTCTTTTAAAAACAAGGATCATATAAGACTAATGTATGATACAAATATGTAGACTAAATAAATTTGCAGGAATAACATGTCGTTCCTCGTTGGTGATCAGTGTATGAGTTCTGGGTTCATGAATTGGTATAAATTTAAACAAAAAAGGGTAAACAGCGGAGAACAGAGAACATTCAACATCGCATAGCCGAATTCCAAGTCAGAAGCTCTTGTGACTGTTGTGCTTAGATTAAGTGTGAGTAATAGTCATTTTCCATCTTCTGTTACCAATTAAACTATACGGAGTTGGTCTCCTCATAAAAATGAGAGGAGATTCAAAGTGAAGAAAGATATTTAGAAAAAGCTTTAAATTTAGACCAAATTTAGACTGAGGCAACAGCTGATGGGGAGTGTGTAGGTGAAGATGTTCCTGCTTGTTTCAGAGGAGGCAGGGACGTTGCTGGATCCTGACAAGAGAGCTTTTTGTAAGGAAGTCAAGAAGGAGAATTGAGGGATCATGGACCCTCTAATTCCCTGTTAGATCATAACATCAATGTCAGGGAACTGACATCAGAGCGAGAGGTGGAGGCAGGGCTCCAAAGCGATGCTGGAGAAAGGACCAGCGGGGGGGGGGGAGGAATTCAGCGTAACACCAGTAGAGAAGAGAAGGAGATGGAGGATTTGGAGACAGGTCTCCAAGACCCTTCACCAGAGACTAGTGGGGAGAGCGCTGACATGCCTCTGCCTTCCCCTTACTTGTGCAGACGAGTTCCGCGCAGGGAAAGTAGGAGGAGACTTGGCGTCAAACAGCTCTTATGCTGGAAGAGGTTCAAGAAACGCCCACTGACGGATTCTGCAAGCGACTGACCGGCCACGGAGTGTGGGCTGTCAGCTAAGGCATGGTGAGCCAGGCAATCTAACCGAAATTGAAGGCAACTTACGCACAAGTAACCCCTTACAACCATTACAGCAATCCGTCAGTGGCTGAAGTTACTTGTGCACAGGCAAGGAACCATGAGCCAGACTGGAGGTGCCGGTGCAGCGGAGCAAGCTGCGATTGTGCAGGACCTGGTGAAGAGGAACCGGGACCTGGAACAGCTCTGCTGACGGCGCGGCTGGATGAAAGGCGAACTCAGGATGCGCAGGTTAGACCCACCCCAGTGGCAAAGAAAGTGCCGAGACTGGTACACAAGTTTGGGGGGAAGCCCCAGGACTATAACGCGTTCCGAACGGAAATAGAGTACGCTTTGGAACTGCAGCACGATGACTTTGCTGACGATGCTGAGAGGGTGGCATATATCGTGGGGCACCTTCAGGATGGGGCGCGTGAATGGGTCAGGCCCCTAATCGCCACGCAGAATGCTGCCATGAGGGATGTTCGGAAGTTCCTCCAGGCTATGGACGCGATGTATTCAAGCCAAATTGGGCAGAGTGTAACCCAGCAGGAGCTGATGAGGTGCAAGCAGGGGGACCTATCCGTTAGAGACTATTGGTCCCGTTTTGCGATCCTAATACACTGGCTCGAATGGGACCTAGTTGACCTGCCTATACGGATGCTGTTTGAGGAGGGGTTGTACCCAACCGTGAAGGACGAGCTCTCCCACGCGCCCTGCCCGCAATCTATGGACGAATTGACCAAAGCGGCGCTTGCGATAGGAGCTCGGCAGGAAACGCGCGCTTTGGAAAGGCAGGAAGGGAGAGGAGAGCGTTGCCCTGACTACCGCATTCCTCAGATGCCAAAGCAGCCTTCCGGGTCCGTTGAGCCAATGGAAATCGATGGAGCGCGCGCGCGAGAGGTTTTAAACGCCAACCAAGGGTGCAAAAGGGAGGGAAAGGCTGGCAAAAGCACCAAGAAGTGTTTCCTCTGCCAACGGCCAGGACACTTTGCCAGGGCCTGTCCACAAAGAAAGGCTTGGCAAGGGATGGTGGGAGCCGCTGGTAGCGAGGAGGAGGGGGCGGAGGACAAGGTGCAGGGAAACGCCAACGCTTGGCTGCCGACAGGGGGCACAGCAGCCAGGCGAGCAACTAATGGAAGTGCCCCAACCAGACCCACCCAAGGCGTCAATAGCGATAGAGGTGGTGCTATAACTCCCAAATGGACACCCAGTCAAGGTGAAGGCAATGCTGGATTCAGGCAGCTGCTGTAATTTTTTTAGCAAGGAGTTCGCACTAGAGCACCAACTCCACCTGCTGCCACTTGATTTTCCTCTCCAGGTCACCACGATAGATGGCAGGGAGCTGCTGGGAGGGGAGGTGACACATCAAACCCCACCAATGAGAATGAGGGTTTCCAGACACACAGAAACCATTGCCTTTCATTTGGCCACACTGGCGGGACCCCCGATAATATTAGGCATGAGCTGGCTAGTGCTACACGATCCAGTGGTGGCTTGGCGTCAACGGACAGTCATCTTTGGGTCAGCTCACTGTTTGGAACACTGTCTAGGGGGGGGAAGCCCAGGTTGAGGTTGGCCAGAGTGGCAGAAATGACATGAAGCCAAGAGGAGAGGTGCTGCCACAGTACGCTGACTTACAGGAGGTCTTCAACGAAAGGGAGGCGGACAGGCTGCCACCACATAGGCCCTTTGACTGCCAAATCAACCTACTCCCTGGGGCGCAGCTGCCAGTGGGTAAGCTGTATGCCATGTCGGACAGGGAGATGCAGGAGTTGCGGAACTTTATTGACAAGAACCTAAAAAGGGGTTTCATAAGGGAATCTAAGGCAGTGGGGGGGCAGCCCTGTGTTCTTTGTGGACAAAAAAAAATGGATCAGCCCAGGCTGGTCGTGGACTATAGAAAATTGAACCTCGTATCGGAACCCGTGACCTTCCCAATTCCCAGAATTGATGACATTCTAACTTGGGTAAGGAAGGGGAAGATCTTTACCAAGCTGGACCTCAGGGGAGCATACAATTTGATTAGGATGAGGGAGGGGGACGAATGGAAAACCACCATGTTTACCCCCCCTAGGGGCCTTTGAGTACCTGGTCATGCCATTTGGATTACAGTCAGGCTCAGCCTGTTTTCAAAGCTTCATGCACCATGTGCTGGGACCCCTGCTGTACAAAAACTGCGTAGCATTTCTGGACGACGTCCTGATCTATTCGGACAATGAGAAACAGCATGTCCAGGACGTCAGGGAAGTGCTGAAGAGGCTGCAGAAGCATCAGTAGTGCGTCAAGCTGGAGAAGTGCCAATTTCACGCCGGAGAAGTGGAATTTCTGGGATACAAGTTGTCGGACAGGGGCCTAGCCATGGACCCCAGCAAGGTGCAGGCGGTGCTGGAATGGAAGACCCCCAAAACATGGAAGGATGTGCAGAGGTTCCTCGGGTTCAGCAACTTTTACCGGAAGTTCATCAAGAACTTCGCCCACTTGACCGCACCCATCACGGATTGTCTCAGTAGCAAAAAGAAGTTCATCTGGACTGAAAGTGCCCAACGATCCTTCGAAAAGCTAAAGAAGGCGTTCGCGTCGGAGGAACAGCTCCTACATGTGGATCTGCAGAAGCCGATGAGGCTGGAGACAGACGCGTCAGACCGGGCGGTGGGAGCAGTGTTGCTGCAGCCGGGAGGGAGCCAACACGCCTGGAGACCGTGCGCCTTCTTCTCACGGAAGCTGAGCAAGTCGGAACAAAACTACACGGTGTATGATCGCGAACTGCTAGCAATTTACGCAGCCTTTTGGCAGTGGAGACATCTACTAATAGGGGCCCAGCACAAGATTCAGGTGTGCACGGATCACAAGAACTTGGAATATTGGAGAACGGCTCGAGTTCTCAACCAGAGACAGATTCGATGGGCACAGGAGTTCTCCAAGTTCTTCTTTGAGATCAAGTACGTGCCGGGAGAAGAGAACGTGAGGGCAGACGCGCTGTCCAGGAAGCCGGAGTACATGGAAGGAGAAGGACCGCCGGAAGTGAGAAACGTGTTCCCAGAGGAATGATGGGTGTGTGTGGGAGCATTGGTTGGGAAACGAGAACTAACCGAGCTGATTCGCCAGGACGAATTCGCCCAAACCAGAATCAGGGAACTCAGGGAAGCGAGGGGAGACTAGGGAGGCTTTGAGGAAAGGGAAGGACTGCTGTACTACAAGGGAGCAATGTATGTGCCTGGGGAGGCCTTGCGGGAGAGGGTGCTCAAACAGCTTCACAACAACCCAACAGCGGGGCACTTTGGGCAACACAAAACTATGTTACTGGTTACTAGGCAGTTCTGGTGGCCAAGGTTGAGGGAAGATGTACGAGAGTATGTACGTGGGTGTGACCGCTGCCAACGGGCTAAGGGAGAGAGGGCTGCCCCGGCAGGGCTACTGGAACCCTTACCCGCACCGGGAAGACCCTGGGAGGTGGTGTCTATCGATTTTATGACAGATTTGCCCAAGTCCAGAGGGAAGACAGCAGTCATGGTAGTAGTAGATCTGCTAACCAAAATGTGCCATTTTATAGCGTGCTCACATGCAGTAACGGCAGAGGAAACAGCCAGGTTGTTTGTGGATCACATCTTCAGGTTGCATGGGGCTCCTTCGAGGGTTATCTCAGACCGAGGGAAACAATTTACCTCGAGGTTCTGGAGGAGGCTCATGAACTTATTGCAGGTGGAGGTGGGATTCTCGACGGCGAGACACCCGGAGACCAACGAGCAAGCAGAGAGAGCGAACAGTATTTTACAGCAATACCTACGCTGCTACGTGAACGAGAGACAGAACGATTGGGTAGAGAAGCTAGCACTGGTGGAGTTTGCATACAATAATGCTGAGCATGTGTCCATGGGGATGAGCCCGTTCATGGCTAATTATGGGTGTCACCCCAGGGCCTTTCCCGGGAGGGGGGAGGAAGGGTGGAGCGTACCCGCGGCAGAACAGTTTGTGGAAGAAATGGAGGCCCTGCACCAGCAGCTTAAGATGAACCTGGAAAGGGCCAAGGAAGTGTACAAGAGGCAAGCAGACAAGCGTCGCCAGGAAGGGGAGACTATAAGGGTGGGAGACCGGGTGTGGTTATCCACCCAAGGGCTACCCTTTAAGGGAGGGTGCAAGAAACTGCAGCCAAAACGGCTGGGACCCTTTGAGGTAACACACCAAGTGAACCCGGTGGCATTCAGGCTCAAGTTGCCAGACAGCATGAAAATCCACCCGGTGTTTCATAGGTCACTGCTCTCACCATACAGGGGGGAGCGGAGGTTCTGGTGGGAAGGAGGAGAAGGCCTCACACACCCACAAGTGGAGGAGAGGGAACACCACAACCAGGTGATGGAGATCCTAGATTCGCGATGGCAGGGGCGGCAGGTGGAGTACCTGGTAGCTTGGGAGGGAGAACCCGAGTCAGAAAACTCGTGGGTTCCCGCGGGGGAAATAGATGATGGATATCTGGTGGAAGAGTTCGACAACAGGTATCCGAGGAAGCCCAAACCAATAGAGAGATTCTGGGAGGAGCAATTTGGAACCACCGATGATGAGGAGGAGGATTTTGTGGGTTTTTCTGCTTCTGAAGAGGAAGGAGGAGAAGCGTCGGGGGAGGAGGAATCGGACTGGGAAGCCTGTGCCGCGCTAAGAAATCGGAGCGGGTGGGAAGCGGGGTTTGAGTCCTCGGAGGACGACAGCAGCTCCTTTTGGGTGTTTCCTGCATCGTCGGCTGAAGAGGGGGACAAGGTTACGTCACCGGGTCGGGCCGGGGGTGGAGGGGGTCCTGGGAGGGAGGTGGATGTCAGGGAACTGACATCAGAGCGAGAGGTGGAGGCAGGGCTCCAAAGCGATGCTGGAGAGGGGACCAGCAGGGGGGAAGGAATTCAGCGTAACACCAGTAGAGAAGAGAAGGAGATGGAGGATTTGGAGACAGGTCTCCAAGACCCTTCACCAGAGACTAGTGGGGAGAGCGCTGACATGCCTCTGCCTTCCCCTTACTTGCGCAGACGAGTTCCGCGCAGGGAAAGTAGGAGGAGACTTGGCGTCAAACAGCTCTTATGCTGGAAGAGGTTCAAGAAACACCCACTGATGGATTCTGCAAGCGACTGACCAGCCACGGAGTGTGGGCTGTCAGCCAAGGCATGGTGAGCCAGGCAATCTAACCGAAATTGAAGGCAACTTACGCACAAGTAACCCCTTACAACCATTACAATCAATTTTGAAATTCCATGCCTACCTCTATTTCAGGGGTGGCCAGCTTCCAAGAGACTGCGATCTACTCACAGAATTCAAAACTTGGAGTGATCTACCCCTGTTTTGTAGGGGTTCAGGTCAAAGTTGTTGAACTTTTATTAGCAACTCACCAAAGGAGCGCTGGGGTGGAAACAGCCTCCAGCCTCGATTTGTAAGCTCTGTCTTCCATTCTCCAACAATGGAGGGAGGATCCGGGAGGGGGCGAGCGATTGACTGCGATTGACCAAAACCTCGCAGGGATCTACCAGTAGATCGTGATCGACCTGTTGGACACCCCTGCTCTATTTGATGAACCTCCACTATTTGGAAGGAGACCAACAGCATCTGGGATTCTAAAATCCATACCATGAGCCCTGAATGGAGGAATATCAACTGTTTGTGATACTGTTCTTTGTCTAGTCATGCCTTTTTAAACAATGACCAGGCTTGTCTGAACCACCCAGGCCTTCTTAAATGTGGGTTTGAGAGTTTTTAGGGAAGTTGAAGTAACTTCTGTCAGGTTTGTTGTTTTGGCTTCTGTTTGCATTTGATTGACCAAAGAGATGAGTGACATATGGGGTGGATTCCAGGATTGAGCTAAATCAAATCTATCCCAAATAAAAGCCAAGCAATATGTCAGTTAATATCAGTCAACAAAGGCAGTGAAAACTACAGTGGTGCCTCGCAAGACGAAATTAATTCATTCCACAAGTTTTTTCTTCTTGCGAGTTTTTCGTCTTGCGAAGCACGGTTTCCCATAGGAATGCATTGAAAATCAATCAATGCGATTCTATGGAGACCGTCCGGGGACAGAGGGGGAAGGGCCGAGCGCCTTCCCCTCTGTCTCCAGACCTGTTTAAAGCAAGGGGCAGCGGGGACAAGATTGCTTCTCCCCATTGCCTGCCCCGCAATCTCCGGGGACAGAGGGGAAGGTGCGCGCCTTCCCCTCTGTCCCCGGACCTGTTTTAAAGCAAGGGAAGGGGCAGCGGGGAGAATCGCTTCTCCCCGTTGCCGCCCCTTGGTTCAAAAGGGGTCCGGGGAGAGAGGGGAAGGCGCGCACGCCTTCCCCTCTGTCCCCGGAGATTGCGGGGCTGGCAACGGGGAGAAGCGATCTTCTCCCCGCCGCCCCTTGCTTCAAAAGAGGTCCGGAGACAGCGGGGAAGACGCGCTGCGCTTCCCCGCTATCCCCGGAGCTTGCGGGGCAAGCTTCGTTTTGTGAAGCAAGCCCATAGGGAGATGCGTCTTTCGAAGCGGCTAAGAAAACGAAAAACTCCTAGCGAGTTTTTCTCTTTTTTAAAAAAATTTTTATTAAGGTTTCAGCAAATTTAACAAACACAACATAAAAAACACAACACAAAACATAATAAAACATAAAACATATATAAGTTCAATTCTTAATTTCTTGTAGCTTACTTTCCCGACTTCCTCATACCTCTCCTTTCTGTATTCCAATTTCAAATTTATTTTCAGCAAATCCTTCCCTTATTTTTAACTTACTTTTAATATTACTTACTCTCCTTAATTTAACCATTGTCGCTATTAACTCCTTCATTTCTAATCCAAAATCATTTTAGCACTCATTAATTTTGTTGTATTTCTTTAAATAGTCCTTAAATTTTCTCCAGTCTTCATCCGCCGTTTCTCTTCCCTGGTCTCGGATTCTGCTCGTCATCTCAGCCAAACCCATATAGTCCATCACCTTCATCTGCCATTCTTCCACGGTGGGTAAATCTTGTGTCTTCCAGTACTTTGCGATGAGTATTCTTGCTGCTGTTGTAGCATACATAAAAAATGTTCTGTCCTTCTTAGACACCAATTGGCCGACCATGCCCAGGAGAAAGGCCTCTGGTTTTTTAGAAAACGTGTACTTAAGTACCTTTTTAATTTCATTATAGATCTTTTCCCAGAAAGCCTTAATCCTTGGGCACGTCCACCAAAGGTGATAAAAAGTTCCTTCAATTTCTTTACATTTCCAACATTTGTTATCAGGTAAATGATAGATTTTTGCAAGCTTGACTGGGGTCATGTACCATCTGTAGATCATTTTCATAATATTTTCTCTTAAGGCATTACATGCCGTAAACTTCATCCCAGTGGTCCACAACTTTTCCCAGTCAGCAAACATAATGTTATGACCCATATCCTGAGCCCACTTAATCATTGCAGATTTAACCATCTCATCTTGAGTGTTCCATTTCAGCAGCAAATTATACATTCTTGACAAATTCTTAGTACTGGGTTCTAACAGTTCTGTCTCTAATTTTGATTTTTCCACCTGGAAGCCAATTTTCCTGTCCATTTAAAAAGTTTCCATTATTTGATAATAATGCAGCCAGTCCCTCACCTTCCCTTTTAATTTCTCAAAACTTTGCAATTTCAATCTGTCCCCTTCTTGTTCCACAATTTCCCAATATTTCGGCCATTTAGCCTCCATATTTAGTTTTTTAACAGCCTTTAGCCTCCATATTTAGTTTTTTAACAGCCTTTGCCTCCATAGGTGACAACAACCACCTTGGAGTTTTACTTTCCAACAAATCTTTGTATCTAATCCAAACATTAAATAGTTTAATAAAATACGGTTTTTAAACCCTTTGACAGCTTTGACCTTGTCGTACCACAGATATGCATGCCACCCAAAAGTATTGTTAAATCCTTCTAAATCCAAAATGTCAGTGTTCTCAAGAAGTAGCCAATCTTTCAACCAGCAAAAAGCTGCTGATTCATAATATAGTTTAAAGTCTGGCAGGGCAAAACCGCCCCTTTCTTTTGCATCAGTTAATATTTTAAATTTAATTCTTGGCTTCTTGCCCTGCCAGACAAACCTAGAAATATCTTTCTGCCACTTCTTGAAACAATCCATCTTGTCCAATATTTGCAATGTTTGAAACAAAAACAACATTCAAGGCAGTACATTCATCTTTATAACCGCAATTCTGCCCAACAAGGAAAGCTTCATATTTGTCCAAATTTCTAAATCTTTTTTGACTTCTGTCCAAGTCTTCTCGTAATTATCTTTAAATAAATTCACATTTTTAGATGTCATATTTATCCCCAAATATTTCACTTTCTTAACTACCATTAACCCTGTCTCATTCTGAAACTTTTCCTTTTCAAATGCTAGCGAGTTTTTCGTCTTCCGAGGCGTTCGTCTTGCGGGGCACCACTGTATTGTAAGGCCTCACATCTAACTTCAGTCCTTCCTTTATCACAAGCATTCATTAACTTTGTTCAATAATAGATGTAAAGCACATCCCCTTCACTCTGAGTGGGGTTGGGGTCCGGGGCAGCAATGCAGAGTTAGCACGACTTACCCTAACATGGCAGTGCATTGCTGGGGGAGGGCTCAGGTGGTGGGTTTGATGGTTCTGTGTCATCTGCACCCTGGTCACAGTATGCAGACAGTGTGGCCCATTGGTTTCAAGAGAATCAGGCACCCCTCAGGCGTGCTCAAGTGTTAGGGGGTTGAAGATGCCACACATCTACAATGTCATTAAGTTAGACTTCAAGGCTGTCCTCTTGAGGCTGAAACGGAGCACTCTCAAGTCTCTTAGTGAGTTGGGGGGGGCGGGGAACTCTGTTCAATAATCTGGAGCTCCATTTCTTCCTGAGGCGATTATTATCTTTTCTCTTCATTGCAGATGGTGATGAATGGGAAGGGAAGAACAAGGGGGACCACAACAGAATCCACGTATCGGAGAAATCAAATAAATATTCAGAGTATGGAGAGAACATCGGCCAGAGCTCCCAGTCCACCTCCCATCAACGAAAGAGCTTCATTCGGAGGGATAGCCTCACTTCACAGGAAAGAATTCATAGAGGAGAGAAATTGTATCACTGCAGAGAATGTGGAAAGAGCTTCAGTCGAAAGGATCATCTCACTTCCCATCAAAGAATTCATTCGGGCGAGAAACCCTATCAGTGCTTAGAATGTGGAAAGAGCTTTAATCAAAGCACACAACTCACTTGCCATCAAAGAATTCATACAGGGGAGAAACCCTATCAGTGCCTGGAGTGTGAAAAGAGCTTCAGTAACAGGCAGAGTCTCACTTCCCATCAAAGAATTCATACAGGGGAGAAACCCTATCAGTGCCTGGAGTGTGAAAAGAGCTTCAGTAACAGGCAGAGTCTCACTTCCCATCAAAGAATTCATACAGGGGAGAAACCCTTTCAGTGCCTGGAATGTGGGAAGAGCTTCAGTTGCAGCTCAAATCTCACTTCCCATCAAAGAAGTCATACAGGGGAGAAACCCTATCAGTGCTTTGAATGTGGGAAGAGCTTCCGTCAAAGTCGGCGTCTCTATTCCCATCACAGAATTCATACAGGGGAGAAACCCTATCAGTGCTTGGAATGTGGGAAGAGCTTCAGTCGAAAGGACAGTCTCACTTTGCATCAAAGAATTCATACAGGGGAGAAAGCCTATCAGTGCTTAGAATGTGGGAAGAGCTTCATTCACAGACAACATCTCACTTCCCATCAAAGAATTCATACCGGGGAGAAACCCTATCAGTGCCTGGAATGTGAAAAGAGCTTCAGTCACAGGCAGAGTCTCACTTCCCATCAAAAACTTCATAAAGGAGAGAAACCCTATAAGTGCTTGGAATGTGGCAAGAGCTTCAGTCGAAAGGATCATCTCACTTTTCATCAAAGAATTCATACAGGGGAGAAACCCTATCAGTGCTTGGAATGTGGCAAGAGCTTCAGCCACAGTCGGAGTCTCTATTCCCATAAAAAAGTTCATACAGGAGAGAAACCACATCAGTGCTTGGAATGTGGAAAGAGCTTCAGTGAAAGCAGCAGTCTCACTTTGCATCAAAGAATCCATACAGGGGAGAAACCCTATCAGTGCTTTGAATGTGGGAAGAGTTTCAGTCAAAGCCCCTATCTCATAATCCATAAAAGAATCCATACAGGGGAGAAACCATATCAGTGCTTGGAATGTGGGAAGAGCTTCAGTCAGCGCCCCCATCTCATAATCCATAAAAGAATCCATACAGAGGAGAAACCCTATCAGTGCTTGGATTGTGGAAAGAGCTTCAGACACAGACAACATCTCACTTCCCATCAAAGAATTCATACAGGGGAGAAACCCTTTCAGTGTTTGGAATGCAGAAAGAGCTTCAGTCACAGTGACAGTCTCACTTCCCATCAAAGAATCCATACGGGGCAGAAACCCTTTCAGTGCTTGCAATGTGGAAAGAGCTTCAGTCACAGCCAAAGTCTCACTTCCCATCAAAGAATCCATACAGGGGAGAAACCCTATCAGTGCTTCGAATGTGGGAAGAGTTTCAGTCAAAGCCCCTATCTCATAATCCATAAAAGAATCCATACAGGGGAGAAACCATATCAGTGCTTGGAATGTGGGAAGAGCTTCAGTCACAGCCACAGTCTCACTTCCCATCAAAGAATTCATACAGGGGAGAAACCATATCAGTGCTTTGATTGTGGGAAGAGCTTCAGTCAGAGCCAGAATCTCGCTTCCCATCAAATAATTCATACAAGAGAGAAAACCTCTTAGTGTCTGGAATGTGGGAAGAGCTTCAGTCAGAGTGCCACTCTCATGGCCCACCAAATAATTCATACAGAGTTGAAAGCATATCAGCGCATGGAATGTGGATAAAATTTCACTTGTAAATAAGTCAATTCAAGAACTCAGAGCAGGGTGAATAATAGAATGGTAGATTCAGAATCTAGTCCAACCCCTGCCAATGCAGAAAAAACTCATTTCAAGCATCCATGACAGATGGCCATCCAACTTCTTCTTAAATACCTCCAATGAAGGAGAGTCCACCCCCTTCTGAGGGAGTTCCTTTTCACTGCTGGCTCTTACTATCAGAAAGTTCTTCCTGCTCTTTAGGAGAAATCTCCTTTTGTGTTGCTTGAATCACCTCTTCAGATTCCTTCAAGACCTTGAGAAGGACTTCTGTATGTCTGAGAATGTCCAGGGGATTGGACCATGCTCTATATTCGGCGGGAAACCCATGGAGAGGAGTCCGATATAGGGCTTAAGTCATCTAGGCATTGGTCAGATTGTCATAATTACAGACATACTTACTGGTTTGAACGGAAGTGATTCTTATTCCAGGGGAAGTGGTGACCCTGAGATTACAGGCGCTCTCGCCAATCTTGTCCAAACGTCCAGTAAAACTTTGACACAGCAGACCGAATGTTTACCCGCTGAGGTTGATGTATTGGGAGTTTAGGTTTAGGGCCGTGTGGTATTGCTTAATTGTATGTGGGGTCCCTATAAAGGGAACTTCTTCCTCTAGGTGGGAGGGAGACTGGTCAATTTACCATCAGTTGAATGTAACATTTAAGTCAGATTTTTTAAAACGGATTTGCAGAACAAAACTCACAGTTTGAAAGGGAGTTATTAGGCTCCAGGGTTAAAATATTATCTAAATGTTACTGGAGTGGGATACAAAGAATGAAATGATAAAATCATGAATGAGAAGCTGGGCCAGAGATGTAGGACAAAACATTTGCTTTATGGGAACAACTGTGGAAAGTAAATTTAAGATTTACAGCTTGCTACATTCTAAGGGAAAACTTCATGAAGATGATGCAGAGGAGTCAATCAAGATGATCCAGGGTCTGAAACCAAGCCTTATGAGGAGGGCTTGAAGGAACTGGGGGGGGGGCGGGGGCGGCGTATCTATTTCAAGTGAAAGTTGCCGAAATCTACACTTGCGACACGGGCTGTCATACGTCCAGATTTTCCCGGACATTTCAGCAATTTCCGCCCAGACACTGCTTACAATTCTGGATATATGGCAACCATGTCTATATACAGTGGTACCTCAGTTTTCAAACAGCTTAGTTCCTGAACAACTTTGAACTCGAATGCTGCAAACCTGAAAGTCAGTGTTCCAGTTTGCGAACTTTGCTTCGGAAGCCGAATGTGATCCTGAGCTTCTGTTTTCACTGTTCCGCTGCTAATTTGCCCCCCCCCCCCCCCGCATTGGAATCAAACCCTTCCATTTCCAATTGCAGTGTTCTGAGGTGATATTTGGAGCTTTTATTTGCTGCTTTTGTTTTTGCTAAAAGTAATTGCGTTTCTATTTGGCTTTTTCATTTTTGTGACTGTGGCTTGTTCTCTGTTTTTGATTGATTGTGTGACTGTGACAATGTATAAAAGCCCCCCCCCCCCCGCCATCCAAACAATTTCTATCAATCAGTGCAGGTAAGAAAAAATAATAATTTAAATTTTAATCTAAAGTACTGTCTTCTTTCTTTTATAGTACAGTACATTGATTATTGCTTTCATTTTATGGATCAATGATCTCATTAGATAGTAAAATTCATGTTAAATTGCTGTTTTAGTTGTTTTTAAAAGTCTGGAATTGATTAATCTGTTTTGCATTACTTTCTTTTTTTAAAAAAAAATTGATTTTTTACATGCATATATTCTTACAATTTTTAAATTTGCTGTACAATTTTTTCCTTTCCCTCCCCCTCCCCCCATACCCATTGGAAGGGTTCAAACAATTATCCTCAGCCACGGGCATAGTTCTGTACCATTTTAGAAAGAATTTTAATTTCAGTTCTCTGAATTTGCTTACTTAAATCTCATCTGTTCCTTTCATTATCCTTCGAACCGTTGCTTCGCTAACTTGTTCCTCCTTACTCCACATCTTTTGAATAAGTTGGGTTGTCTGTTCATTATTTGTAATCATTCTCTTATAGATTTTACCTATCATTCCTTGTTTCGTTTTTTCCATTTGTTTGTATAGTTCCTCTATTGGCTCTTCTAAACTCCTATTTCCTGTTTCTTGGACTTTGGAAATTTTGTTGTATATTCCTCCAATTTTTAACCAATATTGGTTACCTATATTCTCTATTACTTCCTGCAATGACTTTAAGGACTCTCCTCTATGCGTATCTTTAACTATATGATATCCCTTAGCGTTTAGAATTTCCCACCATTTGGGATTATCTGTTACCTCATAAATACTTTCTAAGGGTGCACTTAGAGAAATCCTTTTTAACCATAAAGGTTACATAATCTCAGCTCGTTACAAACAGTGAAGATACCAGGCAGCCTGACATCTGGCTGGTTGATAGGGGATCAAATACTTATTTCACTCATTGTAATACACACCAATCTCTGACTTTTGTCTTCTGGGTTTCTGGGGGTTTTCCAGGTTGTTATTCCATAAATAAAAAGCAAAGTAAAAAACAATGCAACACAACAATAAAAAGAAAAATGAACAAGAACATTTAAAAACAAAAACATTTAAAAACACATCCAGTATTTCCATATCCTTATCTTTCTTTTAATTGTTTCATCGACCTCCTCGCACCTCCCTTTTTTGTATTCTAATTCAATTTAGCTATTTCAGCAAATCCTTTCCATCTTTCTCAATTTTTGTTCTATAATTTACCTTAACCCAATCTGACCTTAAATTTTACACTTTGGCCCATTAACAATCCATTTTTACTTAATTCTTTGTAACATTTCTGCTAAAACCATGTAACTTCATTCCAGCATCCTTCTAACATTCATTAATTTTACTATATTTTTGTAAATATGCTTTAATTTTTTTCCAATCTTCTTCCACCGACTCTTCTCCCTCGGATTCTGCCAGTCATTTCCGCCAGTTCCATGTAGTCCATCAACTTCATCTGCCATTCTTCCCTGGTGGGTAGATCTTGTGTCTTCCAGTGCTTTGCGATAAGTATTCTTGCTGCTGTTGTAGCATACATAAGAAAAGTTCTATCCTTCTTTGGCACCAATTGGCCGACCATGCCCAGGAGAAAGGCCTCTGGTTTCTTCAGAAAGGTATATTTAAGTACCTTCTTCATTTCATTATAGATCATCTCCCAGAATGCCTTAATCTTTGGGCATGTCCACCAAAGGTGAAAGAATGTACCTTCAGTTTCATTACATTTCCAACATTTATTATCGGGCAAATGGTAAATTTTTGCAAGCTTGACTGGTGTTATGTACCACCTATAAATCATTTTCATTAAATTCTCTTTTAAGGTATTACATGCCGTAAACTTCATACCAGTGGTCCATAACTGTTCCCAGTCAGCCATCATAATATTATGTCCAACATCTTGTGCCCATTTAATTGGTCATTTCTTTGTCAGAGGGCAAAGGGGCAAATTTAGTTGGGAATCAAATACTTTCCCCCCTCACTGTACCTTCATCACTTTAATACATACCGTATTTTTAGCTCCATAAGATGCACCTGACCATAAGGCGCACCTAGTTTTTAGAGGGGGTATGCAAGAAAAATAATAATAATTGGGCCTTCACTTCATGTGCATCCCAGGCTCTGCTCAGCGCTCCCTTTCACGAGCCGCATGGACCGTATGTGTGGCGCTTGCAGGCTTTTGCCCGAGGAGGGAGAAGGGCAGCCCGTCAGTGATAGGCTGCCCTTCTCCCTCCTCGGGGAAAAGCCCCCAAGAGCCACACACACACACTCCGCGCAGCTCTTTAAAGGGAGCGTGGCTCTTGGGTGCTTTTGCAAGAGGTGGGGGAAGAGAGAAAGCCATGCTCTGTCCCTTCCCCCACCTCCCGCGAAAGCCATGGATTGCCGTGCGAAGCCGGCGCAGGGGAGCGGGATGAAGGCTCCCCGCTCCCCCGCGAAGACTTCACGCGGCTAAGCCGGAAGCTAGAACAGCGAGAGGGAGCGCTGCGCAGTGCTCCCTCTCGCTGTTCTGGCTTCTGGGGTAGCCCGCAGGCCTGCATTTGCTCCATAGGATGCACATGAAGTGAAGGCCCAAGACAGGAGTTGATCATCATGTGAGCTGCGCACAGGTGGGCTGAAGCGAGCTTCCGGCTAGCCTGCAAGCTAGGCAGATACATTTTGGGCTGTGACCTTTACACATCTTCCAGTCCCGAGATCGTGGGGTGGTACAAGGTTATTTTGGCACCTGTTTCCACAGCGTCATTTTCTCCTTGCACAGTGTATGACGAAGGAGACAAAAGGTCTCCGGGACAAAGGTTACAGACAGGACACTGCAGACTGCTGAGACCGCAAAAGGTCAGACAGAGGGAACGATGTTCGAGACAGCCGTGACTTCTCTGAGGGGGAGTATGCTACGTACCCCAGGGTCATGCGTGCAGGCAGACTGTGGCTGCCTGCTGGTGGGGAAGTGTGCTCCCTCTGGACCCCACTCACCACTCCGCAATATCCCTACACGCACACACATTTCCCCTTTTTAGGAGGGGAAAAGTGTGTCTTATAGAGCGAAAAATACGGTAGCTAAACAAATTTACATATGAACACCACTACATTGTATGCACTCCGTACATTTAAAATTGCTTTTACCCTTTGAGTTTTTTGATGTGAAGGAGTGAACCCTGAGCGAAATACTTTCCGCACTCCATACATTTAAATGGGTTTCCCCGTTTGTTGATGTTTTGCATGGGTTCTATTATCAGTGAAAGTCTTTCCCTGTGTGAGTTTGTTGATGCAAAGTAAGTTGTGCCTTCTAACAAACTCTCCATACATTTAAATGGTTTATACCCTGTGTGAGTTTGCTCATGTGAACTAAGGCTTGACTTCACATTCCACACATTCAATTTGTTTCTCTCCCGTGTGAGTTCATTGATGTACTCTTAAGTGATCGACGTTGACTAAACCCTTTTTCACACGCCATACATTTAAATGTGAATTTGTCTGGTGTATAGTAAGGTTTTATTTCAATCTGAACTATGTTTCACACGTCAAACAACCCTAGAATAAAGCAGTTTCCTGAACACTGAACAATTATTATTGGGATAGTTTAAAATAAAAATAGGATTATCTTTCTGTGTAAACGTAAACAAAGATCCTTGGAGACTCTGGCAGAAGTTGAACAAACAAGAAAGATTATTTTACAGAAGAAACTTGAAAAAAGCAAAGGATGTGTCAGGATATAGATAATGTTCTTTCAGGAAACAGTAAACCTATTAATAAATTGTACTAAATTTAGTGTGTGTTACATGCTTGTAAACAAAGTAGCAAATGCACAGCTTCTTTTAAACTTCTGTTGCTTCTTTTAAGTTATTTCTCTTCGATGTTACAGGTGTCTAGAGAGGGTGGCCAATGCTGAGCTTATTTCCAGTTATTTCACTTCAGCTCCTTAACTTAGTTGTTGCAACTTAATATTTTGATTCTTAAACAAGGTGGTAGTTTCTGTCAGTTTCCACGCTCCTGAGGTACTTCTGACGGTATAGAAGACCCAGGGGGTCACCACACCCTTCATAACTGGCTTGGGATTCTTCTCTTTCTAGAAGATCTTTCCCTTCCTGACTGAAATGAGACCAAAGTAGACAGTATCCTCACAGCTTCTACTTCTACTACCGAAGCTGATGGAAGGCACTCCGGGCCACCAAGGCCGCCTGAGCCTTGAGCGACAGCAAAGTCTCCAGGAGTACCCCCAAGCTGTGAACCTGCTCCTTTGGAGGAAACGTGACCCCGTGAAGAGCAGGTGGCCTAGGGAACCCCCCACTAACAGTGCCTCGGTCTTATCTGGATTGAGCTTAAGTTTGTTGGCTCTCCAGTCCAGTACCGAGGCAAGACACTGGTCCAGCACTTCCACTGCCTCACCTGCAGATGTAAAGGAGAAACAGAGTTGAGTGTCATCAGCATACTGCTGACAACGTACTCCAAACCTCCAGATAACCCCACCCAGCAGTTTCATGTAGATGTTTAACAACCTGGGGGATAGGCTAGAGCCCTGCGGAACCCCACATTGAAGGTTCCATGGGGCTGAAAATCACTCCCCATGTACCACCTGGCTTACTTCTGACCTGGCTTACTTCTCAGCAGATGTGCCGACTTGAATAAAATAATAGGAGGGCCCAGGCAATCACTGTCCAGCAGAATTGATCATATGATGCCGTGCACACACACTATTTGAATGGCAGTGACGGTTTGGGGGTGCCAGGACCCCACAAATATTTTATTGGCAAAGCCGATCAGCCCCTAGAAGTTGGCTCTTGTGCTTCAGAACCACAAAGGGCTGGGCTGTAGATACTTCCACCTGCATCTCTGCAACTGCTGAGAAGAGTTGAGTGCTGACTATTCCTGGCTCCCTGGAGCAGCCCTTGTTTCTGCTAATAAAGAGTTAGCTTCACATGCTCTCTGTGATTTTTGCTGGCTGGCTCTAGGATTCCATGAATCCAAACTCCCTGGAGGAAGGGGGTGCGGTGGGACTAGGACCCCCCCCCCCCGCGCTTTACTTCAATCAGATACCTGAGCAGGAGGAAGACGCCAAGGCAGCTCTGGAGCCCCTCCAGGAAATTCTCTGCCAGTGCCCCCAACCGCCCCCTGGCAATGCTTGGCTGGGCTTCCCTCCCACACCCTCTTCTTCCCAGTCTAATGGATGAGATGATGCCACACACCCCTCACCATTTTAATGTCAATCAACTTTTTTTGGGGTGGAGGGCAACGTGACCATGGCCCCTAGGAGTTGGCTCCTGTGCCTCTTTCCACCCTCTCCCTGGGGAGTCAACCCTGAGGGCCCTCTTTGGTGATGGGGACCCTCATCTGAAGGACAAGGGAGGTCGGGGTTCAAATCCCCACGACGGGGTGAGCTCCCGTTGCTCTGTCCCAGCTTCTGCCAACCTAGCAGTTCAAAAACATACCGGTACAAGTAGTTGTGGCATTTCTGTGCATTCTGGTTTTCACCAATGTACTGTACCCCGTTGTGGTTTAGTCCTGTGGGCCACGTGACCCAGAAAAGCTGTCTGGGGACAAACGCCAGCCCCCTCGGTCTGACAGCCCAGACGAGCGCCCCAACCTCACAGTCGCCTTTGACTGGACGTAACCGTCCAGGGGCCCTTTACCTTTTGAATATCCCAGTGTTATTGTGCGGGGGGGGGGGGTAATCTCTTGCAGGGGGAGGGGCTTCATCCTGCCAGGCAAGCCCTGCAGGTGTTCAGTTCCCGCTTTGCAGCTGGATTGCATAGATCTGGGGCCCAGTAAGGACCCTTTTTGGGGCACCCTCCCTTCCCCATCACTGCATCTTCATCTCTTTGTCCTCTCTGCCCATCGGCCTCCCTTGCTCGCTCCTCCGGGAGTCTATTTCTGCGAGTCAAGCGGGGGTACCACCCCCCCCTCTATGATGGGGGGGCAGTTCTTCCCTGTTCAGTTCTTCCTGTACTGGATCCTCAGGGATCCTGCACCTCAGCCCACAAGGCCCCTTTTCTGCAAGGTGGTTCTTTGGCCACTTCTTCCCTGCCTCTGGTTTGCAGAAAGCTGCGAAATCTGCACATGCCCAGAGTATGGAGGATTTTCAATACTGTGGTTATGTTTGGTGTGGGGAAGAAAGGGGGGGAGCTGTCTGCGGACAAAGGTCCAGGGGTCCTTCACCTTCGCCTTCCCTTTGGTGGGCATCGCACGTCAGTTTCCGCAAAGGGGCCCCTGGGGGTGCAGGGCAGGGGAGCATCTCTTGGCCCCCCAGGGAAAGAGAAACGTGTGTGTGTGTGGAGGGGGGGAGACTTCCAAGGAGACCCTGCAGGTCCCCAACTTCGCCGCCAGATCCCACGTTCCCTGCCGGTGGGTCCCAGGGAAGGCGCTTCCAGGAGAGGCCCTTTAACATTCAATTATTTAGTCATTTCAAAGTAGGGATCCAGATGCACACGGCAGAATGGTAACGGGGAACCCCCACTTCCCTTGTCAGTCTGCATAAGAATGGGGGGGGGGGGCCTTGATGCAGAGTCCTTGGCCCAGATGGAGAAGGGAGGGCAGCCCCTAGAGCGCAGAAGCAGGCAGGGAGAGGGAGGGAGGGGCGGTCTCGGCGCCCGCGGCTTGCCAAGGGTTAAAAGGAGCAGAGCTGGATTCCTAGAGAGGACAGGAAGGAGAGGGCGGGGGAGGGCAAGGTCCTCCCGAGCAGAAGCCCCTCCCTGCCCAGTCCCTTCCTGCGAGCAAAGAGGAGGCTGCTTTGTTCTCTCTGCTTTGCAAAAACTTCCTCGGTGCCCCTCCTGGAATCCGGTGAGTCTCTTCTCTCTTCCCCCTTGGGGTGCAGCAGGGAGAAGGGGGTCCCAGGGCTGCAAGGGGGGAGGCAAGGGGTCCCCCGTTCAGCTCATACATGGGGGGGGAGACCCCCAAGTGAGGGAGCAGAGGGTCCTACCCCAATTCCTCTCTGCCAAGCCAGGGAGGGGCTGAGTGTCCAGCAGGTCTGCAACTCTGTTCTTCCTTTGGATCAAGATGCTGCCTTCCTTGTTGGGGAGGAGTCTTTGGGGCAACAAAAGGGGGGCATGCAAATAAGCCCCCTTCAGATTGAGGGGAAAGTCGCATCTCATAATACAGAGAAGCATCCAAGGACTCCGAGGAAGGAGAAGCCCTGTGGAGTGGGGAGATACAGCCCCCCCAAGTGTGGAGACTGGAGGGGAGGCCCTCTCCCACCATCTACCCAAATACAATTCCCAGAGTTCCCTGGCAAGAAGGGCGGATTGGTGACCACTCTGGGAATTGCAGTCTTTGGGCAGCAGGGCTGAAGCTGTCTCCTTGCACCTCTCAGGGTCCTGAACCAATTCTGGCTCCCAGGATTCTTGGGAGGAGTCCCTAGGGCCGGGGAGATCTGGTTTCCAACCTTGTTAAACATCTGCCCCCTCCCAGCAGAGCAAGTGCACAGACTGGCATGTGCCACTCTTGGGGGCAGGAGCTGCATCCAGCCTTGCTCAGCTCAATATTTTTAGGAAGACCAAGCCCCTCCTGCCCTGGCAAGGCACTGGGGTGAAGCTGCCACCACCATCAACATCCTGTATGAATAATAATAACAACAATAGTATTTACCTGCTACCCAGTTGACTGGGTTTTCCCAGACACTCAGGGCGGCTTCCAGGAGTATAGCATCTAGATCAAGGGAAGTAATAGTGCCACTGTATTCTGCTCTGGTCAGACCTCACCTGGAGTACTGTGTCCAGTTCTGGGCACCACAGTTCAAGAAGGACACTGACAAACTGGAACGTGTCCAGAGGAGGGCAACCAAAATGGTCAAAGGCCTGGAAACGATGCCTTAAGAGGAACGGCTAAGGGAGCTGGGCATGTTTAGCCTGGAGAAGAGGAGGTTAAGGGGTGATATGATAGCCATGTTCAAATATATAAAAGGATGTCACATAGAGGAGGGAGAAAGGTTGTTTTCTGCTGCTCCAGAGAAGCGGACACAGAGCAATGGATCCAAACTACAAGAAAGAAGATTCCACCTAAACATTAGGAAGAACTTCCTGACAGTAAGAGCTGTTCGACAGTGGAATTTGCTGCCAAGGAGTGTGGTGGAGTCTCCTCCTTTGGAGGTCTTTAAGCAGAGGCTTGACAACCATATGTCAGGAGTGCTCTGATGGTGTTTCCTGCTTGGCAGGGGGTTGGACTCGATGGCCCTTGTGGTCTCTTCCAACTCTATGATTCTATGATTCTATGACATACAATATACAGGGCTGCCTTCAGGTGTCTTCTAAAGGTTACATAGTTACTCATCTCCTTGACATCTAATGGGAGCGCGTTCCACAGGGAGGGAGCCACTACCAAGAAGGCCCTCAGCCTGCTTCCCTGTAACTTCTCTTCTTGCAGTGAGGGAACCACCAGAAGGCCCTTGGTGCTGGACCTCAGTGTTCAGGCTGAATGATGGGGGTGGAGATGCTCCTTCGGGTATCCTGGGCCAAGGCCGTTTAGGGCTTTAAAGGTCAGCATCAACACTTTAAATTCTGCTTGGAAACATACTGGGAACCAATGTAGTTCCTTTAGGAGCGGTCTTACATTGTTCCAGCAGCCACTCCCAGTCACCAGTCTAGCCTCCGCATTCTGCAGAACACTAAGTGAATGACACAGAAGTTGCTGCAGACTAAAGTTAGAAAAGCTTTAATTGCTACAAATGGTATAAGGAAACATGATATGGAATTAAGGGAAAAGATGGTGTTGACCTGGAGTGGTTACAAAATTTCTGGTCTCTCCCGAGTGCCACGGGCCATGCTCCAAAGAGAGCTTCTCTAAAGAAAGCACAACCAAAAATCACTCCATTTTGCGTGAATAAGGAAAATGAGGAGGTGGCTAAGAAACAGCAGGAGCCAGATCCTATTCCCAACCTTCTAGGGTCTCTCAGCAGCTCTAATGATGAGCAGAAAGACTTTTCGGGCCCAGCCAGCTCAACTGCTAAGACATCTCTTGCATTGAGACGTGGGGGCACCTATATGTAATAACTATTCGGCTGTATTCTGCCCATGCTCTGGGGTTGCAGTTTTCAGGCTTGGGGACAGGATGGTGCCTGGTTTTTGCACCAAGTTCTATCCATAAGCCCCTCTGAGTTCAATGGGGTCTACTCTCAGGTCACTAGTGTGCATACCATGCCATCCTTAAGAAGTGGGGTGAGGTGCAAACAGATTAAATGGGAATCACTGGAGATGTTGCAAATGGGGTTTCTGTTGGGAAGGGGCTGTCCCATTTGTGCTTCTCCAGAAGCAGGGGAATATCTAGGGCAGGAGAATCCCTGCAGGGCCTCTGAGGCTCCCTTTGCTTCTTCCTCTCTCCCAGGACCCTGCAGCTTGTGGTGGCTTCCCGACTCCTCAGGAAAGATGAAAGAGACTGAATCTGTAAACCTAGCGAGGATGGAAGGGGGAAGATGGACAGTTGACCTGGTCAGGTTGTCTCCTGCATCCCTCCTCACAGCCTCTGAGCGTTCCCTCCCAGGGACCTCCGAGATATCTGGTGAGTCCCAGGGGAGGGGAGATGGGGACATGGATGGATGGGGCTGGAGAGGTACTGGGGTTTGCTCAGCTTGGGGGTGGGATGAGGCAGGCAGGCGGATGGAGTTTGAGAAGGTGAGCACCTTTTTGGGCTCCTCCACCTGCCTTCCAGCGCCAATGACATCTGCGGGGAATTTGAGCTAGGAATACGTCACAGCTCCCCGGCCACCGCGATGTATTGGCGCCAGTACTGGGCTCTGAATGCCCTACCAATGTCAGAGAACTCACTGATCCATCGCGCAGCACTAGAAGCCATGATTCTTTAAATTACCTGATCCTAATTTCAGGATTGACTGCAGATGGGGCCACTGTGTTTCGCCTTTTACTTTTCTTTTAGGAATAACTTTTCCTTTTCTTTTAAAAACAAGGATCATATAGGACTAATATATGATACAAATATGTAGACTGAGTCTTCTTAGTCTTCTCATGTGATTCTCAAAACTAGTAGAAGTAATTTGCAGGAATTTCTATAACATATGGTTCATCGTTAGTGGTCAGTGTATCAGTTCTGAGTTCATGAATTGGTTTAAATTGGGCGGGGGGAGGAGGAGAGATAGGAGAGAACAGAGGAACAGAACAAGTCACTGATCCATCGCGCAGCACTAGAAGCTGATCCTAAATTCTTAAATTACCTGATCCTAATTTCAGGAATGACTGCAGGTGGGGCCTCCGTGTGTTGCCCCATTATCTTTTCTTTTTGGAACAACTTTTATTGCTTTTAAAAGCAAGGATTATAGGACTAATAAATGATACAAATGTATAGACTCATTCTTCTCATGTCATTTGAATATCTCAAAACTAGCAGAATAAATTTGCAGGAATAACATGTTGTTCCTCGTTGGTGATCAGTATATGAGTTCTGAGTTCATGAATTGGTATAAATTGAAACAAAAAAGGGTAAACAGCGGAGAACAGAGAACATTCAACTTCGCATAGCCGAATTCCTAGTCAAAAGCTATTGTGGCCGTTGGGCTTAGATTAAGTGTGAGTAATAGTCATTTTCCATCTTACGTTACCAATTAAACTATCCTTATTTTTCGCTCTATCGGACGCACTTTTCCCCCTTCAGAAATGAAGAGGAAGTGTTTGTGCGTCCTATGGAGCAAATGCAGGCTTTCGCTGAAGCCTGGAGGGCGATAGGGGTCGGTGCGCAGCGGGGGTTGGCACTGCACACCCGGGCTTCAGGCTGCTGTCCGCGAGCCTTTGGAGCCCGGCGGGAACTCCCGCCGCATTCAAAAGGCTTGTGGATAGCTGCCTGTTCTGGGGTTGGGGGAAGCTCAGGCTTCCCCAGCCCCACAGCTAAAAACGAAGCCAGGAGAGTTAGCGGGATCCATCCCGCTCGCTGTCTTGGCTTCTGCCAAAACCGCCCGCAGCCTCTCCCGGCTGGAGAGTTTGCGCGCAACTAAAGAGGAAGCCAATACAGCCAGCGGGATGGATCCCACTCACTGTCTTAGCTTCTTTGCTCTTTGGGGCTGGGGGGGGAATCATTTTTTCCCCTTTATTTCCCCCCTAAAGACTAGGTGCGCCCTATGGTCCGGTGCACCCTATAGAGCTAAAAATACGGTATACAGAGTTGGTCTCCTCATGAAAATGAGAGGAGATTCAAGGTGAAGTAAGAGATTTAGAAAAAAGTTTAAATTTAGACCAAATTTAGATTGAGGCAACAGCTGGTGGGGAGTGTGCAGGTGAAGATGTTCCTGCTTGTTTCAGAGGAGACACGGACGTTGCTGGATCCTGACAAGAGAGCTTTGCGTAAGGAAGTCAAGGAGGAGAATTGTGGGATCATGGACCCTCTCATTACACATCAATCTTGAAATTCCATACATACCTCTATTTCGGGGTGGCCAACTTCCAAGAGACTGCGATCTACTCGCAGAATTAAAAACTGGGAGTGATCTACCCCTGTTTTTGAGGGGTTCAGGTCAAAGTTGTTGAGCTTTTATTAGCAACTCACCAAAGGAGCGCTGGGGGGAAAACAGCCTCCAGCCTCGGTTTGTAAGCTCTGTCTTCCATTCTCCAACAATGGAAGGAGGATCCGGGAGGGGGTCAGCGATTGACTGCGATTGACCAAAACCTCGCAGGGATCTACCAGTAGATCGTGATCGACCTGTTGGACACCCCTGCTCTATTTGATGAACCTCCACTATTTGGATGGAGACCAACAGCATCTGAGATTCTAACATCCACACCGTGAGCCCTGAATGGAGGGATATCAACTGTTTGTGAATATACTTCGTCTTGTCATGCCTTTTAAAACAATGACCAGGCTTGTCTGAACCACCCAGGCCTTCTTAAATGTGGGCTTGAGAGTTTTTAGGGAAGTTGAAGTAACTTCTGTCAGGTTTGTTGTTTTGGCTTCTGTTTGCATTTGATTGACCAAAGAGATGACTGACCTTGAATATGGGGTGGATTCCAGGATTGAGCCAAATAAAATCTATCCCAGATAAAAGCCAAGCAATATGTCAGTTAATACCAGCCAACAAAGGCAGTGAAAACTATTGTAAGGCCTCACATTTAACTTCAGTCCTTCCTTTATCACAAGCATTCATTAACTTTGTTCAATGATGGATGTGAACCACGTCCCCTTCGCTCTGAGTGGGGTTGGGGTCCGGGGCAGCAATGCAGAGTTAGCACGACTTACCCTAACATGGCAGTGCATTGATGGGGGAGGGCTCAGGTGGTGGGTTTCTTCCTGAGGCGATAATTATCTTTTCTCTTCATTGCAGTTGGTGATGAATGGGAAGGGAAGAACAAGGGGGACCACAACAGAATCCACATATCAGAGAAATCAAATAAATATTCAGAGTATGGAGAGAACATCGGCCAGAGCTCCCAGTCCACCTCCCATCAACGAAAGAGCTTCATTCGGAGGGATAGCCTCACTTCACATGAAAGAATTCACAGAGGAGAGAAATTGTATCACTGCACAGAATGTGGAAAGAGCTTCAATCGGAAGTATAATCTCACTTCCCATCAAAGAATTCATACGGGGGAGAAACCCTATCAGTGCCTGGAATGTGAAAAGAGCTTCAGTCAAAAGGACAGTCTCACTTTGCATCAAAGAATTCATACAGGGGAGAAATCCTATCAGTGCTTCGAATGTGGGAAGAGTTTCAGTCACAGACATCATCTCACTTCCCATCAAAGAATTCATACAGGGGAGAAACCCTATCAGTGCTTGGAATGTGGGAAGAGCTTCAGTCGAAAGGACAGTCTGACTTTGCATCAAAGAATACATACAGGGGAGAAATCCTATCAGTGCTTAGAATGTGGAAAGAGCTTTAGTCACAGATCACATCTCACTTCCCACCAAAGAATTCATTCAGGGGAGAAACCCTATCAGTGCTTCAAATGTGGAAAGAGCTTCAGTCAGAGCAGCAGTCTCGCTTCCCATCAAAGAATTCATACAGGGGAGAAACCCTATCAGTGCTTCAAATGTGGAAAGAGCTTCAGTCAGAGCAGCAGTCTCGCTTCCCATCAAAGAATTCATACAGGGGAGAAACCCTATCAGTGCTTTGAATGTGGGAAGAGCTTCACTAGGAGCACCCATCTCACTTCCCATGAAAGAATTCATTCAGGGGAGAAATCCTTTCAGTGTTTGGAATGTGGAAAAAGCTTCAGTCAGACGCAGGGTCTCACTTCCCATCAAAGAATTCATGCAGGGAAGAAACCATATCAGTGCTTCGAATGTGGGAAGAGCTTCCGTCACAGCACCCATCTCACTTCCCATCAAAGAATTCATACAGGGGAGAAACCCTATCAGTGCTTGGAATGTGGGACGAGCTTCAGGCAGAGCAGCAGTCTCACTTCGCATCAAAGAATACATACAGGGGAGAAACCCTATCAGTGCTTGGAATGTGGGAAGCGCTTCAGTCACAGATCATATCTCACTTCCCATCAAAGAATTCATACAGGGGAGAAACCCTATCAGTGCTTGGAATGTGGGACGAGCTTCAGTCAGAGCAGCAGTCTCACTTCCCATCAAAAACTTCATAAAGGAGAGAAACCACATCAGTGCTTGGAATGTGGGAAAAGTTTCAGTCAAAGCCCCCATCTCATAATCCATAAAAGAATCCATACAGGGGAGAAACCATACCAGTGCTTGGAATGTGGGAAGAGTTTCAGTCACAGACATCATCTCACTTCCCATCAAAGAATCCATACAGGGGAGAAACCATATCAGTGCTTCGAATGTGGGAAGAGTTTCAGTCAGAGATCACATCTCGCTTCCCACCAAAGAATCCATACAGGGGAGAAACCCTATCAGTGCTTGGAATGTGGAAAGAGCTTCAGTCACAGCCGCAGTCTCGCTTCCCATCACAGAATTCACACCAGAGAGAAATCTTCTTAGTGTTTGGAATGTAGGAAGAGTTTCAGTCAGAGTGCCACTCTCATGGCCCACCAAATAATTCATACAGGGTTGAAAGCATATCAGCGCATGGAATGTAGATAAAATTTCCCTCGTAAAAAAGTCAATTCAAGAACTCACAGCATGGTGAATGATAGAATGGTAGATTCGGAATCTAGTCCAACACCTGCCAACGCAGAAAAAAATCATTTCAAGCATCCATGACAGATGGCCAGCCAACTTCTTCTTAAATACCTCCAATGAAGGAGAGTCCACCCCCTTCTGAGGGAGTTCCTTTTCACTGCTGGCTCTTACTATCAGAAAGTTCCTCCTGATCTTTAGGAGACATCTCCTTTTGTGTTGCTTGAATCACCTCTTCAGATTCCTTCATGACCTTGAGAAGGACTTCTGTATGTCTGAGAATGTCCAGGGGATTGGACCATGCTCTATATTCGGGGGGAAACCCATGGAGAGGAGTCTGATATAGGGCTTAAGTCGTCTAGGCATTGGTCAGATTGTCATAATTACAGACATACTTACTGGTTTGGACGGAGGTGATTCTTATTCCAGGGGAAGTGGTTACTGTGAGATTCCCTGTGCTCTCACCAATATTGTCCAAACGTCCAGTAAAACTTTGACACAGCAGACCAATAGTTTACCCGTTGAGGTTGACGTATTGGGAGATTAGGTTTAGGGCTGTGTGGTATTGCTTAATTGTATGTGGGGTCCCTATAAAGGGAACTTCTTCCTCTAGGTGGGAGGGAGACTGGTCAAGTTACCATCAGTTGAATGCAACATTCAAGTTAGATTTTTAAAAACGGATTTGCAGAACAAAACTCACAGTTTGAAAGGGATTTATTAGGCTCCAGGGTTAAAATATTATCTAAATATTACTTGAGTGGGACACAAAGAATGCAATTATGAAATCATCATTGAGAAGCTGGGCCAGAGATGTAGGACACAACATTGACTTTCCTTTATGGGAACAACTGTGGAAAGTAAATTTAAGGTTTACAGCTAGCTACATGCTAAGTGAAAACTTCATGAAGATGATGCAGTGGAGTCAAGATCATCAAGGGTCTGAAACCAAGCCTTATGAGGAGGGCTTGAAGGGGTGGGGGGGGCGTATCTATTTCAAGTGAAGTTTGCCGAAATCTACGCTTGCGACATGGGCTGTCATACGTCCAGATTTTCCCGGACATTTCAACAATTTCCTTTTTTTATATATAAATATTTTTATTGGATTTTCTTATACAAAGTCAGAGATGTATTACAGAAAAGAAGAAAAAAAGCAAGAAAAAAGAAAGAAAAAATATAAAAAAGAAACCAACTTTCCAAATCATTTTTACCAATCCTACCGGACTTCCTCACATCTTCCAGACCCTGCGTTCTTTACAATAAAAACATCAGCAATTTGTTACCTTGTTTCATACCTTACTGTATCTTTCAAATATTATGTTCCTAAATTCAAAATACTGTTTCTCAATTACTTATACCTTAAAATAAACATAATAAAATTATTTCAAGTTTCCACCTTGTCTTTCTTATAGCTTAATTTCCAGTTTATCAAATCTAGTTGCTGAAGCTAAAGTTTCCAAATCATGCACATTCTTAACATTCATACAACTTATAGTGTTTTTGCAAATAGTCCTTAAATTTTTTCCAGTCCTCTTCCATTATGTCTTCTCCCGAATCTCGGATTCTGCCAGTCATTTCAGCCAGTTCCATATAGTCCATCAATTGCGTCTGCCACTCTTCCAGTGTGGGTAGATCTTGTGTCTTCCAATACTTTGCGATAAGAATTCTTGCTGCTGTAGTTGCATACATAAAAAAAGTTCTATCCTTCTTTAACACTTTCTGGTCTACAATGCCCAGGAGGAAGGCCTCTGGTTTCTTGGGAAAGGTATACCTAAATACCTTTTTTAACTCATTGTAAATCACTTCCCAGAGGGCCTTCACTTTTGGGCAGGTCCACCAGAGGTGAAAGAATGTCCCTTCAGCCTCCTTACATTTCCAGCATTTATTGTCAGACAGGTGATATATCTTAGCAAGCTTGACTGGGGTCATGTACCACCTATATATCATTTTCATAATGTTTTCCTTCAAGGCATTACATGCCGTGAATTTCATTCCGGTGGTCCATAACCTTTCCCAGTCCTCAAACATAATGTTATGCCCAATATCCTGTGCCCATTTTATCATGGCTGATTTAACTGTCTCATCTCATCAATTTCCGCCCAGACACTGCTTACAATTCTGGATGTATGGCAACCATATCTGTATACAGTGGTACCTCGGTTTAAAAACAGCTTAGTTCCTGAACAACTTTGAACTCGAATGCTGCAAACCTGGAAGTCAGTGTTCCAGTTTGCGAACTTTGCTTCGGAAGCCGAATGTGCTCCTGAGCTTCTGTTTTCACTGTTCCGCTGCTAATTTGCGACCCCCCCCATTGTAATCAAAGCCTTCCATTTCCAATTGCAGTGTTCTGAGGTGATACTTGGAGCTTTTATTTGGTGCTTTTGTTTTTGCTAAAAGTAATTGCGTTTTTATTTGGCTTTTTCGTTTTTGTGACTGTGGCTTGTTCTCTGTTTTTGATTGATTGTGTGACTGCGGCAATGCGTAAAAGCCCCATCCAAACAATGTCTATCATCAGTGCAGGTAAGAAAAAATAATAATTTTAATTTTAATCTAAAGTACTGTCTTCTTTCTTTTATAGTACAGTACATTGATTATTGCTTTCATTTTATGGATCAATGATCTCGTTAGATAGTAAAATTCATGTTAAATTGCTGTTTTAGTTGTTTTTAAAAGTCTGGAATTTATTAATCTGTTTTGCATTACTTTCTTTTTTTAAAAAAAAATATTCAATTTTTTACATACATATATTATCTTGTTACAATTTTTAAATTTGCTGTACAATTTTTTCCTTTCCCTCCTCCCCCCCCCCATACCCATTGGAAGGGTTCAAACAATTATCCTCAGCCACAGGCATAGCGTCTTTAGTTTCCACCGAATGTCTTTTGTTCCAGTAGTTTTTATCCATTCAAGATAGGGGTTCCCTCTGTTCCTTATCATGGTGGACTTGACCTTCCATGTTGTCTCCTGTGACATGACTGCGACAATGTCCGACTGAATAAGTTCAAACAAATAAGTATTCCATGCCTCTACTGTCCATTTTCCTCTCTCTTTCCAGCCTAAAGCTATCGTTGCCTTTCCCGCTAATATCATAGCTTTGAAGGTAAACTGGTCACCTTTCTCTATAGCCATGTTTCCAGGTCTACCCATTGTCATGAAATCAAAATCTATTGAAAGCTTCATTTTTTAAAATTCATTAATAACCTTTAGGATTTTTTCCCAGAATTCCTTTACCTCTGGGAATTCCCAGTACATATGGGGAAACCATCCCTTGACTTGTTTACAGTGCCAACAACTAGAATTCAATCCTGCTACCATATTAGCAAGCTGGGCCGGAGTTCTGTTCCATTTTAGAAAGAATTTTACCGTATTTTTCGCCCTATAGGACGCACCGTCCCATAAGGCGCACCTAGTTTTTTGGGGGGAAATAAAGGGGGGGAAATTTATTTTTTTCCCCCAGGCACAGGGCTGGGGTGGGGGAAGCGCGCCCAGCCTTCAGCATTCAGGCAACTCTCCGCAAGCCGCGGGAGCCCGGCACGGGCTCCCAGGGCTTGCGGAGATCTGCGCGAAGCCTGGAGAGCAGAGGGGTCGGTGCGCACCGACCCCTCTCGCTCTCCAGGCTTCAGCGAAAGCCTGCATTCGCCCCATAGGACGCACACACATTTCCCCTTCATTTTTGGAGGGGGGAAAGTGCGTCCTATGGGGCAAAAAATAGGGTAATTTCATAATTCCTTTACCTCTGGGAATTCCCAGTACATATGGGAAAACCATCCCTTGGCTTGTTTACAGTGCCAACAGCTAGAATTCAATCCTGCTACCATATTAGCAAGCTGGGCTGGAGTTCTGTACCATTTTAGAAAGAATTTTAATTTCAGCGCTCTAAATTTGCTTACTTTAATCTCATCTGTTCCTTTCATTATCCTTCCAACCGTTGCTTCGCTAACTTGTTCTTCCTTACTCCACATCTTTTGAATAAGTTGGGTTGTCTGTTCATTATTTGTAATCATTCTCTTATAGATTTTACTTATCATTCCTTGTTTCATTTTTTCCATTTGTTTGTATAGTTCCTCTATTGGCTCTTCTAAACTCCTATTTCCTGTCTCTTGAACTTTGGAAATTTTGTTTCATAGTCCTCCAGTTTTTAACCAATATTGGTTACCTATATTCTCTATTACTTCCTGCAATGACTTTAAGGACTCTCCTCTATGCGTATCTTTAACTATATGATATCCCTTAGCGTTTAGAATTTCCCAGTATTTCAGATTATCTGTTACCTCATAAATACTTTCTAAGGGTGCACTTAGAGAAATCCTTTTTAACCATAAAGGTTACATAATCTCAGCTCGTTACAAACAGTGAAGATACCAGGCAGCCTGACATCTGGCTGGTTGATAGGGGATCAAATACTTATTTCACTCATTGTAATACACATCAATCTCTGACTTTTGTCTTCTGGGTTTCTGGGGGTTTTCCAGGTTGTTATTCCATCTCTCACAGCTACAATAAACCTACCATTAAAATTACGGACTGGTCATTTCTTTCTTTTCTTTTTTTTAAAGATATTTATTAGAAGTTTAACAATTACAAAGAAAGAAAAAAATAAACAACAATAAAAAGTTACAATACATCAAAAAATAAAAAGCAAAGTAAAAAACAATGCAACACAACAATAAAAAGAAAAAAAGAACAAGAACATTTAAAAACAAAAACATTTAAAAACACATCCAGTATTTCCATATCCTTATCTTTCTTTTAATTGTTTCATCGACCTCCCCGCACCTCCCTTTTTTGTATTCTAATTCAATTTAGCTATTTCAGCAAATCCTTTCCATCTTTCTCAATTTTTGTTCTATAATTTACCTTAACCCAATCTGACCATAAATTTTACACTTTGGCCCATTAACAATCCATTTTTACTTAATTCTTTGTAACATTTCTGCTAAAACCATGTAACTTCATTCCAGCATCCTTCTAACATTCATTAATTTTACTATATTTTTGTAAATATGCTTTAAATTTTTTCCAATCTTCTTCCACCGACTCTTCTCCCTGGTCTCGGATTCTGCCAGTCATTTCCGCCAGCTCCATGTAGTCCATCAACTTCATCTGCCATTCCTCCCTGGTGGGTAGATCTTGTGTCTTCCAGTGCTTTGCGATAAGTATTCTTGCTGCTGTTGTAGCATACATAAGAAAAGTTCTATCCTTCTTTGGCACCAATTGGCCGACCATGCCCAGGAGAAAGGCCTCTGGTTTCTTCAGAAAGGTATATTTAAGTACCTTCTTCATTTCATTATAGATCATCTCCCAGAATGCCTTAATCTTTGGGCATGTCCACCAAAGGTGAAAGAATGTACCTTCAGTTTCATTACATTTCCAACATTTATTATCGGGCAAATGGTAAATTTTTGCCAGCTTGACTGGTGTTATGTACCACCTATAAATCATTTTCATTAAATTCTCTTTTAAGGCATTACATGCCGTAAACTTCATACCAGTGGTCCATAACTGTTCCCAGTCAGCCATCATAATATTATGTCCAACATCATGTGCCCATTTAATTGGTCATTTCTTTGTCAGAGGGCAAAGGGGCAAATTTAGTTGGGAATCAAATACTTTCCCCCCTCACTGTACCTTCATCACTTTAATACATACCGTATTTTTAGCTCCATAAGATGCACCTGACCATAAGGCGCACCTAGTTTTTAGACTTCCGGGGGCGGCACGAACGGCAATGGCGGTCCTCTTCCATTAGCGAGGAGGAGGCTCCGCAGAAAAGGGTCGTCCGCTACGGCGAAGCGGAGACCCACTTCGGAAACCCACAGGCAGCAAGAGCCTGTGGTCCTGAGGCTCGGTGGGCGCCAGAAGCGACCCTCTAAACGGTAAAGGAACCCCGTAAGGGGCTCCGGAACGTGGAGGGGGGTTGCGGCGCTGTGAGCCATTTAGCGATCTGCGGAGCGAAGCCGCGCTGCTGCTGCCGGTGAGCGCTGATCCCTTTTCCTGCAAATTCTTGATTCGGAAGAAAGCAACAACTTACTTGTGAGTAAAGACTGAATATCTTAAATTTGAGACTAAAAGTTGAAATCAAAATATTGAACTTGGCTGAAAGCGGAGAGACGTAGAAACAGGAAGTCCGTCTTCCGCTGCCATTGAACTTTAAAAAGCAAAGAGCTGGAGGAGTGGAGGCTTAAAAAGAACTTTCAACCTTATTGATCTGAGCACCCACTGAATTTGCTAAACAAAGTAAAGACTTTAAGCTTATGATTTGGCACCTTTTATTTGTATTGATCTACCTTTCTTCTATTGGAATTACAATTGGAATGAGAAACCCAGGGTCCGGAGCTGCCTGAGCTCTCTGAGAGACTGAGCTGTCAGTTCTGCAGATTTGGCTATTGTGTATCAGAACTTGTAACAATCTGAGGGTATTTGGACCTGCTATTTTGAAACATCTTTTGAAAGACCAGTAAGCACTGGTAGAAACAAAGTGACTGTTAACATCAACTCTGCCAAATATTGTTTTTGAAGGTTTCTGGACTTTAAATTGGACTTTAATTTTACTAGAATTCTTCCCTAAAGACACCTTAAGCTCCCTCTAGAGGATTTGAGACTTACAACAGTGACTGTACATTTACTTTCCCTTTCCTGGCCTCCTGTCTCTGGACTCTAGTGTTCCCGTGGGAATAACTCAGCCTGACCTTGACTTTTAGATAACTTTGGAATGAGTGGCACAAGAAGAAGGGGAAGAACCAGACAAACAACTCTGACAACCCTAACCTCAGCCTCGCAGATACGTAGATCATCTGTACCTACTCTGCCTTCAGAGATAGAAGAAGCCGTTCTGCCACAGGCAAGGGAGGGAGAAACGGAGCAGTTACAATTGGAAGATATGGCCTCAGGATCATCTGCTTCTATCCTAGAGAAAATCTATGAAAAATTGGAATCCCTGGATAAGAGAGTGGAATCTTTGGATAAGAAAGCAGATGAGCAAACAGCTAAGATTGATCAAAATACAGAATGTTTAAATAGATTAACTGGACAAGTTGCACAGAACGTACAGGCAATTGGACAGTTGACGGAGGCCACAGCAGAAAATCGGAAATTGGCTGAGGATACTAGACAAAAGCTTGAAAATTTAGAACAAGAGGTAAGACCACTCTGCAAACAAGTAGGTGAACATCAGATTTACCTTTCTATGATAGAACTGCGAAACCGTGAGAACAACTTAAGGATCAGGTCGATACAAGAAGCAGAAGGAGGTAACCTAGCTGAGTTCTTAACTAAAGAATTCTCCAAGTTTTGGAATTTAGAGGAAAAGGATTTTAAAATTGTGTCAGCTTTCAGGCTTGGAAGATTTACAAAGAAGGAGAGGCCCAGAGACTGTTTGATAACATTGAGATCAAAGGAGGAAAGGGATAAGATTTTGGGCCTACACTACGAAAAGTCACTGGACATTCTGGACAGAAGAATTGAAATTTACAAAGATATTCCTAGACAACTATTGGACCTCAGATCCGCCTACTCTGAACTTGTCAAACTTCTAAGGAGCAACTCAATTGCTTTTAGGTGGGAATTTCCTCAAGGAATATCCTTTACCTTCAGAGGGAAGAAGGTTAAAATTAGAACACTGGAAGATAGAGACAAATTTCTGTCTACATACGGAGAGGACCTTCAAAAAGGAACTGAACTACCCCTTGGGCCTGGAGCACCGGCAGCACCGGCACCTGTGGAACCTGAAGATCCTGTGAATAAGATACCACCCCTAGAAAAATAACCAGATTTATTCAGGATGTCTCTGCAACTTTTGAGCTGGAATATAAATGGCTGTAACATTCCGGAAAAAAGGAAGAAAATATTTCATATATTAAAAAAAGAACAATTGGACATTATTTGTTTACAGGAAACACATGTGACAAGGCTCCACAGAAAAGTGTTAATAAACAAAAGACTTGGCCAGGAATTTATATCTTCGGACAGAGTAAAGAAGAGAGGTGTGGTGATATATGCGAAAGAGAGCCTGTCACCCAAATTCTTATTTAAAGATGAACATGGAAGAATTCTGGCAATTGAGATACAACACCAAGGAGAGAAACTTTTGATATTAGGAATCTACGCACCAAACGAAGGGAAATCGGAATTTTACAGGAAGTTGCATGAGACTATGCTGGATTATCTGGACTATAACAACATCATTATGATGGGAGACATGAATGGGGTCGTATCAACCAACATGGACAAGTCACAAAGTCAAAATGTTACAAAAGACGGCAGACTACCTAAAACTTTCTTTGAAATGACAGACAATATGGATTTGATTGACATCTGGAGGACAAAGAACCCCCTGGGAAGAGAGGGAACATTCTTTTCTGAAGCCCAACTGACCTGGACAAGAATCGACCAAATATGGATATCTAGAGGTCTGGCACCTAAGGCTAGAAAAGTGGAAATCTGCCCAAAGACCTGCTCCGACCACAATGCAGTAAAGATGGATATGACACTGTTACCAACCGGCTCTTTTAGATGGAAGATGAATGACAACTTGCTTAGAGATCAGGAGATTACCAAGAAGGCCCAAAAAGCTTTGAAGGACTATTTTGAGATAAATATTGTCAGGGGTTCAGGAGCAGAGGCAAGGGCAAGGGAGGAAACAGAGAGCGAGGGAGAGGAGGCAGAAGAAAAGATGAGTGATGACGACGACCCGAGATCTCCGAGTCTTTCCAGTGAATCAGAAGATTCACAGAAAGGAGCACCAGTGGCCAGGGCAAGGGGGGAGCCTAGGGGGACACCCCAGGAAGATAGAGCCAGAGGGGACTCAGAGGGGAGCAGTTGGAAATCAGGACCAGCGTCACCGCCAGAGAGCAGGGAAGAGGAAGGGCGCCAGGGATCAAGCGCTGGCAGCTCACAACAGGGGGGAGGGCACGAGTCAGGAGTGGCCACACCTCCATCGGGGAGCGAAGAAACGGTCAGACGGAAGGTGGAAGGTTGGGCGCGCGTGCCAAGTTCAAATGCACAGGAAGGTGGCGCAGTAGGCAGCCCGGAAAGGGAGCCAGGTCCTAAAGCCCGCCGAAAGGAGGGAGAAGAGTCAGGGGGGTCAGCGTCAGCGTCAGAGGAATCCCGGAAGGAAGAGACCCCGGGGGGCAGAGGGACCCAGAGAAGAACAGTCAGGCGGAAAAGGTGGAGCAAGGCTAGGATATTAAGTTGGTGTACAAGGGGCGGAGACTCAGATGGAGCTTCGCCGATCTAACCATGAGACGTAGAGTTGCACGCAGCAGCTTGAGAATGGAAACTGTAACTCAATAAAGACTTTTATTTAATGATCGCTGGCTAGCGTGATCCTCTGTGAGCTAGGATCTGGAAGCAGCTCTGACAGTAAGCTCCATCTGCAGATTGTGGGCATCTACGTCCTCGCGGAGAGGAGAGAAAGCGGGTGCCTACTAGCGAGCTCACGAACGGCAGACAACATGACGGCCGAACAGCAGATAGTGGAACTCAGAGAAGCAGTGACACGACTGAATGCCGAGGCTCTTGCATCCAGGAAGAGAGAGGAGGACGCAGCTGCCGCCTACAGGGATCTCCAGGTCAGGTTGGAAGTGCTTACGAAGCAAGGGCAACTGACACCCAAACCGGAGGGGATTGGGTTGGGGAGACGAACAGGCGGTCTGGTCTCTCACTTCGATGGGAATTTGCAACAGTACCCCAACTTTAGAGCAGATGTAATGTGTGCACTGCAACTGCTGAACAAAGACTTTAGAGATGAGCAAGAGAAGGTGGGATTCATCATGTCCCATTTGCATGGAGATGCTAAAGCATGGCTGCGCAATTTGTGGAGAGATAAGGATCCGGCGCTCCAAAATGCGGATGCCTTTATTAAAGCGATGGATGGGTGCTTTTTATCAAGCATTGACGTGGATCTTGCTCGGCAGGAGATACATGGACTGAAGCAAGGGAGGGCCAGCGTAAGGCAGTACCATGCCCGCTTTTTCGCTTTGGTCAGTGCCCTGGAATGGGACAGAGATTCGGCTCCTGTAAGAGACCTGTTTTGGGAGGGATTGCACGGCTCGGTTAAAGATAAAATTGCGAGGGGGGAGAGACCCCGGACCACGCAGGAGATCGTTCAGAGGGCGCTGGCGGTGGGGGTGCGGCTGGAAGGACGTCCGTGGAGCAGGGACGAAGGGCGTGGAGGGCGCGAACCAGCCAGGGGCTCCTCCTTCCTTCCCAGAGAAGCAGCGCGTGCGCAATCCACGCCTCCGCCAGGAGGAGGAGCGGAACCTATGGAGGTTGGAGGTGCAAGGGCTCAGTCAGCAGCCAGAGCCCTAGCACCGGCAGCAGTGAAAGCGAAGCCTCCTAGAGGGAACAGGAAGTGTTACATCTGCGATGATCCACAGCATATGGCGAAAGAGTGTCCCCAGAGGCTCCACAAGCACACTGCAGCCTCAGCAATGGTAACTGCAGCAACGCAGCAAGGACAACCACAGCAGGGAAACGAAGGAGTCTGGTTGGAGGAAGAGGCACTGGGGCCCAACCAGACGTGTCAGTGAAGCAGTCCCCAGAGATTTTACAGCCCATGGACCCCCTCCCGCCCAAACCGGTAGTGAAGCTCACCGCGTCGCTCCAGCTGCCCAATGGAATCACCATGGACGTGCCAATCACCATTGACTCCGGAAGCAATGCGGACTTTATAGGGCAGGACTTTGTCGACCGGCACGCTATACAGTTGCTGCCTGCCACGCTGCCCCTGCAGGTTGTCACGGTGGATGGCAGGGAGCTGCTAGGGGGGCAAGTGGTGAAGCAGACGCCACCAATGGTGATGCGACTTGGGAATCACAGGGAAATCATCAGCTTCAATGTCACTCAACTATCGGACACGCCCATTGTATTGGGCATGAGTTGGCTGGACAAGCACAGCCCGACGCTGGCTTGGTACCAGAGGCAGCTGACCTTCGGCTCTTCCTTTTGCGCTGAACACTGCATCGTGCCCAGGCAGGAAGGAGGGGAAGAGGAGTCACAGCTGCAGCTAGGCACGCTGCAAGCGGTTCCCCACAAGTACGCAGAATTTTTGGAGGTTTTCTGCGAGAAAGAGGCAGACAGGCTACCCCCCCACAGACCATATGACTGCAAAATTGACCTGCTGCCGGGGGCGGCGCTGCCCAAAGGGAAGCTGTATTCCATGTCTGAGGACGAACTGCAGGAACTCAAAGAGTTCATAGATCATAATTTGGAGCGCGGTTTCATCCGGGAGTCCAAGGCAGCGGGGGGCAGTCCGGTATTCTTTGTTAAGAAGCGGGACACGCCCCAAAAAAGACTTGTAGTGGACTTTCGCATCTTGAACAGTGTGACCAAGCCATCGGACTTCCCCATGCCCCGAATCGACGACCTCCTCGCAAAGGTACGGAAGGGCAGAGTGTTCACCAAGTTGGACCTGCGAGGGGCATACAACCTCATTCGCATGCGGGAAGGAGATGAGTGGAAGACAGCCATGTTCACGCCCCTGGGCACCTACGAATATAGAGTTATGCCTTTTGGATTGCAAAATGGCTCCCACGTTTTTCAAGCTTTCATGCATCACGTGTTGGCGGGGCTCCTCTACAAGACGTGCGTCTGTTTCTTGGATGACATCCTGATCTTTTCGGAATCGCAGCAGGAGCATGACAGACACGTCAAGGAAGTGCTGAGCAGGCTACAGCAACATAGGCTTTACGCTAAGCTGGAGAAGTGCCAATTCGACGTGACGGAGGTGGATTTCCTGGGCTACAAGTTGTCTGATAAAGGGCTCGCCATGGACAGCGCCAAGGTCCGAGCAGTGTTGGATTGGAAAAGCCCACGCAACCGGAAGGAGGTCCAACGGTTTGTCGGCTTCGCGAACTTCTATCGCAAGTTTATCAAAGGCTTTGCGATGCAGACAGCGGCCATCACAGACACGCTCAGCTCCAAGAAAAAGAAGTTCATCTGGACAGAGCAGGCGGAGCAGTCCTTTCAGGCACTCAAGCGTCTCTTCGCGTCGGAAGAGCAGCTGCTTCATGTCAACCCCAGCAGGCCGATGAGGGTGGAGACAGACGCTTCGGACAGAGCCGTGGGAGCAGTCCTGCTGCAGAAAGACCCGCAGGGGGTTTGGAGGCCGGGAGCGTTTTACTCAAGGAAGCTCAGCAAGTCCGAACAGAACTACACCATCTGGGACAGGGAGTTGCTGGCCATTCATGCAGCGTTCAAAGCGTGGAGGCACTTCCTGATCGGCGCCAAGCACACGGTGCAGGTCTGCACGGACCACAAGAATCTAGAGCACTGGCGCACGGCACAGTTCCTGAACCAGAGGCAGATACGTTGGGCTGAGTTCTTTGCGAATTTCGACTTCCGAATAGAGTATGTCCCGGGGGACACCAACATCATGGCGGATGCTCTCTCCCGTAAGCCACAGTATCTGGAGGAGGCAACGCCAGCGGCCGCCATGCACATCTTCGCACCGACAGTGTGGGCGTGCGCGGCGGCAACAGTTGACCTGGATGCGGTGCGACGAGCGTTGCAGGATGACTCCTTCGCGCAAGCAAAGATGGCAGAGGTGCACAGGGGCACGGCAGCGACCGACGAGTTCCAGCTGCGAGATGGTTTGCTCATCCGTAAAGGGGCCATCTACGTGCCGGGAGACGAACTTCGCGCCAAGGTACTGCAGCAGCTGCACGACGCGCCCACTGCCGGGCACTTTGGCAAGGAGAAGACGGTGGAATTAGTAGCCAGAGACTTCTGGTGGCCCGGAATGAGAGGGGAAGTCGCGGACTACGTGGCGAGGTGTGACACCTGCCAGAGGTCCAAACCAGTGCACAGACCGCCGGCCGGACTGCTGGAACCGCTGCAAACTCCGTTCGAGCCATGGGAGAGAGTGGCCCTGGACTTTGTCACGGATCTGCCCAGCTCAAGGGGCAAGACGGCTGTGCTGGTGGTGGTGGATTTGTTCTCCAAGATGGCACATTTCATTCCGTGTGCGAAGGTGGCCACGGCGGAACAAACTGCCAAACTGTTCATAGACCACGTGTTCAAGGTTCACGGTCTGCCGCGGTCTATTCTGTCCGACCGAGGGCGACAGTTCATCTCAAACTTCTGGCAGAGGCTGATGGGCTTCCTGAACGTCAAGATCAACCTGGCGTCGGCTAGACACCCGCAGACCAACGGGCAAGCGGAGCGGGTCAATGCCATCATGCAGCAGTACCTGAGATGTTATGCGAATCAACAGCCTGCGACGTGGGTGGATTACCTGCCTCTCGCCGAGTTCGCCTACAACAACACGAAGCACGTGTCCACGGGGGTCACGCCGTTCTTCGCCAACAACGGGAGGCACCCTAGAACCTTCCCGGGACTGGAAAGAATGGGGGAGGGGGAGCCGCAGACAGCAGATGCGTTCGCGTCGGAGTTGCAGGAGGTCCACGATCAGCTGCGGCGGCACCTGGAGCTGGCTAAACACGCATACAAGGTACAAGCGGACAAACACAGAAGGGTTGGCGAAGAGATCCATGTGGGAGACTGGGTCTGGTTAGCAGCCCACGCAGTGCCGGCCAGGTCGTTGGCGAAGAAGAAACTAGGGCATAAACAACTGGGGCCCTACCAAGTCGACGAACAGGTCAACCCGGTGGCTTTCAGGCTGGCTCTTCCGGAGGGTTCCAGAATGCATCCGGTGTTCCACAGATCGGTGCTCACTCCCTACAAGGCACCTCACAGGTTTCAGGAACCAGGAACGGCACCGGGTCCGCTCCGAGAGAGAACCGGGCAAGGGGGAGTGGCACAGGAGGAGCGCATCAACGAAGTCACGGAGATTTTGGACTCCAGATGGGGGGAAGAGGGGGTGGAATACCTTCTCGCCAAGGAGGGCACCCCGGCCAGTGCCAACAGCTGGGTGCCGGGCTACGCTTTAGACGAACCTCTGCTCAAAGAAGAGTTTCATGCCCTCTTCCCACATAGGCCAATGCCAGCAGACTTTTTCGATGACTGGCTTTTCACGCCCACGCTTTCAGCCAGCACGTTCCGGGGGTTCGACTCGGACGAGGAACCGACACGAGACGCCCGTTCCCCAGAGGGGTCACCCTCGGGATCTGCTTCAGAACCCTCGTATTGGTGGGATGATCGACCAGAGGAGCAGTTCCGCAGAAGGTGGCTGGAGGGTCCAGGACGAGCAACGTCTCCAGAAGGCAACGAGGGAGAGACGGACATGGACGTTTTCGGGGACGACCCGGGTTTCGAGCACGGCGGCACAGAGATGGAAGCGGAGGTGACCGTCGTCAACGAGAGCAGGGAGGAAGAACCGGAAGACTTCGGATGGCGGCCCGCCACGGGAAGCGAACTGTATCCGACATTCGTCCCCCTGACACGGCAGCACCCAGATCCCGCACCGGAAGGAGGGGAGGGGGGAAGAGGGGGCTTCGAGGGGGGGATGGATGTCAGGGGTTCAGGAGCAGAGGCAAGGGCAAGGGAGGAAACAGAGAACGAGGGAGAGGAGGCAGAAGAAAAGATGAGTGATGACGACGACCCGAGATCTCCGAGTCTTTCCAGTGAATCAGAAGATTCACAGAAAGGAGCACCAGTGGCCAGGGCAAGGGGGGAGCCTAGGGGGACACCCCAGGAAGATAGAGCCAGAGGGGACTCAGAGGGGAGCAGTTGGAAATCAGGACCAGCGTCACCGCCAGAGAGCAGGGAAGAGGAAGGGCGCCAGGGATCAAGCGCTGGCAGCTCACAACAGGGGGGAGGGCACGAGTCAGGAGTGGCCACACCTCCATCGGGGAGCGAAGAAACGGTCAGACGGAAGGTGGAAGGTTGGGCGCGCGTGCCAAGTTCAAATGCACAGGAAGGTGGCGCAGTAGGCAGCCCGGAAAGGGAGCCAGGTCCTAAAGCCCGCCGAAAGGAGGGAGAAGAGTCAGGGGGGTCAGCGTCAGAGGAATCCCGGAAGGAAGAGACCCCGGGGGGCAGAGGGACCCAGAGAAGAACAGTCAGGCGGAAAAGGTGGAGCAAGGCTAGGATATTAAGTTGGTGTACAAGGGGCGGAGACTCAGATGGAGCTTCGCCGATCTAACCATGAGACGTAGAGTTGCACGCAGCAGCTTGAGAATGGAAACTGTAACTCAATAAAGACTTTTATTTAATGATCGCTGGCTAGCGTGATCCTCTGTGAGCTAGGATCTGGAAGCAGCTCTGACAAATATGAACACCTCGGTGGAAAAAAGAATCGTCTGGGACGCAAGCAAAGCCGTTATGAGGGGATTCTTGATACAACAGAATGCAGTAAAGAAAAGGACACAAAATGAGAGAAAAGACAAGATTCTGGACAAAATAAAAGAATTAGAGAAGAAGTTAAGATTAAACCCGAAGTCACAGCCAACTTTGAGAGAAATTAAACTCTATCAAGTACAATATTCCAAATTGATAAACCAGGAAATAGAGTGGAAGGTCAAATTAATGAAACAAAAAACGTTTGAGTCGGCGAATAAATGTGGAAAACTGCTAGCTTGGCAGTTGAAGAGAAGACAAAGATTAAATACGGTTACAAATTTAGAGATTGAAGGAAGAAATATCCAGAATCCTGTGGACATTAGAAAGTGTTTCCAGAGATATTTTAAAAAATTATACACTCAAGGGCCGCAAGACGAGGCTGAGATTAAACAATTTTTGGCAAAAAATGGATTACCAAAATTGTCACAAGAAAATAGGACAATCCTGAATTGCAAAATAACACGACAAGAGATTGAACAGGCCATTCAGAATATGCAATTGGGCAAATCTCCAGGGCCAGATGGGCTGACGTCCAAGTACTATAAGACACTAAAAGATTGCTTGATACAACCTTTGATGGAGGTCAGCAACGAAATTATGGAGGGGAAGAGGGCGCCGGAGTCGTGGAAGGAAGCGTTTATCACATTGATACCAAAGTCGGAAGCTGAAAAGACACAATTTAAGAACTATCGTCCCATCTCTCTTTTAAATGTGGATTACAAAATATTTGCAGACATTTTGGCAAGTAGACTTAAAAAAGTTTTAAATGAAGTAATTCACAAGGACCAGGCAGGCTTTCTCCCAGGCAGACACTTGTTTGCTAATACAAGGAACATTATTGACATTCTGGAACTTTTGCAAACAGATATAAACACAAAAGCAGTTTTAATTTTTATAGACACGGAGAAGGCCTTTGACAACATTTCCTGGAAATTTATGAAGGGAAATCTAAAAGAAATGGGAGTGGGACGGGGTTTTGAGAATGGGATTGAGGCGATATATTCAGAGCAGAAAGCTAAACTGATAGTTAACAATGTGGTTACAGAAGAGTTTAAAATTGAAAAAGGAACACGACAAGGCTGCCCTATTTCCCCTTTGTTATTTATTTCGGTTCTGGAAGTGCTATTGAATATGATCAGAGGGGACCAGCTGGTGGAAGGAATTCAGGTCGGACAGAAACAATATAAACTAAAAGCTTTTGCAGATGACCTGGTTTTGACCTTGCAGGAGCCAGAGTCTAGTACGAAAAGAGTATTACAATTGATTCATGATTTTGGTCGGGTGGCGGGATTCAAATTAAATAAACAGAAAACTAAGGTTTGGGGGAAAAATTTGACAGACACAGAGTCAGAACGGTTTCAGAAAGAGACAGAACTAAATATGGTTAAAAAAGTAAAGTACCTAGGGGTAAACATAACAGCAAAAAATCTAAGTCTATTTAAGGATAACTATGAAAAGTGTTGGGCAGAAATTAAGAGAGATTTAGACAGTTGGACAAAATTGAAACTTTCTTTGTTAGGCCGAATTGCTGCTATCAAGATGAATGTATTGCCAAAGATGTTGTTTTTGTTTCAAACACTTCAGGTTTTGGACAAAACGGAGTGCTTTCAGAAGTGGCAGAGAGATATTTCTAAGTTTGTCTGGCAGGGCAAAAAGCCCAGAATTAAGTTTAAGATATTAACTGATGCGAAAGAAAGAGGGGGCTTTGCCCTGCCAGATTTAAAGTTGTACTATGAGGCCGCAGCGTTCTGCTGGCTAAAAGACTGGCTACTTCTTGAAGACACTGACGTGTTGGATCTGGAAGGGTTTAACAATACTTTTGGATGGCATGCATACTTATGGTACGACAAGGTTAAAGCCAATAAGGCCTTTAAGAACCATATTGTCAGAAAATCACTGTTTAATGTCTGGACAAAATATAAAGACTTGTTGGAAAATAAAACTCCAAGGTGGCTTTCACCTTTGGAAGCTAAGGCCCGAAAAAGACCCAATATGGAGGCTAAATGGCCAAAATATTGGGAAATACTAGAAAAAGATGGAGACAACTGGAAATTGCAGAGTTTGGAGAAAATGAAGGATAAAGTGCGAGACTGGTTACATTACGCTCAGATTAAAGAAGTCTTTAAAAATGACAAGAAACTAGGGTTCCAGGTGGAGAAATCGAAACTAGAAACAGAACTGTTAGAACCAAAGTCTAAGGTACTTTCAAGGATGTATAACTTGCTGTTAAAATGGAATACACAAGATGAAATGGTTAAATCGGCTATGATAAGGTGGGCGCAGGACATTGGGTATAATATGTTTGAGGACTGGGAAAGGTTGTGGAGTACTAGGTTGAACTTTACTGCATGCAATGCTTTGAAAGAAAATGTAATGAAAATGATATATAGATGGTATATGACCCCAGTCAAACTTGCAAAAATATACCACCTGTCTGATAATAAGTGTTGGAAATGTAAAGAGAGTGAAGGAACATTCTTCCACCTCTGGTGGACCTGCCCTAAAGTGAAGGCGTTCTGGGAAATGATTTATAATGAATTGAAAAAGGTATTTAAGTATACCTTCACAAAGAAACCAGAGGCCTTTCTTTTGGGTATTGTCGGCCAAGGGGTGGTAAAGAAGGATTGGACATTTTTTATGTACGCAACAACAGCAGCAAGGATACTTCTTGCAAAGCACTGGAAAACTCAAGATCTACCCACACTGGAAGAATGGCAGATGCAACTGATAGACTATATGGAACTGGCCGAGATGACCGGCAGAATCCGTGACCTGGGAGAGGAGAAGATGGAGGAGGACTGGAAGAAATTTAAGATTTATTTACAAAAATACTGTAATTTGAGTGAATGTTAAGTAGGATGCTAGATCATAAACAATTGAGCACCACTAAATTAGATGATCTAAGATAATAAGTGAGATTGAGAAAATATAAACCTTTTTGAGAATTACAAGATTATGAATACACAGATGGGACTTAAGAATGTAAACAAGATGATAAATTGCTGGCAAAAAGTTACAATGATGAAAGTGGGAGCGGGAGATGTGAGGAAGTCCAAAGAAAACGTGAAATTATGTTAAGACATATGTTATATTGTTTATTATATCTATTTCTATTTTAAACCCTAATAAATATTTTTTAAAAAAAAAAAAGGCGCACCTAGTTTTTAGAGGGGGGGATGCAAAAAACAAACAAACATAATTTAAACGGAGCGCTGAGCATAGCCTGTATGCATCCCAGGCTCTGCTCAGCGCTCCCTTTCACGAGCCGCATGGAGCGTATGTGTGGCGCTTGCAGGCTTTTGCCCGAGGAGGGAGAAGGGCAGCCCGTCAGTGACAGGCTGCCCTTCTCCCTCCTCGGGAAAAAGCCCCCAAGAGCCACACACACACACTCCGCGCAGCTCTTTAAAGGGAGCGTGGCTCTTGGGCGCTTTTGCAAGAGGTGGGGGAAGTGAGAAAGCCATGCTCTGTCCCTTCCCCCACCTCCCGCGAAAGCCATGGATTGCCGTGCGAAGCCGGCGCAGGGGAGCGGGATGAAGGCTCCCCGCTCCCCCGCGAAGACTTCGCGCGGCTAAGCTGGAAGCTAGAACAGCGAGAGGGAGCGCTGCGCAGTGCTCCCTCTCGCTGTTCTGGCTTCTGGGGTAGCCCGCGAAGCCTGCATTTGCTCCAAAGGACGCACATGAAGTGAAGGCCCAAGACAGGAGTTGATCATCATGTGAGCTGTGCGCAGGTGGGCTGAAGCGAGCTGCCGGCTAGCCTGTGGAGCCTCCTTTTTATTGAGACAAATATGCAAGCTAGGCAGATACATTTTTGGGCTGTGACCTTTACACATCTTCCGTCTCGAGATCGTGGGGTGGTACAAAGTTATTTTGGCACCTGTTTTCACAGCATAATTTTCCCCTTGCACAGTGTATGACGAAGGAGACAAAAGGTCTCAGGGACAAAGGTTACAGACAGGACACTGCAGGCTGCTGAGACTGCAAAAGGTCAGACAGAGGGAACGATGTTTGAGACAGCCGTGACTTGTCTGAGGGGGAGTATGCTACGTACGCCAGGGTCATGCGTGCAGGCAGACTGGCTGCCTGCTGGTGGGGAAGTGTGCTCCCTCCGGACCCCACTCACCACTCCACGATATCCCTACACGCACACACATTTCGCCTTTTTAGGAGGGGAAAAGTGTGTCTTATAGAGCGAAAAATACGGTAGCTAAACAAATTTACATATGAACACCACTACATTGTATGCACTCCGTACATTTAAAATTGCTTTTACCCTTTGAGTTTTTTGATGTGAAGGAGTGAACCCTGAGCGAAATACTTTCCGCACTCCATACATTTAAATGGGTTTCCCCGTTTGTTGATGTTTTGCATGGGTTCTATTATCAGTGAAAGTCTTTCCCTGTGTGAGTTTGTTGATGCAAAGTAAGTTGTGCCTTCTAACAAACTCTCCATACATTTAAATGGTTTATACCCTGTGTGAGTTTGCTCATGTGAACTAAGGCTTGACTTCACATTCCACACATTCAATTTGTTTCTCTCCCGTGTGAGTTCATTGATGTACTCTTAAGTGATCGACGTTGACTAAACCCTTTTTCACACGCCATACATTTAAATGTGAATTTGTCTGGTGTATAGTAAGGTTTTATTTCAATCTGAACTATGTTTCACACGTCAAACAACCCTAGAATAAAGCAGTTTCCTGAACACTGAACAGGTCCTTTATGGATCAAAAAGGAACAATTATGTAAATATACAACCTGAGGCCACTGTGGGTACAAGGATGGGGCTGCATATGTGGGGCTGGAGCTGTGTGTCTTGCATTTCCCATTATTTTTGCACATTTTTAATGCCAATACAAAAATTAAATAAAAATTTAAAAGGTATTGGTATGCCAGTGATCTATATTGGAATCATAGAATCTACTGTCAAACAGCTCTTACTGCCAGAAAGTTTTTCCGTATGTTTAGTCGGAATCTCCTTCCCTAAAACATGAAGCCATTGTTTCGAGTGAGTCCTTGTTAACTCTTTTTGTTAACCCATTTCCTACCTCAAGTATTTGGGAGGGAGCGGAAGGTTCATCTCCAAGGTGGATTCTTTAAAGTTTATAAAGGCTTAGCCGAATCCTTTGCTATTCAATCTCAGAAATCACGTGTTGGTGTCCCTGTGTCAACTCTCTGAGAGCATACAAGACGGGGGCACCGCCGGAAGCCATTTCAACACGCCACGACGTGACCGGCTTCTCTCCACCCCGTGGTTCCTTTGATGGCTCTTTAGCTTATACTTATCGTGAAACCTCTTCCCGCACTCGGGGCACTGATACGGCTTTTCCCCCATGTGCATTCTCTGGTGTGTGAGAAGGCGCGATTTTTCGTAAAAGCTCCTGCTGCATTCCAAGCAGTTGTAGGGTTTGTCTCCTGCGTGAATCCTCTGGTGCGACTTCAGGTTGGACGTCCGATGGAAGCTCTTCCCGCACACCGAGCACCGATACGGTTTCTCCCCTGTGTGGAGCCCTTCGAGGGAGATCAGCTGCGAGCGTCGAATGAAGCTCTTGCCGCACACCAGGCATTTATGAGGCTTGTCCTTTGAATGAATTAACTGGTGCAGGTTCAGGCCCGACTTGTCGCAAAAGTTCCGGCGGCACACGGAACAGCTGTAGGGTTTCTCTCCCATGTGTTTCCTTAGGTGGGCAGTGAGGCTTGTGTTCCGACTGAAGCTCTTCCCGCATTTGGAGCAGTGATACGGCCTCTCTCCCGTGTGGGTTCTCTGATGTGATGTGAAGTTGGCACGCTGCTGAAAGCTCTTTCCGCACAATGAGCACTGATATGGCTTTTCGCCCGTGTGGATTGTCTGATGAGTAGCGAGGTGTGTGCTCTGCCTAAAGCTCACCCCGCACTCCAAACATCTGTGTTGCTTCCGACTCGTGTGGATTCTCCTATGAACACTGAGATCTGATTTGTAGCTGAAGTGTTTCCCACACACGGGGCAGATATTCCTTTTCTTTCCCTTGGGATTGTGTTCCTGAACTGGAACTTCGTGGAGGTTAATCCCTGGCCAATATGTCTTCTTGCCTTCCTCTGCTGGGTTTTTCTTCTGCTTATTCTCTCCTCCTGGAGTCCTGAAGTTCTCTTCCATCTCCTGAATCTTGCTTCCCCCTACTGGCCTGGCATATTGGTCTCCATGTTTCTCATCCCCCCCCCCCAACACCTGCTGAAATCAGACAGAGAAACCTGGTAAGAGCACAGCAGGAGAAAAGAACATTATTATTATTATTATTATTATTATTACCCTGCCCTTCACCCAAAGGTACCATGGTAGGTTACAGAAATGAAAACATTTAAAAAGTTTAAAACAACTCACAATCACAGAAATAAGGAGGATCCTTAAAAAATACAGCAAACCCACAATTTACCCTCACTTTATTTGCACAAGTGACTGAAAAATAAGCAAACGAATTTGAAAGATGCAGGGGGAAATTTGGAGATGGTTCTGTCTGAGAGCACGGCCATTCCTCAACTGGTGTGTGCGCTTTTCAGTTTTATATTGATTGCGATTATTGTAATTGCTTTTAGCATGTCTACCGTGCTGGAAAGTTGCTTTGCATTATTATTTTACGAGTAGAGCGACCAAGAAACACTACTATTATTACAATTAACAATAATAATATCCGGGGTGTGCTACTATGCTTTGCTTTGTGGGGGTGTCATTGTTAATTTTAATTCCAACTATTTATTTGATTCCATGTATGAAACTTCCTATAACGTATCTCAAAAGCCACTTCACAGTAAATTAGTAACAACGCCCCCCCCTCAAAAAATAGTAAAAAGATGACAATATCACACAACTTCGCAACAGCTGCAATAATAGGAAAGCACTTGTGGATTTTGGGTTTTTAATTTGTTCTCAAGTTATATTTTATGTATTTTAAGTTGTCGTTAAGTTACACCAAAATTCAATTTGTAAAATTGTAAAACAGAAAATAAAATTGCACAGCTTCACATATAAAAATAATTATGAGAAACTTCTTTAAAAAACACACACACATTTAAAAATGCTTTCATATGTAAAAACAATTTCAAATCTAATGCCATTACAAACTGGAATAACGATCTCCCCCTTATAAGACCTGTTGTTGTTTCTCAGTTTCATTGCAATCTGCTTAGAGATGGCCATGGAATTAAGCGTTACCAAATATAGGGGGCATCGGAGGGAGAAAACGGAGGAGGAGGAGGAGAGCTGATACTTCACAAAATCCTGCAGTTTTGAAGCCCAAAGGATCCTCCCTTACCCAATGAATCATTCCGACTTTGTACCTCCTGGGCGATGCCCCACGAGAGGGGCTTTGAACAATGGTCAGTTGGGTCCTTCTCTGACTCGCGGGAATCAACGGCCACATCTAAGGACCGGCTTTGCACCTGAAACAGAAGCAAGGCACCCAGACAGGGAACAGGGAGAGGAAGTTAGGAAGTACAAACCAAGCAATGGATTCTCACCCTCCTCCCTCAAGTCTTCTGGCAAAACTCTATTGCAGAAACCAGTGGAGCTGTGAGGCGGAAAGAGGACCTTCTCCGTGGCTCTAGTAAATGTTATAAAGGCTTAATCCCATTTAAAGATTGTGTGTATTCCCGTGCTGGGACTTCCGGGTGAAGGATGAACAACCAATCTATACCTTTCTATTTTGGAGAAAATAAATCTTTGGGTCCAGGCAGCGCTTCCTCGGCGTAGGCTCTGCTCTCACCCTGACCTGGCCAAAGAAATGCAGAGTAGCAGCGGTCCTGCTTCCGTGTGAGATAAAGGGATAAATCAGTCCAGAGACAGTCCGTCCTTATCTCTAGTAGCTTTATTTACAGAGCAATAAATTCCATCAGACACCATCGGAGCATTCCGGCATCTTTGTGCTTTCCAAAAGCACTCTCACAGCAGCCTCTAAGTTGAGCTGCTTCTCTGTCCGTTGCAGAGACAGATCTGAAGAGTGTCAGAACAACATCCTGTGACGCACTTCTCTGCATCAAGCTCCTCCCAGCTCCTCCCAGATCCAGATACAGGACACCAGTGAGTTTTAACCCTGTCAGTTCCAAACTCCACATTAAGAACATAAGGGTCTGCTGGATCAGGCCAACGGCACATCGAGCCTTATGAGGAATGGTTAATAATAATAATAATAATAATAATAATAATATAAATTTATTATTTATACCCCACCCATCTGGCTGGGCTTCCCCAGCCACTCTGGGTGGCTTTCTACAAAATATTAAAATACAGTAATGCATCAAACATTAAAAGCTTCCCTAAAGAGGGCTGCCTCCAGATGTCTTCTAAAAGTCTGGTGCTAGTTGTTCTCTTTGACATTTGGTGGGAGGGCGTTCCACAGGGTGGGTGCCACTACCGATAAGGCCCTCTGCCCGGTTCCCTGTAACTTGACTTCTCGCAGTGAGGGAACCGCCAGAAGGCCCTTGGCGCTGGACCTCAGTGTCCAGGCTGAACGATGGGGGTGGAGATTATCCTTCAAGTATACAGGAATGAGGCCGTTTAGGGCTTTAAAGGCCACACCAACACTTTGAATTGTGCTCGGATATGTACTGGGAGCCAATGTAGGTCTTTCAAGACCGGAGTTATGTGGTCTCGGTGGCTGCTCTCAGACACCAGTCTAGCTGCTGCATTCTGGATTAGTTGTAGTTTCCGGGTCACCTTCAAAGGTAGCCCCACGTAGAGTCCATTGCAGTAGTCCAAGCGGGAGATAACTAGAGCGGACAGTGTGGCAAGACAGTCTGCAGGCATGTAGGGTCTCCGCCTGCGTACCAGATGGAGCTGGTAAGCATCTGCCCTGGACACAGAATTGACCTGCGCCTCCATGGACAGCTGTGAGTCCAGAATGACTCCCAGGCTGCGCACCTGGTCCTTCAGGGACACATTTACCCCATTCAGGACCAGGGAGTCCTCCACACCTGCCTGCCTCCTGTCCCCCCAAAAGAGTACTTCTGACTTGTCAGTATTCAACCTCAGTCTGTTAGCCGCCATCCATCCTCCAACCGCCTCCAGACACTCACACAGGACCTTCACCGCCTTCACTGGTTGAAGGAGCTGGGCATGTTTAGCCCGGAAAAGAGGAGATATGATAGCCATCTTCAAATATCTCAAGGGCTGTCACATTCAGGGAACAAGCTGGTTTTCTCCTGCTCTGGAGAGTAGGACTGAAACCCATGGTTTCAAGTTACAAAAAGCGAGATTCCGACTAAATCTATGGGGGGAAATTCTAACAGTTAAGAGCTGTTTTCCTCGGGAGCTTGTGGACTCTCCTTCCTTAGAGGTTTTTAAGCAGAGGTTGGGTGGCCAACTGTCATGGATGCTTTAGCTGAGATTCCTGCATTGCAGGGGGTTGGACTAGAAATCAGCCTTTCTCAACCTGTGGGTCCCCAGATGTTGTTGAACTACAACTCCCATCACCCCTAGCTAGCAAGGCCAGAGCTCAGAGATGATGGGAGTTGTAGTCCAACAACATCTGGGGACCCACAGGTTGAGAAAGGCTGGGCTAGAATAAGCTTGGGAGGTCCCTTCCAACTCTACAGTGGGAAACCAGCAAGCTGGACCGAAGTAGCACAAGAACACTCCTCGGCTGCGGTTTCCAGAAACTGGTATTCAGAACCACGGCTGCCTTCTCAGTCCCTTGGCACTGCCTGGATGATTGGGGTGGGGATAACCCTCTCACCTGTCTCTCTTCCTGCCTCCTCTCTTCTGTCTGGCTCAGGAGGAAGCCTTCTGCCAAGGCCACCGCCTGCGAACTGGTCTCCACTCTGCACTCCCTGACCCAGTTCTCCATCTCCGGGGGGAGGACAGCCAGGAACTGCTCCAAGACCACCAGGTCCAGGATCTGGGCCTTGGTGAGCCTTTCTGGCTTCAGCCACCGACGGCAGAGACTGTGGAGTCGGCTGCAAAAGTCTCGGGGGCCCTCGGCCTCCTGGTAGCCAAACTCCCTGAGCTGCTGGCGCCGAACGTCTGTGCTGGCTTCTCCCGAACTTAGGATCTTCTTCACCGTTCCTTCCCAGAATCCTCCGCTGCTCCCAGTCTTGGTGGCACCAGGGTCTCCTCCTGCTCTGTCTCCTGCTGTGCCCGAAAGATCCATCTTGGACCTGTGGGGAGAGGCCTCCTGATTACTGCCACAAGTTCAAGGAAGGACGTTAACATACAGCTTCCAAGCAAGCTGAATGTTTCCAGCTGTCAATCCGAGCATTGCCCTGCAGGAAAGAAAATCTCCCCTCCAGAAACAAACAGGAAGAACCAGAGATCACCAATCCTCATTCAGAAACATTCTTCCCCTGTCTCTCTTTCCCCTGGATGTAGCTCCGTTGGTTAGAGTGTGGTGCTGATAACGCCAAGGTTGCAGGTTCGATCCCCATATGGGACAGCTGCGTATTCCTGCATTGCAGGGGGTTGGAATAGATGACGGACAGGGTTCCTTTTAACACTATGATTCTATGACTGTCCCCTATCTCTTGTTGTCACTGTGTGTGTGTGTGTATGTATACAGTCATACTTCATGTTACGTTTGCTTCAGGTTACGTCCCGCGGCAACCCAGAAGGATCGGAAAGGGTTACTTCCAGGTTTCGGCGCATGCGCAGAAGCACAAAATGACGTCACGTGCATGCACAGAAGCACCGTATCGCAACCTGCACGTGCGCAGACGCGCCGCTGCGGGTTGTGCTCTTTTCATGTTGCAAACGGGCGTCCAGAACGGATCCCGTTTGCAACTAGGGGTACCACTGTATATATATAATCCAGACAAAGAGTCCTTTGTAACTTAAAAGCTGACACTTTTCTCTTGCTAAACATCAGAACCACACAGCAACATTAAAAAGCAGTAAAGAACTGAATTTGTTCTGGAGGTCCGTTCTTAACCTGAAACTGTTCTTAACCTGAAGCACCACTTTAGCTAATGGGGCCTCCTGCTGCTGCCGCGCTGCCAGAGCACGATTTCTGTTCTCATCCTGAAGCAAAGTTCTTAACCCGAGGTACTATTTCTGGGTTAGCAGAGTCTGTAACCTGAAGCATCTGTAACCTGAAGTGTCTGTAACTCGAGGTACCACTGTATGAAGAAATCATTAAAATGACTGGCTACTGGGGACATTCTAGAAACCTGCATAGGCCTGTTGGCGTACAAAGGTCTTCAATAGATGCCCCCAAACCGGTAGCTGTGGACAGCGCTCTCTCTCTCTCTCTCTCTCTCTAGCTCAGTCAGTAGGAAGAAAAACAAACCAATAAACCACCCTCCCAAAACATATTTGCAGAGCAGGAGACTCTTTAATCTCAGGGTCGTGGGTTTGAAACCCACGGTGGGCAAAAGATTCCTGCACTGCAGGAGGCTGGGCTAGGATGTCCCTCGTGCTCCTTTGCAACTCTGCAATTCTCTGATTCCCTACGTCCAGGCTAAGGAGCATAGCTCAGTGGCAGGGCGTCTGCCTTGCATGCAGACGGTCCCGGGTTCAAACCCTACATGCGGCGTCTGTAGGTAGGGCTGGGAATGTCCTTCCTCCGGAGCTTTGGAGAGTCGCTGCCAGCCCAACGCGGGCAACCCTTGATTCCGATGCACACACACATACACACGCCCACTCCCCATCCTGCCCGCGGGAAGGCATCACCTCCCCCCCCCCCGCCCCACAAATTCCACTCACCCGTCCAGACCCAAATGCAGCAGGATGTGACTCTCCCTGAAATGCGGGGGGTAGGATTTAACCCTAAGCGAGTCTGGCTTTTTTGGGCGGGGGAGGTCTTTGCACAGGGGGAGATCAGACGGAGGAAGGGAATCAACCAGGGAGAGGCGATCACTCAGGCGTTGCTGGATCCGGGGAGAGATCCACGTCTTCTCTTCTTGCTCTTGCAAAGCGGACTTGGAGAAGGGGGGGGGCTGTCCCCTCCCCCCCCCCCCGCTTTTCTTGCTACGGAAAAGTGCATCTCGGGGTTAAAGAGATCGAGTCCAGGCGCCTAGAGAGGCTGCAGAGGGCACGGCAACACTTCTTCCCTTGCCGCTCACGCCCCCGCACGCCTTCCTGCTTTTTGCGAATGGTGCTTGGAACGTCCGCGTCACCCCACGTGGCTCCCAGGAGGGCGCAAATTGCGTTTGAGTGGCAAGCAAAATGCAGCTTTTCCCGGGAGGGGAAAAACCAATGGTCTGGGGTTGCACCAACTCCTGGCTGGATTAAAGGGGAGCCCGTGCCAATCTCTCTTTCTTCCACACATACCATTTCCTTTTCCTTTTTTACTAATTTAAACAGATAAATGTATAATTTGTTATCAAAGTTATCATCGACTTCCCTCTCCCCCCCCATCCATGGTTCATTTTAATAACTCTTTTCTACTACATAATCTGGGATGTGGGTGGCGCTGTGGTCTAGCTCCCGTTGCTCGGTCCCTGCTTCTGCCAACCTAGCAGTTCGAAAGCACGTCAAAGTGCAAGTAGATAAATAGGTACCACTCCGGCGGGAAGGTAAATGCGCTGCTCTGGTTTGCCAGAAGCGGCTTAGTCATGCTGGCCACATGACCTGGAAGCTGTACGCCAGCTCCCTCAGCCAGTAAAGCAAGATGAGCGCTGCAACCCCAGAGTCGTCTGCGACTGGACCTAACGGTCAGGGGTCCCTCTACCCATTACCTTTACTGCATAATCTATTCCCCTCCCCCACATTCTCGTTTCCCCCATTTTATATCAAATTTTTGTTAATTGCTCTTTAATTACTCCATTAGCCTGTCCGTGTTGCATCAAGTTCAGGATCTGTGCGCTTGCCTGTTGATTTTATTGCACTGCATATGAGTGTGCAAGTATAGCTCAGGCGACCCAAAATAATCAAAGAGACGGATCAATTCCCCTATGACGAAAGTTTAAAGCATCTGGGGGCTTTTTAATTCAAAGCAGGGCCGTCCAATCCCTCAGACCAAGTGGGCCGCAAGAATACCTTGGCACAGGACCCAGGGGCCACTCACCGAATTAGATTTAGGGATGTGTGTTTATACTCCCCCCTCCATATCAGCACAGAGAATATTTAGGGTTCAGGGAAGACTTGCAGTTTCGTCGTTTTATTTAGCATGTTTCTTTACTTAAGCAAACGCAATTCAAGATTACAAAGGAGAAAAATGTAAGTTTATCAAACTAATACAGAAAATGCCACCTAGCAAATTAGGACAAAAGAAAACAAATAATTCCCTAGGCGTAGGCCTGATTCTATCAACAAGAGAAGACAGAGTTTGGTGCCCCAAAAGGTGGCAATATCTATACCCCGTCTCCCCTCTGAAGAGGAATTTTTTACAACACACATTCAAAATGGTTGGTCATCTTCACAATTGCCAGAGGGAAATATCTCTTTTAGACCAAAGGAAAGCTATCCGGTTTGTAGATCTGTACACATGAAAAGAAAGCAATCGTTCTATTATGAAGACTACACATACAGCTGTTTTCATCAAAACGTCCTTTACTTTGATATTTGATGTGCTTAGAGTAAAAGTTGGCACTCAGTAGATCTGGATTTCTACCAGGTCACATAGTTCCTTTTCAGTCTAGACAGATATTAATTGGCACATCGGTCCTTTAATTTGCTGAGCGGTTTGTTATAAAGATTTTCTTGTTGACAACAGAGAGACGCTTTGAGGCTTGGCTTGTGTTAAGAAAGGCCAGGGGGCTGGAAGACACTGCTTCGCACTTCTGTCAAGGGAGCTCCTGGGTTCTTCACCACCTCTCTGAACGCTGAACTGAATTACGCTGGAGAAAATGGAGTATTCTGGCTCTGTGGTCTAGGCCTGCTCCTTTTTCTTCGTGGAAGTGGAAGAACACAGGACATCCACAACAGCACAACAAACCACTGGTGGGTATAGGTGTTTGTGGGCGTTTAAATGGCCCTTCTGTGATTTGGAAAGTTATGAATGATTGACGCCATATCGGCAGATCAGGATAGCGATACGACTGCCCCATAAACAAACCAGAATCAATGCCTAATGACACCAGATTTAGTCTAACCACCATGCTTCAACTGCGGATGAATGCGGTATAATCTGAATAAGCAAGACATCTGGAAGAGACTATAGGCTTAATAAGGCCTGGACAGAAGCTTTAACCACAGAGTGATCAATTCTGCTGTCTCTCTCCTTATATGAGAGATAGTAAAGGCCTCACTGTGACAGAACTTCCGCAGAAGTGGAAGGCTCCATAACGGTCAAACCGATCATGGAAAAAACTGGGCTCCCCCACCCGTTTATTACAATTTTTCAATAATACATATAGCAAAAATGTTAGTATGCATTTCTTATTCCGTAACTTTCTGTAATAAAACAAAATGAGACGAAAACAAAGGTGGGGGAGAGGAAAGAGCAAGACATAAAAGAAGCTAAGAATCTGCAAGTGTATGGAGTTATATAACAGGTGATTGGACTGGATGACTTTTGGGGGAGCCTTCCAACACTACAATTCTCTGATTCGAGGGAGAGAGGGACTTTCCATTCGTGGGTCAATCCATTTCATTCTAATTCAAGTTGTTGCAAATTCCATGCTATTTCATATGGCTGATCCACTGTATGGGTTCTTTGATGTGAAGTAAGTTTGCAGCTTGTACTGAAGCTCTTTCCACACTCAGCACATGCACAGGGTTTCTCTCCCATGTTGTTTTTCTGATGTAAAGTAAGACTCCTACGAGAATTAAAACTCTTTCCACACTCCAGACATTTGTATGGTTTCTCCCCTGTGTGGGTTTTTTCATGTGAACTGAAGTTTGCCTTTCGACTGAAGCTCTTTCCACACTCCAAACACGTGTGTGGTTTCTCTTCTGTGTGGATTCTCTGATGTTTAGTGAGTGCTCCATTGTCCACGAAACCCTTTCCACACTCCATACATTTGTGCGGCTTCTCCCGTTTATGGATTCTCTGATGTGAAGTAAGGTGCCCAGTTTGACTGAAGCGCTTTCCACACTCCATGCATTGATATGGTTTTTCTCCTGTGTGAATTCTTTGATGTGAAGTTAAGCGTCCATTTTGACTGAAGCTCTTTCCACATTCGTGGCATTCATATGGTTTCTCCCCCGTGTGGGTTCTCTGATGTAAACGAAGGTGTCCACTCTGACTGAATCTCTTTCCACACTCTTTGCATTCATATGGTTTCTCCCCTGTGTGGGTTCTCTGATGTGAGGTTAGGAGGCCACTCTGACTGAACCTCTTTCCACATTCACGGCATTCGTATGGTTTCTCCCCTGTGTGGGTTCTCTGATGTAAAGTAAGGTGTCCACTCTGACTGAACCTCTTTCCGCACACTGTGCATATGTAGGGTTTTTCTCCCGTGTGGGTTCTTTCGTGTGAAATAAGGTTTCCAATGTAACTGAAGCTCTTTCCACACTGCATGCATTCATACGGCTTCTCCCCCGTGTGGGTTCTCTGATGTAAATTAAGGTGTCCACTCTGACTGAAGCTCTTTCCACACTCCGTGCATGTATACGGTTTGTCTCCCGTGTGGGTTCTTTCATGTGTACTAAGGTTTCCCATGAAACTGAAGCTCTTTCCACACTGAATGCATTCATGCGGCTTCTCTCCTGTGCGGGTTCTGCTATGAGCATAAGTCCACAAGCATCTATATGATTTCATCCCTGTGTCGGCTATTTGATGTTCAGTAAGTGCTCCCTTAGCAAGCTCTTGCTGCACTCCTTGCATCTCCCCTGCTATGGGCTCCGCAATATTTATTTAACTCTGGTTTATTTTAGAATATTCCCTCTCCCCATCCCAGGACCCTTTCCCTTGCTTATTGTCCCTTTGTCATATTCCACTGGGATCAAGATTTGGTGGATATCAACAACATGGAAGGATTTCTCTCTCTCTGGTTTCCTTTGTGCCTCAAATGTATCCTTGGATTTCTAGATGTCCTTTTTCTTCCTTCTTTCTGCTGACACCACATATGATTTCCTATAATTTTATTTGTCCTGCTTTTGATCTGTTTGGGGAAATAGAAATGAACATGAAAACCTGTTAGGTGTTCAAGCCTGCCACTCTTTATTCATCCTCTCCAGAGTTCTCTCTCTTCCTCTTTCTATGCCCTGCTGAATAAATTGATTATGCTACTGTCTGAAGACAGTAACATAAATTCCTTTCTGGTCCCTCTTGATAATAATAACAATAATAATAAATTTTTATTTATATCCCGCGCTCCCCAGCCGAAGCCAGGCTCAGGGTGGCTAACAACAATAAAAATAATACAACATTCTAAAATCATTTCATTATAAAATTAATTCAAATCAAATTGATGGCAACCATTGGACTAGAGTTCTGTGAAGATTGCTAAAGGAGGGAGTCAGGCTGTGCCCTGGCCAAAGGCTTGGTGGATACCTCTCTTCATCTCCCAAGCACATCTCTCGCTTTCACATGTGTGGGTTTATGAGGAAATTTTTATCGGGAGGAAGGTAAGGGAGTAAAACTCTGAAAGGGTAGAACAGACTCACTTCTTAGGAGAAAAGAGAAGATTGTTATCTAAATTTCAGTGTTTTTAGATGGGAATGTGTTTCATTCTGGGGGCATCGAATTTGACTTTCACAAGTGCCATCTGGGAACATCAGATTAGTGAGCCCCGAATTAGGCAAACACACAGCCTCTTGAGATCACGTGACGTTTTTAGTTTAGGACTGCTCTTCTATGTTTTTAAGCTACTCCCTGCTTTTGTCTTAGAGCTGTCAACTTAGAAACTGTTTTATGTTCTCGGTTGCCTTGTGTTGCACACATCTGGCTGAGTTTCCCCAGCCACTCTTCCAATTGAGTGTTAAAAACAATACAGCATTAAATATTTTTATGCATTAAATATGTTTTCTGCTGCTCCAGAGAAGCGGATACGGAGCAATGGATCCAAACTACAAGAAAGAAGATTCCACCTAAACATTAGGAAGAACTTCCTGACATTAAGAGCTGTTCGACAGTGGAATTTGCTGCCAAGGAGTGTGGTGGAGTCTCCTTCTTTGGAGGTCTTTAAGCAGAGGCTTGACAACCATATGTCAGGAGTGCTCTGATGGTGTTTCCTGCTTGGCAGGGGGTTGGACTCGATGGCCCTTGTGGTCTCTTCCAACTCTATGATTCTATGATTCTAAATATTAAAAGCTTCCCTAAACAGGGCTGCCTTCAGATGTCTTTTAAAGATAAGATAGCTGCTTATTTCCTTCACATCTGAAGGGAGGGCGTTCCACAAGGCAGACACCACTACTGAGAAGGCCCTCTTGTCTGGTTCCCTGTAACCTCACTTCTCGCAATGAGGGAACCGCCAGTAGATAAACTGAAGTTAAAAATGCATACCTACAAATAAACAGACTCGTAATATATCTTATGGCCTTGTGCGTCCTGCACAAACATCTCTCCCCCGCAAAAAAAGCAGGAGATGAGTTCAGATTTCAGCAACAGGGGCCGTTCTTCTTGAGAAAGCAAAACCATAACTGCTATTCATAACATTCACGAGACCACATAACATAAAAGACCTACATTGGCTCCCAGTACGTTTCCGAGCACAATTCAAAGTGTTGGTGCTAACCTTAAAGCCCCAAGTGACCTTGGCCCAGTATACCTGAAGGAGCGTCTCCACCCCCATCGTTCTGCCCGGACACTGAGGTCCAGCACCGAGGGCCTTCTGGCAGTTCCCTCCCTGCGAGAAGTGAGGTTGCAGAGAACCAGGGAGAGGGCCTTCTCGGTAGTGGCGCCCGCCTTGTGGAAACACCCTCCCATCAGATGTCAAGGGAATAAACAACTATCTGACTTTTAGAAGACATCTGAAGGCAGCCCTGTACAGGGACTTTTTTAATGTTTGATGTTTTATTATACTTTTATATTTGTCGGAAGCCACCCAGAGTGGCTGGGGAAACCCAGTCAGATGGGTGAGGTATATATAATAAATTATTATTATTATTACGGCTGCAACAGAAATCTCAACCACACTCACACCAAGGTTGCAGGTTCACTCCCCGTACGGGAGAGCTGCACGTTCTTGCATTGTAGGGGGTCAGACTGCATGATCCTCAGGGTCTCTTCCAACTGTACGTTTCTACGATTCTAATTCACTGGATAACAAGTGTTGGGTTACTGTATGTGGGGTTCTATGTGGGGCTGCCTTGGGAAAGTGCTCAGAAACGTCAGCTGGCTCAAAAGAACTGCAGTCAGATTGTTAACCAGAGCTGGTTATGGGGAGCATAAGACTCCCTTGTTACAACAACTCCACCGGCTAGCAGTCTGCCTCCAGGCCCAATTCAAAGCAAGCTATCTTAATGACTGTATTCCCTCCTAAGAACCTACCTGGGTTTGAGATCTGCAGTGGAGGCCCTTTTTCTCTGTCCCGCTACCCTCCCAGGGAGAGGGCCTTCTCGGTGGCTGCTCCCCCACTTTGGAATTGCCTCCCTGGAGAAGCGAGAGAAGCTTTCTCCTTGTTGTCCTTCCACCGGCAGGTGAAGACTTTCTTGTCCCAACGGGCTTTTGGAAACTCACTGCTTTTCGCTGTTCTTATTTTATCCGTAAGCCGCCTTGAGTCTCTGTCAGGAGGAAAGGTGGGGTTCAAATAAATATAACAACAACAGCCGCCTGGTAAGGTGGGCTGGTCTGAGAAAGGTTTAGCTGCCCCAACCACAACCTCAACCTTAAACCAACCCTAGCTGGCATACTGGCCCACCTTACAAAACTCTTGTGAGACTGTACTTTGAACCCTCAGCCAATAGTTTCTACTTTCTACCTTCGCTGTATTCTTTTCCGGACCCGTAGTTTTAGGCATGCCTCCTGAGGCATGTAAAAGTCGGCATGTCTTTTTCATCTGCAATTCTGCTGACAATTTAACAGGATGCAAATTTTATTTAAGAAGTAGTGAGGCCTGCTCTGTGTGTGTATTTGTGTCAATGGTGTCTCCGAAACTTTTTGACACATTACTTGGGAAGACAGGCAAACTAATGGCAGTGTCCTAGAAGAAGCAAAGATCACCAATGTCGAAGCAATGATTCTTCAGCATCAACTTCATTGTACTGGTCATGTTGTGCAGATGCCTGATTATTGTCTTCCAAAGCAACTACAGTGGTACCTCGGGTTAAGAACTTAGTTCGTTCTGGAGGTTCGTTCTTAACCTGAAACTGTTCTTAACCTGAGGTACCACTTTACGTAATGGGGCCTCCTGCTGCCGCTGTGCCGCCGCTGTGCGATTTCTGTTCTCATCCTGAAGCAAAGTTCTTAACCCAAGGTACTATTTCTGGGTTAGCAGAGTCTGTAACCTGAAGCATCTGTAACCTAAGGTACCACTGTACTCTATTCCAAACTTAAAAATGGAAAGTGTAATGCTGGTGGTCAACAAAAGAGGTTTAAAGACTGTCTCTTTTAAAAAATGTTTTTTTTAAAAAAAGTAGTATAAACACCAGCAATTGGGAAAAACTTGCCTGCGAGCGCTCCAACTGGGGAACAGCCTTTACCAAAGGTGTCATGGGTTTTGAAGATGCTCGAACTCAGGACGCAAGGGAGAAATGAGCTAAGAGGAAGGCACGCTTGGCAAACCCTCACTGTGATCAACTCTCGCTTGGAAACCTACATCCCTACTATGGAAGGATGTGTGGATCCAGAATTGGCCTCCACAGTCACTTACGGACTCACTATTAAGACCATGTTTGTGGAAACAAATCTTTCTCGGCTGTGAGTGATCGCCAAAGAAGAAGAATTTGTGTGTTACCGGAGAGGGTGGTAGTGGCAGCCCCAGAAGAGAAGGACCCTTCAACTCAGCACCATTCTGCCCGGAGCCAGTCCTGCAAGAGAAGCCCAGCTGTTCCCTCCATCAAACGCCTGGAGAAGCTCCTTTGAAACTCCAGGTGAGAAGGGAAGCAAATATTTTTTATTTCCTCCAGCCTTTTTAACAAGGCCACTGACAGTCTGGTTCTCAGGACGCTAGTCAGTTCCAAATGCCACCACCACCCTTTGCTTAGCACAAGGGTAGGCAAACTAAGGCCCAGGGGCCGGATGCGGCCGAATCGCCTTCTCAATCCAGGAATCAGCGTGTCTTTACATGAGTGGAATGTGTGCTTTTATTTAAAATGCATCTCTGGGTTATTTGTGGGGTACAGGAATTCGTTCATTCCCCCCCCCCTCCAAAAAAATATAGTCCAGCCCCCCATAAGGTCTGAGGGACAGTGGACCGGCTCCCTGCTGAAAAAGTTTGCTGAACCTGGCTTAGCAGGAAGGAAGCCAAACAGGCTCCTTTATTTTATTTTATTTTTTCAGGTCGAGGAAAAAAAGCAAGGAGCAGTTCACCTAATATGAACACAACACAGCTGAAAACAAAGCAACCAGATATCCAAAAGAAACTATACCACATGATTAGCTTTTAATGCTTTCCTTAGCTTTTACTCTCCTTCCCCAGAGGTTTTTAAGCAGAGATTGGATGGCCGTATGTCATGGAGGCTTTAGATGAGCTCCCTGCACTGCAGGGGGTTGGACTAGATGACTCGTGGGGTCCCTTCCAGCTCTAAGATTCTATGATTCCATAACAGGAAAGCAACAGAGTCCTTCCAACCTTCCCAACCAGGCCATATTTCTGAATTTAGGGGGACCCCATAGGACTGTTGGAAGGGAACCAGCGCTCGCTGCAGCTGGATAAGCCTGGATCCTTTGAGGTGGGGGTCCCTTCGTCCCTCTTTTTTTGTGGGGAAGGGGAGGCACGAGGAGTCCTGCTCCTGCTCCATCCATCCCACTCAGGCAAGGCTGTTTCCTTTGCATCCAGGCGCTTGCTTCCCCCCCGCCGCACCCCGTACATCCCATGTCGTCTGAGATCTGGGATTTGGGGGCGGGGGGGGGCGCTTCAAAGGATTTCGTGCAACGGAGAGCCATGCAGCTGCCTGGCCTCCGCTTTGCAGCTCCTTTGCATGGATTAGCCCCACCCCCACCCCGACCCTTCCTTTCCCATTCCAAAAAATAAAAAATAAAAATAGAATTATCCTCCCCTCTGCTCCTTTTACCTGTTTGACCTCTCCAGGCATCAGCCTCCTCCCCCGTCGCCGAGAAGACGAGTTCCTTCCCTGCAAAAAAAAGAAAAAGGGAGGGACTGTGACCCCCCACTCCTCCCCTTTGCAAAAAACCTCCTGCCCTTCTAGGAATCCCAAAAATTCCTGGCCGGAAACCACCTCTCGCCACTCAATCGCCTCTTTCCACGCATTTCAAGTGCGTCACCCGCAACTTCGGGTTTGTTTTCGAACGCAGTGAGAGAGAGCCGTAGAGCTATCGCCTCGTAGAGCAAACCCCGTAAGACTCCTGCCAGCGTTCGAGTGGGAACCGGAAGTGATGGGGCGCGCGCGCGAACACACGTGCGCACGCAAACATCCACAGACACGGAGTGCTGGACGAAGGGCCGAAAAGAGCTGGGATTTAAGGGGATTTTTGGGCCACGGTGTCGCCCGGAAGCCGTGGATCCGTGATGTTTGTGGCGCATGCTGTGCCCATGGCTAATGATGTTTGATCTGATGGTGACTTCGGGCTGATCTGGTGCAAAAATCATGAGGCTCCGTGTTTTTTAACCATGTTTTTGCACCATTTGCACCCCACGAAACAGTGGATGCGTGGTTTTTTTTGATGCTGTCTACAGACTAAAACATGGTCTACAGGGACGTGGGTTCGCCAGAAGCGGCTTAGTCATGCTGGCCACATGACCCGGAAGCTGTACGCCGGCTCCCTCGGCCAATAAAGCGAGATGAGCGCTGCAACCCCAGAGTCGGTCACGACTGGACCTAATGGTCAGGGGTCCCTTTACCTTTTACCACTCTCTCTCTCTCTTCAGTCATCCTCATCCTGTTTGGGGCCTTTCGGAAACCAGATGGGTATATTGGTTCAGGTACCTCCTCTTATACCAAGCTCAGAGTGACCTTATCTCTGCAATTATTGCAGCTCCCAGATGAAATTCCCAGTATCATGGCTGGTGATGTGTTGTGTGACCCATTACAGCTTATGCAGTCAGCTGATATAGACATCTAGGTGTTAGCTGAGGGGGTAAACTGGTCGACCGGAGACTCAGATAGCCATCTGAAGCAGAAATCATGTTTGGGGAAATTATTTTTTTAAAATCACCAGCATAATAAAAGTGAATGCAATTCATTTTATTTAAGGTGCAATAATCTACAATTCTTTTAAAAATAACACTATACAACGCACTGATTAAATGGGAGAAAGAAGTTGTGAAACTAAATCTATGAAAGCATCTGGTAAAGTGGGCATTACCTGCAAGCAAAATGTAGCTCCGGGGATTAAAATTAACTATGAATTTTACCATAGCTAAGTACATGCATTCACCCAGCTAAATTCCACCCCTCCTGGGTGACACCCAACTCTATCTGTTGATGGATGACACCCAACTCTATCTGTTGATGGATGGCCATCCTGACTCGGCCCCAGACACACTGACCAGATGTTTGGAAGCTGTGGCTGGATGGTTACGTGGAAGCCGGTTGAAGTTAAATCCTTTGAAGACAGAGGTCCTCTGGCCGGGCCGGGACGATATGGGATTGGGGGGGGCAACTCCCATCTCTTGCGGGGGTGCAATTAGTGCCAGCACCGTCCGTTAAGAGTTTGGGTGTAACCTTCAATACCTCCCTCTCTATGGAGGCGCAGATTACAGCTATAACAAAGGCGGCATTTTTTCATCTCCGCCAAGCTAAGCAGTTGGCCCCTTATCTCTCTCGCCCTGACCTAGCCACTGTGATCCACGCGACGGTCACCTCCAGACTGGATTATTGTAACTCGCTCTACGTGGGGCTGCCCTTGAGACTGACCCAGAAACTCCAGCGGGTGCAGAATGCCGCGGTGAGACTCCTTATGGGGTCTTCGCCGCGAGATCACATTCATCCGGTACTGTACCAGCTGCACTGGCTCCCGGTGGAGTACAGGATCAGGTTTAAGGTGCTGGTTTTAACCTTTAAAGCCCTATACGGCCTAGGACCCTCGTACCTACGGGACCGCCTCTCCTGGTATGCCCCACAGAGGAACCTACGGTCTGCAAATAAAAACATCCTGAAGGTCCCAGGCCACAGAGAGGTTAGGCTGGCCTCAACTAGAGCCAGGGCTTTCTCGGCTGCGGCTCCAATCTGGTGGAATGCTCTGTCACAAGAGACTAGGGCCCTGCGGGACCTGACATCTTTCCACAAGGCCTGCAAGACAGAGTTGTTCCACCAGGCCTTTGGTCAGGGCACAGCCTGACTCCCTCCTCTGGCAATCTGCACAGAACTTTGCTTAACGGTTGCCATTAATTTGATTTTAATTAATTTTTATAATGAAATGTTTTAGAATGTTGGATTATTTGATTGGTTGATTATTTGATTGTTGTTAGCCGCCCTGAGCCTGGCTTTGGCTGGGGAGGGCGGGATATAAATAAAATTTATTATTATTATTATTATTATTATTATTATTATTATTATCCTGTAATCTAATGCTTCTATATTCCCAGAGTGACATCTTAATTTAACAGAAGCTGCCAACAGAGAGGTTAATCCCAGGGAACAAGCTCCCCTGGTCTTGGAGGAAGGTTAGACCCAAGGTCAAACTGGTGTCCAGGAAGAAGAGTAGAAGAAGAGTTTGGATTTGATATCCCGCTTTATCACTACCCGAAGGAGTCTCAAAGCAGCTAACATTCTCCTTTCCCTTCCTCCCCCACAACAAAGACTCTGTGAGGTGAGTGGGGCTGAGAGACTTCAGAGAAATGTGACTAGCCCAAGGTCACCCAGCAGCTGCATGTGGAGGAGCAGAGACGCGAACCCGGTTCACCAGATTAGGAGACTACCGCTCTTAACCACGCTGGCTCTCATCAAGGATAAACATTAAGGAAAAGGCAAGATACAAAATTAATAAAATACTGAAGTCTGAACCACACATAAAGGGAAATGATTTATAAAGAGCTGGAAAAACTGTCAAATATAACTTTTGTTTCATAATAATAATAATTTTTATTTAGACCCCACCCTCCCCAGGCAATACTGGGCTCAGGGTGGCTAACAACCAATAATAAAAACAAGTTGATTAAAATACAATTAAAAAAAAAAATTAAAATACAGTATTAAAACATTAGGATGCAGCCTCTTCACAGGAGGAGAAAGGGAAAAGAAAGAGGGGGAGGGAGTCAAACTGATTCTAAGCCAAAGGCCAGATGGAACAACTCTGTCTTACAGGCCCTGTGGAAAGAAATCAGATCCCGCAGGGCCCTGGTCTCATGAGACAGAGCGTTCCACCAGGCCGGAGCCAGTGTTGAGAAGGCCCTGGCTCTGGTTGAGGCTAATCTAACTTCCTTAGGGCCCAGGACCTCTAGGGTGTTGCTCTCTATGGACCTTGAGGCTCTCCGTGGGGCATACCAGGAGAGGCGGTCCCGTAGGTACGAGGGTCCTAGGCTTTAAAGGTCAAAACCAGCACCTTAAATCTGACCCTGTACTCCACCGGAAGCCAGTGCAGCTGGAAAAGCACTGGGTGAATATGCTCCCATGGCAGAGACCCTGTGAGGAGCCTCGCTGCAGCATTCTGCACCCATTTAAAAAAAACCCAGAAGCTTTTCTGTTAGGAATAACTGGTTTAGTGGTACCCAAAGAACAGAAAAAAATGTTTATGTATGCTACTACGGCTGCTCAAATGATATATGCCCAGAGATGGAAAGAAGAAGCAGTTCCGACCACAGAGGATTGGCAACCAAAAATGATGGAGTATGCAGGAACTTACTGGAAGAATAAGAAATCAAGAAAGAAAATGCTATAGTATAGAATTTATGGAATATCTGAAGGATCATTGTAAACAACTTAAAATCATTGCCAGGACTGATATAAAAATGTGCAGTGAGAGAAAGTTAAATAGAATATAAAAGAAAAAGTTTGTAAAAAGGTTTGAATTGGATATGCAGTAGTAAAAGAGATAACATAAGTATCTGCAGAAAGAGAGGGGAGAGGGTCGATATTAAGATTTGGTGTTTTAAATTGATTATGTAATTTTTTTGTTAAAATATCTGTAAAATAATAGAATGAAAAATGAAATGAAAAAATAAAGGAGAAGATAAAAAAAATACTTATAACTACTAATTCGTTGCCCAAGAAAAACCTCATTTTTTCTCTGGGCAACTCACGATGATCTGAGAGCTTTTTCAGGGTAGCCTCTGGTGGGACAGAGCCAATGGACACGTCCATTGTCAGCCTTCCACCCCACTATGGGCATGGCAGCACGGCTGGGCCAAAGCATACTCTCTACGCAGCATCTGATGAAGGAGACTCTAGGCAATACATGTCCTGCTGCCCCAAAGATCTTGTTTCTACACTAGTTTCATGCCTCCCTTGGTTCTTCCATGTACAGTAAGGTTTCCTGCTCCCATTGCAGCTCTTTTCCTATTCCATTCACTTAGAGGGTTTCCCCATGGCGTGGGTTTTGTGGTGTGATTTGAGACTTCCCATATCATGGTTCCTTCCACACTCATGAATTTCTCCCCAGCATGGTTCCAGTTACAGATAGGTAGCCGTGTTGGTCTGCCATAGTCAAAATAAAAAAAATCCTTCCAGTAGCACCTTTAAGACCAACTAAGTTAGTTCTTGGTATGAGCTTTCGTGTGCAAGCACACTTCTTCAGATACACTGAAACAGAAGTTGCCAGATCCTTCTATATAGTGAGAAGGTTCCCACCACCCTTCTGAGTAATACCCCTCCCCACCTTCTCACTATATAGAAGGATCTGGCAACTTCTGTTTCAGTGTATCTGAAGAAGTGTGCTTGCACACGAAAGCTCATACCAAGAACTAACTTAGTTGGTCTTAAAGGTGCTACTGGAAGGATTTTTTTTATTTTGTCCCCAGCATGGGTTTTGGATAGAAGTTAAGGCTTCCACTATGTCTGAAACTCTTTTGATGTGCCATACATTTAAAGAGTTTCTCCCCGGTTGGATTGGTCGATGGGATCTGAGGCTTAGAGAGGTTCTTTCCACATGCCATGCATTTAAATGGCTTCTATCCTGTGTGGGTTATTTGATGCTTAGTAAGGTCACCTCTCCCAGCTGAAGTTCTTTCCACACTCCATGTGTAAATGTGGCTCCCCAGTGTGGATTATTTGATGTAAAATAAGAGGGTAAGAACAACTGAACCTCTTTCAATACTCCATACATTAATGCGAATTCTCCACTGTGTGGGTTCTTTGATGTAAAGTAAGATTACTCCTTTGACTGAAGCCCTTTCCACACTCCATACATTTAAACGGTTTCTCCCCGCTGTGGGTTCTTTGATGTAAAGTAAGATTACTCCTCTGACTGAAGCACTTTCCACACTCCATACATTTAAATGGTTTTTCCCCACTGTGGGTTCTTTGATGTAAAGTAAGATTACTCTTCTGACTGAAGCATTTCCCACACTCCTTACATGAAAATGGTTTTTCTCCTGTGTGGATTTTCTGATGTAAAGTAAGTTTACTCCTCTGAGTGAAGCATTTTCCACACTCCATGCACTTAAATGGTTTGTCCCCTGTGTGGATTCTTTGATGTAAAGTGAGTTTACTTCTCTGACTGAAGTTCTTTCCACATTCCATGCATTTAAAGGGTTTTTCTCCCGTGTGGATTCTTTGATGTAAAGTAAGTCTATTTCCCTGACTGAAGCTCTTTCCACACTCCATGCATTTAAAGGGTTTCTCCCCTGTGTGCATTCTTCGATGCACAGTAAGGTCGCAAGTCCTACGAAAGTTCTTCCCACACTCCATGCATTTAAACGGTTTCTCCCCTGTGTGGATTCTTTGATGTGATTTGAGGCTTCCCCTATCACAGAAGTTCTTTCCACACTCCATGCATTTGTAGGGTGTCTCCCCTGTATGGGTTCTTTGATGCACAGTAAGGTCACTAGTCCTACGGAAGCTCTTTCCACACTCTCTGCATTGAAATGGTTTCTCCCCTGTGTGGATTCTTTGATGCACAGTAAGGGCACTACTCCTAGGGAACTTCTTGCCACATGCCATGCATTTAAATGGCCTCTCCCCAGTGTGGATTCTTTGATGTGATTTCAGGCTCCCCCTATCACAGAAGCTCTTTCCACACTCCATGCATTTATATGGTGTCTCTCCTCTATGGGTTCTTTGATGCAAAGTAAGATAGTAATTGCGACTGAAGCTCTTTCCACACTCCATACATTTAAATGGTTTCTCCCCCGTGTGGGTTCTTTGATGTGCAATAAGGCTTCTGCTCTGGCTAAAGGTCATTCCACACTCCATACATTTCAGTAGTTTCTCACTGGTATGGATTCTGTCATGCACAGTAAGGTTATGCCTTGAACCAAAACTCTTTCCACACACCATACATCTGTGAGGTTTTGCTCCTGTATGGGTTATCTGATGTGAAGCAAGGTTTCCACTCTGACTAAAACTCTTTCCACACTCCATACATTTAAATGGTTTCTCCCCTGTGTGGGTTATTTGATGTGCAGTAAGTCTTCCCTTCTGGCTAAATCCCTTTCCACACTCCATACATTTAAATGGCTTCTCCCCAGTATGGTTTCTTTGATGTGTGATAAGGCTTCCTTTCTGGCAAAAGCTCTTTCCACACTCCATACATTTAAATGGTTTCTCCGTTGTGTGGGTGATTTGATGTGCAATAAGTCTTCCGCTCTGACTGAAACCCTTTCCACACTGCATGCATTTAAATGGTTTCTCCCCTGTGTGGGTTTGTTGATGGAATCTAAGGTTTCCACTTGTGCTGAAACTCTTTCCACACTCTATGCACACATATGGTTTGTTCCCTGTGTGTGTACTTTGATGTACATTAAGATACCCACTGCTACTGAAACACTTTCCACACTCCATACATTTAAATGGTTTCTCCCTGGTGTGCGTTCTTTGATGTTGAGTAAGGTCACCTTTCCCACAAAAGCCCTTTCCACACTCCATACATTTAAATGGTTTCTCCCCTGTGTGGATTCTTTGATGTGCAGTAAGGTTTCCACTCTGGGTAAAGCTCTTTCCACACTCGATACATGTGTAAGGTTTCTCTCCTGTATGGGTTCTTCGATGTGAATAAAGGTAACCTCTCCAACTAAAGCACTTTCCACACTCCTTGCATTTAAATGGTTTCTCCACTGTGTGCGTTGTGTAATGTAACTTAAGGCTTCCACCATGTCTGAAACTCTTTCCGCACACCATACATTTAAACGGTTTCTCCCCCGTGTGGGTTCTTTGATGTAAAGTAAGGGTATTCTTATGAGTGAAGTTCTTTCCACACTCCATGCAGTTAAACGGTTTCTCCCCTGTGTGGGTTCTTTGATGTAAAGTAAGGGTGTTCCTATGAGTGAAGCTCTTCCCACACTCCTTGCATTTATATGGCTTCTTCCCTGTGTGGGTTTTTAGATGCTTAGTAAGGTTACTAATGCCACTGAAGTTCTTTCCACACTCTCTGCATTTAAATGGCTTCTCCCCTGTGTGCGTTGTTTGATGCTGAGTTAGAGTTCCACTGCGACTGAAGCTCTTTCCACACTCTAGGCATTTGAACGGTTTCTCCCCTGTGTGAGTTCTTTGATGTTGAGTAAGAGTTTTACTATGACTGAAGCTCTTTCCACACTTCAAACATTTCAGTGGTTTCTCTCCTGTGTGGATGTTGTAACGTACATTAAATTGAGTTGGGTGACTATATAGTTTGCTGCGTTCTGGACATGCTTTCCCAGTGTTTCCTGTGTGATCTTCCTGTGAACTCAGGGGTACATGGACATCGATGTCCTCAGTAGCCAAGGATTTAATTCCCCCACTCTTCAACATGTTTCCTACATGCTTTTGGGGTGCTCCTTGATCTACAGAAGTCTCCTTCCATGCTTCTTGCTCTACATTTTCTGATGACACCATGGATGGCTCCTTGTTATTCTCCCTGTTTTGCCCGTTACCTTTTCGGAGGGGAAGGAGAAAAAGAAAAGGTCATTCAAATTGCAAGGTAGAAGCAGACACTTTGAATCGGGCCCATTTCTCTGCTACTCTGATTTTACCATTTTCAAGCATCTCCCCCTTCTCCTTTCCATGCCCAGCTGAATCTGAGGTTATCAAGGGATATGTGTCATGTAGTGAGGGGGGCACAGTCCCAAGGACTAGCTGGAGAAGCTCTGGGGTCCACATTTGTCCTTGTGGGTTATTCCAAGAGCCCTACATGGGCCAAGTAGATGCGGACAGGAACCCAGAAGCAAGACATAAAGGCAACAAACCTCTCCTTCCTCTCTTTCTAGAAGAAAAAGAACCCCAGAACACAACTAAGTACCTACCTGCTGAGGTCTCCCCTTCTTTGAGATCCTGGAGAAATGGATCGTGTCCTTCTTCCCAACAGGAACGGAGGTCTGATTCTTTCAAGGAAAGAGACAATGTTAGACACCTGTGGTCACAAAATATCCAGCCATTTCTAATTGATCTGTATCCACGAGTTCAAAGCCAAGGAAAGGGATTATGCATTGAGATGCTATAAATATGCACCACATGACTAGGAGGCGCCTGTGTTGGTCCCTGCTATTACAAAGTGTGGGTTTATAATGCATTATGTATTTACCCAGTAACATTATGCCCATAAGAAGTTCACACGCACAAGAAGAATAAAGGAAGACTGGTTAATTACTTGAAATGCAAGTATAAATGGTCGATACCAGGGAAATGCAACATGGTTTGATTTCAGAAGAGAAAACTTCCCCCAAATGAGGAGGCTGGTAAAAAGGAAGTTGGTAAATCATTCCACTTGATTTTATACTGTAGATCAGGAAAGGTACCAGGACAGCAAAGAGGACACTGGGATGGTTAATCAGCAGAGACAGAGAAGCAGCGAGAGACTAGAAGGTTTCCTTCGAAAAACTGAAATCTTGTCCAAATTAAGAGAACAAAAAGGAACACAAACTCTGGCAAGAAAAGGTGCTAACAGACAGAAAGGGATGCTAGAAAAGACACTGAGGAACGCATTGCTAGAAACATACCAAGGCCAACGACAAGAAGTGATTTAAATATGATTTAAGTCATTTAAATATCACTAGCAGGAAACTGTCTAGGGAGGCAGCTGGAAACTTGGGTGGCAAGAGAGTCAAAGGAGTTGTGAGGAAGGAAAAGGAGATTGCAGAGAAGCCAAACAAATTATATCGCAACAGAGGAAATAGGGCAAATTCCAGGACCTGAATTAATCTTTGCAGGAGACAAAGTCTAGAGAAGTAAGGCGGATAGTGAGATATGAAGTTCTGGGCCTAATAAAATAAAACTCAAGGGGTGGTCAGCTGTCTTTGTCATGGCCATGTCTGTGGCAGTGTTGCACTGCTGCAAGATAAAGGTACTGCCCATTTTAGCTGTCAGTCAACACCTCTGTTCTGGAGGCAGCTGAAACCAGCATGGGGCCATATTGTGCCTTCTTCGAGAGTGTTCTGAGCAGTTAATACCCTGCTCAGTGCTAGACAAGAAGCTTACGCACATGGCCAACATGCAACGGCTTGGAATTTCTGTGGCGGATTCATTTACCATGTATTATTCTCTCCTGGACCTTGCTATCTCATTTTTCATCAGAGCACCTGATCAGCTCAAAGATTAACGGGGCTCCTTATTTTTCTCTGAGCAACACTTCAAAATAGATGCCAGCATAGTCAAATGAATGTATCAATCATATTTTTTTATAAAACAATAATAAATTTAATAATAAAATTTTTTTATTTATACCCCACCCTCCCCGGCTGGGCTCAGGGCAACTAACACCAAAGATGAATTACAATAAAACGTAATAGACAAAACAAAAACAAACAACAACAACAACCAAACAGTTAATTAAAATACAGCTTAAAATGCAGCCTCATTTCAGTAGTAGCCCATAAATCAAGACCATAAAGGCAGGAAACTTCAGATATTCACCCGAGCCAGCTATCCATGCTGGTCCTACATGGGCCAGCAAAAAAGCCAAGGGAAAATTTATATACCAAATCACATATAAGGGGTCAGAGTGAGTCTAAGCCGAAGGCCAGGCAGAACAGCTCCGTCTTGCAGGCCCTGCAGAAAGATGTCAAATCCCACAGGGCCCTAGTCTCTTGTGACAGAGTGTTCCACCACATCGGGGCCAATGCTGAAAAGGCCCTGGCCCTAGTTGAGAGCAATCTACACTCAAATGTAATTTAAAATGATGTTTTAAAAAATAAAAACAAATAAATGAAAAAGATCGCTAGATCCAGTGGGCATCCATTCCAAGAGTTGACGAAGAACTTAAATTGCTGATCTTATATCAAAAAATGTAACTTGTGCCTTCATCAGCTTCCATACCCGACAACCAGGATAGCTCAGTTGGTTAGAGAATGGAGCTGATAACGGCAAGCTTGCAGGTTCGATCCCTGAACAGGACAGCTGCGTATTCCTGCATTGAGGAGTTGGACCAGTCAAGAGGCGAGGGGAAAGTTGCTCTTGGGCTCATATCCTACTTGCGGGTTTCCCACAGACATCTGTTGGGCGCTATGAAAACAGGAAGCAGGCCAAATGGACCACTGCACTGGCCTGATCCAACAGGCTATTCGTATGTTCTTCCTACACTGCATGATTAAATGGCACAAACAGCAGATTCACGCCTCCAACGTCTAACAGCCAAGAGGAATAAAAAAATGCATCCTTACCTAGAGAGGCCACCATCTCATAATTCTCCTCCATGACTTCCTTGTGCAGAGCTCTTTGGCCAGGATGCAGCAGAGCCCATTCCTCCTCCGTGAAAAACACAGCCACCTCCTCAAATGTCAAGAGGGCCTGGAAGAAGAAGAGGAAGAAGACAGAGCTTCTCTTAGATCCCCATCATTCCCACTCAACACAGAGGGAGGCTGGGTGGTCCCATCTGTGCGTCTTCCCTCCTCCCTGCTCCCGTTGCTCTTTTGCTACCTGAGGAAGCTGCCTGGCTCCTCTTTCCACTCCACCTCTGAGAAGGGATGGTCCAAACGGTGCCTCTGATGCCATTTGGAGGAGGCGTAAACTGGGCCACTTCTGGGACTCTCTCAGCTGTTGTCACGATGTACTTCAAAGCAGGGAGCAGCTCTTAAGTGGTGCCATTGCAGGGTCTGCAGGAGAGAGAAACAGGGAACATGTCATCCTGTGTACAGGAGGTTTATAGCATTATAAGCTGTCTCAGCCTTTAGGGGACATTCAGCATATGTTCATCCAGATACACAAGTTAGTAAAGTTTTAGGATCAAATTCAAAAACACATAAAGAAAGGTTATTCTTAATTATTAATAATAATAATAATAATACTCTGCCCATCTGGCTGGGTTTCCCCAGCCACTCTGGGCAGCTTACAACACATAAAAACGGTAAAACATTAGACATTAAAAATTTCCCTAAACAGGGCTGCGTTCAGATGTCTTCTAAAAGTCAGATACAGTCATATCTCATGTTACGTTTGCTTCATGTTATGTTCTTTCAGGTTACGTCCCGCGGTGACCCGGAAGTACCAGAAAGGGATACTTCTGGGTTTCGCTGCTCGCGCATGTGCATAAGCGCTAAATTGCGCTTAAGCACCAAATCACAAGCCGCGCGTGCTGCAGGTTGCGCTCTTTTCATGTTGCGGACGGGCCTCCGGAACACATCCCGTTCGCAACCAGAGGCACCACTGTAGTTGTTAATTCCCTTGACATCTGATGGGAGGGCATTCCACAGGGCGAGTGCCACTACCAAGAAGGCCCTCTGCATGGTTCCGTGCAACCTCACTTCTCGCAGTTAAGGGAACCAGCAGAAGGCCCTTGGAGCTGGACCTCAGTGTCCGGGCTGAAAGATGGGGGTGGAGATGCTCCTTCAGGCCTACAGGGCCGTTTAGGGCTTTAAAGGTCAGCACCAACGCTTTGAATTGTGCTCGGAAACGTACTGGGAGCCAATGTAGGTCTTTCAAGACCGGTGTTATATGGTCCTGGCGACCACTCCCAGTCACCAGTCTAATTGCTGCATTCTAGATTAGTTGTGGTTTCCAAGCCACTTTCAAAAGTAGCCCCACGTAGAGTGCATTTCAGTAGTCTAAGCGGACGATAACCAGGGCATGCACCACTCTGTGGACACAGTCTGTGGGAAGGTAGGGTCTCAGCCTGCATACCAGATGTAGATGGTAGATAACTGCCCTGGACACAGATTTTGACCTGCACCTCCATGGACAGCTGTGAGCCAAAATTGCTCCCAGACTGCACACCTGGTCCTTCAGAGGCACGGTTACCCCCCTCAAGACCAGGGATTCCCCCACACCTGCCCACCCTGTCCACCCACAAACAGTACATCAGTCTTGTCAGGATTCAACCTCAATCTGTTAGCCGCCATCCATCCTCCAACCTCTTCCAGACACTCATAGAATCATAGAATCATAGAGTTGGAAGAGACCACAAGGGCCATCGAGTCCAACCCCCTGCCAAGCAGGAAACACCATCAGAGCACTCCTGACATATGGTTGTCAAGCCTCTGATTAAAGACCTCCAAAGAAGGAGACTCCACCACACTCCTTGGCAGCAAATTCCACTGCCGAACAGCTCTTACTGTCAGGAAGTTCTTCCTAATGTTTAGGTGGAATCTTCTTTCTTGTAGTTTGGATCCATTGCTCCGTGTCCGCTTCTGTGGAGCAGCAGAAAACAACCTTTCTCCCTCCTCTATGTGACATTCTTTTATATATTTGAACATGGCTATCATATCACCCCTTAACCTCCTCTTCTCCAGGCTAAACATGCCCAGCTCCCTTAGCCGTTCCTCATAAGGCATCGTTTCCAGGCCTTTGACCATTTTGGTTGCCCTCCTCTGGACACGTTCCAGTTTGTCAGTGTCCTTCTTGAACTGTGGTGCCCAGAACTGGACACAGTACTCCAGGTGAGGTTTGACCAGAGCAGAATACAGTGGCACTATTACTTCCCTTGATCTAGATGCTATACTCCTATTGATGCAGCCCACTCATATATATCTATAGACCTCGCTTTTCGTTTCCTTCAAACAGCTATCTGGCAAACCATTTTCTGACCTTTGCAAACATTTTTAATAAAGAAAAAAGCAACCTCGTAAATTATTGCCCATCTCTGGTTGGAAGAAAACTGGTATTTGGAGAGAATCAGGTTGCAGAAGCTCCAGACAAGCTGGTATGTGAGGTGGGAGGCTTGAGAGCACTCCAACTAGGTCAAACTAGGACTGGGGGAAGGAGATACGAAGTTTGGTGATATTGGCACCCTAGGCCAAAATCCAGCCTTCGAGTCCTCCCCATCCAGCACTCAGGAATCTCCCCAAGCCAAACACCCTCTCCATCACTGCCCTGAGTCCTCGCTGACAGAATTTACGTGGCCGGAAAAGATCCTTTGAATGGTACCTTGGGTTACATACAATTGTGTGAATACAGTGGTACCTCGGGTTACATACGATTCAGTTTACATACGCTTCAGGTTACAGACTCCGCTAACCCAGAAATAGTACCTCAGGTTAAGAACTTTGCTTCAGGATGAGAACAAAAATCACGCGGCAGCAGCGGGAGGCCCCATTAGCTAAACTGGTGCTTCAGGTTAAGAACATACCTCCAGAACGAATTAAGTACTTAACCCGAGTTACCACTGTACCTACTGGACAAAGATCAGTCACATCCCTAACTCCACCCACTTTTGTCTCTGGCCCCACCCACCAATGGAAGTGGCCCCTGGAAGGCTGCTAAGGGAGCGAATGTGGCCCTCTGGCTGAAGAACGCTCCCCTCTCCTGTTCCAACCACTACATTTTGCTCTGCTTATCATCCTGGCCCACCTTACAGGGTTGTTGTGTGAGCACTGCCCAAGTGGTGGGCTTTAGAACCCCTTTAACACTAATTTCCCCTGTCAATCTGGATGTTTTTAAGGCAGGGGAGGAGGGGGGACAAGAATGAGGCTGGCTGCCCCAGCAGAGAAAGACCCTCAGCATCCCTGAGCTGAGCCAATCCTGCAAGAGAGTCCAGATCCCTCCCCCCCCCCCACACGGAGGCTTTGATCTCCCCTCCCAACAAACTCCCAAGAGGGTACCAGGAGAATATCCCCTTCTCAGAAAGAAAAAGCATCAAAACCTGCTGGTGGCGGGGGGTGGGGTGGGGGATGCATGTTCTTTCCCTAGTGAGCTGGACACGGGGCATTTATTTGATTCATCCAGCCTTGAGACTATTTAGAAGGCTTTTAAGTCCCTAAACCATTTCATATCCCTGCCCCAAATGCAAGGACATTTGGAAGTCTCAGAATCCATTCCTCTGTTCATACATGGATTGAGACAGACAGATAGATAGATAGATAGATAGAGCAGGCAAGCCCCACTTTGCACAATCAGTCACATGACACGGCTCACACACACCCCCATTGCCATTTGACTGGCAATGCCCATCCACTTGGGTTGGTGGTAGCGGTCCCCTCAAATATTTTATGGGGGGCATCCAAGGGACCTCCCCCCTCCTAGGACCTTGCTCCTCTGGGTGGGGTGGAGAGACCACACTTTTCAGCTGGGTGGCCTGGATCAACGTCCCGGGGGGAGGGGGGCGCTCCTCCCTGCTTTTCTCCCATTCTCCCCCCCCCCAAAAAAAACCCCCTTCCCTCCCAGCAATGCAAAATTACCCCCCAAACGTGTTGCACCTCTTTCCCTTCTTCCTGCTCCTCTCCAGGCCTGCTCCTCTTCCGGGGAAAGAGGGGGTTAAGACCCCTCCCCGCCTCTCGAGTAGCCGGAGGTCATTGAGCCAGAGAGAAGGGTGAAGATCTCCCTCTCCCTGCGAGCAGAAACCGGTGGCGCCACCACTGTCTGCTCCCACCCGCAGTGGATTACAAGCTGCCTCTGCATTCGTAGCTCTATGGGCCGCCGCGTTCGAAAGGGAACCCGAAGTGTCGCTGCCATGGTTCTCAAAGCTGCAGGGAGCGCTGTTCGGAGGCTGTTTCCAAGCGGGGGCGGGGGGGGAGAGTAGGGGATGGGTCCTCTAAGAGTGGGGAGGAGAGATTTCAGAGGATGCCCCTCCACTCATTTTCCTGGTAGGGGAAACCCGCGAGGTCACATCCCTTGGACTGAGGGGGAGGCCGGCTCCTGGGGAGGGCAAAGAGGTAAAGGCGCAGATTTTTTGGGGGGGGGTGATAATGGTGGGGAGGCGGGATGGGGGATCTGATCCATGCAATGTAGATGCAACTAAAAAGTTGCCTTTTTTTGCATTGCGCAACATTTTTTTGCATTGCACAATTCTTGTTTTTTTGCATTGCACAAAATTGTTTGACGCCCGCCCCCTCTCCAGTTTCCTGCACGGGATGAGCGGGAGGACGAGCCTTGTTGCGGAGGGAAATGGCCGTAGTTGAACTAGGTGACAGAAGGAAAACAAGCTCCTTCCCACCCCCGACCAACGACGAGCAAAAACAAAAGGACGGCGAAGAGACCCCGCCCCCCTTCCTAGGTATCCACGCTTCATGATAGGCTCTTCTTGACACCCCCCCACCCCTGTGGATCAACCCTCTGCAAAACAGAAATTTGCAGCTGTCTCTTACGGGGATCGAACCTGCAACCTTGGCATTATCGGCCTACCTAGGTGCTTCAGAGAATAGTTTAGTTTTAATCTGTTTCAGCGTTTTGACTTTTGTATATTGTAAAGTACTGTTGTATCTCCCCCACCCCCCATTCTACTTGGCTGTCCTGGCATCTGCCAAAGAACCCTGGGAACTGTAGTTTAATAACAACAACAATAATTTATTTGTACCTCGCCCATCTGGCTGGGTTTCCACAGCAACTCTGGGCGGCTTCCAACAAAGACTAAACATACACTAAGATGTCACACATTAAAAACTTCCCTGAACAGGGCTGCCTTCAGATGTCTTCTGAATGTTGCGTAGTTGTTTATCTCTGTGACATCTGGTGGGGGTGTTCAACAGGGCGGGTGCCACTACCAAGAAGGCCCTCTGCCAGGTTCCCTGTAACTTGGCTTCTCGCAATGAGGGAACTGCCAGAAGGCCCTCAGCGCTGGACCTCAGCGCCCTGAATGAACAATGGGGATGGAAATGCTCCTTCAGGTATACTAGGCTGAGGCTGTTTAGGGCTTTGAAGGTCAACACCAACACTTTGAATTGTGCTCAGAAACATACTGGGAGCCAATGTAGGTCTTTCAAGATGCGGACTCGGGTTGCGCGCTTATCTCACTTTACAGGTCGAGGGAGCCGACATTTGTCCATAGACAACTTCCAGGTCATGTGGCCAGCATGATTAAGCCGCTTCTGGCGAATCAGAGCAGCACACGGAAATGCTGTTTACCTTCCCGCCAGAGCAGTACCTATTTATCTGCTTGCACTTGATGTGCTTTTGAACTGCTAAGTGGGCAGGAGCTGGGACCGAACAATGGGAGCTCACCCCATTGCTGGGATTCGAACTGCCGACCTTCCAATTGGCAACCCCTAAGCTCAGTGGTTTAGACCCGCGTCCCAAGGCTGGGCTTTTCTCTCTGGCCAGCTACTAGGGGGCGGAGAACATTTCCTCAGGATTGGCCTCAGCGGAGCAGGGGGGGCACGCAGCTGTCAAAATCTGCACCTTGCAGTAGTCTCATTGCTGAGCCGCAATGTTCAGAGCTCTGTGGAGTGAGACCAGCCAACTTGACGAGTCTCTGAGGTGCTAGCATCCAAAGTCAGGTCCAGACCAGACGAACGGCAATCCACATGGTCAGATGGTCCAGGGGTCATGGAATCCAGTGGTCATAGTGATAAGGGTCAAAGCGAGCAGGAAGCAGCAAGGTAGGGCCAGAAACTATAAGCGTTGTTTCCAGCATCTGACTGCTGCTTGATGCTATGTGGCAAGGCCATCTGGAGGAGCTTTACCTTTATGCCTTATGTATAACCATGTACCCTAACAATGCTTAATTGTTAATGCTAGAAGTGCCTAAAATCTTAAGAATCAAAGTCTTTCTCTGCCCTGTTGCTGTGCTTGCAGAAAGCAACGAAATATTTAGCTACGTCTGCATTCTGTAGGGAACATTCCTCAGGCTGTTTCTTAGGCTCACGAAAATAGCACGAGGCGGTCACGCCGACCTGAGAAACAGGAAATTGGATCCAGTTACAGATGGGTAGCCGTGTTGGTCTGCCATAGTCGAAATAAAAAAATTCCTTCCTGTAGCACCTTAAAGACCAACTAAGTTGGTCTTTACCAAGAACTAACTTAGTTGGTCTTTAAGGTGCTACAGGAAGGAAATTGGATGTTTGCCACATAACATAAGGCATCTGCCTGATAACAGAAGGGGGGATTTTGGCTTCAACTGCCAAAGGGTTTCCCCCCTCTTTTTGCTAGTTTGCTGAAAATAGGGTAAAGGCCGTTATTTCTTATGCACATACCGGTATATGGAAAAGCAGAAGTAATCTTTACATGGACATAGGAAGGGCTGCACCCCTGTTCATTGGTTTGATTTTGCTGCAGTATATGAATATGTAATGTTTAATGCTGTTTGGAATAAGGTATATAAACCTAAAGCCCCTAGGGCTCTGGAAATCATTCCTCTGGGTCTTTATTGCTCAGCAATAATTTTTTACTTTCTTTTTCTCCACTGCTGTGTCTGTCGATTCTTGAGTCTATCTTGAATGGGTAACAGGTATTCCTTATCTCCTTGCAACAGTTCTGCTTAAGAAGGATGAAGCCAGCTGCTTCTCATAAGTGCCTTCTCCTCTGAGTCCTTGAAGGCTGGTCAGCTGAAGGAGGAGTCACTCCTCTTCTTTCAGGCTGCTGTTCAGCAGGCAAAGTGGACTCCTGGCCCTGGCACTCTGCAGATTTGCAAACTGCCATTTGAACCAGTTTCCTGCCTCCTGGAAAACTGTATTTTTGTCTTCAGAGGTTTCCACAGGGCGTGAAAATAGAAAAGAGGAGAACTCCAGAGGTGATGAATGAAGAGAAGCAGGTCGTTGGTTTTGACCCCTCATCAGATTATTGAACTCCTAACACATTTCCCTTCTTCCTTCTTTCCCGCAAACAGACAAAGGACAGGAGAAAAAGTTGCCCGTGGTGTCATCAGAAACAGGCAAGCAGAAACCAGGAAAAGAGGCGTCCGGGAATAGAAAGGGACTGATAAGGACAGAGAGAAACAAGTCAGAGAATAAATCATGTACTCTTCAGGGTCCTGATACTTATGAACGCTCAATCCCACAGAAAAACAACAAAGGGAAAGAAAAGGTGAAGTATCCAGTGGGGAGGGAAATACTGAAAAAGTAGTCGGTTGACTTCCCTATAAAATTCCATCAATGCCCCTATAGTTTTCAGTGCTTTAGATTTTACTGTTTCATATGTCATTTCCATGAAAGGGTTTCCACTAATAAGAACATCCAGATATCTAAAAATGCGGGTTTGGTTTGTTCTATGGCTTGCTGGTCTAAGAACCATGTATGCCTACCAAAAACTACAATATTGGTCTTAGTTTATGGATAAACATCCCTGCTTGCAATACACACTAAGCACGTTCAATAGATTTTTGAAGACCCAGACGCGGGAGGGAGAGAAACACCAGATTATGAATTTCAGTAGGGACAAATATAAGGTGCTACACTTAGGCAGGAAGAACCAGATGCAAACATCTAGGATGGTGGATACTTGGCTTACTAGCAGTACATGTGAAAAGGATCTAGGGCAGGCATGTCCAAAGTCCGTTTCAGGGGCCTAATCTGGCCCACTGGTCAGTTTAATCCAGCCCCTGTGGAAGTTTATTTTCTGGGGTAAAATCCTAAAAAAATCTCTCTCTGGCCGTCTTTGAAAAAAGTTAGGACACCCCTGAGGTCTTGGTGGACCACAAGCTTAACACACTATTCTAGGCTGCATCAACAGAAGTCTAGTGTCCAGATTAAAGGAAGTAATAGTACTACTCTATTCTGCCTTCGTCAGACCACACCTGGAATACTTTGTCCAATTCTGGGCACCACAATTTAAGAAGGATGTTGACAAGCTGGAACATGTGCACAGGAGGGCAACCAAGATGATCAAAGGTCTGGAAACAAAGCCTTATGAGGAACAGTTGAAGGAGCTGGGTATATTTAGCCTGGAAAAGAGGAGGCTGAGAGATAATAGCCATTTTCAAATATCTTAAGGGCTGTCACATGGAAGAGGGAACGTACTTGTTTTCTCCTGCTCTAGAGGGTAGGACTTTCTGACATTAAGAGCTGTTCAGCAGCGGAATGGGCTTCCACAAGAGCGGGTAGACTCTCCTTCCTTGGAGGTTTTTAAGCAGAGGTTGGATGGCCATCTGTCATGGATGCTTTAGCTGAAATTCTTGCATTGCAGAGGGTTGGACTAGATGACCGCTGGGTCCCTTCCGGTTCTAAGATTCTATGATCTGCATACACCAGAATACTGATATTTGGGGTATGTTAAAAAGGGGGTGTATGGGGTGGTACCTCTGGTGGGGGACACTCATGCTCCTTCTCAGGTAGTTGGTCCAATTTTGGTCCCCAACCTGCACTCAGCTCTCACCTGTGGCTCCTAGAAACTGCCAGCAGGCGACAGCAGTCACACCCTGCGAAACGGCTTCGACTGGCTGGCTAAACCAGGTGAGGGTAGCTGATGGGTCTGAAACCCTTGGCGAGTTAGCGACTTCCCCTGCATGTGAAGACGGGCTCTGGTAGATTGAGCAGACAGGATCATGAGTGGGTCCAACAGTTGAAAAGGTGCTTTCTGTTGCAGAGGGAAGTGAGGGGCAGGTGGGGCTCACCCACCTGGAAAAGGGAGCCCATCTAGGAGAAGGAAAAGTCTGATCCTTAACCTCCATTGCCTTGCAGGGTATCTTCAGGAGAGGAAAAGGCTACACAAATCCAGAGTGGAGTTCGTAAGATGATGCCTCATATGCTTTCTTCCAGAAACTCCTGTAGCCAAGCTGGTGCCAAACATCTTAGAAACAGAATCATAGAATCGTAGAGTTGGAAGAGACCACAAGGGCCATCGAGTCCAACCACCTGCCAAGCAGGAAAACACCATCAGAGCACTCCTGACATATGGTTGTCAAGCCTCTGCTTAAAGACCTCCAAAGAAGGAGACTCCACCACACTCCTTGGCAGCAAATTCCACTGTCGAACAGCTCTTACTGTCAGGAAGTTCTTCCTAATGTTTAGGTGGAATCTTCTTTCTTGTAGTTTGGATCCATTGCCCCGTGTCCGCTTCTCTGGAGCAGCAGAAAACAACCTTTCTCCCTCCTCTATGTGACATCCTTTTATATATTTGAACATGGCTATCATATCACCCCTTAACCTCCTCTTCTCCAGGCTAAACATGCCCAGCTCCCTTAGCCGTTCCTCATAAGCCATCGTTTCCGGCCTTTGACCATTTTGGTTGCCCTCCTCTGGACACGTTCCAGTTTGTCAGTGTCCTTCTTGAACTGTGGTGCCCAGAACAGGACACAGTATTCCAGGTGAGGTCTGACCAGAGCAGAATACAGTGGCACTATTACTTCCCTATTATCTTCTCTGACTGTCTTGCCAGATACAGATAGGTAGCCGTCTTGGTCTGCCATAGTCAAAATAAAAAAAATCCTTCCAGTAGCACCTTTAAGACCAACTAAGTTAGTTCTTGGTATGAGCTTTCGTGTGCAAGCACACTTGTATCTGAAGAAGTGTGCTTGCACACGAAAGCTCATACCAAGAACTAACTTAGTTGGTCTTAAAGGTGCTACTGGAAGGATTTTTTTTATTTTGTCTTGCCAGAGTGGTGCATGCTCTGGTTATCTCCAGCTTGGACTACTGCAATGCGCTCTCCATGGGGCTACCTTTGAAGGCAACCTGGAAACTACAACTGATCCAGAATGCGACAACTAGACTGCGGAATGGGAGTGGCTGCCGAGACCATATAACACCAGTCATAAAGGATCATCCCTGGCTCCCAGTATGTTTCCAAGCACAATTCAAAGTGTTGGTGCTGACCTTTAAAGCCCTAAACGGCCTCGGTCCAGTATACCTGAAGGAGCGTCTCCACCCCCATCGTTCAGACCGGACACAGCTCAGAGGGCCTTCTGGCGGTTCCCTCTCTGCCATAAGTGAAGCTACAGGGAACTAGGCAGAGGGCCTTCTCGGTAGTGGTGCCCGCCCTGTGAAACGTTCTCCCATCAGATGTCAAGGAAATAAACAACTATCTGACTTTTAGAAGACATCTGAAGGCAGCCCTGTTTCGGGAAGTTTTTAATGTTTGATGTTTTAGCGTATTTTTAATATTCTGATGGGAACCTCCCAGAGTGGCTGGGGACACCCAGCCAGAAGGGTGGGGTATAAAAAGTAAAGGTGCTGTTCTGAACAGAGCACATTCCTACTATAAAGGTAAAGGGACCCCTGACCGTTAAGTCCAGTTAAGACAGTTAAACGACTCTGGGGTGGTGGCGCTCATCTCGCTTTACAAGCCAAGGGGGCCGGCGTTTGTTCTCAGACAGTTTTTCTGGGTCATGTGGCCAGCATGACTGAGCCGCTTCTGGCACTTTGGCGTGCTTTTGAACTGCTAGGTGGTCAGGAGCTGGGACCAAACAACGGGAGCTCACCCCGTCACGGCACAGTGGTTTAAACCACAGCGCTACCCATGTCCCTTCCTAGTATTTGCATTGGAATTTTAAACAGGGACATTTGAGAGGGATTGGTGGAGGAGACTGAAGAGAGAGAGCTGGCATCTTTGGTGGGAATGCCCCAAATCCAACTATTCTGGACAACGATCATATAAGAAATATGCAAAATAACTAAGCAAGTATTAGAAGTCACCCTACTAAACATCTTCCAAGACAATAATGCCCACTCACATCATAAAGAGCTCATAACCCACTGTCACGGGACTGCCAAGGAACGCCTTTGAGTCGGGGGTATAGAGTCAGAGCGGGAGCAGTCAGAAGGAGACAGAAAGGAAGTGACGGAAGGGGAAGAGGGAGAGAGCCAGGAGGCGGGAAGGCTCCCTGATGCTGAAGCAGAGCCCCAGCACCGCACAGGGAGCTCAGGAACAGACTGAGAGCCTATGCAAAGGAGAAGGTTAAAGCGCAGGGATCAGAGACGTCCCATGAAGTTCCCCCGCCTTTTCTATTGGAGGAGAAGCAGGAGAAGACCACTCCCCAGATCTGAACCGGACGATTCAGATGCATGATTGTACTGTGCTGCTTGTACATATGTAAAATAAAGAACTGTAAATATCTCTCTGAGTGAGCAGAGGGTGGTTATTGCAAAGAGCATACACAAACCACCTACTGTCAGCAGTCAGAAACATCATAGCCAGACACTGGAGAGACCTGTCAGGAATAAGCATGGACCAATGGTACTATATAGTATGGGAAACAGCCTTATTAGAAAAACTAACCAATAAACTGAAACTGACACAGGGACAAATGGAAGAAGACGCCGTCACCCCGGTATGGCTCCCCTTTATCACATACAGAGCCCAACAAGACGATGACAAGAATCCGCCAACAGCATACGAATCAATATGGTTAACCTGATTCAAAAACACCCGCCCACCCCACTCACACATGAAAACAAAGTTGACCACAGCCAATCACACACAACCATACGCTAAGCCAGCTCCAACCTCTCACCACCAAAGGAACACAAGCGAATGGTAAAGATATCCTGCACAAGTGACGCCGACACAAAAACCCACATATACATTAAGTAGAAGCATTGCCACCCGACCCCACCCCCACTTACCATGCCCCCTGCACCTTTCCCTTTTCTTCCTAATGCAACACTAATGTCTCCACAAATGAAACTGATCTGTAGGAAATGGATCTTGAAAAAAGAGACATTGCACATACTTTTGTAAACGAATAAATCTTTAATAAAATAGGTTAATGAAACAAAACAAAACAGATGGTTGTTTGAGCTGTTTGGAGGCTTGATGGTGAGCCGGTTTGTGGTTGTGTGCTCCGCTAGAGCCCACAGTCTGAGGGGTAGAAGCTACTGCTGAGAGGAAGTTGGAAGGAGTTGGAAACCATCAGCAGATATACTTAGCTGATTGCAGCTTCCAGGACCTTGTGAACGGGGGAATTTGTGAGGGTGTTTGGTGGTGAGGCTTGCAGTGCTGCCTCAGGGGCATAGGAATGCAAGGGAGCTGCTGCAAGGACTTGCCAGACCTGCGCCACGTTTATCTTCCTGCCGGAAAATGTGCAAAAGCACACCTGTGGCACCTTGCTGGAAGAGAAGGTATAGTGACGAGGTCCACCTAGCTGCCAGACTTTGAGCTTTGGGGCAAGATGTGGAGTCCCTTGACAGAGCTGAGTGGACTGTGCTGGAACACCAACTTGGATAGGTGCCCCTACAGAGGTGGAATATCACCCATAGCAGGAGACAAGATGCCTGGAGGTACGTGGCACAGAAGGAGGACTGTCAGGAGCCAGGCCAAGTCATTGGAGCTGCAAAATCAATTCCACGCCCTCACCTGGGACACAGTTTCTGGGCCGGAGGAGCTAGGACAGCAGTTGCTGACCTCAGAATGCACCAAGGTGGCTTCGAAAGGTACAGTGCCCAGAATGATTTCTGCCACACACAGAGGAGGAGATTGACTTAGAGGAGTCATTTTTCATTCTGGATCTAAACCCTTCAGATCGAAGGCTACTGATTGTGGATGCTCTGACAACTCATATATTCTAAAACTTTAAACAACAGATCCCAGGAAACCTTATCAAATACTTTCTCAACATCAAACATTAAAGCCGCTTGTTTTTGTTGATGTGTGAGCAGCCACAGTGAATACAAAAATTCTGCCACTCCGCAGAGGTGAAAGAGACACTGCTGGTGTCTCCCTACTGAGGTGGACAGAGGCAGCAGTGTGCGGAGGAAACAGAATGTCCCGGGAGGTGTGCTCGTCTTCCAGGTGCATAAATTCAAGATTTGGCAGAGAAGTTGCCAAGTCTTATAAATCCCACTGGTCAACTACCCGTTCCTTCTTATCCGCAACACACAGCCTTCAACATTTAACAAGGGACTCTGGGCAGGAAGCTGAAAGGCTTTTGGGCACAGGTGGTGTGTTCATAATTTTTTCCTACTGAGGGCTGTAGCCCAGGGAGAGAGAGGCAAATACTGGAAATAAACCACTGGCCGTGCAAGCAGTGCCGTCAGGAAGGGTTTGGCTTAAGCAAAATCCCACCAAGACTTTGGTTGCAGAAGTCCTGGAAGGTGGCCATCACAGTCACCTGACTTGAACTCCATAGAAAACCTCTGGTGGGATCTGAAAAGGGCAGTTGAGGCATGCAAACCCAAGAATATTACTGAACTGGAGGCCATTGCTCACGATTCTTCAGCTGCCAGAAGCTGCTGTCTGGCTACGCATCTCATTTGCAGCAGGTCATAGGAGCCAAAAGCTGCTCTACTAAGTGCTAAAGATCCTTGACATTAAGTGTTTGATTAATAGTGAGACTGCATAAGCCAGTGTAAGTTGCATTGTCAGCGGAATTTGGGGAAACCATTGGAAACATCCGTTGTGTTGAGTTTTTTCAATTGCCTTTCTTTGATTTGCTCATGGCAAACAGCTGAAAGTCTGTAAATTTTGATAATGAACCCGTTTTGCAATGGAGGTTGAATAATTTCAATTGCAACTGTATTTAGAGAGAAACCACCGCGTAGAAGAAACTGAAAAATTGGATGATGCCTTCCGAGAACAGATGACCAAACATTTATAAAGGAGATATCGTAGTCATCAGAGACTTGAGCTACCCCAAACTCTGTTGGAACTCAAATTCTTCCAAGAATTCACCCATTGCCTTGCTATTTCATTTCCCAGAAGATGGAAGGAACAACAAAGAGATCGTTTATCTTGGACCTGATGCTCACCAACAGAGAGGAACTGGTTGAAGTACTGGGAAACTTGGGAGGAAGTGATCATGTCCTCCTGGGTTTTATGATACACAAGCAAGGAAAAGCTGAGTGTAGTCAGACATGCACTCTGGGCTTTAAGGCCAATTTCAAAAAGCTTAAGGAGTGCCAAGAGGAAGGGAGTCTAAAGTGGATGGGAGTTTCTTAAAGGTGAAATACTGAATGCCCAAATGCAGACAATCCAAACGAGACAGGAACATGGTATGGCTTAGAGATCAGCTGAGAATTAACAAGGGCATGTATCAGAAATGGAAGTTGAAGGGTGAATGTCAGGCGGGCTAAAGCTCAGGCTTGCAAAAGAGCTAAACATAATAATAAAGGTTTCTTCAGCTATGTTCAAAGCGAGAGGAAGAACAAGCAAGTGTTAGGTCCTCTCTGTGAAGAAGACTGAGAAATACTATTGACTAAGGGAAGGCAGAACTGCTCAACAACAACTTTGCCTCTGTCTTCACCCCAAAGGAAAGCGGTGCCAAACCTGGCGACAACAAAATAAATAATGTAAGGAAGGAGCTGCAGCCCAAGATAGAAAAAGAGGTGGTTCTATGTTTTTTATGATTTCTTCTTTGTGTGGATTCTTTGATGCTTAGTAAGGTCACCATTCCCACTGAAGCTCTTTCCGCACTCTGTACATTTAAACGGTTTCTCCCCTGTGTGTGTTCTTTGATGTAAAGTAAGGTGAGCACTTTGACTAAAGCTCTTTCCACACTCCTTGCATAGGAACGGTTTTTCCCTTGTGTGGATTCTTTTATGCTTAGTAAGGTCACCAGACCCACAGAAGCTTTTTCCACACTCCGTACATTTAAATGGTTTCTCCCCTGTGTGTGTTCTTTGATGTAAAGTAAGGTGAGCATTCTGACTAAAGCGTTTTCCACACTCCTTGCATAGGAACGGTTTTTCCTTTGTGTGGATTTTTTGATGCTTGATAAGGCCATCACCCCCACTGAAACTCTTTCCGCACTCTGTACATTTAAACGGTTTCTCCCCTGTGTGTGTTGTTTGATGCTGAGCAAGGTCACCACTCCCACTGGAGCTCTTTCCACACTCCAAAGATGTGAATTGTTTCTCCCCTGTGTATGTTCTTTGATGAAAAGTAAGGTGAGCTCTTTGAGTAAAGCCCTTTCCACACTCCATGCATTTGAAGGGTTTCTCCCTTGTGTGGATTCTGAGATGCTTAGAAAGGTCACCGCTTCCAGTGAAACCTTTTCCACACTCCATACACTGAAACGGTTTCTCCCCTGTATGTGTTCTTTCATGTAATGTAAGGTGAGCGCTCTGACTAAAGCATTTTCCACACTCCATGCACCTGAACGGTTTCTCCCTTGTGTGGATTCTCTGATGCTTAGAAAGGTCACCACGTCCAGTGAAACTTTTTCCACACTCGGTACATTCGAATGGTTTCTCCCCTGTGTGGATTCTATGATGCATGCTAAGGCTCCCACTATGGCTGAAGCTCTTTCCACACACCGTACATTTAAATGGTTTCACCTCTGTATGAATCCCATGAGTTCGGTAATGCATTTTTAATTGTGATTTATATCTAAATATTTCACCACACTCTGTACATTTGTTTTCTGTGTGATCTTTCTTTGAGACGAGGGGTTCGTGGACATCAGTGTCCTGAGAAGCCGTGGATTTCTTTTTTGCTTTCTTTGACTTGTTTCTTTCATGATCTGGGGTTTCTATTTGATTTACAGACATTTCTTTTGAAGCTTCGTGTTCTGAGTTTTCTGACGACACCACGGCGGATGTCTCCCCACAATTCTCATTGTTCTGCCCACTGCCTGTTTCAGGGGAGGGAGAAAAAGGAAATGTCACTCAAACGGAAAGCAGAGATCTTGTTATGGATTGAGCCCAGTTCTCTGCTTCTCTGATTTTGTCGTTTTCAGAGTGGCTGGGGCAACACAGCCAGATAGGTGGGGTAAAAATAAAATCATCATCATCATTATGATTAAGCATCTTCCATTTCTTCTCTTCATGCCCAGCTCAATCTGAGGTTAGCTTCTGAATATCCTACAGTCTCAAGGCGACAACAACACAAGCCCCTTCCTGCTCTATCTCCCACCTGATTTCACTAGGCACAGGTGTGTCTCCTTTGATGCAATTGGGGTTGGGGTTGGAGGAGATAAGACATGAACAAGGCTGGGGAAGAGACCAAGCGGGGAACAAAGCGCTCCTCCTTGGTTATAGTTTTGGCTGCGGTCAAAAGACACTAGTAAATTATAGGAGCACAGAAATCTGCTGGTACGTCTTGTTTTTCTTTGATAATGGATAAAGCTTACAAAAAAAAAACCTCATTCAAAGGAAAATCTGAGCACCTCTCGCGCTTTCATTTGGGAGGAACATATCACCTGTTGCTCGCTGCCCAGTTTGATTCAGGTAACTGGGATTTAATCAGGGTTAATCATTATTTTTAGAATGGTAATGCTGATATTTTATCAGGTTTTTATGTCATTAACCTCACTGATCTTTTTTTCTGATTAAGTCTGATTAAGTTTGATTAAGTTCTATGGCAGAAATGTCTTTTCCATGTGCTGGAATGCTCACCCTTGTACACTAGACTGATACGACTAACTTCCTTAATATGGCAGAAGTTAAAGAAGGAATCCAGCTGAAAAAGTTAACCGTCAGCTCAGTTTCTGCTGCGCAGAAATCAGGTGTAGATCTGTCCTCCAAACAGAGCGAAACTGTCACACCTTCAAATCCCTGAGCAAAAACACAACCTACCTGCTAATGTCTCCCCTTCTTTGTCATCCTGGAGAAGCTGCTCTTGCCTTTCTTCCCAGTACGAACTGAGGTCTGATTCTTTCAAGGAAAGAGAGAGCAGTTACTTTGGACCACAAAACATCCAGCCATTCCCAGTCAAGCCAAGTCTACGACCTCAAACCCAAGAGGGCCAATTCTGATCCCTTATGGACTAGCAAAAGGGCTCAGCGTGAAATGGAGCTCAGCATGAAACCTCTGTTGCAGGGATGACGCTGCAGAACTTAGCAAAGCTAGCTGTCTTGATTTGGACTAACGCGGCTCAAAACACAGAAAGCAAAAACCAGCCCCTGGAAGCCAGCCCTTCTTCCTCATCCACAGCAAGCCAAGGCTGTGGGGTACTTCAAATTTACAATTTGAGATGAGGTATTTTCCCATTGAGATTCAAGCCACTGCAACATTTCTGTGTTCACAGAATTGTAGAGTTGGAAGGGACCCCGAGGGTCATTTAGTCCCACCCCCTGCAATGCAGGAATCTTTTGCCTGATGTGGGGCTCAAACCCTTGAACCCTGAGATTTAAGAGCCCCATGTTCTACCGACTGAGCTAATGGAAGAGAGGGCTAATGCTTTTGGAAGCTGAACGTCTGACGGGGCTTCTGAACGTTTTGGAAGTCGAACGGACTTCCGGAACGTATTCCATTCGACTTCCGAGGTACCACTGTAATAGTATTAATAATAAATCTTGAGGTTAGATGCGAAAGCGGAAGTTTTGCAACCGTTTGCTCTTAAGACTCCACCAAATGTATTGGTTTTCTCTGGGAACGCCAGGAACCACAGGTGGGCAAGATGTTCTTAACCATGGGTAGGCAAACTAAGGCCCGGGGGCCGGATCCAGCCCAATCGCCTTCTAAATCTGGCCTGCAGACAGTCTGGGAATCAGCGTGTTTGAACATGAGTAGAATGTGCCCTTTTATTTAAAATGCATCTCTGGGTTATCAGTGGGGCCTGCCTGGTGTTTTTACATGAGTAGAATGTGTGCTTTTATTCAAAATGCATATCTGGGTTATTTGTGGGGCATAGGAATTCATTTTTATTTTCAAAATATAGTCCGGCCCCCCACAAGGTCTGAGGGACAGTAGACCGGCCCCTTGCTGAAAAAGTTTGCTGACCCCTGTTCTTAACGCTAAGCTCCTGCTTGCGGGCTTCCCCACAGACATTTTCTTGGGATGAACAGGATACTACCGTGAACAGGACACTGGGCTGGGGGTCACTGGATTGGACCAGTTATTCCTCCACTGCATGCAGAAGTATGTTTCCTTACCCAGAGAGGTCACTGTCTCGTAATTCTCCTCCATAACTTCCCTGTTCAGAGCTCTTTGGCTTGGATCCAGCAGAGCGCACTCCTCCTCTGTGAAACGCACGGCCACCTCCTCAAAGGTGACCAGACCCTGGAAGAAGAAGGAAATATCTCTTCTCTTAGATCCCTTCCCTACTCGACATAAAGGGAGGCAGAGTTGCCTCTTCCCTCGTCCCCATTGCTCTTTCCGTACCTGTGGGCGCTGCTTAAGCCCTCTTTCCACTCCATCCCTAAGAAGAGAAGGTCCGGGTTGTGCCTCTGATGCCATTGCGCTGCCTTTGGAAGAAGATGGAGGATAAGGAGGCAGAAACTGGGCTGCACTTCAACGAAGGGAGTAGCTCTCAAGTGGTCCCTGCAGGGGAGAGACAAGGGAGGGGAAGAATTTCATCCTTTATATGGGAGCAGGGTGGATTTGATTTAAATCAAATCGATTTAAATTACGATTTAAATCACTAGTCAGTAAGACTTGATTTAAAACTTTCTTTTTTTGCAGAAAGACTCGTTCCTGATGGTATAATCTTAATATTTACAACCAGATAAAGGTTTCATTTTCGGAATAATAATTCTCAGAGTAGTTTATACAGTTATATCAAAAATTACTAATTTGGTTATACTGTTAGAAATACATAGACTGATAATTTCCATAATAACAATTTAAACAATTATGTAATAATAATAATAATAATAATAATAATAATAATAATAATTTATTATTTATACCCTGCTCATCTGGCTGGGCTTCCCCAGCCACTCTCGGCGGTTTCCAACCAAATATTAAAATACAGTAATACATCAAACATTAAAAGCTTAAGTGGTTTCTAGCTGCACAGGCGTTAAAGTTATATATAGACTAAGATTAAGGATTAGGCATAAAAAGGTTAAAAGAACGGAAAACTGGCTATTAATAGATAAGAATTTAATGTTATACCATATTAAGATTAAGGATTGGGATTAAAAAAGAGGGAAAGAAATTGCTGGACAAACAAATTGAACTGGAATACAAAAGAGGGAGGTATGAGGAGGTCCAGAAAATAAGTAAATTCAAAAGTGGTGATGAAAAGATGGTATTGTTTTTAACTGTTTTTCCTTTTCTTTTTTTTCTTTTTTTTGTATTTTGTATTGTGTATTTTTGTATTGTGTATTTTTCTTTTTACTTTTAAATTCTTTTTTACTGATGTGTCTTTTTTTAATCATTTTTTAAAAAATAAATAAATTAAAAGCTTCCCTAAACAGGGCTGCCTTCAGATTATAGGATATGTATCCACGTTTGTTAACTGCTGTGGTTAAACACTTTAAAAAAACACACCTTAGACTGAGTTATAGCACACATGAAAAACTTAAAACAAATCCTTATTTCCTGATGAATAGCCTTTGGACTATAATGGAACCTGAAAAGAAAACGATCTTTAGCAAAAGATTTCCCCTCCAAAACATTTTATTTAAAAAATCCAAATAAAATTTAAAAAACCCCAACCTACGACCCTGAGAGTAAGAGCTATCCCTGTGCACCCCCCAAAAAAAGATGTTCTGCATCCCGGTTCTAACCATTTTACAGTGTTGTTGAGAGAGCAATGCGGAGGGGCTGCATCTTATCCTCAAGTTAAATCTCAGGAGGAGCTCTGGACCAGTCTCTTCAATGCAAGAAACAGCAGCAAAACTCCCTGGGGCAGGGTGGTATTTATTCCCCCCCCCCCAAGTCCAGCTGGGGCAGGGGCATTTTACTTATCTCCCCGATTAAGAACTCAATACAGTGGTACCTCGGGTTACATACGCTTCAGGTTACAGACTCTGCTAACCCAGAAATATTACCTCGGGTTAAGAACTTTGCTTCAGGATGAGAACAGAAATCGAGTTCCGGCGGCACGGCGGCAGCAGGAGGCCCCATTAGCTAAAGTGGTGCTTCAGGTTAAGAACATTTTCAGGTTAAGAACAGACCTCTGGAATGAATTAAGTTCTTAAACCAAGGTACCACCGTAGTTTAGTATGGGAGCACAAACAATTAATTATTGAGGCTGGCGGAACATCACCTGGCTGTGAGTCTGAAGGCCGCTCCCAGCAAGGCCCCTCTACCTGGCCTAGGGGGTGAGCCCCACATTCACCAGCCCCACTGAAGACACTCCTCATGAGGCCGGAGGAACATCGCCTGGCTATTGTTTTATTGATTTAATATGCTGTAAACCGCTTTTGAGATTTTCATTAAAAAATATTAAGCGGTATATAAATATTTATTTATTTTTATTTCTTGAATTTGCATACTGCCCTAAATCCGCAGGTCTCGGGGCAATTACAGCATAAAATCACAAAAATACATAACCAAAACAAAAACAATCCAATAAACGCCCCCTTCCCCAACATATTTTAACAGGAACTTTGGAACTCCCTGCCTATGGATATCAGAGGCGCCTTCCCTGCATTTCTTGCTAAAGATATTCTTATTCAGTCAAGCCTACCAGATGTTCAGAAAGTTTGTATAAGTTTTAATTTGCCTTGGTCTGTTCTACTGTGGTTTTAACTGTTTGCATGTTTGAAATGATTGTTGTGATTTTTTTCTTAAGTGATCATTTTACGGTGTTTTCTTTTTTTTGTAAACTGCCTTGGGGTTTCCCCCCCCTAAAACCAAGAGGTTTATAAATTCTGTTAAATGAAGAAATCTCCTCCTCTTGTCTCTTTGTCAAGACAGAGCAAAGGAATCTCACTTGGCCAGTTTGCCATTGTCTTATTACTCACAGGCTATTGTCTCCTCCAAAGGTTGTTTCCATTCTTTTGAGTTGGGAGCTACAAAAGCAGAGCAGGAAACCCTCTGCTTCCTTCCTCTGTAACAAAGATTTACCTCCCCCACCCCCACCGACAAGACCTGGGTTGATCTCTACAGAGAGGTGAAGGCAGCTCCAGAGAGGATCTGCTCTAGAGTTGGAAGGGGGTACCTCTGAGGGTCATCTAGTCCAACCCCTGCGATGCAGGAATCTCGGCTAAAGTATGAATGGCAGAGGGCAGAATCTATGGATTCCCAGAGGGAAACGGGGGACGGGGTTCCCTGCTTTCCACTCGTCATAACAACATCTCAACTAGGGCCAGGGCCTTTTCAGTACTGGCCCCAACTTGGTGGGACGCTCTTTCACAAGAGACCAGGGCCCTGCGGGACTTGACATCTTTCCGCAGGGCTTGCAAGACAGAGCTGTTCCACCTGGCCTTTGATTTGGACTCAGTCTGACCCTTCTGTTTCCCTCCCCTTATGGTTTTGATCTATGGGCTACTTTTAAAATGAGGCTGCATTTTAAATTACATTTTAACCTGTATTTTAAATTGGTTTTATGTTTAAGATAAATTATGTTTTTACTGTAATTTTACTGGTGTTAGCCGCCCTGAGCCCGGCTCTGGCCAGGTAGGGTGGGGTATAAATAAAATTTATTATTATTATTATGAGAGCCAATGGCCTATCCAGCACCCAATTCTCACAGAAGCCAACAAGATGCCCGTGGGAGACAAGAAATCCAGGATTCGAACACAAGGCCATTCTCCCTTCCTGCTGTTTCCAACAACTGGCATTCAACGTGAGACACCAGAGCACAACCTCCCAGGCTGGCAGCCCATTGATAGCCTTATTTATAGCCCAAGAGTTTGTCTCAATTCTCTTTCACAGCAACCTACGGATGGCCCATCGCTGCCCCCCCCCGGGGGGGGCAGGGAACGAGTTCCACAGTTTGAGTCTGCACTGCGTGTAGCTGATCAAAGAACCACAGAGTTGGGAGGGATCGCCACCCCCCAGGGTCATCTAGTCCAACCCCCTGCAATGCAAGAATAGGCAGCCTGTCCCACACGGGGGGTGGGGATCGAACCTGCAACCTTGCCCTTAACAGCACCCCCCCCAACCAACTGGGATGCTTTAGCTGAGATTCGTGCATTGCAGCGGGTCAGACTAGATGGCCCTTGGGGGTCCCCTCCCGTTTCTACGATTCCTGAAACTTCCAACTTGCAGCTTTTTTGCGGAGTGGGGTGGGGGGAATCCACCAGTTCTAGCACTGCGGAAGAGGGAGAAAAACTTCCCCCCCTCCATGCCATGCTCGGTTCTACAAACTTCTCTAAACTGCAAAGTCCCCACACGTGGCGACCTTTCTTCACTCCCCCCCCCCAAAAAAAATTCCCCTCCCTCCTCCTCTCCCGGCTGCCCGGTTTGCAGATTCGGCATGGGGAGGGATGCAAATATCCCCCAACCACCCATAATATCTCCCCCCAAATATGCTGCACCTTTCTGAATTCTTCCCTCTGCAGCCACCTCGCCTCCTTACCAAAGTCTCTCCTCCGCGTGTGGCTGCAGAGACTAACGCCCCCCCCCGCCCCGTTCCCAGATAATAGCCGCTCCCGCCTCCTCTGAAACTTCCTGTCTCTCTAGGAAGCGAGCTCCTCGTCCCACGTTGGGGAAGGAGTGGCCATGGGTTCCCATACCTGTGCGGGCAACCTGAACGGGATCCTGAAGTGTTTCATAGAATCCTAGAATTGGAAGGGACCCCCAAAGTCATCTAGTCCAACCCCCACCTGCAATGCAGGACTTTTCCACCCAACACTGGGCTTGAAACTACAACCCTGACCATGAAGAGTCTCTTTTAGGTATAATTGATCAGGTTGCCGTATTTCAAAAAGTGGAAATCTGGATAATAATAATAATTTTATTTGTACCCCGCCCTCCCCGGCTGGAGCCGGGCTCAGGGCAGCTAACATCATAAAACTAACACAGTATAGGTAAAGGGACCCGTGACCATTAGGTCCAGTCGTGGCTGACTCTGGGGTTGCGCCGCTCATCTCGCTTTATTGGCCAAGGGAGCCGGCATACAGCTTCCGGGTCATGTGGACGCATGACTAAGCCGCTTCTGGCGAACCAGAGCAGCGCAGAGAAACGCCGTTTACCTTCCCGCTGGAGAGGTACCTACTTATCTACTTGCACTTTGACATGCTTTTGAACTGCTAGGTTGGCAGGAACAGGGACTGAGCAATGGGAGCTCACCCCATCACAGGGATTCGAACCGCGACCTTCTGATCCGCAAGTCCTAGGCTCTGTGGTTTAACCCACCGCGCCACCCGCGTCCCTTAACACAGTATACAAAGCACATAAAAACCAGCAATCAATTAATTAAAATATATCTCAAAATTAATTCAGAACAAATTAAAATCTGGACAGATGGCAGTCCACAAGTAAAATTGAGAGTGGGATACATGGGTGTTGCCAGGATTGGGGGGGGGGGTGCAGAACCTCAGTTTGCTATGTGTTTTTTTATATTTTTATAGATTTATAGGAGGGGCTTGTAGGGGCATATCCGGACACAAAAATGGTTAAGCTTTTCTTAAACAAAATCACACACACACAAAAACAACCCTATACTTCCAGCGTGGCTGCCATATGCCTGGGTTTTCCCTGACATTTAAAATGGAAATTCTGCCCAGACACCATTTTTGGTGGACGGACCCTGGCTACGTCCGGGAAATTCCAGAAGTATGGCAGCCCTACTCGTGAACAGAAAAAATTGTTTATGTAAGCTACCCCAGTTGCAATTAACATTAATGGAATACTGTATGCAGAAATGGCAAAACTCACTGGAAGGATAAGAAATCAAGGAGAGAGACTTTTAAAAAATATAATGGGGGGAAATTATCGACTGTTTGGCGGCACATTGTAAACAAATTAAAACATCGGCAGGACTGAAATAAACCCATGAAGTAAGAGACAAGGGAAAGGAAATAAGGGGAAATTTGCAAATGTATTTGAATTGGATATGCATTGATAAAAAGATATGAAATAAATATCCTCCGCAGATAGGCGGGGAGGGAAATCGAGGGGAAGTTAAATTAGATTTGTAAAGATTCAGTTTTTCTTGTTTTGTAAAAGCTGTAAATAGGAAAAAAAAAAAAAACCAGAATGAAATGAAGAGTCTCATGCTCTACCAACTGAACTAAATAAAAATAAAAATAATAAAAACAAATTATTTGTACCCCGGAAATCTGGCTGGGTTTCCCCAGCCACTCTGGGTGGCTTCCAACAAAATATTAAAAATACGGTAAAACATCGAACATTTAAAAACTTCCCTAAATCTCTTGAAGTATCAAAGTAACTGGCAAGATCTGTTACTGCAATCTGTAGCATTTGTCTTCTAACAGCTTGAAATAGCCCACCTACCTTAATATACAATTTCAGTAAAATAATAATAATTCCAATACAACAACAACAACAATTTTTACATCCCACCCATCTGGCTGGGTTGTCCCAGCCCCTCTGGGCGGCTTCCAACACATGGTTGAAGTTACCAGAGCTGATGACACCCGTCTGTTCTTTGTATTAGTTGGAAGGGCAGAGGAAGGAGTCCTGATTCCTGAACTGGCAAGAGAGGTTATGGAGAGATCCTGAGGGCCCTGACTTGGAAAGAATATCCCACCTCTTTTGAGTTTTACCTAGGCTGAAAGGTGCCTGAGCTCTGATAGAATGCCTCTCGCTGGCCTGGATGGAGGCTGAAGAGCGTTGGGCAATTGTGTGCAGAAACCCAGTACAAAAGGGGAAATTTACATTTGTTGCATCATGTTGCCTGGAATCAAGCTCTTTGTGAAATCCATACAGCAACCTTGAGAGGAAATCGCTTTCTGATAACAAAGAGAAAAGGAAAGGAGCTGAGCAGGCAAAACGTAAGTTTGAACTGGGAGTCGGTGCCTGCCAGTAATAATAATAATACCACCAATTACACGTCCTCTTAAACAATCCAGTAGTAAAATCAGCAGCAACTAGACCCCTGACAACCTTCGAAAACCTCCTCCTAACAAGAAAGGGACACGGCAAAGGGATGGTATCCACAATATACAAAATACTACTCCAAAACTCCACGAACCCATAATCAGCAGCCCCACTGAAGAGGCTCCTCATGAGACCGGAGGAACATCACCTGGCTAATGTGTTATTGATTTAATATGCTGTAAACCGCTGTGGTCTAAACCACCGAGCCTAGGGCTTGCCGATCAGAAGGTCGGTGGTTCAAATCCCTGTGACGGAGTGAGCTCCTGTTGGTCGGTCCCTGCTCTTGTCAACCTAGCAGTTCGAAAGCATGCAAGTGCAAGTAGATAAATAGGTACCGCTCTGGCGGGAAGATAAACGGCATTTCCGTGCACTGCTCTGGTTTCGCCAGAAGTGGCTTAGTCATGTATTATTTTACTGTTGTTAGCTGCTCTGAGCCCGGTTTCGGCTGGAGAGGGTGGGATGTAAATAAAATGTTATTATTTTATTATTATTATTATTCTATCTGCGGACAAACCCCGGATCTCTCGGCCAGTAAAGCGAGATGAGCGCCACAACCCCAGAGTCGTCCGCAACTGGACTTAACTGTCAGGGGTCCCTTTACCTTTACCTTAAACTGCTTTGAGATTTTGATTAAGAATATAAAGCGGTGTATAAATTAATAAATAAAATAATTTAAAAAACAACAACATGTCATGTGACAAAGACACATGAGAGCAGAAGCAGCAAAGCAGGCTGGGAAGTGCTGGGACTGCACAGTCATTTATAAGCCATTTTATACTTATAAGCCATTTTCTCTCTGTTCCTAGTAAGATTTCAGTCAGTCAGTCTGCCTCAGTTGTGAGCAGAGTCAGTATGTAATCTCAGTCAAACTGTTTGGAACCATGTTGTTTATGAAGAAGTTTATTTTAACTCAGTAAAGCTCTTATTCTTTCACTTAAAAACTCTGCATTATTAATTTACGCTGCGCGTCACAACAATGTTGTGAGGACGACATAGGCTATGAGATTAACCCTCCTCAGTGGTCCAATCCCCCCTTTAAATCCATATAAACGAAAGGAAAGAACTCACTCTAAAACTCACCTACGGGTGACAAGAATCCACCAACAGCTTTTGAATCAATATGCTTAACCTGATTCAAAAACACCTGCCCACCCCACTCACACATGAAAGCAAAGTTCACCACTGCCAATCGCAAACAAGCAACCACACCCTAGGCCAGCCCCCTCTCTCAACAAAAGCGAACCTGCAGGAGGGACACTGACACAAAACCCCACACATAAAGTAAAATAGAAACATCACCACCCAACCCCAACCCCGCTCACCATTTCCCCCTCCACCTCTTCCCCCCTTTTCTTCCTAATGTAACACTAATGTCTCAACAAATGAAACGGATCTGAAAAAAGAGACATTGCACATACAGTCACACCTCGGGTTACAGATGCTTCAAGTTGCATTTTTTTGGGTTAAAGGTAAAGGGACCCCTGACCATTAGGTCCAGTCATGACCGACTCTGGGGTTGTGGCGCTCATCTCGCTTTACTGGCCGAGGGAGCCGGCGTACAGCTTCTGGGTCATGTGGCCAGGGTCATGACTAAGCCGCTTCTGGCAAACCAGAGCAGCGCACGGAAACGCCCTTTACCTTCCTGCCAGAGCGGTACCTATTTATCTACTTGCACTTGGACGTGCTTTCAAACTGCTAGGTTGGCAGGAGCTGGGACCGAGCAATGGGAGCTTAGCCCGTCGCGGGGATTCGAACCGCCGACCTTCTGATAGGCAAGTCCTAGGCTCTGTGATTTAACCCACAGCGCCACTCGAGTCTCTTCTTCTTCTTCTTCTTCTTCTTTGGGGGGGGGGGGCGTTATGGACCGCCAAAACCCGGAAGTACCAGAATGGGTTACTTCCAGGTTTCGGCGGCCGTGCATGCACAGAAGCACTAAATCACGCTTTGCGCATGCACAGAAGCACCGAATTGCAACCCATGTGTGCGCCAATGCGGGGTGCAAACGCTGTGGATCCCACACGGATCACATTCGCAACCCGAGCGTCCACTGTACTTTTGTAAACCAAGAAAAACTTTTTAAAAAATACAACAACAACAACAACATCTGGTTTGCCCCAGCCACTCTGTTTTGCCCCAGCCACTCTGTATGGCTTTCAAGTTATATCAACATAATAAAACATCTAGCCATCTAGCCCACCCACTTCAACGCAGGAATACACATTATACATTAAAACGCTTCCCTATACAGGGCTAACTTCAGGTATCTTCTGGAGGTTATATAGTTACTCATCTCCTTGACATCTGATGGAAGGGTGCCACTACCGAGAAGGCCCTCTGCCTAGTTCCCTGTAACTCCACTTCTTTCAGTGAGGGAACCACCAGAAGGCCCTCGTTGTTAAGGTCTTAGGTTTCTGCCTAATCCAAATTTTCCCTCTTTCCGCTTCCTCAATTTTCAGGCAATGAGCAAGGCAATGAGAAGTGCAAGGAGTAACCTGTGGTGCCATTGGAACCAACTGAGCAGGAGTCTGCAAAAGAGCCATTTGGTTTCCTGTGTGCTGCCTTTGTCAAATCGAAGAACAGGATGAAGAAATCTGCTCCTTCTCCGGATCCCAACCCAAAGGCACCCCTGATCCTACAAGATCATCCTAAGTGGAAGGAAAAAGGAAAATGTGTGATGTCCAAGAAAACATTCAGGGACGATTTGAATGGGCATCATCAAACCCACCAAGAGGAGAAACCACATAACGGCACAGAATGCAGAAAAAGTATCAGCGACAATGGCGATCTTCGCCCACATCAGAGAACCCACACCGGTGAAAGATCCTAGAAGTGCCTGCTGTGTGGGAAAAGATTCAGCCAGAGCTGCAACCTCACGTCGCATTGGAGGACCCACACAGGGGAGAAGCCATACAGATGCGTCGAGTGTGGGAAAAGCTTCAGTCGTAGCATGACCCTCATTTCGCACCAAATAACCCATACAGGAGAGAAGCCGTATAAGTGTATGGAGTGCGGGAAGAGTTTCAGCAGTAGCGAAAGGCTCAGTAGACACCAGAGGACTGACACGTTAAAGAAACATGATCTGTGGAGGGTGGAAAGAGCTTCAGTTGGAGAGTGCATCATATTGGACATCAGAGAATCCTTGCAGCAGAGGAAGCATTTAAATGCTTGGATATCTTACTAAGCAGGGAAGAAGACAGATTCAGCAAATGCTCAACTCTATGGCTAAAACAATAATAAAAAACAACAAAGTCAGAATAAGGATTCTCCACCCATAGAATCATAAAATTGTTGAGTTGGAAGGGACTCCGAGGGTCATCTAGTCTTAACTTTTCCAGCTGCACTGTATCCTGGTGGAGTACAGGGTCAGATTTAAGGTGCTGGTTTTGACCTTTAAAGCCCTTCATGGCCTAGGACCCCTGTACCTACGGGACCGCCTCTCCTGGTATGCCCCACGGAGAGCCTCAAGGTCCATAAATAGCAACACCCTAGAAGTCCCTAGAAGGTCAAAAGCAGCACCTTAAATCTGACCCTGTACTTCACCGGGAGCCAGTGCAGCTTGAAAAGCACTGGGTGAATATGCTCCCATGGCAGAGACCCCGTGAGGAGCCTCGCTGCAGCATTCTGCACCCGCTGGAGTTTCTGGGACAGCTTCAAGGGCAGCCCCGCGTAGAGCGAATTACAGTAGTCAAGCCTGGAGGTGACCATCGCATGGATCACTTAATCTTATTATTAAGTTGTATTTTAATTAATTGCTTTTATACCTGGTGTTAGCCGCCTTGAGCCCGGTCTTGACTGGGAAGGGCAGGGTATAATTTATTATTATTATTAGCTTTTTGTGTTGCATCGTTGCATACACCACCCTGGCATTTTGTGATATTGCGGTAAAAGCATGGGTCGAATAAAACAGAACATCGACATGTGTAATTAAATATTTCCCTTTCTGATGTCAAACTCTTTTTTGCCTCCCCCTCCCAAAAAACAAAAACAAAGTGAGCTTGCTGCCATCCCATTTCTCAGATTATTGAAAAGAAAGAACAGTTTAGACCAAACTTTTTTGGCCACCGACTTCTTGGTTCCATACAGTCATCCCCGGTGCCACTGTGCCCTATGAAAAAAGCATTATTTGGAATAGATAGATAAACTTTATTTGCATTAGCCAACGGCCATAGCAAGTTATTCAGAATAGTGGTTTGCATGTCCCACAAAGGAAGATAACACAATAAAATTCAGAACAGTAAGAATTAATTGCACATTTATTAAAAATCCAATAATTAATTAATTCAACGAAACTGATGAATTTGATCTGGTGATGCTAGCTTTTCAAAGTCTATGATAGTTATTTAAATCTCCAGTAGGTAAAGGTAAAGGACCCCTGGATGGTTAAGTCCAGTCAAATGCGGCTATGGGGTTGCGGCGCTCATCTCGCTTTCAGGCCGAGGGAGTCGGCATTTGTCTGCAGACAGTTTTCCAGGTGATGTGGCCAGCATGACTAAACCTCTTCTGGCGCAACAGGACGCCGTGACGGAAACCAGAGCGCACAGAAATGGCATTTACCTTCCCGTTGCAGCAGTACCTATTTATCTACTTGCACTGGCGTGCTTTCAAACTGCTATGTTGACACGGGCTGGGACAGAGCAACGGGAGCTCACCCCATCGCGGGGATTCGAACCGCCGACCTTCTGATCAACAAGCCCAAGTGGTTCAGTGGTTTAGACCTCAGCACCACCCGCTGCCTCGTCTCTAGTGTGTCCCCCTAGGTAATCCCATTGCCCGCCCCAGGGGGGCACTACCACCCCATTTAGGAACCACTGATTTGGATGGAGCATTTTTTGATTGGGAGTGAGGAAGCATCTTGAGGCATTTGGGCAGGGAGGCAAGTAGAGGAGTTAAAAATTCTAAAAAGCTTCATTTGCTGGAAATGTTTTGGTTGGCCCAACCCATTAAGAAAAACACAAATCCCAGACTACGGCACATTACGGTGCTGGGTGACCAGCCCTTTTGTTATGGTTTAATGGTATAGAAATGGATGGTTGATGTGTCTTCAGTAGGATCTTCTGGTTAGGAGACAGAAGGAATCAGAGATGCTCACCAGAGCTTGTGTCTTTCCGCAGGAGCTTTAAAAGACGATTTAAGACAAATTCATGGGGAGAGAGGCAGGGAGACTCCAAGGTCAGCTGGGTGGGTGACATCAGCCTCAGCCCAGTATACCTGAAGGAGTGCCTCCCATCCCCATCGTTCAGTGAGGTCCAGCTCCAAGGGCCTTCTGGCAGCTCCCTCACTGTGAGATGTGAGGCCACAGGGAACCAGGCAGAGGGCCTTCTTGGTGGTGGCGCCCGCCCTGTGGAATGCCCTCCCATCAGATGTCAAGGAAATAACTATCTGACTTTCAGAAGACATCTGAAGGCAGCCCTGTTTAGGGAAGTTTTTAATGTTTGATGTTTTATCGTGTTTTTAATATTCTGTTGGGAGCTGCCCAGAGTGGCTGAGGAAACCTAGCCAGATGGGCAGGGTATGAATAATTGATGATGATGATGATGATGATCACACAACCAAAGCAACCAGAGTTCACCCCCACCTATCAGCTGATCGAGAGGGCTTTAAATCCTGATCAGTTTGGCCCTGCATTTCTGATCCCTCCCAGAGTTGGGAAAGGCTTAGAAAAGCCTTGTGGGGCCTGCCTGGTGTTTTTACATGAGTAGAATGTGTGCTTTTATTTAAAATGCATCTCTGGGTGATTTGTAGGGCATAGGAATTCATTAATTCCCCCCCCCCAAAATATATACTCCAGCCAGTGGCGTAGCGTGGGGGGTGCAAGGGGGGCCGGCCGCACCGGCCGCAACATCTGGGGGGGCGCGCGCTCGCACTCGCAGCTCTCTGCCCCCTGCTAAAATCCACGGGTTAGGGGGCGCAAATTACTTGCCTTGCCCCGGGTGCTGACAACCCACGCTACGCCACTGACTCCAGCCCACCACATGGTCTGAGGGACGGTGGACCAGCCCACGGCTGAAAAAGGTTGCTGACCCCTGACCTAATCCATTCCTGGACGGTTTGCCATTGTCCATGGGATAAATGCCTGTCTGGCATCCATTTGCCAGGATGCCAGTGCAAGAAGCTGCTGTGTACGTGATCCCAGGTTTCAGGGATTATGGCTGCCCACTCCCCAGACTCCCCCCTTCGTAAGCCATTCCTTTCCTGAACAGAACAAAGTTAGAATGGTACAATTCCACACTGGAGCGATTTTATATGACTTTCTAAAGAGTTTCCCCAGTGAGCCAGTAGGTAGATACATTTATCAGTGAATTGCTATATTTGGTAATGTGCAGCAGAGGCCCTTTGAATAGAGATAGGAAAAACTGTGAGGAAGTGTTTTGTGGGGACATTTGCCAAAGTGATTGCGCTGATTTTGGTAGCCGGGGTGTGTGGGTATGATATGTTTAGGAAAATTTTTAATTTTTAATAGACTACTGTATTTTAATATTCTGTTGGAAGCTGCACAGAGTGGCTGGGGAAACCCAACCAGACCGGCGGGGCATAAATAATAATAATAATTATTATTATTATTATTATTATTATCTGCTGGAGGGGTAACCCCTCCCCCATCAATCTTTACATAAATTCCTGCAACAGGTGGAAATGCAAACTGGGAACCTTCTGCTTTAGCAGAGGCGGAAGGAAAGGGGCTGCACGGTGTAGGTTTGAAGCCAAAAAGGCCACCCTCAATTTGGGGGAAAGTGGAGGGGGGTGCAAACGAGACCCGACCCCCCCCTTTCCCTCCCAGCATGCTCCTCTCCTCTTTCAGTGTCTGGTCTTTTCTCCTTGCATACTGGACCCAAAATGCACTAACCAGCTCCCTTGCAGATTTTTTATTTTTTTGGTTGTGGTGGGGGAGATAGAAGAAGGGAGGCTCTAGATGGGGGGGGCAGGAAGTGAAGGCTTCATGGCCTCTCTAGGCATCCGGCTCTCCCTCCTTAACCCTGTGTTGGGTTACTCTCCACAAGAAACAAAAAGGGGGGAGGAAGGAAAAGTGGTGTAAGTTTTGCACGCTCCCCTTGGGAAAACATAAACAAATACAGCAACAAAAAAGCAAAGGGATTTTTATCTTATTTTTATTTTTTGCAGGCAGCGGGCTTGCTTTTTCCTCACGCCTCCGCTGGGCTTCTCTGCATCTAGGAAAGTGGGTTTTTCTCAGTTAGGATTGCAAACAGAATTGCAATGATTGCAAAAATGGGGATATAAATATATATATATACAGAGAGATTAGCAATATTTTTTTCCCCAATAATTGCAATTCTGTTTACAATTCTAACTGCGAGGTTTGCAAAACCTCTTTGTTTGCTTCCTTCGGGCGAGAGAGCGAAGAAAATGGGTTAATAAGGGGGGGGGGGGACGACGTCGCCTGCACTTTCCTAGACAGGCACCGAGGAGGAAGAAGAGGAGGAGGAGGAAGCGGAGACGGGAAGGTCACTTCCTCCCCCTTTTTGGGAAAGTTGGGAGGGGTCTGGTGAGTGAAATGGGAGAACTGGGGGGAACTGGGGGACGTGCGGGTGGGGGAGGGGGTGGGCCGGAGGAGGAACGGTGGTGCTTTAGGGGTCGGGGAAGGTCCTGGGGAGGAAAGTGGGGCGAGGGCAAAGTGGGGGGGCGGCGGCGGGGGAGATCGTCGCTGGACCTTTTGTGGCGCAATCGCGCAACACGGCTGCAATTGCGGCGCAGGAGAATCCCTTTGATCTCCCACCCCTCCCCCTCTCCTATAATAATCATAAACAATCCAGGCAGGGAAAGAAAAGGTCCACCCCCTTCACTGGATCCCGCTCTTCCCTCTTGTCTGATGCAATCACCTGACTCCGCGGTGGAGGGGGTGTCACAATTTCTGTGGGTTTGGGGAGACCACCACCCCCCCCCAGTCCCGGGGTTCAAACCAGAAATTGTCGGTGCATCGCTGGGGGCGGGGAGCCTCAGCTGCTGCAGACAGATGGGGGCGAGGTGGGCCACGTCTTGCCCCCCCCCCCCCCCCCGGGATCTGGGGAACGCAAAGGAGGCCGTGTGGGGCAGGAAAGAGGTGGAAAGGAGCGCGGGGTGGGGGGTGTCACTGGCAAAGCGCCTGCGTTGCATTCTTCTTATTGTTTATTTATTACTACTACAGCAGTCTGCATTATATAAGCCTCTGCTTCGTTCAATGACGCTCTGCGTTGTTAATAGTATTGTTGCAACGTGCACTATTGAAGTTGGAAAGGGACGCCAGCGGTCATCAAGTCCATCCCCTTTGTATTGCAACCGTGCTCTGTGTCATGATGCAATGTTATTCTTTATCATTCATAATAATAGCAATTAGACCGATGAATAACGTCCCCATGCGACTTATCAGGGTGCAGGGAGTTGGGATGCTTTAACTGCCAGCGTCAGACCTACTCGACCATCTAGCTCAGCAAACTTTTCCAGCAGGGGACTGGTCCATTGTCCCTCAGACCTTGTGGGGGGGCGGGGCGGGCGGACTATAGAAAAACAAAAAAATGAACAACAATAATAATAATAAATTTTTTTTATATCCCGCCCTCCCCAGCCGAAGCCAGGCTCAGGGCGGCTAACAACAAATTCCTATGCCCCACAAATAACCCAGAGGTGCATTTTAAATAAAAGCACACATTCTACTCATGTAAAAACGCGCTGATTCCTGGACCGTCTGTGGGCCGGATTTAGAAAGCAATTGGGCCAGGTTTGGCCCCGGGTCTTAGTTTGCCTACTCATGATCTAGCTCAATAGTGCCTGCACGGACTGGTAGCAGCAGCTTTCCAGAGTTTCAAGTAAAGGTTCCCCCCCACCCCGCCCCAACTGGAGATGCTGCCCAGGGCTTGAACCCCGGGACCTAATGCATGGAAAGCCCATGCTTTGTCGCCAACCTGTGGCCTTTCAAAGTGCTATGAGATACGTCTCCCATTTTTCATGGCCATTGGCTGACGGATCGGGCCAAAGTTGGGGTGATCGTAGTCCAAAATCCTGTTCTCACAGTGAGTCCCAGGAATGTAAACCACATTTATTTATTTTTTAATTTATAGTGGTTGGCATTTTTAAAAAATTAAATAAAAATAAACTGGTGTTATTCAGAGACGTATTAGCTCCGACAGTGGAGCAGCCAGTAACACACCGGTTTCAAAGTACTGAATTCATAGGGTTTTTTTGTGGCAACTCAGAAAGCCCTGAATGGTTTGTTCTCCCTCTTCTATAACAGGCAGGATAATAATAATAATAATAATAATAATAATAATAATAATTTTTATTTATAACCCGCCCTCCCCAGCCAAGGCCAGGCTCAGAGCGGCTTACAAGCAATAATAAAAACAAGTTGAATTATTACAACTTAAAATACAACATTAAAATATTGAAACATTAAATATTAAAATGTAGCCTCCTCGCAGGAGGAGAAGGTAAAGAAAAAAGAAAGAAAGAGAGGGAGGGAATCAAATTGGCTCCAAGCCAAAGGCCAGGCGGAACAACTCTGTCTTACAGGCCCTGCGGAAAGAAATCAGATCCTGCAGGGCCCTGGTCTCATGAGGCAGAGCGCTCCACCAGGCCGGAGCCAGTGCTGAAAAGGCCCTGGCTCTGGTTGAAGCCAATCTAACTTCCTTAGGGCCCGGGACCACTAGGGTGTTGCTATTTATGGACCTTGAGGCTCTCCGTGGGGCATACCGGGAGAGGCGGTCCCGTAGGTACGAGAGTCCTAGGCCGTGAAGGGCTTTAAAGGTCAAAAGCAGCACCTTAAATCTGACCCTGTACTCCACTGGGAACCAGTGCAGTTGGTAAAGCACTGGGTGAATATGCTCCCATGGCAGGGACCCCGTGAGGAGTCTCACTGCAGCATTCTGCACCCGCTGGAGTTTCTGGAACAGCTTCAAGGGCAGCCCCGCGTAGAGCAAATTACAGTAGTCAAGCCTGGATATGACCGTCGCATGGATCACTGTGGCCAGGACGGGGTGGGAAAGGTAAGGGACCAACTGCTTGATGAGGCGAAGGTGGAAAAATGTCGCCTTGGCTGTTGCTGTAACTTGTGCCTCCGGAAAACCCCAGTTCCTGGGACTCTGAATAGGGGAGAGTGCTGATGGTTTGTGGGGCATCCCATAATGGTTACACAGCTTTTGCCACTGTGAGAACAGGGTGCTTGGGCTGGGTGAGCCTCTGTTTGGGCAGAGCCAGCTGCCTCAGGATTCTTCTGATATATTATAAAAACCCTAGAACCGTAGAGGTGGAAGGGACCCAGGGGTCATCCAGTCCAACCCCCTGCGATGCAGGAATCTCAGCTAAAGCACCCATGACAGATGGCTGTTCAACCTCTGCTTAAAAACTGCCAGGGTTCTTCTCGTACATCGTTGGTACTTCAGGATGAAATATGCATCATGTGTTTTGTTGCGCCTAGGAAACGTCAACCCAGTTTAGTCAGCCATGGGTCTGGCTTAGTTCAGGCAGAACCAGATGCCGCTTCCTGATTGGCTCGCTCTCCTCTCAGTGCTTCATCCCATTGGCTGTCTCTTGTTCCTGTCTCATTAGACCAAATGGGGGACCAGGTGGGGCTCTTCTCTTCAGACCACAGAGGAGGCCCGGGCCTTTGGGGCCCTGCTTCCTGATTGGTTCGCTCTCCCCTCAGCGCTCCATCTTGTTGGCTCTCTCCCATGCCTGTCTCATTAGACCAGCTTTTCCTGCTGTTTCATCTCCCAATACAGAACCAGGGCGCCACAATTGCCATTCCCTCAATAAAATAAAACGGACATTTTCACCAACCGTACACCCAAAACAGCTCCAGAGCACCCATTTTTCTTTTGCTGAATAATAATAATAATAATAATAATAATATTTGGCTCGGTTTCCCCAGCCACTCTGAGCAACTTCCGACAAATATAAAAGCATAATAAAACACCAAACATTAAAAACCTCTCTGCTTTCAGATGTCTTCTAAAAATTGTGTCGTTTTTATCTCCTTGTCACCTGGTGGGAGGGCTTTCCACAGGGAGGGCACCACCACCAAGAAGGCCCTGTCCCTGGTTCCCTGTAACTTCGCTTCTTGCAGTGAGAACCAGCAAAAAACCTCAGTGTCTGGGGTTGAGCAATGTGGGTGGAGACGATCCTTCAGGTATACTGGGCCAAGGTTGTTTAGGGCAGTGTTTCCCAACCTTGTGCCTCCAGCTGTTTTTGAACTACAACTCCCATCATCCCTGACTAGCAAGACCAGTGGCAAGGGATGATGGGAATTGTAGTCCAAAAACAGCTGGAGGCACAAGGTTGGGAAACACTGGTTTAGGGCTTTAAAGGTCAGCACCAACACTTTGATTTGTGCTCGGAAACGTACTGGGAGCCAATGTAGGTCTTTTAAGACCGGTGTTATGTGGTCTTGGCGGCTGCTCCCAGTCAGCAGTCTAGCTGCCGCATTCTGGATTAGTTGTAGTTTCTGAGTCACCTTCAAAGGTAGCCCCACATAGAGCACATTGCAGTAGTCCAAGCGGGAGATAACCAGAGCATACACCAGTTTGGCGAGACAGCCTGCAGGCAGGTAGGGTCTCAGTTGGCATACCAGGTGGAGCCAGAAGACCCTTGGAGCTGGACTGCTGGCACGCTTCTGGTTGCAGGATACAGGCTTAGATGGATATCAGGTGTGATCCAGCACCTGGGGAAGCTGCTCTCATAAACAACGTCCTCCTTGTTTTCACAGGCTCACCAGGGAAGCCTCGGCTGCAGAGGGTGCTAGTTGCTGTGAAGTTGCAGAAGCCTTTTGTGGTCGGGATCTCTGAGCACCGGTGCGGAGCGATCCGGCGGACTCTCATCTGTGAGACCAGAGCAACAGTTGAGTGGGGAGGCTGTAGGATCTTTCCCTGCCCCGCTGCCTTCCACTGTCACGGGGGCAGGAGATGGAGGGAGGTTGATGGTGGGTGGGATGAAAGAGGACCAGGTCAATGTCTGGAGGTCAATGTCTGGTAAAGGGGTTCTGCTTAGAGATTCCAGCTTTGCATGCGTGAGCCAGTCTTCATTTTTCTGTGCCGGGAGCGAGGATGGCATCCATAGCTCAGTTGGCAGAGCATGTGGTTTGTATGCAGAAAAGCCCCTCCCTAGGATCACTCGCCGAAGCGTCCCATTAAATGGGTGCCATTTAGCAGAGCTGGAAGAATCCAGTTGGAGGAGAGGTTTTTCCTGGGCTGTTGTGGGTTAAACCACAGAGCCTAGGACTTGCCGATCAGAAGGTCGGTGGTTCGAATCCCCACAACGGGGTGAGCTCCCGTCACTCGGTCCCTGCTTCTGCCAACCTAGCAGTTCGAAAGCACGTCAAAGTGTTATAGATAAATAGGTACCGCTCCGGCAAGAAGGTAAATGGCATTTCTATGCGCTGCTCTGGTTTGCCAGAAGCGGCTTAGTCATGCTGGCCACATGACCCGGAAGCTGTACGCCGGCTCCCTCGGCCAATAAAGCGAGATGAGCGCCGCAACCACAGAGTCGGCCACGACTGGACCTAATGGTCAGGAGTCCCCTTTACCTTTATAGGCGAAGGGGCAATGAACATGGTACATCCCATCAAGTCACTTTGGAAGTGGGTGTAGGATCTAAAGACTCCTGCTTGCAAAGCCTTGGCTGAGAGAAAAGCAAGCAGAAAACTTAATTTGCACCCACCGGTCTCACACATTTGTTTTTATTATTAATATTGATTAAATTTGTATACGGCCCTCCATCCGTAAATCTCAGGGTGGTTCGCAACATAAAAATACAATATAAAAAACCAGCGGAAGCAACATTTATATATTTATTTCCTAGTATTTACACATTGCTTCATTGAAAGGAAAAAAAGTTTTTAGGGGCTAACCAGGTTGGGATAGCTGGGATAGCAGGCTTGTTGGGTTTTGAATGTCTTATGTAGATTTTTCAATTTTGTTCTGTATGGGACAATGACAATAAATATTATCGTATCATATAAAAAAAAGCCTTGAGGAGAATAAACCAGTAAAATTATCAATAAATAACAATACATACCAATAACACTAAAACTAAAAGCGGTTAAAAACAAACTTTTGTAAAGCTTTCAAAAAGAATTAAACGAGAAACTAAGAACAGATTAAAATACATATCCGCATCCTGTGGCTCTTTGGGTCTCTCTCTTCTTTTTCCTTTCCTTCAGAGAGAGAGGCATCAATTGAATCGCTAGGAAACTCGTTGCCCTTGTGAGACAGAGAAGGAGCAAGAATGAAAGTGAAGCTGGAGCAAGGAAGTCCTTTGGGGTCATACGGGGCTCCCCTTGAGCACGAAGGAAAGTTTAGCGTGCAGAGCCAAGCGAGCGACGAATCTGGGAAAGGGGCAGGAAGAGACCCTCACGCCTTGGAGGCCAGGGGCAGCGGGGAATTCTGGGTAGGAAGCGTGCAGGAGATCCTGGCCGGGGACACAATCCGCTCAAAGGGACCATACCAGCGGTTCAAGCATTTCTGCTACCAGGAGGCCGAGGGGCCCCGCGAGGTCTGCAGCCAGCTCCACGACCTTTGCCGCCAGTGGCTGAAGCCGGAAAGGAACACAAAGGCCCAGATGCTGGACCTGGTGATCTTGGAGCAGTTCCTGGCTGTCCTCCCCCCAGAGATGGAGAACTGGGTCAGGGAGTGCGGAGCCGAGACCAGTTCGCAGGCGGTGGCCCTGGCCGAAGGCTTCCTCCTGAGCCAGGCGGAGGGGAAGAAGCAGGAGGAGGAACAGGTGAGTATATCATCCTGATCTCAGAGTTGAAAGTGCTTGCTTCGCTCGCCAGCCCTCCTGATTCCCCCTTTCCAAACCTTTAAACCATTTAACCTTTAAAGCCCTATACGGCCTAGGACCTTTGTACCTACGGGACCGCCTCTCCTGGTATGTCCCATGGAGGACCTTACGGTCTTCAAATAAAAGCATCTTGGAGGTCCCGGGCCACAGGGAGGTTAGGCTGGCCTCAACCAGAGCCGGAGCTTTTTCGGCCGTGGCCCCGATTTGGTGGAACGCTCTGTCACAAGAGACTAGGGCCCTGCGGGACTTGATATCTTTCTGCAGGGCCTGCAAGACAGAGCTGTTCCACCAGGCCTTTGGCCAAGGCACAGTTTGACCCCCTCCTTTTGTAATCATCATAGCACTCTAGCCCAATGGTTGCCATTAATTTGATCCTGAACTGATTTTAGAATGAATTGATTTTAGAATGTATTTCAATTAATTGATTGTGATTTTATGTAAACTGTGTTATTTTTACCGTTGTTAGCTGCTCTGAGCCCGGCTGCGGCTGGGCAGGGCGGGATATAAATAAATATATTATTATTATTATTATTATTATTATTATTATTATTATTATTATTATTACTGCTACTATCATGCACAAACCTCAGTAATGCCCAGGGCCGGATTACCAAATTGGCAGAGTTGGCACCGGCCTATGGGTCCCACGACTCCCTTGACTCAGAAACCTACATCATTGGGGGGGGGGGGAGCAAGATTTTTACTGCCTAGGGGCCTTCAAAGGGTTTAATCCGGCATTGCCAGACATCATCGTCATGGTTTCCCCAGCCACTCTGGGCAGCTCCCAACGGAATATTTAAAACACGATAAAACATCAAACATTAAAAACTAAACATCCCCACTCCCACCGATCTCTTCACTCACCAACACCTCCCTCCCTCTCCCTCCCCCCCATAAAATTGTTTTATTTTCGTTTCTCCATTTCAACAATTTTTATTGGTGGTTCCCAACCTTATCGCCCCCGCCACCATACACATTTTAGTTCTATAATCGCACGCCCAGTGCGCCCCACCCTATAAAAAGCTTTATTTAGTGTAGTGGTTTGCACAGCCTGCCAGGGAAGATAGTAACACGATAAAATAAAAGGGCAATAAAATTCAAAGCAATTCAAACCCTCTGCAATGGCAGAGCTGCCATATTTTTCCGTGTATTACACACACCCGTATATACGTCGCCCCCTATTTTGGGGAACTCCAAATTCAGAGTTGTCGAGCTTTTAGGGGGAGAAGTTGTTGAGCTTTTTAATACGGGAAAATCACTCAACGCTGCGTCAATAAATACACCTGTCCCCACACCAGCAGAAGCAGCCAGTCGCCAGCACTACAGCCAATCAACATGAGCCCTTCCCGCAGCCAACAATAACACGCCCTATAGCCTCTGAGAATCTCTGGCTCGCGGCAGTAATCAGTCCCACGTCCCCACTTTGCACTATCTGTGTATAAGATGCCCCCCAATTTTTCAGATTATTATTATTATTATTTTCAAAAGTCCTAGTCTTACACAGTCATACCTTGGGTTACAGATGCTTCAGGTTGCGCGTTTTCAGGCTACGTACGCGCTGAAACCCAGAAGTACCGGAACAGGTTACTTCCGGGTCTTGGTGCATGCGCAGAAGCGCCAAATCACGTGCCGAGATGCGGCGCTGCAGGTTGCAAATGCTGCGGGTTGTGAATTTGCCTCCCGCACGGATCACATTCGCAACTCGAGCATCCACTGTATATGGAAAAGTATGGTACAGTGGACCCTTGGGTTACGTACTGCTCTGGATACGTAATCTTCCAGTTGCGAAAGCGGCAAACCTGGAAGTGTATTCTTTCAGGTTTTGCTACATGTGCGGAAGCGATCTGATGTGCCGCGCGTGCGCTCAGAAGCGGTGCCTCTGGTTATGGATTTGACGCACCAGACCACAAGACACACCTAGTTTTTGGAGGAGGAAAACAAGAAAAAAATATTCTGAATCTCAGAAGCCAGAACAGCAAGAGGGATCGCTGCGCAGTGAAAGCAGCGATCCCTCTTGCTGTTCTGACTTCTGAGATAGCTGCGCAGCCTGCATTCGCTCCATAAGATGCACACACATTTCCCCTTACTTTTTAGGAGGGAAAAAGTGAGTCTTATCGAGCAAAAAATACGGTAAATTTGTAACCAGTAGGTCCACTGTGTTTCCAATCACTGTGGGCAATGCACTGGAGGAGTAGAGGAGTAAAAAGTTTCACACTCTTCTTGGGCTCGCATGTTAATAGGGAATTTTTCTTCCTCCACAAGGTTCCTGTGTCCTTTGAAGAGGTCCCTGTGCCATTCACCAAGGAAGAAGAGGAAGAATGGGCACTGCTGGACCCAGGCCAAAACACCCTGCCCAGGGAAGTCTTGGTGGAGGACTTTGGGAATCTAGCCTCGCTAGGTAAGTTTTTGTTCTGAGTTGTTAATATGATTTCCTTCTCTTATATATTTGTTGTTTAGTTGTTTAGTCGTGTCCGACTCTTCGTGACCCCATAGACCAGAGCACGCCAGGCCCTCCTATCTTCCACTGCCTCCCGCAGTTTGGTCAAACTCATGCTGGTAGCTTCGAGAACACTGTCCAACCATCTCATCCTCTGTCGTCCCCTTCTCCTTGTGCCCTCCATCTTTCCCAAAATCAGGGTCTTTTCCAGGGAGTCTTCTCTTCTCAGAAGGTGGCCAAAGTATTGGAGCCTCAGCTTCAGGTTCTGTCCTTCCAGTGAGCACTCAGGGCTGATTTCCTTAAGAATGGAGAGGTTTGATCTTCTTGCAGTCCATGGGACTCTCAAGAGTCTCCTCCAGCACCATAGTTCAAAAGCCTCAATTCTTCAGCGATCAGCCTTCTTTATGGTCCAGCTCTCACTTCTCTTGTATATATATGCATATATATATTTTAAAAAGTTTTTATATTTTACATTTTAGAATATTCATTTAAACAACCTGAAATCAATGACTTCCCTTCTCTTTCTGTGGTTCAATTTACATACCATAAATCCTTGCATATTTTACAAAAGCTAAACCATTCAGTATTCCATTATTATTTCCATCAAAGCTTGTCTACACTGTTGAATTTACCTTAATGCTGCCAGCATTTTGAAGTGTACACAATTTCCCCCATATATCCAATAAACATTTTCCAATCTTCTTTAAACCTATGTTCTTCTTGTTCTCTTATTCTATATGTTAAATCTGCAAGCTGCACACATTCCATCAATTTGCCATTCTTCTTTAGTTAGGACTTCACTCGTTTTCCATTTTTGGGCCAAAAGAAATAGTCTTTTGTGACACCTGGGAATTTCTGTCTGAGTTATCCCCAACAGAAAGGACTCTTGCTCTCTATTGCAAGTGAAGATTTCACCGGGGAGGTCTGTGGCCTTGCCGGAGGGTGGCAGGGGGCTGCTATTGAGCCTCTGTGGACCTGCTCCGTTATCTTCTGGCCTGTCAGGATTTTGGAGTGTCCTCACAAGTAGGAAAAATCTGTACTTGGTGGTCCTCAGTCAGAGCTGAATGTTCCCAATGAGTAGGTGGCTTTCAGGTTGGGGTTTTCATTCCTTGTGCTGAGATGTTACTGACGGGCCACCCATGGGTTCCAGGATGTAAGGAGAGCCATCATGGATCAGGCCAATGGCCCATCTATTCCAGCATCCTGTTCTTGCAGTGGCCAAGCATATACCTGTGGGAAACCCACAAGCAAGATTTGAGGAGAAGGTTGCGCTCCTGTCATTTCCAGCAACTAGTATTCAGAAGCCTAGGGATGCGGGTGGCACTGTCGTCTAAACCACTGAGCCTCTTGGGCTTGCTGATCGGAAGGTTGGCGGTTCGAATCCCCACGATGGGGTGAGCTCCTGTTGCTCTGTCCTAACTTCTGCCAACCTAGCAGTTCAAAAGCATGCCAGTGCAAGTAGATAAATAGGTATCACTGTGGTGGGAAGGTAAACGGCGTTTCCGTGTGCTCTGGCACTTGTCACGATCCTCCGTGCACCAGTAGTGGTTAAGTCATGCTGACCACATGACCCGGAAAACTGTCTGTGGACAAATGCCGGCTCCCTTGACCTGAAAGCGAGATGAGCGCTGCACCCCGTGGTCGCCTTTGACTGGACTTAACCATCCAGGGGTCCTTTACCTTTACCCAGAAGCATTGCTGCGGAGGCAGAGCATATTATTTTATTATTATTGTTGTTGTTATTATTATTGCCACAAATTATTAAATTATATACAGTCCTTCATCAAGAGACTGATTTGGAGATGGTATTTAACACCAGTTAGATCAAATCAAATAAACAAGGAATATTCGGAGTTATTTTGGAAGGGATGCCAGGAAACAGGGAATTATGTTCACATGTGGTGGGGTGTAAATATGAACAATTCTTTTTGGCAAAGGGTGTTTAAGGAGATAACAGAAATCACTGGGTTAAAGCTGACCGAAAGGCCAGAGGTAGTGTTATTATCAATTTATGATGGGGTGGAAGTTACGCAGGCTGTCAAGGCCTTGCTCACAAATTTATTGACAGTTGCACGAATTATGATAGCTAGGAAGTGGAAGGGGCAAGCGGAATATAAAATGGAAGAATGGTATAAAGAGGTGTGGGATTATCTATTAATGATAAATTGATGTGTGCCATTAAGTAAGACGGGGAATATGCAGGAGAAATAATTCTGAGGAGATATGGAGGGTGTGTGTTGAATTTGTACTGTTAAAATGGAAAGGGGTCAAACCATTGCAAGAGGTGTTGAAATTTTGGGAGGTTGGATGGAATGGTCTCAGTGGTGGAGTGCAGATTTTTATTCTTATTTATTTAGGATTATTACTTTGTCCAAAAAAAAGAGAGACCACAGGAAGGTTTACAACATAGGCCTTGAGGCTAGTAGTTTTCAGTAGCCCTATCCTCAATAAATTTGTCTAATTCTCCTTTCAAGCCAACCAAGTTGATGGCCATCACTGTAACAGTTGCATTCCAAAGGATTCCAGCAGGAAAACACTTGCAAGATTTTGAGTGCCATTTCCCTTATGGAAACAGAAACCAATTTGAATGGGAATTTTGTCCACATTGCTGCCCAGTCTTCCTCATCTTTTTTTCCAACCTAGCGGGTCTTCCGAAGCCTTTGGCAGGGCCAAGGAAGTAGAACCACACATGTATTAATTTGTCACACCACTGGGTTGGACTCAAAGGTTCCTTCTTGCCTGTTTACTTGACTCTCTTTCTGTTCCAACAGGTGGCGGATGGCCCAGTAAGAACAACAACAACAGACCCTGTGAGAGAAGCAAGCTTCAAGAAATGGAAGAGAACTTCAGAAATCCTGAGGGATCAACAGAACAGGAGGAAAACCAGATGGAGAAGTGGCTGGATGAACCTGCCGCTTCCCAGGGTGAAAACTTTCGTGAAATCGTGGTTCAGCCAGAAAAATCAAGAGGAACAAGAAGAAATGCCTGCCCGGCGCTGGTGAAGAATGCCGGTCACAAATCCGACGTCAACGGCCACTGGAAAGTTCACACGGAAGAGAAGCCGTACAAATGCATGGAGTGTGGAAAGAACTTCAGCCAGAGCACTCTCCTTAGGTTGCATCAGAGAATCCACACGGGAGACAAGCCCTACAGCTGCTCCGAGTGCGGCAAGAGATTTTACGACAGATCTCACCTCAACAGCCACAAAAGAACCCACACCGGGGAGAAGCCGTATAAGTGCTTGGAGTGCGGGAAGAACTTCAGCCACAAGGTGAACCTTACCTCCCACCAGAGGATCCACACAGGAGAGAAACCTTACAACTGCTCGGACTGCGGGAAGAGCTTTTGCGACAAGCAGAACCTTATCAGACACCAAAGAATCCACACGGGAGAGAAGCCGTACAAATGTATGGAGTGTGGGCAGAACTTCAGGCAGAGGGCGACCCTCACCTCTCACCAGAGAGTCCACACCGGGGAGAGACCCTACCAGTGCTTGGATTGCGGAAAGTGCTTCTTCAGAAAAGCGGAACTGAACCGACACCAGAGGATTCACAGGGGAGAAGAAAGGCCCGTCATCTCTTGGAGCGTCGAAATGGCATCAGACGGGGTGTCGATTTTATGTCCCATCAGAGAACTGGCACAGGAAAACCAGCCGATAACTCCCGTGATTAAACAAGAACAGTATTGCTAAAATAAGAGTCAGAATACTTTGCATGAGAGACACACACACAAACACACACTTTCCCCCCTGCCCCAATAAATGTTTGGGAGTGTAGAAAGAGCTTCAGCTAGAGCAGAACATATAATGTACAGTATGCATACTCTGTGAGGAAACAAACTTTTAACGCAGATCATACCTGAGGCTGATGGACCAGGCTCCCTTCACGAGCAAAGAGTTGGCGCCCTGTTCTTCGGCTTCCGATGTGTAAATCTCTCATGTGCCTTACTGAGTCCTGTCATCACTTGCGAAAGCTGACTAGTCAGCCTGCTTCCTTTGTGCCTATTTTTCCTATTAAAATATACACATTTGACGCAAAAACAACTCCTGTCCATTGAACTGTAGTTCCTTCTTGGAGCGATGCATATTAAGACACATTTCGCTAACTGAGAGTTGTCGTTCTTTTTGTAACTGGAATGGTGGACTTAAATGATCCTAGAATTATCCCAGTGTAGAAACAGTGGTACCTCGGGTTACAGATGCTTCAGGTTGTTGTTGTTGTTTTGTTGTTTAGTTGTGTCCAACTCTCGTGACCCCATGGACCAGAGCACGCCAGGCACTCCTGCCTTCCACTGCATCCCGCAGTTTGGTCGGACTCATGTTTGTAGTTTCAAGAACACTGTCCAACCATCTCGTCCTCTGTCGTCCCCTTCTCCTTGTGCCCTCCATCTTTCCCAACATCAGGGTCTTTCCAGGGAGTCTTGTCTTCTCATGAGGTGGCCAAAGTATTGGAGCCTCTGCTTCAGGATCTGTCCTTCCAGTGAGCACTCAGGGCTGATTTCCTTAAGAATGGATAGGTTTGATCTTCTTGCAGTCCATGGGACTCTCAAGAGTCTCCTCCAGCACCATAATTCAAAAGCATCAATTCTTCGGTGATCAGCCTTCTTTATGGTCCAGCTCTCACTTCCATACATCACTTCAGGTTACAGACTCTGCTAACCCAGAAATAGTTCCTCGGGTTAAGAACTTTGCTTCAGGATGAGAACAGAAATCGTGCAGCGGTGGTGCGGCAGCAGCGGGAGGCCCCATTAGCTAAAGTGGTACTTCAGGTTAAGAACAGTTTCAGGTTGAGAACGGACCTCCAAAACGAATTAAGTTCTTAACCCGAGGTACCACTGTACGTTGAGGTTCCAGTTCCCAGATCCTGGTTTGCTGGCTAAGGGTGTGTAGAGATGAAGAAGGGGCTCCCGGCAGTGTGAATGCTGTTCTGGAAGTCCCCAATTTAACGCCTGCTTCCTGCTGCATAGCAGCAAAGCCAGTACTGGAATATGCTACAGACATCGACTAGCAAAGGGATGGACTTTTCTGCCTGCAACCTACAAAAGAGTGAGGCTCACTACGTACGTCTGTCGGGTGGGGAATCACAAACCTGTGGGCCGAATGCGATCCACTGGGTCAGTGGTTCTCAACCTGTGGGTCCCCAGATGTTGTTGGACTACAACTCCCATCATCCATGAGCTCTGACCTTGCTAGCTAGGGATGATGGGAGTTGTAGTCCAACAACATCTGGGGACCCACAGGTTGAGAACCGCTGCACTGGGTGTCTCTATCTGGCCCCTAGGGCTCACACCCCTTGCCGGCTCTGCTTTGCACCCCCAAGTCAGTGGAGCCCTAATTATGTGTTGGATTTGGGCCAGAAAAAAGGAGAGGTAATAGTAATAATAATAATAATAATAATAATAATAATATATTATTTCTACCCTGCCCACCTGACTGGGTTTCCCCAGCCACTCTGGGCGGCTTCCAGCAAAAGATAAAATACATTAAAACTAACCTAAACAGGGCTGCCTTCAGATGTCTTCTAAATGTCATATAGTTGTTTATTTCTTTGACATCTGATGAGAGGGCGTTCCACAGGGCGGGCGCCACTACTGAGAAGGCCCTCTGCCTGGTTCCCTGTAACTTTGCTTCTTGCAGTGAGGGAACCGCTAGAAGGCCCTCGGCGCTGGACCTCAGTGTCCAGGTTGGACGATGGGGGTGGAGACGCTCCTTCAGGTATTATTATTTTATTAAAACCAGCTTTATATACCACTTAATCACCAGAGACTGCTAAGCCATTTACATAAATCAGTATAAAATATTAGTTTAAAAAATGTTGGTTGTCATCCATCTGTTTTGGGAGACAATCTAGGAGTGCGCCTTTGGGGTTGAGGTCAAGCTGTTGGAAGGTTGCAGCGCCTGCAGTGGCTATGGAGACCAACATGGGAGAGACATGTTTTGTTGCAGCCGGGGCAGAGGAAGGCGTCCGGTTCTGCTGCTGCAGACGCGCCATGACATTTCTTCTCTCTGTGCTCCTCCCAGCTATGTTCCTCTTCTGGTAACTGCTACGGATGCACAACTTGACTGCCTGTCTCCAAGCATTGCGGTCGTCTACAAGGGATTCCAACGTCGCGGGGCTGATTTTGCCTGCCTTCATGTCACATTTGCAGACATTTTGGTTAATGCAGAGTTGGTCTGCCAACGGGCCTGGTGCCTGAAGCCAGCTCCCCTGTAGAGCACAATCTTGGGGGTCCTGCCATCTTCCATTCTGTGGGCATGGCCAAGCCAGTGTTAATCAATTTAAAATATTGGTAATTTGAGAATACCATTAAAATCAAATGTTAATTACTGTACAAGTTAGTCTAAAATTTATCAAGATACAAATAAAATTGGGAGTTTTTTATTTAAAAAATTGAAATCATTTTTATTTGATTTTACAATACAAAATTATTAAAAAAATTCAAATACATACCTATATGCAGAGATTCCTCCGACTCTCAGGACTCCCTACCCTGGAGTCCCATTTTAAGCATTTAAAACCGCATCGTCTTCCAAAACTGTTATATCAACCCATATTTTCCATGGTGATTTTTACACTGCAAGTGAAAATCCTGCCAATACAGTGTTACCTCAGGTTACATACACTTCAGGTTACAGATGCTTCAGGTTACAGACTCCACTAACCCAGAAATAGTATCTCGGGTTAAGAACTTTGCTTCAGGATAAGAACAGAAATCGTGCTCTGGCGGCGCAGCAACAGGAGGAGGCCCCATTAGCTAAAGTGGTGCTTGAAGGACAGTTTCAGCTTAAGAATGGACCTCCAGCACAATTAAGTACTTAACCCAAGGTACTACTGTATTTCCTTCCATCTGCTTAACAGTGGTCTCTTAAATAACTTATAATTTTCCCCCATGATTTTGTAAAGTTTCTGTCTTCTTGGTTCCTGAGTTTTCCAGTCAACTTTGCCATTTTTGCACAGCTTGGTTTGCCATTCTTCTTTAGTAAGAACTTTGTCGTCTTTTCATCTCTGGGCTAGTAGCTTCTGGGCGGTTGTAGTTGCATACCGTACATAAAAAGTCTTTTTCTGGTCCTTTGGGATGTTGGTACCTGTAATTCCTAATAAAACGCTTCTGGTTTTTTAACAATAGTTATTTTAAACATTTTTTTCCATTTCATTGTATATCATCTCCCAGAAAGCTTTTACCACCTTAAAGGTCCACCACATACAATAAAAAGTAACTTTTTTTCTTTACATTTCCAGCAGGTATTTGTACTTGTCCTGTACATTTTTGCCAGCTTAAAGGTAAAGGGACCCCTGACTCTGGGGTTGCGGCGCTCGTCTTGCTTTACTGGCCGAGGGAGCCGGCGTACAGCTTCCGGGTCATGTGGCCAGCATGACTAAGCTGCTTCTGGCGAACCAGAGCAGTGCATGGAAACGCCGTTTACCTTCCCGCCTATTTATCTACTTGCACTGGTGTGCTTTCGAACTGCTAGGTTGGCAGGAGCAGGGACCGAGCAATGGGAGCTCACCACGTTGCGGGGATTCAAACCGCCAACCTTCTGATAGGCAAGCCCTATGTTCTGTGGTTTAACCCACCGCCCCACCCACCAGCTTAGTAGGAGTCAAATACCACTGGTACATCATTTTCATATAATTCTCTTTCAAAGTACAACAGGACGTGAATTTCAGGTCTGTTTTCCATAACCTTTCCCAATCTGCCACCTGGACGTTATGTCCCAAATCTGTTGCCCAGTGTTTCATTACCAATTTGACCTGTTCCCCTTTAAAAATTGGGAGTTTTGATCGCAGAGGAGGCCCGGGCCTTTGGGGCCCTGCTTCCTGATTGGTTCGCTCTCCCCTCAGCGCTCCATCTTGTTGGCTCTCTCCCATGCCTGTCTCATTAGACCAGCTTTTCCTGCTGTTTCATCTCCCAATACAGAACCAGGGCGCCACAATTGCCATTCCCTCAATAAAATAAAACGGACATTTTCACCAACCGTACACCCAAAACAGCTCCAGAGCACCCATTTTTCTTTTGCTGAATAATAATAATAATAATAATAATAATAATATTTGGCTCGGTTTCCCCAGCCACTCTGAGCAACTTCCGACAAATATAAAAGCATAATAAAACACCAAACATTAAAAACCTCTCTGCTTTCAGATGTCTTCTAAAAATTGTGTCGTTTTTATCTCCTTGTCACCTGGTGGGAGGGCTTTCCACAGGGAGGGCACCACCACCAAGAAGGCCCTGTCCCTGGTTCCCTGTAACTTCGCTTCTTGCAGTGAGAACCAGCAAAAAACCTCAGTGTCTGGGGTTGAGCAATGTGGGTGGAGACGATCCTTCAGGTATACTGGGCCAAGGTTGTTTAGGGCAGTGTTTCCCAACCTTGTGCCTCCAGCTGTTTTTGAACTACAACTCCCATCATCCCTGACTAGCAAGACCAGTGGCAAGGGATGATGGGAATTGTAGTCCAAAAACAGCTGGAGGCACAAGGTTGGGAAACACTGGCTTAGGGCTTTAAAGGTCAGCACCAACACTTTGATTTGTGCTCGGAAACGTACTGGGAGCCAATGTAGGTCTTTTAAGACCGGTGTTATGTGGTCTTGGCGGCCGCTCCCAGTCAGCAGTCTAGCTGCCGCATTCTGGATTAGTTGTAGTTTCTGAGTCACCTTCAAAGGTAGCCCCACATAGAGCACATTGCAGTAGTCCAAGCGGGAGATAACCAGAGCATACACCAGTTTGGCGAGACAGCCTGCAGGCAGGTAGGGTCTCAGTTGGCATACCAGGTGGAGCCAGAAGACCCTTGGAGCTGGACTGCTGGCACGCTTCTGGTTGCAGGATACAGGCTTAGATGGATATCAGGTGTGATCCAGCACCTGGGGAAGCTGCTCTCATAAACAACGTCCTCCTTGTTTTCACAGGCTCACCAGGAAAGCCTCGGCTGCAGAGGGTGCTAGTTGCTGTGAAGTTGCAGAAGCCTTTTGTGGTCGGGATCTCTGAGCACCGGTGCGGAGCGATCCGGCGGACTCTCATCTGTGAGACCAGAGCAACAGTTGAGTGGGGAGGCTGTAGGATCTTTCCCTGCCCCGCTGCCTTCCACTGTCACGGGGGCAGGAGATGGAGGGAGGTTGATGGTGGGTGGGATGAAAGAGGACCAGGTCAATGTCTGGAGGTCAATGTCTGGTAAAGGGGTTCTGCTTAGAGATTCCAGCTTTGCATGCGTGAGCCAGTCTTCATTTTTCTGTGCCGGGAGCGAGGATGGCATCCATAGCTCAGTTGGCAGAGCATGTGGTTTGTATGCAGAAAAGCCCCTCCCTAGGATCACTCGCCGAAGCGTCCCATTAAATGGGTGCCATTTAGCAGAGCTGGAAGAATCCAGTTGGAGGAGAGGTTTTTCCTGGCCTGTTGTGGGTTAAACCACAGAGCCTAGGACTTGCCGATCAGAAGGTCGGTGGTTCGAATCCCCACAACGGGGTGAGCTCCCGTCACTCGGTCCCTGCTTCTGCCAACCTAGCAGTTCGAAAGCACGTCAAAGTGTTATAGATAAATAGGTACCGCTCCGGCAAGAAGGTAAATGGCATTTCTATGCGCTGCTCTGGTTTGCCAGAAGCGGCTTAGTCATGCTGGCCACATGACCCGGAAGCTGTACGCCGGCTCCCTCGGCCAATAAAGCGAGATGAGCGCCGCAACCACAGAGTCGGCCACGACTGGACCTAATGGTCAGGAGTCCCCTTTACCTTTATAGGCGAAGGGGCAATGAACATGGTACATCCCATCAAGTCACTTTGGAAGTGGGTGTAGGATCTAAAGACTCCTGCTTGCAAAGCCTTGGCTGAGAGAAAAGCAAGCAGAAAACTTAATTTGCACCCACCGGTCTCACACATTTGTTTTTATTATTAATATTGATTAAATTTGTATACGGCCCTCCATCCGTAAATCTCAGGGTGGTTCGCAACATAAAAATACAATATAAAAAACCAGCGGAAGCAACATTTATATATTTATTTCCTAGTATTTACACATTGCTTCATTGAAAGGAAAAAAAGTTTTTAGGGGCTAACCAGGTTGGGATAGCTGGGATAGCAGGCTTGTTGGGTTTTGAATGTCTTATGTAGATTTTTCAATTTTGTTCTGTATGGGACAATGACAATAAATATTATCGTATCATATAAAAAAAAGCCTTGAGGAGAATAAACCAGTAAAATTATCAATAAATAACAATACATACCAATAACACTAAAACTAAAAGCGGTTAAAAACAAACTTTTGTAAAGCTTTCAAAAAGAATTAAACGAGAAACTAAGAACAGATTAAAATACATATCCGCATCCTGTGGCTCTTTGGGTCTCTCTCTTCTTTTTCCTTTCCTTCAGAGAGAGAGGCATCAATTGAATCGCTAGGAAACTCGTTGCCCTTGTGAGACAGAGAAGGAGCAAGAATGAAAGTGAAGCTGGAGCAAGGAAGTCCTTTGGGGTCATACGGGGCTCCCCTTGAGCACGAAGGAAAGTTTAGCGTGCAGAGCCAAGCGAGCGACGAATCTGGGAAAGGGGCAGGAAGAGACCCTCACGCCTTGGAGGCCAGGGGCAGCGGGGAATTCTGGGTAGGAAGCGTGCAGGAGATCCTGGCCGGGGACACAATCCGCTCAAAGGGACCATACCAGCGGTTCAAGCATTTCTGCTACCAGGAGGCCGAGGGGCCCCGCGAGGTCTGCAGCCAGCTCCACGACCTTTGCCGCCAGTGGCTGAAGCCGGAAAGGAACACAAAGGCCCAGATGCTGGACCTGGTGATCTTGGAGCAGTTCCTGGCTGTCCTCCCCCCAGAGATGGAGAACTGGGTCAGGGAGTGCGGAGCCGAGACCAGTTCGCAGGCGGTGGCCCTGGCCGAAGGCTTCCTCCTGAGCCAGGCGGAGGGGAAGAAGCAGGAGGAGGAACAGGTGAGTATATCATCCTGATCTCAGAGTTGAAAGTGCTTGCTTCGCTCGCCAGCCCTCCTGATTCCCCCTTTCCAAACCTTTAAACCATTTAACCTTTAAAGCCCTATACGGCCTAGGACCTTTGTACCTACGGGACCGCCTCTCCTGGTATGTCCCATGGAGGACCTTACGGTCTTCAAATAAAAGCATCTTGGAGGTCCCGGGCCACAGGGAGGTTAGGCTGGCCTCAACCAGAGCCGGAGCTTTTTCGGCCGTGGCCCCGATTTGGTGGAACGCTCTGTCACAAGAGACTAGGGCCCTGCGGGACTTGATATCTTTCTGCAGGGCCTGCAAGACAGAGCTGTTCCACCAGGCCTTTGGCCAAGGCACAGTTTGACCCCCTCCTTTTGTAATCATCATAGCACTCTAGCCCAATGGTTGCCATTAATTTGATCCTGAACTGATTTTAGAATGAATTGATTTTAGAATGTATTTCAATTAATTGATTGTGATTTTATGTAAACTGTGTTATTTTTACCGTTGTTAGCTGCTCTGAGCCCGGCTGCGGCTGGGCAGGGCGGGATATAAATAAATATATTATTATTATTATTATTATTATTATTATTATTACTACTGCTACTATCATGCACAAACCTCAGTAATGCCCAGGGCCGGATTACCAAATTGGCAGAGTTGGCACCGGCCTATGGGTCCCACGACTCCCTTGACTCAGAAACCTACATCATTGGGGGGGGGGGGGAGCAAGATTTTTACTGCCTAGGGGCCTTCAAAGGGTTTAATCCGGCATTGCCAGACATCATCGTCATGGTTTCCCCAGCCACTCTGGGCAGCTCCCAACGGAATATTTAAAACACGATAAAACATCAAACATTAAAAACTAAACATCCCCACTCCCACCGATCTCTTCACTCACCAACACCTCCCTCCCTCTCCCTCCCCCCCATAAAATTGTTTTATTTTCGTTTCTCCATTTCAACAATTTTTATTGGTGGTTCCCAACCTTATCGCCCCCGCCACCATACACATTTTAGTTCTATAATCGCACGCCCAGTGCGCCCCACCCTATAAAAAGCTTTATTTAGTGTAGTGGTTTGCACAGCCTGCCAGGGAAGATAGTAACACGATAAAATAAAAGGGCAATAAAATTCAAAGCAATTCAAACCCTCTGCAATGGCAGAGCTGCCATATTTTTCCGTGTATTACACACACCCGTATATACGTCGCCCCCTATTTTGGGGAACTCCAAATTCAGAGTTGTCGAGCTTTTAGGGGGAGAAGTTGTTGAGCTTTTTAATACGGGAAAATCACTCAACGCTGCGTCAATAAATACACCTGTCCCCACACCAGCAGAAGCAGCCAGTCGCCAGCACTACAGCCAATCAACATGAGCCCTTCCCGCAGCCAACAATAACACGCCCTATAGCCTCTGAGAATCTCTGGCTCGCGGCAGTAATCAGTCCCACGTCCCCACTTTGCACTATCTGTGTATAAGATGCCCCCCAATTTTTCAGATTATTATTATTATTATTTTCAAAAGTCCTAGTCTTACACAGTCATACCTTGGGTTACAGATGCTTCAGGTTGCGCGTTTTCAGGCTACGTACGCGCTGAAACCCAGAAGTACCGGAACAGGTTACTTCCGGGTCTTGGTGCATGCGCAGAAGCGCCAAATCACGTGCCGAGATGCGGCGCTGCAGGTTGCAAATGCTGCGGGTTGTGAATTTGCCTCCCGCACGGATCACATTCGCAACTCGAGCATCCACTGTATATGGAAAAGTATGGTACAGTGGACCCTTGGGTTACGTACTGCTCTGGATACGTAATCTTCCAGTTGCGAAAGCGGCAAACCTGGAAGTGTATTCTTTCAGGTTTTGCTACATGTGCGGAAGCGATCTGATGTGCCGCGCGTGCGCTCAGAAGCGGTGCCTCTGGTTATGGATTTGACGCACCAGACCACAAGACACACCTAGTTTTTGGAGGAGGAAAACAAGAAAAAAATATTCTGAATCTCAGAAGCCAGAACAGCAAGAGGGATCGCTGCGCAGTGAAAGCAGCGATCCCTCTTGCTGTTCTGACTTCTGAGATAGCTGCGCAGCCTGCATTCGCTCCATAAGATGCACACACATTTCCCCTTACTTTTTAGGAGGGAAAAAGTGAGTCTTATCGAGCAAAAAATACGGTAAATTTGTAACCAGTAGGTCCACTGTGTTTCCAATCACTGTGGGCAATGCACTGGAGGAGTAGAGGAGTAAAAAGTTTCACACTCTTCTTGGGCTCGCATGTTAATAGGGAATTTTTCTTCCTCCACAAGGTTCCTGTGTCCTTTGAAGAGGTCCCTGTGCCATTCACCAAGGAAGAAGAGGAAGAATGGGCACTGCTGGACCCAGGCCAAAACACCCTGCCCAGGGAAGTCTTGGTGGAGGACTTTGGGAATCTAGCCTCGCTAGGTAAGTTTTTGTTCTGAGTTGTTAATATGATTTCCTTCTCTTATATATTTGTTGTTTAGTTGTTTAGTCGTGTCCGACTCTTCGTGACCCCATAGACCAGAGCACGCCAGGCCCTCCTATCTTCCACTGCCTCCCGCAGTTTGGTCAAACTCATGCTGGTAGCTTCGAGAACACTGTCCAACCATCTCATCCTCTGTCGTCCCCTTCTCCTTGTGCCCTCCATCTTTCCCAAAATCAGGGTCTTTTCCAGGGAGTCTTCTCTTCTCAGAAGGTGGCCAAAGTATTGGAGCCTCAGCTTCAGGTTCTGTCCTTCCAGTGAGCACTCAGGGCTGATTTCCTTAAGAATGGAGAGGTTTGATCTTCTTGCAGTCCATGGGACTCTCAAGAGTCTCCTCCAGCACCATAGTTCAAAAGCCTCAATTCTTCAGCGATCAGCCTTCTTTATGGTCCAGCTCTCACTTCTCTTGTATATATATGCATATATATATTTTAAAAAGTTTTTATATTTTACATTTTAGAATATTCATTTAAACAACCTGAAATCAATGACTTCCCTTCTCTTTCTGTGGTTCAATTTACATACCATAAATCCTTGCATATTTTACAAAAGCTAAACCATTCAGTATTCCATTATTATTTCCATCAAAGCTTGTCTACACTGTTGAATTTACCTTAATGCTGCCAGCATTTTGAAGTGTACACAATTTCCCCCATATATCCAATAAACATTTTCCAATCTTCTTTAAACCTATGTTCTTCTTGTTCTCTTATTCTATATGTTAAATCTGCAAGCTGCACACATTCCATCAATTTGCCATTCTTCTTTAGTTAGGACTTCACTCGTTTTCCATTTTTGGGCCAAAAGAAATAGTCTTTTGTGACACCTGGGAATTTCTGTCTGAGTTATCCCCAACAGAAAGGACTCTTGCTCTCTATTGCAAGTGAAGATTTCACCGGGGAGGTCTGTGGCCTTGCCGGAGGGTGGCAGGGGGCTGCTATTGAGCCTCTGTGGACCTGCTCCGTTATCTTCTGGCCTGTCAGGATTTTGGAGTGTCCTCACAAGTAGGAAAAATCTGTACTTGGTGGTCCTCAGTCAGAGCTGAATGTTCCCAATGAGTAGGTGGCTTTCAGGTTGGGGTTTTCATTCCTTGTGCTGAGATGTTACTGACGGGCCACCCATGGGTTCCAGGATGTAAGGAGAGCCATCATGGATCAGGCCAATGGCCCATCTATTCCAGCATCCTGTTCTTGCAGTGGCCAAGCATATACCTGTGGGAAACCCACAAGCAAGATTTGAGGAGAAGGTTGCGCTCCTGTCATTTCCAGCAACTAGTATTCAGAAGCCTAGGGATGCGGGTGGCACTGTCGTCTAAACCACTGAGCCTCTTGGGCTTGCTGATCGGAAGGTTGGCGGTTCGAATCCCCACGATGGGGTGAGCTCCTGTTGCTCTGTCCTAACTTCTGCCAACCTAGCAGTTCAAAAGCATGCCAGTGCAAGTAGATAAATAGGTATCACTGTGGTGGGAAGGTAAACGGCGTTTCCGTGTGCTCTGGCACTTGTCACGATCCTCCGTGCACCAGTAGTGGTTAAGTCATGCTGACCACATGACCCGGAAAACTGTCTGTGGACAAATGCCGGCTCCCTTGACCTGAAAGCGAGATGAGCGCTGCACCCCGTGGTCGCCTTTGACTGGACTTAACCATCCAGGGGTCCTTTACCTTTACCCAGAAGCATTGCTGCGGAGGCAGAGCATATTATTTTATTATTATTATTGTTGTTATTATTATTGCCACAAATTATTAAATTATATACAGTCCTTCATCAAGAGACTGATTTGGAGATGGTATTTAACACCAGTTAGATCAAATCAAATAAACAAGGAATATTCGGAGTTATTTTGGAAGGGATGCCAGGAAACAGGGAATTATGTTCACATGTGGTGGGGTGTAAATATGAACAATTCTTTTTGGCAAAGGGTGTTTAAGGAGATAACAGAAATCACTGGGTTAAAGCTGACCGAAAGGCCAGAGGTAGTGTTATTATCAATTTATGATGGGGTGGAAGTTACGCAGGCTGTCAAGGCCTTGCTCACAAATTTATTGACAGTTGCACGAATTATGATAGCTAGGAAGTGGAAGGGGCAAGCGGAATATAAAATGGAAGAATGGTATAAAGAGGTGTGGGATTATCTATTAATGATAAATTGATGTGTGCCATTAAGTAAGACGGGGAATATGCAGGAGAAATAATTCTGAGGAGATATGGAGGGTGTGTGTTGAATTTGTACTGTTAAAATGGAAAGGGGTCAAACCATTGCAAGAGGTGTTGAAATTTTGGGAGGTTGGATGGAATGGTCTCAGTGGTGGAGTGCAGATTTTTATTCTTATTTATTTAGGATTATTACTTTGTCCAAAAAAAAGAGAGACCACAGGAAGGTTTACAACATAGGCCTTGAGGCTAGTAGTTTTCAGTAGCCCTATCCTCAATAAATTTGTCTAATTCTCCTTTCAAGCCAACCAAGTTGATGGCCATCACTGTAACAGTTGCATTCCAAAGGATTCCAGCAGGAAAACACTTGCAAGATTTTGAGTGCCATTTCCCTTATGGAAACAGAAACCAATTTGAATGGGAATTTTGTCCACATTGCTGCCCAGTCTTCCTCATCTTTTTTTCCAACCTAGCGGGTCTTCCGAAGCCTTTGGCAGGGCCAAGGAAGTAGAACCACACATGTATTAATTTGTCACACCACTGGGTTGGACTCAAAGGTTCCTTCTTGCCTGTTTACTTGACTCTCTTTCTGTTCCAACAGGTGGCGGATGGCCCAGTAAGAACAACAACAACAGACCCTGTGAGAGAAGCAAGCTTCAAGAAATGGAAGAGAACTTCAGAAATCCTGAGGGATCAACAGAACAGGAGGAAAACCAGATGGAGAAGTGGCTGGATGAACCTGCCGCTTCCCAGGGTGAAAACTTTCGTGAAATCGTGGTTCAGCCAGAAAAATCAAGAGGAACAAGAAGAAATGCCTGCCCGGCGCTGGTGAAGAATGCCGGTCACAAATCCGACGTCAACGGCCACTGGAAAGTTCACACGGAAGAGAAGCCGTACAAATGCATGGAGTGTGGAAAGAACTTCAGCCAGAGCACTCTCCTTAGGTTGCATCAGAGAATCCACACGGGAGACAAGCCCTACAGCTGCTCCGAGTGCGGCAAGAGATTTTACGACAGATCTCACCTCAACAGCCACAAAAGAACCCACACCGGGGAGAAGCCGTATAAGTGCTTGGAGTGCGGGAAGAACTTCAGCCACAAGGTGAACCTTACCTCCCACCAGAGGATCCACACAGGAGAGAAACCTTACAACTGCTCGGACTGCGGGAAGAGCTTTTGCGACAAGCAGAACCTTATCAGACACCAAAGAATCCACACGGGAGAGAAGCCGTACAAATGTATGGAGTGTGGGCAGAACTTCAGGCAGAGGGCGACCCTCACCTCTCACCAGAGAGTCCACACCGGGGAGAGACCCTACCAGTGCTTGGATTGCGGAAAGTGCTTCTTCAGAAAAGCGGAACTGAACCGACACCAGAGGATTCACAGGGGAGAAGAAAGGCCCGTCATCTCTTGGAGCGTCGAAATGGCATCAGACGGGGTGTCGATTTTATGTCCCATCAGAGAACTGGCACAGGAAAACCAGCCGATAACTCCCGTGATTAAACAAGAACAGTATTGCTAAAATAAGAGTCAGAATACTTTGCATGAGAGACACACACACAAACACACACTTTCCCCCCTGCCCCAATAAATGTTTGGGAGTGTAGAAAGAGCTTCAGCTAGAGCAGAACATATAATGTACAGTATGCATACTCTGTGAGGAAACAAACTTTTAACGCAGATCATACCTGAGGCTGATGGACCAGGCTCCCTTCACGAGCAAAGAGTTGGCGCCCTGTTCTTCGGCTTCCGATGTGTAAATCTCTCATGTGCCTTACTGAGTCCTGTCATCACTTGCGAAAGCTGACTAGTCAGCCTGCTTCCTTTGTGCCTATTTTTCCTATTAAAATATACACATTTGACGCAAAAACAACTCCTGTCCATTGAACTGTAGTTCCTTCTTGGAGCTATGCATATTAAGACACATTTCGCTAACTGAGAGTTGTCGTTCTTTTTGTAACTGGAATGGTGGACTTAAATGATCCTAGAATTATCCCAGTGTAGAAACAGTGGTACCTCGGGTTACAGATGCTTCAGGTTGTTGTTGTTGTTTTGTTGTTTAGTTGTGTCCAACTCTCGTGACCCCATGGACCAGAGCACGCCAGGCACTCCTGCCTTCCACTGCATCCCGCAGTTTGGTCGGACTCATGTTTGTAGTTTCAAGAACACTGTCCAACCATCTCGTCCTCTGTCGTCCCCTTCTCCTTGTGCCCTCCATCTTTCCCAACATCAGGGTCTTTCCAGGGAGTCTTGTCTTCTCATGAGGTGGCCAAAGTATTGGAGCCTCTGCTTCAGGATCTGTCCTTCCAGTGAGCACTCAGGGCTGATTTCCTTAAGAATGGATAGGTTTGATCTTCTTGCAGTCCATGGGACTCTCAAGAGTCTCCTCCAGCACCATAATTCAAAAGCATCAATTCTTCAGTGATCAGCCTTCTTTATGGTCCAGCTCTCACTTCCATACATCACTTCAGGTTACAGACTCTGCTAACCCAGAAATAGTTCCTCGGGTTAAGAACTTTGCTTCAGGATGAGAACAGAAATCGTGCAGCGGTGGTGCGGCAGCAGCGGGAGGCCCCATTAGCTAAAGTGGTACTTCAGGTTAAGAACAGTTTCAGGTTGAGAACGGACCTCCAAAACGAATTAAGTTCTTAACCCGAGGTACCACTGTACGTTGAGGTTCCAGTTCCCAGATCCTGGTTTGCTGGCTAAGGGTGTGTAGAGATGAAGAAGGGGCTCCCGGCAGTGTGAATGCTGTTCTGGAAGTCCCCAATTTAACGCCTGCTTCCTGCTGCATAGCAGCAAAGCCAGTACTGGAATATGCTACAGACATCGACTAGCAAAGGGATGGACTTTTCTGCCTGCAACCTACAAAAGAGTGAGGCTCACTACGTACGTCTGTCGGGTGGGGAATCACAAACCTGTGGGCCGAATGCGATCCACTGGGTCAGTGGTTCTCAACCTGTGGGTCCCCAGATGTTGTTGGACTACAACTCCCATCATCCATGAGCTCTGACCTTGCTAGCTAGGGATGATGGGAGTTGTAGTCCAACAACATCTGGGGACCCACAGGTTGAGAACCGCTGCACTGGGTGTCTCTATCTGGCCCCTAGGGCTCACACCCCTTGCCGGCTCTGCTTTGCACCCCCAAGTCAGTGGAGCCCTAATTATGTGTTGGATTTGGGCCAGAAAAAAGGAGAGGTAATAGTAATAATAATAATAATAATAATAATAATAATATATTATTTCTACCCTGCCCACCTGACTGGGTTTCCCCAGCCACTCTGGGCGGCTTCCAGCAAAAGATAAAATACATTAAAACTAACCTAAACAGGGCTGCCTTCAGATGTCTTCTAAATGTCATATAGTTGTTTATTTCTTTGACATCTGATGAGAGGGCGTTCCACAGGGCGGGCGCCACTACTGAGAAGGCCCTCTGCCTGGTTCCCTGTAACTTTGCTTCTTGCAGTGAGGGAACCGCTAGAAGGCCCTCGGCGCTGGACCTCAGTGTCCAGGTTGGACGATGGGGGTGGAGACGCTCCTTCAGGTATTATTATTTTATTAAAACCAGCTTTATATACCACTTAATCACCAGAGACTGCTAAGCCATTTACATAAATCAGTATAAAATATTAGTTTAAAAAATGTTGGTTGTCATCCATCTGTTTTGGGAGACAATCTAGGAGTGCGCCTTTGGGGTTGAGGTCAAGCTGTTGGAAGGTTGCAGCGCCTGCAGTGGCTATGGAGACCAACATGGGAGAGACATGTTTTGTTGCAGCCGGGGCAGAGGAAGGCGTCCGGTTCTGCTGCTGCAGACGCGCCATGACATTTCTTCTCTCTGTGCTCCTCCCAGCTATGTTCCTCTTCTGGTAACTGCTACGGATGCACAACTTGACTGCCTGTCTCCAAGCATTGCGGTCGTCTACAAGGGATTCCAACGTCGCGGGGCTGATTTTGCCTGCCTTCATGTCACATTTGCAGACATTTTGGTTAATGCAGAGTTGGTCTGCCAACGGGCCTGGTGCCTGAAGCCAGCTCCCCTGTAGAGCACAATCTTGGGGGTCCTGCCATCTTCCATTCTGTGGGCATGGCCAAGCCAGTGTTAATCAATTTAAAATATTGGTAATTTGAGAATACCATTAAAATCAAATGTTAATTACTGTACAAGTTAGTCTAAAATTTATCAAGATACAAATAAAATTGGGAGTTTTTTATTTAAAAAATTGAAATCATTTTTATTTGATTTTACAATACAAAATTATTAAAAAAATTCAAATACATACCTATATGCAGAGATTCCTCCGACTCTCAGGACTCCCTACCCTGGAGTCCCATTTTAAGCATTTAAAACCGCATCGTCTTCCAAAACTGTTATATCAACCCATATTTTCCATGGTGATTTTTACACTGCAAGTGAAAATCCTGCCAATACAGTGTTACCTCAGGTTACATACACTTCAGGTTACAGATGCTTCAGGTTACAGACTCCACTAACCCAGAAATAGTATCTCGGGTTAAGAACTTTGCTTCAGGATAAGAACAGAAATCGTGCTCTGGCGGCGCAGCAACAGGAGGAGGCCCCATTAGCTAAAGTGGTGCTTGAAGGACAGTTTCAGCTTAAGAATGGACCTCCAGCACAATTAAGTACTTAACCCAAGGTACTACTGTATTTCCTTCCATCTGCTTAACAGTGGTCTCTTAAATAACTTATAATTTTCCCCCATGATTTTGTAAAGTTTCTGTCTTCTTGGTTCCTGAGTTTTCCAGTCAACTTTGCCATTTTTGCACAGCTTGGTTTGCCATTCTTCTTTAGTAAGAACTTTGTCGTCTTTTCATCTCTGGGCTAGTAGCTTCTGGGCGGTTGTAGTTGCATACCGTACATAAAAAGTCTTTTTCTGGTCCTTTGGGATGTTGGTACCTGTAATTCCTAATAAAACGCTTCTGGTTTTTTAACAATAGTTATTTTAAACATTTTTTTCCATTTCATTGTATATCATCTCCCAGAAAGCTTTTACCACCTTAAAGGTCCACCACATACAATAAAAAGTAACTTTTTTTCTTTACATTTCCAGCAGGTATTTGTACTTGTCCTGTACATTTTTGCCAGCTTAAAGGTAAAGGGACCCCTGACTCTGGGGTTGCGGCGCTCGTCTTGCTTTACTGGCCGAGGGAGCCGGCGTACAGCTTCCGGGTCATGTGGCCAGCATGACTAAGCTGCTTCTGGCGAACCAGAGCAGTGCATGGAAACGCCGTTTACCTTCCCGCCTATTTATCTACTTGCACTGGTGTGCTTTCGAACTGCTAGGTTGGCAGGAGCAGGGACCGAGCAATGGGAGCTCACCACGTTGCGGGGATTCAAACCGCCAACCTTCTGATAGGCAAGCCCTATGTTCTGTGGTTTAACCCACCGCCCCACCCACCAGCTTAGTAGGAGTCAAATACCACTGGTACATCATTTTCATATAATTCTCTTTCAAAGTACAACAGGACGTGAATTTCAGGTCTGTTTTCCATAACCTTTCCCAATCTGCCACCTGGACGTTATGTCCCAAATCTGTTGCCCAGTGTTTCATTACCAATTTGACCTGTTCCCCTTTAAAAATTGGGAGTTTTGATCGCAAGTGCTCTATAAAAATATAAAAGGAAGCATTAGAATTATGGATAAAAAAATAGTTACAACCAGACATTCAAAATATTCAAGAGGTGATTGAAATGGGCAGTAGCTAAAAAATGAAACACGCTTGTATAGACTTGGAAACACCTTTTTAGGAGGTGCCAAAAAGAGCGCAGCAAAGATGTTTTTACTCTTTTACTCTCTTTCAAGCTAAGCAAATTGTTGCTGACTCTCTTGCAGACCCACACTATGCATCGAAGTGCATCTGACGCACATTTAAAACACATAACTCCCACCCCACCTAAAAGCTTTCTTCACCCCCTCAGTCCTGCTATGTAAAGCTGGCCAAAGGCATTGCCAGCCACTGAGGCCACTTGGCAAACCCTTGTATCGCCTGCCTTTCATAGGTTTCCTCTTCCTCCAGAAAAGGTTCCAGTTACAGATAGGTAGCCGTGTTGGTCTGCCATAGTCAAAACAAAACAAATTTCCTTCCAGTAGCACCTTAAAGACCAACTAAGTTATTTCTTGGTATGAGCTTTCGTGTGCATGCACACTTCTTCAGATACACTGAAACAGAAGTTGCCAGATCCTTCTATATAGTGAGAAAGTGGGGAGGGGTATTACTCAGAAGGGTGGTGGGAATGGGTGATTGGCAGATAGCTGTGATGAGCCTGTTGACGACTCTTAACGACTGCAATAGGTCTTACAGGAAAAAGCAAGGGGTGAGAAGGTGAAAAATGGCTTTGTCATGTATAATGAGATAAGAATCCAATGTCTTTGTTCAGACCAGGTTTCTCCATGGTTTTAAGTTTCGTAATGAGTTGCAATTCAGCAGCTTCTCTTTCCAGTCTATTTCTGAAATTCCTTTGTAGTAAAACAGCTACTTTGAGATCTTGTATAGAATGTCCTGGGAGATTGAAGTGTTCTCCTACTGGTTTCTCTGTCTTGTGATTCTTGATGTCAGATTTATGTCCGTTTATTCTTTGGCGTAAGGTTTGGCCTGTTTGTCCAATATAGAGAGCTGAAGGACACTGTTGGCATTTGATGGCATACACAATGTAGGAGAACACTTCAATCTCCCAGGACATTCTACCAAGAACTAACTTAGTTGGTCTTTAAGGTGCTACTGGAAGGAATTTTTTTTGTCCAGAAAAGGTGTGTGTGTTTGTGGGGTGGGTGGGTGTTAGTGCTGAACTCCATGTACTTTTGGGAAGAGGGTGTTCTCTCTCTCTCTCTCTCTCTCTCTCTCTCTCTCTCTCTCTCATACCACCTGGAATCTATTGTTTTAACCCTGAGATGACCTCTTCCCCGGAAGGTTTCCAAATTCCTTGATTTGGAAATGCAAGAGTGGGATGATATTATTTTCATCATCATCATCATCATCAATTTTATTTATACTTTTCAGATATATACATTTCACTGATTTTATATTCATTTTGACATTTTAAAACTTGACTTCCTTCCCCCTCTTCCTGCAGTCCCTTAAATTCATTTTTGATATCTTCTGCCTATCCAAATTCATTTAATTTGCTCATTTAATTGTCTGCTTTAAATATATACTCCTATGAAACTGCAGGTTATTACAACAATCCTGCTAATGTTTTTATCTGTTTACAATTTATCTGTAAATATTCAATAAACCATTTCCATTCTTTTATAAAAAGGTTGTTATCTTGATTTCTTATTCTTCTGGTAAGTTTCGTCATTTCTGCATATTCCATAAGTTTTTGTATCCATGCCTCCTTTGCTGGGACTTCTGCTTCTTTCCATTTTTGGGCTAGTAACATTCTTGCCACTGTTCTCACATACGGGAATAAATTACATTTTAGGTAGTTCTATCCCTATAATTTCCAGAAGAAAGGTTTCTGGTTTTTGTGGGGTTTTTTGGTGGTTTTTTTTTTTACCAACGTTATTTTAAACATCCTTTTCATTTCATTATACAGTCATACCTCGGGTTGAATATGCTTCATGTTGAGCACGTTCGAGTTGCGCTCCGCGGCAACCTGGAAGTAATGGAGTGCGTTACTTCCGGGTTTTGCCGCTTGCGCAGACGCTCAAAATGACGTCATGCGCAGAAGCGGCAAAAAGGGACGTGCGTGTGCTCAAACGTGCCGTCGCTAGTTATGTTTGCTTCTGGATGTGAACGGGGCTCCGGAACGGATCCCATTCGCATCCCGAGGTACCACTGTATATCATTTCCTTTTCTTTCTTTTTTTGCCAACATCGCAGCCATTTTTATTGCAAATGTTTTGGATTTAAACAGTTTTCTTTATTTAGGTATCCAGAAGACATGAGACAACATATTCCTCTGGTCATTCGTATGTTGCCCAGTCCTCAGCTCTATCTATGGTTCTGAAGCTCTCATTTTTCCTCTTATCTGTTCTGCGTGTGCTTGGTTCCTGGCTCTGTTTTCTTGATACTCTTTCTTTAAGCATCGCCAGCGCCTCATTTCTCTGTCAAAACCATTGCACCGACCAAAATATCTCATGATGGAGTGCTCTTTGTGGCAATAAATGTCAAGGCAATAAACAACTATTTTACTTTTAAAAATCAACTGAAGGCTTTTTAGGGAAGTTTTAAATATCTGACGCTGTGGTGTTTTTAATATTCGGTTGGAAGCCACTCAGAGTGGCTGGGGAAACCCAGCCAGACGGGTGGGGTATAAATAAATAAATAAAAAATAATAATAATTACTGGTTGAATAGACGGATAATAAGGCTGCATTCTTCCCTGCGCAGATGAAGAGATAGCTCTGGGTGCATCGCAAATTAAGGAGAGCTCATGAGTAAAATCTGAAGTCTTCCACCTGGGAAATCCGACTTGTGCACCTGCTTTTTCCAGTCAATTCACAACTAAGTTCTGCAAAACTCCCAGCACGCCTGGAACAGACGGGAATTCAAAGAAAGGGCAAAACCCGGATGTAAGCTTCGTTCAGACCCGGAAGTTGTTCTTCTTTGACCGCTTCCGTCACACGGAAACCCCGCCTCTTCTGCTGCCGCTGATGGCGCACAACTTAACGCAGGCGCAATCGGAACAGGAGACGAGGAGCGCCAGAGGGCTTCTGTTGACTATCGCTGTTCGCGCTCTGCGCAGGCGCCAACGCGGCGCGCGGCACGGCTAGGGCGGTGATTGGCTTTGGCGCACGAGAAGGCGGCAGCTGATTGGCTGGTTCAAAGCTGAGGGGACCGTTTGGCGGGCGGCGGTAGTTAGTCGTGAGGGGTTTGTTAAGCCGAAGAAGCAGATGGCAAAGAGGCGGCGGCTAAACGCCGGAGGTGGGAAGGACGGAGCCGAGTAAGTTCGTCTTGAGGGTGGGGGAGCGACGCTGAGGTAACGGGGCTGCCCCTTTCCTTCAGAAGAAAGCGAGCCGGGGAAACAGTACGTTGTAAATCAGTTATTTTCATCCGGCTCTTCCTCCGAGGTGCTCAGAACGGCCCATAATATAGTGGGATCCCCATCTCGTCCTGGCGACAACCCTGTGAGGTGGGTTAGGGCCGGGCGAGCTTCGTGGCCGAGAGCGTTTGAACCAGAGTAATGGCCTTTGGGCCTGGGGTGCCGGATGACGTCATTATATATAATTTCCCAGTAAACCTTAAGCTTACTACAAGACCACCACATATGATAAAAAAAATCTCTTTACATTTCGAGATTTTCTGGCTGATAACGATAATCTTTATTTATCATTGTCCCATACATGACAACGAAATTGAAAAACAAACAAACACCAGATATTCAGAAACCAACAAGGCTGCTATCCCAGCCTGGTTAGCCCCCTAAAAATTCTGATACCCCATAATTAAATACAATATACTCCCATAGAGACTACAGTGGTACCTCAGGTTACATACGCTTCAGGTTACAGACTCCGCTAACCCAGAAATAGTACCTCAGGTTAAGAACTTTGCTTCAGGATGAGAACAGAAATCATGCTCTGGCAGCACAGCAGCAGCAGGAGGCCCCATTAGCTAAAGTGGTTCTTCAGGTTAAGAACAGTTTCAGGTTAAGAACAGACCTCCAGAACGAATTAAGTACTTAACCCGAGGTACCGCTGTACCTTAAAAAGGTATAGAAACCCCTGACCATTAGGTCCAGTCGTGGCCGACTCTGGGGTTGTGGTGCTCATCTTGCTTTATTGGCCAAGGGAGCTGGCGTACAGCTTCTGGGTCATGTGGCCAGCATGACTAAGCCGCTTCTGGCGAACCAGAGCAGTGCACAGAAACGCCGTTTACCTTCCCGCCGGAACAGTACCTATTTATCTACTTGCACTTTGATGTGCTTTCGAACTTCTAGGTTGGCAGGAGCAGGGACCGAGCAACAGGAGTTCACCCCGTTGCAGTGATTCGAACCGCCAACCTTCTGATCGGCAAGTCCTAGGCTCTGTGGTTTAACCCACAGCACCGCCCATGTCCCTTAAACTGCGTTTAAAACCAAAATCTAATTTGAATAGAAACTGTTTCTCAGGCGGCTAGTCCTAGTCTTTACAACCCTGTACCTTCTTCCAGAAGGCAGACACTGAAAGAGATCATTTCCGGGTTGCGCACTATCCTGCACTATCTCTGCAGCTTTCTTATGGCACCTGGAAGCATAGATTTGATCCAAGGTGGGAAGAGTGCACCCAATTATTCTCTCCGCAGTCTTTACAACCCTGGACAGCATTGTTTTTTCCCTGACCGTGCAGCTCCCAAACCACACATACAGACCATAAGTTAATAACACTCTCAACAGTACAATGGTAAAATACCATCAACAGGTCCTTTGAGAGATTATTTTTCCGGAGGATTCTCAGAAGATATAACCTCTGCTGTGCTCTCTTCATCAGGTGTTTGCTGTTTTCTCCCCAGGTTAGGTCATGATATGACCGGTACCAACTCTATGCTGTTTTCAGCCTGTTGTAATCATATTTCTTTAGTCTCTTGATCTTTCGTTGTAACTTGGTTTATTAATAATTTTCTTCAGATGAAAAATTTGAAGGAAAGGAAGAAAAACACAGCACAGGAAACGGAATAAACGCAATTAACACCAGCACACCCGTCTTTTCCCTCTCTGCACATAGAATCGGGACGGACCCCTGAGGGTCATCCAGTCCAGCCCCTCCTCCCGCAATGCAGGAATCTCAGCTAAAGCATCCCTGACAGATGGCCATCCAACCTCTGCTTAAAATACTCCAAGGAAGGAGGGTCTGCCACCTCTGGAGGGAGACTGTTTTGGGGCATTGGTTTTGGGCATAAGTCCCTCTCAAGGGTTAAAGAAAGGGAGGCCAGATGCCTAGAGAAGCCTGGAAAGAGACACTTCTCTCCCCCTTTCTGCTCCCCCGCCCTGCCACACACACAGTCTTTCTCAAAAAATTCATATTGCAGTGTATGCGTTGACGCAAAGGAGCGGGGGTGTCTCCCTTCACGATCAGGTGGGTGCAATGGGAGGAGGGTCTGGATAGGGGGGAAAATGAGAGGTGGAATTTTTATTTATAGGGGTGGTTTGCATCACTTCTTGCAGACCTGCCTGTGCACCATGGCTCAGTGCTAAAGCGATGGTCATGGGGTTCACGCAAAGCATAGAATCCTAGAATCGTAAGAGTCGGAAGGGATCCCCACGGGTCCAACTCCCTCAGCTCAAACATTCAGGACAGATAGCAAAAAGTAGAAGCGGGGAGGGAGGTGCAGAGAGAGGGGAAAGCGGGGGGGCCAGGGGCACGCCAGCCCTGACACGCATAACAGACCACATGCATGCACACCATTTGAATGGCCATGCCCAGCAACGTGGGGGTGGTGGTTACACACACCCTCCATATCTTCTCCTCAAAATTATTCCTCCTGCGTATTCCCAGTGGGGTTGAGAGACTTCAGAGAAGTGTGACTGGCCCAAGGTCACCCAGCAGCTGCATGTGGAGGAGCGGAGATGCGAACCCTGTTCACCAGATTACGAGTCCACCGCTCTTAACCACTACACCACACTGGCTCTCTGAGGAAGCCATGACTACAGTGTCATAATGCCTGGAAGTTGGGCCTGTAGGAGGAGCCGGGACAGACATTTAAAACCAGAATGAAAATATTGCTTGTGTAAAAATATATTTAAGGTTTCGGGGCGGGTTCAGAAAGGGGATTGATAAGTGTCCATTAAAGAAAGGGGAGCAAGATCTGGGGATGGAATCACAACAGTTGATGCTGAAAACAGAGAAAATTGTTCATCCAAGGAGAAGCTGAAAAGCTGCATGAAAATGTTACAAGGCTGGAGCCCAGGTGCTAAGTTGGTGTTAAGAAAAGCAAAGCCACTCAGAGTTAACAGCACTTCTGAAAGCAGATGAAAAGGTGTATGTCGTAATAGACCCTTCAGAGGGTGAATCTCAGATGCTCAAACAACATCATGCTCAATCAGGGCACCAGGGAATGGACAAGACAGGCTCTCCGTACCCCTGGGGATATTTTATGCACAAAACTTTTAAGATAACAGTGCAAGAAATTAGCTCACCTTGCCATTATGCCTAATGCTTAGTTGATTGCTTTCACAGGCAATCACTGGCTGAATCCCTGGAGCTTTGGTAAGAATTAAGAATAATTATAAGGGAAAGAAGCATCACCTTGGCAACCTTCCAGTGGCGCTCGTGGCACAGGTGCAGAGCAGAAGAAAAACATGTTTATGGGATCTCACAGAAGTGTCTCCCTGGTGTCGACATGGCCATTAACGGACAAAGCACTTTCATAAAATTGGGGACCAATATATTATTTTACGATATATGTGAACGTGTTTGTGTTTGAACAAACACCATGGAATCATCTCAGAACAATTGTGAGTTCATTAAACTACTTCTAGGGGGTGCCATACACCCATGATTTCCCGTTCATGGCAACCCATGTCGGAAGTGCTGATTTTTTTGGTGAATTTCCTTAAAAAGCTCAAAAACATCAACCCCACCCCTGCAAAAATAGCTCAACAACTTTGCCAGCCCCCCAGCAACTGTTGTGTCCGGGTGTTCATTTTGAAAAATGGCAACCCTAGTTTTGGCAAAGCATGAGGCTCTTAATTTCAGGGTTGTGGGTTTGGCCCCCTGCAAGATTCCTCATGGCCCCTTCCAACTCTGGATTTCAATAAGTTTAGGGTTGGCGAGTGTTTTGAGACCAGGGGGCCACATTCTCTTCTGCATAACCTTCAGGGGGCCACATGTCAGTGTCAGATGCAAAAGTGGGTGGAACAATAATTGCACATCTTACCTATGCAAAGTAGCCTAGCTCTTCCTCAAGTGTTATCCTCTATCCATCAAGGCAAGCAGAGAGCATTATCAGAGCACCAGGACACATTTCAGCGGAGGGGAAGCATTCAGGAAGGACTCAAAACAGGGCTGGTGGCAGGATTGGCTAAGGAGGGGTGTGTGACCTACAGACAGCTCTGAGGGCCAGATGGGGAGGCTTGGAGGCCCTTTGGCCTGAGGCTCCACATCCGTGCTTTACTGAATCAGAACATGGAATAATCAAGATCAATATGGTCAGTGCTTTTTTTTCTTTAAAAATGTTTAGGAGTACTCTCAATTTTCCTATTCATATTGAAATACTGTCCCTCAATGAGGCCAAACTTTGAATTCACAAAATGTTTCTGTGTCCCCCCAGAAAAACACTGGATGTCGTATTGTCTGCTTTGACTCACAGGCAGGCCTGAAAAGAATTGAGTGTTCGTTCTGTAGATTTAAGAACAGTTTTATTTTCAGGTAGGTAGCCGTGTTGATCTGACGCAGTCAAAATAAATAAAAAAGTTTAAAAAAATTGTCCAGTAGCACTTTATTGACCAACTAAGTTTGTTCTGGGCTTTCGTGCGCATCCACACTTCTTCAGATACCAACAATTTTATTATTTATATAATTTGTTACATATCTAAATAATAAACAATATATATAATAGCACACACACACACACATATATATAATTTAATAATTCCAACTCTACAAATCTATGATTCTGTGATGGTTCTTAATTTTCTTTAGTGATAATTTTATCTTTTTTTTTTATCCACCGCTTTGAGATTGTTGTCACAATCTGGCGGCTATACATATCATGAAATAATGCCATAGTAATAAAAATGAATGAAAGGAAAACAGGAACAACCAGGTGGAAGAGAACATAAATAAATGCGTGCATGGGGGGAGGGAGGCTTCAACCCCCCAAATCAAAGTTGCCAGCTTGCATTCCCAATAGTGCAATGAACACCTGGGCACCCGCCTTTCCACTCCCACTTTGGCTTCTTTCCCTGTCTCCTGGGTGCTTTGTTGAAAAGCTCCTGGACAATAAGGGTTAAAGAAAGAGAATCCGATGTCTAGAGAGGACTGGGAAGAGATATTTCATGCCCCCAACCCACCCTTTCATGCCCCCAACCCACCCTTAACCCCCCCACCTCTGCCCATTCCCCATGGCTGCAAACGGCACAGTGTAGGAGGCGAGGTGCGTATTAACGCAAAGGGGAGGCTTCCCTCCCTTGCACAGTCAGGTGGGTGCCAAGTGGGGGAGGGTCCGGGTATAGGATTTGGAGGACCAGACCATGTCATTACCGAGGAGGCAGGTTTAGTCATTGTTTGAGGACTATCCCTGCCTCCAGGTCTGGTCCTGACCGGAAGGATACAGGAATCAGCAAGGGAAACCCACATGACCTGAAAGTTGCTGTGCAATGCCAGGTCAATGATGAATAAAACCACTGCCATCCACAACCTGATTGTGGATGGAGGATTTGACCTGGCATGTGTGACAGAGACCTGGTTGGATGAAGCAGATGGGCCTGTCCTTGCCTCTGCTTGCCCACCAGGTTCTCTTACGCACAGCAACCCAGGTCATGTGGGCGGGGGGGGGGGGTTGCAGGAAGTCATTAGTCTGCACCAGGCGTCCTATTGAGAAGACCCAGTTTTCTGAGTGCATGTTCTGGAAGTTGGGCAATACAGGCAGTACAGGATTCCTTTTGGTGTACCAACCTCCCCGCTGCACCAGGGATTCCCTGCCCGAGCTGCTTCAGGTCGTGGTGGATATGCTCCTGGAGACACCTAGCTTGGTTGTCTGGGGCAGCATTTCCCAACCTTGGGCCTCCAGCTGTTTTTGGACTACAACTCTCATAATCCTCAGCTAGCAAGACCAGTGGTCAGGGATGATGGGAATTGTAGTTCGAAAACAGCTGGAGGCCCAAGGTTGGGAAACACTGGTCTGGGGGATTTTAACATCCATGCCGACACGACCTTACAAGGGGCTGCTCCACCGTGGGAGCAGGGCCAGGGCGGGAGAGTACTAGAGTTCTGTCTAGTCCTGTTACATGGGATCAGTTCCAATCTGTTACCTCCGAGGATGTGGACAGGCTGCTTGGACAAGTGAAACCGACCACCTGTCTCCTTGATCCTTGTGCATCCTGGCTGATAAAAGTGAGCTGGGAAAGGCTGGGCGATGGGCTCTGCGGGGTGGTGAATGCTTCCCTCTGTGAGGGAGCCTTCCCAGACCCGATGAAAGAGGCAGTCATTAAACCGCTTCTTAAAAAAAACACCTGGCCAATTTAGCCAACTATCGCCCAGTCTCATATCTGCCATTCTTGGGCAAGGTGATTGAGTGGGTGGTTGCCGAACAACTCCAAGCACGCCTGGAGGATGTGGACCATTTGGATCCCTTCCAATCGGGATTCAGGCCTCACCATGGGACTGAAACTGCCTTGGTTGCGCTGGTTGATTATCTCCGGAGGGCTAGGGACAAAGGTGAGAGCTATTTCCTAGTTCTGCTGGATCTCTCAGCGGCCTTTGACACCAGCAACCATAACATCCTTCTGGACCATCTAGAGGGGCTGGGAGCTGGGGGCACTGTTATACGGTGGTTCCGCTCCTTTCTCCTGGGCCGTGTCCAGAAAGTGGGGGGGGGGTAAGTGTTCAGACCCCTGGGCTCTCACTTGTGCGGTGCCTCAGGGTTCCGTCCTCTCCCCCATGCTTTTTAATATCCATATGAAGCCGCTGGGAGAGATCATCAGGGTATTTGGACTGGGTGTTCATTAGTATGCAGATGACACCCAGCTCTACCTCTCCTTTAAATCAGAACCAGTGAAGGCGGTGAAGGTCTTGTATGAGTGCCTGGAGGCAGTTGGAGGATGGATGGCGGCTAACAGAGGTTGAATCCTGACAAGACAGAAGTACTGTTTAGGGTGGACAGGGAGCGGGTGGGTGTGGGGGATTCCCTGGTCTTGAATGGGGTAACTGTGCCCCTGAAGGACCAGGTGTGCAGCCTGGGAGTCATTTTGGACTCACAGCTGTCCATGGAGGCGCAGGTTAACTCTGTGTCCATGTTTTCTCCAGCTCTGCATCTGCTCCTCAAGCCACAGAGAGACTCCAGAAGGTTGCCAGGGCAATGCTTCCCCGCCTCATAAATATTCTTATTTTTCCTGGAGATTTCTCCAGAGATTCATAATTTCTCACACTGAGTCTGAAAAGTCTGGTGCATAAAATATCCCCTGTCTTGTCAATTCCCTAAACAGCTGCAGACGGTGAGAGGGATAGAGCAAAAAGCCTACATCACAAATGAAAAGTGGCTGTGCTCTTCCTTCTTTCCCTCGCGCTTTTAGGACACCCCAAACGGGCTAGTTTTAAATGTCACCACAAACATATTTTTGAGGGTGGCAGGTTGTGCACAACCATCTCATCCCCCTGCAATCCCAAGGGATGTGTTAGAGCGCCCCAACCTTCCAGGTGGCCCCTGAAAGCCTATTTTGGTTTAAGAGAGGGATGAACCTAAATATTGTTTTCAGGGTGGGTTGCTTGGACCCCCTATATGAATTTCCTCTTGTTCTTGATCACAAGGAATGGGTTTCAAGTCCCCCTGACCTATGTGGCCCCTTCAGCCCTCATTTTGGATTAAGGGCCCAATGAACCTGAATGTTTTGCTTGAGATGGGCACAACCAACTCATCAATTCTTTTCTTTTAATAGTTTTTATTTGACTTTACAAGTATAAGATTATAACAATACAGCCATACATATCTATATTTAAAGATCTATCCAAATCTTTGGACTTCTCACCTTCACCTCCATGGGTTTTCAACTGCATACTGTTCAATAGTCCATATTTTACATCACTCCAGTTTCTCCATAGCAATTGCTACATTACAAGTGTTATTGCAATCCTGCTAATGTTTTCATCTGCTTACAGTGGTCATCAACTCATCAAATCTGATCAGGAGGAATGGGTTTTGATTTCCCCCAATCTTCCACATCCTCCCTGAAACGCACCCCTTTTTTAAAGTTAAGGGTCCAATGGAGCTAACCATTTTTGTGGGATTCATGCTCTCTATAAGTGTGGTCTGTTGCATGTCCCCACAGCCATCTATGGGTCCCAGAAACACAAGGGTCCTGAACACAAGGATCATAAAATTCCCGCACCACTTTGATTGCGCTACGCACCCTGATTGCTTCTTGGTGTCTGGAGTACGGATGGCTCCCGCCTCCCGTGATTCTCCAATATAGTTTTGGAAGTTCCAGGCAGCTGTAAAAGTTCTAAACAGTTCTATAAAGTTTTTAAAAGTGCTAATACTTATGAGTAGTAATGTTACAGATACAGTGATTCCAACTTTACATTTCGGGGTGACCTTTTTTCACAACAGAGAAGAATTAGTCCCCTTTTCAGTATTTCTAAGCAAAGGTTCATCCCATTATAATACAGGGAGTGGGGTTTGTTTGTTTGTTTGTTTTTGAAGTCAAAAAGTTATAACCCTAGTGCATACTCTATTTTTCTTGGTTATATGCAGCAACAAGGGCAGCTCCCACTCTTCTTCCTGGCTAGCCCTCCCTTCCCTATTTTGCTCTCCTTTGGCCTAACTGCAGCAAAGGCCATTTTCTTTGCTTTCCGGTCCACCTAAGCAACAGTTGCCCAGGCTGACCAGAACTGCCTTGTCCTTCACTGTTTTATCTACCCCCCTCCCCAAGCAACAAGCCTTCACCCTTTCCTTTCCTCTTCTTCCTCCTCCTCCTCTGTTTCATTGTCATTCGCTTTCCCACAACATTCCCACCACTGGAGAGACCTGTCAGGAGTAAGCATGGACCAATGGTACCAAATAGTATGGGAAACAGCCCTACTGGAAAAAATAACCAATAAACTGAAACTGACATGGGGACAAATAGAAGAAGACACCTTCACCCCTGTATGGCTCCCCTTTATCACACACACAGCCCAACAAGACAATGACAAAAGCCCACCAACAGCATACAAATCAATATGGCTAACCTGATCCAAAACACCCACCCACCCCACTCACACACGAAAACAAAGACCACCACAGCCAACCACAAATGAACAACCACACCCATGGCCAACCCAAACCTCTCTCACCACCAAAGGAACACAAGTGAACAGCAAAGAACCTGCACAAGCAATGCTGACACCAAACCCTATATATAGTAAGTAAAATAGAAACATCGCCACCCAATCCAACCCCCACCCGTCTTCCCCCATCCCCCTTTTCTTCATAATGTCTCAACAAATGAAACTGAACTGTAAAAATGTTACATGGAAAAAAATACTAGAGACATTGCACACTTTTGTAAATCATCAATTTTTAAATAAAAAACCGCCAAAACATTACCACCACTGTGGAAATGTCCGCCTGGAGCTCCCTCCTCCATAATACGCTCCCTTCTTACTACATTCAGTGGAAACTTTCGAGGATTTTTCTCAGGAAGTGAAATGAAACAGGGGCGGGGGGGGGGCAGGAATTGAATTATTGGGGGGGGGTTAGAGATGACAGTTGAGCGGGTAAGATTCTGGCCAAATGTGGACCTAGGTCCCTGTGTATATGGTCTGAAGGCGCAAAATGTTAACAACACCTTTGCTGAGGCTGAAGAGAATAAGCAGAGGCCTAAATATAGGACAACTGGCTTATTACACCAGAAGCTTAACATGAGTCAACAGTGTGATGCAGCAACTTTTTTAGATATTAAATAATAATATTGATTACCCGCCCTCACTGTAAGGTCCCTGCATGGCTCACAAAATTTTAAAATACAGCATTGAAAGGTGTGTTTTTTTAAATTATACAGTTAGGTGGAAAAGATAACAAATTCTAACTCTAATAAAAATAATGTTGAAATCGTAGTCTGCTTCAACAGAAGTATAGTGTCCAGATTAAGGCAAGTAATAGTCCCACTCTATTCTGCCTTGGTCAGACCACACCTGGAATATGGTGTCCAGTTCTGGGCACCATAAATTAAGGAAGAGATTGATGAGTTGGCAGGTATGAGGTGGAGAATGACCAAGATGACCAAGGGCCAGGGAGGAATGGGGGAGACCACCTCTCCATCCTGACCCTCCCAGGGAGGAGGAAGAGGAAGACAGTGTAGATTTACAACAGGGGTTTGAGAGAAGTCACAGCTCAGAGGCAGATGAGGGGGAAAGTTGGGAAATCATGGGAGAGCCAGAGCAACACCTGGCTGACACGTCAGAGCAACACCTGGCTGAAACCATTCTAGACCCACCATGTCCCAGAACCCAGCGAGCCTTAAAAGTAGGAGAGCAAGAATCCCCTCATTACAGCTTTACTTGCGTCCCAGACGATTCTTTTTTCCACCGTAGTATTCATATTTATCTCAAAGTAGTCCTTCAAAACTTTTTGGGCCTTCTTGGTAATTTCCTGATCTCTGAACAAATTGTCATTCATCTTCCATCTAAAGGATCCGGTTGGTAGTAATGTCATATCCATCTTTACTGCGTTATGGTCGGAGCAGGTCTTTGGGCAGATTTCCACTTTTCTGGCCTTAGGTGCCAGGCCTCTAGATATCCATATTTGGTCGATTCTTGTCCAGGTCAGTTGGGCTTCAGAAAAGAATGTTCCCTCTCTTCCTAGTGGGTTCTTTGTCCTCCAGATGTCAATCAAATCCATATTGTCTGTCATTTCAAAGAAAGTTTTAGGTAGTCTGCCGTCTTTTGTGACATTTTGACTTTGTGACTTGTCCATGTTAGTTGATACGACCCCATTCATATCTCCCATCATTATGATGTTGTTGTAGTCCAGATAATCCAGCATAGTCTCCTGCAGCTTCTTGTAAAATTCCGATTTCCCTTCATTAGGTGCATAGATTCCTAATATCAACAATTTCTCTCCTTGGTGTTGTATCTCAATTGCCAAAATTCTTCCATGTTCATCTTTAAATAAGAATTTGGGTGACAGGCTCTCTTTCGCATATATCACCACACCTCTCTTCTTAACTTTGTCCGACGATATAAATTCCTGGCCCAATCTTTTATTTATTAACACTTTTCTATGGAGCCTTGTCACATGTGTTTCCTGTAGGCAAATAATGTCCAATTGTTCTTTTTTTAATATATGAAATATTTTCTTCCTTTTTTCCGGAATGTTACAACCATTTATATTCCAGCTCAACAGTTGCAGAGACATCCTGAATTAATCTGGTTATTTTTCAAGGGGTGGTATCTTGTTCTCGGGATCTTCAGGTTCCAAAGGTGCTGGTGCTGGTACTGACGTTGCCCCAGGCCCAGAAGGTAGTTCAATTCCTTTTTGAAGGTCCTCTCCGTATGCAGACAGAAATTTGTCTCTCTCTTCCGATGTTCTAATTTTGACCTTTCTCCCTCTAAAGGTAAAGGATATTCCTTGGGGGAATTCCCACCTAAATGTAATTGCGTTGCTCCTTAATTATTTGGCAAGTTCAGAATAGGCGGCTCTAAGGTCCAACAGTTGTCTAGGAATATCTTTGTAAATTTCAATTCTTCTGTCCAAAATATCCAGTGACTTTCCGTAGTGTAGGCCCAAAATCTTGTCCCTTTCCTCCTTTGATCTCAATGTTATCAAACAGTCTCTGGGCCTCTCCTTTTTTATAAATCTTCCAAGCCTGAAAGCAGACACAATTTTAAAATCCTTTTCCTCCAAATTCCAGAACTTGGAGAATTCTTTGGTTAAGAACTCAGCTAGGTTTCCTTCTTCTGCCTCTTGTAGCGACCTAATCCTCAAATTATTCTCACGATTTCGCAGTTCTATCATAGAAAGATAAATCTGATGTTCCCCTACTTGTTTAGTGAGTGGTCTTACCTCTTGTTCTAAATTTTCTAATTTTTGTCTGGTGTCCTCAGCCAATTTCCGATTTTCTGCTGTGGCCTCCGTCAACTGTCCAATTGCCTGTGTGTTCTGTGCCACTTGTCCAGTTAATTTATTTAGACATTCTGTATTTTGGTCAATCTTTGCTGTTTGCTCATCTGCTTTCTTGTCCAAAGCTTCCAATTTTTCAAAGATTTTATCTAAAATAGAAGCAGATGCTCCTGAGGCCATATCTTCCAATTGTAACTGCTCTATTTCTCCCTCTTTTTCCTGTGACGAGGCAACTTCTTCTACTTCTGAAGGCAAAGTAGGTACAGATGATCTACGTGTCTGTGAGGCTGAGGTTAGAGTTGTCAAAGTTGTTTGTCTAACTCTTCCTCTTCTTCTTGTGCCACTCATTCCAACGTTATCTATCAGTCAAGGTCACGCTGAGTTATTCCCATGGGAATAGAAAGGCCCAGAGAAAGCAAACAGCCGGGGAATCGAAAGTAAATGTAAAGTCACTGTTTTAATCCAATCCTCTAGAGGGAGCTTAAAATGTCTTTCAGAGTCTAATTTAATGTCCAGGAACCTTCAAGTACAAATATTTAGCAGAGTTGATATTAATAGTCACTTTGTTACAAACAGTGCTTACTGGTCTCCAAAAGAATGTTTCAAATTAGGAGGTCTAAGTACCCTCAGATTGTTGCAAGTTCCAATATACAGTATCCAAATCTGCAATACTGACAGCTCAGTCTCTCAAAGCTCAGGCAGCTCCGGACCCTGGGTTTCACCTTTTAATTGTAATCCAATAAAAGAAGGAAAGTCAAATGCAAATGATAATTCCAAATCATGAACTTAAAGTCTTTACTTTAGATTGCAGGTTCAGTGGGTGCTTAGATCAGTAAAGTTAAAAGTTCTTTTTTTTTTCAGCCTCCACTCCTCCAGCTCTTTGCTTTTTAAAGTTCAATGGCAGCGGAAGACGGACTTCCTGTTTCCACGTCTCTCCGCTCTCAGCCAAGTTCAAATCTTTTAATTCAACTTTTAGTCTCTAATTTAAAGTGATTCAGTCTTTACTCACGAGTAAGTTGGTTTTGGTTCCGGATCCGAATTTCACAGGAAAAGGGATCAGCGCTCACCGGCAGCAGCAGCGCGGCTTCGCTCCGCAGATTGCGAAACGGCTCACAGCGCCGCCACCCCCCTCCACGCTCCGGAGCCCCTTACGGGGTTCCTTTGACGTTTGGGGGGTCACTTTACAGAATGCTGTAAAGAAAAGGACACAAAATGAGAAGAAAGATAAGATTCTGGATAAAATAAAAGAATTAGAGAAGAAGTTAAGATTAAATCCGAAGTCACAGCCAACTCTGAGAGAAATTAAACTTTATCAAACACAATATTCTAAATTGATAAATCAGGAAATAGAATGGAAGGTTAAATCAATGAAACAAAAAACGTTTGAGTCGGCGAATAAATGTGGAAAACTGCTAGCTTGGCAGTTGAAGAGAAGACAAAGATTAAATACGGTCACAAACTTAGAGGTTGAAGGAAAAAACATTCAGAATCCTGTGGACATTAGAAAGTGTTTCCAGAGATACTTTAAAAAATTATACACCCAAGGGCCGCAAGATGAGGTTGAGATTAAACAATTTTTGGCAAAAAATGGACTATCCAAACTGTCACAAGAAAATAGGACAATCCTGAATTCTAAAATAACACGACAGGAGATTGAACAAGCCATTCAGAACATGCAACTGGGCAAATCTCCAGGGCCAGATGGGCTGACCTCCAAGTACTATAAGACATTAAAAGACTATTTGATACAACCTTTGATGGAGGTCAGCAATGAAATTTTGGAGGGGAAGAGGGCACCGGAGTCGTGGAAGGAAGCGTTTATCACATTAATACCAAAGACGGAAGCTGAAAAGACACAACTTAAGAACTACCGTCCCATCTCCCTTTTAAATGTGGATTACAAAATATTTGCAGACATTTTGGCAAGTAGATTTAAAAAAGTTTTAAACGAAGTAATCCATAAGGACCAGGCAGGCTTTCTCCCAGGTAGACATTTGTTTGCTAACACAAGGAACATTATTGACATTTTGGAACTTTTGCAAACAGATATAAACACAAAAGCAGTCTTAATTTTTATAGACGCGGAGAAGGCCTTTGACAACATCTCCTGGAAATTTATGATGGGAAATTTAAAAGAGATGGGAGTGGGACGGGGTTTTGAGAATGGGATTGAGGCGATATATTCAGAGCAGAAAGCTAAACTGATAGTTAATAATGTGGTTACAGAAGAGTTTAAAATTGAAAAAGGAACACGACAAGGTTGCCCTATCTCCCCTTTGTTATTTATTTCGGTTCTGGAAGTGCTATTGAATATGATTAGAGGGGACCGGTTGGTGGAAGGAATTCAGGTCGGACAGAAACAATATAAATTAAAAGCTTTTGCAGATGACCTGGTTTTGACCCTGCAGGAGCCAGAGTCTAGTACGAAAAGAGTATTACAACTGATTAATGATTTTGGTCGGGTGGCTGGATTTAAATTAAATAAACAGAAAACTAAGGTTTTGGGGAAAAATTTGACAGATACAGAGTCAGAACGGTTTCAGAAAGAGACAGAACTTAATGTGGTTAAAAAAGTAAAATACCTAGGGGTAAACATAACAGCAAAAAATCTAAGTCTATTTAAGGATAATTATGAAAAATGCTGGGCAGAAATTAAGAGAGACTTAGATAGTTGGTCAAAATTGAAACTTTCTTTGTTAGGCCGAATTGCTGCTATCAAGATGAATGTATTGCCAAAGATGTTGTTTTTATTTCAAACACTTCAGGTTTTGGACAGGACGGAGTGCTTTCAGAAGTGGCAGAGAGATATTTCTAAGTTTGTCTGGCAGGGCAAAAAGCCCAGAATTAAGTTTAAGATATTAACTGACGCGAAAGAAAGAGGGGGCTTTGCCCTGCCAGATCTAAAGTTGTATTACGAGGCCGCAGCGTTCTGCTGGCTAAAAGACTGGCTACTTCTTGAAGACACTGACGTGTTGGATTTGGAAGGGTTTAATAATGCTTTTGGATGGCATGCATATTTATGGTATGACAAGGTTAAAGCAAATAAGGCCTTTAAGAACCATATTGTCAGAAAATCACTGTTTAATGTCTGGACAAAATATAAAGACTTGCTGGAAAATAAAACTCCAAGGTGGCTTTCACCTTTGGAAGCCAAGGCCCGAAAAAGACCCAATATGGAGGCTAAATGGCCTAAATATTGGGAAATACTAGAAAAAGATGGAGACAATTGGAAATTGCAGAGAAAATGAAGGATAAAGTGCGAGACTGGTTACATTACGCTCAGATTAAAGAAGTTTTTAAGAATGACAAGAAATTAGGGTTCCAGGTGGAGAAATCGAAACTAGAAACAGAATTGTTAGAACCAAAGACTAAGGTACTTTCAAGGATGTATAACTTGCTGTTAAAATGGAATACACAAGATGAAATGGTTAAATCGGCTATGATAAGGTGGGCACAGGACATTGGGTATAATATTATGTTTGAAGACTGGGAAAGGTTGTGGAGTACTGGATTGAAATTTACTGCATGCAATGCTTTGAAAGAAAATGTAATGAAAATGATATATAGATGGTATATGACCCCAGTCAAACTTGCAAAAATTTACCACCTGTCTGATAATAAGTGTTGGAAATGTAAAGAGTGTGAAGGAACATTTTTCCACCTCTGGTGGACTTGCCCTAAAGTGAAGGCGTTCTGGGAAATGATTTATAATGAACTGAAAAAGGTATTTAAATATACCTTCACTAAGAAACCAGAGGCCTTTCTTTTGGGTATTGTCGGCCAAGGGGTGGTAAAGAAGGACCGGACATTTTTTATGTATGCAACAACAGCAGCAAGGATACTACTGGCAAAGCACTGGAAAGCTCAAGAGCTACCCACACTGGAAGAATGGCAGATGCAACTGATAGACTACATGGAACTGGCTGAGATGACCGGCAGAATTCGTGACCTGGGAGAAGAGAGGATTGAGGAGGATTGGAAGAAATTTAAGAACTATTTACAAAAACATTGCAACTTGAGCGAATGCTAAGCAGGATGCTAGATCATAAATAATTGAGCACCACTAACTTAGATGATCTAAGAAAATAAGTGAGACTGAGAAAATATAACTCTTTTTGAGAACTAGAAGATTATGAAATATAGAAGGGATATAAGAATGCAAATAAGATAACAAATTGCTGGTAAAAAGTTATAACGATGAAAGTGGGAGCGGGAGATGTGAGGAAGTCCAAAAAAAAAAAAAGTGAAACTATGTTAAGATTTTTGTTATATTGCTTGTTACATTTATTCTTATTGTAAACTCCAATAAATATTATATATATATAAAAAAATAAAAGTAGGAGAGCAAAGAGCTCAAAGACAGAGGGTACTTAGTAGCACCCGTAGAGGAGGTGATGATGAATGAGGAAGTGAAAGAGCCGGGGGCTGGAGATTCACTTGGAAAAATAACAGGAGTGACAGTGGACATCCTTCTTCCGTTCCAAGAATAATAACAAAATTTTGGTAATGTGAATTCCCTGTGATTTATGTGATCTATATCGTCCAAAGTATTAACAAATTTTCAGACAAATCTAAATTTCATAACTACTTCCATTAAGTTGGTTGGTTCTACATGATCAAATGAGGGTAACGATTTTTTTAAATTGAAACATTATTTTTCAAGAACATCACTTCTCTACCTTCTTGAAAAATAGTATTTTAAGAATCAGATGCTATCTTTAGTTTTTGCTGTCAGGTGCTCCTTTGCGTTCAGATCAGGTCTCAGCAACATAATGTAGCATTTGGGAATGAAGATGCAGCCCAGGAGCCCAGCACTGGAGGCCAAGATGGAGAAAACCTGAACGGCTACCATGTATTTCCCTTTGGTGCTCAGGTAGGTGGGCACAAAGGACACCCAAACACTGCAGAAGACCAGCATGCTGAAGGTGATCAGCTTGGCTTCATTGAAGGCCCCAGGCAGCTTCCTGGCTAGGAAAGCCACCGTGAAGCAGATGGCAGCCAGGAAGCCCATGTAGCCAAGAGCACCATAGAACATGGCCACAGACCCTTCGTTGCATTGCAGGATGATCTCCCCAGGCTGGGAGTGCATGTCAGAGTCTGGGAATGGTGGCGATATCCCCAGCCAGATCATGCAGATGACAACTTGGACACAGGAACAGGAAATGACAATGGAGTTGGCCAGACTCTTCCCCAGCCATCTCCTCACTGAGTTCCCTGGCTTGGTGGCCAGGAAGGCCAGAACCACAGTGATGGTTTTTGCCAACACAGAAGAAACAGCAACAGAGAAGATGATGCTGAAGGCTGTTTGTTGGAGAAGGCAAGTCCCTTTCCTTGGCCTCCCAATGAACAGGAAGGAGGACAAAAAGGAAAGCAGGAGGGAGACCAGGAGGATGTAGGAGAGGTCCCGGTTGTTGGCTTTGACTATGGGAGTTTCGTTGTATTTAATAAAGATTCCTAAAACAAAGCTTGTGGCTAAGGACCCCAGTAGGGCAAGGGAAAGTAGGACAACCCCCAGAGATTCTTCATAGGCTAGGAAAGTGATATGCTTGAACACACATTGATCTCGGTTCATGTTTGGATGCTGATTTTCTGGGCATTTTTTGCAATGGTCTGCATCTGCAAGAGAGAGAGAGAGAGAGAGAGAGAGAGAGAGAGAGAGAGAAAGTAATATCTAATACACTGCATTCAGCCAAGCCCTGAACAGTATCTAGCCTCTTGGGAGAGATTCAGTTGTAGATCAAGTCAGTGTGAGGCAGCCAAAGATCACTACAGATATTTAATTAGGTTTTTCTAAACATTAGCTCTACCCCGAAGAAATTTGGAACAGATTCCAGGGCTGGAGATCCCCAGCTTGGCCTCTGGCAGGTTGGGCTGCTTGGAGCCCCCTATATCAGGGCCAAAAGGAGGATCAGGGGTCTGTGCAGAAGTCTAATATCTACCCTAGTTCCATAACAATCTCCCTCCTGAAGGACCCCGGGACAGTTAAGTCTAGTCAAAGACAACTATGGGATGCAGCATTCATCTCGCTTCAGGCTGAGGGAGCTGGTGTTTGTCCACAAACAGCTGTCTGGGTCATGTGGCCAGCATGACTAAACCGCTTCTGGTGCAAAAGGACACCATGACGGATGCCAGAGCTCAGAGAGAAACGGGACCTCAGCCCGTCGCGTAGTGGTTTAGACCTCCCTCCTTCACATTTGATCATATTTTTATATATATGATGTTGATGATGATGATACATTTTAGAACAATATCGTAAACTATAATCATAAAAAGAGATTGATGATGATGAGAATTTGAATCACCCAGTTCACTCCCACACATGAAGCATACCAGCCTTGTCCTGCCCAGAAATGGTTTGGAGAGATTCCTGACTGAACCCTTCTCTCTTCCCCAAGGCCAGCCTTTCCCTTGGAGTCACCCACCTTCCTGAGTGGAGATGGTCCCTTCTGCACAGGGAAGACATTCATAACAGCAAAGAGGCTTCCCTTCCTGAATCACCTTGACGGATCCAGGGCGACAGCTTTCCACACACCTGGAAGTAGGAATGGTCTAGGTACAAAGACGAAGAGCGTCAATGAGAATTGTTCTTTGAGACATAGTATCTGCTGCAGCATCTTGCCTATAGCTTGAAACTAAGCATTTCCCATCACTGTCCATTACATGAATTATTCATGATTAAATTCAGGGAAAAACAAAGGACCTCCATTAAATAAAGTTCTGTATATGGGCCATGAGCTATTCACTACCGATAAAATACATGCAACAAGAGAAAAGCAAGGAACCCCCCTTTCCCCAGACACACAGTTTAGCAGGAAGCCTCCTTTGGCACCCAGCTGAGCAGAGGAGCTGTAGGAACTACCGTATTTTTCGCTCTATAACACGCACCCGACCATAACACGCATGTAGTTTTTAGAGGAGGAAAATGCATAGGCATGCCACCCATAGGCATTCCCTCCATAACACGCACAGACATTTCCCCTTACTTTCTAGGAGGAAAAAAGTGAGTGTTATGGTGCAAAAAATACAGTATCTGGAACAACAGCCCAGTGCTGGAGTTGACAGGCAAGTGAGGGCAGCAGCCCACAGAACAGGGAGCACTTATTAGAGCTCATAGAAAAGACAGCAAAATGACAGGCATCATTCCCACTCCCCGTCACCTGATTGAGCCACTTGGGCCACACAATGGCCTCCTGGTCGATGGAGCACTTCAGGTCTGGGGATCCCTGTCTGTCGATACTCCCAAACTTCACTCTGAGGACGGATTTATTGGGGAAAACCACCCAGTTCACAATGTCCAAGTCGGATGCCAGCTCCCCGTTCTCATCCAAATACACTCTGGCCATGGAAGAATTGTAGAACTGGGTGTTTCCTAGGAAAGGGTGGAGCTGGAACAGAAGCAAAGATGAGAGCATTTAGAATAAAGGGAAGCATAGGCCCCTGTTTTGCTAGCCCAGAAATGGAAAGTCAGCGAGGTCCCAGCTAAGAGAGCAAGAAGAAGATACATTGAAAGAAGTTCGGAAAGCATTTATTGAATATATGGAAAATAACAGTATACAGCTGAAAACGGTGGCAGCATTAAGATAAATTCAACCACGTAAATAATGTTTGATGGATGTAAATAATGTTTGAATGGTTATAGCAAAATATACAGGGGTGTATAAGATGTAAAATGAACCATGGAAAGAGAAGAAGGGAAGTCATCAGATATTTTAGAGTTTCTAAAATGTTTATTTGGAATTGTTCGATTGAAAATTTAATAAAAATTATCTAATAATAATAATAATAATATGGAAGCATACTGACAATCCACTTCCCCTTTGCTTAGAGCTGGTTGCAAACTCAAATAGTAATGGAGGGATCTTGTCACTTTTGGTTCATACTGTTTTCTCTCTCACACACACTCCAATCTTAAATTCAGTTCTTCACATTTCTGAAGCATTTTTTAAATAATAATAATAGAAACTCATCAGAATTCTTCAGCATTTCTGTGTGATTTTCTCCTAGTAAGCATGTTTTTTGAAGGAAGCTGCCCCCTTGGATTGTTTTAGAAAGAGTGAATTAGGTTCGTTCTTCCTTTCAAGGCAAACTGAATGAAATCTCCAATATGGGCTTCAGCAGGGAAAGGCAGGAGCTTGGTGGAGGGAGCAGAGAGCCAGAGCAGAGTCAAGCGGGTGTCAAAGGAATAGAGACTAGAGACAGCCTGATCAATGTCATCTCCCCTGCCAAAAATAATTCCAACTTGCGGGGAAAGGAGAATTGGGCAAATGATGGGAGCAGTTGCTCGGGGACCTGTGCAATGAGGCAAGAATAAGAATAGCAAACAGAAATGAAAAATGTATATGTATTAAGGAAAGTTTATTTTTTATATATATTTTTATTGATTTTTAGCATACAAAATTATAAAACGTACCACATAGTTTATCACAAATACATTCTTCTTGGACTTCCATCAGCACCTCTGATAATCCTCCGACTGAATCACTTCTTATGCCTTTCTTAACTTAATATTGCCTTTACATCTCTTAAGTATAGAGATGTATTAAGGAAGGTTTAAAATGGAAAATGGGTAATGTGTTTTGCAAACTTTGGGTTTTTTCCATTGTAGTTTTTTTCTAAAGGGCTCTGGGCTCTTGCTGAGATTAAGATCAACTAACTGGTTGCTGTTCTTTGCTAGCTAACATTTGAGTGTTGTAACCTTAGATCATGTGATGAAGGTATTGGATTGCAATATCTCCTTTTTGAAGGGAGTTGCCTTTTTGTCTTTGGCTCCAAAACTCAATAGAGTTTTGTAAAGGAAGCTCTCCAGAAGGTAAAGCAAACAGCCTGGAGGCTGAAAGGCAGGAGAGAGAGAGATGGAGAGAGAGAGAGAGAGAGAGAGAGAGAGAGAGAGAGAGAGAGAGATCCCGAGCCTGTGCTGGACAGAATGATGTTCTCATTCTGTTATAAAGAGTTCTGTGAGTAAAGAGTGAATAATATTTCTATGGGCCCAGACAATAATTCATTTCCAAAAGGAAATGAATGCTTCCAGTTCTTATGCTTCCAATCATTTCAAACTGCACAATATTCAATATCTGCACACTACAATTGATTGTCATGCTCAGTTGAGATGTCTATGAAGGGAAAGAAAATACCTGCCATGGCTGTAGCCTTTGAAGTTCCATTCTCTCAGTTCCCCTCTGCTTAAATCTAGATGAATATGCAGCATTTAAGGCACGAGCCACGGCTTGCAGAGTGTTGTAGATCCTGTAGCTGTCTAGAGAGAGGATTCTTTCCAGATCATCTTGGGAAAGTCTCTCCAGTTTCCCTCTCTCTCTGCATCTTGTCCGGCCTTTCACTGAGAATGCATGCTTTGAATAGGAACAATTAAAAGCATCCTCCCAAAACTTCTTAATACCAAAGAAAAAGGGTAGAAAATCACCGTATTTTGCCCCTTTACTTGTCTCAGTGAAGAAGGAAAATATACCATGGATGTGTTGGAAAGATATGTCATTATACATCAGCTCCAGGGCGACATCCCACAAAACTGTTGTGATGAAGATTTTCCCAACAATGGATTTCATCCCTATGTCAAAAAACTGCTGTATAATGAGTAGTCCATCTAAGAAATAAGTCATTTCCCCATAGTAAACAAATACATGCACTTGCCTCCACTTGTGGAATGGAAGACGAGGCATGTATACTCCATTTGTATTCAGTCCTTGGATGCTTTGTGAGATGACAACACAGACACCGCTCTTGATGAGCACGGGTGTCAAGCTCTTCAGGAACCTCTCTCCATTGTCGGTGTCTGGTGCAAGGAGGCCAATCAACGTCCATCGGAAGTGCTGGAGCAGCTTGACAATCCCTGGGTACAGGGCTTCTTCTTTGGGGACCATCCGGTAGAAAAAAGGGAAATGCCTCTTATCATTCAGAACATGAGAGACAAAAGCATAAGTAACCTGGGAAGAGAAGGAAGATTTGGATCTGGTTTGATTTCAGATCAAAGCCTAAATATTTCTAAGCCCAACATGAGATTGGGAAGGTCTTAGGAAGGAGGAAGGTCTATTGCAAGGACCCTTTGGTGGGAACAGTGATTTCCTTGAAGGTTGTGGCAGCCGTAAAGAAGGCAAATTTGATGCTAGGGATAAACAGGAGGGTAGTTGAAAATAAGACTGCCAATATCATAATGCTATTATACCTCTCTCCATTCCTACCTGTGGGATTTTATAGATGCCCAACATGTTTGAAATCTGGATGGAGTTTTGAGAGTCGGACCCTTCGAGAACAGCCAGTAAGTTAGTCTGTTTACCACAGCTGTAGTTTGGAAAGCTCAGCTGCCCAATTGACAGCATGTCTAGCAAAGCATCATAGGTGACCCTTCCATCAAAAAAGTTCTCATGGATGCTGTAGCCCAGGGTGATGTTGGGTAACAGCTTTTGATTCTGGTTGATCGCTTGAATGGCATACAAGAAGGAGAGGAGCTGCCAGTACTTTGTGGGTCCTTTCCTGGGGGGAGAAATTATATACATGCCAGCACTGTCCAAGTAATATTTCTGTTCTACCTCTAATATTCAGCTCTACCTCTCTTTCAAATCAGAACCAGTGAAGGCATTGAAGGTCCTGTGTGAGTGTCTGGAGGCGCATGGAGGTTGGATGGCGGCTAACAGATTGAAGCTGAATCCTGACAAGACAAAAGTACTGTTTTGGGGGGACAGGAGGCAGGCAGGTGTGGAGGACTCCCTGGTCCTGAATGGGGTAACTGTGTCCCAGGACCAGGTGCGCAGCCTGGGAGTCATTTTGGACTCACAGATGTCCATGGAGGCGCAGGTCAATTCTGTGTCCAGGGCAGCTGCTTACCAGCTCCATCTGGTACGCAGGCGGAGACCCTACCTGCCCGCAGACTGTCTCGCCAGAGTGGTGCATGCTCTAGTTATCTCTCGCTTGGATTACTGCAATGCGCTCTATGTGAGGCTACCTTTGAAGGTGACCTGGAAACTACAACTAATCCAGAATTAGTTGTAAGCCAGCCAGATGGGTGGGGTACAATTATTATTATTATTATTATTATTATTATTATTATTATTATTATGGATCTAAGACAGTGATTAAAAGATCCAGAAAGCACTACCATAATTCCGCTTTGAGAAAGTAGCTAATTCGCCCTTGTATATTAAACCTAAGGCAAAAAGACACCCTTCTCCTACCATCATTTTTCAGAAAAATTCTGCAGAATCAGCCCCGAGGCTCATCTGTTCCAGCATCCTCAAGGCGGCCAACCAGATGCACATGCAAAACTGAGAAGCACAAGAACTCTTCCCCTACTTGAGATTCTCAGTTACTGGTACCCAGAGGCATAGTGCCTGTGACAGTGAATGGAGAACATAGCCATTGTGACTGGTTGCCGCTGAGAGCCTAATCACCCCCAAAATTATCTGCCATTGGGATCTTCTTATGTTCTTAAAGGCAGGTACCAGACAATGAGAAAGGCCCCAGAAAGTAACTGAAGATGAGTTGGATCTCATGGAGATGGTAGCAAGTGGAACACCAGGAACTCCATCCCCACAAAAGGTCTTACCAATAAAAGCTGGTGGAAGGACATTGGCTAAAGATATGAGGATGAAACACAGTGTTTGTGGCAGAGATGACCCCACTGATGAGGTGGTCTCCTGGCCTGAAATAATTAGGTGAATCTATCTTGTCCCTTTCCAAAGACAAGAGGCATTTTGTCTTCAGTTTCCCACAGTCCCCATAAAGCAGTAGAAGCAGTAGAACGAGGACCATCTTTTTCCTCCCAGGAACGAGCACCTCCCTTACAAAGAATTAAAGTCTTTTGTTGTGGTGCTTGCAAGATGCAGTAACTTTCTTCTTACTAACGGAGCTCTGCAGAGGGGTCACATGTGAAGTGGAGAGAAGTCAAGCCAACCCCATTCTGGTGCAGTTATCATCTGTCCTAAATCTCAACCCCCCCAAGTTTTGGGTGGCTCAGGAGGCATATATCTGCCAGACCTTTCTGCCTCAGATCCATGACATCACGTTTAGTGGACTCAAATGTGATCTTTGGAAGCAAAAAAACCACGCACACTATCATTTTGATAATTATATGTAGAAGAAGTATCACCTCTGCAAGTTCCTAGACACTTTATGCAGCTCCACCTGCAACTGCAGGGCTGAAGAAAAACATGTTTGCGAAAACTCCAAGATCTGCCTGCAAACTGTGAGATGCAAATGCCAAAGATTGGTGGAAAATACCAAGATTAAGAGTTAGAAGTTACCTGAACTATCATACGTGAGCCCTGGCAGATTCTCCCCCCCCCCCCATGTTGGGATACTGCCAGGGAGATAAAGTCCATCAAGGCCCCCAAGCCGTCTGCCGGACGATCCATCGACCTCCCGTAGGCACGCAGCGACATGAGTTTCTAGAAAATATCTTGCCACATTCTAGAGCTCATGCACGCTCTATCAGCAGATAATGCACAGCCAAAAGTTGCAGTCAGGAGAGCATTATTTACAAGTTTATTCAGCGTTGATCAGAACACAGAAAAACATGACTGACTGCTTTAGTGTCTGCGACACAGAGAGAGAAAACGAAAGCAACAGAAAACATAAACATCCTGTGAACAGGAAATACGCAGACTCTGACTCACAAAGCCTGCTCCCTTTTAAGGTGGAACGGAAATATCCTAACAGCTAACACAGGATAGGGCTATTCTGATGAATTTGAGAGGTGAAAAGGGGAACTGAAATTTCACGTAAAGACAGAGGCGATTCAGCAGATTTTTTTGTAGGTTTCTTGTTTTGTTTTTGTTCTTGTTTTTATTATATACTTTTTGGTCCTATCCTGTATTTTTATGCTGTGAACCACCCTGAGATCATTGGGTGAAGGGCAGTGTACAAATTTAATAAAACAAACAAACAAACCAACACTTGGACTTCCAAAAAAAGCGTTCAACATGGTGCCTCCTGGGTAAGCTTAGTAGTCATGGAATAAGAGAAGAGGTCCTCTGGTGGATCAGACATGGAAGTTGCAGGAAGCAGAAAATAGGTTTAAGTGGATAGTCCTTCAAATGGGGGGGGGGCTGCCAGATGTTCTTGACCAAAATCTCGCAAGGACAATCTGGCCACATCATGTTGCACCAACTAGAGATTCTGCACCAGACCCAAGGGCAGCCCCAGAAAGAGCGCATTGCAGTAGTCCAGCTCCAAGTTTTCCAATGCTCCAGTGGTCAGGCTATTCCTGTTCACAAACAGCCATAGAGGACACGTGGGTCTCTAGTGACAAAGGTGTATCCAAGAGTACCCCCAAACTATGCACTTGCTCCTTTAGAAGTGGGAATCATCCAAAGAGCCTACAAATTGTGTGTCAAGCTCCTGTGTTCCTGTCACTCCCTAAGTGATGAAAAACCAGACAAGACAACAGCATAACATTGGGTCCAAATGAGCCACAACTCTATTGATTACAGATGTGAATGGTTTGGCATCGGCATTGCGTATAGCCATTTATTCCACCCCACTCCATCTGCTGGGGGTGCATCTAAGGGTAATCCACACCTGCCCCCCCATGACCTACATCAAGTAGGGTTAACCACCGAGGGGTCCCTGTTGGAGGAGTTCTACGGCCCTAGCCCCCGCCTGGGCATCCGGACAGAAGCAACTCCTCACAGATCCTTTGACAGAATACCCTTAACCAAGGAGGGGTGGACATGGGAAACCAAGTTGATGGACTATGCTGAAATGGCAAAAAAACTGGGAAGCTCAGAAAGCAAGACCATTGTAAGCAGGTTAAAACATTAGCAGGATTTTAACAACACTTGTAAATGAATGGAAAGTATGGACAATTTGGAAAGGCAAAATTTGGACAGTTTTGATATGCAGGTGTAATAATTACCACTAGAACCCATAGAAGGGATGGGGGGAAGTCAGGAGATTCAGCGTAATTTCGGCATTTGAATCTTGTATTGCTTTTTGTTGTATGTTTATTTATGTTTTAAAATAAAATATATATATTTTAAAAAAACCATCATCATCAAACTGCTAGTTTGGCAGGAGCTGGGACAGAGCAATGGGAGCTTGCCACTGTCGCACAGATTTGAACCGCCAACCTTCCAACCAGCAAGCCCAAGAAGCTCAGTAGATCACAGTGCCACCCATGTCCCTAGAGCTATGTGTTATCTGCATACTATTATAGTAATAATAATAATAATAATAATAATAATAATAATAATAATAATAATAATTTATTATTTGTACCCAGCCCTCAGAGCTGGACCTCAGTGTGGAGGTGGAGACGCTCCTTCAGGTATACTGGGCCGAGGCCATTTAGGGCTTTAAAGGTCAACACCAATACTTTGAATTGTGCTCGGAAACGTACTGGAAGCCAATGTAGGTCTTTCAAGACCGGTGTTATGTGGTCTCGGCAGCCGCTCCCAGTCACCAGTCTAGCTGCCGCATTCTGGATTAGTTGTAGTTTCTGGGTCACCTTCAACGGTAGCCCCACGTACAGCACAGTGCAGTAGTCCAAACAAGAGATAACCAGAGCATGCACCACCAGTCCGCAGGCAGGTAGGGTCTCAGCCTGCGTACCAGATGCAGCTGGTAGACACTGCCCTGGACACAGAATAAACCTGCACCTCCATGGACAGCTGTGAGTCCAAAATGACTCCCAGGCTGCGCACCTGGTCCTTCAGGGGCACAGTTACCCCATTCAGGACCAGGGAGTCCTCCACACCAGCCCACCACCTGTCCCCCAAGAACAGTACGTCTATCTTGTCAGCATTCAACTTCAATCCATTAGCTGCCATTCATCCTCCAACTGCCTGGTGGCCCCTTGCTCCAAAACTCCTCAGGACCACACCCCATGACTTCATATAGATTTTAAAGAGCGTCTAGATCTTAAATAGTGCTGGGGAGAGAATAATACCTTGCAGCACCCCATAGCACAAATGCTGGGGTGGGGGTGAGGAGGAGTCATCAAGCGCTTCTTTCTGGACATGACATTGAAGATATGAGCAGAACCACTGTAATATGGTGCCTCTGACACCCATCTCACTAAGTCGGTTCAGGAGGATACCGTGATTGACGGCATCAAAATTTAAAAAAGGGCAACCCAAATGATCACAACATGTCAGGGAATAGTCTAAAGATGAGGACTGGGGAATGCATTCTATGGCAGACCAGCTTCCCTCCAATGGAGAGATGGAGGGGAAAAGTCACCCCCACCTTGTCCATGTTAGTTTCTACTTGTTGCCACTGTGCAGTGCTTGGAGTCACAAGACTCTGTGTTGCATTCCAGAGATTCCATACTGTTGGAAGTCTCACGGAAGATGGGAGACGGATGTGATGTTTACTGGTTTCCTGTTCCTTTGTTGTTCAGTTGCTCTCTGCTTTCACAGAGAGAGCATGTATATTTCTTTTCTGTCTGCATAGTTAGAAATAAAACGCTCTTTGCAATGTAGCTCATACTATCTCGGCTCCTTCCCTGCGTGCTGGATACTCTGCGTAATGGGGGAACGTGCTTGGAGCCTCATCAAAGGCTCAGGTCGTTAATCACAGACTCGACCAAAAGAGTCGCTCAGTCACATACTTGGACTGAACATAAGAGAGAGCAAAGAAGTCAGAGGGAGGGAGTGTTAGTATCTTCAGCTCACAGGCAGAGGTACCTGGCCTCCCCCGAGGCAATTGAGCGAGATACTGTGTTTACCGTCCGTCTGCTACCCCCGGCAGGCTAGGTAAACAAACCTGGCGATTCTCCTCAGACGTGAAGAGAACACACCCTCCTCCTCCCTCCCTCCCTGCATTCCTTCCCAGGGAGGGGAAGAAGAGACAGACAGGAGTCTTTTTACATGTTTTATTCCTGTCACTCAACAGTACATAGAAATGTGACTGTTCCCTTCAGACTCCATCAGAAGAGTCTCAACTCCTCCCCTGTACTTCCAGCACAGGTCAGATGACACACTGAGCTTACATCCGGTGCTCAGTACAGAGAATAGGCTCCACCTTTTCTCCAACAGTACATCTGCAAAACATAACATCCTGTTTTGCATTCCAGCCATCTGGAGCTGGCTTTTGCCTTGGTGCTTTTTCCCAACATCCTCCCCCAAAAGCATCAATTGGCAAAACATGATCCAGAGAAGAGAACAAACAGTTGTTATACATATAACAGTCCCCTGTTGTTTCAGTTCCACCCTTGGAACTCCCCACCACTGGTTTCACCAGTGTACCTCTCTGGTTGTCTGGCTTCCAAGGAATGAGTGCTTCTGCATTACCTTGGCTAGCTACTCTCTGTTGTGTCTTTGTCTCTGACTTAGACACTGCTTTAACCTGCTTTGAGTTGTTAACAATAGCAACACATGCAACAGCTAAGTTAGCAAACTCTTTTGAGTACCTCTTTGATGGTACACCCTTTGTGACTCTCCCAGACCTGCGTTTGAGGTTCTGATCCTCTGTGCTCACTGGTTCAACCTTTGGACTCTGTTGAGAACCAGTAGCTATCAGTGGTTCTTCCTTCACCTGTGAAGGTCTATCCATTGTGTGAGATTTTCTCTCAATGACCGTTACAACTGAACTCTCTGAGCTATCACTGTCATCGTCAGTACCACTGTAATCTGTGACATCAGAAAAATCATCAACATCATCTGAATCGTTTCCTGTGGGAAATGTGTGTTCTACAACCCGCTCTTGCTCTGGAGCACTCTCTAGGAACTTTGTGAGAATCACCTGACCAGATTCAGACAAAATTACTCTGTAGAGACCTTTTTCATAACCCACAAAAATGCCTCTGGCATTCTTTACTCCACCTGGAGCTTCTGTTCTCACATGAGACCCGAAAACCTTAAAATAGGCAACAGAAGGTTTTCTATTGAACAGCTTCTCAAAAGGAGAACATCCCAACTCTGTTGAGACCTTTCTCAACCACACATGAAGATAGGACGCTAGCGATTCGGCCCAATATTCATGTGGCAAATGTGAACTCAGCAATTGCGCATTCATCCCCTTTTGCAATTCTTTGTTCACCCTTACACAGACCCCCCTGTTCCACGCTTCTGGTGAAACAGCAACTTTGTGGTCTATCCCTTTTCCATCCAGGAACTTCTGAAACTTCTGTAACAGAAAAACTTGTTTGTCATCTGTGAAAAGACAATCAATGTTAGCATCATGCATACTTTTAACCTTGTCACAAAACTCCTGAAACTTTTCTAAAGTTTCTTGCGGTTTTTCCATCAAATAAACCCAAGAATAATTTGTGAAACAATCCACACACAAAAGGTAATATTTTGCACTGCCCCTAGATGGTTCTAGAGGACCAATCACATCAGCATACACCCGTTGAAATGTCCTGTTGACCTTCTTGGTCACCTTCCTGGTGCTCACACTGGTCACACCTGCAAGAGAGATTTCGTTAGAATCAGAAGAATTACATTTCATGTAATCACTTTGATCAAAAGTCAACAAATACAGTCCATCTTTCTCTTTAGCAGTAAGAAACAGTTCTCCATCTTTGTAGATCTTGCAGCTTTTAGCATCATAGGACAGTTTCAGTCCTTTCTTTGCAATCTGCGACACACTCAGCAGATTAAATTTCAGTTCTGGAACCAGGTAAACATCACTTATAGTCAAGTTCAGGCTCTCAAGATACACAGTTCCAATTCCGGTTGCTTCCAACTCTTGACCGTTGGCCTGTTTCACAGTGAAGCTTTGCTTCTTCAATGTCGAAAACAGTTGTCTGTGCGGGCACATATGAACCGTTGCGCCCGTGTCAATTATGAACGAGTTCCCAACATCTGGCGTGGTTCCTTTCGCCATCATAGCCTTTGCAGGTTTCACCTGGCACTTTGTACGGCTTTTGCCTGACGCCTCAGGCTTCGTAGAGCTGCTCTTTGCTCCTCTTGACTGGCACGGCTTCTTACAGTTTCGCTGTAGATGCCCAGTCTGTCCACAATTGTAGCATCGGACAGCACTCAATGCTACTCCATGCTCTCCAGCAGATTCATCAGTGGGGAGATTTGAACTCCGTTCCTCCCTCCCCCTGTCAGCAACACCCATTGCACCTTGTTCAGGAACACCAACAGTTCCAACAATCACAGTTCCTGCACTCTCCCCTCTGGGGTCAAAGCTCTCCTCAGCTTTCGATGAGCTCTTAGGAACTTGGCCAGCATCATCTTGGCTCACCCCTTCTGGGGTAGTTATCCATCCAGACCATGATGAATAACTGTCTCTGGTTAAGGGAGGTGGGTAAGGCAAAGCTCCTTTCTTGGCATCCATCTTGAAGCCAAGCCTCTTCAGCTTTCCAGCCCACACTCTCAAACAAACTGTAAAATCCAACAGTTGTTTTTTTCCTTTCTCACTCAGGCAGGCAAACTGCAAGTTGTTTACGCTCTTTTGCACCTGGCAGCTAAACTCTGGCTGCTATGGAAAGTCCCTTCCAAGGGCACATAAACTTGTAGCCAAAACACTCTCTGGTTTTGTTTCGCTTTCCCAGGCTCACACTCACAGTCCAGCCCCTTTGCCAGTAACTTTCCAACTTTCCGTTACTTAGCAACAATGCATTTCAATAGGACAGTTTATCAACCACAAGAATTTGTGGAATGCAGGCTTCAGCCTTTAAGCTGCAGGCCTCTTCCTCCCGGAGCTTTTGTTTTCGTTGAAACGCAGCTCCGTGAACCAGTGAATTAATCAAACTGCGTTCACTCTTCTAGCCCGAAATGCAGCATACCTTGAACTTTGTTGCTCTGGAAAACACCTCTTCTTTCCACCAGCTGTCTGTTGAACCTCTGGCTTCTTTCAGACGCCTCTCTTCCTCCTTGGAGCAGAGGAGGACAATCCACCAGCCTCTCATGCAGAGGTCCGATGGATCGAAACCATCCTCTGCTACCATATGTTAGTATCTTCAGCTCACAGGCAGAGGTACCTGGCCTCCCCCGAGGCAATTGAGCGAGATACTGTGTTTACCGTCCGTCTGCTACCCCTGGCAGGCTAGGTAAACAAACCTGGCGATTCTCCTCAGACGTGAGGAGAACACACCCTCCTCCTTCCTCCCTCCCTGCATTCCTTCCCAGGGAGGGGAAGAAGAGACAGACAGGAGTCTTTTTACATGTTTTATTCCTGTCACTCAACAGTACATAGAAATGTGACTGTTCCCTTCAGACTCCATCAGAAGAGTCTCAACTCCTCCCCTGTACTTCCAGCACAGGTCAGATGACACACTGAGCTAACATCCGGTGCTCAGTACAGAGAATAGGCTCCACCTTTTCTCCAACAGTACATCTGCAAAACATAACATCCTGTTTTGCATTCCAGCCATCTGGAGCTGGCTTTTGCCTTGGTGCTTTTTCCCAACAGGGAGGAACTTCCCATTGGCACCTAAAATACTACGGAGGTCGGAAGGAGGATTTAGAGCAGCCAACTGACCTCCTTGCAGAGAGCTGTGTATTTCTGCTTGCAACATGATGCTGTAATAAAAGGACTATAAATAGATCAACTGCTTGTTAATTCTTATCTGTGATGTTACCAAAGGGAGAGGAGAACTCTCCACGCCTGACACAACATCACTCTTCCCCCTTCCCCTTTCCTTTACTTCTCATGAAAACTCAAGGGATTTGCCCAAAGTTCTCCTCTGAGTCCACTAAAATGGACCCCATCTTTGAGAGGAACGTGAGGTGACATCCTGCTTCTGATTCAGTCAATGAATCAGTCAACCAACCAACCAATAATGCTCTCCACCTGATTCAAGGCTTCTCCAGACACCCTGCTGATTCAGCATTCATCCTGATTTACTTGATTATGTGGTGCTCTTTAACAACAACAACAACAACAATAATAATAATTAATTTTATTTATACCCTGCCCTCCCCAGCCAAGGCTGGGCTCAGGGCAGCTAACAAGCAATAATAAAAACAACTTGAATGAATACAACTTAAAAACAAAAATAAAATACAACACTAAAACATTAAAATGCAGCCTCATCACAGGAGGAGAAAAGAAAAAGAAAGAGGGGGAGGGAATCAAATTGACTCAAAGCCAAAGGCCAGGCAGAACAACTCTGTCTTACACGCCCTGCGGAAAGAAATCAGATCCTGCAGGGCCCTGGTCTCATGAGACAGAGCGTTCCACCAGGCCGGAGCCAGTGTTGAAAAAGCCCTGGCTCTGGTTGAGGCTAATCTAACTTCCTTAGGGCCCGGGACCTCTAGAGTGTTGCTATTTATGGACCTTAAGGTCCTCATTGGGCCATACCGGGAGAGGCGGTCCCATTGGTATGAGGGTCCTAGGCCGTGAAGGGCTTTAAAGGTCAAAACCAGCACCTTAAATCTGACCCTGTACTACACCGGGAGCCAGTGCAGCTGGAAAAGCACTGGGTGAATATGCTCCCATGGCAGAGACCCCGTGAGTAGCCTCACTGAAGCATTTTGCAACTGGTGGAATTTCTGGAACAGGTTCAAGGGTAGCCCTGCGTAGAGCGAATTACAGTAGTCAATCCTGGAAGTGGCCGTTGCATGGATCACTGTGGCCAGGTTGGGGCGGTAAAGGTAAGGGAATCAACTGCTTGAATCCCTCCTGCAAAATATTGACTGTCAGGAGGCACACTCTGATTTCATAGGTTCCAGGTGCCCCCATATGCCAGGACCATGAACTTAGGTGCTTCTCAGTTGAAGGTGCAGCAGCAGCTGATGCTGAAGTCCTGACTGAACATGAGTATGCTGCGTTTGAGAATGTTACGATTGGGCTAAGTGGAATTTAAAAATCCAAACCTACAAGGCGGTAAATAATGCAGCTGACTGTAAACACAGCTGAAACGCAATCTCATGAAATGTTCATGATGGTGAAAGTTGTGGTCACAGTTTCACTATGGTGTCAGTCCACCGTCAGTGAGGCTGATGGGCCTTTGCTCTCTCCTACAGGCCGCTAATGGAAGGTAGTTAAGCATCTCAGGGTGGACTCGTTTTATTTTCTGTGCTGGAAACAGCTCAGAGTTTAGATGCAGAAAGAATTAGAAATGTTGTTTTCATTCAATGTAGGGCACTTTTTCATTCCAGTGGCTATCGTGGGAAATTCTGGAATGTCCTGTCCTTCCTGGCTGCCATTCGTGAAATCAATCAGGACCCCAGGCTCTTACGCAATGTCACCCTCGGCTATGTCATCTATGACCATTATTCTAATGCAAGGATGACTTCTGATGCCCTGCTAGACCTGCTCTCTACTGGGCACGCAGACATTCCAAACTATGACTGTGGGAAGAGGAATAACCTGTTGGCTGTTCTTGAAGATGCTGAACCTGATATTTCTAGACATATGTCACCTGTGTCAAGCATCTACAAAATCCCACAGGTATGGCTGGTTTGATGTTAAGACGGAATTGTGCCTCTGCCATGGGCTTTTCATTCTTTCCTTTTTGGACTCTCCCAAAGGTGAGGGTGGGATGGAACCTGGAAGCAGGAGCACTCAACACTGGTGTCAAATGCCCTATGCCACCCCACCACTGCTTTTAAAAACCACGTTCCTTGTTTACAATGCATTCAAAACACAGTTTTTTGAGTAACGTAGCTGAGTCCCTAGTCTAATATTCTGGGATGTGATTCAGTCCCACAAAATATTGAGAGTCTGGAGGCACTCCTGGAAGACCTCCTCCCGTTCTACACGGTCAGCATTTTGTCTTGTTCTTTGTGTGCATGTGTTGGGGACTGTAGTTGGTCAACTGTCTGAGATTTGTCCTGGAACCACAGCAAAGCACTCACCTCTCCCTTTGCATCCTGGGCAAGTTATGGATACACTGTTCCGACTCTTCATAATAAAACCCAGTTCCCCTTTTTCTACCAGATGGCCACAAAAGTAGATCCCAAGAATCTGGGGATTGTCCAACTGCTCCTGAACTTCAGATGGATGTGGATTCCCATATTGCATGGGAAAGTCCTTAAAACAATAACAATAATTTATTTATACCCCGTCCGTCTGGCTGGGTTTCTCCAACCACTCTGGGTGGCTTCCAGCAAAATATTAAAATACAATAATTCATCACATATTAAAAGCTTCCCTAAACAGGGCTCCCTTGAGATGTCTTCTCAAAGTCAGATAGTTGTTTATTTCTTTGTCATCTGGTAGGAGGGCATTCCACAGGGTGGGTGCCACTACCAAGAAGGCCCTGTAATTTCACTTCCCGCAGTGAGGGAACCAGCAGAAGACCCTGGGAGTTGGACCTCAATGTCCAGACAGAAGGATGGGGGTGGAGACACTCCCTCAGGTACACTGGGCCGAGGCTGTTAAGGAATTTAAAGGTGAGCACCAACACTTTGTTTTTTTTTTTTTTATATCATATTTATTAGAATTTCCAATAATATAGAAAAATAACAGAAAAGAAAAGATAGAATACATTTAGAACCTTACTTTCGTTATCTTCTTTCTAGGACTCCCTCCTCCCCCCCCCCGACTGTATTCCCCTTTCATTAATTTGGTTCCACAAGCTCTCACTCCCATTTTAAAACTTAATATGTTTAACCCATTAACCAATTTAAATTATACAATTTTATCATCATCCCTCATCATTAACAGAAAAAGAAAAAAGATTTTTCCCCAAGATCAACCCCAATTTCCTTCCACGAATTCCCTTTTTTTTAAACATGCCAAATCAAAATACCATGATATACAAAAGTTATATAAAGAAATAGAAGATAAAAAGTATAAGAAGTTTCAAAAAGATGGTTACATTAGCCTTTGGATTCCAAAACTCCCCCTTCCCTTCCCCGGTTTGAATTCCACATATCCATCAGTCTATATGTCGTCAGCCTGGAGATCTCAAGTCCATGGCCAGATTTTTCCCATTCCACCTTGCCGGTTTTCTTTTAATTTGTTTATTTTAATAATGTTTAACTTCAAAAATCCAGTCTAATAGATGCCTTTAATTTCCTTGGTCTTTGCTGCTCCTCCCATTGTTCTTTCCGTGTCGTAGTTAGTCCTTTGTTCTTTTTATTCCTTACTTTCTCAGGTTTCTTGTCTTGTTCAGCTGCTAAAACGTTCTTATTCCGAAATCTGGTATCTCTACAGAGGTTTGTTGTTCAGGAACAAAAACTTACGTCCAGTCCCTTCCTTTCTTCAATAGAAAATTCTATTGTCTCCTTTTAATGTAAACACCTCTGTAGACAAAATACTATGTCAGTTTTGCAGCTTTCCCGGAAGATAAGTCCTGTGCGAATCCCAGAGTGATTTTCCACATACGACCACTTGTAATGTCCTGAAACCCCTCTAGGGGGATTGTCCTCTAATCCAAAAGTCAAATTGTTGTTCCTTATTTTCCGACAGTTTATATCCATATTGTGTCAAATTGTAACAGAATTAGCCAGCAAAGTCCTTGTAACAAAGTCCTCTTTATATTCTCCAGCTTTGACAGCTACTTTGACAGCTGTCAAAGTCTCCGTCTCTCTTCGCCAGGTTCTACAAATCGCCCCGGTTCCCAGGGGGGGTTGCATTTTCCCTCTCACCCTCCACTCTTCTCCTCCAGCACAATTCTTGTAATTTCCCTTCGTGGAATTAATGATTTTTGTCAGCAATAAACTTCTCTTTCGATCTTGGTTACCCAGTCCTTGTTTTAGAATGTTTACAATCGGGGGGGGGACTGACTTCCTTTTTAGATCCCCCCCGCTCGTGCCGAATCCGAAAAAAAATTCTTTTTTTCTCCTTTTGTACCCGGTTTCCCAATTACTCACGGGTTGTTGTTGATAGTCCGAATTTCCAATGGAAGAAGTCAGCGCTCTCCGTCGAATGGCATGCGGCTGCGCTCGGCAGGGGAAGCAATGGACTCAAAGCACCACGCCACTCCCCGGCACCCGATCCGAAGCCTTTAAAAAGGCTCCTTCACGAGTCGGGAGGGCGCTAGCGGTGCCAGCCGAGTCCCCATGTCCACGGGCTCCGTGCCCGTGGTTTTTGAGGGTCCCCGCGTCGCCGGCGCGGTAGGACCCAGCCCCTGCCGAGCAGACTCCCTCCGGAGCTCGGAGGGAGTCCGCCATTCGGCGATGGCGCCAACCCGGAAGTCTAAAGGTGAGCACCAACACTTTGAATTGTGTCCAGAAACGGGGAGCCAATGTAGTTCTTTCAGGACCGGTGTTATGTGGTCTCGGCAGCTACTCCCAGTCACCAGTCTAGCTATCACATTCTGGATTAGTTGTAGTTTCCAGGTCACCTTCTTCCTTTGCTTCCTGGGCAAGTTATGGATACACTGTGGCCGCGAGCTGGTAGCTCGAAAGCAAACCATAATGGGAATGTTGGGACTGTTCCGTGGGAAACAGAGGGACAGTCAATTCACAGGGCAGAGGGCACCGGAATTAGCTCAGAGTGTAATATGAGCTGTACAGGAAGTACAGGAGGAGTTTGTCTCTCGACTGCTGGAGCTTTAAGAGAGCAGTCATGTTTTCTGTAACGCTGCAAAGACAGAAATAAAGGCATGTAAATACATTTCTGTCTATCTCTTTCCCCTGCCTGGGGGGGCAGGAAAGAGGGGGGGTGTTCTTCTCACTCTGAGAAGGATCGCCTATCGCGACCTCTGCCTGGATCCTGCTGGGGAATGCAGACAGGGAGGTCAACAGGAGATCAAGCCGGGTGCCTGGAGAGTGGCCAGTTTCTCCTGATAAAGGCTTGATTCCCAACATGTTCCTACTCTTCAAGATAAATCCCAGTTCCCCCTTTTTCTACCTGATGGCCCCAAATGTAGATCCCCAGAATCTGGGGATTGTCCAACTGCTCCTGAACTTCAGATGGATGTGGATTCCCATATTGCGTGGGAAAGACCTTAAAACAATAACAATAACAATGATTTATTTATACCCCGTCCATCTGGCTGGTTTTCTCCAACCACGCTGGGTGGCTTCCAGCAAAATATTAAAATACAATAATTCAACACATATTAAAAGCTTCCCAAACAGGGCTCCCTTTAGATGTCTTCTCAAAGTCAGATAGTTGTTTATTTCTTTGAAATCTGGTAGGAGGATATTCCACAGGGTGGGTGCCACTACTGAGAAGGCCCTGTAACTTCACTTCCCGCAGTGAGGGAGCCAGCAGAAGACCCTGGACACCTCAGTGTCCAGACAGAAGGATGGGGGTGGAGACACTCCTTCAAGTATACTGGGCCAAGGCTGTTAAGGGCTTTAAAGGTGAGCACCAACACTTTGAATTGTGTCCAGAAACGTACTGGGAGCCAATGTAGGTCTTTCAGAACCGGTGTTATGTGGTCTCGGCAGCTACTCCCAGTCACCAGTCTAGCTACCACATTCTGGATTAGTTGTAGTTTCCAGGTCACCTTCAAATGTAACCTCACATAGAATGCGTTGCAGTAGTCCAAGCGAGTCCTCAACACCAGCCCGCCCCCTGTCACCCCAGAACAGCACTTCTGTCTTGTCAGGATTCAACCTCAATCAGTCACCTGCCATCCATCCTTCAACCGCCTCCAGACACACACACAGGACCTTCAGCGCTTTCACTGATTCCGATTTAAAAGAGAGTTAGAGCAGGATATCATCCGCATACTGATGAACACCCAGCCCAAACCCTCTGATGATCTCTCGCAGCAGCTTCATGTAGATGTTAAAAAGAATGGGGGAGAGGATGGAACCCTGAGGCACCCCACAAGTGAGAGCCCAGGGGTCTGAACAATGATCCCCCACCACCACTTTCTGAACACGGCCCAGGAGGAAGGAGTGGAACCACTGTATAACCCTCAGCTCCCAGCTCCTCTAGACGGTCAAGGAGGATGTCGTGGTTGATGGTATCAAAGGCCACTGAGAGCTCCGGCAGAAGCAGGAAACAGCTTTCACAGTTGTCCCTAGAGCGCCGGAGATCATGGACCAGCACAACCAAGGCAGTTTCAGTCCCAATATGAGGCCTGATTCCCGATTGGAAGGGATCCAAATGGTCCCCATCCTCCAGGCATGCCTGGAGTTCTTCAGCAACCACCTGCTCAATCACATGAATTTCTTCATGGGAAGCTAGACTTCTCTTGGAAGAGAAGCTGTTTCCACATTTCTATTACGCTTCATGCCCTGTACAGTGGGACCTCAGGTTACAGACGCTTCAGGTTACAGACTCCGCTAACCCAGAAATAGTACCTCGGGTTAAGAACTTTGCTTCAGGGTGAGAACAGAAATTGCGAGGGAGCAGCGTGGCAGCAGCAGGAGGCCCCATTAGCTAAAGTGGTGCTTCAGGTTAAGAAGAGTTTCAGGTTGGAATTGACCAAGAAAGATGTTAATCTATTTTTGTATGCCACAACTGCGGCTTGTATTTTGTTAGCTAAAAAGTGGAAAACTCAAGAATTACCAACAGTAGAAGAATGGCAGATGAAGATGATGGATTTTATGGAGCTAGCCGTCCGTGACCAGAAGGAGGAGGAACACGAAGAATGGAAGAAATTTAATGATTATTTAGCTAAATTTGTTAAGATAAAATAACTGGAAATAGCGTCCAGATACTTAATGGGCTTAGGATTGTATTTATGTTAACTGATAAAATAATATGTTTAATACAAGAAGGAGAAGATTTAAAGATGTTAATGTTTAATTTAAAGGGTATTAAAATTGGGATTTGGAAAACCGTTATAAGGATATGCAATGAAATTCAACTAAGGGGAAACGAGGAAGTCGTTTTACAAAGTAAATAACTGTTATTTTCAATAAGGTTATGATTTATGTTTGTTATATTTTGTTTGTTTTATGTTTTTGTTTGTCGTTGATATTGTAAAAACTAATAAAATTTTTGAAAGAAAAAAAAAGTTTCAGGTTAAGAATCGACCTCCAGAACTAATTAAGATCTTAACCTAAGGTACCACTGTATGAGTTCTTTGATGGCGGGTGAGACCTGCCCTCTTTCTGAAGCTCTGCCCACATTCCAAGCACTGGTAGGGTTTCACCCCTGTATGAATTCTTTGATGGGAAGCGAGACTGCTCCTCTGACTGAAGTGCTTTCCACATTCCAAGCAGTGATAGGGTTTCTCCCCTGTATGAATTCTTTGGTGGGAAGCGAGACTGTCCTTCCAACTGAAGCTCTTTCCACATTCCAAGCACTGATAGGGTTTCTCCCCTGTATGAATTCTTTGATGGGAAGTGAGAGCCCCACTCACACGAAAACTCTTTCCACATTCCAAGCATTGATAGGGTTTCTCCCCTGTATGGATTCTTTGATGGGAAGCGAGATTGTGGCTGTCACTGAAGTTCTTTCCACATTCTAAGCACTGATGGGGTTTCACCCCTGTATGAATTATTTGATGGGAAGTGAGACTTCGCCTGTGACTGAAGCTCTTTCCACATTCCAAGCACTGATAGGGTTTCAGCCCTGTATGAATTATTTGATGGGAAGCGAGACTACTGCTCTGACTGAAGTTCTTTCCACATTCTAAACATTGATAGGGTTTCACACCTGTACAAATTATTTGATGGGAAATGAGATGGGTTCTCTGACTGAAGCTATTTCCACATTCCAAGCACTGGTAGGGTTTCACCCCTGTATGAATTCTTTGATGGGAAACGAGACTTCTCCTCTGACTGAAGTGCTTTCCACATTCCAAGCAGTGATAGGGTTTCTCCCCTATATGAATTCTTTGGTGGGAAGTGAGACTGTCCTTCCGACTGAAGCTCTTTCCACATTCCAAGCACTGATAGGGTTTCTCTCCTGTATGAATTCTTTTGTGGGAAGTGAGAAGCCCACTCTGACAAAAGCTCTTTCCACATTCCAAGCACTGATAGGGTTTCTCCCCTGTATGAATTATTTGATGGGACATGAGATGGGTGCTCTGACTGAAGCTCTTTCCACATTCAAAGCACTGATAGGGTTTCTCTCCTGTATGAATTCTTTGGTGGGAAGTGAGACTGTTGCTGTGACTGAAGCTCTTTCCACATTCCAAGCACTGGTAAGGTTTCTCTCCTGTATGAATTCTTTTGTGGGAAGTGAGAGCCCCACTCTGACGAAACCTCTTTCCACATTCCAAGCACTGATAGGGTTTCTCTCCAGTATGAATTCTTTGATGCGAAGTGAGATGGTCCTTCCGACTGAAGCTCTTCCCACATTCTGAGCACTGATAGCCTTTCTTCCCACTGTGAGTTCTTTGGTGGGAACGGGAATTCTGACTGGAGCTCTCTCCATACTCCCAATTTTGATTTGGCTTCTCCACTGTGTGGATTTTGTCATGGTCTCCCCCATTCTTCATTTCCAATTCATCACCACCTACAACAAAGACAGAAACTAATTAGATCTTCAGGAAGAAACGGAGCCCCCAATTATTGAATAATGCTAATGAAAATTTGTCAAAGAGGAAGAACAGAAGATGTGAGGTCTTTCTACAGAGGTCATGGCCTTTGTCGACCAGCATTTGTCGACCTCTTTTCTAGGACGGATTTTTGTTGCCACAATCATGAAATCCACTCCAACTCTAACATTGGTCTTCTCTTTAAAAAACGGGCAGATTGGACTTCCGGTTTGGATCGCAAGCAGCAGGGAGCGCGGAGAAGTCACGGAAGGGCCTCTCTGAGCTACACGGGGGCTTGGGGGCAACGCAAAGGCACTGCGACCCCCAAAATCTCAAGGGGGGTTCCCTTGAGGGATAAACTATTCAGCAGCGTTGGAGTGGTTCCGACGTTTTTTCGGGTTTTTTTTAAAGGACCCGGGAGCGACGGGACTGAGAAACGCGAATGGTAAGCTCTGCGGACCCCGTGTTGCGATGCCTCTAGCTTCCACTGGAAAAGCGACAAACCTCCGTAACTTTAAGAACAGAACCCTTAGTGTTTTTGGAACAATTCTTGGCTAATTTTCTGGATTATACACTAAGCGAGCTCTGGATGTAAAAGGATTTAAATAAGGAGCCCGACCTGATTTTCGGAGTTAATATGGCGCAGGATACAAAGTCGTAAGAGTGAAGAAAGGAAGTGACCATTCACCCGCTGTAGAAACAGAAAAGTGAAAGTCCTCAGCAGCTATTAAGTGAGGCAAAGGAAACTAAATAAAATAAAAGTAACGGAAAGGACCTTTAGAAACTTTGTATTTCTTTTTTGGGGGAGAACACTAAAGAATAAGAGAAAGAGTTGAACAGAGTGGTTACAAAGAGAGAAATATGCTGAAGCCTGAAACTTTAACACGGATTTACAAAGGAAAATGAGGGGGAGAAGAGGTAAAATGGAACAAAACGCAAAGGTTTTAAAATAATAACCCCCACTCATTACTCCCCCTGTTTCCAATTCTGAACTTTCTATATTACAGTTTGGGCAATTGAATAAGCAAATGCTTTAGGAAAAAAATCTTCTTTTTTCTCTTCTTCAAATCTCAGTTTTGGACTCTAACCTCTCCCATTTTAAGAACTTGGTTTTTTGATTTCTTCTCTACTTTTTTCTAAGCTGTTTGAGAGTTCACATGAATTGAGCTTATAGGGTTTCATACATATTTTTATTAGGACATTTATCTTCTCTCTTTTGAGCGGTTGGATTAAATTTTGAATACCCCGGACTCTCAAAGGCCTGGAATTTTCTGGAACTGAATTATATATGAACTGAGTCATAGAGGGTGTGCTTAAGATTACTGGGGTATATACCCTTCTTTATCGGACGGACTAGATTTAATTTTGGACCCCTGGATTTCTTATCAATACAACCCTATATTGGATTAAGCCAGCAAGTGGCTGAAAAACTTAGAATTTAGAACTGAAAATAAACAATTAAAGCTAAGACTCTCCCTTTCTTTCTTTTCTTTTTTGGAAGCCTAAATTGTTTGGAAACCATCAGATTGGACATCAGAGACCGTGATTAGAGACCGTGCTCATTTTTCATTATCTTCATCGGCATTATTCTCACGGATTATTTTGGGGGTTTGGAGATTGCTGCCTGTTTCTGGACATAGAAGGGATTCTACTCAGATAGATCTCTAACTACTGTCTACCCTCCCTTGAACTGGATTAAGCTAACCAAGTGGCTGAAGATCGAACAAAAGAAAGAATAGAGTACCCTTATTTAAAACAAAAGTAGGATACACGCTAAACCCATGATTTCTTGAATGGCTATTTCATATAAAGGCTCTACTGCAAGATTAACACTTCATTAACGGCCTTATTATAAGGCCTTTATTTTTACATGACTAACAAACTCTTAACAAAATCATTATTGAATTAATTCGAACTAACCTGTGTTAAATGTGAATTTATTTTGTTTTTTTTTTAAAGAATATTTATTCCAATTTTACAATTACAAAAAAAGAAAAAGTATAAAAAAAAGAAACACAAACCACATACATCTTATAAAAAACAGACAATAAAAAAGAATAAGAAAAACAGAAAATCACAGTAAAAAAAAGAAAAAGGAAATAACAAAAAACATATTTGACCATTACAAACCATTTTCCCATTTACTTATTTCCATGACTTCCTCTCACCTCCCTGCTTTGTATTCTAGTTTAAATCGTATCTCCAGCAAATCCTTCTAACCTCCTTTTCTTTTACTTATTTTAACATTCGAAAGTATTTAATTCTCCTCTATCCTCATTTTACACTTCATATTTACTTATTCCATTATACCCTGTCTGCCAAAACGGTCTAATATTCTTCTCCAACCTTTTTCTAACATTCTTTTATATTGCAGTGTTTCTGAAGATATATTTTAAATTTTTTCCAGTCTTCTTCCATCAACCCTTCTTCCTGGTCTCGAATTCTGCCGGTCATCTCAGCCAGTTCCATATAGTCCATCACTTTCCTCTGCCATTCTTCTCGGGTAGGCAATTCTTGTGTCTTCCAGTATTTCCCAATGAGTATTCTTGCCGCTGCTGTCGCATAAATAAAAAAATTCCTGTCTTCCCTTCTCACCAATTGGCCGACCATGCCCAAGAGGAAAGTCTCTGGTTTTTTCACAAAAGTGTATTTCAATACCTTTTTTAATTCATTATATATCATTTCCCAGAAGGCCTTGATCTTTGGGCACGTCCACCAAAGGTGAAAAAACGTACCTTCATTTTCTTTACATTTCCAACATTTATTATCAGGCAAATGATAGATTTTTGCTAGCTTGACTGGGGTCAAGTACCACCTATATATCATTTTCATTATATTTTCTCTTAAGGCGTTACAAGCCGTAAATTTCATACCTGTGGTCCATAACCGTTCCCAGTCGGCAAACATGATATTATGCCCAACATCTTGTGCCCATTTAATCATCGCAGATTTATCCATTTCATCCTGTGTATTCCATTTCAACAGCAGATTATACATTCTTGACAGATTTTTAGTTTTAGGGTCTAACAATTCCGTTTCCAGTTTAGATTTTTCCTCCTGGACTTTATTTACATTTAGAGTGTGCAGACTGTAAGCGCATTAACTGGGAACTTGATTTGGGAAAGTAATTGGTATCTGGGATTTTAGATTTCGATTGGGAAAACTTACAAATATAAACAATACTTTAGTGTATCAATAGGAACCTGAGAATAATCCGATTTGTTAAACTTATTGAACCATTCCATATCTTTATTTTTGATACCAATTGGTGAAAAATTTGGAATTAGACTGCTCAAGAAGCTGTTGAATTTATTGTTTGATAATTAATTAAATTTGATCAAGATTGTGCGCTCCCTAGGGGAGAGAATAAATATTATAAGAGACTTAAAGGGGGGGGGAATGGAGAAGGAGAAAATGTCTGGAAAAAAAGGGAAAAAGATAGGAGGAACACTATCAGATAGGAAAGCATCCCAACAAGAAGAAATTAAGGATTTAGATATTTTATGGCTAAAAATAAAGGAGGAATTCAAACAGAGTGAAATTCATATGGAAAAAAAGCTAGGAGAGATGCACGAGTTGATAGACAAGAAAATAGAGGGAGCAGTAGGAGAATTGTCAAGTAAAATTAAAGACTTAACAGTTCGACCAAAGATTATGGAAGAATCAAATAAAAAAATACAAAAAGAAATGAAAGAACAAAGGAAGGAGACAGATAGGATAAAAGAGGAACTAGGAGAACTGAATAGAAATCAAGATCAAGTTTTGGATAATTTAGCGATGATAGAAATGAAACAGAAACAGTTAAATTTAAAGTTTAGAGGAGTGAGAGAAGAAACAATTGAGAATATCAAAGAAAAAATGACCAAAGAACTAGTGAAATGGTTAGAATTGAAAGAAGAAGAAGTTGCATACACTATAGAAAACGCTTTTAGAATAAAAATAAGGTCCAAACAAGTAAAATCGAAAAAGGTCCCAGGAGACTGTTTAGTCATATTCAACTCGATAGAGATGAAAAATACAATATTAAGAGTAAGTTACCAAAAGAAATTAATAATTGAAGGAAGACCAATTATCATCTTAAAAGAAATACCAACCAGACTCCTACGCAAAAGAGAAGGATACAAACAGCTAGTAAGTGTTCTAAAAAAGAACGGCATACAACACAGATGGGAGTTCCCGGAAGGGATCTCCTTTTTTTATAAAGATAAAAGATTTAAGATCACTGAGATCCAAGAAGTGAACAAATTTCTACGTAGATATGAGAAAGATCTTGGAAAAGTAGAGGAGAGATATGGAGGAAGAAACAGAGACCTAGAGGAGAGAAGAAGAAGAAGAGAGAAAGGAAAAGAACAGGAGGATAAAGGAAAGAGAGAAGAAGTAGAGGAAGAAGAGCAAGAGGGAGTAGCGGAAGAAGAGGAAGAAGAAGAGGAGGAGGATACAGAAAACAAAACCACTCGAATTTAAAGTATTAGTTGTTTATAGATTGGAAAATAAATATTACAATGAATTTGAAAATTTTGTCATGGAACGTGAACGGTGTGAATGAAAAAACCAAAAGGAATAAAATTGTGAATGCCCTGAAAAGAAAGAATCTTGATTTAATTTGTATACAGGAGACACACGTGACCAAAAAGCATAAACATATTTTGATAAACAAAAAACTTGGGGTTGAGTTTATAAATTCTATTGTGGAAAAAAAAAGAGGGGTAGCGATATACGCCAAAGAAAAATGGGAACCCAAATTGATTTGTAAGGATGATGAAGGTAGGATTTTGGGGGTACAAATTAATTTCCAGGGTGAAAAACTTAACGTGATAAACATATATGCCCCGAACCTGAATAAATTGGAATTCTTTAAGAAACTGGAACAAATATTACTAGAGCTAGAGTGTAACAGGACGATATTATTGGGAGATTTCAATGGAGTGCCGGCACCAGAAATTGACAGGCAAACAGAAAAGAAAAAACGTAACCAAGGGAAACTGCCAAGATCCTTTAATAACTTGGAGGAAAATCTGAATTTGGTAGACATCTGGAGACACAAACACCCAACAGAGAAGCAATTCACCTTTTTTTTTCAGAACCACATAAGATCTGGGGCAGAATTGATCAAATCTGGGTCTCAAGAGAACTTACATTAAGAACTCTAAAATGTGAAATTCAACCGAGAACCCTCTCGGATCACAATTCGATAATGTTGGAAATAAAAGGAGCATCACAGAGTGGATTCAGATGGGGAATGAACGAATATTTATTAGAGAATGAAGAAGTTATTGAGAAGGCCAAAGCCACTTTAAAAGATTATCTCAGTTTGAATCTTAATAAGGAAACAAGTATAGATGTAGTCTGGGATGCTAGTAAAGCGGTCCTAAGAGGCTTTTTTATTCAACAAAACAGCTATAAGAGGAAAGTAAGAGAACAAAAGAAAGAGGAAATTCTCAGTCAGTTAAGAGAATGCGAGAAAAATTTAATAGCAAATCCGAAAGACGAACAAAATATACAAATAACAAAAATACTACAAACACAGTATTCAATGCTAACAAGTCAAGAAATTGAATGGAAAATTAAGTTAATGAAACAAATATTTCGAATCAGCTAACGAAACAGGTAAATTACTAGCTTGGCAATTGCGAAGAAGGCAAAAACAAAATGTGATAAATAAGAAAAAAATGGAAGAGCAACTAATAGAAGACCCAAAAGAAATACAGGAAAATTTCCTCAAATTTTATGAGAAACTGTACAAAGAGGAAGAGGAAGAAATAATCCGAATAGAAAAATACTTAGAAGACTGTAGCGGAAAGACTATAACAGAGGAAGAAAGAGCCCAATTAAATAAACCCATAAAAGTAGAAGAGGTCCAAGATGCGATAAGAAAGATGAAATTAGGGAAAGCCCCGGGACCAGATGGACTGTCAGCTAAATATTATAAAGTATTAGAAAATCAATTAACCCCAGTGTTATGTGACATCATGAATAATATACTGAGAGGAGGAAAGGTACCAGAGACATGGAAAGAGGCCCACATCACGATGATCCCTAAACCTGATACGGACAAACTTAATATTAAAAACTACAGGCCCATATCATTATTAAATAATGATTACGAAATCTTCGCAGAGGTAATGGCAAGTAGACTCAAGAGATGTCTAGTAAATCTTATTCATAAGGATCAAGCAGGATTCCTTCCAAATAGGTTACTCAAAGACAATGTAAGGCATACCATAAATATCATTGAATACTTGGAGTGCAAGAATGAAGTACCTGCGGCGCTAATTTTCATCGATGTGGAGAAGGCATTCGACAATGTTTCATGGTCGTTCCTACTAAAAAGCATGGAGAAAGCAGGGCTAGAGGGTGAATTTATGGAAGGAATAAAAGCAATTTATTCGAATCAATCTGCCAAATTGATTATAAACAACAATTTAACAAATTCATTTAAAATTGAAAAAGGAACAAGACAAGGTTGCTCTCTATCCCCGCTTTTATTCAGACGATTTGATGCTATCCCTAGAAGAGCCGCAAAAAAGTGTCAGTAAGGCCCTGGAAATACTAGAAGAATATGGCAAACTATCCGGTTTTAAATTGAATAAATCAAAGACAAAAATGCTGACTAAAAATCTGGGAAAAGATGAAAGAGAAAAATTAGAGATACAGAATGGAATCAAGGTGGCCAAAAAAATAAAATATCTGGGAATATGGATAACTACAAAAAATATAAATTTAATTCAAGATAATTATTTGACAACATGGAAGGAAATTAAAAAAGATCTAGATACGTGGAACAGGGTGAAACTTTCGTGGTCGGGAAGGATGGCGGCAATAAAAATGAACATACCCCCCAAGAATGTTATTCTTGTTCCAAAACATCCCTGTGATTAGAGGTTCCACAATGTTTAAGGATTGGCAGAAAACTCTTTCGAAATTTATATGGCAAGGGAAAAGACCGAGAATTAGATTTAAATTACTTACAGATCGAAAAGAAAGAGGGGGATTCTCGGTGCCAAATCTGAAATTATACTTCAAGGCCTCCTGCCTTTGCTGGATCAAAGATTGGATCAATTTGGAAAATACTGATCTGTTAGACCTAGAGGGTTTCAACAATAGGTTCGGTTGGCATGCCTACTTGTGGCTAAATAAAGAAAAGGTACATAAAGGGTTTTCAAGTCATATTATTAGAGGGCCACTATATGAAGTTTGGGAGAAAAACAAAAAACTTTTAGAATGGAAGACACCCTGGTGGTTATCACCAATTGACATTCTAACAACCAAAAAAGCAAATATGGAAGGAGAAAGATTGACCCACGAAGACCTACTGATAAGATCAGAAAGTGGCTGGAAATTGAGAACATATGAAGAGTTGAAAGATAAATTAACAGGCTGGCTGCAGTATCATCAAATAAATGCAATATTGATGGAAGACAAAAAAGTAGGGATAAGTGAGAAAAAATCCAAATTTCAGATAGAAATAATAGAAGGCAAAACCAAGTTATTATCCAAAATGTGTGATATATTATTGGAATGGGATACTAAAGATGAAGAAATAAAGGCGGTTATGACAAAATGGGCAATGGACTTGGGATACAATATAGAATATGAAAAGTGGTCGAAATTATGGAGTTGCGGGATGAAATTTACGGCATGCGTCATACTTAGAGAAAATTTAGAAAAGATGATGTATAGGTGGTACATCACACCAGCAAAATTCGGAAAAACGTACAAAACAGGAAATAAGGCCTGCTGGAAGTGTAAAATCAAAGAAGGTAATTTCTACCATATGTGGTGGACCTGTGAGGAAATGAAGAAATTTTGGGACCTGATTTAGAATGAGTTAAAAAAAATACTTAAATATACCTTCCCTAAAAGACCAGAGGCCTTCCTACTAGGAATAATTGGGGATGAAATTAAAAAAGAGGATAAAATACTATTCCAATATTCGACAGTAGCGGCTAGAATATTAATTGCACAGAATTGGAAAAGCTCAAATACCCCAACGGTCAGAGATTGGCAAACAAAATTATTTGAATATGTTGAACTAGCAAAAATGACGCAAAAAATTAGAAACCAAAAAAATACAAAGTTTATTAGTGATTGGAATAAATTTATGGTATATATTGAAGGAAATTACAAAAACTTAAAAACTACTGCAGGTTTGATATAAATCTTATGATGCGCAAACCATTAATAACTCTTAGCTGCAGGAAAAAGAAAGAATTTGTATTAAGAAGCCCGAAATCGGGAGGGAAGAAGGTCAATAGGTGTGTAGAGGAAAAATCTAAATATTTGAAGATATAAAGATTCAAGGAATCAAATCAAATTTTATTAAACGGTCACAGACCAGATTAACTCGTACAGCTAGTCAGCGAAGCATAACACCGGAAAAAACAAAGGACAATTTCGATACATAACTGCAATTTAAAATTAGACAGCATAAATAAAATTAAGTATTTGCCTTCGCCTGCATATTGACATTGGAAAGCTCTTGTTTCCTGCGCCTAATAGCGGCTACACAAAATTTGGCCACATTGATCGTAATTTCAGGAACCTTATCTTCTACCAAGGCTCTCATACGTTGGAGTTCTGGTTCATTTTTAAGCTTTTGTAGAACTGGGGCAATAAAGGTCAAACGTAGATCCTCGTAGTAACTACAGTGCAGCAATACATGCAGACTTGTTTCCACTTCCGATGAGCCACACGGGCAAACACGTGACTCATATGGTTTGCCCTCATATCTGCCTAGCAGCAGGGCAGAGGGCAGAACGTTAAATCTGGCCAGGGTAAAGGAGTGTCTGTACTTAGGTATTTGTAAATCAGCCAAATAATTTGCGGGTGAGAACCCTCTCCCAAAGTCTCTAATTATGGCATGTTTATCCATTTTGCCCATATGACATTGCAGCTCTATGTCCCTAATGCGTTGGAGCACTTGACTTCTGGCTCTCTCATATCCTGCCGCTATCAAGATCTGCGGGGAGAATCCCAAGCTTCTTATCTTTTCAAACAGGGAAGCTTTCCAGGTGGAATGAAAGGTGTCTAAGAGTGTTAAAGGAGCCAAACCGGCCGGGGAAAAAATAAGTTTTAACCAGTAGTGTATCTTTAGAATCCACAGCCGCGCATTAACGGGTGGTTGTCCAACTTCTAAGCGGACAGCTATATTAGATACACAGGGGGGGATCCCCAATAAACACCGATAGAATTTTGTTTGAAATGCCTCCATAGGCGCAAAATTTTTAAAACTGCAAACCTGGGATCCATAAGTGAGTTGTGGGAGTATTTTTGCAGCAAAAACCTGGGAGGCCGCCGGAACGTATTTACCCCCTTTCCCGTGAAAAAATCTTGTAAGGGCTTTATTAGCCCTTCCTGCGTTGGCAATGGCGTTTTTCATCTGTTGGTGCCACGAGACCCTTTCCTGAAAAGTTATTCCCAGGTATTTGAAAGTTGCTACCTGGTCAATAGGTTGACCATTAATTCTCCATTTGTGTTTCCTTCTTTTTTTTGAAAACACCATAATTTTAGATTTGCTGTAATTTATTGATAGTTGTTCCGCTTGACAATAGTCAGCAAGTGATCTCAAAAGCTTCCTCAGGCCAACGCAGGAAAAGGAGAGTAGGACTGCGTCGTCCGCATACAGAAGCACCGGGATGGGAATACCTGCCAGTTTGGGAGGGTGGGCATTTTCTTTCGCCATATTTACTGCTAGAGAGTTGATATAGAAATTAAATAGCGTTGGCGCGAGGACACATCCTTGTTTAACCCCATAGTGCGTTTGAATTTCTTTAGTTAGATGGCCTGACCGATCGCATCTTACCCTCACCCTGGTGTTTTCGTATAGACCACGGATAAGGCGTAATAAGCGTTTATCTATGTTTGTAGCGCCAAGCTTTTCCCAGAGTCTATCCCTTGGTATTAGATCAAACGCCGATTTAAAATCCACGAATGCTGCATATAAAGACCCCCCTTTTCTAGAGTATTTGTCTGCCAGGTGTTGAAGGGTAAGGGCCTGGTCTATAGTTGAACGCTTTGCTCTAAAACCAGCTTGAGCTTCTGATAGAATATGCTCTCTTTGCATCCACTCCACTAATTTATCACATAAATGAGCAGCATACAGTTTGCTAATAATACTTAATAGACTGATTGGTCTATAGTTAGCTGGCTCAGTTCTGTTTCCTTTCTTGAATATTGGAATGATGATGGCTAAACCCCAGTCCTCGGGGATAATAGCCGCTTGATTTATACTAGTGAACAAGGCGGCTAGCACAGGGGCCCACCATTCGACATTTGCCTTAAGAATTTCTGGTGGGATATTGTCAGCACCCGGGGCTTTCCCTGATTTAAGAGCTTGAATAAGGCCAGTAATTTCTTCTGTAGTTACAGGGGGCCATTCCTTACCAAATTCACTTGAAGCAGGAAGCAGAGCTGGGGCCAGTTGATTTGATGAATATAATGAGAGGAAATAGGCCTCCCATGCTCCAGCGGGTATAGAGTATTCGATTTCAATCGGGGAGTCTCTCCAGCTTTTTGCAATTATTTTCCAAAACGTGGCAGAATCTTTCCTTTGGGAGGCCTCCACTAGGCACTGCCATTCCTCCCTTTGTGCCTGGAGCTTTTTCTTGCTAATCAAAGCTTTATAACTGCGTTTTGACTCAAACCAGTCTAATGGAAGCGAAGGTAAGTTCGCTGTTCTATAGTTCCTGTACTTATCCAGCAGGAGGCGTTTCATAGCCATGCATTCTTGGTCAAACCAAGGTTTGGATTTATTAAAGTGTAGAGATTGCCGTGGCGTTTTTTTGTTGGTCAGATAAGGTTGTAGCGACGAAATCAGTTCCCGGAACATGTCTAATCTAGCCTCAGGAGTTGGGGAATTAATGAGGTTCTCCTTTCTAGCAAGAAAAATATCTGAGTGAAGTCTTTCCGATATTTCATCACTCAATTTGCTGGACCATTTAATACGTGAGTATCTTAGCTCCATGTTTTCGAAGCATGGGGCTACAAGTTTATCAGAGCAAAATAAATCTTTTCTTACATCCAGTATTAAACAGAGCGGTAGATGGTCGCTGTCAACCCTCTCCACCACTTTACATTCCCGTGCTCTGCTCAAAAGGTTAGATGACACCAGGACGTAATCGATAGTGGAGGCTCCCATGTTGGATATAAATGTAAATTCCCCACTGGGTTCTCTGTCGACACGACCATTTAATACAGTCAAATCCAGATTGTTGGAAAAACATAGAAGGCATAGGCCTGCGTAATTGCAGCCCTTGTCTTTTGAGAGCCTTGGGGGAATAGAATGGGCTTCTTCAGAAATGGGAGGTACGTCGTGAAAATGAGCATATAACGCTTCGTCTGATTGGCCAATTCTGGCATTTAAATCCCCAGCCAGCAGCACTGCCGCAGCAGGAGTTTGATTCATTAGCTCATCGACATAAGATTCTATCCTATGCCAGAGATTTTTGATAAGCTGCTTGCCTCTTTGGGGAGGGGCATATATATTAATCAATAGAAGTGTGCAATATCTGCATTTCATTAATAATGCCATGGCCACACTGCTCAGAGGCTCCAGCTCGACGAAAGATGCTCTCAGCCTTGTGGATATTAGAATGCCTAGCCCACCCTTAACTCGTCCCCCTTTGTTGCTTGGTGAACCTGCGAGCGAAAATGAGGCAAAACCATTTACATCTAGATCCCCTGTTAGCCATGTCTCTTGCAAGAAGACTATATCATGATCTTGAATAAAATTGACAAATGATTGGTCAGTCGCCTTGTTGAGCCAACCAGCAATGTTCCATGATAAAAATTTAAGATTGGCTTTATCACAATCGAATCTTTGTCAATTATTAGCTAACGTACTTTTAGGGTTTGTCGCTTTATGTATCGGACGCCTATCGTCTTTGAATGGCGGGCTATCCAGCCGCTCTATGATTTCAATAGGTGGATGCAAAGTGCTCACGTTTGTGAACACCAGATCTTTATTATGCATAAATTCCTTCTGTGGATAGTCTGTTTTGGCCTGATTTTGGCCCAGTTCTGTTTCGTCTAGGTATCTCATTTTGTCCCATACGTCTTGTGGGGTCACCTTGGGGATATTTCTCCTTCGGGGGGGTGATGGAGTACTCTCCTTGAAGGGTGGCACATTCTCTCTTGGTGGAAAGTTAATCTCCGCTTTGATCTGAAGGTTACGTGTTGTGGTCTTTTTTTGGTCCCCCTTGATAACCTCGTTGCCTGAAGCTCTCTCGGCCAGCTTATCTCTTAGCTTATCTAGTCTTCCCAAGATGTCAGTTTGTATTAATGGTGGGAACATCCAGAATTAGTCAATTAGGATATTTTCTTCCATAGTAAAGAAATCCTCACCTTTGCTTGCAAGGCATTGCGGGTTCTGTTTGTCAGGCCAGAATTTTGAGAGTTGTTTCCCCTTTCTAAGATTTGCCTGCTTAGTTTTCAAAAGGGGGCTCAAAGGAGCCTTATTTTCAAAGAGCCTAAGTATTGTTGTCCGTGCTTTTAAAAAGGCAGGTCTTGACCTAAAAATATACTTGGCCAGGTTCTGATCCCTAAAAGTGGTCAGTGCTCTCACTGAGTGACCATCATAATGTAAATATTCCACCGAGGTGATATCATTAGCATTAACCATTCCTGGCAGTATGTCATTTAGACTAGATACAAAGTTCATTATTCGCTGTTTCCCTGTAAGGAAGCCCTTAGGCTTCGGGAAGTTCGTGAATACCAGTTTTTGGGGATTTAGGATCAAATTCCAATCTCTTTCCTGACTGGAGGCTTGCCAGGTCTGAAGGGGGGTATCATCTCTACTAAACGCTTCCTCTTCCCCGCTGTTCGATTTGCTAAGTGTTTTATTGCCTTCATAGGAAGAGGCCTCTACTTCCGCAGCATCAGGTTTATTAAAAAGTTGGTTATCCAAGGACTGAGTTGTTACTTCTGCCTTCTCACTTGCTACTGGAGTCAGCCTTGGCGAGTCCTCCCTAGCCGGTTGCTGTGTAACTACCTTTGTTTCTCTCTTTTTACCCTTCTTTTTGCTGCCCCGTGTGGTCGGTTTATTTGGGGCTGGGGGAAGAAGTTTAAACAATTTCTGCCAATGTATGTTTCGATTACTGCGGGTATACTTGGCTTTCCTTGTTGTTTTAATATTTTTACTTTTCTTCACTTTTACCCTTGAGTTATGTCTTTGCAGACTCTTATTTATTACTGGTTTGTTCGTCGACGCTAGCTCAACTGTTTTATGTTCTTGTGGCATATCATTTAATTTTAACTCTTTTAATTGAGATGTGAAATTTTCTACTAACGTCAGCAGTAGCCCGTTTGTTATTGTTAGATAATTTTTTATGTTGGCTAAATCAGAACTTATTGCTAGGGAATAATCCAAAGGGCGACCGTCACTCAATTCTGTTTGAGAGTATTTTGGAGTAGGTATCTGGTTTTGATGGGTTGATGTAATTTCTTCCGTGGGCAGCTGTTCCTTAGTAATAGAGGTATTTCCCTCCTGAAGTTCCTCGGCTAAAGCTAGTTCTTGCGCTAGGCTGCATGGGGAGTTAATATTTCCAGTATCTTGGTATATCTCTTTAAAATTAGACGTCCAATCAAGAACAGTAAGAGAGGGGGGTATTACTTCATCAAGAATTAACTCTTTTTGTGGACTCTTACCCTCCTCCATCTTAGGAAAGTAATTTGTGATTTTGCTTTGTCTTTTACCAGGGCCCGAGGGGCTGATTGCCGAGTCAGGCAGTATACCCAACTCCTTGTATTTTCTTCTAGTAAAAACCATGGTAAAAGTGGTCTTGATATAGAGAGAGGGCAGTTTACCCCAGGTGCGACTGCCTTAGATTGGGGGGCAAGTGGGGGTATCAATCTATATTCCCACCTGCTCTCTGCAACAGCTTCCTGATGTGCTCATCAACAGCCTCAATATATTTCTCTATTTTGAGTTCTCTGCTTTTAGATCTTGGCAATTGTCCTAAGCCTGTAGTTTTCACCTCAATCATGCGACCAGCGCTGTTTCACAAATGCTGCAACCTAGTCAGAATATAATAATAAAACAATGCTGCCAAAGAGACAGCAGTAATAAAACGGCTAAAAACTACATTAAAATTAAAATTGCCTTATTTAGGCAATTTATGTGCAGCTGGAAAAGGATAATAGTGGAGTTTGGCTATAGCGCATGTACAGCTATGATAACCTTGTATTTCGGGTCCTAGCTTAGTCTTTAGAGGCCTAGCTTAGTCTTTAGAGGCCATCTTCCACCGCCCTATACTGAACGAAGGATATCCAAAAGCCCCAGAAGGGAAACTTTCTGTGGGCTGGTTCGCTGATTCCTTCTAGGTAGTCTTTCAAAGGCCTACCACATAAGGCAGGGCACAGAACGATATCTTGCTGAAGCCAGTTTTCCAAACCTCCAGAGGGTCCTATCCGATACACTGTTGTGGAGTTATTGTGTAGATTAAAAACTTCCTGTAAAAAACTCAGGGTGCCTTCACCAGGAGTCTCTGAGAATATAAAAGCTGGTCTCCTCGAAAGAATTTATTAAAATGAAGAGTCTTTCCAGCTACAGCACTTCCTCTTCAACTAAGCAGGAATGTTGTCCCCAGCTAGTTCACACAGCCCCCCAGCTGGGCGGGGGTCAGTCAGTTCAGTTAACCCCCGAATCTCCAAGCTTTATCTTTCTCTGTGTTCAGCAGAGCTGGGTGTCTATGGGCCAATCTCAAAGCAAAGCTCACAGTCGTATCTCTCCTTACCCTCCTTCTCCAGGCACCGTTGGTCGGGTAAGCAGTTCACAGTTCTGTCTTTAGACCTCTTCTGTCTCTCTGCTCTCAGTTCAGGCAGCAGCGTTCTCTCCTCTCTGGCAACCTTGACCGGGCAGCTGATAAGGAGGGAGGGGGCAGGCTGGGACAAGCTGAAGCTCGCAGAGCCGACAGGAGTTATAAAAATGTTCAGAGTCTTTAAAATGTTTTCCGTTTGTTAAAAATTGGCATCCGGAGGGCAATTAAGATAAGGTTTTTAAAAATAAAAGTGAGCGCCGGAGAGCGTGACTTGCCTCGGCGCCATCTTGGTCAACTCCCCATTCAAGGAATAAGACAAGGAACTGTAATGGAAATTGACGTTATTTTTGTGTTATGTATGGATATTTTTTCTTTTTTCTTCTTTTTTCTGTAACTGTTGTTTTGTTTTTCCTTTTGGTTATTTAAGTGAAATTCAATAAAAAGAAATTAAAAAAAAAAAAAACGGGCAGAGGCTAAAACAGAAACCCAAACCTGACAGAAATTACCTCAACTTCCCTAACAACTCTGTGTGTGAATGTTGCCTCCAAGGTGCTATGGAAAGGGTGACTGTCACTCCAGAAGGCCGTTTTTTCAGTTAGGTCTGTTCTCAACTGTCGAGCGAGAGAGAGGTTTTCTGTGAGAGCACCTGCTGCCTGTTTTATGCTGCTATGTGCCTCAGAAAAAGTCTGTAACGTCTCATATAGATAGAAGCACTTGTAATTCCCTCTTCATACCTCATGTAGCAGAATTACTTGATGTTGAATTATTTTGGTTTTTTGAGTGTAGCTTGTCTTGAATAAAAAATGGAATAAATGTAGAAATAATCTAAATCAGTAAAGAATAGATATATAGATCTATTAGATATAAGCACATGTAAACGTGTTTTAGTATATCAAGTAATGTAATGTGTTCTGTTTAAATTCTAAACAGAGAATCTTGTGGAGCCTTTTCTAGAAGAAAAAAAACTTTGTTTTTCAAGGGTCAAACAACCCGGGACAACCTCCACACATATAAATACCACAGAAAATGGGTTTGGGGCCCACAAAATCCAGAAAACCACGAATAATCCAGAAAGACAGGTGCAGAGTTGTAAAGTGACACGTTTTACCTCAGAAACTGACATTAACATTTTGACCTCTTTGCCAGTGTACTGTTAATTATCCTCTCAGAAACAATTTTTAAAGGCAGATTGAAAAGTAGAAAGAAATTTTTAGGATGCATAGAGGAAGTTTTACACAGTGGAATAGGAGAATGAGAACAGTGTTATACAGATTTGAAATGATACAATGTATTGAGGCAGATGTCTTACTGCCAGAGAAATTCTTCACAATTTAGAGAAAGTTTATAAATTTAGAAGATGTCATCACAATTTTATAAGAAACTTTTTTGGTTTAAGACATGAAGAAAAGAAAGATTGCCAGAGTCATGTGACAGAATTGTAACTATCATTGAAAAGTTAAAGCTGGCAGAATATTCTATGTCTGAAGAACAGAAAGGGAGCTATATTGTAGGATCTCCTGGGGGGGGGGGGAATGTATGTATGGAATTTCAAAACTGATCTTATGATCCAACGGGGAGCTTTACCAAGAGCGTCCAGGATCCCACGATTCTCCTCCTTGACTTCTTCATGCAGAGTTCGTTGCTTCTACTGCTGTGTGATGGAGCAGTAAGTTTTTTGACATTGGTAGGGCATTCAGGCCACGGCACTGGTATTAGACATTTTGAGCTGCCAATACATCGTGGTGGCCGGGGAGCTGTGATGTATTCCTAGCTCAAATTCCCTGCAGATGACAAAGGCGCAGGCAGGCAGGTGGTGGAGCCCAGAAAGGTGCTCACCTTCTCAATCTCCGCCTGCCTGTCTGCCTCCCCCCACCCCCAGGCTGAGCAAGCCCCAATACCTCTCTGGCTCCATCCCTCCATCCCTCCACGTCCCCATCTCCCCTCCCCTGGAACTCACCAGATCTCTCTGAGAGCCCTAGAGAGGAATGCTCAGAGGTTGTGAGGAGGGATGCAGGAGACAACCTGACCAGGTCAACCGTCCATCTTCCCCCTTCCATCCTCACTAGCTTTGCAGGATCCATCTCTTTCATCCTTCCTGAAGAGTCAAGGAGCCAAAACAACCTGGGAGAGAGGAAGAAGCAAAGGGAGCCTCAAAGGCCCTGCAGGGAAGAAGAAAAGAAGAAGATGAAGCGTTTGGATTTGATATCCCGCTTTATCACTACATAAAGGAGTCTCAAAGCGGCTAACATTCTCCTTGCCTTCCTCCCCCACAACAAACACTCTGTGAGGTGAGTGGGGCTGAGAGACTTCAGAGAAGTGTGACTGGCCCAAGGTCACCCAGCAGCTGCATGTGGAGGAGCGGAGACACGAACCTGGTTCACCAGATTACAGGTCTACCGCTCTTAACCACTGCGCCGCACTGGCTCTCACTGGATTCTCCTGCCCCTGGAAAAGCACAAATGGGGCAGCCCCTTCCCAACAGAAACCCCATTTATAAACATTTCCAGTGGTTCTATGGTATCTATGGTACCATAAGGCAAAAGTTCATAAAAATTTTCATAGTCATAAAGAGCTGTTAACTGAAACTGACAACCAATTAAAATTAAAGGACTTTGAAGAAGTAAGAGAAAATGTAATAGACTGGTTACAATATTTACAACTAAATGAAACTTTTAAAAATCATGAAAAGAAAGGATTTAGTTATCAAATGTCAAGATTTCAGAAAGAAATAGTAGAAAGTAGTACAAAACTGCTGTCACAAATGAACCATCTGCTTTTGGAATGGGACACTAAAGAGGACCAGGTCAAATGCGTTATGATAAAATGGGCGAAGGATGTGGGACATAATAAATTAATGACGGACTGGGAAAGGCTTTGGAAGTTAGATTTGGAAGTTAGGCCGCCAAGACCACAGAACACCGGTTTTGAAAGACCTACACTGGCTCCCAGCATGTTTCCAAGCACAATTCAAAGTGTTGGTGCTGACTTTTAAAGCCCTAAATGGCCTCGGCCCAGTATACCTGAAGGAGCGTCTCCACCCACATCGTTCTGCCCAGACACTGAGGTCCGGTGTCCTTCTGGTGGTTCCCTCCCTGCGAGAAGCCAAGTTACAGGAAACCAGGCATAGGGCCTTCTCGGTAGTGGCTCCTGCCCTGTGGAATGCTCCCCCACCAGATGTCAAAGAGAGAAACAACTACCAGACTTTTAGAAGACATCTGAAGGCAGCCCTGTTTAGGGAAGCTTTTAATGTTTAATAGATTATTGTATTTTAATATTCTGTTGGAAGCCGCCCAGAGTGGATGGGGAAACCCAGCCAGATGGGCGGGATATAAATAATAAATTATTATTATTATTATTATTATTATTATTGGTTTTAAATTTTCTGGTGTTTTGATGGTATTTGTCCCCGGTTAAATTAGCAAAAATGTACTTCTCACTCGCTGGATCAACACCTTGTTGTGGTGAGTGGGCTTGCACGTTCCTATGACCCTTGTGAGTGAAGTCATCGGGAATCTTGTAATCCCAACAGGATCACCCTAGTACTTTACTAATAATAGTGGAAGTGATGCAGAGAGTGACTTTTCTGAATATTCCTTGTATACCAGTAGTATACAAGGTCTTTGTATACTACTTGGGGTCTTTACAACCCCAAGTAGCTGATTCCCCAAAGAATCTGCCCTGCAAGCAAAAGAAACCTCTGACAAGCACTTGAAGAAGCCCAACCTGGAAATAGAGCCCCATATGCTTCCCCATCTCAGAAGTCCCACCTGGCCCTGAGGCATCTGCTTGGCTCAAACAGCATTCAGGCTAAACCTCTACATCTTAAATGGTGCCCTTGAAAGTGACTATCCTCTCTGGCTCCAGAAGGAGAGCTATAGACCAGGGGTCAGCAACCTTTTTCAGCCATGAGCTGGTCCACCGTCCCTCAGAACATGTGGTGGGCCGGGCTATATTTAGGAAAAAAAAAAATGAACGAATTCCTATGCCCCACAAATAACCCAGAGATGCATTTTAAATAAAAGGACATACAGTGGTACCTCGGATTACATACGCTTCAGGCTACATACGCTTCAGGTTACAGACTCCGCTAACCCAGAAATAGTACCTCAGGTTAAGAACTTTGCTTCAGGATGAGAACAGAAATCGTACAGCGGTGGCTGGAGGCCCCATTAGCTAAAATGGTGCTTCAGGTTAAGAACAGTTTCAGATTAAAAACGGACCTCTGGAACGAATTAAGTACTTAACCCGAGGTACCACTGTATTCTAATCATGGAAAAGCACACCGATTCCTGGACCGTCCCCGGGCCGGATTTAGAAGGCGATTGGGCCGCATCCGGCCCCCGGGCCTTAGTTTGCCTCCCCCTGCTCCTGACAATGTACTCTAAATCTGCCTGGTGTTTTTACATGAGCAGAATGTGTGCTTTTATTGAAAATGCATCTCTGGGTTATTTGTGGGGCATAGTTCCCTAGACCAGATACCGTTTGCTATATAGTTTTGTATGGTTTGGTATACAAAGTACATCAGTATAAACGACCAAACTGATTAAAGAAAGAAAAAAGCTGAGCTACGTTAGAAAAGCGATCCAACCATAAGAGATCTGGCTCTAATCGCCCTGCTAAAAATGTAGCGGTTTCTGCTGTCTCCTTGATCTGCCAGGAGAAAAGACACAGTAGCGATGCTGGGCAAGAGGAAGAACACCCTTCCTCCTCCTCCTCCTCCTCAGCTCTTGATCGAGACTCCAGGGCTCTCTCTGCAGGCTCCCCCCTCCAAGACCCCCTCCCCCCTCCCCCACGGGGCCAGCAAGAAGAGCGGGGCAGAGCCCTGGCCCCCCCTGGCGGAGAATGTCTGCCCCCTCCCCGATCTGGCCAGCCCCCCAGGCATCCTCCCCTGCAGCCCCTTCTCCCCATTGCACCCGGAGGGAGAGGGAGGCGAGACTCACCCCCAGGCAGCTCTTGCAAGAGAGAGAGGGAGACGGAAGCAGCCCCTCCGCTTGCAGGCGGGAAGGGCGAGGGAGGGGCTTTTGCTCGGGAGGACCTTGCCCCCCCCCACGCCTCCACTTCCTGTCCTCTCTAGAAACCCAGCTCTGTGCCTTTTAACCCTTCGCAAGCCGAGCACAAGCGGAGCAAAGCAGGCAGGAGCCCAGGAGGAGCCGCTAACCCAGAAATATTACCTCGTGTAATAACTTTGCTTCAGGATGAGAACAGAAATGGCCTTGGATCCTGAGCCTATGTAGCAAATGCATAGTTTGGGGGTACTCTTGGATACGCCTTTGTCACTAGAGACCCACGTGCCCTCTATGGCTGTTTGTGAACAGGAATAGCCTGACCACTGGAGCACTGGAAAACTTGGAGCTGGACTGCTGCAATGCACTCTTTCTGGGGCTGCCCTTGGGTCTGGTGCAGAATCTCGTTGGTGCAACATGATGTGGCCAGATTGTTCTTGTGAGCTTTTGGTCAAGAACATGTGTGTTACGGTAAAATCTGGGTGCAGGGTTACTCTGCCACCCAGCTCGTCGGACTAAGTCCGCGGGTCCCTGCGGAAGAAAATGAGCTCAGCCGGAGACAGGAGCAAGTTCCAGGAGATCCGAGTTTATTGCGCAACAGGTTCAAGGCGAGATTGAACAGCGAGAAAGGGGTGACATGAACTTTTGAAATTTCCCTCCATGTCCCAGAATACAGTGCAAAATACATCCCAGTTACATCATGAATACATTACGAAGAGGTTGGGTTACACAGATTACATCACGAATACATTAGGAAGAGGTTGGGTTACACCGGATTAACATATGGAGGAGGGAGGGGGGAATATGCAGAGCTGGAGATATGCGCAGGTAAGCACATCCTGAGAAGACAATGGTCCATGTATGCATAGTCTGTCACCTGGCATCGCCCGGAGGAAGGGCTTGGCAGAGCGATTTGACAGGATTAGGGTCTTGACACCTTGCTTGAGGGATTATGGAGGGCAGGGGAGGTGTCATGGAGTCCTAGAGAAATTGAGCAAATTGGCAAGTTGATTTTCTATGAATTTTATAGATTTTAGTCCTTTTTGACATTGGCAATTGGAAATAAATGGATATATTGTAGCGAAGAAGGTGAAGAAGAAGACATGCCCCCCCTTCCGTATCATGTGGCACCACAGCCCCCCATTTGGAGGAACTATCCACTTAATACTATTTTCTGCTTCCTGAAACTTCCATTTCTGATCCACAAGAGGACCTCTTCTCTTACTCCGTGGCTACTAAGCTTACTCAGGAGGCACCTTGATGAAAGTGTCAGGATGCGGTGTCTCTCCCCCACACAACATGACTCCAGCAGTTAATTTTGGTGGTCAGGTGGGATTGCTATGAGGAATTATGGAAAATGTAGCAAGCCATTGTGTCAGCAATGAACGCATTGCTTTGACTGGGCTTGAGCCATTTGACATGATTTCTGATCGAATCCCACAAGCCTCTGCACCTCTGCCATTTTCTCACTGCCTGACAGTCGTGTATAGCATTCTAAAACACAGACCAGTTGCTTCACCGGGCGTCCTCAGTACATAAAGACAGAAAGTAGCTTTGATGTAGATTTTGTTAATCTTTAGGTCGATCTTAAGGGCCAGGAAGAGAGTTCACAAGGAGATGGTAAATACTTTCTTTCTTTCCTATGGGTTTATGACCTCTGGGTTTCCTAAATGCATTCCTCCTTGGTTCCTGTTTATTTAACTTAACCACGTATGCATGCTCAAGTAGGAAATAGTTTCTTTGAAGTTAAAAGGATTTCTCTGATCTGACTTTGTCCCACGTGGGGGATTTTTTGAAATGCTCAGAGGAAATCTGATTGGTTCTTACAATCAGTTCTTACAATTGGTTCTTACAATCAGACGGTTCACCGCCTCTATTGTATCTGCAGAAAAAGGCAGCAGGAGACTTTTTCAGGTGGTTCACAATTTAGCGGAACCACCTGCAACATCGGGGCCCAGTACGGGCCACATGTTCTCCTGCAATGATTTTGCAAAGTTTTTTGCAGATAAAATTGCTCAGATTCGGGAAGAAGTAGACTCCACCGTGGGAGCAGGGCCAGGGCGGGAGAGTGCTAGAGTTTTGTCTAGTCAGGTTGAGTGGGATCAATTCCAATCTGTTACCTCCGAGGATGTGGACAGGCTGCTTGGACGAGTGAAACCAACCACCTGTCTCCTAGATCCTTGCCCATCCTGGCTTATAAAAGCTAGCCGGGAAGGACTGGGTGATGGGCTTCGTGGGGTGGTGAATGCTTCCCTCCGTGAGGGAGCCTTCCCAGACCCGCTGAAAGAGGCGGTTATTAAACCGCTTCTTAAAAAACCATCTTTAGATGCAGCCACAATGGCCAACTATCACCCAGTCTCAAATCTTCCATTCTTGGGCAAGGTGATTGAGTGAGCGGTTGCTGAACAACTCCAGGCACGCCTGGAAGAAGCGGACCATTTGGATCCCTTCCAGTCGGGATTCAGGCCTCATCATAGGACTGAAACTGCCTTGGTCGCACTGGTTGATGATCTCCGGCGGGCTAGGGACAAAGGTGAGAGCTGTTTCCTAGTTCTGCTGGATCTCTCAGCGGCGTTTGATACCATCGACCATAACATCCTTCTGGACCGTCTTGAGGGGCTGGGAGCTGGGGGCACTGTCATACAGTGGTTCCGCTCCTTCCTCCTGGGCCGTGTTCAGAAAGTGGTGGTGGGGGATGAGTGTTTAGACCCCTGGGCTCTCACTTGTGGGGTGCCTCAGGGTTCTGTCCTCTCCCCCATGCTTTTCAACATTTACATGCAGCCGCTGGGAGAGATCATCAGGAGGTTTGGGCTGGGTGTTCATCAGTATGCGGATGATACCCAGCTCTACCTCTCTTTTAAATCAGAACCAGTGAAGGCGGTGAAGGTCCTGTGTGAGTGTCTGGAGGCGGTTGGAGGATGGATGGCAGCTAACAGATTGAGGTTGAATCCTGACAAGACAGAAGTACTGTTTTTGGGGGACAGGAGGCGGGCAGGTGTGGAGGATTCCCTGGTCCCGAATGGGGTAACTGTGCCCCTGAAGGACCAGGTGCGCAGCCTGGGAGTCATTTTGGACTCACAGCTGTCCCTGGAGGCACAGGTCAAATCTGTGTCCAGGGCAGCTGTTTACCAGCTCCATCTGGTACGTAGGCTGAGACCCTATCTGCCTGCGGACTGTCTCGCCAGAGTGGTGCATGCTCTGGTTATCTCCCGCTTGGACTACTGCAATGCACTCTACATGGGGCTACCTTTGAAGGTGACTCAGAAACTACAACTAATCCCATTCAGAAGACATCTTAAGGCAGCCCTGTTCAGGGAAGTTTTTAACGTGTGATATTTTACTGTATTTTTGGTTTCTATGGAAGCTGCCCAGAGTGGCTGGGGAGGCCCAGCCAGATGGGCGGGGTATAAATAATAAATTATTATTATTATAATAAATTATTATTATAGCTGTGTTAAGAGTTCTTTTGTTAATAAAAGGGACCTGGGCCAGAGTGTGGCAGATTATTATTGGCATTTCCTCCCAGAGTCTTGCTGGCCATGCCTCGTGTGTATTTTATTAATCAGGGTCCAATCCTTTCCTTCACCTTATTAGGTTAATGGACTAAAAAAGGCCACAACTTTATTGATTACAGCATGTGAGAGGTATTGGCTTAGGCATTGGATAAAACAACAGGAAGGGGTGAGTCTAACAAGGGCTAACCACCAGTAGGAGGAGCCTGTTGATGCAAATACAACTGGAAGCTCCCCCTGATGTTACTGGGGGTTGTGCCATGGCCCTAGCCACCAACAGGGCATCGGACAGGATCCACGACCGCCAGATTCCTTTACTGGAATACCCATAAAGTGGAGAGGTAGGTGATGGCCACACCCTGCCCTCCAATACACAAACATATTCCAGTGCCTAACTGCCAATACCCAAAAAGTTGTGATGATTTGCTACGAGGTAGGCGAAAAACCAAGTGGCTGGTGCCAATTTGCCAGTTGGATAAAAATTCCTACCAGGCCCCTTGGGCAACCAAGGCGACCAACCACAGGTCCATAGCAAGTTCAAGAACCAAGCTGTGGCAGGTGGGTGATCTGATGAAAACCAGCAGCGCAATGAAAGGGAAGCATTGCCACGGCCGCATTTGAGCAGCTAAACCCCGCCCTCAAGCCTCCACCTGACTGGTTGGCTACCTGGGGGCTGTCTAAGCTGTCCCATTGGGCAAACGACTCAAATTTGATTGGCCACGAGCAAGCGGGCTTTAGGAACAATTATTCGACCACTGACCATATGGTAATTATGTATCATCTTGCCAGAAAATATTCTGCCCCGAGTCGGGGGCGCCTATGTGTCGCTTTCATAGACCTAAAGGCCGCCTTCGACAGTATCCCAAGAAACTGTCTATGGAAGAAATTAGAGAGATGGGGCATAGATAGAAGGCTGTTATGGCTTATAACCCAATTACACCATGGGTCGTCGGCTAGAGTGAGACTCACACCGGCGGGAAACCTATCCAACGAGGTCCCAATAAATAGAGGTGTGCGCCAAGGCTGCATTTTGGCCCCACTCCTCTTCAACTTGTTTATTAGCGATATGAAGCTCTTTCTGAATGAGTCTCAAGCCAACATTCATGCCCCCCGCCTAGCTGATTTTCGCTGCCCTCTGCTCCTATATGCCGACGATGCAGCGATCCTTTCCTACTCTAGAGTCGGTTTATGCAGAGCTCTAAAGATTTTTGCGGCTTATTGCAAACTCAACCATCTGACAATTAATCATGGGAAATCTAAAGTCCTGGTCTTTACCAGGTCTCGGAAAACTTACAGCTGGAAGTTAGATGGAGTCCAATTAGAACAGGTTTTCAAATTTAAATACCTGGGAGTCTTTTTTCACTACAACCTAAGCTGGAAGCCACAGATACAGTATTTACTAAACAAAGGGAAAACAATACTTTATACTCTACTCCAATTTTTTGCGGCCGACGGAGCCTCCCACATCCCTTCTGCATTGAAGGTGTACCATGCAAAAGTGGTTTCCACCCTCTGTTATGCTGCCCCGCTCTGGGCCCCAGGGTCCAATTTAACATCGTTGGGGACATTGCAGAATCAGTTTCTCCGTCGCCTCCTGAAACTCCCCATGTGTGTGAGCAACGCAGCCATACGTCTGGAGTTAAGGATTGCATCATTGGAGACTGTCATCTGGAAGCGAGTCTTTGGTTATTGGCTGTCCAGCTGGCATAGGCTTCCCGACCATTACCTTTTTCAGTGCCTCTGGCGGGACGACTTTGTCAATCCGTGGGTAGGAAAAATCCATGCCAAACTTCTGAGCATCGGAATTTCTCCAGCGGACTCCTTAAAGATGAACTTACGCTCAGCCAAAAGCCTTATTGAGCAAAGATTAGCAGACATTGAAAACCAACACAACCTCGCCGGGGGTGGGGGTGTCTGCTCCCCCAGGTATCACGGAATAACCCCACCACTTGGCCTTCCATCATACATGTCATCTCTTTCATCTGTACCACACCGACTTGCATTTATTCGTGCAAGGTTCAATGTCCTTCCATCGAACCTGCTGAGCCACAGATTTTCCAAGGGTTTGGTGTCTCCGCTATGCGTGTGTGACGGGAAAACTGTTGATTCTCTCCCACATATAATGTTCAACTGCCCCCTACATAGCATAGCCAGGACTAAATTCCTGGGTCCTGCTTTACTACGCTTGGTTGGCAGGCCTGTTGAGTCACATGCCGCACTACTTTTGCAGGATACAGATCCTTCTGTAACTCTGCAGGTGGCGAGATTCCTGAATGCGGTTATCTCACACACAAAAACCACCAAAAACAACAACAACATCAAAAACTAATCGGACAGTTTTGAAGAGAGTGCATGTCGGATCTCGTCTTCAGTTTTCCTTTTTCTGGGATCCGTCCCTTGGAGCTATCCGGGCCCCAAGCTGTTACCTGGCTCTGCTCAATGACCCACCCCTGCATCATGGTGTTCACCTTCTGGTTTTCACCTTCTGGTGCCGAATATACCGGCTTTATGCCTCTGTGCTTTTATGTTTGTACATACTTTATGGGCTAATAGCCGTAAATAAATAAATAAATAAATAAATAAATAAATAAATAAATAAATTTACCTGGGGGCGGGATGTGGCAGCCGGGCCAGCTGGGCAGGGGCCGGAACACCCCCTGCCGACACGGGAAACGGCTCCCGCTGACAACTCCTCCCCTCTGTAAGGAGAAGAGGCTTTCTTAAATTGTGGTGCCCAGAACTGGACACAATATTTTAGGTGTGGTCTGACCAAGGCTGAATAGTACTGCTCTATTTAGCCTCTGTCAGCAGACACGTGGAATACTGTGTCCAGTTCTGGGCACCACAATTTAAGAAGATTGTATGCGCAGAGGAGAGCGACCAAGATGATCAAGGGTCTGGAAACAAGTCTCAGGAACGGTTGAAGGAGTTGGGTATGGTTTAGCCTGGAAAAGAGGAAACTGAGAGGAGATGTGATAGAGCACCTGAAATATCTAAAAGTCTGTTCCATGGAAGATGGAGCAAGCTTGGTTTCTCTTGCTCTGGAAGGTAGGATCAGAACCAATGGATTCAAGTTCCAAGGAAGGAGATTCTGACTACATGTCAGGAAGAACTTTCCAACAGTAAGAGATGTTTGACAGTGGAACGGACTCCCTCACCTCGGAAGATTGTGGACTCTCCTTCCTTGGAGTATTGGACAGCCACCTGTCATGAATGCTTTAGTTAAGATTCTTCCATTGCAGGCGCTTGGACTAGATTACCATCCAGGCCCTTCCAACTCTATGATTCCCTGAATGAACTAAGCCCACGAAGGATGGAAAAAAGTTTCAGTGATAAACAGAAATCCTACTAGAGAGGAAGAAATCTTCAGAAGGATGTTAGCATAGAAAATGATTGTTCAGGTAGAAAGCTCATCATAGGGACATCAGCGTAGAGAGAAAAGATGCCTTACTTATACATTGTTTTTTATAATAATAGTAATTATTTTTATTTATTTATTCATACATACATACATGTAGCACCCTGCTTGTGGTTAACGCTTAGCTGGAATGAAATATTCAACGCAGCAATAGAGAAATTAAAATAATAATTTATTTGTCAGACAAATAAATGAGAGACACAGTGGTATATGGATACCAAAGCTCTGCCCACTCCAGCCCTGATGGCCAGCACTTATATTTCCTCAGCCCAGCCCCCTTGCTCCTCCTTTGGCTGCCTCTGTCCAATCAGCCTGGTTGAAATTCCTATTGGCTGTTTGCTAGAACCAATCATAAAAGATACTCCCATTTCCTATTACCTTTTATGGGAGACAAAGAGCTATATTTCCTTCTATCCATAAATGGCAGACAAGTAGCCATATATCTTACATTTGCCTCGACCAGGCACCTTAATTACCAGATCACCTTTTGCCCTATTGCCCTATTCACTCCAAAACAGATGGCTCATTAAATTTTATCTTAAACAGAGATATTGGGTTCACCTTCTCACACACCATCAATGAAATAAGACTCTAACATAAGAATCTAACATTTCTTACTTTCTAAATCCTTTGCATAATTACATTTAAGCCAATATATTTCATACATAACATATATAGATTTTTAGAAGAAAAGGTCTTTTCAAAGTAAAAAGGACTCAGTAAAACAGCTTCGAAAGCAGCCTCTTTAGTTTACAACTCCTTTTCCTAGCCAGCTGCTGTTTCTATTAGCTCTTGCCCTTTAACCTTAGGAAGATGTGGCTCAAGTCTAATGGGAGGCACATGGTATTACAATAAATTTTACTATTTACCAACTCTTAATTAGTGTTTTTTGCAGCTTGATTGTATTCTGTAATTTGTATGGTCAGTGTGACGTTTTGCTCCCAGCCTGTAATTTCCTTTTACAACCCTGAGGCACTGCTATAGATCAGAGGGGCCCTGTTTAGGAAGATAAACATCTGCCAAAGCACCCAGCCAGCTGCTTTATGCCTGGCATGAGACATACAAACATTTGCAAATATATTTTTTAAGCTCATTTTAAAATACAGGTCTTGATCTGATGCCTCAACATACATATCCCGCCCATCTGGCTGAGTTTCCCCAGCCACTCTGGGTGACTTCCAATCGAGTGTTAAAAACAATACAGTGTTAAATATCAAAAAACTTCCCTAAACAGGGCTGCCTTCAGATGTCTTTTAAAGATAAGACAGCTACTTATTTCCTTCACATCTGAAGGGGAGGCATTCCACAGGGCGGGCGCCACTACCAAGAAGGCCCTCTGTCTGGTTCCCTGTAACCTCACTTCTCGCAATGAGGGAATATTTAAAGATGTAATTTAAATACTTCATCATTGATTCCCCCTCTCTTTTTTCTTCCAAGCTGTTGCTGTTAGAGATGCATTATATGTTACGGCTGTATGGGAGATAAGCAGGTCATAACTTACGTTATGAAATTCAGTATTTTAGCAAGGATTGTTTCTTATGGAGGTGGAAACCATCGTGCGAGCGATAGATTGACGTGTGTGTGCAACCCACACGTCGTTTTCAGCCCCAGAAGACAGGGGGGGGGGGCAAAATGGGCTTTTGCGTGACTGCTGCTGTGCGATGACCCAGAATGCAACCCCTGTGCAAACGACGAGTTGCCTGTACTTAAGTTGTGATGTATTGCAGAAATAAAGTTCTGTTTGGTGGGGATGACTGCAAATGCTTGGAGTTCTTTGTAAACCTCAGAGAATGCGCTAAGAGACAAATCTTTTGTGATAATTCAGATGGTGCAGAAGGTTCAGTTAGTGGAGAATGTGTCTGGTAAGGGGGAAGATGGCCTTGGGGATGTGGAGATCCAAGCATGTCAGCGTGATATCAGGACTGCAATACCTCAAGGACCGCCTCTTCCCATATAAACCTACCTGGACCCTGAGATCATCTTCTGAGGCCCTCCTCCTCCTTGAGAGGTCCGTAGGGCAGCAACACAAGAACAGGGCCTTCTCTGCAGTGGCTTCCTGTCTGTGGAATGCTCTTGCCAGGGAAGTTTGCCTGGCGCCTCAATTATACACCTTTAGGCACCACTCAAAAACCTTCCTCTTTAACCAGGCCTTTGGTTGACCTGACTGACATCCTATACCCTTTTAAAATGTGGCTCCTTTCGGGGGGGGGGGATGTTATTGGGTTGTTTTTATTCTGGTTATATATGTTGTGACCTTTTCTGTGAACTCCGCTGAGAACTCTATGTATACAATGGTAAATAAACTCAATAAATAAATAATCTCCTTGTAAAGGGAGTGGGTTTCATGAGTTCACAGTGTTCAGATGTAGGCATAGCTGTCAACTTAAAGATTTGAAAATAAGGGACCAGCAGCCTTGAAAATAAGGGACCTGCAGCCTCACCTGTTCCAGAGCCCGGACAGCCCCGTGGTTTTCTTCGGAGCTGAGGGTGATGAAACAATCGCTGAGACGGCTAGAGCGTCGGTGGCAGAAAACTCACTCCGAATCTGACCGGACACAGGTTAGAGCTCAACGTCGAGCCTACCAAGTGGCGATAGCGACGGCGAAGAAGACTTTCTTCACCGCCTCTATTGCATCTGCAGAAAATAGTAGCAGGAGACTCTTTCAGGTGGTTTGCAATTTAACGGAACCACCTTTACCACCGGGGCATTGTAAAGACCCCAAGATCTCCTGCAACGATTTTGCAAAGTTTTTTGCAGATAAAATCACTCACATTCGGAAGGAGCTAGACACCACTGTGGGAGCAGGGCCAGGGCAGGAGAGTGCTAGAGCTCTGTCTGGTCAAGTTGCATGGAATCAAGTTGCATGGAATCAGTTTCAATCCGTTACCCCCGAGGATGTGGACAGGCTGCTTGGACGCGTGAAAGCAACCACCTGTCTCCTTGATCCTTGCCCATCCTGGCTAATAAAAGCAAGCCGGGAAGGGCTGGGCGATGGGCTCTGCGGGGTGGTGAATGCTTCCCTCTGTGAGGGAACATTCCCAGATCCGCTGAAAGAGGCGGTCATTAAACCGCTTCTTAAAAAACCATCTTTAGACCCGGCCAGTATGGCCAACTATCGCCCAGTCTCAAATCTTCCATTCTTGGGCAAGGTGATTGAGCGTGTGGTTGCTGAACAACTCCAGGCACGCCTGGAGGATGCGGACCATTTGGATCCCTTCCAATTGGGATTCAGGCCTCACCATGGGACTGAAACTGCCTTGGTCGCGCTGGTTGATGATCTCCGGCGAGCTAGGGACAAAGGTGAGAGTTGTTTCCTGGTTCTGCTGGATCTCTCAGCGGCCTTTGATACAATCGACCATAACATCCTTCTGGACCATCTAGAGGGGCTGGGAGCTGGGGGCACTGTTATACAGTGGTTTCGCTCCTTCCTCCTGGGCCGTGTTCAGAAAGTGGTGGTGGGGGATGAGTGTTCAGACCCCTGGGCCCTCACTTGTGGGGTGCCTCAGGGTTCCGTCCTCTCCCCCATGCTTTTTAACATCTATATGAAGCCGCTGGGAGAGATCATCAGGGGATTTGGACTGGGTGTCCATCAATATGCAGATGATACCCAGCTCTACCTCTCTTTCAAATCAGAACCAGTGAAGGCAGTGAAGGTCCTGTGTGAGTGCCTGGAGGCGGTTGGAGGATGGATGGCGGCTAATGGATTGAAGTTGAATCCTGAAGACTTCCGGGTTAGCGCGATCGGCTAATGGCGGATTTCCTCCGAGCTCCGGAGGGAATCGGCTCGACAGGGGCTGGGTCTTGCCGTGCCGGCGACACGGGGACCCTTAAAAACCACGGGCATAGGAGCCCGTGGACATGGTGACTCGGCGGGCATCGTTAGCGCCCTCCCGACTCGTGAAGGAGCCTTTTTAAAGGCTACGGAACGGGTGCCGGGGAGCGGCGTGGTGCTATGAGTCTTCTGCTTCCCCTGCCGAGCGAAGCCGCATGCCATTTGTCAGAGAGCGCTGACTTCTTCCTATTAAAATTTGGACTTAAAATCAAGAACAACAACCCGTGAGTAATTTGGAAATTGGATTACAAATAATTTGATTCTGAATTCGGTACGAGCGGGGGAGGTGAAAAAAAAGGGAAGTCCGCCCCCCCCCTTATTGTAAACAGTTTGAAGCAAGGAGCTGTCAACTAAGGTTGTGAGAAGAATTGGGGTGATTGGATAAAAGATATAAATTCCACAGATTTAAAGGACTAAGCTAATGTGCCGGAGGACAAGAGTTTAATTGTTTGGATTAAGTACCACCTTTCTCAAGCCCGGGAGTAATCCGTGAAAAGAGCCTGCAGAGGATCTACAGAAAACTTTTGACAGCTGTCAAATTAGCTGTCAAAGTCGGGAAAATCAAAGCTTAAACTTTAATCGGCTATATTGCTACAAAATATTGAAAGTAAAGAAAGACTGATACAAATAAACCTGACTTTTGGATCGGAAGGGAAAAGAATACTAAGTAACCAGAATCCCTCTAGAGGGGATTCTTGGATATTACAAGAATGGAACTAGGTCGGGAAATATGAGCTGACTTGCAAGAGCTTATCTTTCTCATGGGAAAGCTGCAAGAGATGATCGAGCAAGGCCATGTTTTGTCTACAAGTCCTATAAAACCGAAGTTAACAGAAAATATACCTACTGAGTTGGAAAGGGACTTGATGCTCAAAACACAGGCAGCTGGACAAGAAAAGAAACCAAAGATTAAGACATCAGCTGAACAGGAGGAGCAGAAAGAAGGGGTGGCTGAAAAGTTACAGAAGAAAAAAGAGAGCCGGAGACCTGCCAAGAAGAACTTTAATTCGACTAAGATGAAAACTGGACTATTTGGGACATATAGACTTAAGAAACAGAGCTGGAGCTCCACCTTTAAACAAGTAGGCCTTGCTGGAAGAAACATGGTTAGCATTGAGAAGGTACTTCTTCGACCTGGGGTGTTCAATATGAAAGACTTTCGAAGAAGCCGGCTGAAAGGGACTGAGAGAAATTTGAGAGCCTCGGACGTAAGGTCACCAGGCTAAAAAGATGGACTAATTGGACTTTGGTTTGGGATTGAAACCGGGAAGAGAAGGGTGGGGTTTAGAAGTCCAAAGGGGGCCTGATTTTTATTTTGCAGTGTAAAACTATATGTTCTTTATTATTATAAGAATGGGGAATCTGTGGATGGGAATCAGGGACAATCTTAGGGAAGGTATCTTCTTATTTGTTTTTATATCTTTTCCCCCCCTCTTTTTTTGTATGATTAAGGTATATACTCTAAAAATTGTTAAACAAACTAAATTAATGGATAAATAATGAATTAAGGTTTAAAATTATTATAAAGAATCATATTAACAAATTATGGTTAAGTAAATTAATAAATTATGATTAGGACACTAACGATAAAAACTTGTTTGAATAAACAATTGGAGTTGGAATACAATAAGGGGAGGCGTGGGGGAGTCATGAAAAGAAGTTATTGAAAATGAGACTTAAAAGGTGGAATTTTTTTTTTATGTTGTGTTAGGTGTTATCTTTTGTGTTTCTGTTTTGCTTTTTGTAACCTTTTGAAATTTTAATAAAGATTATTTAAAAAAAAAAAATGAAGTTGAATCCTGACAAGACAGAAGTTTTGTTTTTGGGGGACAGGGGGCGGGCTGGTGTGGAGGACTCCCTGGTCCTGAATAGGGTAACTGTGCCCCTGAAGGACCAGGTGCGCAGCCTGGGAGTCATTTTGGACTCACAGCTGTTCATGGAGGTGCAGGTCAATTCTGTATCCAGGGCAGCTGTCTACCAACTCCACCTGGTACGCAGGCTGAGACCCTATCTGCCCACGGACTGTCTCGCCAGAGTGGTGCATGCTCTAGTTATCTCCCGCTTGGACTACTGCAATGCGCTCTACATGGGGCTACCTTTGAAGGTGACCCGGAAACTACAATTAATCCAGAATGCGGCAGCTAGACTGGTGACTGGGGGCGGCCGCCGAGACCACATAACACCGGTCTTGAAAGACCTACATTGGCTCCCAGTACGTTTCCGAGCACAATTCAAAGTGTTGGTGTTGACCTTTAAAGCCCTAAACGGCCTCGGCCCAGTATACCTGAAGGAGCATCTCCACCCCCATCGTTCTGCCCGGACGCTGAGGTCCAGCGCCGAGGGCCTTCTGGCAGTTCCCTCATTGCGAGAAGCAAAGCTACAGGGAACCAGGCAGAGGGCCTTCTCGGTAGTGGCGCCCGCCCTGTGGAACGCCCTCCCATCAGATGTCAAAGCGATAAATAACTACCTGACATTTAGAAGGCATCTTAAGGCAGCCCTGTTCAGGGAAGCTTTTAATCTGTGATATTTTACTGTATTTTTTGTTTCTATGGAAGCCGCCCAGAGTGGCTGGGGAAACCCAGCCAGATGGGTGGGGTACAAATAATAAATTATTATTATTATTATTATTATTATTATTATTATTATTCCAGGCACTCCAGTCTTCCTGTCCTCCTGCAGTCTGGCCAAACTCATGCTGGTAGCTTTGAGAACACTGTCCAACCAACTTTGTAACCAGAGGTTCAACTGAATAGAATCTGAATCACATGCACCACAAGGCCTATGCAGCCTCAACTTAAGATGGCTCCCCGTCCTGGCTTTGCATTGCAAAGTTTGCAGCAGCACGTGCAACAAAATGGCGTCCAGCGTTCAAAAAACCTCTCAGCTTGCATTAACTAGCCACACACAAGGCATGCAAGCTCCACACCTCCCCAGTCGTTCTTAGACTTCTTATTGGGTGAGCAACGCAGCCAAGCAACACAGTTGGAGCCTCCCTCCTCCCTGGCCGGCAGGAAGGGAGGGAGAGGAGCTGCTTCCTTTGAAATTTAAGGGACATCATTTAAGGGACATTTAAGGGACATCTATCAATAAGGGACAGCAGCGGGACATGGCGCTGGAATAAGGGACTGTCCCTTCAAATAAGGGACACTTGACAGCTATGGATGTAGGTACTCTATGTAGAGCGTGTATATATTTGCATACATTCTAAAAGAATATATTGGTCCTGACCCCAACGAAGGTGCATTGCTATTTAAAATCCAAGCTGACCTTTCCACCCTATGCTGGCCCATGTCAAAACAGGGCAGCTGCTTCTCTGTGTTCTTGCAAACATGTTTTCTCCAGCTCTGCATCTGCTCCTCAAGCCACAGAGAGACTCCAGAAGGTTGCCAGGGCGATGCTTCCCCGCCTCATAAATATTCTTATTTTTCCTGGAGATTTCTCCAGGGATTTCTCCAGAGATTCATAATTTCTCGCACTGAGTCTGAAAAGTCTGGTGCATAAAATATCCCCTGTCTTGTCAATTCCCTGAACAGCTGCAGACAGTGAGAGGGATAGAGCAAAAAGCCTACATCACAAATGAAAAGTGGCTGTGCTTTTCCTTCTTTCCCTCGTGCTTTTAGGACACCCCAAACGGGCTAGTTTTAAATGTCACCACAAACATATTTTTGAGGGTGGCAGGTTGTGCACAACCATCTCATCCCCCTGCAATCCCAAGGGATGTGTTAGAGCGCCCCAACCTTCCAGGTGGCCCCTGAAAGCCTATTTTGGTTTAAGAGAGGGATGAACCTAAATATTGCTTTCAGGGTGGGTTGCTTGGACCCCCTATGTGAATTTCCTGTTGTTCTTGATCACAAGGAATGGGTTTCAAGTCCCCCTGACCTATGTGGCCCCTTCAGCCCCTATATTGGATTAAGGGCCCAATGAACCTGAACGTTTTGCTTGGGATGGGCTGTGAGCACTCAACACAACCAACTCATCAATTCTTTTCTTTTAATAGTTTTTATTTGATTTTGCAAGTATAAGATTATAACAATACAACCATACATATCTATATTTAAAGATCTCTCCAAATCTTTGGACTTCTCACTTTCCCCTCCATGGGTTTTCAACTGCATACTGTTCAACAGTCCATATTTTACATCACTCCATTTTCTCCATAGCAATTGCTACATTACAAGTGTTATTGCAATCCTGCTAATGTTTTCATCTACTTACATTGGTCATCAACTCATCAGTTCTGATCAGGAGAAATGGGTTTTGATTTTCCCCGATCTTCCACATGCTCCCTGAAACTCCCCCCTTTTCTAAAGTTAAGGGCCCAGTGGAGGTAACCATTTTTGTGGGTTTCATGCTCTCTATAAGCGTGGTCTGTTGCATGTCCCCACAGCCATCTATGGGTCCCAGAAACACAAGGGTCCTGAACACAAGCACCATAAAGTTCCCGCACCACTTTGATTGCGCAACGCGCCCTGATTGCTTCTTGGTGTCTGGAGTACAGATGGCTCCCGCCTTCCGTGATTCTCCAATACAGTTTTGGAAGTTCCAGGCAGCTGTAAAAGTTCTAAACCGTTCCATAAAGTTTTAAAAAGTGCTAATACTTATGAGAAGTAATGTTACAGATACAGTGATTCCAACTTTACATTTCAGGGTGACCTTTTTCACAACTGAGAATTAGTCCCCTTTTCAGTTTGTTTGTTTGTTTGTTTGTTTGTTTGTTTGTCTGTTTGTTTTTGAAGTCAAAAAGTTATAACTCTAGTGCATACTCTATTTTTCTTGGTTATATGCAGCAACAAGGGCAGCTCCCACTCTTCTTCCTGGCTAGCCCTCCCTTCCCTATTTTGCTCTCCTTTGGCCTAACTGCAGCAAAGGCCATTTTCTTTGCTTTCCGGTCCACCTAAGCAACAGTTGCCCAGGCTGCCCAGAACTGCCTTGTCCTTCACTCTTTTGTCTACCCCCCTCCCCAAGCAACAAGCCTTCACCCTTTCCTTTCCTTTCCTCTTCTTCCTCCTCCTCCTCTGTTTCATTGTCATTCGCTTTCCCACAACATTCCCACCGCTGGAGAGACCTGTCAAGAGTAAGCATGGACCAATGGTACCAAATAGTATGGGAAACAGCCTACTAGAAAAATTAACCAATAAACTGAAACTGACATGGGGACAAATAGAAGAAGACACCTTCACCCCTGTATGGCTCCCCTTTATCACACACACAGCCCAACAAGACAATAGAAATCAATATGGCTAACCTGATCCAAAACACCCACCCACCGCACTCACACACGAAAACAAAGACCACCACAGCCAGCCACAAATGAACAACCACACCCTAGGCCAACCCCAACCTCTCTCACCACCAAAGGAACACAAGTGAACAGCAAAGAACCTGCACAAGCAACACTGACACCAAACCCTACATATAGTAAGTAAAATAGAAACATCGCCACCCGACCCCCCCATCTCCCCCTCACCTCTTTCCCCCTTCTCTTCCTAATGTCTCAAAAAATGAAACTGAATTGTAAAAATGTTACATGGGGGGAAAATACTAGAGACATTGCACACTTTTGTAAATCATCAAATTTTTAATAAAAAAACCCCCAAAACATTCCCACCACTGTGGAAATGTCCGCCTGGAGCTCCCCCCTCCATAATAGGCTCCCTTCTTACTACATTCAGTGGAAACATTTGAGGATTTTTCTCAGGAAGTGAAATGAAACGGGGGCAGGGGGGGAATTGAAATATTTTTGGGGGTGGGGGTTAGAGATGACATTTGAGCGGGTAGGATTCTGGCCAAATGTGGACCTAGGTCCCTGTGTATATCGTCTGAAGGCGCAAAATGTTAACAACACCTTGCTGAGGCTGAAGAGAATAAGCAGAGGCCTAAATATAGGACAACTGGCTTATTACACCAGAAGCTTAACATGAGTCAACAGTGGGATGCAGCAACTTTTTTATATATTAAATAATAATATTGATGACCCTCCCTCACGGTAAGTTCCCTGCATGGCTCACAACATTTTAAAATACAGCATTGAAAGGTTTGTTTTTTAATTATACAATTAGGGGGGAAAGATAACAAATTTTAACTCTAATAGTCTGCTTTTCCTTGTCTTTATAATTTCCTGGGCAATCAGCCAGGAACCGTTGATAGCACCCTAACATTGGGTATGTTTAGTCTGCATAGAGGCCTACATTTGTTATTTTCATTTATACTCACTCCTATGCCAGAAATGGCATTGTATAATTGGATGGCTATTTCTCTAAAATTAAGAAAAATAACTGGAGTGACACTGGACATCCTTGTTCCGTTCCACGACTAATTACAAAATTTTGGTAATGTGAATTCCTCGTGATCTATGTGATCTATATCTTCCAAAGGATTAACAAATTTTCAACCAAATCCAAATTTCATAACTACTTCCATTAAGTTGGTTGGTTCTACATGATCAAATGAGGGTAACAATTTTTTAAACTGAAACATCATTTTTCAAGAATCTCACTTCCCTACCTTCTTGAAAAATAATATTTTAAGAATCAAATTCAATTTTTAGTTTTTGCTGTCAGGTGCTCCTTCGTGTTCAGATCAGGTCTCAGCAAAATAATGTGGCATTTGGGAAGGATGATGCAGCCCATGAGCCCAGCACTGGAGGCCAAGATGGAGAAAACCTGAACAGCTACCATGTATTTCCCTTTTGTGCTCAGGTAGGTGGGAACAAAGGACACCCAAACACTGCAGAAGACCAGCATGCTGAAGGTGATCAGTTTGGCTTCATTGAAGGCCCCAGGCAGCTTCCTGGCTAGGAAAGCCACCGTGAAGCAGATGGCAGCCAGGAAGCCCATGTAGCCAAGAGAACTGTAAAACATGGCAACAGAGCCTTCGTTGCATTGGAGAATGATCTCCCCAGGCTGGGAGTGCATGTCAGAGTCTGGGAATGGTGGCGAGATCCCCAGCCAGATCATGCAGATTACAGCTTGGACACAGGAACAGGAAATGACAATGGAGTTGGCCAGACTCTTCCCCAGCCATCTCCTCACTGAGTTCCCTGGCTTGGTGGCCAGGAAGGCCAGAACCACAGTGATGGTTTTTGCCAACACAGAAGAAACAGCAACAGAGAAGATGATGCTGAAGGCTGTTTGTCGGAGAAGGCAGGTCCCTTTCCTTGGCCTCCCAATGAACAGGAAGGAGGACAAAAAGGAAAGCAGGAGGGAGACCAGGAGGATGTAGGAGAGGTCCCGGTTGTTGGCTTTGACTATGGGAGTTTCATTGTATTTAATAAAGATTCCTAAAACAAAGCTTGTGGCTAAGGACCCCAGTAGGGCAAGGGAAAGAAGGACAACCCCCAGAGATTCTTCATAGGCTAGGAAGGTGATATTCTTGAACACACATTGATCTCGGTTCTTGTTTGGATGCTGATTTTCTGGGCATTTTTTGCAATGGTCTGCATCTGCAAAAGAGAGAGAGAAAGAGTAATGTCTACTACTCTGGATTTAGCCAAGCCCTGAGCAATATCCAGCCTCTTGGGAGAGATTCAGTTGTCGACCAAGTCAGTCTGAGACAGCCACAGATCACTACAGGTATTTAATTAGCTCCACCCCAAAGAAATTTGGAATGGATTCCAGGGCTAGAGATCCCCAGATTGGCCTCTGGCAGGTTGGGCTGCTTGGAGCCCCCTATACCAGGGCCAAAAGGAGGACCAGGGGTCTGTGCAGAAGTCTAATATCTACCCTAGGTCCATAACAATCTCCCTCCTTGAGGACCCCGGGACAGTTAAGTCTAGTCAAAGCAACTATGGGGTGCAGCGTTCATCTCGCTTCAGGCCGAGGGAGATGGTGTTCATCTCCCTTCAGGACGAGGGAGAATTGGTTTTGAGAGATTCCTGACTGAACCCTTCTCTCTTCCCCAAGGCCAGCCTTTCCCTTGGGGTCACCCACCTTCCTGAGTGGAGATGGTCCCTTCTGCACAGGGAAGACATTCATAACAGCAAAGAGGCTTCCCTTCCTGAATCACCTTGACGGATCCAGGGCGACAGCTTTCCACACACCTGGAAGTAGGAATGGTCTAGCCACAAAGACGAAGAGCGTCAATGAGAATTGTTCTTTGAGGGATAGTATCTGCTGTAGCATCTAGACTATAGCTTGAAACTAAGCATTTTCCATCACTGTCCATTACATGAATTATTCATGATTAAATTCAGAAAAAAACAAAGGACCTCCATTAAATAAAGTTCTGTATATGGGCCATGAGCTATTCACTACCGATAAAATTCATATAACAACCGAAAAGCAAGGAACCCCCCTTTCCCCAGACACACAGTTTAGCAGGAAGCCTCCTTTGGCACCCAGCTGAGCAGAGGAGCTGTAGGAACTATCTTGAACAACAGCCCAGTGCTGGAGTTGACAGGCAACTGAGGGCAGCAGCCCACAGAACAGGGAGCACTTATTAGAGCTCACAGAAAAGACAGCAAAATGACAGGCATGATTCCCAGTCCCCGTCACCTGATTGAGCCACTTGGGCCACACAATGGCCTCCTGGTCGATGGAGCACGTCAGGTCTGGGGATCCCTGTCTGTCGATACTCCCAAACTTCACTCTGAGGACGGATTTATTGGGGAACACCACCCAGTTCACAATGTCCAAGTCAGCTGCCAGCTCCCCGTTCTCATCCAAATACACTCTGTCCATGGAAGAATTGTAGAACTGGGTGTTTCCTAGGAAAGGGTGGAGCTGGAACAGAAGCAAAGATGAGAGCATTTAGAATAAAGGGAAGCATAGGCCCCTGTTTTGCTGGCCCAGAAATGGAAAGTCAGCGAGGTCCCAGCTAAAGAGGATTGGCAACTTAACTGGACAGAATATGGAGAACGTGCAGATTTAACATACAGAATAAGAGAGCAAGAAGAAGATACATTGAAAGAAGAGTGGAAAGCATTTATTGAATATATGGAAAATAACAGTATACAGCTGAAAACGGTGGCAGCATTAAGATAAATTCAACCATGTAAATAATGTTTGATGGATGTAAAAGTAGAAAACTGATTTGAATGGTTATAGTAAAATATGTATAAGATGTATAAGATGTATAAGATGTAAAATGGACCATGGAAAGAGAAGAAGGGAAGTCACTGGATATTTGTAAAATGTTTATTTGGAATTGTTAGATTGAAAATTTAATTAAAATTTAATAATAATAATAATAATAATAATAATAATAATAATAATAATGGAAACATACTGACAATCCACTTCCCCTTTGCTTAGGGCTCGTTGCAGACTCAAATAGTAATGGAGGGATCTTGTCACTTTTGGTTCATACTGTTTTCTATCCCTCACACACCCCAATCTTAAATTCAGTTCTCCACATTTCTGAAGCATTTTTTAAATAATACTAATAGAAACTCATCAGAATTCTTCAGCATTTTTGTGTGATTTTCTCCTAGTAAGCATGTTTTTGAAGGATGCTGCCCCCTTGGATTGTTTTAGAAAGAGTGAATTAGGTTCGTTCTTCCTTTCAAGGCAAACTGAATGAAATCTCTAATATGGGCTTCAGCAGGGAAAGGCAGGAGCTTGGTGGAGGGAGCAGAGAGCCAGAGCAGAGTCAAGCGGGTGTCAAAGGAATAGAGACTAGAGACAGCCTGATCAATGTCATCTCCCCTGCCAAAAATAATTCCAACTTGCGGGGAAAGGAGAATTGGGCACATGATGGGAGCAGTTGCTCAGGGAGCTGTGCAATGAGGCAAGAGTAAGAATAGCAAACAGAAATGAAAACAGTAAATGTATTAAGGAAGGTTTAAAATGGAAAATGGGTAATGTGTTTTGCAAACTTTGGTTTCTTTCCATAGTAGTTTTTTTTCTAAAGGGCTCTGGGCTCTTGCTGAGATTAAGAGATTAAGATTAACTAACTGGTTGCTGTTCTCTGCTAGCCAGCATGTGAGTGTTGTAAACTTAGATCATGTGATGAAGGTATTCGGTTGCAAAATCTCCTTTTTGAAGGGAGTGGCCTTTTTGTCTTTGGCTCCAAAACTCAATAGAGCCAATATGTAAAGGAAGCTCTCCTGAAGGTAAAGCAAACAGCCTGGAGGGAGAAAGTCAGGAGAGAGAGAGAAAGAAAAAGAGAGAGAGAGAGAGAGAGAGAGAGAGAGAGAGAGAGAGAGAGATCCCGAGCCTATGCTGGACAGAATAATGTTCTCATTCTGTTATAAAGAGTTCTGCGAGTAAAGAGTGAATAATATTTCTATGCGCCTGGACAATAATTCACTTCCACAAGGAAATGAATGCTTCTAGTTCTTATGCTTCCAATCATTTCAAACTGCACAATATTCAATATCTGCACACTACAATTGATTGTCATGCTCAGATGTGATGTCTATGAAGGGAAAGAAAATACCTGCCATGGCTGTAGCCTTTGAAGTCCCATTCTCTCAGTTCCCCTCTGCTTAGATCTAGATGAATATGCAGCATTTAAGGCACGAGCCACGGCTTGGAGAGTGTTGTAGATCCTGTAGCTGTCTAGAGAGAGGATTCTTTCCAGATCATCTTGGGGAAGCCTCTCCAGTTTCTCTCTCTCTCTGCATCTTGTCCGGCCTTTCACTGAGAATGTATGCTTTAAATAGAAACAATTAAAAGCACTCTCCCAAAACTTCTTAATACCAAAGAAAAAGGGGAGAAAATCACCGTATTTTGCCCCTTTACTTGTCTCAGTGAAGAAGGAAAATATACCATGGATGTATTGGAAAGATATGTCATTATACATCAGCTCTAGGGTGACATCCCACAAAACTGTTGTGATGAAGATTTTCCCAACAATGGATTTCATCCCTATGTCAAAAATATATTGTACAAAGAGTAGTCCATCTAAGAAAAAAGTCATTTCCCCGTAGTAAACAAATACATGCACTTGCCTCCACTTGCGGAATGGAAGACGAGGCATGTATACTCCATTTGTATTCAGTCCTTGGATGCTTTGTGAGATGACAACACAGACACCGCTCTTGATGAGCACGGGTGTCAAGCTCTTCAGGAACCTCTCTCCGTTGTCGGTGTCTGGTGCAAGGAGGCCAATCAACGTCCATCGGAAGTGCTGGAGCAGCTTGACAATCCCTGGGTACAGGGCTTCTTCTTTGGGGACCATCCGGTAGAAAAAAGGGAAATGCCTCTTATCATTCAGAACATGAGAGACAAAAGCATAAGTGACCTGGGAAGAGAAGGAAGATTTGGATCTTGTTTGATTTCAGATCAAAGCCTAAATATTTCTAAGCCCAACATGAGATTGGGAAGGTCTTAGGAAGGAGGAAGGTCTATTGCAGGGACCCTTTGGTGGGAACAGTGATTTCCTTGAAGGTTGTGGCAGCCGTAAAGAAGGCAAATTTGATGCTAGGGATCAACAGGAGGGTAGTTGAAAATAAGACTGCCAATATCATAATGCTATTATACCTCTCTCCATTCCTACCTGTGGGATTTTATAGATGCCCAACACGTTTGAAATCTGGATGGAGTTTTGAGAGTCGGACCCTTCGAGAACAGCCAGTAAGTTAGTCTGTTTACCACAGCTGTAGTTTGGAAAGCTCAGCTGCCCAATTGACAGCATGTCTAGCAAAGCATCATAGGTCACCCTTCCATCAAAAAAGTTCTCATGGATGCTGTAGCCCAGGGTGATGTTGGGTAACAGCTTTTGATTCTGGTTGATCGCTTGAATGGCATACAAGAAGGAGAGGAGCTGCCAGTACTTTGTGGGTCCTTTCCTGGGGGGAGAAATTATATACATGCCAGCACTGTCCAAGTAATATTTCTGTTCTACTGCTAATATTCAGCTCTACCTCTCTTTCAAATCAGAACCAGTGAAGGCAGTGTAGGTCCTGTGTGAGTGTCTGGAGGCGGATGGAGGCGGCCTCGGTCCCGTATACCTGAAGGAGCGTCTCCACCCCCATCGTTCTGCCCGGACACTGAGGTCCAGCGCCATGGGCCTTCTGGCGGTTCCCTCATGCCAAGAAGCCAAGTTACAGGGAACCAGGTAGAGGGCCTTCTCGGTAGTGGCACCCGCCCTGTGGAACACCCTCCCACCAGATGCCAAAGAGAAGAACAACTACCAGACTTTTAGAAGACATCTGAAGGCAGCCCTGTTTAGGGAAGCTTTTAATGTTTAACAGACCACTGTATTTTAATATTTTGTTGGAAGCTGCCCAGAGTGGCTGGGGAAAGCCAGCCAGATGGGTGGGGTATACAATTATTATTATTATTATTATTATTATTATTATTATTATGGATCTAAGGATCTAATGGATCTAATGGATTAAAAGATCCAGAAAGCACTATCATTATTCCGCTTTGAGAAAGTAGATATTTCCCCCTTGTATATTAAACCTAAGGCCAAAAGACACCCTTCTCCTACCATCATTTTTCAGATGAATCCTGCAGAATCCGCCCCAAGGCTCATCTGTTCCAGCATTGTCAAGGCGGCCAACCAAATGCACATGCAAAACTGAGAAGCACAAGAACTCTTCCCCTACTTGAGATTCTCAGTTACTGGTACCCAGAGGCATAGTGCCTGTGACAGTGAATGGAGAACATAGCCATTGTGACTGGTTGCCGCTGAGAGCCTAATCACCCCCAAATTTATCTGCCATTGGGATCTTCTTATGTTCTTAAAGGTAGGTACCAGATAATGAGAAAGGCCCCAGAAAGTAACTGGAGATGAGTTGGATCTCATGGAAATGGTAGCAAGTGGAACATCAGGAACTCCATCCCCACAAAACGTCTTACCAATAAAAGCTGGTGGAAGGACATTGGCTAAAGATATGAGGATGAAACACAGTGTTTGTGGCAGAGATGACCCCACTGATGAGGTGGTCTCCTGGCCTGAAATAATTAGGTGAATCTATCTTATCCCTTTCCAAAGACAAGAGGCATTTTGTCTTCAGTTTCCCACAGTCCCCATAAGGCAGTAGAAGCAGTAGAACTAGGACCATCTTTTTCCTCCCAATAACAAGCACCTCCTTTATGATTGCTCCCTTTCAAAGAATTAGCAGTCTTTTGTTGTGGTCCTTGCAAGATGCAGTAACTTTCTTCTTACTAACGGAGCCCTGCAAAGGGATCACATCTGAAGCGGAAAGAAGTCAAGCCAACCTCATTCTGGTGCAGTTATCATCTGTCCTAAATCTCAGCCCCTCCCAAGTTTTGGGTGGCTCAGGAGGCATATATCTGCCAGACCTTTCTGCCTCAGATCCATAACATCACATTTAGTGGACTCAAATGTGATCTTTGGAAGCAAAAAAACCACGCACACTATCATTTTGATAATTATATGTAGAAGAAGTATCACCTCTGCAAGTTCCTAGACACTTTATGCAGCTCCACCTGCAACTGCAGGGCTGAAGAAAAACATGTTTGCGAAAACTCCAAGATCTGCCTCCAAACTGTGAGATGCAGATGCCAAAGACTGGTGAAAAGTACCAAGATTAAGAGTTAGAAGTTCCCTGAACTATCATACGTGAGCCCTGGCAGATTCTCCCCCCCCCCCCCATGTTGGGATACTGCCAACAAGCTCTGGCAGAATCCTGTTGGTTTTCTGGTTCTTTTAACAAATTTCCCCCCACTGATGCCAGCTCAGGATAGGGCAACTCTGATGAATTTGAGGTGGAAAAGGGAACCGAAATTGCAAGTAAAGACAGAGGCGATTCAGCAGATGTTGTTTCGTGGGTTTATTATTATTGTATGTTTTGTGGTTTTATCCTGTATTTTTATGCTGTGAACTGCCCTGAGATCATTGGGTGAAGGACAAATGTAATAAACACCCCCCACCCACCCCCACCCCCTGGGTTTCCCAAAAAACTTTCTGTCAGAGAAGTTCCCTCACTGACAAGGGTAGATCAAACAGGCACAGAGGCGAAGGGAAGAGCTGGCCTCCTCCTCAGAGAGGAGGGAGAAGTATGGTTACCAGATTTTTTTCAATGAATCCGGGGACATTTTATTTTATTTTTTGAAGCTGAGTAGCAACAGGGAGTCAGTAGTGGGGATGGTGAGGCAAAAGACCCTGGGCCCAAGTGCACGTGCATATTGTATAAAGATACAAAGCCCTTCTTTCGCACCCTGCGAAACATAAATGCGCAGAGTTTTTTTTAAAAAAACTGGGCAACAGTGCGCCACCCACCCGTGACTCCCAAGCCTTCCATGATCTCCTGCCCCCTTCTCCCTTTGTTTTGACAGATCAGGGGAGGCTCGGGAGTCACGGGCAGGCGGCCGTTGCCCAGGAGGGGACAGCCTGGTAGTGCAGTTGGCTCTGGCTGGCTTCAGGAGCTGCTCGCTGCTCGCTGCTGTGGTGCAGGAAAAATGGTGGGCACCATGGCAGCGAGCAACTCCTGAAGCCAGCCAGAGCCAACTGTGTTAACAGGCTGGCTCTGGGCTGCTGAGGCTGCCGCTGCCATGTTTCCCAGGGACAGATTTGCAAATCTGGGGACATTCCGTGGACAGAATTTGTCCGGGGACAGATTTGGAAATCCGGGGACGCCTGGCAACCCTGGAGTAGCAGGAATGTGACCTCTGTACAGAGTGAGGTACAGTGAACTGGAATGCAATTTACTGGCTTCAATGAAGACACAAGAGAAGGGGAGATATGAGGGGTGGAATTGTCCAGAAACAGGAGACTTTCGAAGCTAGCTGAGAAGAGGGGGGCTGGAAGGAGGAAAAGGGGTGGGATTTCTTGTTGGGGCAGGAAAGGGAGAAATCGCCATGTTTCGGCAACTGGATCATCATTGGAGGATTGATAAAGCTTAGCTCTTACCAGAGCTCCGTGTAATGTAGTAATAAATCTGCATTAATTAATGTTGCGTTCTGAAGGCGAAGGAAAGGATTGAGCCCTGATTAATAAAATATACACGAGGCTTGGCCAGCAAGACTCTGGGAGGAAGTGCCAATAATATAATCTGCCACACCCTGGCCCAGGTCCCTTTTATTAAGAAAAGAACTCTTAACACAGCGTTTGTAAGACCCAATCAGATTTCCTCTGAGCATTTCAAAAAATCCCCCACGTGGGACAAAGTCAGATCAGAGAAATCCTTTTAACTACAAAGAAACTATTTCCTACTTGAGCATGCATACGTGGTTAAGCTAAATAAACAGGAACCAAGGAGGAATGCATTTAGGAAACCCAGAGGTCATAAACCCATAGGAAAGAAAGACAGTATTTACCATCTCCTTGTGAACTCTCTTCCTGGCCCTTAAGATCAACCTAAAGATTAACAAAATCTACATCAAAGCTACTTTCTGTCTTTATGTACTGAGGACGCCCGGTGAAGCAACTGGTCTGTGTTTTAGAATGCTATACACGACTGTCAGGCAGTGAGAAAATGGCAGAGGTGCAGAGGCTTGTGGGATTCGATCAGAAATCATGTCAAATGGCTCAAGCCCAGTCAAAGCAATGCGTTCATTGCTGACACAATGGCTTGCTACATTTTCCATAATTCCTCATAGCAATCCCACCTGACCACCACAATTAACTGCTGGAGTCATGTTGTGTGGGGGAGAGACACCGCATCCTGACACTTTCATCAAGGTGCCTCCTGAGTAAGCTTAGTAGCCATGGAATAAGAGAAGAGGTCCTCTTGTGGATCAGAAATGGAAGTTGCAGGAAGCACGAAATAGGTTTAAGTGCATAGTTCCTCCAAATGGGGGGCTGTGGTGCCACATGTTCTTGACCAAAAGCTCGCAAGAACAATCTGGCCACATCATTTTGCACCAACGAGATTCTGCACCAGACCCAAGGGCAGCCCCAGAAAGAGTGCATTGCAGCAGTCCAGCTCCAAGTTTTCCAGTGCTCCAGTGGTCAGGCTATTCCTGTTCACAAACAGCCATAGAGGGCACGTGGGTCTCTAGTGACAAAGGCGTATCCAAGAGTACCCCCAAACTATGCATTTGCTACATAGGCTCAGGATCCAAGGCCATTTCTTTTCTCATCCTGAAGCAAAGTTCTTAACACGAGGTAATATTTCTGGGTTAGCGGCTCCTCCTGGGCTCCTGCCTGCTTTGCTCCGCTTGTGCTCGGCTTGCGAAGGGTTAAAAGGCACAGAGCTGGCTTTCTAGAGAGGACAGGAAGTGGAGGCGTGGGGGGGGGGCAAGGTCCTCCCGAGCAAAAGCCCCTCCCTCGCCATTCCCGCCTGCAAGCGGAGGGGCTGCTTCCGTCTCCCTCTCTCTCTTGCAAGAGCTGCCTGGGGGTGAGTCTCGCCTCCCTCTCCCTCCGGGTGCAATGGGGAGAAGGGGCTGCAGGGGAGGATGCCTGGGGGGCTGGCCAGATCGGGGAGGGGGCAGACATTCTCCGCCAGGGGGGGCCAGGGCTCTGCCCCGCTCTTCTTGCTGGCCCCGTGGGGGAGGGGGGAGGGGGTCTTGGAGGGGGGAGCCTGCAGAGAGAGCCCTGGAGTCTCGATCAAGAGCTGAGGAGGAGGAGGAGGAGGAAGGGTGTTCTTCCTCTTGCCCAGCATCGCTACTGTGTCTTTTCTCCTGGCAGATCAAGGAGACAGCAGAAACCGCTACATTTTTAGCCGGGCGATTAGAGCCAGATCTCTTATGGTTGGATCGCTTTTCTAACGTAGCTCAGCTTTTTTCTTTCTTTAATCAGTTTGGTCGTTTATACTGATGTACTTTGTATACCAAACTATACAAAACTATATAGCAAACTGTATCTGGTCTAGGGAACTATGCCCCACAAATAACCCAGAGATGCATTTTCAATAAAAGCACACATTCTGCTCATGTAAAAACACCAGGCAGATTTAGAGTACATTGTCAGGAGCAGGGGGAGGCAAACTAAGGCCCGGGGGCCGGATGCGGCCCAATCGCCTTCTAAATCCGGCCCGGGGACGGTCCAGGAATCGGTGTGCTTTTCCATGATTAGAATACAGTGGTACCTCGGGTTAAGTACTTAATTCGTTGCAGAGGTCCGTTTTTAATCTGAAACTGTTCTTAACCTGAAGCACCATTTTAGCTAATGGGGCCTCCAGCCACCGCTGTACGATTTCTGTTCTCATCCTGAAGCAAAGTTCTTAACCTGAGGTACTATTTCTGGGTTAGCGGAGTCTGTAACCTGAAGCGTATGTAGCCTGAAGCGTATGTAATCCGAGGTACCACTGTATGTCCTTTTATTTAAAATGCATCTCTGGGTTATTTGTGGGGCATAGGAATTCGTTCATATTTTTTTCCCCTAAATATAGCCCGGCCCACCACATGTTCTGAGGGACGGTGGACCAGCTCATGGCTGAAAAAGGTTGCTGACCCCTGGTCTATAGCTCTCCTTCTGGAGCCAGAGAGGATAGTCACTTTCAAGGGCACCATTTAAGATGTAGAGGTTTAGCCTGAATGCTGTTTGAGCCAAGCAGATGCCTCAGGGCCAGGTGGGACTTCTGAGATGGGGAAGCATATGGGGCTCTATTTCCAGGTTGGGCTTCTTCAAGTGCTTGTCAGAGGTTTCTTTTGCTTGCAGGGCAGATTCTTTGGGGAATCAGCTACTTGGGGTTGTAAAGACCCCAAGTAGTATACAAAGACCTTGTATACTACTGGTATACAAGGAATATTCAGAAAAGTCACTCTCTGCATCACTTCCACTATTATTAGTAAAGTACTAGGGTGATCCTGTTGGGATTACAAGATTCCCGATGACTTCACTCACAAGGGTCATAGGAACGTGCAAGCCCACTCACCACAACAAGGTGTTGATCCAGCGAGTGAGAAGTACATTTTTGCTAATTTAACCGGGGACAAATACCATCAAAACACCAGAAAATTTAAAACCAATAATAATAATAATAATAATAATAATAATAATTTATTATTTATATCCGGCCCATCTGGCTGGGTTTCCCCATCCACTCTGGGTGGCTTCCAACAGAATATTAAAATACAATAATCTATTAAACATTAAAAGCTTCCCTAAACAGGGCTGCCTTCAGATGTCTTCTAAAAGTCTGGTAGTTGTTTCTCTCTTTGACATCTGGTGGGAGAGCATTCCACAGGGCAGGAGCCACTACCGAGAAGGCCCTATGCCTGGTTCCCTGTAACTTGGCTTCTCGCAGGGAGGGAACCACCAGAAGGACACTGGACCTCAGTGTCTGGGCAGAATGATGGGGGTGGAGACGCTCCCTCAGGTATACTGGGCCGAGGCCGTTTAGGGCTTTAAAAGTCAGCATCAACACTTTGAATTGTGCTTGGAAACGTACTGGGAGCCAGTGTAGATCTTTCAAGACTGGTGTTCTGTGGTCTCGGTGGTCTAACTTCCAAATCTAACTTCCAAAGCCTTTCCCAGTCCGTCATTCATATATTATGTCCCACATCCTTCGCCCATTTTATCATAACGCAATTTACCTGGTCCTCTTTAGTGTCCCATTGCAAAAGCAGATCGTTCATTTTTGACAGCAGTTTTGTACTACCTTCTACTATTTCTCTCTGAAATCTTGACACTTGATAACTAAATCGTTTCTTTTCATGATTTTTAAAAGTTTCATTTAGTTGTAAATATTGTAACCAGTCTATTACATTTTCTCTTACTTCTTCAAAGTCCTTTAATTTTAATTGGTTGTCAGTTTCAGTTAACAGCTCTTTATGACTATGAAAAATTTTATGAACTTTTGCCTTATGGTACCATAGATACCATAGAACCACTGGAAATGTTTATAAATGGGGTTTCTGTTGGGAAGGGGCTGCCCCATTTGTGCTTTTCCAGGGGCAGGAGAATCCAGTGAGAGCCAGTGCGGCGCAGTGGTTAAGAGCGGTAGACCTGTAATCTGGTGAACCGGGTTCGCGTCTCTGCTCCACCACATGCAGCTGCTGGGTGACCTTGGGCTAGTCACACTTCTCTGAAGTATCTCAGCCCCACTCACCTCACAGAGTGTTTGTTGTGGGGGAGGAAGGGAAAGGAGAATGTTAGCCGCTTTGAGACTCCTTTATGTAGTGATAAAGCAGGATATCAAATCCAAACGCTTCATCTTCTTCTCTTCTTCTTCCCTGCAGGGCCTTTGAGGCTCCCTTTGCTTCTTCCTCTCTCCCAGGACCTTGCAGCTTGTTTTGGCTCCTTGACTCTTTAGGAAGGATGAAAGAGATGGATCCTGCAAAGCTAGCGGGGATGGAAGGGGGAAGATGGACGGTTGACCTGGTCAGGTTGTCTCCTGCATCCCTCCTCACAGCCTCTGAGCGTTCCTCTCTAGGGCTCTCAGAGAGATCTGGTGAGTTCCAGGGGAGGGGAGATGGGGACATGGGGGGATGGAGCCAGAGAGATATTGGGGCTTGCTCAGCCTGGGGGTGGGGGGAGGCAGACAGGCAGGCGGAGATTGAGAAGGTGAGCACCTTTCTGGGCTCCACCACCTGCCCGCCTGTGCCTTTGTCATCTGCAGGGAATTTGAGCTAGGAATACATCACAGCTCCCCGGCCACCACAATGTATTGGCAGCTCAAAATGTCTAATACCAGTGCCGTGGCCTGAATGCCCTACCAATGTCAAAAAACTTACTGCTCCATCACACAGCAGTAGAAGCAATGAACTCTGCATAAGGAAGTCAAGGAGGAGAATCGTGGGATCATGGACCCTCTTGGTAAAGCTCCCCGTTGGATCATAAGATCACTTTTGAAATTCCATACATACATTTCCCCCCCCCCCCCAGGAGATCCTACAATATAGCTCCCTTTCTGTTCTTCAGACATAGAATATTCTGCCAGCTTTAACTTTTCAATGATAGTTACAATTCTGTCACATGACTCTGGCAATCTTTCTTTTCTTCATTTTTTAGACCAAAAAAGTTTCTGTCAGGTTTGGGTTATTAAATTGCGATGACATCTTCTAAATTTATAAACTTTCTCTAAATTATGAAGAATTTCTCTGGCAGTAAGACATCTGCCTCAATACATTGTATCATTTCAAATCTGTATAACACTGTTCTCATTCTCCTATTCCACTGTGTAAAACTTCCTATGTGCATCCTAAAAATTTCTTTCTACTTTTCAATCTGCCTTTAAAAATTGTTTCTGAGAGGATAATTAAGAGTACACTGGGAAAGAGGTAAAAATGTTAATGTCAGTTTCTTATATCTAATATATCTATATCTATTATGTATTGATTTTGATTATTTCTACATTTATTCCATTTTTTATTTTTATTCAAGACAATGAGCTCAAAAAACCAAAATAATTCAATATCAAATAATTCTGCTACATGAGGTATGAAGGGTGAATTACAAGTACTTCTATCTATGTGAGACTTTACAGACTTTTTCTGAGGCACATAGCAGCATAAAACAGGCAGCAGGTGCTCTCACAGAAAACCTCTCTCTCACTTGACAGTTGAGACCAGACCTAACTGAAAAAACGGCCTTCTGGAGTGACAGTCACCCTTTCCATAGCAACGTGGAGGCAACATTCACACACAGAGTTGTTAGGGAAGTTGAGGTAATTTCTGTCCGGTTTGGATTTCTGTTTTAGCCTCTGCCCGTTTTTTAAAGAGAAGACCAATGTTAGAGTTGGAGTGGATTTCATGATTGTGGCAACAAAAATCCGCCCTAGAAAAGAGCCAGACTTTCTGAACCTCTGGTTCTCAAAAATATGTCTGTGAATGCTGGTCGACAAAGGCCATGACCTCTGTAGAAAGACCTCACATCTTCTGTTCTTCCTTTTTCACAAATGTTCATTAGCATTGTTCAGTAATTGGGGGCTCCATTTCTTCCTGGGGATCTAATTAGTTTCTGTCTTTGTTGTAGGTGGTGATGAATTGGAAATGAAGAATGGGGATCAAAATGGGGAGTATGGAGAGAGCTCCAGTCAGGGTTCCCGTTCCCACCAAAGAACTCACAGTGGGAAGAAAGGCTATCAGTGCTCAGAATGTGGGAAGAGCTTCAGTCACAGCATTGATCTCACTTCCCATCAAATAATTCATACAGGGGTGAAACCCTATCAGTGCTTGGAATGTGGAAAGCGCTTCAGTCACAGCAGCAGTCTCACTTCCCATCACAGAATTCATACAGGGGAGAAACCCTATCAGTGCTTTGAATGTGGAAAGAGCTTCAGTCAGAGCACCCAGCTCACATCCCATAAAAGAATTCATACAGGGGAGAAGCCCTATCAGTGCTTTGAATGTGGAAAGAGCTTCAGTCAGAGCACCCATCTCACTTCCCACCAAAGAATTCATACAGGGGAGAAACCCTATCAGTGCTTCGAATGTGGAAAGAGCTTTAGTAAGAACAGCACTCTCACTTCCCATCAAAGAATTCATACAGGGGAGAAACCCTATCAGTGCTTGGAATGTGGAAAGAGTTTCAGTCACAGCACCGATCTCACTTCCCATCAAAGAATTCATACAGGGGAGAAGCCCTATCAGTGCTTGGAATGTGGAGAGAGCTTCAGTCAGAGCACCCATCTCACTTCCCATCTCAGAATTCATACAGGGGAGAAACCCTATCAGTGCTTTGAATGTGGAAAGAGCTTCAGTCAGAGCACCCATCTCACTTCCCATCAAAGAATTCATACAGGGGAGAAACCCCATCACTGCTTGGAATGTGGAAAGAACTTCAGTCAGAGAAACCATCTCACTTCCCATCAAATCATTCATACAGGGGAGAAACCCTATCAGTGCTTGGAATGTGGAAAGAGCTTCAGTCAGAGAAACCATCTCACTTCTCATCAAAGAATTCATACAGGGGAGAAACCCTATCAGTGCTTGGAATGTGGAAAGAGCTTCAGTCAGAGAAACCATATCACTTCTCATCAAAGAATTCATACAGGGGAGAAACCCTATCAGTGCTTGGAATGTGGAAAGAACTTCAGTCACAGCCACAGTCTTGCTTCCCACCAAAGAATTCATACAGGGGAGAAACCCTACCGGTGCTTGGAATGTGGGAAGAGCTTCAGAAAGAGGGCAGGTCTCATCTGCCATCAAAGAACTCATACAGGGATACCTAAGGTTAAGAACTTAATTCATTCTGGAGGTCCATTCTTAACCTGAAACTGTTCTTAACCTGAAGCATCACTTTAGCTAATGGGGCCTCCTGCTGCTGCCGTGCTGTTGCCTCGCGATTTCTGTTCTCCCCTTAAGCAAAGTTATTAACCCCAGGTACTATTTCTGGGTTAGTGGAGTCTGTAACCTGAAGTGTCTGTAACCTGAGGTACCACTGTACAGGGCATGAAGCGTATTAGAAATGTGGAAACAGCTTCTCTTCCAAGAGGCGTCTAGCTTCCCATGAAGAAATTCATGTGACTGAGCAGGTGGTTGCTGAAGAACTCCAGGCATGACTGGAGAATGGGGACTCATATTGGGACTGAAACTGCCTTGGTTGTGCTGATCCATGATCTCCGGCGCTCTAGGGACAACTGTGAAAGCTGTTTCCCGATTCTGCTGGAGCTCTCAGTGGCCTTTGATACCATCGACCACGACATCCTTCTGGACCATCTAGAGGAGCTGGGAGCTGAGGGAACTGTTATACAGTGGTTCCACTCATTCCTCCGGTTGGAGGATGGATGGCAGGTAACTGATTGAGGTTGAATCCTGACAAGACAGAAGTGCTGTTCTTGGGTGACAGGGGGCGGGCTGGTGTTGAGGACTCACTTGGACTACTGCAACACATTCTATGTGGGGTTACATTTGAAGGTGACCTGGAAACTACAACTAATCCAGAATGTGATAGCCAGACTGGTGACTGGGAGTAGCTGCCGAGACCACATAACACTGGTCCTGAAAGAACTACATTGGCTCCCCGTTTCTGGACACAATTCAAAGTGTTGGTGCTCACCTTTAAATTCCTTAACAGCCTCGGCCCAGTGTACCTGAAGGAGTGTCTCCAGCCCCATCCTCCTGTCTGGACATTGAGGTCCAACTCCCAGGGTCTTCTGCTGGTTCCCTCACTGCGGGAAGTGAAATTACAGGGCCTTCTTGGTAGTGGCACCTGCCCTGTGGAATGCCCTCCTACCAGATGTCAAAGAAATAAACAACTGTCTGACTTTGTGAAGACATCTCAAGGGAGCCCTGTTTAGAGAAGCTTTTAATATCTGATGAATTATTGTATTTTAATATTTTGCTGGAAGTCACCCAGAGTGGTTGGAGAAACCCAGCCAGACGGACGGGGTATAAATCAATTATTGTTATTGTTTTAAGGACTTTCCCACGCAATATGGGAATCCACATCCATCTGAAGTTCAGGAGCAGTTGGACAATCCCCAGATTCTGGGGATCTACTTTTGTGGCCATCTGGTAGAAAAAGGGGAACTGGGTTTTATCATGAAGAGTCGGAACAGTGTATCCATAACTTGCCCAGGATGCAAAGGGAGAGGTGAGTGCTTTGCTGTGGTTCCAGGACAAATCTCAGACAGTTGACCAACTACAGTCCCCAATACATGCACACAAAGAACAAGAGAAAATGCTGACCGTGTAGAATGGAAGGAGGTCTTCCAGGAGTGCCTCCAGACTCTCAATATTTTGTGGGACTGAATCACATCCCAGAATATTAGAGTAGGGACTCAGCTACATTACTCAAAAAACTGTGTTTTGAATGCATTGTAAAAAAGCAACGTGGTTTTTTAAAGCAGTGGTGGGGTGGCATAGGGCATTTGACACCAGTGTTGAGTGTTCCTGCTTCCAGGTTCCATCCCACCCTCACCTTTGGGAGAGTCCAAAAAGGAAAGAATGAAAAGCCCATGGCAGAGGCACAATTCCGTCTTAACACCAAACCAGCCATACCTGTGGGATTTTGTAGATGCTTGACATAGGTGACATATGTCTAGAAATATCAGCTTCAGCATCTTCAAGAACAGCCAACAGGTTATTCCTCTTCCTGGCTCCTGGTGGAGTACAAGGTCAGATTTCAGATGCTGGTTTTGACCTTTAAAGACCTTCATGGCCTAGGACCCTCGTACCTATAGGACCGCCTCTCCCGGTATGGCCCATGGAGGACCGTAAAGTCCATAAATAGCAACACCGTAAAGGTCCCGGGCCCAAAGGAAGTTAGATTAGCCTCAACCAGAGCCAGGGCTTTTTAAACACTGGCTCCGGCCTGGTGAGACCAGGGCCCTGCAGGATCTGATTTCTTTGCGCACGGCGTGTAAGACAGAGTTGTTCTGCCTTTCCTTTGGCTTTGAGTCAATTTGATTCCCTCCCCCTCTTTCTTTTTCCTTTCTCCTGCTGTGATGAGGCTGCATTTTAACGTTTTAATGTTGTATTGCATTTTAACGTTTTAATGTTGTATTAATGTTGTATCTTGTTTTTAAGTTGTATTCATTCAACTTGTTTTTATTATTGCTTGTTAGCTGTCCTGAGCCCGTTCTTGGCTTGGGAGTGAGGGGTATAAATAAAATTTATTATTGTTGTTGTTGTTGTTGTTGTTAAAGAGCACCACATAATCAAGTAAATCAGGATGAATGCTGAATCAGCAGGGTGTCTGGAGAAGCCTTGAATCAGGTGGAGAGCATTATTGTTTGATTGACTGATTCATTGACTGAATCAGAAGCAGGATGTCACCTCACGTTCCTCTCAAAGATGGGGTCCATTTTAGTGGACTCAGAGGAGAACTTTGGGCAAATCCCTTGAGTTTTCATGAGAAGTAAAGGAAAGGGGAAGGGGGAAGAGTGATGTTGTGTCAGGCGTGGAGAGTTCTCCTCTCCCTTTGGTAACATCACAGATAAGAATTAACAAGCAGTTGATCTATTTATAGTCCTTTTATTACAGCATCATGTTGCAAGCAGAAATACACAGCTCTGCAAGGAGGTCAGTTGGCTGCTCTAAATCCTCCTTCTGACTTCCGTAGCATTTTAGGTGCCAGTGGGAAGCCCTCCCTCCCTCTGACTTCTTTGCTCTCTGTTATGTTCAGTCCAAGTATGTGGTGAGGGAGGTTCCCCACACTCTCGTGACATCTCAACTAGCTGCCCCCTCCCTTTGGGTTCCCTTGTCATTGTCTTGTACCTGGACAACTCCTCCCTCAGCTGTTCAGCTTCTGTCTCTCTCTGCTTCTGAACACGCTGTGGACTGTCGGACTTGCGTTCGACTGAGCGACTCTTCCGGTCGAGTCTGTGATTAACGACCTGAGCCTTTGATGAGGCTCCAAGCACGTTCCCCCATTACGCAAAGTATCCAGCATGCAGGGAAGGAGCCGAGATAGTATGAGCTACATTGCAAAGAGCGTTTTATTTCTAACTATGCAGACAGAAAAGAAATATACATGCTCTCTCTGTGAAAGCAGAGAGCAACTGAACAACAAAGGAACAGGAAACCAGTAAACATCACATCCGTCTCCCATCTTCTGTAAGACTTCCAACAGTATGGAATCTCTGGAATGCAAAACAGAGTCTTGTGACTCCAAGCACTGCACAGTGGCAACAAGTAGAAACTAACATGGACAAGGTGGGGGTGACTTTTCCCCTCCATCTCTCCATCAGAGATGAAACTGGTCTGCCAAAGAATGCATTCCCCAGTCCTTGTCTTTAGACTATTCCCTGACATGTTGTGATCATTTGGGTTGCCTTTTTTGATGCCGTCAATCATGGAATCCTCCTGAACTGACTCAGTGAGATGGGTGTCAGAGGCACCATATTACAGTGGTTCTGTTCATATCTTCAATGTCATGTCCAGAAAGTAGCGCTCGATGACTGCTCTTCACCCCCACCCCGGCATTTGTGCTATGGGGTGCTGCAAGGTACTATTCTCTCCCCAGCACTATTTAAGATCTATAGTCTATATAAAATCTATATGAAGTCATGGGGTGCAGTCCTGAGAAGTTTTGGAGGAAGGGGCCACCAGTATGCCGATAACACACAGCTCTAGGGACATGGGTGGCACTGTGACCTATTGAGCTTCTTGGGCTTGCTGGTTGGAAGGTTGGCAGCTCAAATCCGTGCTGCAGTGGCAAGCTCCCATTGCTCTGTCCCAGCAGCTGCCAACCTAGCAGTTTGATGTTGTTTTTAAATTGTTTTATTTGATTAAAATAAAGAAAGAAACATACAACAAAAAGCAATACAAGAATCAAATGCTGAAATTACACTGAATCTCCTGACTTCCCCCCATCTCTTCCATGGGTTCTAGTGGTAATATTTACACCTGCAAATCAAAACTGTCCAAATTTTGTCTTTCCAAATTGTCCATACTTTCCATTAATTTACAAGTGTGGTTAAAATCCTGCTAATGTTTTAACCTGCTTACAATTGTCTTGCTTTCTGAGCTTCCCAGTTAATTTTGCCATTTCAGCATAGTCCATCAACTTGGTTTGCCATTCTTCTCTGGTCAGGGTTGTTTCCTCCTTCCATCTCTGGGCTAGTAGCATCCGTGCGGCTGTTGTCGCATACATAAACAATCTTTTCTGGTCCTTTGGTATCTCAGTACCTGTAATTCCTAATAAGAAGGCTTCTGGTTTTTTAAACAAAAGTTATTTTAAACATTTTTTTCCAATTAATTATATATCATCTCCCAGAAATTTTTAAGTTACTTTACATATCCACCACATATGAGAAAAGGTACCTTCTTTTTCTTTACACTTCCAGCAGGTATTTGAACTCGTTCTATTTGGAGCCAAATACCACCAGTACATCATTTTCATATAATTTTATGTCAGTGAACAACGTGCCATAAATTTCAAATCTGTTTTCCATAACCTCTTCCAATCTGCCATTTGTATATTGTGTCCCAAGTCCCAAACTCTGGCTTCCATCACAGTGTCCCATTGCACCAGAAGCGGTTTAGTCATGTTGGCCAAATGACCCGGAAAGTTGTCTGTGGATAAACACCTGATCCCTCAGCCTGATAGCGAGATGAGCGCCACTCCCCATAGACGCATTTGACAAGGCTGAACCATCCAGGGGTCTTTACACCTTTACATTAACACACAGCTCTCCTTCTCCATAACAGGAGAGTCTGTGAAGGCTTGTGACCAGTGTCTGGATGCGGCAGTGGACTCCGTAAGGTCCAGTAAACTGTGTTCAAATCCTGGAAAGTCCACTTACCTTTAATGGCCAGGCGGTGTTGCCAAGTCCACGCCTGCAATTTGGTGCCCTGCTGGGGAGGGTTGCAGCCTGTCTGCGGATTGACCAATTGTGCCAGGCTTAGGTGCAGGCATTCCGCAAGGGGTGGGCCCATCCAGCCAATAGGCATTGCTTGGCCCCGCTCCCTGGGGGATAACTTGGGGCCTGCCCAGGCCTCCTCCCCAGTTTGTCGTTGGATCTCCCACCCTCCGCCCCCTTTTTCATATGTCTTATTTTCATACTAGGGACACGGGTGGCGCTGTGGGTTAAACCTCAGCGTCTAGAACTTGCCGATTGCATGGTTGGCGGTTCGAATCCCCGTGGCGGGGTGCGCTCCCGTTGCTCGGTCCCAGCGTCTGCCAACCTAGCAGTTCGAAAGCACCCCCGGGTGCAAGTAGATAAATAGGGACCACTTACTAGCGGGAAGGTAAACGGCGTTTCCGTGTGCGGCTCTGGCTCACCAGAGTAGCTTCGTCACGCTGTCCACGTGACCCGGAAGTGTCTGCGGACAGCATTGGCTCCCGGCCTCTAGAGTGAGATGAGCGCACAACCCTAGAGTCTGTCAAGACTGGCCCGTACGGGCAGGGGTACCTTTACCTTTACCTATTTTCATACTAAGACCTTCCTATGAACATTGTCAGCCACCATATTTGGGGCCTGGTGTCAGAAGTCCACACGACCGAGCTACTCCTCCTCGGACGTTCTTCCTCATCTCCGACGGTGATTAACAACCTAAGCCTTTGATGAGGCTCAAAGCACGTTCCCATTCTGCAGAGTATACAAACATCAGCAGAAGGACGAGAAATATATGAGCTACATTGCTACGTTTTATTTCTAACTACACAGGACAGAAAAGAATATACATCTGCTCTTTGTGAAGGCAGAGAACCAACTGGAACAAATAAACAGGAAACCAGTAATAACAACATCTGTCTCCCGTGAGACTTCCAACAGTCTGGAATGTAAACAGAGTCTTGTTACTCCAAAAACTGCACAGCGGCATAAACAGAAATGTAACACCTGGCAGGAATTTTTCCATTTGGCAACTTGGCCCTGGCCATTTGATTTTCACCTTCCTCATAGCAATCCTCACATCTTTGTGAGGTTAGGCATTGGGTAAGCCTTAGTCTTGGCTGGAGGGGAGGTTACAGCCTCTGTCCACCCCTCCTTGGTTAAGGGTATCCTGTCAAAGGGATCTGTGAGGAGTTGCTCCTGTCTGGATGCCCAGGCGGGGGCTAGGGCCATAGCACTCCTCCAACAGGGACCCCTTGGTGGTTACCCCTACTTGATGTAGGTCATGGGGGGCCGGTGTGGATTACCCTTAGATGCACCCCCAGCAGATGGACTGGGGTGGAATAAATGGTTATACGCAATGCTGATGCCATACCATTCACATCTGTAATCAATAGAGTTGTGGCTCATTTGGACCCAATGTTATGCTGTTGTCTTGTCTGGTTTGTCATCACTTAGGGAGTGACAGGAACACAGGAGCTTGACACACAATTTGTAGGCCCTTTGGATGATTCCCACTTCTAAAGGAGCAAGTGCATAGTTTGGGGGTACTCTTGGATACACCTTTGTCACTAGAGACCCACGTGTCCTCTATGGCTGTTTGTGAACAGGAATAGCCTGACCACTGGAGTAATGGAAAACTTGGAGCTGGACTACTGCAATGCACTCTTTCTGGGGCTGCCCTTGGGTCTGGTGCAGAATCTCTAGTTGGTGCAACGTGATGTGGCCAGATTGTCCTTGCGAGATTTTGGTCAAGAACATCTGGCACCACACACCCCCATTTGAAGGAACTATCCACTTAAACCTATTTTCTGCTTCCTGCAATTTCCATTCCTGATCCACCAGAGGACCTGATCCACCAGAGGTGTACTCTTGGATACACCTTTGTCACTAGAGACCCACATGTCCTCTATGGATGTTTGTGAACAGGAATAGCCTGACCACTGGAACCTGCAACTTCCATTCCTGATCCACCAGAGGACCTCTTCTCTTATTCCACAACTACTAAGCATACCCAGGAGGACCTTGTTGAACCCTTTTTTGGAAGTCCAAGTGTTGGCTTGTTTGTTTCTTTATTAAATTTGTACACCGCCCTTCACCCGATGATCTCAGGGTGGTTCACAGCATAAAAATACAGGATAAGAGCAAAAAGTATATAATAAAAACAAAAACAAAACAAAAAACCTACAAAAAATCTGCTAAATCGCCTCTGTCTTTACGTGAAATTTGAGTTCCCTTTTTCACCTCTCAAATTCATCAGAATAGCCCTATCCTGTGTTAGCATCAGTGTATGTGTGGGGATTCTGCCAGGGCTCACGTATGATAGTTCAGGTAACTTCTAACTCTTAATCTTGGTATTTTCCACCAATCTTTGGCATTTGCATCTCACAGTTTGCAGGCAGATCTTGGAGTTTTCGCAAACATGTTTTTCTTCAGCCCAGTTGCAGGTGGAGCTGCATAAAGTGTCTAGGAACTTGCAGAGGTGATACTTCTTCTACATATAATTATCAAAATGATAGTGTGCGTGGTTTTTTTTGCTTCCAAAGATCACATTTGAGTCCACTAAATGTGATGTTACGGATCTGAGGCAGAAAGGTCTGGCAGATATATGCCTCCTGAGCCACCCAAAACTTGGGGGGGTTGAGATTTAGGACAGATGATAACTGCACCAGAATGGGGTTGGCTTGACTTCTTTCCGCTTCAGATGTGATCCCTCTGCAGGGCTCCGTTAGTAAGAAGAAAGTTACTGCATCTTGCAAGGACCACAACAAAAGACTGCTAATTCTTTGAAAGGGAGCAATCATAAAGGAGGTGCTTGTTATTGGGAGGAAAAAGATGGTCCTAGTTCTACTGCTTCTACTGCCTTATGGGGACTGTGGGAAACTGAAGACAAAATGCCTCTTGTCCTTGGAAAGGGATAAGATAGATTCACCTAATTATTTCAGGCCAGGAGACCACCTCATCAGTGGGGTCATCTCTGCCACAAACACTATGTTTCATCCTCATATCTTTAGCCAATGTCCTTCCACCAGCTTTTATTGGTAAGACCTTTTGTGGGGATGGAGTTACTGGTGTTCCACTTGCTACCATTTCCATGAGATCCAACTCATCTCCAGTTACTTTCTGGGGCCTTTCTCATTATCTGGTACCTACCTTTAAGAACATAAGAAGATCCCAATGGCAGATAAATTGGGGGATGATTAGGCTCTCAGCGGCTACCAGTCACAATGGCTATGTTCTCCATTCACTGTCACAGGAACTATGCCTCTGGGTACCAGTAACTGAGAATGTCAAGTAGGGGAAGAGTTCTTGTGCTTCTCAGTTTTGCATGTGCATTTGGTTGGCCGCCTTGAGAATGCTGGAACAGATGTGCCTTGGGGCTGATTCTGCAGGATTTTTCTGAAAAATGATGGTAGGAGAAGGGTGTCTTTCTGCCTTAGGTTTAATATACATGGGGGGGGGGGAATCTATTTTCTCAAAGCAGAATTATGATAGTGCTTTCTGGATCTTTTAATCACTGTCTTAGATTAATAATAATAATAATAATAATAATAATAATTTTATACCCCACCCATCTGGCTGGCTTTCCCCAGCCACTCTGGGCAGCTTCCAACAAAATATTAAAATACAGTGGTCTGTGAAACATTAAAAGCTTCCCTAAACAGTGCTGCCTTCAGATGTCTTCTAAAAGTCTGGTGGTTGTTCTTCTCTTTGGCATCTGGTGGGAGGGTGTTCCACAGGGCGGGTGCCACTACCGAGAAGGCCCTCTACCTGGTTCCCTGTAACTTGGCTTCTTGGCGTGAGGGAACCGCCAGAAGGCCCATGGCGCTGGACCTCAGTGTCCGGGCAGAACGATGGGAGTGGAGACACTCCTTCAGGTATACTGGACCAAGGCCATTTAGGGCTTAAACGTCAGCACCAACACTTAGAATATATTATGTCCCACATCCTTCGCCCATTTTATCATAACACAATTTACCTGGTCCTCTTTAGTGTCCCATTCCAAAAGCTTGGAAACATACTGAGAGCCAATGTAGATCTTTCAAGACTGGTGTTATGTGGTCTCGGCGGCCGCTCCCATTCAGCAGTCTAGCTGCCGCATTCTGGATTAGTTGTAGTTTCCGGGTGACCTTCAAAGGTAGCCTCACATAGAGCGCATTGCAGTAATCCAAGCGAGAGATAACTAGAGCATGCACCACTCTGGCGAGACAGTCTGCGGGCAGGTAGGGTCTCCGCCTGCGTACCAGATGGAGCTGGTAAGCAGCTGCCCTGGACACAGAATTGACCTGCGCCTCCATGGACAGCTGTGAGTCCAAAATGACTCCCAGGCTGCGCACCTGGTCCTTCAGGGACACAGTTGCCCCATTCAGGACCAGGGAGTCCTCCACACCTGCCTGCCTCCTGTCCCCCCAAAACAGTACTGCTGTCTTGTCAGGATTCAGCTTCAATCTATTAGCTGCCATCCGACCTCCATCCGCCTCCAGACACTCACACAGGACCTTCACTGCCTTCACTGGTTCTGATTTGAAAGAGAGGTAGAGCTGAATATTAGCAGTAGAACAGAAATATTACTTGGACAGTGCTGGCATGTATATAATTTCTCCCCCCAGGAAAGGACCCACAAAGTACTGGCAGCTCCTCTCCTTCTTGTATGCCATTCAAGCGATCAACCAGAATCAAAAGCTGTTACCCAACATCACCCTGGGCTACAGCATCCATGAGAACTTTTTTGATGGAAGGGTGACCTATGATGCTTTGCTAGACATGCTGTCAATTGGGCAGCTGAACTTTCCAAACTACAGCTGTGGTAAACAGACTAACTTACTGGCTGTTCTCGAAGGGTCCGACTCTCAAAACTCCATCCAGATTTCAAACGTGTTGGGCATCTATAAAATCCCACAGGTAGGAATGGAGAGAGGTATAATAGCATTATGATATTGGCAGTCTTATTTTCAACTACCCTCCTGTTGATCCCTAGCATCAAATTTGCCTTCTTTACGGCTGCCATAACCTTCAAGGAAATCACTGTTCCCACCAAAGGGTCCCTGCAATAGACCTTCCTCCTTCCTAAGACCTTCCCAATCTCATGTTGGGCTTAGAAATATTTAGGCTTTGATCTGAAATCAAACCAGATCCAAATCTTCCTTCTCTTCCCAGGTCACTTATGCTTTTGTCTCTCATGTTCTGAATGATAAGAGGCATTTCCCTTTTTTCTACCGGATGGTCCCCAAAGAAGAAGCCCTGTACCCAGGGATTGTCAAGCTGCTCCAGCACTTCCGATGGACGTTGATTGGCCTCCTTGCACCAGACACCGACAATGGAGAGAGGTTCCTGAAGAGCTTGACACCCGTGCTCATCAAGAGCGGTGTCTGTGTTGTCATCTCACAAAGCATCCAAGGACTGAATACAAATGTAGTAGACATGCCTCGTCTTCCATTCCACAAGTGGAGGCAAGTGCATGTATTTGTTTACTATGGGGAAATGACTTATTTCTTAGATGGACTACTCATTATACAACAGTTTTTTGACATAGGAATAAAATCCATTGTTGGGAAAATCTTCATCACAACAGTTTTGTGGGATGTCGCCCTGGAGCTGATGTATAATGAGATATCTTTCCAACACATCCACGGTATATTTTCCTTCTTCACTGAGACCAGTAAAGGGGCAAAATACGGTGATTTTCCACCCTTTTTCTCTGGTATTAAGAAGTTTTGGGAGGGTGCTTTTAATTGTTTCTATTTAAAGCATGCATTCTCAGTGAAAGGCCGGAGAAGATGCAGAGAGAGAGGGAAACTGGAGAGGCTTCCCCAAGATGATCTGGAAAGAATCCTCTCTCTAGACAGCTACAGGATCTACAACACTCTGCAAGCCGTGGCTCGTGCCTTAAATGCTGCATATTCATCTAGATCTAAGCAGAGGGGAACTGAGAGAATGGGACTTCAAAGGCTACAGCCATGGCAGGTATTTTCTTTCCCTTCATAGACATCTCAGCTGAGCATGACAATCAATTGTAGTGTGCAGATATTGAATATTGTGCAGTTTGAAACGATTGGAAGCATAAGAACGGGAAGCATTCATTTCCTTTTGGAAATGAATTATTGTCCAGGCGCATAGAAATATTATTCACTCTTTACTCGCAGAACTCATTATAACAGAATGAGAACCTCATTCTGTCCAGCACAGGCTCGGGATCTCTCTCTCTCTCTCTCTCTCTCTCTCTCTCTCTCTCTCTCTCACTTTTACCTTCAGGAGAGCTTCCTTTCCATATTGACTCTATTGAGTTTTGGAGCCAAAGACAAAAAGGCAACTCCCTTCAAAAAGGAGATATTGCAATCCAATACCTTCATCACATGATCTAAGTTTACAACACTCACATGTTAGCTAGCAGAGAACAGCAACCAGTTAGTTAATCTTAATCTCTTAATCTCAGCAAGAGCCCAGAGCCCTTTAGAAAAAAAACTACAATGGAAAAAACCCAAAGTTTCCAAAACACATTACCCATTTTAAACCTTCCTTAATACATCTCTATACTTAAGAGATGTAAAGGCAATATTAAGTTAAGAAAGGCATAAGAAGTGATTCAGACGGAGGCTTATCAGAGGTGCTGATGGAAGTCCAAGAAGAATGTATTTGTGATAAACTGTGTGGTACGTTTTATAATAAAAATATTTATATATAAAAAATAAACTTTCCTTAATACATATACATTTTTCATTTCTGTTTGCTATTCTTACTCTTGCCTCATTGCACAGCTCCCTGAGCAACTGCTCCCATCATGTGCCCAATTCTCCTTTCCCCGCAAGTTGGAATTATTTTTGGCAGGGGAGATGACATTGATCAGGCTGTCTCTAGTCTCTATTCCTTTGACAACCGCTTGACTCTGCTCTGGCTCTCTGCTCCCTCCACCAAGCTCCTGACTTTCCCTGCTGAAGCCCATATTAGAGATTTCATTCAGTTTGCCTTGAAAGGAAGAACGAACCTAATTCACTCTTTCTAAAACAATCCAAGGGGGCAGCATCCTTCAAAAACATGCTTACTAGGAGAAAATCACACAGAAATGCTGAAGAATTCTGATGAGTTTCTATTAGTATTATTTAAAAAATGCTTCAGAAATGTGGAGAACTGAATTTAAGATTGGGGTGCGTGTGAGAGAGAAAACAGTATGAACCAAAAGTGACAAGATCTGTCCATTACTATTTGAGTTTGCAACCAGCTCTAAGCAAAGGGGAAGTGGATTGTCAGTATCCTTCTATTATTATTATTATTATTATTATTATTATTATTATTATTATTATATAATTTTAATTAAATTTTCAATCTAACAAAACCAAATAAACATTTTACAAATATCCGATGACTTCCCTTCTTCTCTTTCCATGGTTCATTTATACATCCCTGTATATTTTGCTATAACCATTCAAATCAGTTTTCTACTTTTACATCCATCAAACATTATTTACGTGGTTGAATTTATCTTAATGCTGCCACCGTTTTCAGCTGTATACAGTTATTTTCCATATATTCAATAAATGCTTTCCACTCTTCTTTCAATGTATCTTCTTCTTGCTCTCTTATTCTGTATGTTAAATCTGCAATTTCTGCATATTCTGTCCACTTAAGTTGCCAATCCTCTTTAGCTGGGACCTCGCTCACTTTCCATTTCTGGGCTAGCAAAACAGGGGCCTATGCTTCCCTTTATTCTAAATGCTCTCATCTTTGCTTCTGTTCCAGCTCCACCCTTTCCTAGGAAACACCCCGTTCTACAATTCTTCCATGGACAGAGTGTATTTGGATGAGAACGGGGAGCTGGCAGCTGACTTGGACATTGTGAACTGGGTGGTTTTCCCCAATAAATCCGTCCTCAGAGTGAAGTTTGGGAGTATTGACAGACAGGGATCCCCAGACCTGAAGTGCTCCATCGACCAGGAGGCCATTGTGTGGCCCCAGTGGCTCAATCAGGTGACGGGGACTGGGAATCATGCCTGTCATTTTGCTGTCTTTTCTGTGAGCTCTAATAAGTGCTCCATGTTGTGTGGGCTGCTGCCCTCAGTTGCTTGTCAACTCCAGCACTGGGCCGTTGTTCAAGATAGTTCCTACAGCTCCTCTGCTCAGCTGGGTGCCAAAGGAGGCTTCCTGCTAAACTGTGTGTCTGGGGAAAGGGGGGTTCCTTGCTTTTCAGTTGTTATATGAATTTTATCGGTAGTGAATAGCTCATGGCCCATATACAGAACTTTATTTAATGGAGGTCCTTTGTTTTTTCCTGAATTTAATCATGAATAATTCATGTAAGGGACAGTGATGGGACATGCTTAGTTTCAAGCTATAGTCTAGATGCTACAGCAGATACTATCCCTCAAAGAACAATTCTCATTGACGCTCTTCGTCTTTGTGCCTAGACCATTCCTACTTCCAGGTGTGTGGAAAGCTGTCGCCCTGGATCCATCAAGGTGATTCAGGAAGGGAAGCCTCTTTGCTGTTATGAATGTCTTCCCTGTGCAGAAGGGACCATCTCCACTCAGGAAGGTGGGTGACTCCAAGGGAAAGGCTGGCCTTGGGGAAGAGAGAAGGGTTCAGCCAGGAATCTCTCAAAACCATTTCTGGGCAGGATAAGGCTGGTATGTTTCATGTGTGGAAGTGAACTGGGTGGTTCAAATTATCATCATCATCAATCTCTTTTTATGATTATAGTTTACGATATTGTTCTAAAATGTATCATCATCAACATCATATATATATAAATATGATCAAATGTGAAGGAGGGAGGTCTAAAGCACAAAGCCTCTTCGTCTTGCTGATCGGAAGGTCAGCAGTTTGAAACCATGCGACGGGCTGAGGTCCCGTTTCTCTGTCTCAGCTTCTTCCATCCTAGCAGTTCGAAAGCACACCAGTGCAAGTAGATGGATAGGTATCACTGCAGCAGGAAGGTAAAAAATGTTTCCATGCCCTCTTGCATTCGTCATGGTGTCCCTTTGCATCAGAAGTGGTTTAGTCATGCTGGCCACATGGCCCAGAAAGCTGTTTGTGGACAAACACCGGCTCCCTCGGCCTGAAGCGAGATGAATGCTGCATCCCATAGTTGTCTTTGACTAGACTTAACTGTCCCGGGGTCCTTAAGGAGGGAGATTGTTATGGACCTAGGGTAGATATTAGACTTCTGCACAGACCCCTGATCCTCCTTTGGGCCCTGGTATAGGGGGCTCCAAGCAGCCCAACCTGCCAGAGGCCAAGCTGGGGATCTCTAGCCCTGGAATCTGTCCCAAATTTCTTCGGGGTGGAGCTAATGTTTAGAAAAACCTTATTAAATACCTGTAGTGATCTGTGGCTGTCTCAGACTGACTTGGTCTACAACTGAATCTCTCCCAAGAGGCTAGATACTGCTCAGGGCTTGGCCGAATCCAGAGTATTAGATATTACTTACTCTCTCTCTCTCTCTCTCTTGCAGATGCAGACCATTGCAAAAAATGCCCAGAAAATCAGTATCCAAACAAGGACCGAGATCATTGTGTGTTCAAGCATATCACTTTCCTAGCCTATGAAGAATCTCTGGGGGTTGTCCTACTTTCCCTTGCCCTACTGGGGTCCTTAGCCACAAGCTTTGTTTTAGGAATCTTTATTAAATACAACGAAACTCCCATAGTCAAAGCCAACAACCGTGACCTCTCCTACATCCTCCTGGTCTCCCTCCTGCTCTCCTTTTTGTCCTCCTTCCTCTTCATTGGGAGGCCAAGGAAAGGGACCTGCCTTCTCCGACAAACAGCCTTCAGCATCATCTTCTCTGTTGCTGTTTCTTCTGTGTTGGCAAAAACCATCACTGTGGTTCTGGCCTTCCTGGCCACCAAGCCAGGGAACTCAGTGAGAAGATGGCTGGGGAAGAGTCTGGCCAACTCCATTGTCATTTCTTGTTCCTGTGTCCAAGTTGTCATCTGCATGATCTGGATGGGGATCTCGTCACCATTCCCAGACTCTGACATGCACTCCCAGCCTGGGGAGATCATCCTGCAATGCAACGAAGGGTCTGTGGCCATGTTCTATGGTGCCCTTGGCTACATGGGCTTCCTGGCTGCCATCTGCTTCAAGGTGGCTTTCCTAGCCAGGAATCTGCCTGGGGCCTTCAATGAAGCCAAGCTGATCACCTTCAGCATGCTGGTCTTCTGCAGTGTTTGGGTGTCCTTTGTGCCCACCTACCTGAGCACAAAAGGGAAATTCATGGTAGCCGTTCAGGTTTTCTCCATCTTGGCCTCCAGTGCTGGGCTCCTGGGCTGCATCTTCATTCCCAAATGCTACATTATTTTGCTGAGACCTGATCTGAACACGAAGGAGCACCTGACAGCAAAAACTAAAGATAGCATCTGATTCTTAAAATACTATTTTTCAAGAAGGTAGAGAAGTGATGTTCTTGAAAAATAATGTTTCAATTAAAAAAATCGTTACCCTCATTTGATCATGTAGAACCAACCAACTTAATGGAAGTAGTTATGAAATTTGGATTTGGCTGAAAATTTGTTAATACTTTGGAAGATATAGATCACATAAATCACAGGGAATTCACATTACCAAAATTTTGTAATTATTCTTGGAACGGAACAAGGATGTCCACTGTCACTCCTGTTATTTTTCCAAGTGAATCTCCAGCCCCCGGCTCTCTCACTTCCTCATTCATCATCACCTCCTCTACGGGTGCTGCTAAGTACCCTCTGTCTTTGAGCTCTTTGCTATCCTACTTTTAAGGCTCGCTGGGTTCTGGGACATGGTGGGTCTAGAATGGTTTCTAATGACGTGTCAGCCAGGTGTTGCTCTGACTCTCTCATGATTTCCCAACTTTCCCCCTCATCTGCCTCTGAACTGTGACTTCCCTTTATACTTTCTTCCTCTTCCTCCTTCCTGGGAGGGTGAGGATGAAGAGGTGGTCTCCCCCATTCCTCCCTGGCCCTTGGTCATCTTGGTCACCCTCCACCCCATACCTGTCAACTCATCAATATCTTCCTTAATTTATGGTGCCCAGAACTGGACACAGTATTCCAGGTGTGGCCTGACCAAGGCGGAATAGAGTGGGACTATTACTTCCCTTGATCTGGACTCTATACTTCTGTTGAAGCAGACTAAGATTTCAACATTATTTTTATTAGAATTAAAATTTGTTATCTTTTCCCCCTAATTGTATAATTAAGAAAGCACACCATTCAATGCTGTATTTTAAAATGTTGTGAGCCATGCAGGGACCCTACAGTGAGGGAGGGTCATCAATATGATTATTTAATATATTAAAAAGTTGCTGCATCCCACTGTTGACTCATGTTAAGCTTCTGGTGTAATAACCCAGTTGTCCTATATTTAGGCCTCTGCTTATTCTCTTCAGCCTCAGCAAGGTGTTGTTAACATTTTGCGCCTTCAGACCATATACACAGGGACCTAGGTCCACATTTGGCCAGAATCCTACCCGCTCAACTGTCATCTCTAACCCCCACCCCCAAATAATATTTCAATTTCCCCCATGCCCCCGTTTCATTTCACTTCCTGAGAAAAATCCTCAAATGTTTCCACTGAATGTAGTAAGAAGGGAGCCAATTATGGAGGTGGGAGCTCCTGGCGGACATTTCCACAGTGGTGGGAATGTTTTGGGGTTGTTTTTTTATTAAAAATTTGATGATTTACAAAAGTGTGCAATGTCTCTCTCTCGTATTTTTCCCCCATGTAACATTTTTACAATTCAGTTTCATTTTTTGAGACATTAGGAAGAGAAGGGGGAAAGAGGTGAGGGGGAGATGGGGGGGTCGGGTGGCGATGTTTCTATTTTACTTACTATATGTAGGGTTTGGTGTCAGTGTTGCTTGTGCAGGTTCTTTGCTGTTCACTTGTGTTCCTTTGGTGGTGAGAGAGGTTGGGGTTGGCCTAGGGTGTGGTTGTTCATTTGTGGCTGGCTGTGGTGGTCTTTGTTTTCGTGTGTGAGTGGAGTGGGTGTGTGTTTTGGATCAGGTTAGCCATATTGATTTGTATGCTGTTGCTGGATTTCTGTCATTGTCTTGTTGGGCTGTGTGTGTGATAAAGGGGAGCAATACAGGGGTGAAGGTGTCTTCTTCTATTTGTCCCCATGTCAGTTTCAGTTTATTGGTTAATTTTTCTAGTAGGCTGTTTCCCATACTATTTGGTACCATTGGTCCATGCTTACTCTTGACAGGTCTCTCCAGCGGTGGGAATGTTGTGGGAAAGCGAATGACAATGAAACCGAGGAGGAGGAGGAAGAAGAGGAAAGGAAAGGGTGAAGGCTTGTTGCTTGGGGAGGGGGGTAGATAAAAGAGTGAAGGACAAGGCAGTTCTGGGCTGCCTGGGCAACTGTTGCTTAGGTGGACCGGAAAGCAAAGAAAATGGCCTTTGCTGCAGTTAGGCCAAAGGAGAGCAAAATAGGGAAGGGAGGGCTAGCCAGGAAGAAGAGTGGGAGCTGCCCTTGTTGCTGCATATAACCAAGAAAAATAGAGTATGCACTAGAGTTATAACTTTTTGACTTAAAAAACAAACAAACAAACAAACAGACTGAAAAGGGGACTAATTCTCAGTTGTGAAAAAAGGTCACCCCGAAATGTAAAGTTGGAATCACTGTATCTGTAACATTACTACTCATAAGTATTAGCACTTTTTAAAACTTTATGGAACTGTTTAGAACTTTTACAGCTGCCTGGAACTTCCGAAAAATGTATTGGAGAATCACGGGAGGTGGGAGCCATCCGTACTGCAGACACCAAGAAGCAATCAGGGCGCGTTGCACAATCAAAGTGGTGCGGGAACTTTATGGTGCTTGTGTTCAGGACCCTTGTGTTTCTGGGACCCATAGATGGCTGTGGGGACATGCAACAGACCACGCTTATAGAGCGCATGAAACCCACAAAAATGGTTACCTCCACTGGGCCCTTAACTTTAGAAAAGGGGGGAGTTTCAGGGAGCATGTGGAAGATTGGGGGAAATCAAAACCCATTCCTCCTGATCAGAACTGAGTTGATGACCGCTGTAAGCAGATGAAAACATTAGCAGGATTGCAATAACACTTGTAATGTACAAAATAAAAAAAATCCTTCCAGTAGCACCTTTAAGACCAACTAAGTTAGTTTTTGGTATGAGCTTTCGTGTGCAAGCACACTTCTTCAGATACCTGAAGAAGTGTGCTTGCACACGAAAGCTCATACCAAAAACTAACTTAGTTGGTCTTAAAGGTGCTACTGGAAGGATTTTTTTTATTTTGACTATGGCAGACCAACACGGCTACCTATCTGTACTTGTAATGTAGCAATTGCTATGGAGAAAATGGAGTGATGTAAAATATGGACTGTTGAACAGTATGCAGTTGAAAACCCATGGAGGGGAAGGTGAGAAGTCCAAAGATTTGGAGAGATCTTTAAATATAGATATGTATGGTTGTATTGTTATAATCTTATACTTGCAAAATCAAATAAAAACTATTAAAAGAAAAGAATTGATGAGTTGGTTGTGTTGAGTGCTCACAGCCCATCCCAAACAAAACGTTCAGGTTCATTGGGCCCTTAATCCAAAGTGGGGCTGAAGGGGCCACATAGGTCAGGGGGACTTGAAACCCATTCCTTGTGACCAAGGACAACAGGAAATTCACATAGGGGGTCCAAGCAACCCACCCTGAAAGCAATATTTAGGTTCATCCCTCTCTTAAACCAAAATAGGCTTTCAGGGGCCACCTGGAAGGTTGGGGCGCTCTAACACATCCCTTGGGATTGCAGGGGGATGAGATGGTTGTGCACAACCTGCCACCCTCAAAAATATGTTTGTGGTGACATTTAAAACTAGCCCGTTTGGGGTGTCCTAAAAGCACGAGGGAAAGAAGGAAGAGCACAGCCACTTTTCATTTGTGATGTAGGCTTTTTGCTCTATCCCTCTCACTGTCTGCAGCTGTTCAGGGAATTGACAAGACAGGGGATATTTTATGCACCAGACTTTTCAGACTCAGTGCGAGAAATTATGAATCTCTGGAGAAATCCCTGGGAAAAATAAGAATATTTATGAAGCGGGGAAGCATCGCCCTGGCAACCTTCTGGAGTCTCTCTGTGGCTTGAGGAGCAGATGCAGAGCTGGAGAAAACATGTTTACAAGAACACAGAGAAGCAGCTGCCCTGTTTTGACATGGGCCAGCATAGGGTGGAAAGGTCAGCTTGGATTTTAAATAGCAATGCACCTTCGTTGGGGTCAGGACCAATATATTCTTCTAGAATGTATGCAAATGTATACACGCTCTACATAGAGTACCTACATCTGGACCCTGTGAACTCATGAAACGCACTCCCTTTACAAGGAGATTCTTATTCTTTATTCTTTATTGAGTTTATTTACCGTTGTATACATAGAGGTTTCAGGGGCGTTCACAGAAAAGATCACAACATATATAACCAGAATAAAAACAGCAACCCAATAACACCCACCCCCCGAAAGGAGCCACATTTTAAAAGGGTATAGGATGTCAATCAGGTCAACCAAAGGCCTGGTTAAAGAGGAAGGTTTTTGACTGGTGCCTAAAGGTGTATAATGAAGGCGCCAGGCAAACTTCCCTGGCAAGAGTATTCCACAGACAGGGAGCCACTGCAGAGAAGGCCCCGTTCTCATGTTGCCACCCTACGGACCTCTCAAGGAGGAGGCACACCAAGGAGGGCCTCAGAAGATGATCTCAGGGTCCGGGTAGGTTTATATGGGAAGAGGAGGTCCTTGAGGTATTGCAGTCCTGAGATCACGCTGACATGCTTGGATCTCCACATCCCCAAGGCCATCTTCCCCCTTACCAGACACATTCTCCACTAACTGAACCTTCCGCACCATCTGAATTATCACAAAAGCTTTGTCTCCTTGCGCATTCTCTGAGGTTTGCAAATAACTCCAACCATTTGCAGTCATCCCCACCAAACAGAACTTTATTTTTCCAATACAACACAACTTAAGTACAGGCAACTCGTCGTTTGCACGGGGGTTGCGTTCTGGGTCATCGCACAGCAGCAGTCACGCAAAAGCCCATTTTGCCCCCCCTTGTCTTCTGGGGCTGAAAACGACGTGTGGGTTACACATGCACGTCAATCTATCGCTCACACGATGGTTCCCACCTGCATAAGAAAAAATCCTTGTTTTGTATGGAGTCAGCAGGGATAGAAGGTGCCTTCATGGAGGGAATCAAATCAATTTATTCTAGTCAAAGAGCCAAACTGATTATTAACAACAACTTAACTGATACATTCGAGATTTCTAAGGGTACGAGACAAGGCTGCCCCCTGTCACCGCTTCTTTTCATAATGATATTGGAAGTAATTGCAAATAAGATAAGGGAAACACCAGAGATACGAGGAATTAGAATTGGGGCGAAAGAATTCAAACTGAAAGCATACGCGGATGACTTGGTAATCTCACTGGAGGACCCAAAACAAAGTATGGACAAGGTCCTGGTACTTCTAGAGGAATTTGGGAGAGTAGCGGGCTTCAAGCTAAATAAAACTAAAACTAAAATGATGGTAAAGAACATGGGGGAAGACCTAAGGAGGCAGTTAGAACTCAAATCAGGAGTTAAAGAAGTAAAAAAAGTAAAATACCTAGGAGTGCGGCTTACAATGAAAAACATAAATTTAATGGCTGATAACTACATAAATACCTGGAAGGATATCCAAAAGGAATTAGACATCTGGAACAGGATAAAACTCTCCTGCTCAGGTAGAATGGCAGCAATCAAGATGTGCATACTGCCGAAACTATTATTCTTATTCCAAAACGCCCCGGTGATCAGAGGAAGTGCAATATTCCAAAACTGGCAAAAAATTCTCTCCAAATTTATATGGCAAGGTAAAAGACCGAGAATCAGATTTAAATTGCTAACAGATAAAAAAGACGGGAGGATTCTCGGCCCCAAATTTGAGACTGTACTATGAAGCCTCGTGCCTTTGCTGGCTAAGAGAATGGATCATTTTGAAAAATACAGATCTGCTAGACCTAGAAGGATTTGACTTAAGATTTGGTTGGCATGCTTATCTCTGGCAGAATAAGGAAAAGGTGCATAAAGGCTTCTTGAATCATATTATCAGAGGAACATTGTTAGAAATATGGGAAAGGAACAAGAAACTATTGGGGGGGGGGACTCCCTGGTGGTTATCGCCTATAGATATGTTGACTATTAAAAAAACAAATATGGAAGGTGAGAGATGGACCTATGAAGACCTCCTAGAAAGATCAGAAAGAGGATGGAAAATTAGACCATATGAAGAGCTAAAAAGTAAATTATCAGGTTGGCTGCAGTACCATCAAATTAATGCCTTATGGAAGGATGATAAAAAGATCGGAATGAACGGAAAAAAATCCAAGTTCCAGGTAGAAATAATAGAAGGTAAAACCAAATTACTATCTAAAATGTACAATCAGCTATTAGAATGGGACATCAAGGACGAGGAGGTTAAGGATGTCATGACAAAATGGGCAATAGACCTCAGATACAATTTGGATTTTAACAAATGGACGAGGCTGTGGACTAAAGGAATGAATTTTACAGCTTGCACCACCCTTAGAGAAAATATGGAAAAGATGATGTACCGTTGGTACATCACCCCTGTGAAACTGCAAAAAATGTATAAGACTGGAGATAATAGGTGTTGGAAGTGTAAAACCAAAGAAGGAAGCTTCTTCCATATGTGGTGGAAGTGTGAAGAAATCAAAAAAATTTGGGAATCAATATACAATGAACTGAAAAAAATACTTAAATACACCTTCGTTAAAAAACCCGAAGCTTTTCTTCTGGGAATGATTGGAGACGAGATTAAAAAAGAGGATCACATAATGTTTCAATACGCAATCGTAGCTGCCAGGATCTTGTTAGCAAAAAATTGGAAAACCCCAAATATCCCGACTGTTAAAGATTGGCAAACTAAATTATTTGAATATATGGATTTGGCAAAAATGACACAGAATATTAGACAGCGAAAAGGTACAAAGTTTATTGACGATTGGACTAAATTTATAACATATATGGAATCAAATTCTAGAGATATAAAAATCACAGTAGGTTTGATATAACCCTTGCGATGTTCAGATGACATAAAATGAAAACTGCAGAACAGAATTACTATTTCACATAACCCAAAACCGAGGTGGAGGGAAGTCAACTATTATTTCTGTTAACTGATGTTTGCCTTCTAAGTGTGCTTATATTTTCTGTTTCTTTTTTCATTGGTGTGTTTTGTTCAATTCTTTTTTTCTTTGTTGTTGTTGTTGTTGTTTGGCATAGAAAATTAATAAAAAGGGAAAAAAAGAAAACAAAAATTCCTTGTTAAAATACTGAATTTCATAACGTAAGTTATGTCCTGCTTATCTCCCATACAGCCGTAACATATAATGCATCTCTAACAGCAACAGCTTGGAAGGAAAAGGAGGGGGAGAGGAATCAATGATGATTATTTAAATTACATCTTTAAATATTCCCTCATTGCGAGAAGTGAGGTTACAGGGAACCAGACAGAAAGCCTTCTCGGTAGTGGCGCCCGCCCTGTGGAACACCCTCCCTTCAGATGTGAGGGAAATAAGTAGCTATCTTATCTTTAAAAGACATCTGAAGGCAGCCCTGTTTAGGGAAGTTTTTAATATTTAACGCTGTATTGTTTTTAACACTCGATTGGAAGCTGCCCAGAGTGGCTGGGGAAACTCAGCCAGAAGGGCGGGGTATAAATAATAAATTATTATTATTATTATTATTATTATTATTAACAATGTATAAATAAGGCATCTTTTCTATCTACAATGATGTCCCTATGTTGAGCTTTCTACCTGAACAATCTTCCACATTTTCTACGCTAACATCCTTCTCAATATTTCTTCTTCTCTAGTAGGATTTCTGTTTATCACTGAAGTTTTTTTCCATGGTTCGTGGACTTCGTTCGTTCAGGCAATCGGGGAATCGTAGAGTTGGAAGGGCCTGGATGGTAATCTAGTCCAAGCGCCTGCAATGGAAGAATCTTAACTAAAGCATTCATGACAGGTGGCTGTCCAACACTCCAAGGAAGGAGAGTCTACAGTCTTCCGAGGTGAGGGAGTCCGTTCCACTGTCAAACAGCTCTTACTGTTGGAAAGTTCTTCCTGACATTTAGTCAGAATCTCCTGCCTTGGAACTTGAATCCATTGGATCTGATCCTACCTTCCAGAGCAGGAGAAAACAAGCTTGCTCCATCTTCCATGGGACAGACTTTTAGATATTTAAGGTGCTCTTTCACATCTCCTCTCAGTTTCCTCTTTTCTAGGCTTAACATACCCAACTCCCTCAACTGTTCCTCATAAGGCTTGGTTTCCAGACCCTTGATCGTCTTGGTCACCCTTCTCTGCACATACAATCTTCTTAAATTGTGGTGCCCAGAACTGGACACAGTATTCCATGTGTCTGCTGACCAACGCTAAGTAGATTGGTACTATTCAGCCTTGGTCAGACCACACCTAGAATATTGTGTCCAGTTCTGGGCACCACAATTTAAGAAAGCCTCTCCTCCTTACAGAGGGGAGGAGTTGTGAGTGGGAGCCGTTTCCCGTGTCGGCAGGGGGCGTTCCGGCCCCTGCCCAGCTGGCCCGGCTGCCACGTCCCGCCCCCAGGTAGCCAACCAGTCAGGTGGAGGCTTGGGAGCGGGGTTTAGCCGCTCAAATGCGGCCGCAGCAATGCTTCCCTTTCACTGCACTGCTGGTTTTCGTCAGATCACCCACCTGCCATAGCTTGGTTCTTGACCTTGCTATGGACCTGTGGTTGGTCGCCTTGGTTGCCCAACTGGCTAATTGGCACCAGCCACTTGGTTTTTCGCCTACCTCGTAGCAAATCGTCAGAACTTTTTGGGTATTGGCGGTTAGGCATTGGAATATGTTTGTGTATTGGAGGGCAGGGTGTGGCCATCGCCTACCTCTGCACTTTATGGGTATTCCGGTAAAGGAATCTGGCGGTCGTGGATCCTGTCCAACGCCCTTGTGGTGGCTTCTCCTTGTGCCCTCCATCTTTCCCAACATCAGGGTCTTTCCCTGGGAGTCTTCTCTTCTCATGCGGTGGCCAAAGTCTTGGAGCCTCAGCTTCACGATCTGTCCTTCCAGTGAGCACTCAGGGCTGATTTCTTTAAGAATGGATAGGATATATGAATGGAGATATATATATATAAAATTTGTTTTTTTTTAACATATCATTTACAACCATCACATATCATAACTTCTTAGCTTATACATTGTTTTAGACTTCCGTCAACACCTCTGATGATTTTCTGTTCTTTATCACTTATTCTGCATTTCTTAATATATCTATTACTCTTAATTATCATCAACTAATAATTCTGGTAGTCTTTCTTGCAATAGTTCATATAGTTCTCCTTACAAAACTTATTGCAGTCCTACTAGCGTACTGTGTTCATTACTATTACTTTTTCAAATAGTTCATATAATTTACTCCGATCTTCTAAGAATCTCTGGTTCCCGTAGGTTTCGAATCCTTCCAGTTAATTTATCCAATTCTGCATAGTCCATCAATTTCAATCCGCCATTCTTCTTTCCTTGGTAGCTCTTCTTGCTTCCATTTTTGTGCCAATAATAGCCTGAGCTGAGATTCCAGCCTGGCAAGGGGGGTGGACTAGATGACCCCCGGGATCCCTTCCAGACGCTCCCATGCTTCTAGTGAGGGGTCCCCTGCTCCTTGGGGCCTTCTTCGCCCCTGCCAGCTGCTCCTCCTGCTTCCGGCCTGGGGGGGCGCAGCTCAAGGGGGTCTCCCAAATGGGGCGTGGGGGGGGGGGCTCCTGCCTTGGAGGAGGAGAGAGCGGTGCTCCGCTTGTGCTCGGCTTGCGAAGGGTTAAAAGGCACAGAGCTGGCTTTCTAGAGAGGACAGGAAGTGGAGGCGTGGGGGGGGGCAAGGTCCTCCCGAGCAAAAGCCCCTCCCTCGCCCTTCCCGCCTGCCAGCGGAGGGGCTGCTTCCGTCTCCCTCTCTCTCTTGCAAGAGCTGCCTGGGGGTGAGTCTCGCCTCCCTCTCCCTCCGGGTGCAAGGGGGAGAAGGGGCTGCAGGGGAGGATGCCTGGGGGGCTGGCCAGATCGGGGAGGGGGCAGACATTCCCCGCCAGGGGGGGCCAGGGCTCTGCCCCGCTCTTCTTGCTGGCCCCGTGGGGGAGGGGGGAGGGGGTCTTGGAGGGGGGAGCCTGCAGAGAGAGCCCTGGAGTCTCGATCAAGAGTTGAGGAGGAGGAGGAGGAGGAAGGGTCTTCTTCCTCTTGCCCAGCATCGCTACTGTGTCTTTTCTCCTGGCAGATCAAGGAGACAGCAGAAACCGCTACATTTTTAGCCGGGCGATTAGAGCCAGATCTCTCATGGTTGGATCGCTTTTCTAACGTAGCTCGGCTTTTTTCTTTCTTTAATCAGTTTGGTCGTTTATACTGATGTACTTTGTATACCAAACCATACAAAAATATATAGCAAACTATATCTGGTCTAGGGAACTATGCCCCACAAATAACCCAGAGATGCATTTTCAATAAAAGCACACATTCTGCTCATGTAAAAACACCAGGCAGATTTAGAGTACATTGTCAGGAGCAGGGGGAGGCAAACTAAGGCCCGGGGGCCGGATGCGGCCCAATCGCCTTCTAAATCCGGCCCGGGGACGGTCCAGGAATCGGTGTGCTTTTCCATGAGTAGAATACAGTGGTACCTTGGATTAAGTACTTAATTCGTTCTGGAGGTCCATTCTTAACCTGAAACTGTTCTTAACCTGAGGTACCACATTAGCTAATAATAATAATGGGGCCTCCCGCTGCTGCCGTGCCGCCAGAGCACAATTTCTGTTCTCATCCTGAAGCAAAGTTCTTAACCCGAGGTACTATTTCTGGGTTAGCGGAGTCTGTAACCTGAAGCATATGTAACCTGAAGCGTATGTAACCCGAGGTACCACTGTGTGTCCTTTTATTTAAAATGCATCTCTGGGTTATTTGTGGGGCATAGGGATTTGTTCCTTTTTCTCTCTCTTCAAAATATAGTCCGGCCCACCACATGGTCTGAGGGACGGTGGACTGACCCACGGCTGAAAAAGGTTGCTGACCCCTGGTCTATAGCTCTCCTTCTGGAGCCAGAGAGGATAATCACTTTCAAGGGCACCATTTAAGATGTAGAGGTTTAGCCTGAATGCTGTTTGAGCCAAGCAGATGCCTGCAAAGTTTGATTTCTGATCTTTGGAACAACGGGTGAGGAGGAATCCACTGGCTTCACGGTTGGGAGGAGAGCATTTGTGCTGTGCATAAAGGGCATGATCATTAGGGCCCAATCTGGCATTGAGATCCCCTCCTAAAACTACAGATGCCTTTGGTTAAGCAAAATAAGGTCAGTGGTATAAATTTCCCTTTCAATCCACAAGTCTCTGATCTGAGATTTCTGCCTCATTGGGGTCACATCAGCGTAAATTACCAACAGGGCCTGATGGCTGAATTGGATTAACACTGCCCTGGCTTATGACTTAGAATCATAGAATCATAGGGTTGGAAGAGACCACAAGGGCCATCGAGTCCAACCCCCTGCCAAACAGGAAACACCATCAGAGCACTCCTGACATATGGTTGTCAAGCCTCTGCTTAAAGACCTCCAAAGAAGGAGACTCCACCACACTCCCTGGCAGCAAATTCCACTGTCGAACAGCTCTTACTGTCAGGAAGTTCTTCCTAATGTTTAGGTGGAATCTTCTTTCTTGTAGTTTGGATCCATTGCTCCGTGTCCGCTTCTCTGGAGCAGCAGAAAACAACCTTTCTCCCTCCTCTATATGATATCCTTTTATATATTTGAACATGGCTATCATATCACCCCTTAACCTCCTCTTCTCCAGGCTAAACATGCCCAGCTCCCTTAGCCGTTCCTCATAAGGCATCGTTTCCAGGCCTTTGACCATTTTGGTTGCCCTCCTCTGGACACGTTCCAGTTTGTCAGTGTTCTTCTTGAACTGTGGTGCCCAGAACTGGACACAGTACTCCAGGTGAGGTCTGACCAGAGCAGAATACAGTGGCACTATTACTTCCCTTCATCTAGATGCTATACTCCTATTGATGCAGCCCAGAATTGCATTGGCTTTTTGAGCTGCCGCGTCACACTGTTGGCTCATGTCAAGTTTGTGGTCAACCAAGACTCCTAGATCCTTTTCACATGTACTGCTCTCAAGCCAGGTGTCCCCCATCTTGTATTTGTGCCTCTCATTTTTTTTGCCCAAGTGCAATACTTTACATTTCTCCCTGTTAAAATTCATCTTGTTTGTTTTGGCCCAGTTCTCTAATCTGTCAAGGTTGTTTTGAAGTGTGATCCTGTCCTCTGGGGTGTTAGCCACCCCTCCCAGTATGGTGTCATCTGCAAATTTGATCAGGATGCCCTTGAGTCCATCATCCAAGTCGTTGATAAAGATGTTGAATAAGACCGGGCCCAAGACAGAACCCTGTGGCACCCCACTAGAGGGCTTGAAATGGCACGTAGGGTAGTGGAGACTAAGACCCCCAGGCCCCCTTTCGCTCTTCCACGCTTTACCCCTAGATCTGCCCCAGTTGAGAATGAATGAAATCCATTGAGTAACAGCTCATCTGCTGTCCATGTTTTCAGGATCATTATGATGCAATGGTGGGAGAGAAAGTCTTTAAAACAAGGATTTCTGCTGGATGCAGACCACACGGCCGCATTCCAGGATAAAAGCTAGGTCACTTGATTGTCATGCAGTTGCATTGTGGGTAATTTTTGCTGGAGCAAGAGCTTCGCATTGGTTTGAGATGGTTGTCACTGCGTCTCCTTCTGTGACGAGGGAGAAGGTGCTGTACCACCATGTTCCTGCTCCTCTGTTCTAGCGAGGAGACTGGGAGAATCAGTGCAGCGTGGTCAGCAATATGTGAATTCCAGGCAAGCAGGGCTGCCATCTCTTCAGCAGGGGAGACTTCCTTTCACTTGTCCGAGGAGAGGAGAGGGGAACTGTTTCTCCTGCGAATCTGGTTCCCTCAGGGCCAGGTGGGACTTCTGAGATGGGGAAACACATGGGGCCCTATTTCCAGGTTGGGCTTCTTCAAGTGCTTGTCAGAGGTTTCTTTTGCTTGCAGGGCAGATTCTTTGGGGAATCAGCTACTTGGGGTTGTAAAGATTCCTTGTATACTACTGGGAGTAAAAGATTCCCAATGGCTTCACTCACAAGGTTCATAGGAACATGCAAGACCACTCACCACAACAAGGTGTTGATCCAGCGAGTGAGAAGTACATTTTTGCTAATTTAACCGGGGACAAATACCATCAAAACACCAGAAAATTTAAAACCAATAATAATAATAATAATAATAATAATAATAATAATTTATTATTTATACCCCGCCCATCTGGCTGGGTTTCCCCATCCACTCTGGGCGGCTTCCAACAGAACATCAAAAGCTTCCCTAAACAGGGCTGCCTTCAGATGTCTTCTAAAAGTCTGGTAGTTGTTTCTCTCTTTGACATCTGGTGGGAGAGCATTCCACAGGGCAGGAGCCACTACAGAGAAGGCCCTATGCCTGGTTCCCTGTAACTTGGCTTCTCACAGGGAGGGAACTGCCAGAAGGACACTGGACCTCAGTGTCTGGGCAGAACGATGGGGGTGGAGACGCTCCTTCAGGTATACTGGGCCGAGGTCGTTTAGGGCTTTAAAAGTCAGCATCGACACTTTGAATTGTGCTTGGAAACGTACTGCGAGCCAGTGTAGGTCTTTCAAGACCGGTGTTATGTGGTCTCGGTGGCCTAACTTCCAAATCTAACTTCCAAAGCCAGTCCGTCATTAATTTATTATGTCCCACATCCTTCGCCCATTTTATCATAACGCATTTGACCTGGTCCTCTTTGGTGTCCCATTCCAAAAGCAGATCGTTCATTTTTGACAGCTGTTTTATACTACCTTCTACTATTTCTCTCTGAAATCTTGACATTTGATAACTAAATCCTTTCTTTTCATGATTTTTAAAAGTTTCATTTAGTTGTAAATAGTGTAACAAGTCTATTACATTTTCTCTTACTTCTTCAAAGTCCTTTAATTTTAATTGGTTGTCAGTTTCAGTTAACAGCTCTTTATGACTATGAAAACTTTTATGAACTTTTGCCTTATGATACCATAGATAAGCATGCCTGGTGTTGCAGTCTTCAGGTTTGGGGACAAGATGGTGACTGGTTTTTGCCCCAAGTTCTTTCCATAAGCCCCACTGAGTTCAATGGGATCTATTCTCAGGTCTCTACTTTGCAGACCATGCCGGTCTTACGAAGAGGGGAGAGGAGTAAACAGAGGAAATTGGAACCACTGGAAATGTTTATAAATGGGGTTTCTGTTGCGAAGGGGCTGCCCCATTTGTGCTTTTCCAGGGGCAGGAGAATCCAGTGAGAGCCAGTGTGGCGCAGTGGTTAAAAGCGGTAGACTCGTAATCTGGTGAACCGGGTTCGCATCTCTGCTCCTCCACATGCAGCTGCTAGGTGACCTTGGGCTAGTCACACTTCTCTGAAGTCTCTCAGCTCCACTCACCTCACAGAGTGTTTGTTGTGGGGGAGGAAGGGAAAGGAGAATGTTAGCCGCTTTGAGACTCCTTTATGTAGTGATAAAGCGGGATATCAAATCCAAACGCTTCATCTTCTTCTCTTCTTCTTCCCTGCAGGGCCTTTGAGGCTCCCTTTGCTTCTTCCTCTCTCCCAGGACCCTGCAACTTGTTTTGGTTCCTTGACTCTTCAGGAAGGATGAAAGAGATGGATCCTGCAAAGCTAGCGGGGATGGAAGGGGGAAGATGGACGGTTGACCTGGTCAGGTTGTCTCCTGCATCCCTCTTCACAGCCTCTGAGCGTTCCTCTCTAGGGCTCTCAGAGAGATCTGGTGAGTTCCAGGGGAGGGGAGATGGGGACATGGAGGGATGGAGCCAGAGAAGTATTGGGGCTTGAGACTTCCGGTGGAGCGCGGAACCCGCTACAGGCGAGGGTTTTTTCCGGTGGGAAAGCCCTGGCTTTTTTAGCCGAAAAAGGAGGTTTTTAGGGCGCAAAAACCTCTGGTTGTACCTCTGGAGGGTGTCTAGGGGTTCAGGTTCCCGGCGGTGCCTAAAAAGCTGCCCGTCCGGCCGCCAGGTAGCCTCCGTAAAAAGAGGTGAAGAGTGCGGCGGAACGAGCAGCAGGCGATCGGGCGGCCATAGCAGCGGCTAATAAGCGAAGCCCCGAGCCTGTGGGAGATAGCGCTCCGCTCTCAAAATAAAGAAATTCGGATGCAGAACATCTAAAATTGCTGGAATTGACGAGCAGTAAGAGCAAGGACGTCTCCGAATTAAAAAGAGAAGAGCTCGAGTTCAGCGGACGTCTGGCTTCATTTAAAGACACAGGTTGTATGCAGAGCCTAAAATGAAAGTAAGTTGCCGCTAGCGGCTACTATTATCGTCTCCCCTGTAACAATTTAACTTTCTCCAGAAGAAAGAAGAGAAGGGAGGACTTTAAAAAGGGGAGCAGAAAATTTTTACGAATGAAGTGTGATCTCAGCGTCAGTGAAGCAGTGGAAAGACAAAGAGGACTATTCTATTACATCTCTGTGACTCTGTGAGTGCATTTCCACGCTAAGAAACCTCTGACGCCATATTGGGCTAAGAAGGACTCCTGATGTTATAATAAGTGACTTTATAAGATATTTGGTTTTACCTTTTTTTTCTTGAAGAAGGTGGTTTTTGGTGGTTTGTTTAACATCTTTTTCATCTGTTCTCTATCTTTGTTAGGAACTTTAAATTAGTGAAAATTGGACTTTAAAGAGAACTGTTGGAGTAGGGAAGCCATTTAAGAACTACTCTAAAATTTGGTAAGGTTGGACTCCCTCTAGTGGTTCAAATCAAGCATTATTATTTAAAGTAAGAAACCTCCGTAGAGGTAATCTAAGACTGTGAAAGAAAGAAAAATCGTCTTTAAGAAATCTCTTCAACTCCTAACGGAAAATCCTCCAGGAATTATTTACTATAGAAACCCATTCCTAAGGGACAAATTTGCTTATAAGGGATAAATAAAATAAATATAGATAATTACAGATAGTTTGGAATTTGGAATGTGGAACTTGAACATATTGGAAATTACAATTTGACTTTATATTCACTATCTTTGTCTTCTGGAGTTTGGACTTTATATTCTCTACATCTGTCCTCTGGAGTACTTTTGGACTACCAATTTAAAGATAATTGTTTTTGGAGCTCTTATAGACCCTCAAATCAGAGACAGCTTAATAAATGTTCTGACTGGATTAGCCCGAACGGGGGCAAGAAGAATACAGCTTCTTCAACCTGTGGAGGACGAGACAAAATCTAAATATATGATTTTGAAGGTGAACTGTTAAAAAATCTGTAAATCATAACCCTTCTTTCCTTTAAGTTAGTATTGTAAGTTTTTGATGGACATTTCATTGATATTTAATGATAATAGTAATTGTTAATAGTTGGGAATTGTCTAGAAACTGTATAGTTTAATTTTTTGATATCTGATATTTGATAGTTGAGGAAATGTCGCATACACAAAAAAAGGGGGTAGAGGGGGGGACCCCAACAGATAGAAGAGCTTCAAAACAGGAAACAGATTTCAGAACAGAAATATTGAAGATGTTTGCAGAAATTAAACAGAGCGAAAAAAATTTGGAGACAAAATTAGAACAGGTGGATAATAAAATTGGGAAAATGGATAAAAAGATTGAGGAGACAGTTAGTGAATTAAAAGGGCAGATTAAAGAGGTCTCAAAGAGAGTGGACGAAGGACTTAAAAAGACAAAACATGAAATGAGAGAGATGAAACGGGAAGAAGAGAAGATGAAAAAGGAGATTGCAGATTTAAACAAAATACAGGAAGAAATAAAAGACTCTATCGCAATGAATGAACTAAAACAGAGAGAAGTGAATTTGAGATTGAGGCAAGTACCGGAAATACAAAATGAAAATATAAAAGAAAGATTGGTAAAAGAAATTGCGCAGTGGATGGAGTTATCGGAGGAAGAAGTGGCAAAAACAGTACAAAATGCATTCAGAATGAAAATAAGATCAAGAACAGTAAAGAAATTCCCAGGTGATTGCTTAATAACATTTAAAGATAGAGAGATGAGGAATCAGATTTTGCAAAGGAATAGAGAGAAGAGATTATATATTGATGGGAATTATATAATTATCTTTAAAGATATTCCAATAAGGTTGTTGAAACGAAGAGAAGCTTATAAACCACTGGTGCAACTGCTTAAGAAAAATAAGATCGATTTTAGATGGGAATTTCCGGAAGGAGTCTCATTTTTTTATAAAGGGGTAAAAAGAAGATTAACTAGTCCGGAGGAAATTGGAAAATTTACAAGGAGATATAAAGAGCTCCAAGGGGGAGAGGAAGAGGCTAAAGGGGCAGAAGGAGGATTAAACTTAAGGGAGGAATTCGAATTAAGAGAAGAAGAAGAAGAAGAACACGTTGGAAGAGAATCAGAAGAAGAGGAAGAAGACGAAGAAGGAGAAGAGATAGAAAGACTATAAGGTAAAACTCAAATCTAAACAGTGATAAGAAGAATGACGTTAAAACTATGGAACTGGAACGTGAATGGGATGAATGATAAGAAAAAACGGAACAAGATCGAACATATGTTAAAAAAGAAAAATTTAGACATCATATGTTTACAAGAAACGCACGTGATTAAAAAGCACAGGAAAATTTTGATAAATAAAAGGTTAGGGAATGAATTTATATCCTCGAATAAAGAGAAAAAAAGAGGTGTTGTATTATATATTAAAAATAAAATTGAATCTCACCAATTATTTAAGGATGAAGAAGGCAGAATCATAATGGTTCAAATTAAGTGGCAAGGTGAAAAATTGATAATCGTTGGGATCTACTCACCAAACGGGAACAAGACGGAATTCTTCAGATTATTAGAGGAGAAATTATTTGAATATATGGACCAAAAAATCATAATAATGGGGGATATGAACGGTGTGGTTTCAATAGAAATGGACAGATTGAGAAGAACGAAGAATAAAGAAGGGAAATTACCTAAAACATTCTTTTCGATGACAAAGAATTGTAACTTAGTAGATATTTGGAGGCTCAGACATCCCCTAGAGAAGCAATTCACATACCACTCAGAGTCGAACCAATCAATGTCAAGAATAGATCAAATATGGGTATCAAATGAGCTAACTCCAAGAATTCAAAAAATTGAAATACAGGCTAAGGTGATTTCGGACCATAACCCAATAGAAATGGAGCTAAAAGGTTTTGAAGAGCGAACTTTTAGGTGGAGGTTGAATGATAACATATGGGACGACCAAAAGTTCGTCGAAAAAGCACAAAAAAATCTAGATAATTACTTCAGAGATAATATGGATAAAGGGACAAAAACGAGTGTGGTGTGGGATGCAAGTAAGGCAGTGATGAGGGGCCTCTTTATTCAGCAGAATGTATGGAAAAGAAACAACAAAGAAAAAAAGACAAAAGAGATCTTAGAACAGATTATGAATAAGGAACAAAAATTGATAAAAAAACCTAACAATGAGAAGATACTACAGGAAATTAAGATTCTCCAAACCCAATTTGCGATGTTAATAAATAAAGAGGTTGAATGGAATATCAAAAGGCTAAGACAAAAAAACTTTGAGTTTGCCAATAAATCAGGAAAATGGTTGGCCTGGCAGGCTAAGAAAAGGAAAGAACAAAGTACAATTAATAAAATTGAGGTAAATGGAGAAGAAATAACAGACCCGAAAGAAATTAGGAAAAGATTTTTAGATTTTTACAGACAACTATATAAGAATAAAGAAAAGAATAACAAGAAGAAAATAGAAAGATATTTGAAAGAGAAGATGGTGAGAAAGATCCCAACAGATCAAAGGGAACAACTGAATGCCCCAATATGTAAAGAGGAAGTAGAAGAAGTCATAAAAGAATTAAAAAGAGGGAAAACACCAGGTCCGGATGGACTTACATCTAGCTATTATAAAGAGATGAGAGATACGTTGATGGCCCCGTTGGTAGAAGTAATGAACAACATTTTAAAAGAAAAGGACATTCCAGGAACATGGAAAGAGGCATTTATTACAATAATACCAAAACAAGATTCGGACTTAACCCAAATTAAGAATTATAGACCTATCTCGTTACTGAACACAGATTATAAGATCTTCACAGGAATCCTAGCTAAGAGATTAAAAAAGATATTAGTAAAAATCATACATAAAGACCAAGAAGGTTTCCTACCGGGCAGACAACTAAGGAACAATATAAGAAATATAGTCAATGTTATTGAATATTTGTCCGATAGGTGTGATAAACCAGCAAGTTTAATATTCGTAGATGCAGAGAAAGCCTTCGATAATGTGATCTGGGAATTTATGTTGAAAAATTTGGAGGCTATGGAAGTGGGTCATGAATTTTTTAATGGTATCGAAGCAATCTATACAGAACAGAAAGCTAGGTTGATTATAAATAACATCATCACGGAAGATATTAAAATATCTAAAGGAACAAGGCAGGGTTGTCCGCTTTCGCCATTGCTATTTATAGTGGTCCTGGAAGTTTTATTAAATGCAATAAGACAAAATAAGCAAATCAAAGGGGTGACATTAGGCATAAATGAATATAAAGTTAAGGCCTTCGCGGATGACGTGGTTGTGACTCTGGAAGAACCTATAGAAAGTACAAAAGAAATTTTGGATGAGATGGAACAATTTGGAAAATTAGCAGGATTTAGACTGAATAAGAGGAAGACCAAAATGATAGTTAAAAATATGGACCAAGATAAAATTGAATTATTAAAACAACAAACGGAGATAGAGGTAGTCAAAAAGGTTAAATACTTGGGAATTTGGCTCTCGGATAAGAATATAGATTTATACCAATATAATTATATCCCTATGTGGAAAGGAATAAAGAGGGATTTAGAGGTTTGGAATAGATTGAAACTATCACTATGGGGAAGAATATCAATGGTAAAAATGATGGTGCTTCCTAAGTTGTTATTTTTATTTCAAACTTTACCCATACTAAAAGGTACAAAAATTTTCGGGGAATGGCAAAAGGCGATTTCAAGATATGTCTGGGAAGGAAAGAAGCCTAGAATTAAATTTAAGTTATTGACAGATGCAAAGGAGAGAGGAGGCTTCGCACTACCAGACATGAGATTGTATTATGAGGCAGCATGCCTGTGCTGGTTAAAAGAATGGGTAAAATTGGAAAACAAAGAATTATTAGATTTGGAAGGGTTTAATAACAAATTTGGGTGGCACGCGTACCTATGGTGTGACAAAAAGAGAGTACATAAGGGATTTGGAAATCACATTTTTAGAGGAGCACTAATAGAGGTTTGGGATAGATATAAAAATATACTAGAACCAAAAGTCCCACATTGGTTATCCCCGTTAGAAATAATGTGTGTTAAGAAAACTAACATGAGAGGAAAGTGGGGAACATATGGAGAAATGGTTACCAATGAAGGAGGGAAGTGGAAAATGAAATCATACGACCAAGTTAAAGCATTAACATATGATTGGCTACACTACTTCCAGATAAACGAAATGTTTAAAAAAGAGTTGAAGGAAAGGGGGTATGCAGAAAAAGAATCAACCTTCCAAAAGGAAATAATAAATAACGAATTTAAAAATCTATCAAAGATGTATAAAATAATGTTAGAGTGGCACACGAAAGATGAGGAGGTGAAGTCAGTGATGGTACAGTGGGCAAGGGACTTAGGATATAATATTCAACTGGAGGATTGGGAAAGGTTGTGGAAAGAGAACATAAAATTTACGGCCTGCACGTTATTGAAGGAAAATATGATGAAAATGCTCTACAGATGGTACCTGTCACCTGTAAGATTGGCAAAGATGTATAAGGTAGATAACAAATGCTGGAAATGTAAATGCAAAGAAGGGACATTCTTCCACCAGTGGTGGGAATGTAAGAAAGTAAAAAGCTTCTGGGATGAGATCTATAATGAGATGAAGAAGATGTTAAAGTATACCTTTGTGAAAAGGCCAGAGGCTTTTTTATTAGGTGTTGTAGGGAAGGACATTAGAAGGAAAGATTGCAAACTTTTCCAGTATGCTGTAACAGCTGCCAGAATCGTATTGGCTCAGAGGTGGAAGCAGGAGGAAATTCCAAGGGTAGAAGAGTGGAGAGCAAAATTAATAGAATATGCAGAACTGGACAAATTAACAGGGAAAATCAGATACACTAAAGACCAAAAATTTATAAAGGACTGGGAGAAATTTGTGTGTTATCTGGAAAATAACTATGGTGCAAATACAACGCTGGCGGGTTTTAAAGAGGCTCTGTAAAGAATTTATGAATATTGTTTAATAGAAATAATGAGGGAAGGGAGGTGTAAATGGCAATATGGAAGAATGGAATGTGTACCAAAAGGATAACTATGAAAGAATGTCAGTGACGTTGAAGGAAGTCTAAAATGGATATGATTTGTTGTATAATGGATAAAATGTATTATGAGTTGGAATTCAATAAAATCATAAAAGCAAAAAAAAAAAAAAGAGAAGTATTGGGGCTTGCTCACCCTGGGGGTGGGGGGAGGCAGACAGGCAGGCGGAGATTGAGAAGGTGAGCACCTTTCTGGGCTCCACCACCTGCCTGCCTGCGCCTTTGTCATCTGCAGGGAATTTGAGCTAGGAATACATCACAGCTCCCCGGCCACCACGATGTATTGGCAGCTCAAAATGTCTAATACCAGTGCCGTGACCTGAATGCCCTACCAATGTCAAAAAACTTACTGCTCCATCACACAGCAGTAGAAGCAACGAACTCTGCATGAGGAAGTCCAGGAGGAGAATCGTGGGATCCTGGACGCTCTTGGTAAAGCTCCCCGTTGGATCATAAGATCAGTTTTGAAATTCCATACATACATTCCTCCCCCCCAGGAGATCCTACAATATAGCTCCCTTTCTGTTCTTCAGACATAGAATATTCTGCCAGCTTTAACTTTCCAATGATAGTTACAATTCTGTCACATGACTCTGGCAATCTTTCTTTTCTTCATGTCTTAGACCAAAAAAGTTTCTTATAAAATTGCGATGACATCTACTAAATTTATAAACTTTCCCTAAATTGTGAAGAATTTCTCTGGCAGTAAGCCATCTGCCTCAATACATTATATCATTTCAATTCTGTATAACACTGTTCTCATTCTCCTATTCCACTGTGTAAAACTTCCTATGTACATCCTAAAAATTTCTTTCTACTTTTCGATCTGCCTTTAAAAAATGTTTCTGAGAGGATAATTAAGAGTACACTGGCAAAGAGGTCAAAATGTTAATGTCAGTTTCTGAGGTAAAACGTGTCACTTTACAACTCTGCACCTGTCTTTCTGGATTATTCATGGTTTTCTGGATTTTGTGGGCCCCAAACCCATTTTCTGTGGTATTTATATGTGTGGAGGTTGCCCTGGGTTGTTTGACCCTTGAAAAACATAGCTTTTTTTATTCTAGAAAAGACACCACAAGATTCTCTGTTTAGAGTTTATACAGAACACATTACATTACTTGATATACTAAAACACGTTTGCATGTGCTTATATCTAATATATCTATATCTATTATGTATTGATTTTGATTATTTCTACATTTATTCCATTTTTTATTCAAGACAATAAGCTTAGAAATCCAAAATAATTCAACATCAAATAATGCCGCTACATTAGGTATGAAGAGGGAATTACAAGTGCTTCTATCTATATGAGACTTTACAGACTTTTTCTGAGGCACATAGCAGCATAAAACAGGCAGCAGGTGCTCTCACAGAAAACCTCTCTCTCACTCGACAGTTGAGATCAGACCTAACTGAAAAAATGGCCTTCTGGAGTGACAGTCACCCTTTCCATAGCAACTTGGAGGCAACATTCACACACAGAGTTGTTAGGGAAGTTGAGGTAATTTCTGTCAGGTTTGGGTTTCTGTTTTAGCCTCTGCCCGTTTTTTAAAGAGAAGACCAATGTTAGAGTTGGAGTGGATTTCATGATTGTGGCAACAAAAATCCGTCCTAGAAAAGAGGTCGACAAATGCTGGTCGACAAAGGCCACGACCTCTGTAGAAAGACCTCACATCTTCTGTTCTTCCTCTTTGACAAATTTTCATTAGCATTGTTCAATAATTGGGGGCTCCGTTTCTTCCTGAGGATCTAATTAGTTTCTGTCTTTGTTGTAGGTGGTGATGAATTGGAAATGAAGAATGGGGGAGACCATGACAAAATCCACACAGTGGAGAAGCCAAATCAAAATTGGGAGTATGGAGAGAGCTCCAGTCAGAGTTCCCGTTCCCACCAAAGAACTCAAAGCGGGAAGGAAGGCTATCAGTGCTCAGAATGTGGGAAGAGCTTCAGTCGGAAGGACAGTCTTACTTTGCATCAAAGAATTCATACTGGAGAGAAACCCTATCAGTGCCTGGAATGTGGAAAGAGGTTTCGTCAGAGTGGGAATCTCACTTCCCACAAAAGAATACATACAGGAGAGAAACCTTACCAGTGCTTGCAATGTGGAAAGAGCTTCAGTCACAGCACCCATCTCACTTCCCACCAAAGAATTCATACAGGAGAGAAACCCTATCAGTGCTTTGAATGTGGAAAGAGCTTCAGTCACAGTTACAGTCTCACTTCCCACCAAAGAATTCATACAGGAGAGAAACCCTATCAGTGCTTTGAATGTGGAAAGAGCTTCAGTTGGAAGGACAGTCTCACTTCCCATCAAAGAATTCATACAGAGGAGAAACCCTTTCAGTGCTTTGAATGTGGAAAGAGCTTCAGTCGAAGCTCACATCTCGCTTCCCATCAAAGAATTCACACAGGGGAGAAACCCTATCAGTGCCTTGAATGTGGAAAGAGCTTCAGTCACAGCTCCCATCTCACTTCCCACCAAAGAATTCATACAGGAGAGAAACCCTATCAGTGCTTTGAATGTGGAAAGAGCTTCAGTCACAGTTACAGTCTCACTTCCCATCAAAGAATTCATACAGAGGAGAAACCCTATCAGTGCTTGGAATGTAGGAAGAGCTTCAGTCGGAAGCACAAACTCACTTTGCATCAAAGAATTCATACTGGAGAGAAACTCCATCATTGCTTGGAATGTGGGAAGAGCTTCAGTCGGAAGGACAGTCTCACTTCGCATCAAAGAATTCATACAGGGGAGAAACCCTATCAGTGCTTTGAATGTGGAAAGAGCTTCAGTAAGAGTGCCCATCTCACTTCCCATCACACAATTCATACAGGGGAGAAACCCTATTAGTGCTCGGAATGTGAGAAGAACTTCAGTCGGAAGGACAAACTCACTTTGCATCAAAGAATTCATACAGGGGAGAAACCCTATCAATAATAATAATAATAATAATAAATTTTATTTATATCCCGCCCTCCCCAGCCGAAGCCGGGCTCAGGGCAGCTAACAACAATCAAATAATCAAACAGTAAAATAGTCATACAATCTAAAAAATATTTCATTATAAAAATTAATTAAATCAAATTGGTGGCAACCAATTAAGCAAAATTCTGTGCAGGTTGCCAGAGGAGGGAATCAGGCTGCGCCCTGACCAAAGGCCTGGCGGAACAACTCTGTCTTGCAGGCCCTGCGGAAAGATGTCAGGTCCCGCAGGGCCCTAGTCTCTTGTGACAGAGCATTCCACCAGATTGGAGCCGCAGCCGAGAAGGCCCTGGCTCTAGTTGAGGCCAGCCTAACCTCTCTGAGGCCTGAGACCTTGAGGATGTTATTATTTGCAGACCGTAGGTTTCTCTGTGGGGCATACCAGGAGAGGCAGTCCCATAGGTACGAGGGTCCTAGGCCGTATAGGGCTTTAAAGGTTAAAACCAGCACCTTAACCCTGATCCTGTACTCCACCGGGAGCCAGTGCAGCTGGTATAGTACCGGATGAATGTGATCTCGCAGCAAATACCCCATAAGGAGTCTCGCCGTGGCATTCTGCACCCGCTGGAGTTTCTGGGTCAGTCTCAAGGGCAGCCCCACGTAGAGCGAGTTACAATAATCCAGTCTGGAGGTGACCGTCACATGGATCACAGTGGCTAGGTCAGGGGGAGAGAGATAAGGGGCCAACTGCTTAGCTTGGTGGAGATGAAAAAATGCCGCCTTTGTTATAGCTGTAATCTGCGCCTCCATAGAGAGGGAGGTATCGAAGATTACACCCAAACTCTTAACGGACGGTGCTGGCACTAATTGCACCCCCGCAAGAGATAAGAGTTGCCCCCTCAATCCCATATCGTCCCGCCCCAGCCAGAGGACCTCTGTCTTCGAAGGATTTAACTTCAACCGGCTCCCACGTAACCATCCAGCCACAGCTTCCAGACATCTGGTCAGTGTGTCTGGGGCCGAGTCAGGATGGCCATCCATCAACAGATAGAGTTGGGTGTCATCAGCATACTGATGGCAACCCAGCCCAAAACTCCGGACAAGCTGGGCGAGGGGGCGCATAAAGATGTTAAAAAGCATCGGGGAGAGAATTGCACCATGAGGCACTCCACACACCAAGGAGTGGCGCGATGACAATTCCCCCCCAAGCGCCACCCTCTGTCCCCGACCAGAGAGAAACGAGCGCAGCCATTGAAAGACTGTGCCCTGGATCCCCACGTCGGCAAGGCGGTGGTCCAGGAGTTCGTGATCTACCATGTCAAAGGCTGCTGACAGATCTAGAAGAATCAGCAGCCCCGACCCGCCTCGATCCAGCTGCCTACGGAGATCATCTGTTAGGGCGACCAGAGCTGTCTCGGTCCCATGACCAGCGCGGAAGCCGGACTGGAATGGGTCCAAAGCAGATGTTTCATCCAGAAACCTACCAAGCTGTTCAGCAACCGCTCTTGGAACCGCTATCAGTGCTTTGACTGTGGAAAGAGCTTCAGTCACAGCACCCATCTCACTTCCCATCAAAGAATCCATACAGGGGAGAAACCCTATCACTGCTTGGAGTGTGGGAAGAGCTTCAAAAAGAGGGCAGGTCTCATCCGCCATCAAATAATTCATACAGTGGCACCTCAGGTTAAAAACTTAATTCGTTCTGGAGGTCCATTCTTAACCTGAAACTGTTCTTAAGCTGAAGCACCACTTTAGCTAATGGGGCTTCCTGCTGCTGCCTCACGATTTCTGTTCTCACTCTGAAGCAAAGTTCTTAACCCGAGGTACTATTTCTGGGTTAGTGGAGTCTGTAACCTGAAGTGTGTGTAACTTGAGGTACCACTGTACAGGGCATGAAGTGTATAAGAAATGTGGAAAGATTTTCTCTTCCAAGAGGCGTCTAGCTTCCCATGAAGAAATTCATGTGATTGAGCTGGTGGTTGCTGAAGAACTCCAGGCATGCCTGGAGGATGGGGACCATTTGGATCCATTCCAATTGGGAATCAGGCCTCATATTGGGACTGAAACTGTATTGGTTGTGCTGGTCCATGATCTCCGGCGCACTAAGGACAAAGGTGAAAGCTGTTTCCTGCTTCTGCCGGAGCTCTCAGTGGCCTTTGATACAATTGACCACGACATCCTTCTGCACCGTCTAGAGGAGCTGGGAGCTGAGGGTTATACAGTGGTTCCCCTCCTTCCTCCTGGGCCGTGTTCAGAAAGTGGTGGTGGGGGATTAGTGTACAGACCCCTGGGCTCTCACTTGTGGGGTGCCTCATGGGGTTTGGGCTGGGTGTTCATCAGTATGCGGATGATACCCAGCTCTAACTCTTTTAAATCGGAACCAGTGAAAGCGGTGAAGGTCCTGTGTGAGTGTCTGGAGGCGGTTGGAGGATGGATGGCAGGTGACTGATTGAGGTTGAATCATGACAAAACAGAAGTGCTGTTCTTGGGTGACGGGACGGGCTGGTGTTGAGGACTCACTTAGACCACTGCAACACATTCTATGTGGGGCTACCTTTGAAGGTGACCTGGAAAGTACAACTAATCCAGAATGTGGTTGCTAGACTGGTGACTGGGAGTAGCTGCCAAGACCACATAACACCGGTCCTGAAAGACCTACATTGGCTCCCAGTACGTTTCTGGCCACAATTCAAAGTGTTGGGGTTCACCTTTAAAGCCCTTAACAGCCTTGGCCCAGTATACCAGAAGGAGTGTCTCCACCCCCATCCTTCTGTCTGCACACTGAGGTCCAACTCCCAGGATCTTATGCTGTCTCCCTCACTGCAGGAAGTGAAGATACAGGGCCTTCTCGGTAGTGGCACCCGCCCTGTGGAATGCCCTCCTACCAGATGTCAAAGAAATAAACAACTGTCTGACTTTGAGAAGACATCTCAAGGGAGCCCTGTTTAGAGAAGCTTTTAATATCTGATGAATTATTGTATTTTAATATTTTGCTGGAAGTCACCCAGAGTGGTTGGAGAAACCCAGCCAGACGGACGGTGTATAAATAAATTATTGTTATTGTTTTAACGACTTTCCCATGCAATATGGGAATCCACATCCATCTGAAGTTCAGGAGCAGTTGGACAATCCCCAGATTCTGGGCATCTACATTTGGGGCCATCTGGTAGAAAAAGGGGAACTGGGTTTTTTCATGAAGAGTCGGAACAGTGTATCCACAAAGTTCAGGAGCAGTTGGACAATCCCCAGATTCTGGGCATCTACATTTGGGGCCATCTGGTAGAAAAGGGGAACTGGGTTTTTTCATGAAGAGTCGGAACAGTGTATCCATAACTTGCCCAGGAAGCAAAGGAAGAGGTGAGTGCTTTGCTGTGGTTCCAGGACAAATCTCAGACAGTTGACCAACTACAGTCCCACACACACGCACAGAAAGAACAAGACAAAATGCTGACCGTGTAGAACGGGAGGAGGTCTTCCAGGAATGCCTCCAAACTCTCAATATTTTGTGGGACTGAATCACATCCCAGAATATTAGACTAGGGACTCGGCTACATTACTCAAAAAACTGTGTTTTGAATGCATTGTAAACAAGCAACATGGTTTTTTAAAGCAGTGGTGGGGTGGCATAGGGCATCTGACACCAATGTTGAGTGCACCTGCTTCCAGGTTCCATCCCACCCTCACCTTTGGGAGAGTCCAAAAAGGAAAGAATGAAAAGCCCATGGCAGAGGCACAACTCCGTCTTAACACCAAAGCAGCCATAACTGTGGGATTTTGTAGATGCTTGACACAGGTGACATATGTCTAGAAATATCAGCTTCAGCATCTTAAAGAACAGCCAACAGGTTATTCCTCTTCCTGGCTCCCGGTGGAGTACAAGGTCAGATTTCAGATGCTGGTTTTGACCTTTAAAGACCTTCATGGCCTAGGACCCTCGTACCTATAGGACCGCCTCTTCCGGTATGGCCCATGGAGGACCGTAAAGTCCATAAATAGCAACACCCTAAAGGTCCCGGGCCCAAAGGAAGTTACATTAGCCTCAACCAGAGCCAGGGCTTTTTAAACACTGGCTTTGGCCTGGTGAGACCAGGGCCCTGCAGGATCTGATTTCTTTCCACAGGGCCTGTAAGACAGAGTTGTTCTGCCTGGCCTTTGGCTTGGAGTCAATTTGATTCCCTCCCTCTCTTTCTTTTTTCCTTTCTCCTCCTGTGATGAGGCTGCATTTTAAAGTTTTAATGTTGTATTTTATTTATTTATTTATTTTTTAATAGATATTTATTGAAGATTTTCCATTTTAGTAAATTAAAAAGCCAAAAAGAAAAAAGAAAAAGAAAAATTAAAAACATATACAATTTACAATCCTTATTTTTCAGTAACATATTTCCCTGACTTCCCCACACCTCCCCTTCTTATAGTCCAATTCAAATTGTTAGTTCAACAAGTTCTTATCCCCAATTTTTTAACCTTTTTATGTTTAATTCATTATAAAAAACCGATTTTACCTTATAAACATCAAAATTTATACATTAGTACTCATTCTTAAATCCCTTTTCTAAAGTCGACCCAAATTCCCTTGCATGAATTCCCCATTTTTCATACAATTAACAAAACAGAATAAAAATAAAAAGATGAATTATAATTATGCACCCTTTGGATCCCCAAACCCCATCCCATCCCCTTTCCCGGTTTCAATCCCCAACAAGTGTCCATCAGTCTTAATCTACTATCAGCCTGGGGATCTCACGTCCGAGGCTCTTAATTGTCTCTCAGTTCCTCTCTGCCGGTTTTTTTGATAGTCCTTAATGTTAAACACCAGATCTCAGAGATGCTCTAGCCCGATGAGGACAATGTTTCTTCCAGCCAGACCTCCATGTTTAAAAGTGGAGCCCAAATCTTGTTTCTTACTCCTTTCAAATCCAAATGTCCCCAAAGCTCCCACTTTCACCTTAATCAAATTTGTAATCCTTGGGTCTTCAGATCTCCACATAGAGAGATCTCTCCATTCTTCAATCACCAATTCAGACCAGATTTTCATCATCCAGTTCTTATTTTCCTTTATAACCATCATGTCAGGCCTCTGGCTCTCCTTTGCCATCTGCAACATTATATCTCCTCCTTCCTTTTCCTCAAAAACAACATGTGTCTCTTTCTCCACACTCTCAAAGTTCTCAAAGTTCTCCTCTTGTCCAGCTGCTTGGGCTTCCTGGATCAAATCCTTATCAAATTCAATGAACTTATTTACTGTGAAGTCCAGAGTTGCAACGTTGGTAGCCAAAACATCAATTTGGCCTTGTAACTTTCCCAAGAGAAAGAAAACTCTGTCCAATTTAGCTTGAGTTTTGCCTCCTTCAGCCATTCTTGTAATGTCCCAAAACCCCCTCTAGAGGGATTTTGGTTACTTAGTATTCATTCCAGTTCAAATCCAACAATCAAGTTAATTTGTGTCAGTTCTTCCTTGTTTTCAACAAAGTATAACCCAATTGTAACAAATATAACCAGCAGAGACAATAGAAAACAAAGTTCGCTTTTTCCATCTTGACAGCTAATTTGACAGCTGTCAAACTCTTCAATATCTCTCCAACAGGCTCTCTCACGGATTACTCCCGGGTCAGGGGAGGTGGCACCTCAGCTCCGAAAATTAGCTCTTATCCTCCAGTAAAATTGCTTAAACTGCCAAATAGCGCAATTAATATCTTTTAGCCAATAAAAGGGAAAAAATCCTCTCGACTTTAGTTAGCTAGTCCTTGCTTTAGATTATTTACAAGACGGGGAGACGGACTTCCTGTTTGCATCTTCCCCGATCGTGCCTAATTCAAAAAAATTTTTTTCTTTAGAAATCCAATTTCCGTAGTACTCACAGGTTGCTGCTTTAAAGTCCAATTGTTCACAAGAAGAAGTCAGCGCTCTCCGGCCATGGCATGCGGCTTCACTCCGCAGGAGAAGCAGTAGACTCTCAGCACCGCGCCACTCACCCCGTCCCCCGTTCCGAAGCCTTTAAAAAGGCTCCTTCACGGGTCGGGGGGCGCAAATGGTGCCCGCCGAGTCACCAGGTTCACAGGCTACCTCGCCTGTGATTTTTAAGGGTCCCCGCGTCGCCGCAGCGGCAAGACCCGAATCCTGCGGAGCCAATTCCCTCCGGAGCTCGGAGGGAGTCCGCCATTAGCCGTTGGCGCTAACCCGGAAGTCCCTTAATGTTGTATTTTAATCTTGTTTTTAAGTTGTATTCATTCAACTTGTTTTTATTATTGCTTCTTAGCTGCCCTGAGCCCGGCCTTGGCTGGGAAGGGCAGGGTATAAATAAAATTAATTGTTGTTGTTGTTGTTGTTGTTGTTGTTAAAGAGCACCACATAATCAAGTAAATCAGGATGAATGCTGAATCAGCAGGGTCTCTGGAGAAGCCTTGAATCAGGTGGAGAGCATTTTTTTTTTATTGACTGATTCATTGACTGAATCAGAAGCAGAATGTCATCTCACGTTTCTCTCAAAAATGGGGTCCATTCTAGTGGACTCAAAGGAGAACTTTGGACAAATCCTGCGAGTTTTCATGAGAAGTAAAGGAAAGGGGAAGTGGGAAGAGTGATGTTGTGTCAGGCGTGAAGAGTGAACCTATGGCAACCGATAGGCGAAAGTTGCCATGAGTGTGCCAAGAAAAACAAACATAAAGTCCAGTACGCTTCCCTTGCGCAGCTTTGCTGACTGTTTGTGCTGATCCAAAAGTCCTCTGCCTCCCTGGCTGTTAGCAGAGCGATCGCAGCAGATAGAAGCAATTGCAGCGTGTGAGTGAATAATTCAGAACAGACACAAAGCGTTCCTTATCTTCTCTAGCCTTTAATCAAGTAGAATAACATCGTAAATTAAACCTGGCGAAAACTCGCCCATTCTCCCTTTCGGTAGCGTTCCCGAAAGCAGACTGAAACAGACTGAAACCCTCAGAGTCAAACCACTCCTACAAGAGTTTCTAACCACGCCTCAGGAAAGAGACGTCACACTGAACTCCTTAACCCTGTGAGTTCTGAAACCAATAACACTCCTCTCCCTTTGGTAACATCACAGATAAGAATTAACAAGCAGTTGATCTATTTATAGTCCTTTTATTACAGCATCATGTTGCAAGCAGAAATACACAGCTATCTGCAAGGAGGGCAGTTGGCTGCTCTAAATCCTCTTTCCGACTTCCGTAGCATTTTAGGTGCCAATGGGAAGTTCCTCCCTCCCTCTGACTTCTTTGCTCTCTGATATGTTCAGACCTCCGAGTCTGTGGTGAGGGGGGGTTCCCCACACTCCCAAGTGACATCTCAACTAGCTGCCCCCTCCTTTTGGGTTCCCTTGTCATTGTCTCGTACCTGGGCAACTCCTCCCTCAGCTGTTCAGCTTCTGTCTCTCTCTCTGCTTCTGAACGCGCTGTGGACTGTCAGACTTGCATTCGACTGAGCTTCTCTTTTGGTTGAGTCTGTGATTAACAACCTGAGCCTTTGATGAGGTTCCAAGCACGTTCCCCCATTGTGCAAAATATCCAGCACGCTGGGAAGGAGCCGAGATACTATGAGCTACATTGCTAAGAGCGTTTTATTTCTGACTACGCAGACAGAAAAGAAATATACATGCTCTCTCTGTGAAAGCAGAGAGCAACTGAACAACAAAGGAACAGGAAACCAGCAAACATTACATCCATCTCCTGTCTTCTGTGAGACTTCCAACAGTATGGAATCTCTGGAATGCATTCCCCAGTTCCTCATCCTTAGACTATTCCCTGACATGTTGTGATCATCTGGGTTGCCCTTTTTTTTATTTTGATGCCGTCAATCACGGTATCCTTCTGAACTGACTTAGTGAGATGGGTGTCAGAGGCACCATATTACAGTGGTTCTGTTCATATCTTCAATGTCATGTCCAGAAAGTAGCGCTCGATGACTGCTCTTCACCCCCACCCCGGCATTTGTGCTATGGAGTTCTGCAAGGTACTATTCTCTCCCCAGCGCTATTTAAGATCTATACGCTATATAAAATCTATATGAAGTCATGGGTGCAGTCCAGAGGAGTTTTGGAGGAAGGGGCCACCAGTATGCCGATAACACACAGGGACATGGGTGGCACTGTGACCTACTGAGCTTCTTGGGCTTGCTGGTTGGAAGGTTGGCGGTTTGAATCCATGTGACAGTGGCAAGCTCCCATTGGTCTATCCCAGCGCCTGCCAACCTAGCAGTTTGATGTTGTTGTTTTTTAAAAAAATTGATTAAAATAAATATACAACATACAACAAAAAGCAATACAAGATTCACATGCCAAAATTATGTGGAATCTCCTGACTTCCCCCCATCTCTTCCATGGGTCCTAGTGTTTATATTTACATCTGCATATCTAAACTGTCCAAATTTTGTCTTTCCCAATTCTCCATACTTTCCATTAATTTACAAGTGTGGTTAAAATCCTGCTAATGTTTTTAACCTGCTTACAATTGTCTTGCTTTCTGAGCTTCCCAGTTAATTTTGCCATTTCAGCATAGTCCATCAACTTGGTTTGCCATTCTTCTCTGGTCAGGGTTGTTTCCTCCTTCCATCTCTGGGCTAGTAGCATCCGTGCGGCTGTTGTCGCATACATAAACTATCTTTTCTGCTCCTTTGGTATCTCGGTACCTGTAATTCCTAATAAGAAGGATTCTGGTTTTTTAAACAAATGTTGTTTTAAACATTTTTTCCAATTCTTTATATATCATCTCCCATATTTTTTTAGTTACTTTACACATCCACCACATATGATAAAAGGTACCTTCTTTTTCTTTACACTTCCAGCAGGTATTTGAACTCGTTCGATTTGGAGCCAAATACCACCAGTGCATCATTTTCATATAATTTTATGTCAGTGAACAACGTGCCATAAATTTCAAATCTGTTTTCCATAACCTCTCCCAATCTGCCATTTGTATATTGTGTCCCAAGTCCCAAGCTCTGGCTTCCATCACAGTGTCCCGTTGCGCCAGAAGCGGTTTAGTCATGTTGGCCACATGACCCAGAAAGTTGTCTGTGGATAAACACCTGATCCCTCAGCCTCATAGCGAGATGAGCAGCACTCCCCATAGATGCATTTGACGAGACTGAACCATCCAGGGGTCTTTACATTAACACACAGCTCTATTTCTCCATAACAGGAGAGTCTGTGAAGGCTTGTGACCAGTGTCTGGATGCAGCAGTGGACTCCATAAGGTCCAATAAACTGTGTTCAAATCCTGGAAAGTCCACTTACCTTTAATGGTCAGGCGGTGTTGCGGCCAACCAAGTCCACGCCCGCAATTTGGTGCCCTGCTGGGGAGGGTTGCAGCCTGCCTGCGGATTGACCAATTGTGCCAGGCTTAGGTGCAGGCATTCCGAAGGGGGTGGCCCTACCAGCCGATAGGCATTGCTTGGCCCTGCTCCCTGGGGGGATAACTTGGGGCCTGCCCAGGCCTCCTCCCCAGGTTATTGTTGGATCTCCCACCCTCCGTCCCCTTTTTAATATGTCTTATTTTCATACTAAGACCTTCCAATGAACATTGTCAGCCGCCATATTTGGGGCCTGGTGTCGGAATTCTGCACGACTGAGCTACTCCTCCTCGGACGCTCTTCCTCATCTCCGACGGTGATTAACGACCTTGTGACTCCAAAAACTGCACAGTGGCATAAACAGAAACCTGGCAGAAATTTTTCCATTTGGCAACTTGGCCCTGGCCATTTGATTTTCGCCTTCCTCATAGCAATCCTCACATCTTTGTGAGGTTAGGCATTGGGTAAGCCTTAGTTCTGGCTGGAGGGGAGGTTATAGCCTCTCTCCGCCCTTCCTTGGTTAAGGGTATTCTGTTAAAGGGATCTGTGAGGAGTTGCTTCTGTCCGGATGCCCAGGCAGGGGCTAGGGCCATAGCACTCCTCCAACAGGGGCCCCTCGGTGGTTAACTCTACTTGATGTAGGTCATGGGGGGCCGGTGTGCATTACCCTCAGATGCACCCCCAGCAGATGGACTGGGGTGGAATAAATGGCTATACGCCATGCCGATGCCAAACCATTCACATCTGTAAACAATAGAGTTGTGGCTCATTTGGACCCAATGTTATGCTCTGGTCTTGTCTGGTTTTTCATCACTTAGGGAGTGACAGGAACACAGGAGCTTGACACACAATTTGTAGGCTCTTTGGATGATTCCCACTTCTAAAGGAGCAAGTGCGTCGTTTACGGGTACTCTTGGATACACCTTTGTCAGTAGAGACCCACGTGTCCTCTATGGCTGTTTGTGAACAGGAATAGCCTGACCACTGGAGCATTGGAAAACGTGGAGCTGGACTACTGCAATGCACTCTTTCTGGGGCTGCCCTTGGGTCTGGTGCAGAATCTCTAGTTGGTGCAACGTGATGTGGCCAGATTGTCCTTGCGAGATTTTGGTCAAGAACATCTGGCACCACACACCCCCATTTGAAGGACTATCCACTTAAACCTATTTTCTACTTCCTGCAACTTCCATTCCTGATCCACCAGAGGACCTCTTCTCTTATTCCACGACTACTAAGCATACCCAGGAGGACCTTGTTGAACGCTTTTTGGGAAGTCCAAGTGTTGGTTTGTTTGTTTATTTATTAAATTTGTACACCGCCCTTCACCCGATGATCTCAGGGTGGTTCACAGCATAAAAATACAGGATAAGACCAAAAAGTATATAATAAAAACAAGAACAAAAACAAAAAACCTACAAAAAATCTGCTGAATCGCCTCTGTCTTTACGTGAAATTTCAGTTCCCTTTTTCACCTCTCAAATTCATCAGAATAGCCCTATCCTGTGTTAGCATCAGTGCGGGGGGGATTCTGCTAGGGCTCACGTATGATAGTTCAGGTAACTTCTAACTCTTAATCTTGGTATTTTCCACCAATCTTTGGCATTTGCATCTCACAGTTTGGAGGCAGATCTTGGGGTTTTCGCAAACATGTTTTTCTTCAGCCCCGCAGTTGCAGGTGGAGCTGCATAAAGTTTCTAGGAACTTGCAGAGGTGATACTTCTTCTACATATAATTATCAAAATGATAGTGTGTGTGGGTTTTTTGCTTCCAAAGATCACATTTGAGTCCACAAATTGTGATGTTATGGATCTGAGGCAGAAAGGTCTGGCAGATATATGCCTCCTGAGCCACCCAAGACTTGGGGGGGCTGAGATTTAGGACAGATGATAACTGCACCAGAATGAGGTTGGCTTGACTTCTCTCCACTTTGGATGTGATCCCTCTGCAGGGCTCCGTTAGTGAGAAGAAAGTTACTGCATCTTGCAAGAACCACAACAAAAGACTTCTAATTCTTTGTAAGGGAGGTGCTCGTTCCTGGGAGGAAGAAGATGGTCCTCATTCTACTGCTTCTACTGCCTTATGGGGACAGTGGGAAACTGAAGACAAAATGCCTCTTGTCTTTGGAAAGGGATGAGATAGATTCACCTAATTATTTCAGGCCAGGAGACCACCTCATCAGTGGGGTCCTCTCTGCCACAAACACTGTGTTTCATCCTCATATCTTTAGCCAATGTCCTTCCACCAGCTTTTATTGGTAAGACATTTTGTGGGGATGGAGTTCCTGGTGTTCCACTTGCTACCATTTCCATGAGATCCAACTCATCTCCAGTTACTTTCAGGGGCCTTTCTCATGATCTGTTACCTGCCTTTAAGAACATAAGGAGATCCCAATGGCAGATAAATTTGGGGGTGATTAGGCTCTCAGCGGCTACCAGTCACAATGGCTATGTTCTCCATTCACTGTCACAGGCACTATGCCTCTGGGTACCAGTAACTGAGAATCTCAAGTAGGGGAAGAGTTCTTGTGCTTCTCAGTTTTGCATGTGAGGTTGGCTGACTTGAGGATGCTGGAACAGATGAGCCTTGGGGCGGATTCTGCAGGATTTTTTTTTGAAAGAGATAGAGATGAATATTAGAGGTAGAACAGAAATATCACTTGGACAGTGTTGGCATGTATATAATTTCTCCCCCCAGGAAAGGACCCACAAAGTACTGGCAGCTCCTCTCCTTCTTGTATGCCATTCAAGCGATCAACCAGAATCAAAAGCTGTTACCCAACATCACCCTGGGCTACAGCATCCATGAGAACTTTTTTGATGGAAGGGTGACCTATGATGCTTTGCTAGACATGTTGTCAATTGGGCAGCTGAACTTTCCAAACTACAGCTGTGGTAAACAGACTAACTTACTGGCTGTTCTCGAAGGGTCCGACTCTCAAAACTCCATCCAGATTTCAAACGTGTTGGGCATCTATAAAATCCCACAGGTAGGAATGGAGAGAGGTATAATAGCATTATGATATCGGCTGTTTTATTTTCAACTACCCTCCTGTTGATCCCTAGCATCAAATTTGCCTTCTACGGCTGCCACAACCTTCAAGGAAATCACTGTTCCCACCAAAGGGTCCTTGCAATAGACCTTCCTCCTTCCTAAGATCTTCCCAATCTCATGTTGGGCTTAGAAATATTTAGGCTTTGATCTGAAATCAAACAAGATACAAATCTTCCTTCTCTTCCCAGGTCACTTATGCTTTTGTCTCTCATGTTCTGAATGATAAGAGGCATTTCCCTTTTTTCTACCGGATGGTCCCCAAAGAAGAAGCCCTGTACCCAGGGATTGTCAAGCTGCTCCAGCACTTCCGATGGACGTTGATTGGCCTCCTTGCACCAGACACCGACAATGGAGAGAGGTTCCTGAAGAGCTTGACTCCCGTGCTCATCAAGAGCAGTGTCTGTGTTGTCATCTCACTAAGCATCCAACGACCGAATACAAATGGAGTATACATGCCTCGTCTTCCATTCCGCAAGTGGAGCCAAGTGCATGTATTTGTTTACTATGCGGAATTGACTTTTTTCTTAAATGGACTACAAATCATACAACAGTTTTTTGACATATTGATGAAATCCATTTTTGGGAAAATCTTCATCACAACAGTTTTGTGGGATGTCGCCCTGGAGCTGATGTATAATGACATATCTTTCCAACACATCCATGGTATATTTTCCTTCTTCACTGAGACAAGTAAAGGGGCAAAATATGGTGATTTTCTACCCTTTTTCTTTGGTATTAAGAAGTTTTGGGAGGATGCTTTTAATTGTTTTTATTTAAAGCATGCATTCTCAGTGAAAGGCCGGACAAGATGCAGAGAGAGAGAGAAACTGGAGAGGCTTCCCCAAGATGATCTGGAAAGAATCCTCTCTCTAGACAGCTACAGGATCTACAACACTCTGCAAGCCGTGGCTCGTGCCTTAAATGCTGCATATTCATCTAGATCTAAGCAGAGGGGAACTGAGAGAATGGGACTTCAAAGGCTACAGCCATGGCAGGTATTTTCTTTCCCTTCATAGACATCACACCTGAGCATGACAATCGATTGTAGTGTTGCAGATATTAAATATTGTGCAGTTTGAAATGATTGGAAGCATAAGAACTGGAAGCATTCATTTCCTTTTGGAAATGAATTATCATCCAGGCCCATAGAAATATTATTCACTCTTTACTGGCAGAACTCTTTATAACAGAATGAGAACATCATTCTGTCCAACACAGGTTCGGGATCTCTCTCTCTGTCTCTCTTACCTTCAGGAGAGCTTCCTTTCCATATTGACTCTATTGAGTTTTGGAGCCAAAGACAAAAAGGCAACTCCCTTCAAAAAGGAGATATTGCAATCCAATACCTTCATCACATGATCTAAGTTTACAACACTCACATGCTGGCTAGCAGAGAACAGCAACCAGTTAGTTAATCTTAATCTCTTAATCTCAGCAAGAGCCCAGAGCCCTTTAGAAAAAAAAATACTATGGAAAAAACCCAAAGTTTGCAAAACACATTACCCATTTTAAACCTTCCTTAATACATATACATTTTTCATTTCTGTTTGCTATTCTTATTCTTGCCTCATTGCACAGCCCCCCGAGCAACTGCTCCCATCATGTGCCCAATTCTCCTTTCCCCGCAAGTTGGAATTGTTTTTGGCAGAGGAGATGACATTGATCAGGCTGTCTCTAGTCTCTATTCCTTTGACACCCGCTTGACTCTGTTCTGGCTCTCTGCTCCCTCCACCAAGCTCCTGCCTTTCCCTGCTGAAGCCCATATTGGAGATTTCATTCAGGTTGCCTTGAAAGGAAAAACGAACCCAATTCACTCTTTCTGAAACAATCCAAGGGGGCAGCATCCTTCAAAAACATGCTTACTAGGAGAAAATGACACAGAAATGCTGAAGAATTCTGATGAGTTTCTATTATTATTATTATTATTATTATTATTATTATTATTTAAAAAATGCTTCAGAAATGTGGAGAACTGAATTTAAGATTGGGGTGCGTGTGTGAGAGAAAACAGTATGAATCAAAAGTGACAAGATCTGTCCATTACTATTTGAGTCTGCAACCAGCCCTAAGCAAAGGGGAAGTGGATTGTCAGTATGTTTCCATTATTATTAGATAATTTTTATTAAATTTTCAATCTAACAATTCCAAATAAACATTTTACAAACTCTGAAATATCCGATGACTTCCCTTCTTCTCTTTCCATGGTTCATTTTACATCCCTGTATATTTTGCTATAACCATTCAAATCAGTTTTCTACTTTTACATCCATCAAACATTATTTATGTGGTTGAATTTATCTTAATGCTGCCACCATTTTCAGCTGTATACAGTTATTTTCCATATATTCAATAACTGCTTTCCACTCTTCTTTCAATGTATGTTCTTCTTGGTCTCTTATTCTGTATGTTAAATCTGCAAGTTCTCCATATTCTGTACACTTAAGCTGCCAATCCTCTTTAGCTGGGACCTCGCTGACTTTCCATTTCTGGGCCAGCAAAACAGGGGCCTATGCTTCCCTTTATTCTAAATGCTCTCATCTTTGCTTCTGTTCCAGCTCCACCCTTTCCTAGGAAACACCCAGTTCTACAATTCTTCCATGGACAGAGTGTATTTGGATGAGAACGGGGAGCTGGCAGCCGACTTGGACATTGTGAACTGGGTGGTGTTCCCCAATAAATCCGTCCTCAGAGTGAAGTTTGGGAGTATCGACAGACAGGGATCCCCAGACCTGAAGTGCTCCATCGACCAGGAGGCCATTGTGTGGCCCAAGTGGCTCAATCAGGTGACGGGGAGTGGGAATGATGCCTGTCATTTTGCTGTCTTTTCTGTGAGCTCTAATAAGTGCTCCCTGTTCTGTGGGCTGCTGCCCTCAGTTGCCTGTCAACTCCAGCACTGGGCTGTTGTTCCAGATAGTTCCTACAGCTCCTCTGCTCAGCTGAGTACCAAAGGAGGCTTCCTGCTAAACTGTGTGTATGGGGAAAGGGGGGTTCCTTGCTTTGCTCTTGTTACATGAATTTTATTAGTAGTGAATAGCTCATGGCCCATATACAGAACTTTATTTAATGGAGGTCCTTTGTTTTTTTCTGAATTTAATCATGAATAATTCATGTAATGGACAGTGATGGGAAATGCTTAGTTTCAGCAGATGACAACATACTATGTCTCAAAGAACAATTCTCATTGACGCTCTTCGTCTTTGTGCCTAGAGCCTTCCTACTTCCAGGTGTGTGGAAAGCTGTCGCCCTGGATCCGTCAAGGTGATTCAGGAAGGGAAGCCTCTTTGCTGTTATGAATGTCTTCCCTGTGCAGAAGGGACCATCTCCACTCAGGAAGGTGGGTGACTCCAAGGGAAAGGCTGGCCTTGGGGAAGAGAGAAGGGTTCAGTCAGGAATCTCTCAAAACCAATTCTCCCTCGGCCTGAAGCAAGACGAACGCTGCACCCCATAGTTGCCTTTGACTAGACTTAACTTTCCCGGGGTCCTTAAGGAGGGAGATTGTTATGGACCTAGGGTAGATATTAGACTTCTGCACAGACCCCTGATCCTCCTTTGGGCCCTGGTATAGGGGGCTCCAAGAACCCCAACCTGCCAGAGGCCAAGCTGGGGATCTCTAGCCCTGGAATCTGTCCCAAATTTCTTCAGGGTAGAGCTAATGTTTAGAAAAACCTAATTAAATACCTATAAGTGATCTGTGGCTGTCCCAGACTGACTTGGTCTACAACTGAATCTCTCCCAAGAGGCTGGATATTGCTCAGGGCTTGGCTGAATCCAGAGTAGTAGACATTAATCTCTCTCTCTCTCTTTTGCAGATGCAGACCATTGCAAAAAATGCCCAGAAAATCAGCATCCAAACAAGGACCGAGATCAATGTGTGTTCAAGAATATCACCTTCCTAGCCTATGAAGAATCTCTGGGGGTTGTCCTACTTTCCCTTGCCCTACTGGGGTCCTTAGCCACAAGCTTTGTTTTAGGAATCTTTATTAAATACAATGAAACTCCCATAGTCAAAGCCAACAACCGGGACCTCTCCTACATCCTCCTGGTCTCCCTCCTGCTTTCCTTTTTGTCCTCCTTCCTGTTCATTGGGAGGCCAAGGAAAGGGACTTGCCTTCTCCAACAAACAGCCTTCAGCATCATCTTCTCTGTTGCTGTTTCTTCTGTGTTGGGAAAAACCATCACTGTGGTTCTGGCCTTCCTGGCCACCAAGCCAGGGAACTCAGTGAGGAGATGGCTGGGGAAGAGTCTGGCCAACTCCATTGTCATTTCCTGTTCCTGTGTCCAAGTTGTCATCTGCATGATCTGGCTGGGGATCTCGCCACCATTCCCAGACTCTGACATGCACTCCCAGCCTGGGGAGATCATCCTGCAATGCAACGAAGGGTCTGTGGCCATGTTCTATTGTGCCCTTGGCTACATGGGCTTCCTGGCTGCCATCTGCTTCACGGTGGCTTTCCTAGCCAGGAAGCTGCCTGGGGCCTTCAATGAAGCCAAGCTGATCACCTTCAGCATGCTGGTCTTCTGCAGTGTTTGGGTGTCCTTTGTGCCCACCTACCTGAGCACCAAAGGGAAATACATGGTAGCCGTTCAGGTTTTCTCCATCTTGGCCTCCAGTGCTGGGCTCCTGGGCTGCATCTTCATTCCCAAATGCTACATTATTTTGTTGAGACCTGATCTGAATGCAAAGGAGCACCTGACAGCAAAAGCTAAAGATAGCATCTGATTCTTAAAATATTATTTTTCAAGAAGATAGAGAAGTGATGTTCTTGAAAAATAATGTTTCAATTTAAAAAATCATTACCCTCATTTGATCATGTAGAACCAACCAACTTAATGGAAGTAGTTATGAAATTTGCATTTGGCTAAAAATTTGTTAAAACTTTGGAAGATATAGATCACATAGATCACAGGGAATTCACATTACCAAAATTTTTTAATTATTCGTGGAATGGAACAAGGATGTCCACTGTCACTCCTGTTATTTTTCCAAGTGAATCTCCAGCCCCGGGCTCTCTCACTTCCTCATTCATCGTCACCTCCTCTACGGGTGCTGCTAAGTACCCTCTGTCTTTGAGCTCTTTGCTCTCCTACTTTTAAGGCTTGCCGGGTTCTGGGAGATGGTGGGTCTAGAATGGTTTCTAATGACGTGTCAGCCAGATGTTGTTCTGGCTCTCCCATGATTTCCCAACTTTCCCCCTCATCTGCCTCTGAACTGTGACTTCCCTTTATACTTTCTTCCTCTTCCTCCTCCCTGGGAGGGTCAGGATGGAGAGGTGGTCTACCCCATTCCTCCCTGGCCCTTGGTCATCTTGGTCACCCTCCACCCCATACCTGTCAACTCATCAATATCTGCCTTAATTTATGGTGATCTGGACACTATACTTCTGTTGAAACAGACTATTAGAGTTAAAATTTGTTATCTTTCCCCCCTAATTGTATAATTAAAAAACAAACCTTTCAATGCTGTATTTTAAAATGTTGTGAGCCATGCAGGGACCTTACAGTGAGGGAGGGTCATCAATATTATTATTTAATATATTAAAAAGTTGCTGCATCCCACTGTTGACTCATGTTAAGCTTCTGGTGTAATAAGCCAGTTGTCCTATATTTAGGCCTCTGCTTATTCTCTTCAGCCTCAGCAAGGTGTTGTTAGCATTTTGCGCCTTCAGACCATATTCACAGGGACCTAGGTCCACATTTGGCCAGAAACCTACCCGCTCAACTGTCATCTCTAACCCCCACCCCCAAATAATATTTCAATTTCCCCCATGTCCCCGTTTCATTTCACTTCCTGAGAAAAATCCTCAAATGTTTCCACTGAATGTAGTAAGAAGGGAGCATACTATGGAGGGGGGAGCTCCTGGCGGACATTTCCACAGTGGTGGGAATGTTTTGGCGGTTTTTTATTAAAAATTTGATGATTTACAAAAGTGTGCAATCTCTCTCTCTCTCGTATTTCCCCCCCATGTAACATTTTTACAATTCAGTTTCATTTTTTGAGACATTAGGAAGAGAAGGGGGAAAGAGGTGAGGGGGAGATGGGGGGGTTGGGCGGCGATGTTTCTATTTTACTTACTATATGTAGGGTTTGTGTCAGCGTTGCTTGTGCAGGTTCTCTGCTGTTCACTTGTGTTCCTTTGGTGGTGAGAGAGGTTGGGGTTGGCCTAGGGTGTGGTTGTTCATTTGTGGCTGGCTGTGGTGGTCTTTGTTTTCGTGTGTGAGTGGGGTGGGTGGGTGTTTTGGATCAGGTTAGCCATATTGATTTGTATGCTGTTGGTGGATTTCTGTCATTGTCTTGTTGGGCTGTGTGTGTGATAAAGGGGAGCCATACAGGGGTGAAGGTGTCTTCTATTTGTCCCCATGTCAGTTTCAGTTTATTGGTTCATTTTTCTAGTAGGCTGTTTCCCATACTATTTGGTACCATTGGTCTATGCTTACTCTTGACAGGTCTCTCCAGCGGTGGGAATGTTGTGGGAAAGCGAATGACAATGAAACAGAGGATGAGGAGGAAGAAGAGGAAAGGGAAGGAAAGGGTGAAGGCTTGTTGGTTGGGGAGGGGGGTAGATAAAAGAGTGAAGGACAAGGCAGTTCTGGGCAGCCTGGGCAACTGTTGCTTAGGTGGACCGGAAAGCAAAGAAAATGGCCTTTGCTGCAGTTAGGCCAAAGGAGAGCAAAATAGGGAAGGGAGGGCTAGCCAGGAAGAAGAGTGGGAGCTGCCCTTGTTGCTGCATATAACCAAGAAAAATAGAGCATGCACTAGGGTTATAACTTTTTGACTTCAAAAACAAACAAACAAACAAACAAACAAACTGAAATGGGGACTAATTCTTCTCAGTTGTGAAAAAAGGTCACCCCGAAATGTAAAGTTGGAATCACTGTATCTGTAACATTACTACTCATAAGTATTAGCACTTTTAAAAACTTTATGGAACTGTTTGGAACTTTTACAGCTGCCTGGAACTTCCAAAACTGTATTGGAGAATCACGGAAGGCGGGAGACATCCGTACTCCAGACACCAAGAAGCAATCACGGTGCGTTGCGCAATCAAAGTGATGCGGGAACTTTATGGTCCTTGTGTTCAGGACCCTTGTGTTTCTGGGACCCATAGATGGCTGTGGGGACATGCAACAGACCACGCTTATAGAGAGCATGAAACCCACAAAAATGGTTACCTCCATTGGGCCCTTAAGTTTAGAAAAGGGGGGAGTTTCAGGGAGCCTGTGGAAGATCGGGGGAAATCAAAACCCATTCCTCCTGATCAGAACTGATGAGTTGATGACCACTGTAAGCAGATGAAAACATTAGCAGGATTGCAATAACACTTGTATTGTAGCAATTGCTATGGAGAAAATGGAGTGATGTAAAATATGGACTATTGAACAGTATGCAATTGAAAACCCATGGAGGGGAAGGTGAGAAGTCTAAAGATTTAGAGAGATCTTTAAATATAGATCTGTATGGCTGTATTGTTATAATCTTATACTTGTAAAATCAAATAAAAATGATTAAAAGAAAAGAATTGATGAGCTGGTTTTGTTGAGTGCTCTATCCCTCTCACCGTCTGCAGCTGTTTAGGGAATTGACAAGACAGGGGATATTTTATGCACCAGACTTTTCAGACTCAGTGCGAGAAATTATGAATCTCTGGAGAAATCCCTGGAGAAATCCCCGGGAAAAATAAGAATATTTATGAGGCGGGAAGCATCGCCCTGGCAACCTTCTGGAGTCTCTCTGTGGCTTGAGGAGCAGATGCAGAGCTGGAGAAAACATGTTTGCAAGAACACAAGAAGCAGCTGCCCTGTTTTGACATGGGCCAGCATAGGGTGGAAAGGTCAGCTTGGACTTTAAATGGCAATGCACCTTCGTTGGGGTCAGGGCCAATATATTATTTTAGGAAGTGTGCAAATATATACACGCTCTACATAGAGTACCTACATCTGAGCCCTGTGAACTCATGAAACCCATTCCCTTTACAAGAAGATTCTTATTCTTATTATTTTTTATTTACTGAGTTTATATACTGTTGTATACATAGAGGTTTCAGGGGAGTTCACAGAAAAGATCACAACATATATAACCAGAATAAAAACAGCAACCCAATAACACCCACCCCCCGAAAGGAGCCACATTTTAAAAGGGTATAGGATGTCAATCAGGTCAACCAAAGGCCTGGTTAAAGAGGAAGGTTTTTGCCCGGTGCCTAAAGGGGTATAATGAAGGCACCAGGGAAACTTCCCTGGCAAGAGCATTCCACAGACAGGGAGCCACTGCAGAGAAGGCCCCGTTCTCGTGTTGCTGCCCTACGGACCTCTTGAGGAGGAGGCACACGAAGGAGGGCCTCAGAAGATGATCTCAGGGTCCGGGTAGGTTTATATGGGAAGAGGCGGCCCTTGAGGTATTGCAGTCCTGAGATCACGATGACATGCTTGGATCTTCACATCCCCAAGGCCATCTTCCCCCTTACCAGACACATTCTCCACTAACTGAACCTTCTGGACCATCTGAATTATCACAAAAGCTTTGTCTCCTTGTGCATTCTCTGAGGTTTACAAAGAACTCTAAGCACTAATAATAATAATAATAATAATAATAATAATAATAATAATAACAATAATAATAATAATAATTTATTATAAAAACCCCGCCCATCTGGCTGAGTTTCCCCAGCCACTCTTGGCGGCTTCGAATCAAATGTTAAAAACAATACAGCATTAAATATTAAAAACGTCCCTAAACAGGGCTGCCTTCAGATGTCTTTTAAAGATAAGATAGCTACTTATTTCCTTCACATCTCATGGGAGGGCGTTCCACAGGGCGGGCGCCACTACCGAGAAGGCCCTCTGTCTGGTTCCCTGTAACCTCACTTCTCGCAATGAGGGAACCGCCAGAAGGCCCTCAGCGCTGGATTTCAGTGTCCGGGCTGAACGATGGGGGTGGAAACGCTCCTTCAGGTATACAGGACCAAGGCCATTTAGGGCTTTAAAGGTCAGCACCAACACTTTGAATTGTGCTCGGAAACGTACTGGGAGCCAATGCAGATCTCTCAGTGTTATGTGGTCACGGTGGCCACTCCCAGTCACCAGTCTAGCTGCCACTATCTGGATTAATCGCAGTTTCCGGGTCACCTTCAAAGGTAGCCCCACATAGAGCGCAGTCATCCCCACCAAACAGAACTTTATTTCTGCAATACAACACAACTTTAATACAGGCAACTTGCCGTTTGCACAGGGGTTGCATTCTGGGTCATTGCACAGCAGCAGTAGCGCAAAAGCCCATTTCGCCCCCCCCCCCGTCTTCTGGGGCCGAAAACGACGTGTGGGTTGTACATGCATGTCAATCTATCGCTCGCACGATGGTTCCCACCTGCATAAGAAAAAATCCTTGCTAAAATACAGAATTTTATAACGTAAGTTATGACCTGCTTATCTCCCATACAGCCATAACATATAATGCATCTCTGACAGCAACAGCTTGGAAGGAAAATGAGGGGGAGGCGAATCAATGATGAAGTATTTAAAGTACATTTTTAAAAAACGATGTATAAGTAAGGCATCTTTTCTATCTACACTGATGTCCCTATGATGAGCTTTCTACCTGAACAATCTTCCACATTTTCTACGCTAACATCCTTCTGAAGATTTCTTCTTCTCTAGTAGGATTTCTGTTTATCACTGAAACTTTTTTCCATCCGTGGGCTTAGTTCATTCAGGGAATCGTAGAGTCGGAAGGGTCTGGATGGTAATCTAGTCCAAACCCCTGCAATGGGAGAATCTTAACTAAAGCATTCATGACAGGTGGCTGTCCAATACTCCAAGGAAGGAGAGTCCACAATCTTCTGAGGTGAGGGAGTCTGTTCCACTGTCAAACAGCTCTTACGGTCGGAAAGTTCTTCCTGCCATTTACTCAGAATCTCCTTCCTTGGAACTTGAATCCATTGGATCTCATCCTACCTTCCAGAGCAGGAGAAAACAAGCTTGCTCCATCTTCCATGGGACAGACTTTTAGATATTTGAAGGTGCTCTATCACATCTCCTCCCAGTTTCCTCTTTTCCAGGCTACACATACCCAACTCCTTCAACCGTTCCTGAGACTTGTTTCCAGACCCTTGACCACTATTAACTGCTGGAGTCATGTTGTGTGGGGGAGAGACACCGCATCCTGACACTTTCATCAAGGTTCCTCCTGAGTAAGCTTAGTAGCCCTGGAATAAGAGAAGAGGTCCTCTTGTGGATCAGGAATGGAAGTTGCAGGAAGCAGAAAATAGTATTAAGTGGATAGTTCCTCCAAATGGGGGGCTGTGGTGCCAGGTGTTCTTGACCAAAAGCTCGCAAGAACAATCTGGCCACATCGTTTTGCACCCACAAGATTCTGGACCAGACCCAAGGGCAGCCCCAGAAAGAGTGCATTGCAGTAGTCCAGCTCCACGTTTTCCAGTGCTCCAGGGGTCAGGCTATTCCTGTTCACAAACAGCCCTAGAGGACACGTGGGTCTCTAGTGACAAAGGCGTATCCAAGAGTACCCCCAAACTATGCATTTGCTACACAGGCTTAGGATCCAAGGCCATTATTGTGAAAATGAATTAATTGTAAGTAAAGAACCCTTTTTCTGTACCAGTCGGAATCCTGAGTATTTTATTTTACCTTTTTAGTCATGCTAATGTGTGAATGAGACTGATTTTGAGCGGTGCCATGGCTGGCACAACCAAAGAAGTTGCCCTGTGCCGTAGAACATATGAGTGGGCCTCCCTGCCTCCACCTAGCCGCCAGGTAGGAGAACAAAAGCCAGAGTTGTCTGAGTGAGTGAGTGGAGCTGGAAGCAGGATGGAAGTTGGACGCACAAAGACATACATGCTCTGTGCTGGATTCAAAGCAGTGACTAATGCAGTGCTGATGCTCCGTGGAGTATTAACGCGGTGAAGCCCTGCTATCTATGCTCAGGTTGCATGTACACTGGGACCTCGGGTTAAGAGCTTAATTCGTTCCGTAGGTCCATTTTTCATCTGAAACTGTTCTTAACCTGAGACACCTGGGAGCCAGTGTGGTGACACCTAATGGAGCCAGTGTGGTGTAGTGGTTAAGAGCAGTAGTCTCCTAATCTGGTGAACCGGGTTCGCATCTCCGCTCCTCCACATGCAGCTGCTGGGTGACCTTGGGCTAGTCACACTTCTCTGAAGTCTCTCAGCCCCACTCACCTCGCAGAGTGTTTGTTGTGGGGGAGGAAGGGAAAGGAGAATGTTAGCCGCTTTGAGACTCCTTAGGGTAGTGATAAAGCGGGATATCAAACCCAAACTCTTCTTCTTCTTCTCCCACTGCTGCCGCCACGCCACCGTGTTGTTGTTGTTTAGTTGTTTAGGACTCTTCTTGACCCCATGGACCAGAGCATGCCAGGCACTCCTGTCTTCCACTGCCCCCCGCAGTTTGCTCAAGCTCATGCTGGTAGCTTCGAGAACACTGTCCCACCATCTCGTCCTCTGTCGTCCCCTTCTCCTTGTGCCCTCCATCTTTCCCAACATCAGGGTCTTTTCCAGGGAGTCTTCTCTTCTCATGAGGTGGCCAAAGTCTTGGAGCCTCAGCTTCAGGATCTGTCCTTCCAGTGAGCCCTTAAGGCTGATTTCCTTCAGAATGGATAGGTTTGATCTTCTTGCAGTCCATGGGACTCTCAAGAGTCTCCTCCAGCACCATTATTCAAAAGCATAAATTTTTCGGCAATCAGCCTTCTTTATGGTCCAGTTCTCACTTCCAAAAATCACTACTGGGAAAAGCATAGCTTTAACTATACGGACCTTTGTTGCCAAGGTGATGTCTCTGCTTTTTAAGATGCTGTCTAGGTTTGTCGCTGCCGCTGCCATACCTCCAGGCGATTTCTGTTCTCATCCTGAAGCAAAGTTCTTAACAGGAGGTAATATTTCTGGGTTAGCGGCTCCTCCTGGGCTCCTGCCTTGGGGGAGGAAAGAGCGGTGCTCCGCTTGTGCTCGGCTTGCCAAGGGTTAAAAGGCACAGAGCTGGCTTTCTAGAGAGGACAGGAAGTGGAGGCGTGGGGGGGGGCAAGGTCCTCCCGAGCAAAAGCCCCTCCCTCGCCATTCCCGCCTGCAAGCGGAGGGGCTGCTTCCGTCCCCCTCTCTCTCTTGCAAGAGCTGCCTGGGGGTGAGTCTCGCCTCCCTCTCCCTCCGGGTGCAAGGGGGAGAAGGGGCTGCAGGGGAGGATGCCTGGGGGGCTGGCCAGATCGGGGAGGGGGCAGACATTCCCCAAAGCCAAGCCAGGGAGGGGGTCTTGGAGGGGGCCAGGGCTCTGCCCCGCTCTTCTTGCTTGGCTCCGTGGGGGAGGGGGGAGGGGGTCTTGGAGGGGGGAGCCTGCAGAGAGAGCCCTGGAGTCTCGATCAAGAGCGGAGGAGGAGGAGGAGGAGGAAGGGTCTTCTTTCTCTTGGCCAGCATCGCTACTGTGTCTTTTCTCCTGGCAGATCGAGGAGACCAGGAGACAGCAGAAACCGCTACATTTGTAGCAGGGCGATTGGAGCGAGATCTCTTATGATTGGATCGCTTTTCTAACGTAGCTCAGCCTTTTTCTTTCTTTAATCAGTTTGGTCATTTATACGGATGTCAGCCTCCAGGACGTACTTTGTATACCAAACTATATAGCAAACTATATCTGGTCTAGGGAACTATGCCCCACACATAACCCAGAGATGCATTTTCAATAAAAGCACACATTCTGCTCATGTAAAAACACCAGGCAGGTTTGGAGTACATTGTCAGGAGCAGGGCTAGGCAAACTGAGGCCCGGGGGCTGGATGCGGCCCAATCGCCTTCTAAATCCGGCCCGCGGACAGTCCAGGAATCAGCGTGGTTTTTCCATGAGTAGAATACAGTGGTACTTCGGGTGAAGTACTAAATTCGTTCCGGAGGTCCATTCTTAACCTGAAACTGTTCTTAACCTGAGGTACCACATTAGCTAATAATAATAATGTGGCCTCCCTCTGGTGCCGTGCAGCCAGAGCACAATTTCTGTTCTCATCCTGAAGCAAAGTTCTTAACCCGAGGTACTATTTCTGGGTTAGCGGAGTCTGTAACCTGAAGCATATGTAACCTGAAGCGTATGTAACCCGAGGTACCACTGTATGTCCTTTTATTTAAAATGCATCTCTGGGTTATTTGTGGGGCATAGGGATTCGTTCCTTTTTTTCTCTCTTCAAAATATAGTCCGGCTCACCACATGGTCTGAGGGACGGTGGACCGGCCCACGGCTGAAAAAGGTTGCTGACCCCTGGTCTATAGCTCTCCTTCTGGAGCCAGAGAGGATAATCACTTCCAAGGGCACCATTTAAGATGTAGAGGTTTAGCCTGAATGCTGTTTGAGCCAAGCAGATGCCTGCAAAGTTTGATTTCTGATCTTTGGAACAACGGGTGAGGAGGAATCCACTGGCTTCACGGTTGGGAGGAGAGCATTTGTGCTGTGCATAAAGGGCATGATCATTAGGGCCCAGTCTGGCATTGAGATCCCCTCCTAAAACTACAGGTGCCTTTGGGTTAAGCAAAATAAGGTCAGTGGTATAAATTTCCCTTTCAATCCACAAGTCTCTGATCTGAGATTTCTGCCTCATTGGGGTCACATCAGCGTAAATTACCAACAGGGCCTGGTGGCTGAATTGGATTAACACTGCCCTGGCTTATGACTTAGAATCATGGAATCATAGAGTTGGAAGAGACCACAAGGGCCATCGAGTCCAACCCCCTGCCAAGCAGGAAACACCATCAGAGCACTCCTGACATATGGTTGTCAAGCCTCTGCTTAAAGACCTCCAAATAAGAAGACTCCACCACACTCCTTGGCAGAAAATTCCACTGTCAAACAGCTCTTTCTGTCAGGAAGTTCTTCCTAATGTTTAGGTGGAATCTTCTTTCTTGTAGTTTGGATCCATTGCTCCGTGTCCGCTTCTCTGGAGCATCAGAAAACAACCTTTCTCCCTCCTCTATATGATATCCTTTTATATATTTGAACATGGCTATCATATCACCCCTTAACCTCCTCTTCTCCAGGCTAAACATGCCCAGCTCCCTTAGCCGTTCCTCATAAGGCATCGTTTCCATGCCTTTGACCATTTTGGTTGCCCTCCTCTGGACACGTTCCAGTTTGTCAGTGTCCTTCTTGAACTGTGGTGCCCAGAACTGGACACAGTACTCCAGGTGAGGTCTGACCAGAGCAGAATACAGTGGCGCTATTACTTCCCTTGATCTAGATGCTATACTCCTATTGATGCAGCCCAGAATTGCATTGGCTTTTTGAGCTGCCGCGTCACACTGTTGGCTCATGTCAAGTTTGTGGTCAACCAAGACTCCTAGATCCTTTTCACATGTACTGCTCTCAAGCCAGGTGTCACCCATCTTGTATTTGTGCCTCTCATTTTTTTTGCCCAAGTGCAATACTTTACATTTCTCCCTGTTAAAATTCATCTTGTTTGTTTTGGCCCAGTTCTCTAATTTGTCAAGGTCGTTTTGAAGTGTGATCCTGTCCTCTGGGGTGTTAGCCACCCCTCCCAGTTTGTGTCATCTGCAAATTTGATCAGGATGCCCTTGAGTCCATCATCCAAGTCGTTGATAAAGATGTTGAATAAGACCGGGCCCAAGACAGAACCCTGTGGCACCCCACTAGAGGGCTTGAAATGGCACGTAGGGTAGTGGAGACTAAGACCCCCAGGCCCCCTTTCGCTCTTCCACGCTTTACCCCTAGATCTGCCCCAGTTGAGAATGAATGAAATCCATTGAGTAACAGCTCATCCGCTGTCCACGTTTTCAGGATCATTGTTTGAGATGGTTGTAACTGTGTCTCCTTCTGTGACGAGGGAGAAGGTGCTGTGCCATCATGTTCCTGCTCCTCTGTTCTAGCGAGGAGACTGGGAGAATCAGTGCAGCGTGGTCAGCAATATGTGAATTCCAGGCAAGCAGGGCTGCCATCTCTTCAGCAGGGGAGACTTCCTTTCACTTGTCCGAGGAGAGGAGAGGGGAACTGTTTCTCCTGCGAATCCGGTTCCCTCAGGGCCAGGTGGGACTTCTGAGATGGGGAAGAACATGGGGCTCTATTTCCAGGTTGGGCTTCTTCAAGTGCTTGTCAGAGGTTTCTTTTGCTTGCAGGGCAGATGCTTTGGGGAATCAGCTACTTGGGGTTGTAAAGATTCCTTGTATACTACTGGGAGTACAAGATTCCCAATGGTTTCACTCACAAGGTTCATAGGAACGTGCAAGACCACTCACCACAACAAGGTGTTGATCCAGCGAGTGAGAAGTACATTATTGCTAATTTAACCGGGGACAAATACCATCAAAACACCAGAAAATATAAACCAATAATGATAATAATGATAATAATAATAATAATAATAATAATAATAATAATAATAATTTATTATTTATACCCTACCCATCTGGCTGGGTTTCCCCATCCACTCCGGGCGGCTTCCAACAGAATATTAAAAGCTTCCCTAAACAGGGCTGCCTTCAGATGTCTTCTAAAAGTCTGGTAGTTGTTTCTCTCTTTGACATCTGGTGGGAGAGCATTCCACAGGGCAGGAGCCACTACAGAGAAGGCCCTATGCCTGGTTCCCTGTAACTTGGCTTCTCACAGGGAGGAAACTGCCAGAAGGATACTGGACCTCAGTGTCTGGGCAGAACGATGGGGGTGGAGACGCTCCTTCAGGTATACTGGGCCGAGGCCGATTAGGGCTTTAAAAGTCAGCATCGACACTTTGAATTGTGCTTGGAAACGTACTGCGAGCCAGTGTAGTTCTTTCAAGACCGGTGTTATGTGGTCTCGGTGGCCTAACTTCCAAATCTAACTTCCAAAGCCAGTCCGTCATTAATTTATTATGTCCCACATCCTTCGCCCATTTTATCATAACGCATTTGACCTGGTCCTCTTTGGTGTCCCATTCCAAAAGCAGATCATTTTTTACAGCTGTTTTATACTACCTTCTACTATTTCTCTCTGAAATCTTGACATTTGATAACTAAATCCTTTCTTTTCATGATTTTTAAAAGTTTCATTTAGTTGTAAATAGTGTAACCAGTCTATTACATTTTCTCTTACTTCTTCAAAGTCCTTTAATTTTAATTGGTTGTCAGTTTCAGTTAACAGCTCTTTATGACTATGAAAACTTTTATGAACTTTTGCCTTATGATACCATAGATAAGCATGCCTGGTGTTGCAGTCTTCAGGTTTGGGGACAAGATGGTGACTGGTTTTTGCCCCAAGTTCTTTCCATAAGCCCCACTGAGTTCAATGGGATCTATTCTCAGGTCTCTACTGTGCAGACCATGCCGGTCTTACGAAGAGGGGAGAGGAGTAAACAGAGGAAATTGGAACCACTGGAAATGTTTATAAATGGGGTTTCTGTTGGGAAGGGGCTGCCCCATTTGTGCTTTTCCAGGGGCAGGAGAATCCAGTGAGAGCCAGTGTGGCGCAGTGGTTAAAAGCGGTAGACTCGTAATCCGGTGAACCGGGTTCGCATCTCCGCTCCTCCACATGCAGCTGCTAGGTGACCTTGGGCTAGTCACACTTCTCTGAAGTCTCTCAGCCCCACTCACCTCACAGAGTGTTTGTTGTGGGGGAGGAAGGGAAAGGAGAATGTTAGCCGCTTTGAGACTCCTTCGGGTAGTGATAAAGCGGGATATCAAATCCAAACGCTTCATCTTCTTCTCTTCTTCTTCCCTGCAGGGCCTTTGAGGCTCCCTTTGCTTCTTCCTATCTCCCAGGACCCTGCAGCTTGTTTTGGCTCCTTGACTCTTCAGGAAGGATGAAAGAGATGGATCCTGCAAAGCTAGCGGGGATGGAAGGGGGAAGATGGACGGTTGACCTGGTCAGGTTGTCTCCTGCATCCCTCCTCACAACCTCTGAGCGTTCCTCTCTAGGGCTCTCAGAGAGATCTGGTGAGTTCCAGGGGAGGGGAGATGGGGACATGGAGGGATGGAGCCAGAGAAGTATTGGGGCTTGCTCACCCTGGGGGTGGGGGGAGGCAGACAGGCAGGCGGAGATTGAGAAGGTGAGCACCTTTCTGGGCTCCACCACCTGCCTGCCTGCGCCTTTGTCATCTGCAGGGAATTTGAGCTAGGAATACATCACAGCTCCCCGGCCACCACGATGTATTGGCAGCTCAAAATGTCTAATACCAGTGCCGTGACCTGAATGCCCTACCAATGTCAAAAAACTTACTGCTCCATCACACAGCAGTAGAAGCAACGAACTCTGCATGAGGAAGTCAAGGAGGAGAATCGTGGGATCCTGGACGCTCTTGGTAAAGCTCCCCGTTGGATCATAAGATCAGTTTTGAAATTCCATACATACATCCCCCCCAGGAGATCCTACAATATAGCTCCCTTTCTGTTCTTCAGACATAGAATATTCTGCCAGCTTTAACTTTTCAATGATATTTACAATTCTGTCACATGACTCTGGCAATCTTTCTTTTCTTCATGTCTTTGACCAAAAAAGTTTCTTATTAAATTGCGATGACATCTTCTAAATTTATAAACTTTCTCTAAATTGTGAAGAATTTCTCTGGCAGTAAGACATCTGCCTCAATACATTGTATCATTTCAAATCTGTATAACACTGTTCTCATTCTCCTATTCCACTGTGTAAAACTTCCTATGTGCATCCTAAAAATTTCTTTCTACTTTTCAATCTGCCTTTAAAAATTGTTTCTGAGAGGATAATTAAGAGTACACTGGCAAAGAGGTCAAAATGTTAATGTCAGTTTCTGAGGTAAAACGTGTCACTTTACAACTCTGCACCTGTCTTTCAGGATGATTCGTGGTTTTCTGGATTTTGTGAGTCCCAAACCCATTTTCTGTGGTATTTATATGTGTGGAGGTTGCCCTGGGTTGTTTGACCCTTGAAAAACATAGCTTTTATTTATTCTAGAAAAGACACCACAAGATTCTCTGTTTAGAGTTTATACAGAACACATTACATTACTTGATATACTAAAACACGTTTGCATGTGCTTATATCTATCTATATCTATTATGTATTGATTTTGATTATTTCTACATTTATTCCATTTTTTATTCAAGACAATAAGCTCAGAAATCCAAAATAATTCAACATCAAATAATGCTGCTACATTAGGTATGAAGAAGGAATTACAAGTGCTTCTATCTATATGAGACTTTACAGACTTTTTCTGAGGCACATAGCAGCATAAAACAGGCAGCAGGTGCTCTCACAGAAAACCTCTCTCTCACTCGACAGTTGAGACCAGACCTAACTGAAAAAACGGCCTTCTGGAGTGACAGTCACCCTTTCCATAGCACCTTGGAGGCAACATTCACACACAGAGTTGTTAGGGAAGTTGAGGTAATTTCTGTCCGGTTTGGGTTTCTGTTTTAGCCTCTGCCCGTTTTTTAAAGAGAAGACCAATGTTAGAGTTGGAGTGGATTTCATGATTGTGGCAACAAAAATCCATCCTAGAAAAGAGGTCAACAAATGCTGGTCGACAAAGGCCACGGCCTCTGTAGAAAGACCTCACATCTTCTGTTCTTCCTCTTTGACAAATTTTCATTAGCATTGTTCAATAATTGGGGGCTCCGTTTCTTCCTGAGGATCTAATTAGTTTCTGTCTTTGTTGTAGGTGGTGATGAATTGGAAATGAAGAATGGGGGAGACCATGACAAAATCCACACAGTGGAGAAGCCAAATCAAAATTGGGAGTATGGAGAGAGCTCCAGTCAGAGTTCCCGTTCCCACCAAAGAACTCAAAGGGGGAAGAAAGGCTATCAGTGCTCAGAATGTGGGAAGAGCTTCAGTCGGAAGGGCAGTCTTACTTTGCATCAAAGAATTCATACTGGAGAGAAACCCTATCAGTGCTTGGAATGTGGAAAGTGGTTTCGTCAGAGTGGGTATCTCACTTCCCACAAAAGAATACATACAGGAGAGAAACCTTACCAGTGCTTGGAATGTGGAAAGAGCTTCAGTCACAGCACCAATCTCACTTCCCACCAAAGAATTCATACAGGAGAGAAATCCTATCAGTGCTTTGAATGTGGAAAGAGCTTCAGTCGTAGTTACAGTCTGACTTCCCACCAAAGAATTCATACAGGAGAGAAACCCTATCAATGCTTTGAATGTGGAAAGAGCTTCAGTCGGAACGACAGTCTCACTTCCCACCAAAGAATTCATACAGGGGAGAAACCCTTTCAGTGCTTTGAATGTGGAGAGAGCTTCAGTCACAGTTACAGTCTCACTTCCCATCAAAGAATTCATACAGAGGAGAAACCCTATCAGTGCTTGGAATGTAGGAAGAGCTTCAGTCGAAAGGACAGCCTCACTTTGCATCAAAGAATTCATACAGGGGAGAAACCCTATCAGTGCTTTGAATGTGGAAAGAGCTTCAGTCAGAGCACCCATCTCACTTCCCATCAAAGAATTCATACTGAAGAGAAACCCTTTCAGTGCTTTGAATGTGGAGAGAGCTTCAGTCACAGTTACAGTCTCACTTCCCATCAAAGAATTCATACAGAGGAGAAACCCTATCAGTGCTTGGAATATAGGAAGAGTTTCAGTTGGAAGGACAAAGTCACTTTGCATCAAAGAATTCATACTGGAGAGAAACCCCATCAGTGCTTGGAATGTGGGAAGAGCTTCAGTCAGAGAACCCATCTCACTTCCCATCAAAGAATTCATACAGGGGAGAAACCCTATCCGTGCTCAGAATGTGGGAAGAGCTTCAGTCGGAAGGACAGTCTCACTTCTCATCAAAGAATTCATACTGGAGAGAAACCCTATCAGTGCTTGGAATGTGGAAAGAGCTTCAGTAAGAGCACCCATCTCACTTCCCACCAAAGAATTCATACAGGGGAGAAACCCTATCAGTGCTTTGAATGTGGAGAGAGCTTCAGTGAGAGCGCCCATCTCACTTCCCATCACAGAATTCATACAGGGGAGAAACCCTATCAGTGCTCGGAATGTGAGAAGAACTTCAGTCGGAAGGACAAACTCACTTTGCATCAAAGAATTCATACTGGTGAGAAACCCTATCAGTGCTTGGAATGTGGAAAGAGTTTCAGTCAGAGCACCCATCTCACTTCCCATCAAAGAATCCATACAGGGAAGAAACCTTATCAGTGCTTTGAATGTGGAAAGAACTTCAGAAGGAGGGCAGGTCTCATCCACCATCAAAGAACTCATACAGTGGCACCTCAGGTTACGAACTTAATTCATTCTGGAGGTCCGTTCTTAACTTGAAACTGTTCTTAACCTGAAGCACCAATTTAGCTAATGGGGCCTCCCGCTGCTGCCACGTTGCTGCCTCACGATTTCTTTTCCCACCCTGAAGCAAAGTTCTTAACCCGAGGTATTATTTCTGGGTTAGTGGAGTCTGTAACCTGAAGCGTCTGTAACCTGAGGTACCACCGTACAGGGCATGAAGTGTCTAGAAATGTGGAAACAGCTTCTCTTCCAAGAGGCGTCTAGCTTCCCATGAAGAAATTCATGTGATTGAGCAGGTGGTTGCTGAAGAACTCCATGCATGCCTGGAGGATGGGGACCATTTGGATCCCTTCCAATGGGGAATCAGGCCTCATATTGGGACCGAAACTGCCTTGGTTGTGCTGGTCGATGATCTCCGGCGTGCTAGGAACAAAGGTGAAAGGTGTTTCCTGGTTCTGCTGGAGCTCTCAGTGGCCTTTGATACCATCGACCACGACATCCTTCTGCACCGTCTAGCGGAGCTGGGAGCTGAGGGTTATACAGTGGTTCCACTCCTTCCTCCTGTGCCGTGTTCAGAAAGTGGGGGGGGGGGGAATGTGTGTTCAGACCCCTGGGCTCTCACTTGTGGGGTGCCTCAGGCTTCTGTCCTCTCCCCCATGCTTTTCAACATCTACATGCAGCCGCTAGATAAGATAATCAGGGAGTTTGGGCTGGGTGTTCATCAGTATGCACATGATACCCAGCTCTAACTCTCTTTTAAATCAGAACCAGTGAAAGTGCTGAAGGTCTTGTGTGAGTGTCTGGAGGCCGTTGGAGATAGATGGCAGGAAACTGATTGAGGTTGAATCCTGACAAGACAAGTGCTGTTCTTGGGTGACAGGGGGCGAGCTGGTGTTGAGGACTCGCTTGGACTACTGCAACACATTCTATATGGGGTTATCTTTGAAGAGAGCACATAACACCGGTCTTGAAAGACCTACATTGGCTCCCAGTACGTTTCTGGACAGAATTCAAATTGTTGGTGGTCACCTTTAAAGCCCTTAACAGCCTCGGCCCAGTATATCTAAAGGAGTGTCTCCACCCCCATCCTCCTGTCTGCACACTGAGGTCCAACTCCCAGGGTCTTCTGCTGGCTCCCTCACTGTGAGAAGTGAAATTACAGGGCCTTCTCGGTAGTGGCACCCGCCCTGTGGAATGCCCTCCTACCAGATGTCAAAGAAATAAACAACTGTCTGACTTTGAGAAGACATCTCAAGGGAGCCCTGTTTAGGGAAGCTTTTAATATGTGATGAATTATTGTATTTTAATATTTTGCTGGAAGCCACCCAGAGTGGTTGGAGAAACCCAGCCAGATGGATGGGGTATAAATAAACTATTGCTATTGTTATTGTTTTAAGCACTTTCCCATGCAATATGGGAATCCACATCCATCTGAAATTCAGGAGCAGTTGGACAATCCCCAGATTCTGGGGATCTACTTTTGGGGCCATCTTGTAGAAAAAGGGGAACTGGGTTTTATCATGAATAGTAGGAACAGTGTATCCATAACTTGCCCAGGACGCAAAGGGAGAGGTGAGTGCTTTGCTGTGGTTCCAGGACAAATCTCAGACAGTTGACCAACTACAGCCCCCAACACATGCACACAAAGAACAAGACAAAATGCTGGCCGTGTAGAACGGGAGGAGGTCTTCCAGAATGCCTCCAGACTCTCAATATTTTGTGGGACTGAATCACATCCCAGAATATTAGACTAGGGACTCAGCTACATTACTCAAAAAACTGTGTTTTGAATGCATTGTAAACAAGCAACATGGTTTTTTAAAGCAGTGGTGGGGTGGCATAGGACATTTGACACCAGTGTTGAGTGCTCCTGCTTCCAGGTTCCATCCCACCCTCACCTTTGGGAGAGTCCAAAAAGGAAAGAAAGGAAAGCCCATGGCAGAGGCACAACTCCGTCTTAACACCTAACCAGCCATACCTGTGGGATTTTGTAGATGCTTGACACAGGTGACGTATGCCTAGAAATATCAGCTTCAGCATCTTCAAGAACAGCCAACAGGTTATTCCTCTTCCCACAGTCATAGTTTGGAATGTCTGCGTGCCCAGTACAGAGCAGGTCTAGCAGGGCATCAGACGTCATCCTTGCATTAGAATAATGGTCATAGATGACATAGCTGAGGGTGACATTGGGTAAGAGCCTGGGGTCCTGATTGATTTGGCAGCCAGGAAGGACAGGATATTCCAGAATTTCCCATGATAGCCACTGGAATTAAAAAGTGCCCTACATTGAATGAAAACGTTTCTAATTCTTTCTGCATCTAAACTCTCAGCTGTTTCCAGCACAGAAAATAAAACGAGTCCACCCTGAGATGCTTAACTACCTTTCATTAGCGACCGACCTGTAGGAGAGAGGAAAGGCCCATCAGCCTCACTGAAGGTGGACTGACACCATAGTGAAACTGACCACAACTTTCACCATCATGAACATTTCATGAGATTGCGTTTCAGCTGTGTTTACAGTCAGCTGCATTATTTACCCCCTTGTAGGTTTGGGTTTTTAAATGCCACTTTGCACAATCATAACATTCTCAGTTGCAGCATTCTCATTTTCAGTCAGGACTTAAGAATCAGCTGCTGCTGCACCTTCAACTGAGAAGCACCCAAGTTCATGGTCCTGGCCTATGGGGGCAACTGGAACCTATGAAATCAGAGTGTGCCTCCAGACAGTCAATATTTTGCAGGAGGGATTCAAGCAGCTGGTCCCTTACCTTTCCCGCCCCGACCTGGCCACAGTGATCCATGCGACAGCCACCTCCGGGCTTGACTACAGTAATTCGCTCTATGCGGGGCTGCCCTTGAAGCTGTTCCAGAAACTCCAGCGGCTGCAGAATGCTGCAGTGAGGCTCCTCACGGGGTCTCTGCCATGGGAGCATATTCACCCAGTGCTTTTCCAGCTGCACTGGCTCCCGGTGGAGTACAGGGTCGGATTTAAGGTGCTGCTTTTGACCTTTAAAGCCCTTCACGGCCTAGGACCCTCGTACCTACGGGACCGCCTCTCCCGGTATGCCCCACGGAGGACCTTAAGGTCCATAAATAGCAACACCCTAGAGGTCCTGGGCCCTAAGGAAGTTAGATTAGGCTCAACCAGAGCCAGGGCTTTTTCAACACTGGCTCTGGCCTGGTGGAAAGCTCTGTCTCATGAGACCAGGGCCCTGCAGGATCTGATTTCTTTCTCCTGGGCCTGTAATACAGAGTTGTTCCGCCTGGCCTTTGGCTTGGAGTCAATTTGATTCCCTCCCCCTCTTTTCCCCCCCTTTCTCCTCCTGTGATGAGGCTGCATTTTAACGTTTTAATGTTGTATTTTAATCTTGTTTTTAAGTTGTATTCATTCAACTTGTTTATATTATTGCTTGTTAGCCGCCCTGAGCCCGGCCTTGGCTGGGGAAGGCGGGGTAGAAATAAATTATCATTATTATCATTATTATTATTATTATTATTATTATTATTATTATTTAAAAAAGGACCACATAATCAAGTAAATCAGGATGAATGCTGAATCAGCAGGGTCTCTGGAGAAGCCTTGAATCAGGTGGAGAGCATTATTGTTTGTTTGGTTGAATTATTCATTGACTGAATCAGAAGCAGAATGTCACCTCACGTTCCTCTCAAAAATGGGGTCCATTTTAGTGGACCCAAAGGAGAACTTTGGACAAATCCCTTGAGTTTTCATGAGAAGTAAAGGTAAGGGGAAGGGGGAAGAGTGATGTTGTGTCAGGCGTGGAGAGTTGTCTGCTCTAAATCCTCCTTCCGACTTCCGTAGCATTTTAGGTGCCAATGGGAAGTTCCTCCCTCCCTCTGACTTCTTTGCTCTCTGATATGTTCAGACCTCCGAGTCTGTGGTGAGGGGGGTTCCCCACACTCTCAAGTGACATCTGAACTAGCTGCCCCCTCCTTTCGGGTTCCCTTGTCATTATCTCGTACCTGGGCAACTCCTCCCTCAGCTGTTCAGCTTCTGTCTCTCTTTGAACACACTGAACACACTGTGGACTGTCGGACTTGTGTTCGACCGAGCGACTCTTCCGGTCGAGTCTGTGATTAACGACCCGAGCCTTTGATGAGGCTCCAAGCACGTTTCCCCATTATGCAGAGTGAACAAGGGTGGGTGTGTGACTTTTCCCCTCCACCTCTCCATCGGAGAGGAAACTGGTCTGCCATAGAATGCATTCCCCTGTCCTCGTCTTTAGACTATTCCCTGACATGTTGTGATCATTTGGGTTGCCCTTTTTAAAATTTTGATGCTGTCAATCATGGTATCCTCCTGAACTGACTTAGTGAGATGGGTGCCAGAGGCACCATATTACAGTGGTTCTGTTCATATCTTCAGTATCGTGTCCAGAAAGTAGCACTCAATGACTGCTCCTCACCCCCACCCCGGTATTTGTGCTATGGAGTTCTGCAAGGTACTATTCTCTCCCCAGCGCTATTTAAGATCTATACGCTATATAAAATCTATATGAAGTCATAGGGTGCGGTCCTGAGGAGTTTTTCCCCCCATCCCTTCTATGGGTACTAGTGGTAATATTTACACCTGCAAATCAAAACTGTCCAAATTCTGTCTTTCCAAATTGTCCATACTTTCCATTAATTTACAAGTGTGGTTAAAATCCTGCTAATGTTTTAACCTGCTTACAATGGTCTTGCTTTGTGAGCTTCCCAGTTAATTTTGCCATTTCAGCATAGTCCATCAACTTGGTCTGCCATTCTTCTCTGGTCAGGGTTGTTTCCTCCTTCCATCTCTGGGCTCGTAGCATCCGTGCGGCTGTTGTCGCATACATAAACAATCTTTTCTGGTCCTTTGGTATCTTGGTACCTGTTATTCCTAATAAGAAGGCTTCTGGTTTTTTAAACAAAAGTTATTTTAAACATTTTTTCCAATTCATTATATATCATCTCCCAGAAAATTTTAAGTTACTTTACACATCCACCACATATGATAAAAGGTACCTTCTTTTTCTTTACACTTCCAGCAGGTATTTGAACTCATTCTATACATTATTGCTAATTTAACTGGGGTCAAATACCACCAGTACATCATATTCATATAATTTTATGTCAGTGAACAAGGTGCCATAAATTTCAAATCTGTTTTCCATAACCTCTCCCAATCTGCTATTTGTATATTGTTTCCCAAGTCCCAAGCTCTGGCTTCCATCACGGTGTCCCATTGTGCCAGAAGCGGTTTAGTCATGTTGGCCACATGACCCGGAAAGTTGCCTGTGCATAAACACCCGATCCCTCAGCCTCATAGCGAGATGAGCACCACTCCCCATAGATGCATTTGACGAGACTGAACCATCCAGGGGTCTTTACATTAACACACAGCTCTATTTCTCCATAACAGGAGAGTCTCTGAAGGCTTGTGACCAGTGTCTGGATGCAGCAGTGGACTCAGTAAGGTCCAATAAACTGTGTTCAAATCCTGGAAAGTCCACTTACCTTTAATGGTCAGGCGGTGTTGCGGCCAACCAAGTCCACGCCCGCAATTTGGTGCCCTGCTGGGGAGGGTCACAGCCTGCTTGCGGACTGACCAATTGTGCCAGGCTTAGGTGCAGGCATTCCGCAGGGGGTGGGCCCTACCAGCCGATAGGCATTGCTTGGCCCCACTCCCTGGGGGGATAACTTGGGGCCTGCCCAGGCCTCCTTCCCACTTTGTCGTTGGATCTCCCACCCTCCACCCCCTTTTTCATATGTCTTATTTTCATACTAAGACCTTCCTATGAACACTGTCAGCAGCCATATTTGGGGCCTGGTGTCAGAGATCCGCACGACCGAGCTACTCCTCCTCGGACATTCTCCGTCATCTCCTCTGTCCACCACTCCTTGGTTAAGGGTATCCTGTTAAAGGGATCTGTGAGGAGTTGCTTCTGTCCGGATGCCCAGGCGGGGGCTAGGGCCATAGCACTCCTCCAACAGGGACCCCTCGGTGGTTACCCCTACTTGATGTAGGTCATGGGGGGCAGGTGTGGATTACCCTCAGATGCACCCCCAGCAGATGGACTGGGGTGGAATAATTGGCTATACGCAATGCCGATGCCAAACCATTCACATCTGTAAACAATAGAGTTGTGGCTTATTTGGACCCAATGTTATGCTCTGGTCTTGTCTGGTTTTTCATCACTTAGGGAGTGACAGGAACACAGGAGCTTGACACACAATTTGTAGGCTCTTTGGATGATTCCCCCTTCTAAAGGAGCAAGTGCATAGTTTGGGGGTACTATTGGATACACCTTTGTCACTAGAGACCCACATGTCCTCTATGGATGTTTGTGAACAGGAATAGCCTGACCACTGGAGCATTGGAAAACGTGGAGCTGGACTACTGCAATGCACTCTTTCTGGGGCTCCCCTTGGGTCTGGTGCAGAATCTGTAGTTGGTGCAACATGATGTGGCCAGATTGTCCTTGCGAGCTTTTGGTCAAGAACATCTGATTACCCCCCCCCCCAATTGAAGGACTATCCACTTAAACCAATTTTCTGCTTCCTGCAACTTCCATTCCTGATCCACCAGAGGACCTCTTCTCTTATTCCACGACTACTAAGCTTACCCATGAGGCACCTTGTTGAACGCTTTTTTGGAAGTCCAAGTGTTGGTTTGTTTGTTTCTTTATTAAATTTGTACACCGCCCTTCACCCGATGATCTCAGGGTGTTTCACAGCATAAAAATACAGGATAAGAGCAAAAAGTATATAATAAAAACAAAAACAAAACAAAAAACCTACAAAAAATCTGCTGAATCGCCTCTGTCTTTACGTGAAATTTGAGTTCCCTTTTTCACCTCCCAAATTCATCATAATAGCCCTATCCTGTGTTAGCATCAGTGCGGGGGGATTCTGCCAGGGCTCATGTAGAATAGTTCAGGTAACGCTAACTCTTAATCTTGGTCTTTTCCACCAATCTTTGGCATTTGCATCTCACAGATCTTGCAGATCTCGAAGTTTTCGCAAACATGTTTTTCTTCAGCTCTGCAGTTGCAGGTGGAGCTGCATAAAGTGTCTAGGAACTTGCAGAGGTGGTACTACTTCTCCAAATAATTATCAAAATGATAGTGTGCATGGTTTTTTTGCTTCCAAAGATCACATTTGAGTCCACTAAACGAGATGTTATGGATCTGAGGCAGAAAGGTCTGGCAGATATATGCCTCCTGAGCCACCCAAAACTTGGGGGGGCTGAGATTTAGGACAGATGATAACTGCACCAGAATGAGGTTGGCTTGACTTCTCTCCACTTCAGATGTGATCCCTTTGCAGGGCTCCGTTAGTAAGAAGAAAGTTACTGCATCTTGCAAGCACCACAACAAAAGACTTCTAATTCTTTGTAAGGGAGGTGGTTGTTCCTGGGAGGAAAAAGATGGTCCTCATTCTACTGCTTCTACTGCCTTATGGGGACTGTGGGAAACTGAAGGCAAAATGCCTCTTGTCTTTGGAAAGGGATGAGATAGATTGACCTAATTATTTCAGGCCAGGAGACCACCTCATCAGTGGGGTCATCTCTGCCACAAACACTATGTTTCATCCTCATATCTTTAGCCAATGTCCTTCCGCCAGCTTTTATTGGTAAGACCTTTTGTGGGGATGGAGTTCCTGGTGTTCCACTTGCTACCATTTCCATGAGATCCAACTCATCTCCAGTTACTTTCTGGGGCCTTTCTCATTGTCTGGTACCTGCCTTTAAGAACATAAGGAGATCCCAATGGCAGATAAATTGGGGGGTGATGAGGCTCTCAGCGGCAACCAGTCACAATGGCTATGTTCTCCATTCACTGTCACAGGCACTATGCCTCTGGGTACCAGTAACTGAGAATCTCAAGTAGGGGAAGAGTTCTTGTGCTTCTCAGTTTTGCATGTGCATTTGGTTGGCCGCCTTGAGGATGCTGGAACAGATGAGCCTCGGGGCTGATTCTGCAGAATTTTTCTGAAAAATGATGGTAGGAGAAGGGTGTCTTTCTGCCTTAGGTTTAATATACATGGGGGGGAAATCTACTTTCTCAAAGCAGAATTATGATAGGGCTTTCTGGATCTTTTAATCGCTGTCTTAGATCCCTAATAATAATAATAATAATAATAACAACAACAATAATAATAATTTTATGCCCCACCCATCTGGCTGGGTTTCCCCAGCCACTCTGGGCAGCTTCCAACAAAATATTAAACTACAGTGGTCTGTTAAACATTAAAAGCTTCCCTAAACAGTGCTGCCTTCAGATGTCTTCTAAAAGTCTGGTGGTTGTTCTTCTCTTTGGCATCTGGTGGGAGGGTGTTCCACAGGGCGGGTGCCACTACCGAGAAGGCCCTCTACCTGGTTCCCTGTAACTTGGCTTCTTGGCGTGAGGGAACTGCCAGAAGGCCCATGGCGCTGGACCTCAGTGTCCGGGCAGAACGATGGGGGTGGAGACACTCCTTCAGGTATACTGGACCGAGTCCATTTAGGACTTAAACGTCAGCACCAACACTTTGAATACATTGTGTCCCACATCCTTCACCCATTTTATCATAACACAATTTACCTGGTCCTCTTTAGTGTCCCATTCCAAAATCTTGGAAACGTACTGAGAGCCAATGTAGATCTTTCAAGACTGGTGTTATGTGGTCTCGGCGGCCGCTCCCAGTCACCAGTCTAGCTGCCGCATTCTGGATTAGTTGTAGTTTCCGGGTGACCTTCAAAGGTAGCCTCACATAGAGCGCATTGCAGTAATCCAAGCGAGAGATAACTAGAGCATGCACCACTCTGGCGAGACAGTCTGCGGGCAGGTAGGGTCTCCGCCTGCGTACCAGGTGGAGCTGGTAAGCAGCTGCCCTGGACACAGAATTGACCTGCACCTCCATGGACATCTGTGAGTCCAAGATGACACCCAGGCTACGCACCTGGTCCTGGGACACAGTTACCCCATTCAGGACCAGGGAGTCCTCCACACCTGCCTGCCTCCTGTCCCCCCAAAACAGTACTTCTGTCTTGTCAGGATTCAGCTTCAATCTGTTAGCCGCCATCCAACCTCCATCCGCCTCCAGACACTCACACAGGACCTTCACTGTCTTCACTGGTTCTGATTTGAAAGAGAGGTAGAGCTGAATATTAGCAGTAGAACAGAAATATTACTTGGACAGTGCTGGCATGTATATAATTTCTCCCCCCAGGAAAGGACCCACAAAGTACTGGCAGCTCCTCTCCTTCTTGTATGCCATTCAAGTGATCAACCAGAATCAGAAGCTGTTACCCAACATCACCCTGGGCTACAGCATCCATGAGAACTTTTTTGATGGAACGGTCACCTATGATGCTTTGCTAGACATGCTGTCAATTGGGCAGCTGAGCTTTCCAAACTACAGCTGTGGTAAACAGACTAACTTACTGGCTGTTCTCGAAGGGTCCGACTCTCAAAACTCCATCCAGATTTCAAACGTGTTGGGCATCTATAAAATCCCACAGGTAGGAATGGAGAGAGGTATAATAGCATTATGATATTGGCAGTCTTATTTTCAACTACCCTCCTGTTGATCCCTAGCATCAAATTTGCCTTCTTTACGGCTGCCACAACCTTCAAGGAAATCACTGTTCCCACCAAAGGGTCCTTGCAATAGACCTTCCTCCTTCCTAAGACCTTCCCAATCTCATGTTGGGCTTAGAAATATTTAGGCTTTGATCTGAAATCAAACCAGATCCAAATCTTCCGTTCTCTTCCCAGGTCACTTATGCTTTTGTCTCTCATGTTCTGAATGATAAGAGGCATTTCCCTTTTTTCTACCGGATGGTCCCCAAAGAAGAAGCCCTGTACCCAGGGATTGTCAAGCTGCTCCAGCACTTCCGATGGACGTTGATTGGCCTCCTTGCACCAGACACTGACAATGGAGAGAGGTTCCTGAAGAGATTGACACCCGTGCTCATCAAGAGCGGTGTCTGTGTTGTCATCTCACAAAGCATCCAAGGACTGAATACAAATGGAGTATACATTCCTCGTCTTCCATTCCACAAGTGGAGGCAAGTGCATGTATTTGTTTACTACGGGGAAATGGCTCATTTCATAGATGGGCTACTCATTATACAACAGTTTTTTGACATAGGGATGAAATCCATTGTTGGGAAAATCTTCGTCACAACAGTTTTGTGGGATGTCGCCCTGGAGCTGATGTATAATGACATATCTTTCCAACACATCCACGGTATATTTTCCTTCTTCACTGAGACAAGTAAAGGGGCAAAATACGGTGATTTTCTACCCTTTTTCTTTGGTATTAAGAAGTTTTGGGAGGATGCTTTTAATTGTTTTTATTTAAAGCATGCATTCTCAGTGAAAGGCCGGACAAGATGCAGAGAGAGAGAGAAACTGGAGAGGCTTCCCCAAGATGATCTGGAAAGAATCCTCTCTCTAGACAGCTACAGGATCTACAACACTCTGCAAGCCGTGGCTCGTGCCTTAAATGCTGCATATTCATCTAGATTTAAGCAGAGGGGAACTGAGGGAATGGAACTTCAAAGGCTACAGCCATGGCAGGTATTTTCTTTCCCTTCACAGACATCTCAACTGAGCATGACAACCAGCAACCAGTTAGTTAATCTTAATCTCAGCAAGAGCCCAGAGCCCTTTAGAAAAAAACTACAATGGAAAAAACCCAAAGTTTGCAAAACACATTACCCATTTTCCATTTTAAACCTTCCTTAATACATCTCTATACTTAAGAGATGTAAAGGCAATATTAAGTTAAGAAAGGCATAAGAAGTGATTCAGACGGAGGATTATCAGAGGTGCTGATGGAAGTCCAAGAAGAATGTATTTGTGATAAACTGTGTGGTACGTTTTATAATTTTGTATGCTAAAAATCAATAAAAATATTTATATATAAAAAATAAACTTTCCTTAATACATATACATTTTTCATTTCTGTTTGCTATTCTTATTCTTGCCTCATTGCACAGCCCCCCGAGCAACTGCTCCCATCATGTGCCCAGTTCTCCTTTCCCCGCAAGTTGGAATTGTTTTGGGCAGGGGAGATGACATTGATCAGGCTGTCTCTAGTCTCTATTCCTTTCACACCCGCTTGACTCTGTTCTGGCTCTCTGCTCCCTCCACCAAGCTCCTGCCTTTCCCTGCTGAAGCCCATATTGGAGATTTCATTCAGGTTGCCTTGAAAGGAAAAACGAACCCAATTCACTCTTTCTGAAACAATCCAAGGGGACATCATCCTTCAAAAACATGCTTACTAGGAGAAAATCACACAGAAATGCTGAAGAATTCTGATGAGTTTCTATTATTATTATTATTTAAAAAATGCTTCAGAAATGTGGAGAACTGAATTTAAGATTGGGGTTTGTGTGTGAGAGAGAAAACAGTATGAACCAAAAGTGACAAGATCCCTCCATTACTATTTGAGTTTGCAACCAGCTCTAAGCAAAGGGGAAGTGGATTGTCAGTATGCTTCCATATTATTATTATTATTATTATATAATTTTTATTAAATTTTCAATCGAACAATTCCAAATAAACATTTTAGAAACTCTAAAATATCTGATGACTTCCCTTCTTCTCTTTCCATGGTTCATTTTACATCTTATACACCCCTGTATATTTTGCTATAACCATTCAAACATTATTTACATCCATCAAACATTATTTATGTGGTTGAATTTATCTTAATGGTGCCACCGTTTTCAGCTGTATACTGTTATTTTCCATATATTCAATAACTGCTTTCCACTCTTCTTTCAATGTATGTTCTTCTTGCTCTCTTATTCTGTATGTTAAATCTGAAATTTCTGCATATTCTGTCCACTTAAGCTGCCAATCCTCTTTAGCTGGGACCTCGCTGACTTTCCATTTCTGGGCTAGCAAAACAGGGGCCTATGTTTCCCTTTATTCTAAATGCTCTCATCTTTGCTTCTGTTCCAGCTCCACCCTTTCCTAGGAAACACCCAGTTCTACAATTCTTCCATGGACAGAGTGTATTTGGATGAGAACAGGGAGCTGGCAGCCGACTTGGACATTGTGAACTGGGTGGTGTTCCCCAATAAATCCGTCCTCAGAGTGAAGTTTGGGAGTATCGACAGAAAGGGATCCCCAGATCTGAAGTGCTCCATCGACCAGGAGGCCATTGTGTGGCCCAAGTGGCTCAATCAGGTGACGGGGAGTGGGAATGATGCCTGTCATTTTGCTGTCTTTTCTATGAGCTCTAATAAGTGCTCCCTGTTCAGTGTGCTGCTGCCCTCAGTTGCCTGTCAACTCCAGCACTGGGCTGTTGTTCCAGATAGTTCCTACAGCTCCTCTGCTCAGCTGGGTGCCAAAGGAGGCTTCCTGCTAAACTGTGTGTCTGGGGAAAGGGGGGTTCCTTGCTTTTCGGTTGTTATATGAATTTTATCGGTAGTGAATAGCTCATGGCCCATATACAGAACTTTATTTAATGGAGGTCCTTTGTTTTTTCCTGAATTTAATCATGAATAATTCATGTAATGGACAGTGATGGGACATGCTTAGTTTCAAGCTATAGTCTAGATGCTACAGCAGATACTATCCCTCAAAGAACAATTCTCATTGACACTCTTTGTCTTTGTGCCTAGACCCTTCCTACTTCCACGTGTGTGGAAAGCTGTCGCCCTGGATCCGTCAAGGTGATTCAGGAAGGGAAGCCTCTTTGCTGTTATGAATGTCTTCCCTGTGCAGAAGGGACCATCTCCACTCAGGAAGGTGGGTGGCTCCAAGGGAAAGGCTGGCCTTGGGGAAGAGAGAAGGGTTCAGTCAGGAATCTCTCAAAACCATTTTTGGGCAGGACAAGGCTGGTATGCTTCATGTGTGGGAGTGAACTGGGTGATTCAAATTCCCATCATCATCAATCTCTTTTTATGATTATGGTTTACGATATTGTTCTAAAATGTATCATCATCATCAACAACATCATATATATAAAAATATGATCAAATGTGAAGGAGGGAGGTCTAAACCACTACGCGACGGGCTGAGGTCCCGTTTCTCTCTGAGCTCTGGCATCCGTCATGGTGTCCTTTTGCACCAGAAGCGGTTTAGTCATGCTGGGCACATGACCTAGAAAGCTGTGGACAAACACCAGCTCCCTTGGCCTGAAGCAAGATGAATGCTGCACCCCATAGTTGTCTTTGACTAGACTTAACTGTCCCGGGGTCCTTAAGGAGGGAGATTGTTATGGACCTAGAGTAGATATTAGACTTCTGCACAGACCCCTGATCCTCCTTTTGGCCCTGGTATAGGGGCCTACAAGAAGCCCAACCTGCCAGAGGCCAAGTTGGGGATCTCTAGCCCTGGAATTTGTTCCAAATTTCTTCGGGGTAGAGCTAATGTTTAGAAAAACCTAATTAAATACCTGTAGTGATCTGTGGCTGCCCCAGACTGACTTGGTCTACAACTGAATCTCTCCCAAGAGGCTGGATATTGCTCAGGGCTTGGCTGAATCCAGAGTAGTAGACATTACTCTCTCTCTCTCTCTTTTGCAGATGCAGACCATTGCAAAAAATGCCCAGAAAATCAGCATCCAAACATGAACCGAGATCAATGTGTGTTCAAGCATATCACCTTCCTAGCCTATGAAGAATCTCTGGGGGTTGTCCTACTTTCCCTTGCCCTACTGGGGTCCTTAGCCACAAGCTTTGTTTTAGGAATCTTTATTAAATACAACGAAACTCCCATAGTCAAAGCCAACAACCGGGACCTCTCCTACATCCTCCTTGTCTCCCTCCTGCTTTCCTTTTTGTCCTCCTTCCTGTTCATTGGGAGGCCAAGGAAAGGGACTTGCCTTCTCCAACAAACAGCCTTCAGCATCATCTTCTCTGTTGCTGTTTCTTCTGTGTTGGCAAAAACCATCACTGTGGTTCTGGCCTTCCTGGCCACCAAGCCAGGGAACTCAGTGAGGAGATGGCTGGGGAAGAGTCTGGCCAACTCCATTGTCATTTCCTGTTCCTGTGTCCAAGTTGTCATCTGCATGATCTGGCTGGGGATCTCGCCACCATTCCCAGACTCTGACATGCACTCCCAGCCTGGGGAGATCATCCTGCAATGCAACGAAGGGTCTGTGGCCATGTTCTATGGTGCCCTTGGCTACATGGGCTTCCTGGCGGCCATCTGCTTCACGGTGGCTTTCCTAGCCAGGAAGTTGCCTGGGGCCTTCAATGAAGCCAAGCTAATCACATTCAGCATGCTGGTCTTCTGCAGTGTTTGGGTGTCCTTTGTGCCCACATACCTGAGCACCAAGGGGAAATACATGGTAGCCGTTCAGGTTTTCTCCATCTTGGCCTCCAGTGCTGGGCTCCTGGGCTGCATCTTCATTCCCAAATGCTACATTATTTTGCTGAGACCTGATCTGAACACGAAGGAGCACCTGACAGCAAAAACTAAAGATAGCATCTGATTCTTAAAATACTATTTTTCAAGAAGGTAGAGAAGTGATGTTCTTGAAAAATAATGTTTCAATTAAAAAAATCGTTACCCTCATTTGATCATGTAGAACCAACCAACTTAATGGAAGTAGTTATGAAATTTGGATTTGGCTGAAAATTTGTTAATACTTTGGAAGATATAGATCACATAAATCACAGGGAATTCACATTACCAAAATTTTGTAATTATTCTTGGAACGGAACAAGGATGTCCACTGTCACTCCTGTTATTTTTCCAAGTGAATCTCCAGCCCCCGGCTCTCTCACTTCCTCATTCATCATCACCTCCTCTACGGGTGCTGCTAAGTACCCTCTGTCTTTGAGCTCTTTGCTCTCCTACTTTTAAGGCTCGCTGGGTTCTGGGACATGGTGGGTCTAGAATGGTTTCTAATGACGTGTCAGCCAGGTGTTGCTCTGACTCTCTCATGATTTCCCAACTTTCCCCCTCATCTGCCTCTGAACTGTGACTTCCCTTTATACTTTCTTCCTCTTCCTCCTTCCTGGGAGGGTGAGGATGAAGAGGTGGTCTCCCCCATTCCTCCCTGGCCCTTGGTCATCTTGGTCACCCTCCACCCCATACCTGTCAACTCATCAATATCTTCCTTAATTTATGGTGCCCAGAACTGGACACAGTATTCCAGGTGTGGCCTGACCAAGGCGGAATAGAGTGGGACTATTACTTCCCTTGATCTGGACTCTATACTTCTGTTGAAGCAGACTAAGATTTCAACATTATTTTTATTAGAATTAAAATTTGTTATCTTTTCCCCCTAATTGTATAATTAAGAAAGCACACCATTCAATGCTGTATTTTAAAATGTTGTGAGCCATGCAGGGACCCTACAGTGAGGGAGGGTCATCAATATGATTATTTAATATATTAAAAAGTTGCTGCATCCCACTGTTGACTCATGTTAAGCTTCTGGTGTAATAACCCAGTTGTCCTATATTTAGGCCTCTGCTTATTCTCTTCAGCCTCAGCAAGGTGTTGTTAACATTTTGCGCCTTCAGACCATATACACAGGGACCTAGGTCCACATTTGGCCAGAATCCTACCCGCTCAACTGTCATCTCTAACCCCCACCCCCAAATAATATTTCAATTTCCCCCATGCCCCCGTTTCATTTCACTTCCTGAGAAAAATCCTCAAATGTTTCCACTGAATGTAGTAAGAAAGGAGCCAATTATGGAGGTGGGAGCTCCTGGCGGACATTTCCACAGTGGTGGGAATGTTTTGGGGTTGTTTTTTTATTAAAAATTTGATGATTTACAAAAGTGTGCAATGTCTCTCTCTCGTATTTTTCCCCCATGTAACATTTTTACAATTCAGTTTCATTTTTTGAGACATTAGGAAGAGAAGGGGGAAAGAGGTGAGGGGGAGATGGGGGGGTCGGGTGGCGATGTTTCTATTTTACTTACTATATGTAGGGTTTGGTGTCAGTGTTGCTTGTGCAGGTTCTTTGCTGTTCACTTGTGTTCCTTTGGTGGTGAGAGAGGTTGGGGTTGGCCTAGGGTGTGGTTGTTCATTTGTGGCTGGCTGTGGTGGTCTTTGTTTTCGTGTGTGAGTGGAGTGGGTGTGTGTTTTGGATCAGGTTAGCCATATTGATTTGTATGCTGTTGCTGGATTTCTGTCATTGTCTTGTTGGGCTGTGTGTGTGATAAAGGGGAGCAATACAGGGGTGAAGGTGTCTTCTTCTATTTGTCCCCATGTCAGTTTCAGTTTATTGGTTAATTTTTCTAGTAGGCTGTTTCCCATACTATTTGGTACCATTGGTCCATGCTTACTCTTGACAGGTCTCTCCAGCGGTGGGAATGTTGTGGGAAAGCGAATGACAATGAAACCGAGGAGGAGGAGGAAGAAGAGGAAAGGAAAGGGTGAAGGCTTGTTGCTTGGGGAGGGGGGTAGATAAAAGAGTGAAGGACAAGGCAGTTCTGGGCTGCCTGGGCAACTGTTGCTTAGGTGGACCGGAAAGCAAAGAAAATGGCCTTTGCTGCAGTTAGGCCAAAGGAGAGCAAAATAGGGAAGGGAGGGCTAGCCAGGAAGAAGAGTGGGAGCTGCCCTTGTTGCTGCATATAACCAAGAAAAATAGAGTATGCACTAGAGTTATAACTTTTTGACTTAAAAAACAAACAAACAAACAAACAGACTGAAAAGGGGACTAATTCTCAGTTGTGAAAAAAGGTCACCCCGAAATGTAAAGTTGGAATCACTGTATCTGTAACATTACTACTCATAAGTATTAGCACTTTTTAAAACTTTATGGAACTGTTTAGAACTTTTACAGCTGCCTGGAACTTCCGAAAAATGTATTGGAGAATCACGGGAGGTGGGAGCCATCCGTACTGCAGACACCAAGAAGCAATCAGGGCGCGTTGCACAATCAAAGTGGTGCGGGAACTTTATGGTGCTTGTGTTCAGGACCCTTGTGTTTCTGGGACCCATAGATGGCTGTGGGGACATGCAACAGACCACGCTTATAGAGCGCATGAAACCCACAAAAATGGTTACCTCCACTGGGCCCTTAACTTTAGAAAAGGGGGGAGTTTCAGGGAGCATGTGGAAGATCGGGGAAAATCAAAACCCATTCCTCCTGATCAGAACTGATGAGTTGATGACCGCTGTAAGCAGATGAAAACATTAGCAGGATTGCAATAACACTTGTAATGTACAAAATAAAAAAAATCCTTCCAGTAGCACCTTTAAGACCAACTAAGTTAGTTTTTGGTATGAGCTTTCGTGTGCAAGCACACTTCTTCAGATACCTGAAGAAGTGTGCTTGCACACGAAAGCTCATACCAAAAACTAACTTAGTTGGTCTTAAAGGTGCTACTGGAAGGATTTTTTTTATTTTGACTATGGCAGACCAACACGGCTACCTATCTGTACTTGTAATGTAGCAATTGCTATGGAGAAAATGGAGTGATGTAAAATATGGACTGTTGAACAGTATGCAGTTGAAAACCCATGGAGGGGAAGGTGAGAAGTCCAAAGATTTGGAGAGATCTTTAAATATAGATATGTATGGTTGTATTGTTATAATCTTATACTTGCAAAATCAAATAAAAACTATTAAAAGAAAAGAATTGATGAGTTGGTTGTGTTGAGTGCTCACAGCCCATCCCAAACAAAACGTTCAGGTTCATTGGGCCCTTAATCCAAAGTGGGGCTGAAGGGGCCACATAGGTCAGGGGGACTTGAAACCCATTCCGTGTGACCAAGGACAACAGGAAATTCACATAGGGGGTCCAAGCAACCCACCCTGAAAGCAATATTTAGGTTCATCCCTCTCTTAAACCAAAATAGGCTTTCAGGGGCCACCTGGAAGGTTGGGGCGCTCTAACACATCCCTTGGGATTGCAGGGGGATGAGATGGTTGTGCACAACCTGCCACCCTCAAAAATATGTTTGTGGTGACATTTAAAACTAGCCCGTTTGGGGTGTCCTAAAAGCACGAGGGAAAGAAGGAAGAGCACAGCCACTTTTCATTTGTGATGTAGGCTTTTTGCTCTATCCCTCTCACTGTCTGCAGCTGTTCAGGGAATTGACAAGACAGGGGATATTTTATGCACCAGACTTTTCAGACTCAGTGCGAGAAATTATGAATCTCTGGAGAAATCCCTGGGAAAAATAAGAATATTTATGAAGCGGGGAAGCATCGCCCTGGCAACCTTCTGGAGTCTCTCTGTGGCTTGAGGAGCAGATGCAGAGCTGGAGAAAACATGTTTACAAGAACACAGAGAAGCAGCTGCCCTGTTTTGACATGGGCCAGCATAGGGTGGAAAGGTCAGCTTGGATTTTAAATAGCAATGCACCTTCGTTGGGGTCAGGACCAATATATTCTTCTAGAATGTATGCAAATGTATACACGCTCTACATAGAGTACCTACATCTGGACCCTGTGAACTCATGAAACGCACTCCCTTTACAAGGAGATTCTTATTCTTTATTCTTTATTGAGTTTATTTACCGTTGTATACATAGAGGTTTCAGGGGCGTTCACAGAAAAGATCACAACATATATAACCAGAATAAAAACAGCAACCCAATAACACCCACCCCCCGAAAGGAGCCACATTTTAAAAGGGTATAGGATGTCAATCAGGTCAACCAAAGGCCTGGTTAAAGAGGAAGGTTTTTGACTGGTGCCTAAAGGTGTATAATGAAGGCGCCAGGCAAACTTCCCTGGCAAGAGTATTCCACAGACAGGGAGCCACTGCAGAGAAGGCCCCGTTCTCATGTTGCCACCCTACGGACCTCTCAAGGAGGAGGCACACCAAGGAGGGCCTCAGAAGATGATCTCAGGGTCCGGGTAGGTTTATATGGGAAGAGGAGGTCCTTGAGGTATTGCAGTCCTGAGATCACGCTGACATGCTTGGATCTCCACATCCCCAAGGCCATCTTCCCCCTTACCAGACACATTCTCCACTAACTGAACCTTCCGCACCATCTGAATTATCACAAAAGCTTTGTCTCCTTGCACATTCTCTGAGGTTTGCAAATAACTCCAACCATTTGCAGTCATCCCCACCAAACAGAACTTTATTTTTCCAATACAACACAACTTAAGTACAGGCAACTCGTCGTTTGCACGGGGGTTGCGTTCTGGGTCATCGCACAGCAGCAGTCACGCAAAAGCCCATTTTGCCCCCCCTTGTCTTCTGGGGCTGAAAACGACGTGTGGGTTACACATGCACGTCAATCTATCGCTCACACGATGGTTCCCACCTGCATAAGAAAAAATCCTTGTTTTGTATGGAGTCAGCAGGGATAGAAGGTGCCTTCATGGAGGGAATCAAATCAATTTATTCTAGTCAAAGAGCCAAACTGATTATTAACAACAACTTAACTGATACATTCGAGATTTCTAAGGGTACGAGACAAGGCTGCCCCCTGTCACCGCTTCTTTTCATAATGATATTGGAAGTAATTGCAAATAAGATAAGGGAAACACCAGAGATACGAGGAATTAGAATTGGGGCGAAAGAATTCAAACTGAAAGCATACGCGGATGACTTGGTAATCTCACTGGAGGACCCAAAACAAAGTATGGACAAGGTCCTGGTACTTCTAGAGGAATTTGGGAGAGTAGCGGGCTTCAAGCTAAATAAAACTAAAACTAAAATGATGGTAAAGAACATGGGGGAAGACCTAAGGAGGCAGTTAGAACTCAAATCAGGAGTTAAAGAAGTAAAAAAAGTAAAATACCTAGGAGTGCGGCTTACAATGAAAAACATAAATTTAATGGCTGATAACTACATAAATACCTGGAAGGATATCCAAAAGGAATTAGACATCTGGAACAGGATAAAACTCTCCTGCTCAGGTAGAATGGCAGCAATCAAGATGTGCATACTGCCGAAACTATTATTCTTATTCCAAAACGCCCCGGTGATCAGAGGAAGTGCAATATTCCAAAACTGGCAAAAAATTCTCTCCAAATTTATATGGCAAGGTAAAAGACCGAGAATCAGATTTAAATTGCTAACAGATAAAAAAGACAAGAGGATTCTCGGCCCCAAATTTGAGACTGTACTATGAAGCCTCGTGCCTTTGCTGGCTAAGAGAATGGATCATTTTGAAAAATACAGATCTGCTAGACCTAGAAGGATTTGACTTAAGATTTGGTTGGCATGCTTATCTCTGGCAGAATAAGGAAAAGGTGCATAAAGGCTTCTTGAATCATATTATCAGAGGAACATTGTTAGAAATATGGGAAAGGAACAAGAAACTATTGGGGGGGGGAACTCCCTGGTGGTTATCGCCTATAGATATGTTGACTATTAAAAAAACAAATATGGAAGGTGAGAGATGGACCTATGAAGACCTCCTAGAAAGATCAGAAAGAGGATGGAAAATTAGACCATATGAAGAGCTAAAAAGTAAATTATCAGGTTGGCTGCAGTACCATCAAATTAATGCCTTATGGAAGGATGATAAAAAGATCGGAATGAACGGAAAAAAATCCAAGTTCCAGGTAGAAATAATAGAAGGTAAAACCAAATTACTATCTAAAATGTACAATCAGCTATTAGAATGGGACATCAAGGACGAGGAGGTTAAGGATGTCATGACAAAATGGGCAATAGACCTCAGATACAATTTGGATTTTAACAAATGGACGAGGCTGTGGACTAAAGGAATGAATTTTACAGCTTGCACCACCCTTAGAGAAAATATGGAAAAGATGATGTACCGTTGGTACATCACCCCTGTGAAACTGCAAAAAATGTATAAGACTGGAGATAATAGGTGTTGGAAGTGTAAAACCAAAGAAGGAAGCTTCTTCCATATGTGGTGGAAGTGTGAAGAAATCAAAAAAATTTGGGAATCAATATACAATGAACAGAAAAAAATACTTAAATACACCTTCGTTAAAAAACCCGAAGCTTTTCTTCTGGGAATGATTGGAGACGAGATTAAAAAAGAGGATCACATAATGTTTCAATACGCAATCGTAGCTGCCAGGATCTTGTTAGCAAAAAATTGGAAAACCCCAAATATCCCGACTGTTAAAGATTGGCAAACTAAATTATTTGAATATATGGATTTGGCAAAAATGACACAGAATATTAGACAGCGAAAAGGTACAAAGTTTATTGACGATTGGACTAAATTTATAACATATATGGAATCAAATTCTAGAGATATAAAAATCACAGTAGGTTTGATATAACCCTTGCGATGTTCAGATGACATAAAATGAAAACTGCAGAACAGAATTACTATTTCACATAACCCAAAACCGAGGTGGAGGGAAGTCAACTATTATTTCTGTTAACTGATGTTTGCCTTCTAAGTGTGCTTATATTTTCTGTTTCTTTTTTCATTGGTGTGTTTTGTTCAATTCTTTTTTTCTTTGTTGTTGTTGTTGTTGTTTGGCATAGAAAATTAATAAAAAGGGAAAAAAAGAAAACAAAAATTCCTTGTTAAAATACTGAATTTCATAACGTAAGTTATGTCCTGCTTATCTCCCATACAGCCGTAACATATAATGCATCTCTAACAGCAACAGCTTGGAAGGAAAAGGAGGGGGAGAGGAATCAATGATGATTATTTAAATTACATCTTTAAATATTCCCTCATTGCGAGAAGTGAGGTTACAGGGAACCAGACAGAAAGCCTTCTCGGTAGTGGCGCCCGCCCTGTGGAACACCCTCCCTTCAGATGTGAGGGAAATAAGTAGCTATCTTATCTTTAAAAGACATCTGAAGGCAGCCCTGTTTAGGGAAGTTTTTAATATTTAACGCTGTATTGTTTTTAACACTCGATTGGAAGCTGCCCAGAGTGGCTGGGGAAACTCAGCCAGAAGGGCGGGGTATAAATAATAAATTATTATTATTATTATTATTATTATTATTATTATTATTATTATTAACAATGTATAAATAAGGCATCTTTTCTATCTACAATGATGTCCCTATGTTGAGCTTTCTACCTGAACAATCTTCCACATTTTCTACGCTAACATCCTTCTCAATATTTCTTCTTCTCTAGTAGGATTTCTGTTTATCACTGAAGTTTTTTTCCATGGTTCGTGGACTTCGTTCGTTCAGGCAATCGGGGAATCGTAGAGTTGGAAGGGCCTGGATGGTAATCTAGTCCAAGCGCCTGCAATGGAAGAATCTTAACTAAAGCATTCATGACAGGTGGCTGTCCAACACTCCAAGGAAGGAGAGTCCACAATCTTCCGAGGTGAGGGAGTCCGTTCCACTGTCAAACATCTCTTACTGTTGGAAAGTTCTTCCTGACATTTAGTCAGAATCTCCTGCCTTGGAACTTGAATCCATTGGATCTGATCCTACCTTCCAGAGCAGGAGAAAACAAGCTTGCTCCATCTTCCATGGGACAGACTTTTAGATATTTAAGGTGCTCTTTCACATCTCCTCTCAGTTTCCTCTTTTCTAGGCTTAACATACCCAACTCCCTCAACTGTTCCTCATAAGGCTTGGTTTCCAGACCCTTGATCGTCTTGGTCACCCTTCTCTGCACATACAATCTTCTTAAATTGTGGTGCCCAGAACTGGACACAGTATTCCATGTGTCTGCTGACCAACGCTAAGTAGATTGGTACTATTCAGCCTTGGTCAGACCACACCTAGAATATTGTGTCCAGTTCTGGGCACCACAATTTAAGAAAGCCTCTCCTCCTTACAGAGGGGAGGAGTTGTGAATGGGAGCCGTTTCCCGTGTCGGCAGGGGGCGTTCCGGCCCCTGCCCAGCTGGCCCGGCTGCCACGTCCCGCCCCCAGGTAGCCAACCAGTCAGGTGGAGGCTTGGGGGTGGGGTTTAGCCGCTCAAATGCGGCCGCAGCAATGCTTCCCTTTCACTGCACTGCTGGTTTTCGTCAGATCACCCACCTGCCATAGCTTGGTTCTTGACCTTGCTATGGACCTGTGGTTGGTCGCCTTGGTTGCCCAACTGGCTAATTGGCACCAGCCACTTGGTTTTTCGCCTACCTCGTAGCAAATCGTCAGAACTTTTTGGGTATTGGCGGTTAGGCATTGGAATATGTTTGTGTATTGGAGGGCAGGGTGTGGCCATCGCCTACCTCTGCACTTTATGGGTATTCCGGTAAAGGAATCTGGCGGTCGTGGATCCTGTCCAACGCCTTTGTGGTGGCTTCTCCTTGTGCCCTCCATCTTTCCCAACATCAGGGTCTTTCCCTGGGAGTCTTCTCTTCTCATGCGGTGGCCAAAGTCTTGGAGCCTCAGCTTCACGATCTGTCCTTCCAGTGAGCACTCAGGGCCGATTTCTTTAAGAATGGATAGGATATATGAATGGAGATATATATATATAAAATTTGTTTTTTTTTAACATATCATTTACAACCATCACATATCATAACTTCTTAGCTTATACATTGTTTTAGACTTCCGTCAACACCTCTGATGATTTTCTGTTCTTTATCACTTATTCTGCATTTCTTAATATATCTATTACTCTTAATTATCATCAACTAATAATTCTGGTAGTCTTTCTTGCAATAGTTCATATAGTTCTCCTTACAAAACTTCTTGCAGTCCTACTAGCGTACTGTGTTCATTACTATTACTTTTTCAAATAGTTCATATAATTTACTCCGATCTTCTAAGAATCTCTGGTTCCCGTAGGTTTCGAATCCTTCCAGTTAATTTATCCAATTCTGCATAGTCCATCAATTTCAATCCGCCATTCTTCTTTCCTTGGTAGCTCTTCTTGCTTCCATTTTTGTGCCAATAATAGCTTGAGCTGAGATTCCAGCCTGGCAAGGGGGGTGGACTAGATGACCCCCGGGATCCCTTCCAGACGCTCCCATGCTTCTAGTGAGGGGTCCCCTGCTCCTTGGGGCCTTCTTCGCCCCTGCCAGCTGCTCCTCCTGCTTCCGGCCTGGGGGGGCGCAGCTCAAGGGGGTCTCCCAAATGGGGCATGGGGGGGGAGCTCCTGCCTTGTTGGAGGAGAGAGCGGTGTTCCGCTTGTGCTCGGCTTGCGAAGGGTTAAAAGGCACAGAGCTGTGTTTCTAGAGAGGACAGGAAGTAGAGGCGGGGGGGGCAAGGTCCTCCCGAGCAAAAGCCCCTCCCTCGCCATTCCCGCCTGCAAGCGGAGGGGCTGCTTCGGTCTCCCTCTCTCTCTTGCAAGAGCTGCCTGGGGGTGAGTCTCGCCTCCCTCTCCCTCCGGGTGCAAGGGGGAGAAGGGGCTGCAGGGGAGGATGCCTGGGGGGCTGGCCAGATCGGGGAGGGGGCAGACATTCCCCGCCAGGGGGGGCCAGGGCTCTGCCCCGCTCTTCTTGCTGGCCCCGTGGGGGAGGGGGGAGGGGGTCTTGGAGGGGGGAGCCTGCAGAGAGAGCCCTGGAGTCTCGATCAAGAGTTGAGGAGGAGGAGGAGGAGGAAGGGTCTTCTTCCTCTTGCCCAGCATCGCTACTGTGTCTTTTCTCCTGGCAGATCAAGGAGACAGCAGAAACCGCTACATTTTTAGCCGGGCGATTAGAGCCAGATCTCTCATGGTTGGATCGCTTTTCTAACGTAGCTCGGCTTTTTTCTTTCTTTAATCAGTTTGGTCGTTTATACTGATGTACTTTGTATACCAAACCATACAAAAATATATAGCAAACTATATCTGGTCTAGGGAACTATGCCCCACAAATAACCCAGAGATGCATTTTCAATAAAAGCACACATTCTGCTCATGTAAAAACACCAGGCAGGTTTGGAGTACATTGTCAGGAGCAGGGCTAGGCAAACTGAGGCCCGGGGGCCGGATGCGGCCCAATCGCCTTCTAAATCCGGCCCGGGGACGGTCCAGGAATCGGTGTGCTTTTCCATGAGTAGAATACAGTGGTACCTTGGATTAAGTACTTAATTCGTTCTGGAGGTCCATTCTTAACCTGAAACTGTTCTTAACCTGAGGTACCACATTAGCTAATAATAATAATGGGGCCTCCCGCTGCTGCCGTGCCGCCAGAGCACAATTTCTGTTCTCATCCTGAAGCAAAGTTCTTAACCCGAGGTACTATTTCTGGGTTAGCGGAGTCTGTAACCTGAAGCATATGTAACCTGAAGCGTATGTAACCCGAGGTACCACTGTGTGTCCTTTTATTTAAAATGCATCTCTGGGTTATTTGTGGGGCATAGGGATTTGTTCCTTTTTCTCTCTCTTCAAAATATAGTCCGGCCCACCACATGGTCTGAGGGACGGTGGACTGACCCACGGCTGAAAAAGGTTGCTGACCCCTGGTCTATAGCTCTCCTTCTGGAGCCAGAGAGGATAATCACTTTCAAGGGCACCATTTAAGATGTAGAGGTTTAGCCTGAATGCTGTTTGAGCGAAGCAGATGCCTGCAAAGTTTGATTTCTGATCTTTGGAACAACGGGTGAGGAGGAATCCACTGGCTTCACGGTTGGGAGGAGAGCATTTGTGCTGTGCATAAAGGGCATGATCATTAGGGCCCAATCTGGCATTGAGATCCCCTCCTAAAACTACAGATGCCTTTGGTTAAGCAAAATAAGGTCAGTGGTATAAATTTCCCTTTCAATCCACAAGTCTCTGATCTGAGATTTCTGCCTCATTGGGGTCACATCAGCGTAAATTACCAACAGGGCCTGATGGCTGAATTGGATTAACACTGCCCTGGCTTATGACTTAGAATCATAGAATCATAGGGTTGGAAGAGACCACAAGGGCCATCGAGTCCAACCCCCTGCCAAACAGGAAACACCATCAGAGCACTCCTGACATATGGTTGTCAAGCCTCTGCTTAAAGACCTCCAAAGAAGGAGACTCCACCACACTCCTTGGCAGCAAATTCCACTGTCGAACAGCTCTTACTGTCAGGAAGTTCTTCCTAATGTTTAGGTGGAATCTTCTTTCTTGTAGTTTGGATCCATTGCTCCGTGTCCGCTTCTCTGGAGCAGCAGAAAACAACCTTTCTCCCTCCTCTATATGATATCCTTTTATATATTTGAACATGGCTATCATATCACCCCTTAACCTCCTCTTCTCCAGGCTAAACATGCCCAGCTCCCTTAGCCGTTCCTCATAAGGCATCGTTTCCAGGCCTTTGACCATTTTGGTTGCCCTCCTCTGGACACGTTCCAGTTTGTCAGTGTCCTTCTTGAACTGTGGTGCCCAGAACTGGACACAGTACTCCAGGTGAGGTCTGACCAGAGCAGAATACAGTGGCACTATTACTTCCCTTGATCTAGATGCTATACTCCTATTGATGCAGCCCAGAATTGCATTGGCTTTTTGAGCTGCCGCGTCACACTGTTGGCTCATGTCAAGTTTGTGGTCAACCAAGACTCCTAGATCCTTTTCACATGTACTGCTCTCAAGCCAGGTGTCACCCATCTTGTATTTGTGCCCCTCATTTTTTTGCCCAAGTGCAATACTTTACATTTCTCCCTGTTAAAATTCATTTTGTTTGTTTTGGCCCAGTTCTCTAATCTGTCAAGGTCGTTTTGAAGTGTGATCCTGTCCTCTGGGGTGTTAGCCACCCCTCCCAGTTTGGTGTCATCTGCAAATTTGATCAGGATGCCCTTGAGTCCATCATCCAAGTCGTTGATAAATATGTTGAATAAGACCGGGCCCAAGACAGAACCCTGTGGCACCCCACTAGAGGGCTTGAAATGGCACGTAGGGTAGTGGAGACTAAGACCCCCAGGCCCCCTTTCGCTCTTCCACGCTTTACCCCTAGATCTGCCCCAGTTGAGAATGAATGAAATCCATTGAGTATCAGCTCATCCGCTGTCCATGTTTTCAGGATCATTATGATGCAATGGTGGGAATGAAAGTCTTTAAAACAAGGATTTCTGCTGGATGCGGACCACCCGGCCGCATTCCAGGATAAAAGCTAGGTCACTTGATTGTCATGCAGTTGCATTATGGGTAATTTTTGCAGGAGCAAGAGCTTCGCATTGGTTTGAGATGGTTGTAACTGCGTCTCCTTCTGTGACGAGGGAGAAGGTGCTGTGCCACCATGTTCCTGCTCCTCTGTTCTAGCGAGGAGACTGGGAGAATCAGTGCAGCGTGGTCAGCAATATGTGAATTCCAGGCAAGCAGGGCTGCCATCTCTTCAGCAGGGGAGACTTCCTTTCACTTGTCCGAGGAGAGGAGAGGGGAACTGTTTCTCCTGCGAATCCGGTTCCCTCAGGGTCAGGTGGGACTTCTGAGATGGGGAAGCACATGGGGCCCTATTTCCAGGTTGGGCTTCTTCAAGTGCTTGTCAGAGGTTTCTTTTGCTTGCAGGGCAGATGCTTTGGGGAATCAGCTACTTGGGGTTGTAAAGATTCCTGGTATACTACTGGTATACACGGAATATTCAGAAGAGTCACTCTCTGCATCACTTCCACTATTATTAGTAATGTACTAGGGTGACCCTGCTGGGAGTACAAGATTCCCGATGGCTTTGCTCACAAGGGTCATAGGAACGTGCAAGCCCACTCACCGCAACAAGGTGTTGATCCAGCAAGTGAGAAGTACATTTTTGCTAATTTAACCGGGGACAAATACCATCAAAACACCAGAAAATTTAAAACCAATAATAATCATAATAATAATCATAATAATTTATTATTTATACCCCGCCCATCTGGCTGGGTTTCCCCATCCACTCTGGGTGGCTTCCAACAGAATATTAAAATGCAATAATCTATTAAACATTAAAAGCTTCCCTAAACAGGGCTGCCTTAAGATATCTTCTAAAAGTCTGGTAGTTGTTTCTCTCTTTGACATCTGGTGGGAGAGCATTCCACAGGGCAGGAGCCACTACAGAGAAGGCCCTATGCCTGGTTCCCTGTAACTTGGCTTCTCACAGGGAGGAAACTGCCAGAAGGACACTGGACCTCAGTGTCTGGGCAGAACGATGGGGGTGGAGACACTCCTTCAGGTATACTGGGCCGAGGCCGTTTAGGGCTTTAAAAGTCAGCATCGACACTTTGAATTGTGCTTGGAAACGTACTGCGAGCCAGTGTAGTTCTTTCAAGACCGGTGTTATGTGGTCTCGGTGGCCTAACTTCCAAATCTAACTTCCAAAGCCAGTCCGTCATTAATTTATTATGTCCCACATCCTTCGCCCATTTTATCATAACGCATTTGACCTGGTCCTCTTTGGTGTCCCATTCCAAAAGCAGATCGTTCATTTTTGACAGCTGTTTTATACTACCTTCTACTATTTCTCTCTGAAATCTTGACATTTGATAACTAAATCCTTTCTTTTCATGATTTTTAAAAGTTTCATTTAGTTGTAAATAGTGTAACCAGTCTATTACATTTTCTCTTACTTCTTCAAAGTCCTTTAATTTTAATTGGTTGTCAGTTTCAGTTAACAGCTCTTTATGACTATGAAAAATTTTATGAACTTTTGCCTTATGATACCATAGATAAGCATGCCTGGTGTTGCAGTCTTCAGGTTTGGGGACAAGATGGTGACTGGTTTTTGCCCCAAGTTCTTTCCATAAGCCCCACTGAGTTCAATGGGATCTATTCTCAGGTCTCTACTTTGCAGACCATGCCGGTCTTACGAAGAGGGGAGAGGAGTAAACAGAGGAAATTGGAACCACTGGAAATGTTTATAAATGGGGTTTCTGTTGGGAAGGGGCTGCCCCATTTGTGCTTTTCCAGGGGCAGGAGAATCCAGTGAGAGCCAGTGTGGCGCAGTGGTTAAAAGCGGTAGACTCGTAATCTGGTGAACCGGGTTCGCATCTCTGCTCCTCCACATGCAGCTGCTAGGTGACCTTGGGCTAGTCACACTTCTCTGAAGTCTCTCAGCTCCACTCACCTCACAGAGTGTTTGTTGTGGGGGAGGAAGGGAAAGGAGAATGTTAGCCGCTTTGAGACTCCTTTATGTAGTGATAAAGCGGGATATCAAATCCAAACGCTTCATCTTCTTCTCTTCTTCTTCCCTGCAGGGCCTTTGAGGCTCCCTTTGCTTCTTCCTCTCTCCCAGGACCCTGCAGCTTGTTTTGGCTCCTTGACTCTTCAGGAAGGATGAAAGAGATGGATCCTGCAAAGCTAGCGGGGATGGAAGGGGGAAGATGGACGGTTGACCTGGTCAGGTTGTCTCCTGCATCCCTCTTCACAGCCTCTGAGCGTTCCTCTCTAGGGCTCTCAGAGAGATCTGGTGAGTTCCAGGGGAGGGGAGATGGGGACATGGAGGGATGGAGCCAGAGAAGTATTGGGGCTTGCTCACCCTGGGGGTGGGGGGAGGCAGACAGGCAGGCGGAGATTGAGAAGGTGAGCACCTTTCTGGGCTCCACCACCTGCCTGCCTGCGCCTTTGTCATCTGCAGGGAATTTGAGCTAGGAATACATCACAGCTCCCCGGCCACCACGATGTATTGGCAGCTCAAAATGTCTAATACCAGTGCCGTGACCTGAATGCCCTACCAATGTCAAAAAACTTACTGCTCCATCACACAGCAGTAGAAGCAACGAACTCTGCATGAGGAAGTCCAGGAGGAGAATCGTGGGATCCTGGACGCTCTTGGTAAAGCTCCCCGTTGGATCATAAGATCAGTTTTGAAATTCCATACATACATTCCTCCCCCCCAGGAGATCCTACAATATAGCTCCCTTTCTGTTCTTCAGACATAGAATATTCTGCCAGCTTTAACTTTCCAATGATAGTTACAATTCTGTCACATGACTCTGGCAATCTTTCTTTTCTTCATGTCTTAGACCAAAAAAGTTTCTTATAAAATTGCGATGACATCTACTAAATTTATAAACTTTCCCTAAATTGTGAAGAATTTCTCTGGCAGTAAGCCATCTGCCTCAATACATTATATCATTTCAATTCTGTATAACACTGTTCTCATTCTCCTATTCCACTGTGTAAAACTTCCTATGTACATCCTAAAAATTTCTTTCTACTTTTCGATCTGCCTTTAAAAAATGTTTCTGAGAGGATAATTAAGAGTACACTGGCAAAGAGGTCAAAATGTTAATGTCAGTTTCTGAGGTAAAATGTGTCACTTTACAACTCTGCACCTGTCTTTCTGGATTATTCATGGTTTTCTGGATTTTGTGGGCCCCAAACCCATTTTCTGTGGTATTTATATGTGTGGAGGTTGCCCTGGGTTGTTTGACCCTTGAAAAACATAGCTTTTTTTATTCTAGAAAAGACACCACAAGATTCTCTGTTTAGAGTTTATACAGAACACATTACATTACTTGATATACTAAAACACGTTTGCATGTGCTTATATCTAATATATCTATATCTATTATGTATTGATTTTGATTATTTCTACATTTATTCCATTTTTTATTCAAGACAATAAGCTCAGAAATCCAAAATAATTCAACATCAAATAATGCCGCTACATTAGGTATGAAGAGGGAATTACAAGTGCTTCTATCTATATGAGACTTTACAGACTTTTTCTGAGGCACATAGCAGCATAAAACAGGCAGCAGGTGCTCTCACAGAAAACCTCTCTCTCACTCGACAGTTGAGATCAGACCTAACTGAAAAAATGGCCTTCTGGAGTGACAGTCACCCTTTCCATAGCAACTTGGAGGCAACATTCACACACAGAGTTGTTAGGGAAGTTGAGGTAATTTCTGTCAGGTTTGGGTTTCTGTTTTAGCCTCTGCCCGTTTTTTAAAGAGAAGACCAATGTTAGAGTTGGAGTGGATTTCATGATTGTGGCAACAAAAATCCGTCCTAGAAAAGAGGTCGACAAATGCTGGTCGACAAAGGCCACGACCTCTGTAGAAAGACCTCACAACTTCTGTTCTTCCTCTTTGACAAATTTTCATTAGCATTGTTCAATAATTGGGGGCTCCGTTTCTTCCTGAGGATCTAATTAGTTTCTGTCTTTGTTGTAGGTGGTGATGAATTGGAAATGAAGAATGGGGGAGACCATGACAAAATCCACACAGTGGAGAAGCCAAATCAAAATTGGGAGTATGGAGAGAGCTCCAGTCAGAGTTCCCGTTCCCACCAAAGAACTCAAAGCGGGAAGGAAGGCTATCAGTGCTCAGAATGTGGGAAGAGCTTCAGTCGGAAGGACAGTCTTACTTTGCATCAAAGAATTCATACTGGAGAGAAACCCTATCAGTGCCTGGAATGTGGAAAGAGGTTTCGTCAGAGTGGGAATCTCACTTCCCACAAAAGAATACATACAGGAGAGAAACCTTACCAGTGCTTGCAATGTGGAAAGAGCTTCAGTCACAGCACCCATCTCACTTCCCACCAAAGAATTCATACAGGAGAGAAACCCTATCAGTGCTTTGAATGTGGAAAGAGCTTCAGTCACAGTTACAGTCTCACTTCCCACCAAAGAATTCATACAGGAGAGAAACCCTATCAGTGCTTTGAATGTGGAAAGAGCTTCAGTTGGAAGGACAGTCTCACTTCCCATCAAAGAATTCATACAGAGGAGAAACCCTTTCAGTGCTTTGAATGTGGAAAGAGCTTCAGTCGAAGCTCACATCTCGCTTCCCATCAAAGAATTCACACAGGGGAGAAACCCTATCAGTGCCTTGAATGTGGAAAGAGCTTCAGTCACAGCTCCCATCTCACTTCCCACCAAAGAATTCATACAGGAGAGAAACCCTATCAGTGCTTTGAATGTGGAAAGAGCTTCAGTCACAGTTACAGTCTCACTTCCCATCAAAGAATTCATACAGAGGAGAAACCCTATCAGTGCTTGGAATGTAGGAAGAGCTTCAGTCGGAAGCACAAACTCACTTTGCATCAAAGAATTCATACTGGAGAGAAACTCCATCATTGCTTGGAATGTGGGAAGAGCTTCAGTCGGAAGGACAGTCTCACTTCGCATGAAAGAATTCATACAGGGGAGAAACCCTATCAGTGCTTTGAATGTGGAAAGAGCTTCAGTAAGAGTGCCCATCTCACTTCCCATCACACAATTCATACAGGGGAGAAACCCTATTAGTGCTCGGAATGTGAGAAGAACTTCAGTCGGAAGGACAAACTCACTTTGCATCAAAGAATTCATACAGGGGAGAAACCCTATCAATAATAATAATAATAATAATAAATTTTATTTATATCCCGCCCTCCCCAGCCGAAGCCGGGCTCAGGGCAGCTAACAACAATCAAATAATCAAACAGTAAAATAGTCATACAATCTAAAAAATATTTCATTATAAAAATTAATTAAATCAAATTGGTGGCAACCAATTAAGCAAAATTCTGTGCAGGTTGCCAGAGGAGGGAATCAGGCTGCGCCCTGACCAAAGGCCTGGCGGAACAACTCTGTCTTGCAGGCCCTGCGGAAAGATGTCAGGTCCCGCAGGGCCCTAGTCTCTTGTGACAGAGCATTCCACCAGATTGGAGCCGCAGCCGAGAAGGCCCTGGCTCTAGTTGAGGCCAGCCTAACCTCTCTGAGGCCTGAGACCTTGAGGATGTTATTATTTGCAGACCGTAGGTTTCTCTGTGGGGCATACCAGGAGAGGCAGTCCCATAGGTACGAGGGTCCTAGGCCGTATAGGGCTTTAAAGGTTAAAACCAGCACCTTAACCCTGATCCTGTACTCCACCGGGAGCCAGTGCAGCTGGTATAGTACCGGATGAATGTGATCTCGCAGCAAAGACCCCATAAGGAGTCTCGCCGTGGCATTCTGCACCCGCTGGAGTTTCTGGGTCAGTCTCAAGGGCAGCCCCACGTAGAGCGAGTTACAATAATCCAGTCTGGAGGTGACCGTCGCATGGATCACAGTGGCTAGGTCAGGGGGAGAGAGATAAGGGGCCAACTGCTTAGCTTGGTGGAGATGAAAAAATGCCGCCTTTGTTATAGCTGTAATCTGCGCCTCCATAGAGAGGGAGGTATCGAAGATTACACCCAAACTCTTAACGGACGGTGCTGGCACTAATTGCACCCCCGCAAGAGATAAGAGTTGCCCCCTCAATCCCATATCGTCCCGCCCCAGCCAGAGGACCTCTGTCTTCGAAGGATTTAACTTCAACCGGCTCCCACGTAACCATCCAGCCACAGCTTCCAGACATCTGGTCAGTGTGTCTGGGGCCGAGTCAGGATGGCCATCCATCAACAGATAGAGTTGGGTGTCATCAGCATACTGATGGCAACCCAGCCCAAAACTCCGGACAAGCTGGGCGAGGGGGCGCATAAAGATGTTAAAAAGCATCGGGGAGAGAATTGCACCATGAGGCACTCCACACACCAAGGAGTGGCGCGATGACAATTCCCCCCCAAGCGCCACCCTCTGTCCCCGACCAGAGAGAAACGAGCGCAGCCATTGAAAGACTGTGCCCTGGATCCCCACGTCGGCAAGGCGGTGGTCCAGGAGTTCGTGATCTACCATGTCAAAGGCTGCTGACAGATCTAGAAGAATCAGCAGCCCCGACCCGCCTCGATCCAGCTGCCTACGGAGATCATCTGTTAGGGCGACCAGAGCTGTCTCGGTCCCATGACCAGCGCGGAAGCTGGACTGGAATGGGTCCAAAGCAGATGTTTCATCCAGAAACCTACCAAGCTGTTCAGCAACCGCTCTTGGAACCGCTATCAGTGCTTTGACTGTGGAAAGAGCTTCAGTCACAGCACCCATCTCACTTCCCATCAAAGAATCCATACAGGGGAGAAACCCTATCACTGCTTGGAGTGTGGGAAGAGCTTCAAAAAGAGGGCAGGTCTCATCCGCCATCAAATAATTCATACAGTGGCACCTCAGGTTAAAAACTTAATTCGTTCTGGAGGTCCATTCTTAACCTGAAACTGTTCTTAAGCTGAAGCACCACTTTAGCTAATGGGGCTTCCTGCTGCTGCCTCACGATTTCTGTTCTCACTCTGAAGCAAAGTTCTTAACCCGAGGTACTATTTCTGGGTTAGTGGAGTCTGTAACCTGAAGTGTGTGTAACTTGAGGTACCACTGTACAGGGCATGAAGTGTATAAGAAATGTGGAAAGATTTTCTCTTCCAAGAGGCGTCTAGCTTCCCATGAAGAAATTCATGTGATTGAGCTGGTGGTTGCTGAAGAACTCCAGGCATGCCTGGAGGATGGGGACCATTTGGATCCATTCCAATTGGGAATCAGGCCTCATATTGGGACTGAAACTGTATTGGTTGTGCTGGTCCATGATCTCCGGCGCACTAAGGACAAAGGTGAAAGCTGCTTCCTGCTTCTGCCGGAGCTCTCAGTGGCCTTTGATACAATTGACCACGACATCCTTCTGCACCGTCTAGAGGAGCTGGGAGCTGAGGGTTATACAGTGGTTCCCCTCCTTCCTCCTGGGCCGTGTTCAGAAAGTGGTGGTGGGGGATTAGTGTACAGACCCCTGGGCTCTCACTTGTGGGGTGCCTCATGGGGTTTGGGCTGGGTGTTCATCAGTATGCGGATGATACCCAGCTCTAACTCTTTTAAATCGGAACCAGTGAAAGCGGTGAAGGTCCTGTGTGAGTGTCTGGAGGCGGTTGGAGGATGGATGGCAGGTGACTGATTGAGGTTGAATCATGACAAGACAGAAGTGCTGTTCTTGGGTGACGGGGCGGGCTGGTGTTGAGGACTCACTTAGACCACTGCAACACATTCTATGTGGGGCTACCTTTGAAGGTGACCTGGAAAGTACAACTAATCCAGAATGTGGTTGCTAGACTGGTGACTGGGAGTAGCTGCCAAGACCACATAACACCGGTCCTGAAAGACCTACATTGGCTCCCAGTACGTTTCTGGCCACAATTCAAAGTGTTGGGGTTCACCTTTAAAGCCCTTAACAGCCTTGGCCCAGTATACCAGAAGGAGTGTCTCCACCCCCATCCTTCTGTCTGCACACTGAGGTCCAACTCCCAGGATCTTATGCTGTCTCCCTCACTGCAGGAAGTGAAGATACAGGGCCTTCTCGGTAGTGGCACCCGCCCTGTGGAATGCCCTCCTACCAGATGTCAAAGAAATAAACAACTGTCTGACTTTGAGAAGACATCTCAAGGGAGCCCTGTTTAGAGAAGCTTTTAATATCTGATGAATTATTGTATTTTAATATTTTGCTGGAAGTCACCCAGAGTGGTTGGAGAAACCCAGCCAGACGGACGGTGTATAAATAAATTATTGTTATTGTTTTAACGACTTTCCCATGCAATATGGGAATCCACATCCATCTGAAGTTCAGGAGCAGTTGGAAAATCCCCAGATTCTGGGCATCTACATTTGGGGCCATCTGGTAGAAAAAGGGGAACTGGGTTTTTTCATGAAGAGTCGGAACAGTGTATCCACAAAGTTCAGGAGCAGTTGGACAATCCCCAGATTCTGGGCATCTACATTTGGGGCCATCTGGTAGAAAAGGGGAACTGGGTTTTTTCATGAAGAGTCGGAACAGTGTATCCATAACTTGCCCAGGAAGCAAAGGAAGAGGTGAGTGCTTTGCTGTGGTTCCAGGACAAATCTCAGACAGTTGACCAACTACAGTCCCACACACACGCACAGAAAGAACAAGACAAAATGCTGACCGTGTAGAACGGGAGGAGGTCTTCCAGGAATGCCTCCAAACTCTCAATATTTTGTGGGACTGAATCACATCCCAGAATACTAGACTAGGGACTCGGCTACATTACTCAAAAAACTGTGTTTTGAATGCATTGTAAACAAGCAACATGGTTTTTTAAAGCAGTGGTGGGGTGGCATAGGGCATTTGACACCAATGTTGAGTGCACCTGCTTCCAGGTTCCATCCCACCCTCACCTTTGGGAGAGTCCAAAAAGGAAAGAATGAAAAGCCCATGGCAGAGGCACAACTCCGTATTAACACCAAAGCAGCCATAACTGTGGGATTTTGTAGATGCTTGACACAGGTGACATATGTCTAGAAATATCAGCTTCAGCATCTTAAAGAACAGCCAACAGGTTATTCCTCTTCCTGGCTCCCGGTGGAGTACAAGGTCAGATTTCAGATGCTGGTTTTGACCTTTAAAGACCTTCATGGCCTAGGACCCTCGTACCTATAGGACCGCCTCTTCCGGTATGGCCCATGGAGGACCGTAAAGTCCATAAATAGCAACACCCTAAAGGTCCCGGGCCCAAAGGAAGTTACATTAGCCTCAACCAGAGCCAGGGCTTTTTAAACACTGGCTTTGGCCTGGTGAGACCAGGGCCCTGCAGGATCTGATTTCTTTCCACAGGGCCTGTAAGACAGAGTTGTTCTGCCTGGCCTTTGGCTTGGAGTCAATTTGATTCCCTCCCTCTCTTTCTTTTTTCCTTTCTCCTCCTGTGATGAGGCTGCATTTTAAAGTTTTAATGTTGTATTTTATTTATTTATTTATTTTTTAATAGATATTTATTGAAGATTTTCCATTTTAGTAAATTAAAAAGCCAAAAAGAAAAAAGAAAAAGAAAAATTAAAAACATATACAATTTACAATCCTTATTTTTCAGTAACATATTTCCCTGACTTCCCCACACCTCCCCTTCTTATAGTCCAATTCAAATTGTTAGTTCAACAAGTTCTTATCCCCAATTTTTTAACCTTTTTATGTTTAATTCATTATAAAAAACCAATTTTACCTTATAAACATCAAAATTTATACATTAGTACTCATTCTTAAATCCCTTTTCTAAAGTCGACCCAAATTCCCTTGCATGAATTCCCCATTTTTCATACAATTAACAAAACAGAATAAAAATAAAAAGATGAATTATAATTATACACCCTTTGGATCCCCAAACCCCATCCCATCCCCTTTCCCGGTTTCAATCCCCAACAAGTGTCCATCAGTCTTAATCTACTATCAGCCTGGGGATCTCACGTCCGAGGCTCTTAATTGTCTCTCAGTTCCTCTCTGCCGGTTTTTTTGATAGTCCTTAATGTTAAACACCAGATCTCAGAGATGCTCTAGCCCGATGAGGACAATGTTTCTTCCAGCCAGACCTCCATGTTTAAAAGTGGAGCCCAAATCTTGTTTCTTACTCCTTTCAAATCCAAATGTCCCCAAAGCTCCCACTTTCACCTTAATCAAATTTGTAATCCTTGGGTCTTCAGATCTCCACATAGAGAGATCTCTCCATTCTTCAATCACCAATTCAGACCAGATTTTCATCATCCAGTTCTTATTTTCCTTTATAACCATCATGTCAGGCCTCTGGCTCTCCTTTGCCATCTGCAACATTATATCTCCTCCTTCCTTTTCCTCAAAAACAACATGTGTCTCTTTCTCCACACTCTCAAAGTTCTCAAAGTTCTCCTCTTGTCCAGCTGCTTGGGCTTCCTGGATCAAATCCTTATCAAATTCAATGAACTTATTTACTGTGAAGTCCAGAGTTGCAACGTTGGTAGCCAAAACATCAATTTGGCCTTGTAACTTTCCCAAGAGAAAGAAAACTCTGTCCAATTTAGCTTGAGTTTTGCCTCCTTCAGCCATTCTTGTAATGTCCCAAAACCCCCTCTAGAGGGATTTTGGTTACTTAGTATTCATTCCAGTTCAAATCCACCAATCAAGTTAATTTGTGTCAGTTCTTCCTTGTTTTCAACAAAGTATAACCCAATTGTAACAAATATAACCAGCAGAGACAATAGAAAACAAAGTTCGCTTTTTCCATCTTGACAGCTAATTTGACAGCTGTCAAACTCTTCAATATCTCTCCAACAGGCTCTCTCACGGATTACTCCCGGGTCAGGGGAGGTGGCACCTCAGCTCCGAAAATTAGCTCTTATCCTCCAGTAAAATTGCTTAAACTGCCAAATAGCGCAATTAATATCTTTTAGCCAATAAAAGGGAAAAAATCCTCTCGACTTTAGTTAGCTAGTCCTTGCTTTAGATTATTTACAAGACGGGGAGACGGACTTCCTGTTTGCATCTTCCCCGATCGTGCCTAATTCAAAAAAATTTTTTTCTTTAGAAATCCAATTTCCGTAGTACTCACAGGTTGCTGCTTTAAAGTCCAATTGTTCACAAGAAGAAGTCAGCGCTCTCCGGCCATGGCATGCGGCTTCACTCCGCAGGAGAAGCAGTAGACTCTCAGCACCGCGCCACTCACCCCGTCCCCCGTTCCGAAGCCTTTAAAAAGGCTCCTTCACGGGTCGGGGGGCGCAAATGGTGCCCGCCGAGTCACCAGGTTCACAGGCTACCTCGCCTGTGATTTTTAAGGGTCCCCGCGTCGCCGCAGCGGCAAGACCCGAATCCTGCGGAGCCAATTCCCTCCGGAGCTCGGAGGGAGTCCGCCATTAGCCGTTGGCGCTAACCCGGAAGTCCCTTAATGTTGTATTTTAATCTTGTTTTTAAGTTGTATTCATTCAACTTGTTTTTATTATTGCTTCTTAGCTGCCCTGAGCCCGGCCTTGGCTGGGGAGGGCAGGGTATAAATAAAATTAATTGTTGTTGTTGTTGTTGTTGTTGTTGTTGTTGTTGTTGTTAAAGAGCACCACATAATCAAGTAAATCAGGATGAATGCTGAATCAGCAGGGTCTCTGGAGAAGCCTTGAATCAGGTGGAGAGCATTTTTTTTTTATTGACTGATTCATTGACTGAATCAGAAGCAGAATGTCATCTCACGTTTCTCTCAAAAATGGGGTCCATTCTAGTGGACTCAAAGGAGAACTTTGGACAAATCCTGCGAGTTTTCATGAGAAGTAAAGGAAAGGGGAAGTGGGAAGAGTGATGTTGTGTCAGGCGTGAAGAGTGAACCTATGGCAACCGATAGGCGAAAGTTGCCATGAGTGTGCCAAGAAAAACAAACATAAAGTCCAGTACGCTTCCCTTGCGCAGCTTTGCTGACTGTTTGTGCTGATCCAAAAGTCCTCTGCCTCCCTGGCTGTTAGCAGAGCGATCGCAGCAGATAGAAGCAATTGCAGCGTGTGAGTGAATAATTCAGAACAGACACAAAGCGTTCCTTATCTTCTCTAGCCTTTAATCAAGTAGAATAACATCGTAAATTAAACCTGGCGAAAACTCGCCCATTCTCCCTTTCGGTAGCGTTCCCGAAAGCAGACTGAAACAGACTGAAACCCTCAGAGTCAAACCACTCCTACAAGAGTTTCTAACCACGCCTCAGGAAAGAGACGTCACACTGAACTCCTTAACCCTGTGAGTTCTGAAACCAATAACACTCCTCTCCCTTTGGTAACATCACAGATAAGAATTAACAAGCAGTTGATCTATTTATAGTCCTTTTATTACAGCATCATGTTGCAAGCAGAAATACACAGCTATCTGCAAGGAGGGCAGTTGGCTGCTCTAAATCCTCTTTCCGACTTCCGTAGCATTTTAGGTGCCAATGGGAAGTTCCTCCCTCCCTCTGACTTCTTTGCTCTCTGATATGTTCAGACCTCCGAGTCTGTGGTGAGGGGGGGTTCCCCACATTCCCAAGTGACATCTCAACTAGCTGCCCCCTCCTTTTGGGTTCCCTTGTCATTGTCTCGTACCTGGGCAACTCCTCCCTCAGCTGTTCAGCTTCTGTCTCTCTCTCTGCTTCTGAACGCGCTGTGGACTGTCAGACTTGCATTCGACTGAGCTTCTCTTTTGGTTGAGTCTGTGATTAACAACCTGAGCCTTTGATGAGGTTCCAAGCACGTTCCCCCATTGTGCAAAATATCCAGCACGCTGGGAAGGAGCCGAGATACTATGAGCTACATTGCTAAGAGCGTTTTATTTCTGACTACGCAGACAGAAAAGAAATATACATGCTCTCTCTGTGAAAGCAGAGAGCAACTGAACAACAAAGGAACAGGAAACCAGCAAACATTACATCCATCTCCTGTCTTCTGTGAGACTTCCAACAGTATGGAATCTCTGGAATGCATTCCCCAGTTCCTCATCCTTAGACTATTCCCTGACATGTTGTGATCATCTGGGTTGCCCTTTTTTTTATTTTGATGCCGTCAATCACGGTATCCTTCTGAACTGACATAGTGAGATGGGTGTCAGAGGCACCATATTACAGTGGTTCTGTTCATATCTTCAATGTCATGTCCAGAAAGTAGCGCTCGATGACTGCTCTTCACCCCCACCCCGGCATTTGTGCTATGGAGTTCTGCAAGGTACTATTCTCTCCCCAGCGCTATTTAAGATCTATACGCTATATAAAATCTATATGAAGTCATGGGTGCAGTCCAGAGGAGTTTTGGAGGAAGGGGCCACCAGTATGCCGATAACACACAGGGACATGGGTGGCACTGTGACCTACTGAGCTTCTTGGGCTTGCTGGTTGGAAGGTTGGCGGTTTGAATCCATGTGACAGTGGCAAGCTCCCATTGGTCTATCCCAGCGCCTGCCAACCTAGCAGTTTGATGTTGTTGTTTTTTAAAAAAATTGATTAAAATAAATATACAACATACAACAAAAAGCAATACAAGATTCACATGCCAAAATTATGTGGAATCTCCTGACTTCCCCCCATCTCTTCCATGGGTCCTAGTGTTTATATTTACATCTGCATATCTAAACTGTCCAAATTTTGTCTTTCCCAATTCTCCATACTTTCCATTAATTTACAAGTGTGGTTAAAATCCTGCTAATGTTTTTAACCTGCTTACAATTGTCTTGCTTTCTGAGCTTCCCAGTTAATTTTGCCATTTCAGCATAGTCCATCAACTTGGTTTGCCATTCTTCTCTGGTCAGGGTTGTTTCCTCCTTCCATCTCTGGGCTAGTAGCATCCGTGCGGCTGTTGTCGCATACATAAACTATCTTTTCTGCTCCTTTGGTATCTCGGTACCTGTAATTCCTAATAAGAAGGATTCTGGTTTTTTAAACAAATGTTGTTTTAAACATTTTTTCCAATTCTTTATATATCATCTCCCATATTTTTTTAGTTACTTTACACATCCACCACATATGATAAAAGGTACCTTCTTTTTCTTTACACTTCCAGCAGGTATTTGAACTCGTTCGATTTGGAGCCAAATACCACCAGTGCATCATTTTCATATAATTTTATGTCAGTGAACAACGTGCCATAAATTTCAAATCTGTTTTCCATAACCTCTCCCAATCTGCCATTTGTATATTGTGTCCCAAGTCCCAAGCTCTGGCTTCCATCACGGTGTCCCATTGTGCCAGAAGTGGTTTAGTCATGTTGGCCACATGACCCAGAAAGTTGTCTGTGGATAAACACCTGATCCCTCAGCCTCATAGCGAGATGAGCACCACTCCCCATAGACGCATTTGACGAGACTGAACCATCCAGGGGTCTTTACATTAACACACAGCTCTATTTCTCCATAACAGGAGAGTCTGTGAAGGCTTGTGACCAGTGTCTGGATGCAGCAGTGGACTCCATAAGGTCCAATAAACTGTGTTCAAATCCTGGAAAGTCCACTTACCTTTAATGGTCAGGCGGTGTTGCGGCCAACCAAGTCCACGCCCGCAATTTGGTGCCCTGCTGGGGAGGGTTGCAGCCTGCCTGCGGATTGACCAATTGTGCCAGGCTTAGGTGCAGGCATTCCGAAGGGGGTGGCCCTACCAGCCGATAGGCATTGCTTGGCCCTGCTCCCTGGGGGGATAACTTGGGGCCTGCCCAGGCCTCCTCCCCAGGTTATTGTTGGATCTCCCACCCTCCGTCCCCTTTTTAATATGTCTTATTTTCATACTAAGACCTTCCAATGAACATTGTCAGCCGCCATATTTGGGGCCTGGTGTCGGAATTCTGCACGACTGAGCTACTCCTCCTCGGACGCTCTTCCTCATCTCCGACGGTGATTAACGACCTTGTGACTCCAAAAACTGCACAGTGGCATAAACAGAAACCTGGCAGAAATTTTTCCATTTGGCAACTTGGCCCTGGCCATTTGATTTTCGCCTTCCTCATAGCAATCCTCACATCTTTGTGAGGTTAGGCATTGGGTAAGCCTTAGTTCTGGCTGGAGGGGAGGTTATAGCCTCTCTCCGCCCTTCCTTGGTTAAGGGTATTCTGTTAAAGGGATCTGTGAGGAGTTGCTTCTGTCCGGATGCCCAGGCAGGGGCTAGGGCCATAGCACTCCTCCAACAGGGGCCCCTCGGTGGTTAACTCTACTTGATGTAGGTCATGGGGGGCCGGTGTGCATTACCCTCAGATGCACCCCCAGCAGATGGACTGGGGTGGAATAAATGGCTATACGCCATGCCGATGCCAAACCATTCACATCTGTAAACAATAGAGTTGTGGCTCATTTGGACCCAATGTTATGCTCTGGTCTTGTCTGGTTTTTCATCACTTAGGGAGTGACAGGAACACAGGAGCTTGACACACAATTTGTAGGCTCTTTGGATGATTCCCACTTCTAAAGGAGCAAGTGCGTCGTTTACGGGTACTCTTGGATACACCTTTGTCAGTAGAGACCCACGTGTCCTCTATGGCTGTTTGTGAACAGGAAAAGCCTAACCACTGGAGCATTGGAAAACGTGGAGCTGGACTACTGCAATGCACTCTTTCTGGGGCTGCCCTTGGGTCTGGTGCAGAATCTCTAGTTGGTGCAACGTGATGTGGCCAGATTGTCCTTGCGAGATTTTGGTCAAGAACATCTGGCACCACACACCCCCATTTGAAGGACTATCCACTTAAACCTATTTTCTACTTCCTGCAACTTCCATTCCTGATCCACCAGAGGACCTCTTCTCTTATTCCACGACTACTAAGCATACCCAGGAGGACCTTGTTGAACGCTTTTTGGGAAGTCCAAGTGTTGGTTTGTTTGTTTATTTATTAAATTTGTACACCGCCCTTCACCCGATGATCTCAGGGTGGTTCACAGCATAAAAATACAGGATAAGACCAAAAAGTATATAATAAAAACAAGAACAAAAACAAAAAACCTACAAAAAATCTGCTGAATCGCCTCTGTCTTTACGTGAAATTTCAGTTCCCTTTTTCACCTCTCAAATTCATCAGAATAGCCCTATCCTGTGTTAGCATCAGTGCGGGGGGGATTCTGCTAGGGCTCACGTATGATAGTTCAGGTAACTTCTAACTCTTAATCTTGGTATTTTCCACCAATCTTTGGCATTTGCATCTCACAGTTTGGAGGCAGATCTTGGGGTTTTCGCAAACATGTTTTTCTTCAGCCCCGCAGTTGCAGGTGGAGCTGCATAAAGTTTCTAGGAACTTGCAGAGGTGATACTTCTTCTACATATAATTATCAAAATGATAGTGTGTGTGGGTTTTTTGCTTCCAAAGATCACATTTGAGTCCACTAAATGTGATGTTATGGATCTGAGGCAGAAAGGTCTGGCAGATATATGCCTCCTGAGCCACCCAAGACTTGGGGGGGCTGAGATTTAGGACAGATGATAACTGCACCAGAATGAGGTTGGCTTGACTTCTCTCCACTTTGGATGTGATCCCTCTGCAGGGCTCCGTTAGTGAGAAGAAAGTTACTGCATCTTGCAAGAACCACAACAAAAGACTTCTAATTCTTTGTAAGGGAGGTGCTCGTTCCTGGGAGGAAGAAGATGGTCCTCATTCTACTGCTTCTACTGCCTTATGGGGACAGTGGGAAACTGAAGACAAAATGCCTCTTGTCTTTGGAAAGGGATGAGATAGATTCACCTAATTATTTCAGGCCAGGAGACCACCTCATCAGTGGGGTCCTCTCTGCCACAAACACTGTGTTTCATCCTCATATCTTTAGCCAATGTCCTTCCACCAGCTTTTATTGGTAAGACATTTTGTGGGGATGGAGTTCCTGGTGTTCCACTTGCTACCATTTCCATGAGATCCAACTCATCTCCAGTTACTTTCAGGGGCCTTTCTCATGATCTGTTACCTGCCTTTAAGAACATAAGGAGATCCCAATGGCAGATAAATTTGGGGGTGATTAGGCTCTCAGCGGCTACCAGTCACAATGGCTATGTTCTCCATTCACTGTCACAGGCACTATGCCTCTGGGTACCAGTAACTGAGAATCTCAAGTAGGGGAAGAGTTCTTGTGCTTCTCAGTTTTGCATGTGAGGTTGGCTGACTTGAGGATGCTGGAACAGATGAGCCTTGGGGCGGATTCTGCAGGATTTTTTTTTGAAAGAGATAGAGATGAATATTAGAGGTAGAACAGAAATATCACTTGGACAGTGTTGGCATGTATATAATTTCTCCCCCCAGGAAAGGACCCACAAAGTACTGGCAGCTCCTCTCCTTCTTGTATGCCATTCAAGCGATCAACCAGAATCAAAAGCTGTTACCCAACATCACCCTGGGCTACAGCATCCATGAGAACTTTTTTGATGGAAGGGTGACCTATGATGCTTTGCTAGACATGTTGTCAATTGGGCAGCTGAACTTTCCAAACTACAGCTGTGGTAAACAGACTAACTTACTGGCTGTTCTCGAAGGGTCCGACTCTCAAAACTCCATCCAGATTTCAAACGTGTTGGGCATCTATAAAATCCCACAGGTAGGAATGGAGAGAGGTATAATAGCATTATGATATCGGCTGTTTTATTTTCAACTACCCTCCTGTTGATCCCTAGCATCAAATTTGCCTTCTACGGCTGCCACAACCTTCAAGGAAATCACTGTTCCCACCAAAGGGTCCTTGCAATAGACCTTCCTCCTTCCTAAGATCTTCCCAATCTCATGTTGGGCTTAGAAATATTTAGGCTTTGATCTGAAATCAAACAAGATACAAATCTTCCTTCTCTTCCCAGGTCACTTATGCTTTTGTCTCTCATGTTCTGAATGATAAGAGGCATTTCCCTTTTTTCTACCGGATGGTCCCCAAAGAAGAAGCCCTGTACCCAGGGATTGTCAAGCTGCTCCAGCACTTCCGATGGACGTTGATTGGCCTCCTTGCACCAGACACCGACAATGGAGAGAGGTTCCTGAAGAGCTTGACTCCCGTGCTCATCAAGAGCAGTGTCTGTGTTGTCATCTCACTAAGCATCCAACGACCGAATACAAATGGAGTATACATGCCTCGTCTTCCATTCCGCAAGTGGAGCCAAGTGCATGTATTTGTTTACTATGCGGAATTGACTTTTTTCTTAAATGGACTACAAATCATACAACAGTTTTTTGACATATTGATGAAATCCATTTTTGGGAAAATCTTCATCACAACAGTTTTGTGGGATGTCGCCCTGGAGCTGATGTATAATGACATATCTTTCCAACACATCCATGGTATATTTTCCTTCTTCACTGAGACAAGTAAAGGGGCAAAATATGGTGATTTTCTACCCTTTTTCTTTGGTATTAAGAAGTTTTGGGAGGATGCTTTTAATTGTTTTTATTTAAAGCATGCATTCTCAGTGAAAGGCCGGACAAGATGCAGAGAGAGAGAGAAACTGGAGAGGCTTCCCCAAGATGATCTGGAAAGAATCCTCTCTCTAGACAGCTACAGGATCTACAACACTCTGCAAGCCGTGGCTCGTGCCTTAAATGCTGCATATTCATCTAGATCTAAGCAGAGGGGAACTGAGAGAATGGGACTTCAAAGGCTACAGCCATGGCAGGTATTTTCTTTCCCTTCATAGACATCACACCTGAGCATGACAATCGATTGTAGTGTTGCAGATATTAAATATTGTGCAGTTTGAAATGATTGGAAGCATAAGAACTGGAAGCATTCATTTCCTTTTGGAAATGAATTATCATCCAGGCCCATAGAAATATTATTCACTCTTTACTGGCAGAACTCTTTATAACAGAATGAGAACATCATTCTGTCCAACACAGGTTCGGGATCTCTCTCTCTGTCTCTCTTACCTTCAGGAGAGCTTCCTTTCCATATTGACTCTATTGAGTTTTGGAGCCAAAGACAAAAAGGCAACTCCCTTCAAAAAGGAGATATTGCAATCCAATACCTTCATCACATGATCTAAGTTTACAACACTCACATGCTGGCTAGCAGAGAACAGCAACCAGTTAGTTAATCTTAATCTCTTAATCTCAGCAAGAGCCCAGAGCCCTTTAGAAAAAAAAATACTATGGAAAAAACCCAAAGTTTGCAAAACACATTACCCATTTTAAACCTTCCTTAATACATATACATTTTTCATTTCTGTTTGCTATTCTTATTCTTGCCTCATTGCACAGCCCCCCGAGCAACTGCTCCCATCATGTGCCCAATTCTCCTTTCCCCGCAAGTTGGAATTGTTTTTGGCAGAGGAGATGACATTGATCAGGCTGTCTCTAGTCTCTATTCCTTTGACACCCGCTTGACTCTGTTCTGGCTCTCTGCTCCCTCCACCAAGCTCCTGCCTTTCCCTGCTGAAGCCCATATTGGAGATTTCATTCAGGTTGCCTTGAAAGGAAAAACGAACCCAATTCACTCTTTCTGAAACAATCCAAGGGGGCAGCATCCTTCAAAAACATGCTTACTAGGAGAAAATGACACAGAAATGCTGAAGAATTCTGATGAGTTTCTATTATTATTATTATTATTATTATTATTATTATTATTATTATTTAAAAAATGCTTCAGAAATGTGGAGAACTGAATTTAAGATTGGGGTTTGTGTGTGAGAGAAAACAGTATGAATCAAAAGTGACAAGATCTGTCCATTACTATTTGAGTCTGCAACCAGCCCTAAGCAAAGGGGAAGTGGATTGTCAGTATGTTTCCATTATTATTAGATAATTTTTATTAAATTTTCAATCTAACAATTCCAAATAAACATTTTACAAACTCTGAAATATCCGATGACTTCCCTTCTTCTCTTTCCATGGTTCATTTTACATCCCTGTATATTTTGCTATAACCATTCAAATCAGTTTTCTACTTTTACATCCATCAAACATTATTTATGTGGTTGAATTTATCTTAATGCTGCCACCATTTTCAGCTGTATACAGTTATTTTCCATATATTCAATAACTGCTTTCCACTCTTCTTTCAATGTATGTTCTTCTTGGTCTCTTATTCTGTATGTTAAATCTGCAAGTTCTCCATATTCTGTACACTTAAGCTGCCAATCCTCTTTAGCTGGGACCTCGCTGACTTTCCATTTCTGGGCCAGCAAAACAGGGGCCTATGCTTCCCTTTATTCTAAATGCTCTCATCTTTGCTTCTGTTCCAGCTCCACCCTTTCCTAGGAAACACCCAGTTCTACAATTCTTCCATGGACAGAGTGTATTTGGATGAGAACGGGGAGCTGGCAGCCGACTTGGACATTGTGAACTGGGTGGTGTTCCCCAATAAATCCGTCCTCAGAGTGAAGTTTGGGAGTATCGACAGACAGGGATCCCCAGATCTGAAGTGCTCCATCGACCAGGAGGCCATTGTGTGGCCCAAGTGGCTCAATCAGGTGACGGGGAGTGGGAATGATGCCTGTCATTTTGCTCTCTTTTCTGTGAGCTCTAATAAGTGCTCCCTGTTCTTTGGGCTGCTGCCCTCAGTTGCCTGTCAACTCCAGCACTGGGCTGTTGTTCCAGATAGTTCCTACAGCTCCTCTGCTCAGCTGGGTGCCAAAGGAGGCTTCCTGCTAAACTGTGTGTCTGGGGAAAGGGGGGTTCCTTGCTTTTCGGTTGTTACATGAATTTTATCGGTAGTGAATAGCTCATGGCCCATATACAGAACTTTATTTAATGGAGGTCCTTTGTTTTTTTCTGAATTTAATCATGAATAATTCATGTAATGGACAGTGATGGGAAATGCTTAGTTTCAGCAGATGACAACATACTATCCCTCAAAGAACAATTCTCATTGACGCTCTTTGTCTTTGTGCCTAGACCATTCCTACTTCCAGGTGTGTGGAAAGCTGTCGCCCTGGATCCGTCAAGGTGATTCAGGAAGGGAAGCCTCTTTGCTGTTATGAATGTCTTCCCTGTGCAGAAGGGACCATCTCCACTCAGGAAGGTGGGCGACTCCAAGGGAAAGGCTGGCCTTGGGGAAGAGAGAAGCGTTCAGTCAGGAATCTCTCAAAACCAATTCTCCCTCGGCCTGAAGCGAGATGAACGCTGCACACCATAGTTGTCTTTGACTAGACTTAACTGTCCCGGGGTCCTTAAGGAGGGAGATTGTTATGGACCTAGGGTAGATATTAGACTTCTGCACAGACCCCTGATCCTCCTTTTGGCCCTGGTATAGGGGGCTCCAAGCAGCCCAACCTGCCAGAGGCCAAGCTGGGGATCTCCAGCCCTAGAATCGGTTCCAAATTTCTTCGGGGTAGAGCTAATGTTCAGAAAAACCTAATTAAATACCTGTAGTAATCTGTGGCTGTCCCAGACTGACTTGGTCTACAACTGAATCTCTCCCAAGAGGCTAGATACTGCTCAGGGCTTGGCCGAATCGAGTCTATTAGATATTACTTACTCTCTCTCTCTCTCTTGCAGATGCAGACCATTGCAAAAAATGCCCAGAAAATCAGCATCCAAACATGAACCGAGATCAATGTGTGTTCAAGAATATCACCTTCCTAGCCTACGAAGAATCTCTGGGGGTTGTCCTACTTTCCCTTGCCCTACTGGGGTCCTTAGCCACAAGCTTTGTTTTAGGAATCTTTATTAAATACAACGAAACTCCCATAGTAAAAGCCAACAACCGGGACCTCTCCTACATCCTCCTCGTCTCCCTCCTGCTTTCCTTTTTGTCCTCCTTCCTGTTCATTGGGAGGCCAAGGAAAGGGACCTGCCTTCTCCAACAAACAGCCTTCAGCATCTTCTTCTCTGTTGCTGTTTCTTCTGTCTTGGCAAAAACCATCACTGTGGTTCTGGCCTTCCTGGCCACCAAGCCAGGGAACTCAGTGAGGAGATGGCTGGGGAAGAGTCTTGCCAACTCCATTGTCATTTCCTGTTCCTGTGTCCAAGTTGTCTTTTTTTTTTTTTTTTTTTTTTTAAAGCAATTTATTGGGTTTTACAATAAGAGTAAACATAATAAACAATATAACATTTATCTTAACATAGTTTCACATTTTCTTTGGACTTCCTCACACCTCCCGCTCCCACTTTCATCGTTATAACATTTTGTCAGCAATTTATCATCTTATTTAAATTCTTATATCCCTTCTATATTTCATAATCTTATAATTCTCAGAAGGAGCTAAATTTTCACAGTCTTACTTATTTTCTTAAAAACTTCTAAATTTAGTGGTGCTCAGTTGTTTTAGTCTAGCATCTTATTTAGCATTCACTCAAATTACAATGCTTTTGTAAATAGTTCTTAAATTTCTTCCAATCCTCCTCAATCCTCTCTTCTCCCAGGTCACGAATTCTGCCGGTCATTTCAGCCAGTTCCATGTAGTCTATCAGTTGCATCTGCCATTCTTCCAGTGTGGGTAGATCTTGAGTTTTCCAGTGTTTTGCGAGAAGTATCCTTGCTGCTGTTGTTGCATACATAAAAAATGTCTGGTCCTTCTTTGCCACCCCTTGGCCGACAATACCCAAAAGGAAAGCCTCTGGTTTCTTAGTGAAGGTATATTTAAATATCTTTTTCAATTCATTATAAATCATTTCCCAGAACGCCTTCACTTTAGGGCAAGTCCACCAGAGGTGGAAGAACGTTCCCTCGCACTCTTTACATTTCCAACACTTATTATCAGACAGGTGGTAAATTTTGGCAAGTTTGACTGGGGTCATATACCATCTATAAATCATTTTCATTACATTTTCTTTCAGAGCGTTACATGCAGTAAATTTCAATCCATTACTCCACAACCTCTCCCAGTCCTCAAACATGATATTATGCCCAATGTCCTGTGCCCACCTTATCATAGCCGATTTAACCGTTTCATCTTGTGTATTCCATTTCAACAGCAAGTTATACATCCTTGAAAATACCTTAATCTTTGGTTCTAACAATTCTGTTTCTAGTTTCGATTTCTCCACCTGGAACCCTAGTTTCTTATCATTTTTAAAAACTTCTTTAATCTGAGCGTAATGTAACCAATCTCGCACTTTGTCTTTCATTTTCTCCAAACTCTGCAATTTCCAATTGTCTCCATCCTTTTCTAGTATTTCCCAATATTTTGGCCATTTAGCCTCCATATTGGGTCTTTTTCGGGCCTTAGCTTCCAGAGGTGAAAGCCACCTTGGTGTTTTATTTTCCAGCAAGTCTTTATATTTTGTCCAGACATTAAACAGTGATTTTCTGACAATATGGTTCTTAAAGGCCTTATTTGCTTTAACCTTGTCATACCATAAATATGCATGCCAACCAAAAGCGTTGTGTCCAAGTTGTCATCTGCATGATCTGGCTGGGGATCTCGCCACCATTCCCAGACTCTGACATGCACTCCCAGCCTGGGGAGATCATCCTGCAATGCAACGAAGGGTCTGTGGCCATGTTTTATTGTGCCCTTGGCTACATGGGCTTCCTGGCAGCCATCTGCTTCACGGTGGCTTTCCTAGCCAGGAAGCTGCCTGGGGCCTTCAATGAAGCCAAGCTGATCACCTTCAGCATGCTGGTCTTCTGCAGTGTTTGGGTGTCCTTTGTGCCCACCTACCTGAGCACCAAAGGGAAATACATGGTAGCCGTTCAGGTTTTCTCCATCTTGGCCTCCAGTGCTGGGCTCCTGGGCTGCATCTTCATTCCCAAATGCTACATTATTTTGCTGAGACCTGATCTGAACACGAAGGAGCACCTGACAGCAAAAACTAAAGATAGCATCTGATTCTTAAAATACTATTTTTCAAGAAGGTAGAGAAGTGATATTCTTGAAAAATAATGTTTCAATTTAAAACATCGTTACCCTCATTTGATCATGTAGAACCAACCAACTTAGTGGAAGTAGTTATGAAATTTGGATTTGGCTGAAAATTTGTTAATACTTTGGAAGATATAGATCACATAGATCACTGGGAATTCACATTACCAAAATTTTGTAATTATTCTTGGAACGGAACAAGGATGTCCACTGTCACTCCTGTTATTTTTCCAAGTGAATCTCCAGCCCCCGGCTCTCTCACTTCCTCATTCATCGTCACCTCCTCTACGGGTGCTGCTAAGTACCCTCTGTCTTTGAGCTCTTTGCTCTCCTACTTTTAAGGCTTGCTGGGTTCTGGGACATGGTGGGTCTAGAATGGTTTCTAATGACGTGTCAGCCAGGTGTTGCTCTGGCTCTCCCATGATTTCCCAACTTTCCCCCTCATCTGCCTCTGAACTGTGACTTCCCTTTATACTTTCTTCCTCTTCCTCCTCGCTGGGAGGGTGAGGATGGAGAGGTGGTCTCCCCCATTCCTCCCTGGCCCTTGGTCATCTTGGTCACCCTCCACCCCATACCTGTCAACTCATCAATATCTTCCTTAATTTATGGTGCCCAGAACTGGACACAGTATTCCAGGTGTGGCCTGACAAAGGCAGAATAGAGTGGGACTATTACTTCCCTTGATCTGGACACTATACTTCTGTTGAAGCAGACTAAGATTTCAACATTATTTTTATTAGAATTAAAATTTGTTATCTTTTCCCCCTAATTGTATAATTAAGAAAGCACACCATTCAATGCTGTATTTTAAAATGTTGTGAGCCATGCAGGGACCTTACAGTGAGGGAGGGTCATCAATATTATTATTTAATATATTAAAAAGTTGCTGCATCCCACTGTTGACTCATGTTAAGCTTCTGGTGTAATAAGCCAGTTGTCCTATATTTAGGCCTCTGCTTATTCTCTTCAGCCTCAGCAAAGGTGTTGTTAACATTGTACACCTTCAGACCATATACACAGGGACCAAGTCCACATTTGGCCAGAATCCTACCCGCTCAACTGTCATCTCTAACCCCCACCCCCAAATAATATTTCAATTTCCCCCATGTCCCCGTTTCATTTCACTTCCTGAGAAAAATCCTCAAATGTTTCCACTGAATGTAGTAAGAAGGGAGCATACTATGGAGGGGGGAGCTCCTGGCGGACATTTCCACAGTGGTGGGAATGTTTGGGCGGTTTTTTATTAAAAATTTGATGATTTACAAAAGTGTGCAATGTCTCTCTCTCTCGTATTTCCCCCCCATGTAACATTTTTACAATTCAGTTTCATTTTTTGAGACATTAGGAAGAGAAGGGGGAAAGAGGTGAGGGGGAGATGGGGGGGTTGGGTGGCGATGTTTCTATTTTACTTACTATATGTAGGGTTTGTGTCAGTGTTGCTTGTGCAGGTTCTTTGCTGTTCACTTGTGTTCCTTTGGTGGTGAGAGAGGTTGGGGTTGGCCTAGGGTGTGGTTGTTCATTTGTGGTTGGCTGTGGTGGTCTTTGTTTTCGTGTGTATGGGGGGGGTGGGTGGGTGTTTTGGATCAGGTTAGCCATATTGATTTGTATGCTGTTGGTGGATTTCTGTCATTGTCTTGTTGGGCTGTGTGTGTGATAAAGGGGAGCCATACAGGGGTGGAGGTGTCTTCTTCTATTTGTCCCCATGTCAGTTTCAGTTTATTAGTTAATTTTTCTAGTAGGCTGTTTCCCATACTATTTGGTACCATTGGTCCATGCTTACTCTTGACAGGTCTCTCCAGCGGTGGGAATGTTGTGGAAAGCGAATGACAATGAAACAGAGGAGGAGAAGGAAAGGAAAGGAAAGGAAAGGAAAGGAAAGGAAAGGAAAGGAAAGGAAAGGAAAGGAAAGGGTGAAGGCTTGTTGCTTGGGGAGGGGGGTAGATAAAAGAGTGAAGGACAAGGCAGTTCTGGGCAGCCTGGGCAACTGTTGCTTAGGTGGACCGGAAAGCAAAGAAAATGGCCTTTGCTGCAGTTAGGCCAAAGGAGAGCAAAATAGGGAAGGGAGGGCTAGCCAGGAAGAAGAGTGGGAGCTGCCCTTGTTCCTGCATATAACCAAGAAAAATAGAGTATGCACTAGAGTTATAACTTTTAGACTTCAAAAACAAACAAACAAACAAACAAACAAACTGAAAAGGGGAATAATTCTTCTCAGTTGTGAAAAAAGGTCACCCCGAAATGTAAAGTTGGAATCACTGTATCTGTAACATTACTACTCATAAGTATTAGCACTTTTTAAAACTTTATGGAACTGTTTGGAACTTTTACAGCTGCCTGGAACTTCCGAAAACTGTATTGGAGAATCACGGGAGGCGGGAGCCATCCGTACTCCAGACACCAGGAAGCAATCAGGGTGCGTCGCGCAACCAAAGTGATACGGGAACTTTATGGTCCTTGTGTTCAGGATCCTTGTGTTTCTGGGACCCATAGATGGCTGTGGGGACATGCAACAGACCACGCTTATAGAGAGCATGAAACCCACAAAAATGGTTACCTCCATTGGGCCCTTAAGTTTAGAAAAGGGGGGAGTTTCAGGGAGCCTGTGGAAGATCGGGGGAAATCAAAACCCATTCCTCCTGATCAGAACTGATGAGTTGATGACCACTGTAAGCAGATGAAAACATTAGCAGGATTGCAATAACACTTGTATTGTAGCAATTGCTATGGAGAAAATGGAGTGATGTAAAATATGGACTATTGAACAGTATGCAATTGAAAACCCATGGAGGGGAAGGTGAGAAGTCTAAAGATTTAGAGAGATCTTTAAATATAGATCTGTATGGCTGTATTGTTATAATCTTATACTTGTAAAATCAAATAAAAATGATTAAAAGAAAAGAATTGATGAGCTGGTTTTGTTGAGTGCTCTATCCCTCTCACCGTCTGCAGCTGTTTAGGGAATTGACAAGACAGGGGATATTTTATGCACCAGACTTTTCTGACTCAGTGCGAGAAATTATGAATCTCTGGAGAAATCCCTGGAGAAATCCCCGGGAAAAATAAGAATATTTATGAGGCGGGAAGCATCGCCCTGGCAACCTTCTGGAGTCTCTCTGTGGCTTGAGGAGCAGATGCAGAGCTGGAGAAAACATGTTTGCAAGAACACAAGAAGCAGCTGCCCTGTTTTGACATGGGCCAGCATAGGGTGGAAAGGTCAGCTTGGACTTTAAATGGCAATGCACCTTCGTTGGGGTCAGGACCAATATATTATTTTAGGAAGTGTGCAAATATATACACGCTCTACATAGAGTACCTACATCTGAGCCCTGTGAACTCATGAAACCCATTCCCTTTACAAGAAGATTCTTATTCTTATTATTTTTTATTTACTGAGTTTATATACTGTTGTATACATAGAGGTTTCAGGGGAGTTCACAGAAAAGATCACAACATATATAACCAGAATAAAAACAGCAACCCAATAACACCCACCCCCCGAAAGGAGCCACATTTTAAAAGGGTATAGGATGTCAATCAGGTCAACCAAAGGCCTGGTTAAAGAGGAAGGTTTTTGCCCGGTGCCTAAAGGGGTATAATGAAGGCACCAGGGAAACTTCCCTGGCAAGAGCATTCCACAGACAGGGAGCCACTGCAGAGAAGGCCCCGCTCTCGTGTTGCTGCCCTACGGACCTCTTGAGGAGGAGGCACACGAAGGAGGGCCTCAGAAGATGATCTCAGGGTCCGGGTAGGTTTATATGGGAAGAGGCGGCCCTTGAGGTATTGCAGTCCTGAGATCACGATGACATGCTTGGATCTTCACATCCCCAAGGCCATCTTCCCCCTTACCAGACACATTCTCCACTAACTGAACCTTCTGGACCATCTGAATTATCACAAAAGCTTTGTCTCCTTGTGCATTCTCTGAGGTTTACAAAGAACTCTAAGCACTAATAATAATAATAATAATAATAATAATAATAATAATTTATTATAAAAACCCCGCCCATCTGGCTGAGTTTCCCCAGCCACTCTTGGCGGCTTCGAATCAAATGTTAAAAACAATACAGCATTAAATATTAAAAACGTCCCTAAACAGGGCTGCCTTCAGATGTCTTTTAAAGATAAGATAGCTACTTATTTCCTTCACATCTCATGGGAGGGCGTTCCACAGGGCGGGCGCCACTACCGAGAAGGCCCTCTGTCTGGTTCCCTGTAACCTCACTTCTCGCAATGAGGGAACCGCCAGAAGGCCCTCAGCGCTGGATTTCAGTGTCCGGGCTGAACGATGGGGGTGGAAACGCTCCTTCAGGTATACAGGACCAAGGCCATTTAGGGCTTTAAAGGTCAGCACCAACACTTTGAATTGTGCTCGGAAACGTACTGGGAGCCAATGCAGATCTCTCAGTGTTATGTGGTCACGGTGGCCACTCCCAGTCACCAGTCTAGCTGCCACTATCTGGATTAATCGCAGTTTCCGGGTCACCTTCAAAGGTAGCCCCACATAGAGCGCAGTCATCCCCACCAAACAGAACTTTATTTCTGCAATACAACACAACTTTAATACAGGCAACTTGCCGTTTGCACAGGGGTTGCATTCTGGGTCATTGCACAGCAGCAGTAGCGCAAAAGCCCATTTCGCCCCCCCCCCGTCTTCTGGGGCCGAAAACGACGTGTGGGTTGTACATGCATGTCAATCTATCGCTCGCACGATGGTTCCCACCTGCATAAGAAAAAATCCTTGCTAAAATACAGAATTTTATAACGTAAGTTATGACCTGCTTATCTCCCATACAGCCATAACATATAATGCATCTCTGACAGCAACAGCTTGGAAGGAAAATGAGGGGGAGGGGAATCAATGATGAAGTATTTAAAGTACATTTTTAAAAAACGATGTATAAGTAAGGCATCTTTTCTATCTACACTGATGTCCCTATGATGAGCTTTCTACCTGAACAATCTTCCACATTTTCTACGCTAACATCCTTCTGAAGATTTCTTCTTCTCTAGTAGGATTTCTGTTTATCACTGAAACTTTTTTCCATCCTTCGTGGGCTTAGTTCATTCAGGGAATCGTAGAGTCGGAAGGGTCTGGATGGTAATCTAGTCCAAACCCCTGCAATGGGAGAATCTTAACTAAAGCATTCATGACAGGTGGCTGTCCAATACTCCAAGGAAGGAGAGTCCACAATCTTCTGAGGTGAGGGAGTCTGTTCCACTGTCAAACAGCTCTTACGGTCGGAAAGTTCTTCCTGCCATTTACTCAGAATCTCCTTCCTTGGAACTTGAATCCATTGGATCTCATCCTACCTTCCAGAGCAGGAGAAAACAAGCTTGCTCCATCTTCCATGGGACAGACTTTTAGATATTTGAAGGTGCTCTATCACATCTCCTCCCAGTTTCCTCTTTTCCAGGCTACACATACCCAACTCCTTCAACCGTTCCTGAGACTTGTTTCCAGACCCTTGACCACTATTAACTGCTGGAGTCATGTTGTGTGGGGGAGAGACACCGCATCCTGACACTTTCATCAAGGTTCCTCCTGAGTAAGCTTAGTAGCCCTGGAATAAGAGAAGAGGTCCTCTTGTGGATCAGGAATGGAAGTTGCAGGAAGCAGAAAATAGTATTAAGTGGATAGTTCCTCCAAATGGGGGGCTGTGGTGCCAGGTGTTCTTGACCAAAAGCTCGCAAGAACAATCTGGCCACATCGTTTTGCACCCACAAGATTCTGGACCAGACCCAAGGGCAGCCCCAGAAAGAGTGCATTGCAGTAGTCCAGCTCCACGTTTTCCAGTGCTCCAGGGGTCAGGCTATTCCTGTTCACAAACAGCCCTAGAGGACACGTGGGTCTCTAGTGACAAAGGCGTATCCAAGAGTAGCCCCAAACTATGCATTTGCTACACAGGCTTAGGATCCAAGGCCATTATTGTGAAAATGAATTAATTGTAAGTAAAGAACCCTTTTTCTGTACCAGTCGGAATCCTGAGTATTTTATTTTACCTTTTTAGTCATGCTAATGTGTGAATGAGACTGATTTTGAGCGGTGCCATGGCTGGCACAACCAAAGAAGTTGCCCTGTGCCGTAGAACATATGAGTGGGCCTCCCTGCCTCCACCTAGCCGCCAGGTAGGAGAACAAAAGCCAGAGTTGTCTGAGTGAGTGGAGCTGGAAGCAGGATGGAAGTTGGACGCACAAAGACATACATGCTCTGTGCTGGATTCAAAGCAGTGACTAATGCAGTGCTGATGCTCCGTGGAGTATTAACGCGGTGAAGCCCTGCTATCTATGCTCAGGTTGCATGTACACTGGGACCTCGGGTTAAGAGCTTAATTCGTTCTGTAGGTCCATTTTTCATCTGAAACTGTTCTTAACCTGAGACACCTGGGAGCCAGTGTGGTGACACCTAATGGAGCCAGTGTGGTGTAGTGGTTAAGAGCAGTAGTCTCCTAATCTGGTGAACCGGGTTCGCATCTCCGCTCCTCCACATGCAGCTGCTGGGTGACCTTGGGCTAGTCACACTTCTCTGAAGTCTCTCAGCCCCACTCACCTCGCAGAGTGTTTGTTGTGGGGGAGGAAGGGAAAGGAGAATGTTAGCCGCTTTGAGACTCCTTAGGGTAGTGATAAAGCGGGATATCAAACCCAAACTCTTCTTCTTCTTCTCCCACTGCTGCCGCCACGCCACCGTGTTGTTGTTGTTTAGTTGTTTAGGACTCTTCTTGACCCCATGGACCAGAGCATGCCAGGCACTCCTGTCTTCCACTGCCCCCCGCAGTTTGCTCAAGCTCATGCTGGTAGCTTCGAGAACACTGTCCCACCATCTCGTCCTCTGTCGTCCCCTTCTCCTTGTGCCCTCCATCTTTCCCAACATCAGGGTCTTTTCCAGGGAGTCTTCTCTTCTCATGAGGTGGCCAAAGTCTTGGAGCCTCAGCTTCAGGATCTGTCCTTCCAGTGAGCCCTTAAGGCTGATTTCCTTCAGAATGGAGAGGTTTGATCTTCTTGCAGTCCATGGGACTCTCAAGAGTCTCCTCCAGCACCATTATTCAAAAGCATAAATTTTTCGGCAATCAGCCTTCTTTATGGTCCAGTTCTCACTTCCAAAAATCACTACTGGGAAAAGCATAGCTTTAACTATACGGACCTTTGTTGCCAAGGTGATGTCTCTGCTTTTTAAGATGCTGTCTAGGTTTGTCGCTGCCGCTGCCATACCTCCAGGCGATTTCTGTTCTCATCCTGAAGCAAAGTTCTTAACAGGAGGTAATATTTCTGGGTTAGCGGCTCCTCCTGGGCTCCTGCCTTGGGGGAGGAAAGAGCGGTGCTCCGCTTGTGCTCGGCTTGCCAAGGGTTAAAAGGCACAGAGCTGGGTTTCTAGAGAGGACAGGAAGTGGAGGCGTGGGGGGGGCAAGGTCCTCCCGAGCAAAAGCCCCTCCCTCGCCATTCCCGCCTGCAAGCGGAGGGGCTGCTTCCGTCCCCCTCTCTCTCTTGCAAGAGCTGCCTGGGGGTGAGTCTCGCCTCCCTCTCCCTCCGGGTGCAATGGGGAGAAGGGGCTGCAGGGTGGATGCCTGGGGGGCTGGTCAGATGGGGGGGGGCAGACATTCCCCAAAGCCAAGCCAGGGAGGGGGTCTTGGAGGGGGCCAGGGCTCTGCCCCGCTCTTCTTGCTTGGCTCCGTGGGGGAGGGGGGAGGGGGTCTTGGAGGGGGGAGCCTGCAGAGAGAGCCCTGGAGTCTCGATCAAGAGCGGAGGAGGAGGAGGAGGAGGAAGGGTCTTCTTCCTCTTGGCCAGCATCGCTACTGTGTCTTTTCTCCTGGCAGATCAAGGAGACCAGGAGACAGCAGAAACCGCTACATTTGTAGCAGGGCGATTGGAGCCAGATCTCTTATGATTGGATCGCTTTTCTAACGTAGCTCAGCTGTTTTCTTTCTTTAATCAGTTTGGTCATTTATACGGATGTCAGCCTCCAGGACGTACTTTGTATACCAAACTATATACCAAACTATATCTGGTCTAGGGAACTATGCCCCACACATAACCCAGAGATGCATTTTCAAGAAAAGCACACATTCTGCTCATGTAAAAACACCAGGCAGGTTTGGAGTACATTGTCAGGAGCAGGGCTAGGCAAACTGAGGCCCGGGGGCTGGATGCGGCCCAATCGCCTTCTAAATCCGGCCCGCGGACGGTCCAGGAATCAGCGTGGTTTTTCCATGAGTAGAATACAGTGGTACTTCGGGTGAAGTACTAAATTCGTTCCGGAGGTCCATTCTTAACCTGAAACTGTTCTTAACCTGAGGTACCACCTTAGCTAATAATAATAATGTGGCCTCCCTCTGGTGCCGTGCCGCCAGAGCACAATTTCTGTTCTCATCCTGAAGCAAAGTTCTTAACCCGAGGTACTATTTCTGGGTTAGCGGAGTCTGTAACCTGAAGCGTATGTAACCCGAGGTACCACTGTATGTCCTTTTATTTAAAATGCATTACTAGGTTATTTGTGGGACATACGGATTTGTTCATTTTTTTCTTTCTTCAAAATATAGTCCGGCTCACCACATGGTCTGAGGGACGGTGGACTGACCCACGGCTGAAAAAGGTTGCTGACCCCTGGTCTATAGCTCTCCTTCTGGAGCCAGAGAGGATAGTCACTTTCAAGGGCACCATTTAAGATGTAGAGGTTTAGCCTGAATGCTGTTTGAGCCAAGCAGATGCCTGCAAAGTTTGATTTCTGATCTTTGGAACAACGGGTGAGGAGGAATCCACTGGCTTCACGGTAGGGAGACCATTTGTACTGTGCATAAATGGCATGATCATTAGGGCCCAATCTGGCATTGAGATCCCCTCCTAAAACTACAGATGCCTTTGGTTAAGCAAAATAAGGTCAGTGGTATAAATTTCCCTTTCAATCCACAAGTCTCTGATCTGAGATTTCTGCCTCATTGGGGTCACATCAGCGTAAATTACCAACAGAGCCTGGTGGCTGAATTGGATTAACACTGCCCTGGCTTATGACTTAGAATCATAGAATCATAGAGTTGGAAGAGACCACAAGGGCCATCGAGTCCAACCCCCTGCCAAGCAGGAAACACCATCAGAGCACTCCTGACATATGGTTGTCAATGGAAAAATTAGATATCAAAAAGACCACAGATTTTTTGAGGACTGGGGGAAATTTACGGAGTATTTGGAAAACACATGTGAGGATGGTACAACGCTAGTGTGTTTCAAAGAAGCTTTGTGAAAAAATAGGGAATATTGCCAGAAGGTAAATAAGAACAGAAATATAAAATACAATGGAAATATTGTAACAAAGGAATGCGAGGATAAGATTCGAACTACGAATGATTGGCAGAGAAGTTGTGGGAGGTCCAAATAAGACAAACTATGTGATATGTAAATGGACATGTTTTTAATGGAAAACCTTAATAAAAAGTTTAAAACTGACATATGGTTGTCAAGCCTCTGCTTAAAGACCTCCAAAGAAGAAGACTCCACCACACTCCTTGGCAGCAAATTCCACTGTCGAACAGCTCTTACTGTCAGGAAGTTCTTCCTAATGTTTAGGTGGAATCTTCTTTCTTGTAGTTTGGATCCATTGCTCCGTGTCCGCTTCTCTGGAGCAGCAGAAAACAACCTTTCTCCCTCCTCTATGCGACATCCTTTTATATATTTGAACATGGCTATCATATCAACCCTTAACCTCCTCTTCTCCAGGCTAAACATGCCCAGCTCCCTTAGCCGTTCCTCATAAGGCATCGTTTCCAGGCCTTTGACCATTTTGGTTGCCCTCCTCTGGACACGTTCCAGTTTGTCAGTGTCCTTCTTGAACTGTGGTGCCCAGAACTGGACACAGTACTCCAGGTGAGGTCTGACCAGAGCAGAATACAGTGGCACTATTACTTCCCTTGATCTAGATGCTATACTCCTATTGATGCAGCCCAGAATTGCATTGGCTTTTTTAGCTGCTGCGTCACACTGTTGGCTCATGTCAAGTTTATGGTCAACCAAGACTCCTAGATCCTTTTCACATGTACTGCTCTCAAGCCAGGTGTCACCCATCTTGTATTTGTGCCCCTCATTTTTTTGCCCAAGTGCAATACTTTACATTTCTCCCTGTTAAAATTCATTTTGTTTGTTTTGGCCCAGTTCTCTAATCTGTCAAGGTCGTTTTGAAGTGTGATCCTGTCCTCTGGGGTGTTAGCCACCCCTCCCAGTTTGGTGTCATCTGCAAATTTGATCAGGATGCCCTTGAGTCCATCATCCAAGTCGTTGATAAATATGTTGAATAAGACCGGGCCCAAGACAGAACCCTGTGGCACCCCACTAGAGGGCTTGAAATGGCACGTAGGGTAGTGGAGACTAAGACCCCCAGGCCCCCTTTCGCTCTTCCACGCTTTACCCCTAGATCTGCCCCAGTTGAGAATGAATGAAATCCATTGAGTATCAGCTCATCCGCTGTCCATGTTTTCAGGATCATTATGATGCAATGGTGGGAATGAAAGTCTTTAAAACAAGGATTTCTGCTGGATGCGGACCACCCGGCCGCATTCCAGGATAAAAGCTAGGTCACTTGATTGTCAGTCAGTTGCATTGTGGGTAATTTTTGCTGGAGCAAGGGCTTCACATTGGTTTGAGATGGTTGTAATTGCGTCTCCTTCTGTGACGAGGGAGAAGGTGCTGTGCCATCATGTTCCTGCTCCTCTGTTCTAGCGAGGAGACTGGGAGAATCAGTGCAGCGTGGTCAGCAGTATGTGAATTCCAGGCAAGCAGGGCTGCCATCTCTTCAGCAGGGGAGACTTCCTTTCACTTGTCCGAGGAGAGGAGAGGGGAACTGTTTCTCCTGCGAATCCGGTTCCCTCAGGGCCAGGTGGGACTTCTGAGATGGGGAAGCACATGGGGCCCTATTTCCAGGTTGGGCTTCTTCAAGTGCTTGTCAGAGGTTTCTTTTGCTTGCAGGGCAGATGCTTTGGGGAATCAGCTACTTGGGGTTGTAAAGATTCCTGGTATACTACTGGTATACAAGGAATATTCAGAAAAGTCACTCTCTGCATTACTTCCACTATTATTAGTAAAGTACTAGGGCGATCCTGTTGGGATTACAAGATTCCCGATGGCTTCGCTCACAAGGGTCATAGGAACGTGCAAGCCCACTCACCACAACAAGGTGTTGATCCAGCAAGTGAGAAGTACATTTTTGCTAATTTAACCGGGGACAAATACCATCAAAACACCAGAAAATTTAAAACCAATAATAATCATAATAATAATCATAATAATTTATTATTTATACCCCGCCCATCTGGCTGGGTTTCCCCATCCACTCTGGGTGGCTTCCAACAGAATATTAAAATGCAATAATCTATTAAACATTAAAAGCTTCCCTAAACAGGGCTGCCTTAAGATATCTTCTAAAAGTCTGGTAGTTGTTTCTCTCTTTGACATCTGGTGGGAGAGCATTCCACAGGGCAGGAGCCACTACCGAGAAGGCCCTATGCCTGGTTCCCTGTAACTTGGCTTCTCACAGGGAGGGAACTGCCAGAAGGACACTGGACCTCAGTGTCTGGGCAGAACGATGGGGGTGGAGACGCTCCCTCAGGTATACTGGGCCGAGGCCGTTTAGGGCTTTAAAAGTCAGCATCGACACTTTGAATTGTGCTTGGAAACGTACTGCGAGCCAGTGTAGGTCTTTCAAGACCGGTGTTATGTGGTCTCGGTGGCCTAACTTCCAAATCTAACTTCCAAAGCCTTTGCCAGTCCGTCATTAATTTATTATGTCCCACATCCTTCGCCCATTTTATCATAACACATTTGACCTGGTCCTCTTTAGTGTCCCATTCCAAAAGCAGATCATTCATTTTTGACAGCTGTTTTATACTACCTTCTACTATTTCTCTCTGAAATCTTGACATTTGATAACTAAATGCTTTCTTTTCATGATTTTTAAAAGTTTCATTTAGTTGTAAATAGTGTAACCAGTCTATTACATTTTCTCTTACTTCTTCAAAGTCCTTTAATTTTAATTGGTTGTCAGTTTCAGTTAACAGCTCTTTATGACTATGAAAACTTTTATGAACTTTTGCCTTATGATACCATAGATAAGCATGCCTGGTGTTGCAGTCTTCAGGTTTGGGGACAAGATAGTGACTGGTTTTTGCCCCAAGTTCTTTCCATAAGCCCCACTGAGTTCAATGGGATCTATTCTCAGGTCTCTACTGTGCAGACCATGCCGGTCTTACGAAGAGGGGAGAGGAGTAAACAGAGGAAATTGGAACCACTGGGAATGTTTATAAATGGGGTTTCTGTTGGGAAGGGGCTGCCCCATTTGTGCTTTTCCAGGGGAGGAGAATCCAGTGAGAGCCAGTGTGGCGCAGTGGTTAAGAGCAGTAGACTCGTAATCTGGTGAACCGGGTTCGCATCTCCGCTCCTCCACATGCAGCTGCTGGGTGACCTTGGGCTAGTCACACTTCTCTGAAGTCTCGGAGCCCCACTCACCTCCCAGAGTGTTTGTTGTGGGGGAGGAAGGGAAAGGAGAATGTTAGCCGCTTTGAGACTCCTTTATGTAGTGATAAAGCGGGATATCAAATCCAAACGCTTCATCTTCTTCTCTTCTTCTTCCCTGCAGGGCCTTTGAGGCTCCCTTTGCTTCTTCCTCTCTCCCAGGACCCTGCAGCTTGTTTTGGCTCCTTGACTCTTCAGGAAGGATGAAAGAGATGGATCCTGCAAAGCTAGCGGGGATGGAAGGGGGAAGATGGACGGTTGACCTGGTCAGGTTGTCTCCTGCATCCCTCCTCACAACCTCTGAGCGTTCCTCTCTAGGGCTCTCAGAGAGATCTGGTGAGTTCCAGGGGAGGGGAGATGGGGACATGGAGGGATGGAGCCAGAGAGGTATTGGGGCTTGCTCACCCTGGGGGTGGGGGGAGGCAGACAGGCAGGCGGAGATTGAGAAGGTGAGCACCTTTCTGGGCTCCACCACCTGCCTGCCTGCGCCTTTGTCATCTGCAGGGAATTTGAGCTAGGAATACATCACAGCTCCCCGGCCACCACGATGTATTGGCAGCTCAAAATGTCTAATACCAGTGCCGTGACCTGAATGCCCTACCAATGTCAAAAAACTTACTGCTCCATCACACAGCAGTAGAAGCAACGAACTCTGCATGAGGAAGTCAAGGAGGAGAATCGTGGGATCCTGGACGCTCTTGGTAAAGCTCCCCGTTGGATCATAAGATCCGTTTTGAAATTCCATACATACATTTCCCCCCCCCCAGGAGATCCTACAATATAGCTCAGTTTCTGTTCTTCAGACATAGAATATTCTGCCAGCTTTAACTTTCCAATGATAGTTACAATTCTGTCACATGACTCTGGCAGTCTTTCTTTTCTTCATGTCTTAGACCAAAAAAGTTTCTTATTAAATTGCGATGACATCTTCTAAATTTATAAACTTTCCCTAAATTGTGAAGAATTTCTCTGGCAGTAAGACATCTGCCTCAATACATTGTATCATTTCAAATCTGTATAACACTGTTCTCATTCTCCTATTCCACTGTGTAAAACATCCTATGTGCATCCTAAAAAATTCAATCTACTTTTCAATCTGCCTTTAAAAACTGTTTCTGAGAGGATAATTAAGAGTACACTGGCAAAGAGGTCAAAATGTTAATGTCAGTTTCTGAGGTAAAACATGTCACTTTACAACTCTGCACCTGTCTTTCTGGATTATTCATGGTTTTCTGGATTTTGTGGGCCCCAAACCCATTTTCTGTGGTATTTATATGTGTGGAGGTTGCCCTGGGTTGCTTGACCCTTGAAAAACATAGCTTTTTTTTATTCTAGAAAAGACACCACAAGATTCTCTGTTTAGAGTTTATACAGAACACATTACATTACTTGATATACTAAAACACGTTTGCATGTGCTTATATCTAAGATATCTATATCTATTATGTATTGATTTTGATTATTTCTACATTTATTCCATTTTTTATTCAAGACAATAAGCTCAGAAATCCAAAATAATTCAACATCAAATAATGCTGCTACATTAGGTATGAAGAAGGAATTACAAGTGCTTCTATCTATATGAGACTTTACAGACTTTTTCTGAGGCACATAGCAGCATAAAACAGGCAGCAGGTGCTCTCACAGAAAACCTCTCTCTCACTCGACAGTTGAGACCAGACCTAACTGAAAAAACGGCCTTCTGGAGTGACAGTCACCCTTTCCATAGCACCTTGGAGGCAACATTCACACACAGAGTTGTTAGGGAAGTTGAGGTAATTTCTGTCCGGTTTGGGTTTCTGTTTTAGCCTCTGCCCGTTTTTTAAAGAGAAGACCAATGTTAGAGTTGGAGTGGATTTCATGATTGTGGCAACAAAAATCCATCCTAGAAAAGAGGTCGACAAATGCTGGTCGACAAAGGCCACGGCCTCTGTAGAAAGACCTCACATCTTCTGTTCTTCCTCTTTGACAAATTTTCATTAGCATTGTTCAATAATTGGGGGCTCCGTTTCTTCCTGAGGATCTAATTAGTTTCTGTCTTTGTTGTAGGTGGTGATGAATTGGAAATGAAGAATGGGGGAGACCATGACAAAATCCACACAGTGGAGAAGCCAAATCAAAATTGGGAGTATGGAGAGAGCTCCAGTCAGAGTTCCCGTTCCCACCAAAGAACTCAAAGCGGGAAGAAAGGCTATCAGTGCTCAGAATGTGGGAAGAGCTTCAGTCGGAAGGGCAGTCTTACTTTGCATCAAAGAATTCATACTGGAGAGAAACCCTATCAGTGCTTGGAATGTGGAAAGTGGTTTCGTCAGAGTGGGTATCTCACTTCCCACAAAAGAATACATACAGGAGAGAAACCTTACCAGTGCTTGGAATGTGGAAAGAGCTTCAGTCACAGCACCAATCTCACTTCCCACCAAAGAATTCATACAGGAGAGAAACCCTATCAGTGCTTTGAATGTGGAAAGAGCTTCAGTCATAGTTACAGTCTCACTTCCCACCAAAGAATTCATACAGGAGAGAAACCCTATCAGTGCTTTGAATGTGGAAAGAGCTTCAGTCGGAACGACAGTCTCACTTCCCACCAAAGAATTCATACAGGGGAGAAACCCTTTCAGTGCTTTGAATGTGGAGAGAGCTTCAGTCACAGTTACAGTCTCACTTCCCATCAAAGAATTCATACAGAGGAGAAACCCTATCAGTGCTTGGAATGTAGGAAGAGCTTCAGTCGAAAGGACAGCCTCACTTTGCATCAAAGAATTCATACAGGGGAGAAACCCTATCAGTGCTTTGAATGTGGAAAGAGCTTCAGTCAGAGCACCCATCTCACTTCCCATCAAAGAATTCATACTGAAGAGAAACCCTTTCAGTGCTTTGAATGTGGAGAGAGCTTCAGTCACAGTTACAGTCTCACTTCCCATCAAAGAATTCATACAGAGGAGAAACCCTATCAGTGCTTGGAATATAGGAAGAGTTTCAGTTGGAAGGACAAAGTCACTTTGCATCAAAGAATTCATACTGGAGAGAAACCCCATCAGTGCTTGGAATGTGGGAAGAGCTTCAGTCAGAGAACCCATCTCACTTCCCATCAAAGAATTCATACAGGGGAGAAACCCTATCCGTGCTCAGAATGTGGGAAGAGCTTCAGTCGGAAGGACAGTCTCACTTCTCATCAAAGAATTCATACTGGAGAGAAACCCTATCAGTGCTTGGAATGTGGAAAGAGCTTCAGTAAGAGCACCCATCTCACTTCCCACCAAAGAATTCATACAGGGGAGAAACCCTATCAGTGCTTTGAATGTGGAGAGAGCTTCAGTGAGAGCGCCCATCTCACTTCCCATCACAGAATTCATACAGGGGAGAAACCCTATCAGTGCTCGGAATGTGAGAAGAACTTCAGTCGGAAGGACAAACTCACTTTGCATCAAAGAATTCATACTGGTGAGAAACCCTATCAGTGCTTGGAATGTGGAAAGAGTTTCAGTCAGAGCACCCATCTCACTTCCCATCAAAGAATCCATACAGGGAAGAAACCTTATCAGTGCTTTGAATGTGGAAAGAACTTCAGAAGGAAGGCAGGTCTCATCCACCATCAAAGAACTCATACAGTGGCACCTCAGGTTACGAACTTAATTCATTCTGGAGGTCCGTTCTTAACTTGAAACTGTTCTTAACCTGAAGCACCAATTTAGCTAATGGGGCCTCCCGCTGCTGCCACGTTGCTGCCTCACGATTTCTTTTCCCACCCTGAAGCAAAGTTCTTAACCCGAGGTATTATTTCTGGGTTAGTGGAGTCTGTAACCTGAAGCGTCTGTAACCTGAGGTACCACCGTACAGGGCATGAAGTGTCTAGAAATGTGGAAACAGCTTCTCTTCCAAGAGGCGTCTAGCTTCCCATGAAGAAATTCATGTGATTGAGCAGGTGGTTGCTGAAGAACTCCATGCATGCCTGGAGGATGGGGACCATTTGGATCCCTTCCAATGGGGAATCAGGCCTCATATTGGGACTGAAACTGCCTTGGTTGTGCTGGTCGATGATCTCCGGCGTGCTAGGAACAAAGGTGAAAGGTGTTTCCTGGTTCTGCTGGAGCTCTCAGTGGCCTTTGATACCATCGACCACGACATCCTTCTGCACCGTCTAGCGGAGCTGGGAGCTGAGGGTTATACAGTGGTTCCACTCCTTCCTCCTGTGCCGTGTTCAGAAAGTGGGGGGGGGGGGAATGTGTGTTCAAACCCCTGGGCTCTCACTTGTGGGGTGCCTCAGGCTTCTGTCCTCTCCCCCATGCTTTTCAACATCTACATGCAGCCGCTGGGAAAGATAATCAGGGAGTTTGGGCTGGGTGTTCATCAGTATGCACATGATACCCAGCTCTAACTCTCTTTTAAATCAGAACCAGTGAAAGTGCTGAAGGTCTTGTGTGAGTGTCTGGAGGCCGTTGGAGATAGATGGCAGGAAACTGATTGAGGTTGAATCCTGACAAGACAAGTGCTGTTCTTGGGTGACAGGGGGCGAGCTGGTGTTGAGGACTCGCTTGGACTACTGCAACACATTCTATATGGGGTTATCTTTGAAGAGAGCACATAACACCGGTCTTGAAAGACCTACATTGGCTCCCAGTACGTTTCTGGACAGAATTCAAATTGTTGGTGCTCACCTTTAAAGCCCTTAACAGCCTCGGCCCAGTATATCTAAAGGAGTGTCTCCACCCCCATCCTCCTGTCTGCACACTGAGGTCCAACTCCCAGGGTCTTCTGCTGGCTCCCTCACTGTGAGAAGTGAAATTACAGGGCCTTCTCGGTAGTGGCACCCGCCCTGTGGAATGCCCTCCTACCAGATGTCAAAGAAATAAACAACTGTCTGACTTTGAGAAGACATCTCAGGGGAGCCCTGTTTAGGGAAGCTTTTAATATGTGATGAATTATTGTATTTTAATATTTTGCTGGAAGCCACCCAGAGTGGTTGGAGAAACCCAGCCAGATGGATGGGGTATAAATAAACTATTGCTATTGTTATTGTTTTAAGCACTTTCCCATGCAATATGGGAATCCACATCCATCTGAAATTCAGGAGCAGTTGGACAATCCCCAGATTCTGGGGATCTACTTTTGGGGCCATCTTGTAGAAAAAGGGGAACTGGGTTTTATCATGAATAGTAGGAACAGTGTATCCATAACTTGCCCAGGACACAAAGGGAGAGGTGAGTGCTTTGCTGTGGTTCCAGGACAAATCTCAGACAGTTGACCAACTACAGCCCCCAACACACGCACACAAAGAACAAGACAAAATGCTGGCCGTGTAGAACGGGAGGAGGTCTTCCAGAATGCCTCCAGACTCTCAATATTTTGTGGGACTGAATCACATCCCAGAATATTAGACTAGGGACTCAGCTACATTACTCAAAAAACTGTGTTTTGAATGCATTGTAAACAAGCAACATGGTTTTTTAAAGCAGTGGTGGGGTGGCATAGGACATTTGACACCAGTGTTGAGTGCTCCTGCTTCCAGGTTCCATCCCACCCTCACCTTTGGGAGAGTCCAAAAAGGAAAGAAAGGAAAGCCCATGGCAGAGGCACAACTCCATCTTAACACCTAACCAGCCATACCTGTGGGATTTTGTAGATGCTTGACACAGGTGACGTATGCCTAGAAATATCAGCTTCAGCATCTTCAAGAACAGCCAACAGGTTATTCCTCTTCCCACAGTCATAGTTTGGAATGTCTGCGTGCCCAGTAGAGAGCAGGTCTAGCAGGGCATCAGAAGTCATCCTTGCATTAGAATAATGGTCATAGATGACATAGCTGAGGGTGACATTGGGTAAGAGCCTGGGGTCCTGATTGATTTGGCAGCCAGGAAGGACAGGATATTCCAGAATTTCCCATGATAGCCACTGGAATTAAAAAGTGCCCTACATTGAATGAAAACGTTTCTAATTCTTTCTGCATCTAAACTCTCAGCTGTTTCCAGCACAGAAAATAAAACGAGTCCACCCTGAGATGCTTAACTACCTTTCATTAGCGACCGACCTGTAGGAGAGAGGAAAGGCCCATCAGCCTCACTGAAGGTGGACTGACACCATAGTGAAACTGACCACAACTTTCACCATCATGAACATTTCATGAGATTGCGTTTCAGCTGTGTTTACAGTCAGCGGCATTATTTACCCCCTTGTAGGTTTGGGTTTTTAAATGCCACTTTGCAAAATCATAACATTCTCAAATGCAGCATACTCATTTTCAGTCAGGACTTCAGCATCAGCTTCAACTGAGAAGCACCTAAGTTCATGGTCCTGGCATATGGGGGCAACTGGAACCTATGAAATCAGAGTGTGCCTCCAGACAGTCAATATTTTGCAGGAAGGATTCAAGCAGTTGGTCCCTTACCTTTCCCGCCCCGCCCTGGCCACAGTGATCCATGTGACGGCCACCTCCAAGCTTGACTACTGTAATTCGCTCTATGCGGGGCTGCCCTTGAAGCTGTTCCAGAAACTCCAGCGGCTGCAGAATGCTGCAGTGAGGCTCCTCACGGGGTCTCTGCCATGGGAGCATATTCACCCAGTGCTTTTCCAGCTGCACTGGCTCCCGGTGGAGTACAGGGTCGGATTTAAGGTGCTGCTTTTGACCTTTAAAGCCCTTCACGGCCTAGGACCCTCGTACCTACGGGACCGCCTCTCCCGGTATGCCCCACGGAGGACCTTAAGGTCCATAAATAGCAACACCCTAGAGGTCCTGGGCCCTAAGGAAGTTAGATTAGGCTCAACCAGAGCCAGGGCTTTTTCAACACTGGCTCTGGCCTGGTGGAAAGCTCTGTCTCATGAGACCAGGGCCCTGCAGGATCTGATTTCTTTCTCCTGGGCCTGTAATACAGAGTTGTTCCGCCTGGCCTTTGGCTTGGAGTCAATTTGATTCCCTCCCCCTCTTTTCCCCCCCTTTCTCCTCCTGTGATGAGGCTGCATTTTAACGTTTTAATGTTGTATTTTAATCTTGTTTTTAAGTTGTATTCATTCAACTTGTTTATATTATTGCTTGTTAGCCGCCCTGAGCCCGGCCTTGGCTGGGGAAGGCGGGGTAGAAATAAATTATTATTATTATTATTATTATTATTATTATTATTATTATTATTTTAAAAAGGACCACATAATCAAGTAAATCAGGATGAATGCTGAATCAGCAGGGTGTCTGGAGAAGCCTTGAATCAGGTGGAGAGCATTATTGTTTGTTTGGTTGAATTATTCATTGACTGAATCAGAAGCAGAATGTCACCTCACGTTCCTCTCAAAAATGGGGTCCATTTTAGTGGACCCAAAGGAGAACTTTGGACAAATCCCTTGAGTTTTCATGAGAAGTAAAGGTAAGGGGAAGGGGGAAGAGTGATGTTGTGTCAGGCGTGGAGAGTTGTCTGCTCTAAATCCTCCTTCCGACTTCCGTAGCATTTTAGGTGCCAATGGGAAGTTCCTCCCTCCCTCTGACTTCTTTGCTCTCTGTTATGTTCAGACCTCCGAGTCTGTGGTGAGGGGGGTTCCCCACACTCTCAAGTGACATCTGAACTAGCTGCCCCCTCCTTTCGGGTTCCCTTGTCATTATCTCGTACCTGGGCAACTCCTCCCTCAGCTGTTCAGCTTCTGTCTCTCTTTGAACACACTGAACACACTGTGGACTGTCGGACTTGTGTTCGACCGAGCGACTCTTCCGGTCGAGTCTGTGATTAACGACCCAAGCCTTTGATGAGGCTCCAAGCACGTTTCCCCATTATGCAGAGTGAACAAGGGTGGGTGTGTGACTTTTCCCCTCCACCTCTCCATCGGAGAGGAAACTGGTCTGCCATAGAATGCATTCCCCTGTCCTCGTCTTTAGACTATTCCCTGACATGTTGTGATCATTTGGGTTGCCCTTTTTAAAATTTTGATGCTGTCAATCATGGTATCCTCCTGAACTGACTTAGTGAGATGGGTGCCAGAGGCACCATATTACAGTGGTTCTGTTCATATCTTCAGTATCGTGTCCAGAAAGTAGCACTCAATGACTGCTCCTCACCCCCACCCCGGTATTTGTGCTATGGAGTTCTGCAAGGTACTATTCTCTCCCCAGCGCTATTTAAGATCTATACGCTATATAAAATCTATATGAAGTCATAGGGTGCGGTCCTGAGGAGTTTTTCCCCCCATCCCTTCTATGGGTACTAGTGGTAATATTTACACCAGCAAATCAAAACTGTCCAAATTCTGTCTTTCCAAATTGTCCATACTTTCCATTAATTTACAAGTGTGGTTAAAATCCTGCTAATGTTTTAACCTGCTTACAATGGTCTTGCTTTGTGAGCTTCCCAGTTAATTTTGCCATTTCAGCATAGTCCATCAACTTGGTCTGACATTCTTCTCTGGTCAGGGTTGTTTCCTCCTTCCATCTCTGGGCTCGTAGCATCCGTGCGGCTGTTGTCGCATACATAAACAATCTTTTCTGGTCCTTTGGTATCTTGGTACCTGTTATTCCTAATAAGAAGGCTTCTGGTTTTTTAAACAAAAGTTATTTTAAACATTTTTTCCAATTCATTATATATCATCTCCCAGAAAATTTTAAGTTACTTTACACATCCACCACATATGATAAAAGGTACCTTCTTTTTCTTTACACTTCCAGCAGGTATTTGAACTCATTCTATACATTATTGCTAATTTAACTGGGGTCAAATACCACCAGTACATCATATTCATATAATTTTATGTCAGTGAACAAGGTGCCATAAATTTCAAATCTGTTTTCCATAACCTCTCCCAATCTGCTATTTGTATATTGTGTCCCAAGTCCCAAGCTCTGGCTTCCATCACAGTGTCCCGTTGCGCCAGAAGCGGTTTAGTCATGTTGGCCACATGACCCGGAAAGTTGCCTGTGCATAAACACCCAATCCCTCAGCCTCATAGCGAGATGAGCACCACTCCCCATAGATGCATTTGACGAGACTGAACCATCCAGGGGTCTTTACATTAACACACAGCTCTATTTCTCCATAACAGGAGAGTCTCTGAAGGCTTGTGACCAGTGTCTGGATGCGGCAGTGGACTCCGTAAGGTCCAATAAACTGTGTTCAAATCCTGGAAAGTCCACTTACCTTTAATGGTCAGGCGGTGTTGCGGCCAACCAAGTCCACGCCCGCAATTTGGTGCCCTGCTGGGGAGGGTCACAGCCTGCTTGCGGACTGACCAATTGTGCCAGGCTTAGGTGCAGGCATTCCGCAGGGGGTGGGCCCTACCAGCCGCTAGGCATTGCTTGGCCCCACTCCCTGGGGGGATAACTTGGGGCCTGCCCAGGCCTCCTTCCCACTTTGTCGTTGGATCTCCCACCCTCCACCCCCTTTTTCATATGTCTTATTTTCATACTAAGACCTTCCTATGAACACTGTCAGCAGCCATATTTGGGGCCTGGTGTCAGAACTCCGCACGGCCGAGCTACTCCTCCTCAGACATTCTCCGTCATCTCCTCTGTCCACCACTCCTTCGTTAAGGGTATCCTGTTAAAGGGATCTGTGAGGAGTTGCTTCTGTCCGGATGCCCAGGCGGGGGCTAGGGCCATAGCACTCCTCCAACAGGGCCCCCTCGGTGGTTACCCCTACTTGATGTGGGTCATGGGGGGCCGGTGTGGATTACCCTTAGATGCACCCCCAGCAGGTGGACTGGGGTGGAATAAAAGGGTTATACGCAATGCCGATGCCAAACCATTCACATCTGTAATCAATAGAGTTGTGGCTCATTTGGACCCAATGTTATGCTCTGGTCTTGTCTGGTTTTTCATCACTTAGGGAGTGACAGGAACACCGGAGCTTGGCACACAATTTGTAGGCTCTTTGGATGATTCCCCCTTCTAAAGGAGCAAGTGCATAATTTGGGGGTACTCTCGGATACACCTTTGTCACTAGAGACCTACATGTCCTCTATGGATGTTTGTGAACAGGAATAGCCTGACCACTGGAGTAATGGAAAACTTGGAGATGGACTACTGCAATGCACTCTTTCTGGGGCTGCCCTTTGGTCTGGTGCAGAATCTGTAGTTGGTGCCAAATGATGTGGCCAGATTGTCCTTGCGAGATTTTGGTCAAGAACATCTGGCACCACACACCCCCATTTGAAGGACTATCCACTTAAACCTATTTTCTGCTTCCTGCAACTTCCATTCCTGATCCACCAGAGGACCTCTTCTCTTATTCCATGACTACTAAGCTTACCCATGAGGCACCTTGTTGAACGCTTTTTTGGAAGTCCAAGTGTTGGTTTGTCTGTTTCTTTATTAAATTTCTACACCGCCCTTCACCCAATGATCTCAGGGTGGTTCACAGCATAAAAATACAGGATAAGACCAAAAAGTATATAATAAAAACAAAAACAAGAACAAAACAAGAAACCTACAAAAAAAGCTGCTGAATCGCCTCTGTCTTTACGTGAAATTTGCGTTCCCTTTTTCACCTCTCAAATTCATCAGAATAGCCCTATCCTGTGTTAGCATCAGTGCGGGGGGGGGGGGGAATCTGCCAAGGCTCACGTAGAATAGTTCAGGTAACTTCTAACTCTTAATCTTGGTATTTTTCACCAATCTTTGGCATTTGCATCTCACAGTTTGGAGGCAGATCTTGAAGTTTTCGAAAACATGTTTTTCTTCAGCCCTGCAGTTGCAGGTGGAGCTGCATAAAGTGTTTAGGAACTTGCAGAGGTGGTCCTACTTCTCCATATAATTATCAAAATGATAGTGTCTGTGGCTTTTTTGCTTCCAAAGATCACATTTGAGTCCACTAAGCGTGATGTTATGGATCTGAGGCAGAAAGGTCTGGCAGATATATGCCTCCTGAGCCACCCAAAACTTGGGGGGGGGGGGCTGAGATTTAGGACAGATGATAACTGCACCAGAATGAGGTTGGCTTGACTTCTCTCCACTTCAGATGTGATCCCTCTGCAGGGCTCCGTTAGTGAGAAGAAAGTTACTGCATCTTGCAAGGACCACAACAAAAGACTTCTAATTCTTTGTAAGGGAGGTGCTCGTTCCTGGGAGGAAGAAGATGGTCCTCATTCTACTGCTTCTACTGCCTTATGGGGACAGTGGGAAACTGAAGACAAAATGCCTCTTGTCTTTGGAAAGGGATGAGATAGATTCACCTAATTATTTCAGGCCAGGAGACCACCTCATCAGTGGGGTCCTCTCTGCCACACACACTATGTTTCATCCCCATATCTTTAGCCAATGTCCTTCCACCAGCTTTTATTGGTAAGACCTTTTGTGGGGATGGAGTTCCTGGTGTTCCACTTGCTACCATTTCCATGAGATCCAACTCATCTCCAGTTACTTTCTGGGGCCTTTCTCATTGTCTGGTACCTGCCTTTAAGAACATAAGAAGATCCCAATGGCAGATAAATTTGGGGATGATTAGGCTCTCAGCGGCTACCAGTCACAATGGCTATGTTCTCCATTCACTGTCACAGGTACTATGCCTCTGGGTACCAGTAACTGAGAATCTCAAGTAGGGGAAGAGTTCTTGTGCTTCTCAGTTTTCCATGTGCATCTGGTTGGCCGCCTTGAGGATGCTGGAACAGATGAGCCTTGGGGCGGATTCTGCAGGATTTTTCTGAAAAATGATGGTAGGAGAAGGGTGTCTTTTTGCCTTAGGTTTAATATACTAGGGGGAAATATCTACTTTCTCAAAGCGGCATTATGATAGTGCTTTCTGGATCCTTTAATCACTGTCTTAGATCCATAACAACAACAACAACAACAACAACAATTTTATACCCCACCCATCTGGCAGCTTCCAACAAAATATTAAACTACAGTGGTTTGTTAAACATTAAAAGCTTCCCTAAACAGGGCTGCCTTCAGATGTCTTCTAAAAGTCTGGTAGTTGTTCTTCTCTTTGGCATCTGGTGGGAGGGTGTTCCACGGGGTGGGTGCCACTACTGAGAAGGCCCTCTGCCTGGTTCCCTGTAACTTGGCTTCTTGGAGTGAGCGAACCGCCAGATGGCCCATGGCGCTGGACCTCAGTGTCCGGGCAGAACGATGGGTGTGGAGACGCTCCTTCAGGTATACTGGACCAAGGCCGTTTAGGGCTTTAAACGTCAGCACCAACACTTTGAATATATTATGTCCCACATCCATCGCCCATTTTATCATAACACATGATAGGGTCCCATTCCAAAAGCTTGGAAACGTACTGAGAGCCAATGTAGATCTTTCAAGACTGGTGTTATGTGGTCTCGGCAGCCGCTCCCAGTCACCAGTCTAGCTGCCGCATTCTGGATTAGTTGTAGTTTCCGGGTCACCTTCAAAGGTAGCCTCACACCTTCAAAGATTCAGCCTCAATCTGTTAGCTGCCATCCATCCTCCATCCACCTCCAGACACTCACACAGGACCTTTACTGCCTTCATTAGTTCTGATTTGAAAGAGAGGTAGAGCTGAATATTAGAGGTAGAACAGAAATATCACTTGGACAGTTCTGGCATGTATATAATTTCTCCCCCCAGGAAAGGACCCAAAAAGTACAGGCAGCTCCTCTCCTTCTTGTATGCCATTCAAGCGATCAACCAGAATCAAAAGCTGTTACCCAACATCACCCTGGGCTACAGCATCCATGAGAACTTTTTTGATGGAAGGGTGACCTATGATGCTTTGCTAGACATGCTGTCCATTGGGCAGCTGAGCTTTCCAAACTACAGCTGTGGTAAACAGACTAACTTACTGGCTGTTCTCGAAGGGTCCGACTCTCAAAACTCCATCCAGATTTCACACGTGTTGGGCATCTATAAAATCCCACAGGTAGGAATGGAGAGAGGTATAATAGCATTATGATATCGGCAGTCTTATTTTCAACTACCCTTCTGTTGATCCCTAGCATCAAATTTGCCTTCTTTACGGCTGCCACAACCTTCAGGGAAATCACTGTTCCCACCAAAGGGTACTTGCAATAGACCTTCCTCCTTCCTAAGACCTTCCCAATCTCATGTTGGGCTTAGAAATATTTAGGCTTTGATCTGAAATCAAACAAGATTCAAATCTTCCTTCTCTTCCCAGGTCACTTATGCTTTTGTCTCTCATGTTCTGAATGATAAGAGGCATTTCCCTTTTTTCTACCGGATGGTCCCCAAAGAAGAAGCCCTGTACCCAGGGATTGTCAAGCTGCTCCAGCACTTCCGATGGACGTTGATTGGCCTCCTTGCACCAGACACCGACAACGGAGAGAGGTTCCTGAAGAGCTTGACACCCGTGCTCATCAAGAGCGGTGTCTGTGTTGTCATCTCACAAAGCATCCAAGGACTGAATACAAATGGAGTATACATTCCTCATCTTCCATTCCTCAAGTGGAGGCAAGTGCATGTATTTGTTTACTACGGGGAAATGACTTATTTCTTAGATGGACTACTCATTATACAATATATTTTTGACAAAGTGATGAAATCCATTGTTGGGAAAATCTTCATCACAACAGTTTTGTGGGATGTCGCCCTGGAGCTGATGTATAATGACATATCTTTCCAATACATCCATGGTATATTTTCCTTCTTCACTGAGACAAGTAAAGGGGCAAAATATGGTGATTTTCTACCCTTTTTCTTTGGTATTAAGAAGTTTTGGGAGGATGCTTTTAATTGTTTTTATTTAAAGCATGCATTCTCAGTGAAAGGCCGGACAAGATGCAGAGAGAGAGAGAAACTGGAGAGGCTTCCCCAAGATGATCTGGAAAGAATCCTCTCTCTAGACAGCTACAGGATCTACAACACTCTGCAAGCCGTGGCTCGTGCCTTAAATGCTGCATATTCATCTAGATCTAAGCAGAGGGGAACTGAGAGAATGGGACTTCAAAGGCTACAGCCATGGCAGGTATTTTCTTTCCCTTCATAGACATCTCAACTGAGCATGACAATCGATTGTAGTGTTGCAGATATTGAATATTGTGCAGTTTGAAACGATTGGAAGCATAAGAACTGGAAGCATTTGTTTCCTTTTGGAAATGAATTATTGTCCAGGCGCATAGAAATATTATTCACTCTTTACTCACAAACTTTTATAACAGAATGAGAACATCATTCTGTCCAGCACAGGTTCTGGAACTCTCTCTCTCTCTCTCTCTCTCTCTCTCTCTCTTTCTCTCCATCTCTCTCTTTCTCCTGCCATTCAGCCTCCAGGCTGTTTGCTTTACCTTCTGGAGAGCTTCCTTTACAAAACATTATTGAGTTTTGGAGCCAAAGACAAAAAGGCAACTCCCTTCAAAAAGGAGATATTGCAATCCAATACCTTCATCACATGATCTAAGGTTACAGCACTCCCATGTTAAACCAGTTAGTTAATCTTAATCTCAGCAAGAGCCCGGAGCCCTTTAGAAAAAAAACTAGTATGGAAAAAACCCAAAGTTTGCAAAACACATTACCCATTTTCCATTTTAAACCTTCCTTAATACATATACATTTTTCATTTCTGTTTGCTATTCTTATTCTTGCCTCATTGCACAGTCCCCCGAGCAACTGCTCCCATCATGTGCCCAATTCTCCTTATCCCGCGAGTTGGAATTATTTTTGGCAGGGGAGATGACATTGATCAGGCTGTCTCTAGTCTCTATTCCTTTGACACCCGCTTGTCTCTGCTCTGGCTCTCTGCTCCCTCCACCAAGCTCCTGCCTTTCCCTGCTGAAGCCCATATTGGAGATTTCATTCAGGTTGCCTTGAAAGGAAAACCTAATTCACTCTTTCAGAAAGAATCCAAGGGGGCAGCTTCCTTCAAAAAACATGCTTACTAGGAGAAAATGACACAGAAATGCTGAAGAATTCTGATGAGTTTCTATTATTATTTTTTAAAAAATGCTTCAGAAATGTGGAGAACTGAATTTAAGATTGGGGTTTGTGTCTGAGAGAGAAAACAGTATGAACCAAAAGTGACAAGATCTCTCCATTACTATTTGAGTCTGCAACCAGCCCTAAGCAAAGGGGAAGTGGATTGTCGTTATGCTTCTATTATTATTATTATTATTATTATTATTATTATTATTAGATAATTTTTATTAAATTTTCAATCGAACAATTCCAAATAAACATTTTCCAAATATCCAGTGACTTCTCTTCTTCTCTTTCCATGGTTCATTTTACATCCCTGTATATTTTGCTATAACCATTCAAATCAGTTCTCTACTTTTACATCCATCAAACATTATTTATGTGGTTGAGTTTATCTTAATGCTGCCACCATTTTCAGCTGTATACTGCTTTTTCCCTATATTCAATAAATGCTTTCCACTCTTCTTTCAATGTATGTTCTTCTTGCTCTCTTATTCTGCATGTTAAATCTCCAATTTCTGCATATTCTGTCCACTTAAGCTGCCAATCCTCTTTAGCTGGGACCTCGCTGACTTTCCATTTCTGGGCTAGCAAAACAGGGGCCTATGCTTCCCTTTATTCTAAATGCTCTCATCTTTGCTTCTGTTCCAGCTCCACCCTTTCCTAGGAAACACCCAGTTCTACAATTCTTCCATGGACAGAGTGTATTTGGATGAGAACGGGGAGCTGGCAGCCGACTTGGACATTGTGAACTGGGTGGTGTTCCCCAATAAATCCGTCCTCAGAATGAAGTTTGGGAGTATCGACAGACAGGGATCCCCAGACCTGAAGTGCTCCATCGACCAGGAGGCCATTGTGTGGCCCAAGTGGCTCAATCAGGTGACGGGGAGTGGAAATCATGCCTGTCATTTTGCTGTCTTTTCTATGAGCTCTAAAAAGTGCTCCCTGTTCTGTGGGCTGCTGCCCTCACTTGCCTGTCAACTCCAGCACTGGGCTGTTGTTCCAGATAGTTCCTACAGCTCCTCTGCTCAGCTGGGTGCCAAAGGAGGCTTCCTGCTAAACTGTGTGTATGGGGAAAGGGGGGTTCCTTGCTTTTCGGTTGTTACATGAATTTCTATCAGTAGTGAATGGCCCATATACAGAACTTTATTTACTGGAGGTCCTTTGTTTTCTTCTGAATTTAATCATGAATAATTCATGTAATGGACAGTGATGGGAAATGCTTAGTTTCAAGATATAGTCTAGATGCTACAGCAGATACTATGCCTCAAACAACAATTCTCATTGACGCTCTTCGTCTTTGTGCCTAGACCCTTCCTACTTCCAGGTGTGTGGAAAGCTGTCGCCCTGGATCCGCCAAGGTGATTCAGGAAGGGAAGCCTCTTTGCTGTTATGAATGTCTTCCCTGTGCAGAAGGGACCATCTCCACTCAGGAAGGTGGGTGACTCCAAGGGAAAGGCTGGCTTTGGGGAAGAGAGAAGGGTTCAGTCAGGAATCTCTCAAAACCATTTCTGGGCAGGATCAGGCTGGTATGCTTCATGTGTGGGAGAGAACTGGGTGGTTCAAATCATCATCATCATCAACATCATATATATATATAAATATGATCAAATGTGAAGGAGGGAGGTCTAAACCACGGAGCCTGAGGTCCCGTTTCTCTCTGAGCTTCTTCCATCCTAGCAGTTCGAAAGCACACCAGTGCAAGTAGATGGATAGGTGTCACTGCAGCGGGAAGGTAAACGGTGTTTCCGTGCGCTCTGGCATTCGTCATGGTGTCCCTTTGCACCAGAAGCGGTTTAGTCATGCTGGCCACATGACCCAGAAAGCTGTCTGTGGACAAACACCAGCTCCCTTGGCCTGAAGCAAGATGAATGCTGCACCCCATAGTTGCCTTTGACTAGACTTAACTGTCCCGGGGTCCTTAAGGAGGGAGATTGTTATGGACCTAGGGTAGATATTAGACTTCTGCACAGACCCCTGGTCCTCCTTTTGGCCCTGGTATAGGAGGCTCCAACCAGCCCAACCTGCCAGAGGCCAAGCTGGGGATCTCCAGCCCTGGAATCTGTCCCAAATTTCTTCAGGGTAGAGCTAATGTTCAGAAAAACCTAATTAAATACCTGTAGTGATCTGTGGCTGTCCCAGACTGACTTGGTCTACAACTGAATCTCTCCCAAGAGGGTGGATATTGCTCAGGGCTTGGTTGAATCCAGGGTAGTAGACATTACTCTCTCTCTCTCTCTTTTGCAGATGCAGACCATTGCAAAAAATGCCCAGAAAATCAGCATCCAAACATGAACCGAGATCAATGTGTGTTCAAGCATATCACCTTCCTAGCCTATGAAGAATCTCTGGGGGTTGTCCTACTTTCCCTTGCCCTACTGGGGTCCATAGCCACAAGCTTTGTTTTAGGAATCTTTATTAAATACAATGAAACTCCCATAGTCAAAGCCAACAACCGGGACCTCTCCTACATCCTCCTCCTCTAACTCCTGCTTTCCTTTTTGTCCTCCTTCCTGTTCATTGGGAGGCCAAGGAAAGGGACCTGCCTTCTCCGACAAACAGCCTTCAGCATCATCTTCTCTGTTGCTGTTTCTTCTGTGTTGGCAAAAACCATCACTGTAGTTCTGGCCTTCCTGGCCACCAAGCCAGGGAACTCAGTGAGGAGATGGCTGGGGAAGAGTCTGGCCAACTCCACTGTCATTTCCTGTTCCTGTGTCCAAGTTGTCATCTGCATGATCTGGCTGGGGATATCGCCACCATTCCCAGACTCTGACATGCACTCCCAGCCTGGGGAGATCATCCTGCAATGCAACGAAGGGTCTGTGGCCATCTTCTATGGTGCCCTTGGCTACATGGGCTTCCTGGCGGCCATCTGCTTCACGGTGGCTTTCCTGGCCAGGAAGCTGCCTGGGGCCTTCAATGAAGCCAAGCTGATCACCTTCAGCATGCTGGTCTTCTGCAGTGTTTGGGTGTCCTTTGTGCCCACCTACCTGAGCACCAAAGGGAAATACATGGTAGCCGTTCAGGTTTTCTCCATCTTGGCCTCCAGTGCTGGGCTCCTGGGCTGCATCTTCATCCCCAAATGCTACATTGTTTTGTTGAGACCTGATCTGAACACGAAGGAGCACCTGACAGCAAAAGCTAAAGATAGCATCTGATTATTAAAATATTATTTTTCAAGAAGATAGAGAAATGATGTTCTTGAAAAATAATGTTTCAATTAAAAAAATCATTACCCTCATTTGATCATGTAGAACCAACCAACTTAATGGAAGTAGTTATGAAATTTGGATTTGGCTGAAAATTTGTTAATACTTTGGAAGATATAGATCACATAGATCACAGGGAATTCACATTATCAAAATTTTGTAATTATTCTTGGAACGGAACAAGGATGTCCACTGTCACTCCTGTTATTTTTCCAAGTGAATCTTCAGCCCTCGTCTCTCTCACTTCCTCATTTGTCATCACCTCCTCTGCGGGAGCTGCTAAGTACCATCTGTCTTTGAGCTCTTTGCTCTCCTACTTTTAAGGCTCGCTGGGTTCTGGAAGATGGTGGGTCTAGAATGGTTTCTAATGACGTGTCAGCCAGGTATTGCTCTGGCTCTCCCATGATTTCCCAACTTTCCCCCTCATCTGCCTCTGAGCTGTGACTTCCCTCAAACACCTGTTGTAAATCTATACTGTCTTCTTCCTCTTCCTCCTCCCTGGGAGGGTCAGGATGGAGAGGTGGTCTCCCCCATTCCTCCATGGCCCTTGGTAATCTTGGTCACCCTCCACCCCATGCCTGTCAACTCATCAATATCTTCCTTAATTTATGGTGCCCAGAACTGGACACAGTATTCCAGGTGTGGTCTGACAAAGGCAGAATAGAGTGGGACTATTACTTCCTTGATCTGGACACTATACTTCTGTTGAAGCAGACTAAGATTTCACTTTTATAAACTTTATAGAACTGTTTAGAACTTTTACAGCTGCCTGGAACTTCCAAAACTGTATTGGAGAATCACGGGAGGCGGGAGCCATCCGTACTCCAGACACCAGGAAGCAATCAGGGTGCGTCGCGCAATCAAAGTGGTGCGGGAACTTTATGGTCCTTGTGTTCAGGACTCTTGTGTGTCTGGGACCCATAGATGGCTGTGGGGACATGCAACAGACCACGCTTATAGAGAGTTTGCATGAAACCCACAAAAATGTTTAGCTCCATTGGGCCCTTAACTTTAGAAAAGGGGGGAGTTTCATGGAGCATGTGGAAGATTGGGGGAAATCAAAACCCATTTCTCCTGATCAGAACTGATGAGTTGATGACCACTGTAAGCAGATGAAAACATTAGGAGGATTGCAATAACACTTGTAATGTAGCAGTTGCTATGGAGAAAATGGAGTGATGTACAATATTGACTATTGAACAGTATGCAGTTGAAAACCCATGGAGGGGAAGGTGAGAAGTCCAAAGATTTGGAGAGATCTTTAAATATAGATATGTATGGTTGTATTGTTATAATCTTGTAAAATCAAATAAAAACTATTTTTTAAGAAAATGAATTGATGAGTTGGTTGTGTTGAGTGCTCACAGCCCATCCCAAGCAAAACGTTCAGGTTCATTGGGCCCTTAATCCAAAATGGGGGCTGAAGGGGCCACATAGGGCAGGGGGACTTGAAACCCATTCCTTGTGATCAAGAACAACAGGAAATTCACATAGGGGGTTCAAGGAACCCACCCTGAAAACAATATTTAGCTTCATCCCTCTCTTAAACTAAAATAGGCTTTCAGGGGCCACCTGGAAGGTTGGTGGGCTCTAACACAACCCTTGGGATTGCAGGGGGATGAGATGGTTGTGCACAACCTGCCACCCTCAAAAATATGTTTGTGGTGACATTTAGAACTAGCCCGTTTGGGGTGTCCTAAAAGCACGAGGGAAAGAAGGAAAAGCACAGCCACTTTTCATTTGTGATGTAGGCTTTTTGCTCTATCCCTCTCACTGTCTGCAGCTGTTTAGGGAATTGACAAGACAGGGGATATTTTATGCACCAAACTTTTCAGACTCAGTGCGAGAAATTATGAATCTCTGGAGAAATCCCTGGAGAAATCCCTGGGAAAAATAAGAATATTTATGAGGCGGGGAAGCATCGCCCTGGCAACCTTCTGGACTCTCTGTGGCTTGAGGAGCAGATGCAGAGCTGGAGAAAACATGTTTGCAAGAACACAGAGAAGCAGCCGCCCTGTTTTGACATGGGCCAGCATAGGGTGGAAAGGTCAGCTTGGACTTTAAATAGCAATGCACCTTCGTTGGGGTCAGGACCAATATATTCTTTTAGGATGTATGCAAATATATACACGCTCTACATAGAGTACCTACATCTGGACACTGTGAACTCATGAAACAGATGAAACCCACTCCCTTTACAAGGATATGATGATAATGGTGATGATTTATTTATTTATTGAATTTATTTATTTAGAGGTCTCAGGGGAGTTCACAGAAAAGAGCACAACATATATAACCAGAATAAAAACAGCAACCCAATAACACCCACCCCCCGAAAGGAGCCACATTTTAAAAGGATATAGGATGTCAGTCAGGCCAACCAAAGGCCTGGTTAAAGAGGAAGGTTTTTGCCCAGTGCCTAAAGGGGTATAATGAAGGTGCCAGGCAAACTTCCCTGGCAAGAGCATTCCACAGACAGGGAGCCACTGCAGAGAAGGCCCCGTTCTCGTGTTGCTGCCCTACGGACCTCTCGAGGAGGAGGCACACGAAGGAGGGCCTCAGAAGATGACCTCAGGGTCCGGGTAGGTTTATATGGGAAGAGGCGGTCCTTGAGGTATTGCAGTCCTGAGATCACACTGACATGCTTGGATCTCCACATCCCCAAGGCCATCTTCCCCCTTACCAGACACATTCTCCACTAAGTGAACCTTCCGCACATCTGAATTATCACAAAAGCTTTGCCTCCTTGCACATTCTGAGGTTTACAAAGAACTCCAAGGATTTTCAGTCATCCCCACCAAACAGAACTTTATTTCTCCAATACAACACAACTTAAGTACAGGCAACTCGTCATTTGCACAGGGGTTGCATTCTGGGTCATCGCACAGCAGCAGTCATACAAAAGCCCATTTTGCCTCCCCCTTGTCTTCTGGGTCCGAAAATGACGTGTGGGTTGCACACGAACATCAATCTATCGCTCGCACGATGGTTTCCACCTCCATAAGAAAAATTCCTTGCTAAAATAATGAATTTCACAGCGTAAGTTATGACCTGCTTATCTCCCATACAGCTGTAACATATAATGCATCTCTGACAGCGACAGCTTGGAAGGAAAAGGAGGGGGGGGGGAATCAATGATGAAGTATTTAAATTACACCTTTAAATATTCCATCATTGCGAGAAGTGAGGTTACAGGGAACCAGACAGAGGGCCTTCTTGGTAGTGGTGCCTGACCTGTGGAACACCCTCCCTTCAGATGAGAAGGAAATAAGTAGCTATCTTATCTTTAAAAGACATCTGAAGGCAGCCCTGTTTAGGGAAGCTTTTAATATTTAACGCTGTATTGTTTTTAACACTCGATTGGAAGCCGCCCAGAGTGGCTGGGTAAACTCAGACAGATGGGCGGGGTATAAATAATAAATTATTATTATTATTATTATTATTATTATTATTATTATTATTATTAAAAAGATGTATATGTAAGGCATGTTTATATCTACATTGATGTCCCTATGATGAGCTTTCTACCTGAACAATCTTCCACATTTTCTACGCTAACATCCTTCTGAAGATTTCTTCTTCTCTAGAAGGACTGAAACTTTTTTCCATCCTTCGTGGACTTCGTTCGTTCAGGCAATCAGGGAATCGTAGAGTTGGAAGGGCCTGGATGGTAATCTAGTCCAAACCCCTGCAATGGGAGAATCTTAACTAAAGCATTCATGACAGGTGGCTGTCCAACACTCCAAGGAAGGAGAGCCCACAATCTTCCTAGGTGAGGGAGTCCGTTCCACTGTCAAACATCTCTTACTGTCGGAAATGTCTTCCTGACATTTAGTCAGAATCTCCTGCCTTGGTACTTGAATCCATTGGATCTGGTCCTACCTTCCAGAGCAAGAGAAACCAAGCTTGCTCCATTTTCCATGGGACAGACTTTTAGATATTTAAGTTGCTCTATCACATCTCTCAGTTTCCTCTTTTCCATACCCAACTCCTTCAACTGTTCTGCATAAGGTTTGGTTTCCAGACCCTTGATCATCTTGGTCCCCCTTCTCTGCACATATAATCTTCTTAAATTGTGGTGCCCAGAACTGGACACAGTATTCCATGTGTCTGCTGACCGAGGCTAAATAGAGCAGTACTATTCAGCCTTGGTCAGACCACACCTAGAATATTGTCTCCAGTTCTGGGCATCATAATTTAAGAAAGCCTCTCCTCCTTACAGAGGGGAGGAGTTGTGAGCGGGAGCTGTTTCCCGTGTCGGCAGGGGGCGTTCCGGCCCACTCACTGCAACAAGGTGTTGATCCAGCGAGTGAGAAGTACATTTTTGCTAATTTAACCGGGGTTAAATACCACCTATACATTGTTTTCATGTAGTTCTCCTTCAGTAAAGTACATGCAGAAAATATCAACTCTATGATAATAATAATAATTTATTATTTCTACCCCGCTCATCTGGCTGGGTTTCCCCATCCACTCTGGGCGGCTTCCAACAGAATATTAAAATACAATTATCTATTAAACATTAAAAGCTTCCCTAAACAGGGCTGCCTTCAGATGTCTGCTAAAAGACTGGTAGTTGTTTTTCTCTTTGACATCTGGTGGGAGAGCATTCCACAGGGCAGGTTCCCTGTAACTTGGCTTCTCGCAGGGAGGGAACCGCCAGAAGGCCCTCGACCTCAGTGTCCGGGCAGAATGACGGGGGTGGAGACGCTCCTTCAGGTATACTGGGCTGAGGCCGTTTAGGGCTTTGAAGGTCAGCACCAACACTTTGAATTGTGCTCGGAAACGTACTGGGAGCCAGTGTAGGTCTTTCAAGACCAGTTTTATGTGGTCTCGGTGGCCTAACTTCCAAATCTAACGTCCAAAGCCTTTCCCAGTCCGTCATAAATTTATTATATCCCACACCCTTCGCCCATTTTTTCATAACGCATTTGACCTGGTCCTCCTTAGTGTCCCATTCCAAAAGCAGATCGTTCATTTTTGACAGCAGTTTTGTACTACCTTCTACTATTCCTCTCTGAAATCTTGACACTTGATAACTAAATCCTTTCTTTTTATGATTTTTAAAAGTTTCATTTAGTTGTAAATATTGTAACCAGTCTATTACATTTTCTCTTACTTCTTCAAAGTCCTTTAATTTTAATTGGTTGTCATTTTCTGTTAACAGCTCTTTATGTTTTGGCCAATTTATCCTCATATGTACTTTTTTCAAAAATATTGCTTCTAATGGGGAAAGTCACCATGCTGTTTTCTTTTCAAATAAATCTTTATATTTCCCCCAAACTTTGAGAATTGAGTTTCTTATTATGACTATGAAAACTTTTATGAACTTTTGCTTTATGTTACCATAGATAAGCATGCCTGGGGTTGCAGTCTTCAGGCTTGGGGACAAGATGGTGCCTGGTTTTTGCACCAAGTTCTATCCATAAGCCCCACTGAGTTCAGTGGGATCTATTCTCAGGTATGTACTGTGCAGACCATGCCGGCCTTACGAAGTGGGGAGAGGAGTAAACAGAGGAAATTGGAACCACTGGAAAGGTTTATAAATGGGGTTTGTGTTGGGAAGGGGCTGCCCTATTTTTGCTTTTCCAGGGGCAGGAGAATCCAGTGAGAGCCAGTGTGGTGTAATGGTTAAGAGCGGTAGACTCATAATCTGGTGAACCGGGTTCGCGTCTCCGCTCCTCCACATGCAGCTGCTGGGTGACCTTGGGCCAGTCACACTTCTTTGAAGTCTCTCAGCCCCACTCACCTCACAGAGTGTTTGTTGTGGGGGAGGAAGGGAAAGGAGAACGTTAGCTGCTTTGAGACTCCTTAAAGGGAGTGAAAGGCGGGATATCAAATCCAAACTCTTCTTTTTCTCTCCTTCTTCTTCCCTGCAGGGCCTCTGAGGCTCCCTTTGCTTCTTCCTCTCTCCCAGGACCTTGCAGCTTGTTTTGGCTCCTTGACTCCTCAGGAAGGATGAAAGAGATGGATCCTGCAAAGCTAGCGAGGATGGAAGGTGGAAGATGGACGATTGACCTGGTCAGGTTGTCTCCTGCATCCCTCCTCACAACCTCTGAGCGTTCCTCTCTAGGGCTCTCAGAGAGATCTGGTGAGTTCCAGGGGAGGGGAGATGGGAACATGGAGGGATGGAGCCAGAGAGGTATTGGGGCTTGCTCAGCCTGGGGGTGGGGGGAGGCAGGCAGGCGGGTGGAGATTGAGAAGGTGAGCACCTTTTTGGGCTCCACCACCTGCCTGCCTGCGCCTTTACCATCTGCAGGGAATTTGAGCTAGGAATACATCACAGCTCCCCGGCCACCACGATGTATTGGCAGCTCAAAAGGTCTAATACCGGTGCCGTGATCTGAATGCCCTACCAATGTCAAAAAACTTACCGCTCCATCACACAGCAGTAGAAGCAACGACTCTTTAAAGTAATGTGATGCTGCTTAGCAGTTTGAATGCAGATGGGGCCTATGCTGTGTGTCGCCCCTTTCTTTTCTTTTTGGAATAACTTTTTATTTCCTTTTAAAAACAAGGAACATATGAATAATAAATGACACAAACATGTAGACCAGGTCGTCATTTGTATATCTCAAAACTAGCAGAATAAATTTGCAGGAATGCAACTAGCAGAATAAATTTGCAGGAATGGCTATAACATATGGTTCATCATTAATGGTCAGTGTATGAGTTCTGGGTTCATGAATTGGTTTAAACTGGAAAACAAAAACGGGAAGCAGGAGAGAACAGAGAGCACTCAACATCACATAGCTGGTTGTCTATTCAGGAACTCTTCGTGGTTGTTGTACTTAGATTGTATTGCCATTGTATTCTGCTCTGGTCAGACCTCACCTGGAGTACTGTGTCCAGTTCTGGGCACCACAGTTCAAGAAGGACACTGACAAACTGGAACGTGTCCAGAGGAGGGCAACCAAAATGGTCAAAGGCCTGGAAACGATGACTTATGAGGAACGGTTAAGGGAGCTGGGCATGTTTAGCCTGGAGAAGAGGAGGTTAAGGGGTGATATGATAGCCATGTTCAAATATATAAAAGGATGTCACATAGAGGAGGGAGAAAGGTTGTTTTCTGCTGCTCCAGAGAAGCGGACACGGAGCAATGGATTCAAACTACAAGAAAGAAGATTCCACCTAAACATTAGGAAGAACTTCCTGACAGTAAGAGCTGTTCGACAGTGGAATTTGCTGCCAAGGAGTGTGGTGGAGTCTCTTTCTTTGGAGGTCTTTAAGCAGAGGCTTGACAACCATATGTCAGGAGTGCTCTGATGGTGTTTCCTGCTTGGCAGGGGGTTGGACTCAATGGCTCTTGTGGTCTCTTCCAACTCTATGATTCTATGATTAAGATTAAGGAGAGCCAGTGTGGCGCAGTGGTTAAGAGCGGTGGACTCGTAATCTGATGAACCAGGTTCGCATGTCCGCTCCTCCACATGCAGCTGCTATTAATGTTAGTTTCTGAGGTAAAATGTGTCATTTTATAACTCTGCACCTGTCTTTCTGGATTATTCGTGGTTTTCTGGATTTTGTGGGCCCCAAACCCATTTTCTGTGGTATTTATATGAGTGGAGGTTGCCCTGGGTTGTTTGACCCTTGAGAAACATAGCTTTTTTCTCCTAGAAAAGACTCCACAAGATTCTCTGTTTAGAGTTTAAACGGAACACATTATATTACTTGATATACTAAATGATGTTTACATTTGCTTATATCCAATATATCTATATCTATATCTATATCTATTCTTTATTGATTTAGATTATTTCTACATTTATCCCATTCGTTATTCCAGACAATAAGCTACACTCAAAAAACCAAAATAATTCAACATCAAATAATACTGCTACATGAGGTATGAAGAGTGAATTACAAGTGCTTCTATACATATGGGACTTTACAGACTTTTTCAGAGGCACATAGCAGCATAAAACAGGCAGCAGGTGCTCTCACAAAAAAATCTCTCACTCGACTGTTGAGAACAGATCTAACTGAAAAAACGGCCTTCTGGAGTGACAGTCACCCTTTCCATAGCAACTTGGAAGCAGCATTCACACACAGAGTTGTTAGGGAAGTTGAGGTAATTTCTGTCAGGTTTGGGTTTCTGTTTTAGCCTCTGCCCGTTTTTTAAAGAGAAGACCAATGTTAGAGTTGGAGTGGATTTCATGATTGTGGCAACAAAAATCCATCCTAGAAAAGAGCCAGACTTTCTGAACCTCTGGTTCTCAAAAATACGTCTGTGAATGCTGGTTGACAAAGGCCATGACCTCTGTAGAAAGACCTCACACCTTCTGTTCTTCCTCTTTCACAAATGTTCATTAGCATTGTTCCATGATTGGGGGCTCCATTTCTTCCTGAGGTTCTAATTAGTTTCTGTCTTTGTTGTAGGTGGTGATGAATTGGAAATGCAGAATTGGGGAGATAATGACAAAATCCACACAGTGGAGAAGCCATATCAAAATTGGGAGTATGGAGAGAGCTCCAGTCAGAGTTCCCGTTCCCATCAAAGAACGCACAGTGGGAAGAAAGTCTATCAGTGCTCAGAATGTGGAAAGAGCTTCAGTTGGAAGGACAATCTCACTTCTCATCAAAGAATTCATACAGGGGAGAAACCCTATCAGTGCTTTGAATGTGGAAAGAGCTTCAGCCAGAGCACCCATCTGACTTCTCATCAAAGAATTCATACAGGAGAGAAACTCTATCAGTGCTTTGAATGTGGAAAGAGCTTCAGTCAGAGCACCTGTAATGGTTGTAAGGGTTTACTTGTGCGTAAGGTGCCTGCTAGTTGTGTCCGATTGCCTGGTTCACCATGCCTTGGCTGACAGCCCCCACTCCGTGGCCGGTCAGTCGCTTGCAGAATCTGTCAGTGGGCGTTTCTTGAACCTTTTCCAGCATAAGAGCTGTTTGACCCCAAGTCTCCTGCTATTTTCCCTGCGCGGAACTCGTCTGCGCAAGTAAGGGGAAGGCAGGGGTGTGCCAGCGCTCTCTCCACTAGTCTCTGATGCAGGGTCTTGGAGACCAGTCTCCAATTCCTCCATCTCCCTCCCTTCTCTACTGGTGTTGCGCTGAATTCCTTCCCCCCTGCTGGTCCCCTCTCCGGCATCGCTCTGGAGCCCTGCCTCCGCCTCTCGCTCTGATGTCAGTTCCCTGACAGCACCCATCTCATGCCCCATCAAATAATTCATACAGGGGAGAAACCCTATCAGTGCTTTGAATGTGGAAAGAGCTTCAGTAAGAGCAGCAATCTCACTTTGCATCAAAGAATTCATACTGGAGAGAAACCCTATCAGTGCTTGGAATGTGGAAAGAGCTTCAGTCACAGGCAGAGTCTCACATTCCATAACAGAATTCATACAGGGGAGAAACCCTATCAGTGCTTGGAATGTGGAAAGAAATTCAGTCACAGCCACAATCTCGCTTCCCATCAAAGAATCCATACAGGTGAGAAACCGTATCAGTGCTTGGAATGTGGAAAGAATTTTCGTCTGAGTGGGGATCTCACTTCCCATCAAAGAATTCATACAGGGGAGAAACCGTATCAGTGCTTGGAATGTGGAAAGCGCTTCAGTCACAGCAGCAGTCTCACTTCCCATGAAAGAATTCATACAGGGGAGAAACCATATCAGTGCTTGGAATGTGGGAAGAGCTTCAGAAAGAGGGCAGGTCTCACCCGTCATCAAAGAACTCATACAGTGGTACCTTAGGTTAAGAACTTAATTTGTTCTGGAGGTCCATTCTTAACCTGAAACTGTTCTTAACCTGAAGCACCACTTTAGCTAACGGGGCCTCACACTGCTGCCTCGCGATTTCTGTTCTCACCCTGAAGCAAAGTTCTTAACCCATGGTATTATTTCTGGGTTAGCGGAGTGTGTAACCTGAAGTGTCTGTAACCTGAAGTACCACTGTACTGAAGCATATTAGAAATGTGGAAACAGCTTCTCTTCCAAGAGGCGTCTAGCTTCCCATGAAGAAATTCATGTGATTGAGCAGGTGGTTGCTGAAGAACTGCAGGCATGCCTGGAGGATGGAGACCATTTGGATCCCTTCCAATCGGGAATCAGGCCTCATATTGGGACTGTGAGGGAATATGGCGTCCGGCACGTTTCTGCTGCGCCACTGTGCTTCCGTGCCGATAGAAAACCTGAGCTCCCATTAGCTCTCTTAGCATAGTCCTAGCAGAGTTCAGCAGCGGGAGAAACTGTTGCCGTGTGTGGTTAATAAATCAGACTGAACGCAGGCTTCTGGCTTATCTCCAACAATCTTTAATGCGTAGAAAAACATCGTAAATCAGCCCGGTGAAAGAGCAGGCATCCCTTTCGCCTCTCAGTCAAAACCGAAAGAGAACTCACACACAGAGAAAGATTCCTGCATGTGAACATAACCACGCCTCAGAATGTGAGACGTCACACAGAACTGTTTAACCCTGTAAGTTCTGATTCTCCTCACACCCCCTCTTGTCTCGCATCCTGAGGGAAGCTGTGAGTATAACTCAACCCAAACACAACCCTTCACAGAGTCGGACTCCATGGGCGTTCTGACCCCTGCACAGTCAAACATCCGGAACTTCTCACCAAGCTCTTCGGCAAAACCTTGCACCTGTCTATCTGTCTGTGCGCAGCTCTCGGCCTGCCTGCCCTCTGGCAGCTTCGTGGTCGAGCACACATCTAAAGACCTCATTGAGTTCAACTCCTTTCCCATTGCCTCTTGCCCCTTCCTGGCGTCTGTCTCAGGCAACTGTTGAACCTCCTCAAAACTCTCAGGTTCGCACTGCGCAAAACCAGCCCACACGCTGGTGACCACAAACCTCTCAGGTGGTACCCCCTTTGTGGTGCGTGCGGAACGCCTGAGCACTGTCTCAGGTGCCCCCTCTGACCCACTGGGGCCAGCAAGTGTGTCTCTGACACCAGAAGACTCCCCCTCTGACTTACTGCGTCTTCGGGCCTTCTGAACTTTGCTAATGGGAGAAGAAGGCTCACTCTTGGGCTCTCTTTTAACAACCTGTGGAGATGCCGAACCCTGTTCTTGACCCTGGTCAGAGACCTGGTCCTCATCAACAGGTTCAGCTTCTAACTCTCCCTCCTCATCAGAGTCAAACAGACATTCTGAGAGAACGTCAGGATTTGCATGTATCCTTGACCACCCACTCTGCTCACAGAACTCAGCACTTCTGCTGACTAGAATCCTGGACTGATCACCTTCTGGATAGGCAAACCTCCACCCTTTTGTTGCAGGCTCGTACCCACAAAAGATCATTTTCCGGGACCTCGGGTCACCTTTCTTTCGTTGAGCCTTTGGCACAAGCACCCAAGCTTTGCAACCAAACACATGGAAGAAATGCACCTTAGGCTTCTTCCGGTGGAGTAGAAAATACGGGGTGTCACCTACCACTGAATTGAACGACCTGTTCAACGTGAAGTTGGCCGTCTTCCAAGCCTCCCCCCAAAAACTCTGAGGCAAACCAGAGTCAAACAGTAAAGCGTCAGCTGCTTCAGCTAGCGTTCTGTTTCTGCACTCTGCTACGCCATTCTCCTGAGGAGAAGCAGCAACCATCAACCTGTGACGTATTCCCTTCCGGCGGAAGAAACTCTGCAGAGCAGACCCAGTGAACTCCCCGCCTCGGTCACTCTGAAAGCTCTGCACCTTGGTGGAAAACTGTAGTTCCACTGCCGCAAACCAGTCTTTGATCAGTTGCGCTGCCTCGCTTTTTCGTTTCAGCGAGAAGACCCTCCCGGTCCTAGTAAAATCATCTGTCAGCGTGAGTGCAAATCTGGCCCCGCCCAGACTCTTTGGCATGGGTCCACAAAGGTCTGTGTGCACAAGCTCAAAAGGCTTTGTGGTTACCCTCTCCGATCTGGGATAACTGCACCTTTTTACCTTTGCTCTTTTGCATGCCCTACAATCTAGAAATTTATCACATGCTTTCATCTTGCAACCTTCAGTGCATTCGGGCAACTTCTGGATATATTTCCAACAGCTATGCGACATTCTCCTGTGCCACAAGTGAGCACACGAATCATGAGTGGGAACATTAGCACACTTCGCCTGTGCTGTCTCAGCGTCACCCTTACCCTCCAGAGGTGTCTCCAGAACAAAGAGGTTGTTCTGACATGCAACACTGACCAGTTGTTCCCCACCCCTGGAAATGGAACAGACATCATTTTCAAAGCAAACCTTATAACCTTCCTTTACAAGAGCAAATACAGATAAAAGACAACAATGCATTTCTGGCACAGCGTAGACCTCCAGCTCTGCCTGTAAAAAAGAAACAAACACATTTCCAACAGTGGTTAAAGGTCTCTGTGAGCCATCAGCAAGAACGACTGTTTTCCCAGTTGAAACAGCCCTGCAGTTCCACACTTCACCACTAGGTGATGCTGGCATCAGGTGGTGGCTGGCTCCTGAGTTGATGACCCAACGCAGCATGCTGCCCTCACTGGAGTTGTCCTTCAGCATTGCCATGGCAACAATCTTCTCGCTGCCCCCCTCCTTGGGGCCTCTGCAGATGTCCTCTCTGGTTGTCACGGCAACAGACTCCCCCCGGCAGGAAGACTTGCCTATGACCTTCACAGCTTCCGTAGATGCAACTCTCTCAGTTGCCTTGGAGACCGGACTTTTCTCAGCGTTCCGACACAACTCCACAGCTCTTATCTCTACTTGCTGCAGGTGGCCGGCCTTGAAGCCTCCAGCACGGCTAGGCTTCAGCTCATGGCGTAAACAACTCTTGGCAGCTTTTGGAGAAAGAGGCGTCTCTGAGCTTTCACTGCTCACTGCCCCCCCCCCCACTACTCACGGGGCTCCCAGGACGTTTTCCTGCACCCCCTCTGGTGGGTAAAGGGCTCCCAACACTTGGCCTCTCTCCTGGCTCCTCACACAGACACGTTGCAGCATCCATACAGCTCCCAGGCTCAGCAAAAGCACCAGCAGCAATGCCAGCAACAGTCCCTTCGCCCCCCCATGGGGGCTCCCAGCTCCTCCCAGCTGTGTGTCGGCTCTCAAGAATGTGGCTGGCGCCATCTTGCCTCTCCCCTTCGGATGCAGCCACATCACGGCCCCTTGCTTCCCACCCCAGCTCCACAAGCTTCTCGGAGTGCTAGCCAAGCGGCCTCTGGCCCTTTAGCATCCAGGACAACTGGCACTAGATGAGCATCCACATTCTCTGCCAAAAAAGCAAGCACACGCTTCTGCACTTCACTTTGCTCTGCAGCCCTTTTAGCCTCTGCTTTTCCAGCTGCCTTCTGTGGTGGCTGGACTACGTCCCACAGCTGCTCCCCCACCAGCAACAGCTCCACTTGAAAGCTCCACTGCAGCCAATTTTGGCTACTCAGTTTCTGACATGGCAGCTTAAGCTCAAAGCCATGTTCTCGGGGCTGAGCCATTTCTCCCTTCTGTTGGCCTTTGCAAAAGTACTCACTCAGCAGCCAAACTGGGCACTCCGGACGATGTGGCTCTCAGCTCCCTCTCCGTCAGCCTCCTCCGATCTGCCCTCTGCTCTCTTTGAAGCCTTGGCAGTCGCTCAAGCTGACGTTCAGTCTTTTGAAGTCTTCCAAAGCCCTTTCTCACACGCTTCGTGTCGACCCATAACCTGTGAGGGAATATGGCGTCCGGCACGTTTCTGCTGCGCCACTGTGCTTCTGTGCCGATAGAAAACCTGAGCTCTCTTAGCATAGTCCTAGCAGAGTTCAGCAGCGGGAGAAACTGTTGCCGTGTGTGGGTAATAAATCAGACTGAACGCAGGCTTCTGGCTTATCTCCAACAGTCTTTAATGCGTAGAAAAACATCGTAAATCAGCCCGGCGAAAGAGCAGGCATCCCTTTCGCCTCTCAGTCAAAACTGAAAGAGAACTCACACAGAGAGAAAGATTCCCGTATGTGAACATAACCACGCCTCAGAATGTGAGACGTCACACAGAACTGTTTAACCCTGTAAGTTTTCACACAGGGACTGAAACTGCCTTGGTTGTGCTGGTCCATGATCTCCGGCACTCTAGGGACAACTGTGAAAGCTGTTTCCTGCTTCTGCTGGAGCTCTCAGTGGCCTTTGATACCATTGACCACGACATCCTTTTGGACTGTCTAGAGGAGCTGGGAGCTGAGGGTTATACAGTGGTTCTACTCCTCCCTCCTTGGCCGTGTTCAGAAAGTGGTGGTGGGGGATGAGTGTTCAGACCCCTGGGCTCTCACTTGTGGGGTGCCTCAGGGTTCCATCCTCTCCCCAATGCTTTTTAATATGTACATGAAGCTGCTGGGAGAGATCATCAGGGGGTTTGGGCTGGGTGTTAATCAGTATGTGGATGATACCCAGCTCTAACTCTCTTTTAAATCGGAACCAGTGAAAGCGCTGAAGTTCCTGTGTGAGTGTCTGGAGGCGGTTGGAGGATGGATGGCAGGTAACTGATTGTGGTTGAATCCTGACAAGACAGAAGTGCTGTTCTTGGGTGACAGGGGGCGGGCTGGTGTTGAGAACTTGCTTGGGCTACTGCAACACATTCTATGTGGGGCTCCCTTTGAAGGTGACCTGGAAACTACAACTAATCCAGAAAGTGGCTGCTAGATTGGTGACTGGGACTAGCTGCTGAGACCACATAACACCAGTTCTGAAAGACCTACATTGGCTCCAAGTACGTTTCTGGACAGAATTCAAAGTATTGGTGCTCACCTTTAAAGCCCTTAACAGCCTTGGCCCAGTATACCTGAAGGAGTGTCTCCACCCCCATCCCTATGTCTGTACACTGAGGTCCAACTCCCAGGGTCTTCTGCTGGCTCCCTCACTGCGGGAAGTGAAGTTACAGGGCATTCTCGGTAGTTTCACCCGCCCTGTGGAATGCCCTCCTACCAGATGTCAAAGAAATAAACAACTATCTGAGAAGACATCTCAAGGGAGCCCTGTTTAGGGAAGCTTTTAATATGTGATGAATTATTGTATTTTAATATTTTGCTGGAAGCCACCCAGAGTGGTTGGAGAAACCCAGCCAGATGGATGGGGTATAAATAAACTATTGCTATTGTTATTGTTTTAAGGACTTTCCCATGCAATATGGGAATCCACATCCATCTGAAGTTCAGGAGCAGTTGCACAATCCCCAGATTCTGGGGATCTACTTTTGTGGCCATCTGGTAGAAAAAAGGGGAACTGGGTTTTATCATGAATAGTAAGAACAGTGTATCCATAACTTGCCCAGGATGCAAAGGGAGAGGTGAGTGCTTTGCTGTGGTTCCAGGACAAATCTCAGACAGTTGACCAACTACAGTCCCCCACACGTGCACACAAAGAACAAGACAAAATGCTGACCATGTAGAACGGGGGAAGGTCTTCCAGGAGTGCTTCCACACTCTCAATATTTTGTGGGCCTGAATCCCAAAATATTAGACTAGGGACTCGGCTACGTTACTCAAAAAACTGTGTTTTGAATGCATTATAAACAAGCAACATGGTTTTTAAAAGCAGTGGTGGGGTGGCATAGGGCATTTGACACCAGTGTTGAGTGCTCCTGCTTCCAGGTTCCATCCCACCCTCACCTTTGGGAGAGTCCAAAAAGGAAAGAAAGGAAAGCCCATGGCAGAGGCACAACTCCGTCTTAACACCAAACCAGCCATACCTGTGGGATTTTGTAGATGCTTGACACAGGTGATGTATGCCTAGAAATATCAGCTTCAGCATCTTCAAGAACAGCCAACAGGTTATTCCTCTTCCGACAGTCATAGTTTGGAATGTCTGCGTGCCCAGTAGAGAGCAGGTCTAGCAGGGCATCAGAAGTCATCCTTGCATTAGAATAATGGTCATAGATGACATAGCCGAGGGTGACATTGGGTAAGAGCCTGGGGTCCTGATTGATTTCACGAATGGCAGCCAGGAAGGACAGGACATTCCAGAATTTCCCACGATAGCCACTGGAATGAAAAAGTTCCCTACATTGAATGAAAACATTTCTATTTCTTGCTGTATCTAAACTCTCAGCTGTTTCCACACCTTTCACCATCATGAACATTTCATGAGATTGCGTTTCAGCTGTGTTTACAGTCAGCTGCATTATTTACCCCCTTGTAGGTTTGGATTTTTAAATGCCACTTTGCAAAATCATAACATTCTCAAATGCAGCATACTCATTTTCAGTCAGGACTTCAGCATCAGCTTCAACTGAGAAGCACCTAAGTTCATGGTCCTGGCATATGGGGGCAACTGGAACCTATGAAATCAGAGTGTGCCTCCAGACAGTCAATATTTTGCAGGAAGGATTCAAGCAGTTGGTCCCTTACCTTTCCCGCCCTGACCTGGCCACAGTGATCCATGTGACGGCCACCTCCAGGCTTGACTACTGTAATTCGCTCTATGCGGGGCTGCCCTTGAAGCTGTTCCAGAAACTCCAGCGGCTGCAGAATACTGCAGTGAGGCTCCTCACGGGGTCTCTGCCATGGGAGCATATTCACCCAGTGCTTTTCCAGCTGCACTGGCTCCCGGTGGAGTACGGGGTCAGATTTAAGGTGCTGGTTTTGACCTTTAAAGCCCTTCACGGCCTAGGACCCTCGTACCTACTGGACTGCCTCTCCTGGTATGCCCCACGGAGGACCTTAAGGTCAATAAATAGCAACACCCTAGAGGTCCTGGGCCCTAAGGAAGTTAGATTAGGCTCAACCAGAGCCAGGGCCTTTTCAACTCTATTTTCAGCTCCTGGTGGAACGCTTTGCCTCATGAGACCAGGGTCCTGCAGGATCTGATTTCTTTCCGCTGGGCCTGTAATACAGAGTCGTTCCACCTGGCTTTGGCTTGGAGTCAATTTGATTCCCTCTCCCCCTTCCCCCCCCCCTTTCTCCTCCTGTGATGAGGCTGCATTTTAACATTTTAACGTTTTAATGTTGTATTTTAATCTTGTTTTTAAGTTGTATTCATTCAACTTGTTTATATTATTGCTTGTTAGCCGCCCTGAGCCCGACCTTGCTGGGGAGGGCGGGGTAGAAATAATTTATTATTATTATTATTATTATTATTATTATTATTATTATTATTAAAAAGCACCACATAATCAAGTAAATCAGGATGAATGCTGAATCAGCAGGGTGTCTGGAGAAGCCTTGAATCAGGTGGAGAGCATTATTGTTTGTTTGGTTGAATTATTAATTGACTGAATCAGAAGCAGAATGTCACCTCACGTTCCTCTCAAAAATGGGGTCCATTTTAGTGGACCCAAAGGAGAATTTTGGACAAATCCCTTGAGTTTTCATGAGAAGTAAAGGGAAGGGAAAGGGGAAGGGGGAAGAGTGATGTTGTGTCAGGCGTGGAGAGTTGTCTGCTCTAAATCCTCCTTCCGACTTCCGTAGCATTTTACGTGCCAATGGGAAGTTCCTCCCTCCCTCTGGCTTCTTTGTTCTCTGTTATGTTCAGTCCAAGTATGTGGTGAGGGGGGTTCCCCACACTCTCAAGTGACATCTGAACTAGCTGCCCCCTCCTTTCGGGTTTCCTTGTCATTATCTCGTACCAGGGCAACTCCTCCCTCAGCTGTTCAGCTTCTGTCTCTCTCTGAACACACTGTGGACTGTCGGACTTGTGTTTGACCGAGAGACTCTTCCGGTCGAGTCTGTGATTAACGACCTGAGCTTTGATGAGGCTCCAAGCACGTTTCCCCATTATGCAGAGTGAACAAGGGTGAGTGTGTGACTTTTCCCCTCCATCTCTCCATCAGAGAGGAAACTGGTCTGCCATAGAATGCATTCCCCAGTCGTCGTCTTTAGACTATTCCCTGACATGTTGTGATCATTTGGGTTGCCCTTTTTAAAATTTTGATGCCGTCAATCATGGTATCCTCCTGAACTGACTTAGTGAGATGGGTGTCAGAGGCACCATATTACAGTGGTTCTGTTCATATCTTCAGTGTCATGTCCAGAAAGTAGCACTCGATGACTGCTCCTCACCCCCACCCCGGTATTTGTGCTATGGGGTGCTGCAAGGTACTGTTCTCTCCCCAGTGCTATTTAAGATCTATATGCTATTTAAAATCTATATGAAGTCATGGAGTGCGGTCCAGAGGAGTTTTGGAGGAAGGGGCCACCAGTATGCCGATAACAGACAGCTCTAGGGACATGGGTGGCACTGTGACCTACTGAGCTTCTTGGGCTTGCTGGTTGGAAGGTTGGCGGTTCGAATCCATGTGACAGTAGCCAGCTCCCATTGCTCTGTCCCAGCTCCTGCCAACCTAGCAGTTTGATGTTGTTTTTGAAAAAAAAATATTTGATTAAAATAAATAAAGAAACATACAACAAAAAGCAATACAAGATTCAAATGCCGAAATTACGCTGAATCTCCTGACTTCCCCCCATCCCTTCTATCGGTCCTAGTGGTAATATTTACATCTGCATATCAAGACTGTCCAAATTTTGTCCATACTTTCCATTAATTTACAAGTGTGCTTAAAATCCTGCTAATGTTTTAACCTGCTTACAATGGTCTTGCTTTCTGAGCTTCCCAGTTATTTTTCCCATTTCAGCATAGTCCATCAACTTGGTTTGCCATTCTTCTCTGCTCAGGGTTGTTTCTTCCATCTCTGGGCTTGTAGCATCTGTGTGGCTGTTGTCGCATACATAAACAATCTTTTCTGGTCCTTTGGTATCTTGGTACCTGTTATTCCTAATAAGAAGGCTTCTGGTTTTTTAAACAAAAGTTATTTTAAACATTTTTTCTAATTCATTATATATCATCTCCCAGAAAATTTTAAGTTACTTTACACATCCACCACATATAATAAAAGGTACCTTCTTTTTCTTTACACTTCCAGCAGGTATTTGAACTCATTCTATACATTATTGCTAATTTAACTGGGGTCAAATACCACCAGTACATCATATTCATATAATTTTATGTCAGTGAACAAGGTGCCATAAATTTCAAATCTGTTTTCCATAACCTCTCCCAATCTGCTATTTGTATATTGTGTCCCAAGTCCCAAGCTCTGGCTTCCATCACAGTGTCCCGTTGCGCCAGAAGCGGTTTAGTCATGTTGGCCACATGACCCGGAAAGTTGCCTGTGCATAAACACCCAATCCCTCAGCCTCATAGCGAGATGAGCACCACTCCCCATAGATGCATTTGACGAGACTGAACCATCCAGGGGTCTTTACATTAACACACAGCTCTATTTCTCCATAACAGGAGAGTCTCTGAAGGCTTGTGACCAGTGTCTGGATGCAGCAGTGGACTCAGTAAGGTCCAATAAACTGTGTTCAAATCCTGGAAAGTCCACTTACCTTTAATGGTCAGGCGGTGTTGTGCCCGGCCAAGTCCACGCCCGCAATTTGGTGCCCTGCTGGGGAGGGTCACAGCCTGCTTGCGGACTGACCAATTGTGCCAGGCTTAGGTGCAGGCATTCCGAAGGGGGTGGCCCTACCAGCCGCTAGGCATTGCTTGGCCCCACTCCCTGGGGGGATAACTTGGGGCCTGCCCAGGCCTCCTCCCCAGGTTATTGTTGGATCTCCCACCCTCCATCCCCTTTTTAATATGTCTTATTTTCATACTAAGACCTTCCAATGAACATTGTCAGCCGCCATATTTGGGGCCTGGTGTCGGAATTCTGCACGACTGAGCTACTCCTCCTCGGACGCTCTTCCTCATCTCCGACGGTGATTAACGACCTTGTGACTCCAAAAACTGCACAGTGGCATAAACAGAAACCTAACACCTGGCAGAAATTTTTCCATTTGGCAACTTGGCCCTGGCCATTTGATTTTCGCCTTCCTCATAGCAATCCTCACATCTTTGTGAGGTTAGGCATTGGGTAAGCCTTAGTTCTGGCTGGAGGGGAGGTTATAGCCTCTCTCCGCCCTTCCTTGGTTAAGGGTATTCTGTTAAAGGGATCTGTGAGGAGTTGCTTCTGTCCGGATGCCCAGGCAGGGGCTAGGGCCATAGCACCCCTCCAACAGGGGCCCCTCGGTGGTTAACTCTACTTGATGTAGGTCATGGGGGGCCGGTGTGCATTACCCTCAGATGCACCCCCAGCAGATGGACTGGGGTGGAATAAATGGCTATACGCCATGCCGATGCCAAACCATTCACATCTGTAAACAATAGAGTTGTGGCTCATTTGGACCCAATGTTATGCTCTGGTCTTGTCTGGTTTTTCATCACTTAGGGAGTGACAGGAACACAGGAGCTTGACACACAATTTGTAGGCTCTTTGGATGATTCCCACTTCTAAAGGAGCAAGTGCGTCGTTTACGGGTACTCTTGGATACACCTTTGTCAGTAGAGACCCACGTGTCCTCTATGGCTGTTTGTGAACAGGAAAAGCCTGACCACTGGAGCATTGGAAAACGTGGAGCTGGACTACTGCAATGCACTCTTTCTGGGGCTGCCCTTGGGTCTGGTGCAGAATCTCTAGTTGGTGCAACGTGATGTGGCCAGATTGTCCTTGCGAGATTTTGGTCAAGAACATCTGGCACCACACACCCCCATTTGAAGGACTATCCACTTAAACCTATTTTCTACTTCCTGCAACTTCCATTCCTGATCCACCAGAGGACCTCTTCTCTTATTCCACGACTACTAAGCATACCCAGGAGGACCTTGTTGAACGCTTTTTGGGAAGTCCAAGTGTTGGTTTGTTTGTTTATTTATTAAATTTGTACACCGCCCTTCACCCGATGATCTCAGGGTGGTTCACAGCATAAAAATACAGGATAAGACCAAAAAGTATATAATAAAAACAAGAACAAAAACAAAAAACCTACAAAAAATCTGCTGAATCGCCTCTGTCTTTACGTGAAATTTCAGTTCCCTTTTTCACCTCTCAAATTCATCAGAATAGCCCTATCCTGTGTTAGCATCAGTGCGGGGGGGATTCTGCTAGGGCTCACGTATGATAGTTCAGGTAACTTCTAACTCTTAATCTTGGTATTTTCCACCAATCTTTGGCATTTGCATCTCACAGTTTGGAGGCAGATCTTGGGGTTTTCGCAAACATGTTTTTCTTCAGCCCCGCAGTTGCAGGTGGAGCTGCATAAAGTTTCTAGGAACTTGCAGAGGTGATACTTCTTCTACATATAATTATCAAAATGATAGTGTGTGTGGGTTTTTTGCTTCCAAAGATCACATTTGAGTCCACTAAATGTGATGTTATGGATCTGAGGCAGAAAGGTCTGGCAGATATATGCCTCCTGAGCCACCCAAGACTTGGGGGGGCTGAGATTTAGGACAGATGATAACTGCACCAGAATGAGGTTGGCTTGACTTCTCTCCACTTTGGATGTGATCCCTCTGCAGGGCTCCGTTAGTGAGAAGAAAGTTACTGCATCTTGCAAGAACCACAACAAAAGACTTCTAATTCTTTGTAAGGGAGGTGCTCGTTCCTGGGAGGAAGAAGATGGTCCTCATTCTACTGCTTCTACTGCCTTATGGGGACAGTGGGAAACTGAAGACAAAATGCCTCTTGTCTTTGGAAAGGGATGAGATAGATTCACCTAATTATTTCAGGCCAGGAGACCACCTCATCAGTGGGGTCCTCTCTGCCACAAACACTGTGTTTCATCCTCATATCTTTAGCCAATGTCCTTCCACCAGCTTTTATTGGTAAGACATTTTGTGGGGATGGAGTTCCTGGTGTTCCACTTGCTACCATTTCCATGAGATCCAACTCATCTCCAGTTACTTTCAGGGGCCTTTCTCATGATCTGTTACCTGCCTTTAAGAACATAAGGAGATCCCAATGGCAGATAAATTTGGGGGTGATTAGGCTCTCAGCGGCTACCAGTCACAATGGCTATGTTCTCCATTCACTGTCACAGGCACTATGCCTCTGGGTACCAGTAACTGAGAATCTCAAGTAGGGGAAGAGTTCTTGTGCTTCTCAGTTTTGCATGTGAGGTTGGCTGACTTGAGGATGCTGGAACAGATGAGCCTTGGGGCGGATTCTGCAGGATTTTTTTTTGAAAGAGATAGAGATGAATATTAGAGGTAGAACAGAAATATCACTTGGACAGTGTTGGCATGTATATAATTTCTCCCCCCAGGAAAGGACCCACAAAGTACTGGCAGCTCCTCTCCTTCTTGTATGCCATTCAAGCGATCAACCAGAATCAAAAGCTGTTACCCAACATCACCCTGGGCTACAGCATCCATGAGAACTTTTTTGATGGAAGGGTGACCTATGATGCTTTGCTAGACATGTTGTCAATTGGGCAGCTGAACTTTCCAAACTACAGCTGTGGTAAACAGACTAACTTACTGGCTGTTCTCGAAGGGTCCGACTCTCAAAACTCCATCCAGATTTCAAACGTGTTGGGCATCTATAAAATCCCACAGGTAGGAATGGAGAGAGGTATAATAGCATTATGATATCGGCTGTTTTATTTTCAACTACCCTCCTGTTGATCCCTAGCATCAAATTTGCCTTCTACGGCTGCCACAACCTTCAAGGAAATCACTGTTCCCACCAAAGGGTCCTTGCAATAGACCTTCCTCCTTCCTAAGATCTTCCCAATCTCATGTTGGGCTTAGAAATATTTAGGCTTTGATCTGAAATCAAACAAGATACAAATCTTCCTTCTCTTCCCAGGTCACTTATGCTTTTGTCTCTCATGTTCTGAATGATAAGAGGCATTTCCCTTTTTTCTACCGGATGGTCCCCAAAGAAGAAGCCCTGTACCCAGGGATTGTCAAGCTGCTCCAGCACTTCCGATGGACGTTGATTGGCCTCCTTGCACCAGACACCGACAATGGAGAGAGGTTCCTGAAGAGCTTGACTCCCGTGCTCATCAAGAGCAGTGTCTGTGTTGTCATCTCACTAAGCATCCAACGACCGAATACAAATGGAGTATACATGCCTCGTCTTCCATTCCGCAAGTGGAGCCAAGTGCATGTATTTGTTTACTATGCGGAATTGACTTTTTTCTTAAATGGACTACAAATCATACAACAGTTTTTTGACATATTGATGAAATCCATTTTTGGGAAAATCTTCATCACAACAGTTTTGTGGGATGTCGCCCTGGAGCTGATGTATAATGACATATCTTTCCAACACATCCATGGTATATTTTCCTTCTTCACTGAGACAAGTAAAGGGGCAAAATATGGTGATTTTCTACCCTTTTTCTTTGGTATTAAGAAGTTTTGGGAGGATGCTTTTAATTGTTTTTATTTAAAGCATGCATTCTCAGTGAAAGGCCGGACAAGATGCAGAGAGAGAGAGAAACTGGAGAGGCTTCCCCAAGATGATCTGGAAAGAATCCTCTCTCTAGACAGCTACAGGATCTACAACACTCTGCAAGCCGTGGCTCGTGCCTTAAATGCTGCATATTCATCTAGATCTAAGCAGAGGGGAACTGAGAGAATGGGACTTCAAAGGCTACAGCCATGGCAGGTATTTTCTTTCCCTTCATAGACATCACACCTGAGCATGACAATCGATTGTAGTGTTGCAGATATTAAATATTGTGCAGTTTGAAATGATTGGAAGCATAAGAACTGGAAGCATTCATTTCCTTTTGGAAATGAATTATCATCCAGGCCCATAGAAATATTATTCACTCTTTACTGGCAGAACTCTTTATAACAGAATGAGAACATCATTCTGTCCAACACAGGTTCGGGATCTCTCTCTCTGTCTCTCTTACCTTCAGGAGAGCTTCCTTTCCATATTGACTCTATTGAGTTTTGGAGCCAAAGACAAAAAGGCAACTCCCTTCAAAAAGGAGATATTGCAATCCAATACCTTCATCACATGATCTAAGTTTACAACACTCACATGCTGGCTAGCAGAGAACAGCAACCAGTTAGTTAATCTTAATCTCTTAATCTCAGCAAGAGCCCAGAGCCCTTTAGAAAAAAAAATACTATGGAAAAAACCCAAAGTTTGCAAAACACATTACCCATTTTAAACCTTCCTTAATACATATACATTTTTCATTTCTGTTTGCTATTCTTATTCTTGCCTCATTGCACAGCCCCCCGAGCAACTGCTCCCATCATGTGCCCAATTCTCCTTTCCCCGCAAGTTGGAATTGTTTTTGGCAGAGGAGATGACATTGATCAGGCTGTCTCTAGTCTCTATTCCTTTGACACCCGCTTGACTATGTTCTGGCTCTCTGCTCCCTCCACCAAGCTCCTGCCTTTCCCTGCTGAAGCCCATATTGGAGATTTCATTCAGGTTGCCTTGAAAGGAAAAACGAACCCAATTCACTCTTTCTGAAACAATCCAAGGGGGCAGCATCCTTCAAAAACATGCTTACTAGGAGAAAATGACACAGAAATGCTGAAGAATTCTGATGAGTTTCTATTATTATTATTATTATTATTATTATTATTATTATTATTTAAAAAATGCTTCAGAAATGTGGAGAACTGAATTTAAGATTGGGGTGCGTGTGTGAGAGAAAACAGTATGAATCAAAAGTGACAAGATCTGTCCATTACTATTTGAGTCTGCAACCAGCCCTAAGCAAAGGGGAAGTGGATTGTCAGTATGTTTCCATTATTATTAGATAATTTTTATTAAATTTTCAATCTAACAATTCCAAATAAACATTTTACAAACTCTGAAATATCCGATGACTTCCCTTCTTCTCTTTCCATGGTTCATTTTACATCCCTGTATATTTTGCTATAACCATTCAAATCAGTTTTCTACTTTTACATCCATCAAACATTATTTATGTGGTTGAATTTATCTTAATGCTGCCACCATTTTCAGCTGTATACAGTTATTTTCCATATATTCAATAACTGCTTTCCACTCTTCTTTCAATGTATGTTCTTCTTGGTCTCTTATTCTGTATGTTAAATCTGCAAGTTCTCCATATTCTGTACACTTAAGCTGCCAATCCTCTTTAGCTGGGACCTCGCTGACTTTCCATTTCTGGGCCAGCAAAACAGGGGCCTATGCTTCCCTTTATTCTAAATGCTCTCATCTTTGCTTCTGTTCCAGCTCCACCCTTTCCTAGGAAACACCCAGTTCTACAATTCTTCCATGGACAGAGTGTATTTGGATGAGAACGGGGAGCTGGCAGCCGACTTGGACATTGTGAACTGGGTGGTGTTCCCCAATAAATCCGTCCTCAGAGTGAAGTTTGGGAGTATCGACAGACAGGGATCCCCAGATCTGAAGTGCTCCATCGACCAGGAGGCCATTGTGTGGCCCAAGTGGCTCAATCAGGTGACGGGGAGTGGGAATGATGCCTGTCATTTTGCTCTCTTTTCTGTGAGCTCTAATAAGTGCTCCCTGTTCTTTGGGCTGCTGCCCTCAGTTGCCTGTCAACTCCAGCACTGGGCTGTTGTTCCAGATAGTTCCTACAGCTCCTCTGCTCAGCTGGGTGCCAAAGGAGGCTTCCTGCTAAACTGTGTGTCTGGGGAAAGGGGGGTTCCTTGCTTTTCGGTTGTTACATGAATTTTATCGGTAGTGAATAGCTCATGGCCCATATACAGAACTTTATTTAATGGAGGTCCTTTGTTTTTTTCTGAATTTAATCATGAATAATTCATGTAATGGACAGTGATGGGAAATGCTTAGTTTCAGCAGATGACAACATACTATCCCTCAAAGAACAATTCTCATTGACGCTCTTTGTCTTTGTGCCTAGACCATTCCTACTTCCAGGTGTGTGGAAAGCTGTCGCCCTGGATCCGTCAAGGTGATTCAGGAAGGGAAGCCTCTTTGCTGTTATGAATGTCTTCCCTGTGCAGAAGGGACCATCTCCACTCAGGAAGGTGGGCGACTCCAAGGGAAAGGCTGGCCTTGGGGAAGAGAGAAGCGTTCAGTCAGGAATCTCTCAAAACCAATTCTCCCTCGGCCTGAAGCGAGATGAACGCTGCACACCATAGTTGTCTTTGACTAGACTTAACTGTCCCGGGGTCCTTAAGGAGGGAGATTGTTATGGACCTAGGGTAGATATTAGACTTCTGCACAGACCCCTGATCCTCCTTTTGGCCCTGGTATAGGGGGCTCCAAGCAGCCCAACCTGCCAGAGGCCAAGCTGGGGATCTCCAGCCCTAGAATCGGTTCCAAATTTCTTCGGGGTAGAGCTAATGTTCAGAAAAACCTAATTAAATACCTGTAGTAATCTGTGGCTGTCCCAGACTGACTTGGTCTACAACTGAATCTCTCCCAAGAGGCTAGATACTGCTCAGGGCTTGGCCGAATCGAGTCTATTAGATATTACTTACTCTCTCTCTCTCTCTTGCAGATGCAGACCATTGCAAAAAATGCCCAGAAAATCAGCATCCAAACATGAACCGAGATCAATGTGTGTTCAAGCATATCACCTTCCTAGCCTACGAAGAATCTCTGGGGGTTGTCCTACTTTCCCTTGCCCTACTGGGGTCCTTAGCCACAAGCTTTGTTTTAGGAATCTTTATTAAATACAAAGAAAGTCCCATAGTAAAAGCCAACAACCGGGACCTCTCCTACATCCTCCTCGTCTCCCTCCTGCTTTCCTTTTTGTCCTCCTTCCTGTTCATTGGGAGGCCAAGGAAAGGGACCTGCCTTCTCCAACAAACAGCCTTCAGCATCATCTTCTCTGTTGCTGTTTCTTCTGTCTTGGCAAAAACCATCACTGTGGTTCTGGCCTTCCTGGCCACCAAGCCAGGGAACTCAGTGAGGAGATGGCTGGGGAAGAGTCTGGCCAACTCCATTGTCATTTCCTGTTCCTGTGTCCAAGTTGTCTTTTTTTTTTTTTTTTTTTAAAGCAATTTATTGGGTTTTACAATAAGAGTAAACATAATAAACAATATAACATTTATCTTAACATAGTTTCACATTTTCTTTGGACTTCCTCACACCTCCCGCTCCCACTTTCATCGTTATAACATTTTGTCAGCAATTTATCATCTTATTTAAATTCTTATATCCCTTCTATATTTCATAATCTTATAATTCTCAGAAGGAGCTAAATTTTCACAGTCTTACTTATTTTCTTAAAAACTTCTAAATTTAGTGGTGCTCAGTTGTTTTAGTCTAGCATCTTATTTAGCATTCACTCAAATTACAATGCTTTTGTAAATAGTTCTTAAATTTCTTCCAATCCTCCTCAATCCTCTCTTCTCCCAGGTCACGAATTCTGCCGGTCATTTCAGCCAGTTCCATGTAGTCTATCAGTTGCATCTGCCATTCTTCCAGTGTGGGTAGATCTTGAGTTTTCCAGTGTTTTGCGAGAAGTATCCTTGCTGCTGTTGTTGCATACATAAAAAATGTCTGGTCCTTCTTTGCCACCCCTTGGCCGACAATACCCAAAAGGAAAGCCTCTGGTTTCTTAGTGAAGGTATATTTAAATATCTTTTTCAATTCATTATAAATCATTTCCCAGAACGCCTTCACTTTAGGGCAAGTCCACCAGAGGTGGAAGAACGTTCCCTCGCACTCTTTACATTTCCAACACTTATTATCAGACAGGTGGTAAATTTTGGCAAGTTTGACTGGGGTCATATACCATCTATAAATCATTTTCATTACATTTTCTTTCAGAGCGTTACATGCAGTAAATTTCAATCCATTACTCCACAACCTCTCCCAGTCCTCAAACATGATATTATGCCCAATGTCCTGTGCCCACCTTATCATAGCCGATTTAACCGTTTCATCTTGTGTATTCCATTTCAACAGCAAGTTATACATCCTTGAAAATACCTTAATCTTTGGTTCTAACAATTCTGTTTCTAGTTTCGATTTCTCCACCTGGAACCCTAGTTTCTTATCATTTTTAAAAACTTCTTTAATCTGAGCGTAATGTAACCAATCTCGCACTTTGTCTTTCATTTTCTCCAAACTCTGCAATTTCCAATTGTCTCCATCCTTTTCTAGTATTTCCCAATATTTTGGCCATTTAGCCTCCATATTGGGTCTTTTTCGGGCCTTAGCTTCCAGAGGTGAAAGCCACCTTGGTGTTTTATTTTCCAGCAAGTCTTTATATTTTGTCCAGACATTAAACAGTGATTTTCTGACAATATGGTTCTTAAAGGCCTTATTTGCTTTAACCTTGTCATACCATAAATATGCATGCCAACCAAAAGCGTTGTGTCCAAGTTGTCATCTGCATGATCTGGCTGGGGATCTCGTCACCATTCCCAGACTCTGACATGCACTCCCAGCCTGGGGAGATCATCCTGCAATGCAACGAAGGGTCTGTGGCCATGTTCTATGGTGCCCTTGGCTACATGGGCTTCCTGGCAGCCATCTGCTTCACGGTGGCTTTCCTAGCCAGGAATCTGCCTGGGGCCTTCAATGAAGCCAAGCTGATCATCTTCAGCATGCTGGTCTTCTGCAGTGTTTGGGTGTCCTTTGTGCCCACCTACCTGAGCACCAAAGGGAAATTCATGGTAGCCGTTCAGGTTTTCTCCATCTTGGCCTCCAGTGCTGGGCTCCTGGGCTGCATCTTCATCCCCAAATGCTACATTATTTTGCTGAGACCTGATCTGAACACGAAGGAGCACCTGACAGCAAAAACTAAAGATAGCATCTGATTCTTAAAATACTATTTTTCAAGAAGGTAGAGAAGTGATATTCTTGAAAAATAATGTTTCAATTTAAAACATCGTTACCCTCATTTGATCATGTAGAACCAACCAACTTAGTGGAAGTAGTTATGAAATTTGGATTTGGCTGAAAATTTGTTAATACTTTGGAAGATATAGATCACATAAATCACAGGGAATTCACATTACCAAAATTTTGTAATTATTCTTGGAACGGAACAAGGATGTCCACTGTCACTCCTGTTATTTTTCCAAGTGAATCTCCAGCCCCCGGCTCTCTCACTTCCTCATTCATCGTCACCTCCTCTACGGGTGCTGCTAAGTACCCTCTGTCTTTGAGCTCTTTGCTCTCCTACTTTTAAGGCTCGCTGGGTTCTGGGACATGGTGGGTCTAGAATGGTTTCTAATGACGTGTCAGCCAGGTGTTGCTCTGGCTCTCCCATGATTTCCCAACTTTCCCCCTCATCTGCCTCTGAACTGTGACTTCCCTTTATACTTTCTTCCTCTTCCTCCTCCCTGGGAGGGTGAGGATGGAGAGGTGGTCTCCCCCATTCCTCCCTGGCCCTTGGTCATCTTGGTCACCCTCCACCCCATACCTGTCAACTCATCAATATCTTCCTTAATTTATGGTGCCCAGAACTGGACACAGTATTCCAGGTGTGGCCTGACAAAGGCAGAATAGAGTGGGACTATTACTTCCCTTGATCTGGACACTATACTTCTGTTGAAGCAGACTAAGATTTCAACATTATTTTTATTAGAATTAAAATTTGTTATCTTTTCCCCCTAATTGTATAATTAAGAAAGCACACCATTCAATGCTGTATTTTAAAATGTTGTGAGCCATGCAGGGACCTTACAGTGAGGGAGGGTCATCAATATTATTATTTAATATATTAAAAAGTTGCTGCATCCCACTGTTGACTCATGTTAAGCTTCTGGTGTAATAAGCCAGTTGTCCTATATTTAGGCCTCTGCTTATTCTCTTCAGCCTCAGCAAAGGTGTTGTTAACATTGTACACCTTCAGACCATATACACAGGGACCTAGGTCCACATTTGGCCAGAATCCTACCCGCTCAACTGTCATCTCTAACCCCCACCCCCAAATAATATTTCAATTTCCCCCATGTCCCCGTTTCATTTCACTTCCTGAGAAAAATCCTCAAATGTTTCCACTGAATGTAGTAAGAAGGGAGCATACTATGGAGGGGGGAGCTCCTGGCGGACATTTCCACAGTGGTGGGAATGTTTGGGCGGTTTTTTATTAAAAATTTGATGATTTACAAAAGTGTGCAATGTCTCTCTCTCTCGTATTTCCCCCCCCCCATGTAACATTTTTACAATTCAGTTTCATTTTTTGAGACATTAGGAAGAGAAGGGGGAAAGAGGTGAGGGGGAGATGGGGGGGTTGGGTGGCGATGTTTCTATTTTACTTACTATATGTAGGGTTTGTGTCAGTGTTGCTTGTGCAGGTTCTTTGCTGTTCACTTGTGTTCCTTTGGTGGTGAGAGAGGTTGGGGTTGGCCTAGGGTGTGGTTGTTCATTTGTGGTTGGCTGTGGTGGTCTTTGTTTTCGTGTGTGTGGGGGGGGTGGGTGGGTGTTTTGGATCAGGTTAGCCATATTGATTTGTATGCTGTTGGTGGATTTCTGTCATTGTCTTGTTGGGCTGTGTGTGTGATAAAGGGGAGCCATACAGGGGTGGAGGTGTCTTCTTCTATTTGTCCCCATGTCAGTTTCAGTTTATTAGTTAATTTTTCTAGTAAGCTGTTTCCCATACTATTTGGTACCATTGGTCCATGCTTACTCTTGACAGGTCTCTCCAGCGGTGGGAATGTTGTGGAAAGCGAATGACAATGAAACAGAGGAGGAGAAGGAAAGGAAAGGAAAGGAAAGGAAAGGAAAGGAAAGGAAAGGAAAGGAAAGGAAAGGAAAGGAAAGGGTGAAGGCTTGTTGCTTGGGGAGGGGGGTAGATAAAAGAGTGAAGGACAAGGCAGTTCTGGGCAGCCTGGGCAACTGTTGCTTAGGTGGACCGGAAAGCAAAGAAAATGGCCTTTGCTGCAGTTAGGCCAAAGGAGAGCAAAATAGGGAAGGGAGGGCTAGCCAGGAAGAAGAGTGGGAGCTGCCCTTGTTCCTGCATATAACCAAGAAAAATAGAGTATGCACTAGAGTTATAACTTTTAGACTTCAAAAACAAACAAACAAACAAACAAACAAACAAACAAACAAACAAACAAACTGAAAAGGGGAATAATTCTTCTCAGTTGTGAAAAAAGGTCACCCCGAAATGTAAAGTTGGAATCACTGTATCTGTAACATTACTACTCATAAGTATTAGCACTTTTTAAAACTTTATGGAACTGTTTGGAACTTTTACAGCTGCCTGGAACTTCCGAAAACTGTATTGGAGAATCACGGGAGGCGGGAGCCATCCGTACTCCAGACACCAGGAAGCAATCAGGGTGCGTCGCGCAACCAAAGTGATACGGGAACTTTATGGTCCTTGTGTTCAGGATCCTTGTGTTTCTGGGACCCATAGATGGCTGTGGGGACATGCAACAGACCACGCTTATAGAGAGCATGAAACCCACAAAAATGGTTACCTCCATTGGGCCCTTAAGTTTAGAAAAGGGGGGAGTTTCAGGGAGCCTGTGGAAGATCGGGGGAAATCAAAACCCATTCCTCCTGATCAGAACTGATGAGTTGATGACCACTGTAAGCAGATGAAAACATTAGCAGGATTGCAATAACACTTGTATTGTAGCAATTGCTATGGAGAAAATGGAGTGATGTAAAATATGGACTATTGAACAGTATGCAATTGAAAACCCATGGAGGGGAAGGTGAGAAGTCTAAAGATTTAGAGAGATCTTTAAATATAGATCTGTATGGCTGTATTGTTATAATCTTATACTTGTAAAATCAAATAAAAATGATTAAAAGAAAAGAATTGATGAGCTGGTTTTGTTGAGTGCTCTATCCCTCTCACCGTCTGCAGCTGTTTAGGGAATTGACAAGACAGGGGATATTTTATGCACCAGACTTTTCAGACTCAGTGCGAGAAATTATGAATCTCTGGAGAAATCCCTGGAGAAATCCCCGGGAAAAATAAGAATATTTATGAGGCGGGAAGCATCGCCCTGGCAACCTTCTGGAGTCTCTCTGTGGCTTGAGGAGCAGATGCAGAGCTGGAGAAAACATGTTTGCAAGAACACAAGAAGCAGCTGCCCTGTTTTGACATGGGCCAGCATAGGGTGGAAAGGTCAGCTTGGACTTTAAATGGCAATGCACCTTCGTTGGGGTCAGGGCCAATATATTATTTTAGGAAGTGTGCAAATATATACACGCTCTACATAGAGTACCTACATCTGAGCCCTGTGAACTCATGAAACCCATTCCCTTTACAAGAAGATTCTTATTCTTATTATTTTTTATTTACTGAGTTTATATACTGTTGTATACATAGAGGTTTCAGGGGAGTTCACAGAAAAGATCACAACATATATAACCAGAATAAAAACAGCAACCCAATAACACCCACCCCCCGAAAGGAGCCACATTTTAAAAGGGTATAGGATGTCAATCAGGTCAACCAAAGGCCTGGTTAAAGAGGAAGGTTTTTGCCCGGTGCCTAAAGGGGTATAATGAAGGCACCAGGGAAACTTCCCTGGCAAGAGCATTCCACAGACAGGGAGCCACTGCAGAGAAGGCCCCGCTCTCGTGTTGCTGCCCTACGGACCTCTTGAGGAGGAGGCACACGAAGGAGGGCCTCAGAAGATGATCTCAGGGTCCGGGTAGGTTTATATGGGAAGAGGCGGCCCTTGAGGTATTGCAGTCCTGAGATCACGATGACATGCTTGGATCTTCACATCCCCAAGGCCATCTTCCCCCTTACCAGACACATTCTCCACTAACTGAACCTTCTGGACCATCTGAATTATCACAAAAGCTTTGTCTCCTTGTGCATTCTCTGAGGTTTACAAAGAACTCTAAGCACTAAATAATAATAATAATAACAATAATAATAATAATAATAATTTATTATAAAAACCCCGCCCATCTGGCTGAGTTTCCCCAGCCACTCTTGGCAGCTTCGAATCAAATGTTAAAAACAATACAGCATTAAATATTAAAAACGTCCCTAAACAGGGCTGCCTTCAGATGTCTTTTAAAGATAAGATAGCTACTTATTTCCTTCACATCTCATGGGAGGGCGTTCCACAGGGCGGGCGCCACTACCGAGAAGGCCCTCTGTCTGGTTCCCTGTAACCTCACTTCTCGCAATGAGGGAACCGCCAGAAGGCCCTCAGCGCTGGATTTCAGTGTCCGGGCTGAACGATGGGGGTGGAAACGCTCCTTCAGGTATACAGGACCAAGGCCATTTAGGGCTTTAAAGGTCAGCACCAACACTTTGAATTGTGCTCGGAAACGTACTGGGAGCCAATGCAGATCTCTCAGTGTTATGTGGTCACGGTGGCCACTCCCAGTCACCAGTCTAGCTGCCACTATCTGGATTAATCGCAGTTTCCGGGTCACCTTCAAAGGTAGCCCCACATAGAGCGCAGTCATCCCCACCAAACAGAACTTTATTTCTGCAATACAACACAACTTTAATACAGGCAACTTGCCGTTTGCACAGGGGTTGCATTCTGGGTCATTGCACAGCAGCAGTAGCGCAAAAGCCCATTTCGCCCCCCCCCCCCGTCTTCTGGGGCCGAAAACGACGTGTGGGTTGTACATGCATGTCAATCTATCGCTCGCACGATGGTTCCCACCTGCATAAGAAAAAATCCTTGCTAAAATACAGAATTTTATAACGTAAGTTATGACCTGCTTATCTCCCATACAGCCATAACATATAATGCATCTCTGACAGCAACAGCTTGGAAGGAAAATGAGGGGGAGGGGAATCAATGATGAAGTATTTAAAGTACATTTTTAAAAAACGATGTATAAGTAAGGCATCTTTTCTATCTACACTGATGTCCCTATGATGAGCTTTCTACCTGAACAATCTTCCACATTTTCTGCGCTAACATCCTTCTGAAGATTTCTTCTTCTCTAGTAGGATTTCTGTTTATCACTGAAACTTTTTTCCATCCTTCGTGGGCTTAGTTCATTCAGGGAATCGTAGAGTCGGAAGGGTCTGGATGGTAATCTAGTCCAAACCCCTGCAATGGGAGAATCTTAACTAAAGCATTCATGACAGGTGGCTGTCCAATACTCCAAGGAAGGAGAGTCCACAATCTTCTGAGGTGAGGGAGTCTGTTCCACTGTCAAACAGCTCTTACGGTCGGAAAGTTCTTCCTGCCATTTACTCAGAATCTCCTTCCTTGGAACTTGAATCCATTGGATCTCATCCTACCTTCCAGAGCAGGAGAAAACAAGCTTGCTCCATCTTCCATGGGACAGACTTTTAGATATTTGAAGGTGCTCTATCACATCTCCTCCAAGTTTCCTCTTTTCCAGGCTACACATACCCAACTCCTTCAACCGTTCCTGAGACTTGTTTCCAGACCCTTGACCACTATTAACTGCTGGAGTCATGTTGTGTGGGGGAGAGACACCGCATCCTGACACTTTCATCAAGGTTCCTCCTGAGTAAGCTTAGTAGCCCTGGAATAAGAGAAGAGGTCCTCTTGTGGATCAGGAATGGAAGTTGCAGGAAGCAGAAAATAGTATTAAGTGGATAGTTCCTCCAAATGGGGGGCTGTGGTGCCAGGTGTTCTTGACCAAAAGCTCGCAAGAACAATCTGGCCACATCGTTTTGCACCCACAAGATTCTGGACCAGACCCAAGGGCAGCCCCAGAAAGAGTGCATTGCAGTAGTCCAGCTCCACGTTTTCCAGTGCTCCAGGGGTCAGGCTATTCCTGTTCACAAACAGCCCTAGAGGACACGTGGGTCTCTAGTGACAAAGGCGTATCCAAGAGTAGCCCCAAACTATGCATTTGCTACACAGGCTTAGGATCCAAGGCCATTATTGTGAAAATGAATTAATTGTAAGTAAAGAACCCTTTTTCTGTACCAGTCGGAATCCTGAGTATTTTATTTTACCTTTTTAGTCATGCTAATGTGTGAATGAGACTGATTTTGAGCGGTGCCATGGCTGGCACAACCAAAGAAGTTGCCCTGTGCCGTAGAATATATGAGTGGGCCTCCCTGCCTCCACCTAGCCGCCAGGTAGGAGAACAAAAGCCAGAGTTGTCTGAGTGGGTGGAGCTGGAAGCAGGATGGAAGTTGGACGCACAAAGACATACATGCTCTGTGCTGGATTCAAAGCAGTGACTAATGCAGTGCTGATGCTCCGTGGAGTATTAACGCGGTGAAGCCCTGCTATCTATGCTCAGGTTGCATGTACACTGGGACCTCGGGTTAAGAGCTTAATTCGTTCCGTAGGTCCATTTTTCATCTGAAACTGTTCTTAACCTGAGACACCTGGGAGCCAGTGTGGTGACACCTAATGGAGCCAGTGTGGTGTAGTGGTTAAGAGCAGTAGTCTCCTAATCTGGTGAACCGGGTTCGCATCTCCGCTCCTCCACATGCAGCTGCTGGGTGACCTTGGGCTAGTCACACTTCTCTGAAGTCTCTCAGCCCCACTCACCTCACAGAGTGTTTGTTGTGGGGGAGGAAGGGAAAGGAGAATGTTAGCCGCTTTGAGACTCCTTAGGGTAGTGATAAAGCGGGATATGAAACCCAAACTCTTCTTCTTCTTCTCTTCTTCTTCCCTGCAGGGCCTTTGAGGCTCCCTTTGCTTCTTCCTATCTCCCAGGACCCTGCAGCTTGTTTTGGCTCCTTGACTCTTCAGGAAGGATGAAAGAGATGGATCCTGCAAAGCTAGCGGGGATGGAAGGGGGAAGATGGACGGTTGACCTGGTCAGGTTGTCTCCTGCATCCCTCCTCACAACCTCTGAGCGTTCCTCTCTAGGGCTCTCAGAGAGATCTGGACGCCACCATGTTGTTGTTGTTTAGTCGTTTAGGACTCCTCTTGTCCCCATGGACCAGAGCATGCCAGGCACTCCTATCTTCCACTGCACCCCGCAGTCTGCTCAAGCTCATGCTGGTAGCTTCGAGAACACTGTCCAACCATCTCGTCCTCTGTCGTCCCCTTCTCCTTGTGCCCTCCATCTTTCCCAACATCAGGGTCTTTTCCAGGGAGTCTTCTCTTCTCATGAGGTGGCCAAAGTCTTGGAGCCTCAGCTTCAGGATCTGTCCTTCCAGTGAGCCCTTAAGGCTGATTTCCTTCAGAATGGATAGGTTTGATCTTCTTGCAGTCCATGGGACTCTCAAGAGTCTCCTCCAGCACCATTATTCAAAAGCATAAATTTTTCGGCAATCAGCCTTCTTTATGGTCCAGTTCTCACTTCCAAAAATCACTACTGGGAAAAGCATAGCTTTAACTATACGGACCTTTGTTGCCAAGGTGATGTCTCTGCTTTTTAAGATGCTGTCTAGGTTTGTCGCTGCCGCTGCCATACCTCCAGGCGATTTCTGTTCTCATCCTGAAGCAAAGTTCTTAACAGGAGGTAATATTTCTGGGTTAGCGGCTCCTCCTGGGCTCCTGCCTTGGGGGAGGAAAGAGCGGTGCTCCGCTTGTGCTCGGCTTGCCAAGGGTTAAAAGGCACAGAGCTGGGTTTCTAGAGAGGACAGGAAGTGGAGGCGTGGGGGGGGCAAGGTCCTCCCGAGCAAAAGCCCCTCCCTCCCAGTCCCGCCTGCCAGCGGAGGGGCTGCTTCCGTCTCCCTCTCTCTCTTGCAAGAGCTGCCTGGGGGTGAGTCTCGCCTCCCTCTCCCTCCGGGTGCAAGGGGGAGAAGGGGCTGCAGGGGAGGATGCCTGGGGGGCTGGTCAGATGGGGGGGGGGGCAGACATTCCCCAAAGCCAAGCCAGGGAGGGGGTCTTGGAGGGGGCCAGGGCTCTGCCCCGCTCTTCTTGCTTGGCTCCGTGGGGGAGGGGGGAGGGGGTCTTGGAGGGGGGAGCCTGCAGAGAGAGCCCTGGAGTCTCGATCAAGAGTTGAGGAGGAGGAGGAGGAGGAAGGGTCTTCTTCCTCTTGGCCAGCATCGCTACTGTGTCTTTTCTCCTGGCAGATCGAGGAGACCAGGAGACAGCAGAAACCGCTACATTTGTAGCAGGGCGATTGGAGCCAGATCTCTTATGATTGGATCGCTTTTCTAACGTAGCTCAGCCTTTTTCTTTCTTTAATCAGTTTGGTCATTTATACGGATGTCAGCCTCCAGGACGTACTTTGTATACCAAACTATATAGCAAACTATATCTGGTCTAGGGAACTATGCCCCACACATAACCCAGAGATGCATTTTCAATAAAAGCACACATTCTGCTCATGTAAAAACACCAGGCAGGTTTGGAGTACATTGTCAGGAGCAGGGCTAGGCAAACTGAGGCCCGGGGGCTGGATGCGGCCCAATCGCCTTCTAAATCCGGCCTGCGGACAGTCCAGGAATCAGCGTGGTTTTTCCATGAGTAGAATACAGTGGTACTTCGGGTGAAGTACTAAATTCGTTCCAGAGGTCCATTCTTAACCTGAAACTGTTCTTAACCTGAGGTACCACATTAGCTAATAATAATAATGTGGCCTCCCTCTGGTGCCGTGCAGCCAGAGCACAATTTCTGTTCTCATCCTGAAGCAAAGTTCTTAACCCGAGGTACTATTTCTGGGTTAGCGGAGTCTGTAACCTGAAGCATATGTAACCTGAAGCGTATGTAACCCGAGGTACCACTGTATGTCCTTTTATTTAAAATGCATCTCTGGGTTATTTGTGGGGCATAGGGATTCGTTCCTTTTTTTCTCTCTTCAAAATATAGTCCGGCTCACCACATGGTCTGAGGGACGGTGGACCGGCCCACGGCTGAAACAGGTTGCTGACCCCTGGTCTATAGCTCTCCTTCTGGAGCCAGAGAGGATAATCACTTCCAAGGGCACCATTTAAGATGTAGAGGTTTAGCCTGAATGCTGTTTGAGCCAAGCAGATGCCTGCAAAGTTTGATTTCTGATCTTTGGAACAACGGGTGAGGAGGAATCCACTGGCTTCACGGTTGGGAGGAGAGCATTTGTGCTGTGCATAAAGGGCATGATCATTAGGGCCCAGTCTGGCATTGAGATCCCCTCCTAAAACTACAGATGCCTTTGGGTTAAGCAAAATAAGGTCAGTGGTATAAATTTCCCTTTCAATCCGCAAGTCTCTGATCTGAGATTTCTGCCTCATTGGGGTCACATCAGCGTAAATTACCAACAGGGCCTGGTGGCTGAATTGGATTAACACTGCCCTGGCTTATGACTTAGAATCATAGAATCATAGAGTTGGAAGAGACCACAAGGGCCATCGAGTCCAACCCCCTGCCAAGCAGGAAACACCATCAGAGCACTCCTGACATATGGTTGTCAAGCCTCTGCTTAAAGACCTCCAAATAAGAAGACTCCACCACACTCCTTGGCAGAAAATTCCACTGTCAAACAGCTCTTACTGTCAGGAAGTTCTTCCTAATGTTTAGGTGGAATCTTCTTTCTTGTAGTTTGGATCCATTGCTCCGTGTCCGCTTCTCTGGAGCATCAGAAAACAACCTTTCTCCCTCCTCTATATGATATCCTTTTATATATTTGAACATGGCTATCATATCACCCCTTAATCTCCTCTTCTCCAGGCTAAACATGCCCAGCTCCCTTAGCCGTTCCTCATAAGGCATCGTTTCCATGCCTTTGACCATTTTGGTTGCCCTCCTCTGGACACGTTCCAGTTTGTCAGTGTCCTTCTTGAACTGTGGTGCCCAGAACTGGACACAGTACTCCAGGTGAGGTCTGACCAGAGCAGAATACAGTGGCGCTATTACTTCCCTTGATCTAGATGCTATACTCCTATTGATGCAGCCCAGAATTGCATTGGCTTTTTGAGCTGCCGCGTCACACTGTTGGCTCATGTCAAGTTTGTGGTCAACCAAGACTCCTAGATCCTTTTCACATGTACTGCTCTCAAGCCAGGTGTCACCCATCTTGTATTTGTGCCTCTCGTTTTTTTTGCCCAAGTGCAATACTTTACATTTCTCCCTGTTAAAATTCATCTTGTTTGTTTTGGCCCAGTTCTCTAATTTGTCAAGGTCATTTTGAAGTGTGATCCTGTCCTCTGGGGTGTTAGCCACCCCTCCCAGTTTGTGTCATCTGCAAATTTGATCAGGATGCCCTTGAGTCCATCATCCAAGTCGTTGATAAAGATGTTGAATAAGACTGGGCCCAAGACAGAACCCTGTGGCACCCCACTAGAGGGCTTGAAATGGCACGTAGGGTAGTGGAGACTAAGACCCCCAGGCCCCCTTTCGCTCTTCCACGCTTTACCCCTAGATCTGCCCCAGTTGAGAATGAATGAAATCCATTGAGTAACAGCTCATCCGCTGTCCACGTTTTCAGGATCATTGTTTGAGATGGTTGTAACTGTGTCTCCTTCTGTGATGAGGGAGAAGGTGCTGTGCCATCATGTTCCTGCTCCTCTGTTCTAGCGAGGAGACTGGGAGAATCAGTGCAGCGTGGTCAGCAATATGTGAATTCCAGGCAAGCAGGGCTGCCATCTCTTCAGCAGGGGAGACTTCCTTTCACTTGTCCGAGGAGAGGAGAGGGGAACTGTTTCTCCTGCGAATCCGGTTCCCTCAGGGCCAGGTGGGACTTCTGAGATGGGGAAGAACATGGGGCTCTATTTCCAGGTTGGGCTTCTTCAAGTGCTTGTCAGAGGTTTCTTTTGCTTGCAGGGCAGATGCTTTGGGGAATCAGCTACTTGGGGTTGTAAAGATTCCTTGTATACTACTGGGAGTACAAGATTCCCAATGGCTTCACTCACAAGGTTCATAGGAACGTGCAAGACCACTCACCACAACAAGGTGTTGATCCAGCGAGTGAGAAGTACATTATTGCTAATTTAACCGGGGACAAATACCATCAAAACACCAGAAAATATAAACCAATAATAATAATAATAATAATAATAATAATAATAATAATTTATTATTTATACCCTACCCATCTGGCTGGGTTTCCCCATCCACTCCGGGCGGCTTCCAACAGAATATTAAAAGCTTCCCTAAACAGGGCTGCCTTCAGATGTCTTCTAAAAGTCTGGTAGTTGTTTCTCTCTTTGACATCTGGTGGGAGAGCATTCCACAGGGCAGGAGCCACTACAGAGAAGGCCCTATGCCTGGTTCCCTGTAACTTGGCTTCTCACAGGGAGGAAACTGCCAGAAGGACACTGGACCTCAGTGTCTGGGCAGAACGATGGGGGTGGAGACGCTCCTTCAGGTATACTGGGCCGAGGCCGTTTAGGGCTTTAAAAGTCAGCATCGACACTTTGAATTGTGCTTGGAAACGTACTGCGAGCCAGTGTAGGTCTTTCAAGACCGGTGTTATGTGGTCTCGGTGGCCTAACTTCCAAATCTAACTTCCAAAGCCAGTCCGTCATTAATTTATTATGTCCCACATCCTTCGCCCATTTTATCATAACGCATTTGACCTGGTCCTCTTTGGTGTCCCATTCCAAAAGCAGATCATTTTTTACAGCTGTTTTATACTACCTTCTACTATTTCTCTCTGAAATCTTGACATTTGATAACTAAATCCTTTCTTTTCATGATTTTTAAAAGTTTCATTTAGTTGTAAATAGTGTAACCAGTCTATTACATTTTCTCTTACTTCTTCAAAGTCCTTTAATTTTAATTGGTTGTCAGTTTCAGTTAACAGCTCTTTATGACTATGAAAACTTTTATGAACTTTTGCCTTATGATACCATAGATAAGCATGCCTGGTGTTGCAGTCTTCAGGTTTGGGGACAAGATGGTGACTGGTTTTTGCCCCAAGTTCTTTCCATAAGCCCCACTGAGTTCAATGGGATCTATTCTCAGGTCTCTACTGTGCAGACCATGCCGGTCTTACGAAGAGGGGAGAGGAGTAAACAGAGGAAATTGGAACCACTGGAAATGTTTATAAATGGGGTTTCTGTTGGGAAGGGGCTGCCCCATTTGTGCTTTTCCAGGGGCAGGAGAATCCAGTGAGAGCCAGTGTGGCGCAGTGGTTAAAAGCGGTAGACTCGTAATCTGGTGAACCGGGTTCGCATCTCCGCTCCTCCACATGCAGCTGCTAGGTGACCTTGGGCTAGTCACACTTCTCTGAAGTCTCTCAGCCCCACTCACCTCACAGAGTGTTTGTTGTGGGGGAGGAAGGGAAAGGAGAATGTTAGCCGCTTTGAGACTCCTTCGGGTAGTGATAAAGCGGGATATCAAATCCAAACGCTTCATCTTCTTCTCTTCTTCTTCCCTGCAGGGCCTTTGAGGCTCCCTTTGCTTCTTCCTATCTCCCAGGACCCTGCAGCTTGTTTTGGCTCCTTGACTCTTCAGGAAGGATGAAAGAGATGGATCCTGCAAAGCTAGCGGGGATGGAAGGGGGAAGATGGACGGTTGACCTGGTCAGGTTGTCTCCTGCATCCCTCCTCACAACCTCTGAGCGTTCCTCTCTAGGGCTCTCAGAGAGATCTGGTGAGTTCCAGGGGAGGGGAGATGGGGACATGGAGGGATGGAGCCAGAGAAGTATTGGGGCTTGCTCACCCTGGGGGTGGGGGGAGGCAGACAGGCAGGCGGAGATTGAGAAGGTGAGCACCTTTCTGGGCTCCACCACCTGCCTGCCTGCGCCTTTGTCATCTGCAGGGAATCTGAGCTAGGAATACATCACAGCTCCCCGGCCACCACGATGTATTGGCAGCTCAAAATGTCTAATACCAGTGCCGTGACCTGAATGCCCTACCAATGTCAAAAAACTTACTGCTCCATCACACAGCAGTAGAAGCAACGAACTCTGCATGAGGAAGTCAAGGAGGAGAATCGTGGGATCCTGGACGCTCTTGGTAAAGCTCCCCGTTGGATCATAAGATCAGTTTTGAAATTTCATACATACATCCCCCCCAGGAGATCCTACAATATAGCTCCCTTTCTGTTCTTCAGACATAGAATATTCTGCCAGCTTTAACTTTTCAATGATAGTTACAATTCTGTCACATGACTCTGGCAATCTTTCTTTTCTTCATGTCTTTGACCAAAAAAGTTTCTTATTAAATTGCGATGACATCTTCTAAATTTATAAACTTTCTCTAAATTGTGAAGAATTTCTCTGGCAGTAAGACATCTGCCTCAATACATTGTATCATTTCAAATCTGTATAACACTGTTCTCATTCTCCTATTCCACTGTGTAAAACTTCCTATGTGCATCCTAAAAATTTCTTTCTACTTTTCAATCTGCCTTTAAAAATTGTTTCTGAGAGGATAATTAAGAGTACACTGGCAAAGAGGTAAAAATGTTAATGTCAGTTTCTGAGGTAAAACGTGTCACTTTACAACTCTGCACCTGTCTTTCAGGATGATTCGTGGTTTTCTGGATTTTGTGAGCCCCAAACCCATTTTCTGTGGTATTTATATGTGTGGAGGTTGCCCTGGGTTGTTTGACCCTTGAAAAACATAGCTTTTATTTATTCTAGAAAAGACACCACAAGATTCTCTGTTTAGAGTTTATACAGAACACATTACATTACTTGATATACTAAAACACGTTTGCATGTGCTTATATCTATCTATATCTATTATGTATTGATTTTGATTATTTCTACATTTATTCCATTTTTTATTCAAGACAATAAGCTCAGAAATCCAAAATAATTCAACATCAAATAATGCTGCTACATTAGGTATGAAGAGGGAATTACAAGTGCTTCTATCTATATGAGACTTTACAGACTTTTTCTGAGGCACATAGCAGCATAAAGCAGGCAGCAGGTGCTTTCACAGAAAACCTCTCTCTCACTCGACAGTTGAGACCAGACCTAACTGAAAAAACGGCCTTCTGGAGTGACAGTCACCCTTTCCATAGCAACTTGGAGGCAACATTCACACACAGAGTTCTTAGGGAAGTTGAGGTAATTTCTGTCAGGTTTGGGTTTCTGTTTTAGCCTCTGCCCGTTTTTTAAAGAGAAGACCAATGTTAGAGTTGGAGTGGATTTCATGATTGTGGCAACAAAAATCCGTCCTAGAAAAGAGGTCGACAAATGCTGGTCGACAAAGGCCACGACTTCTGTAGAAAGACCTCACATCTTCTGTTCTTCCTCTTTGACAAATTTTCATTAGCATTGTTCAATAATTGGGGGCTCCGTTTCTTCCTGAGGATCTAATTAGTTTCTGTCTTTGTTGTAGGTCGTGATGAATTGGAAATGAAGAATGGGGGAGACCATGACAAAATCCACACAGTGGAGAAGCCAAATCAAAATTGGGAGTATGGAGAGAGCTCCAGTCAGAGTTCCCGTTCCCACCAAAGAACTCAAAGCGGGAAGGAAGGCTATCAGTGCTCAGAATGTGGGAAGAGCTTCAGTCGGAAGGGCAGTCTCACTTCACATCAAAGAATTCATACAGGGGAGAAACCCTATCAGTGCTTGGAATGTGGAAAGAGGTTTCGTCAGAGTGGGGATCTCACTTCCCACAAAAGAATACATACAGGAGAGAAACCTTACCAGTGCTTGGAATGTGGAAAGAGCTTCAGTCGGAAGGGCAGTCTTACTTCCCATCAAAGAATTCATACAGGGGAGAAACCCTATCAGTGCTTTGAATGTGGAGAGAGCTTCAGTCAGAGTTACAGTCTCACTTCCCATCGAAGAATTCATACAGAGGAGAAACCCTATCAGTGCTTGGAATGTGGAAAGAGGTTTCGTCAGAGTGGGAATCTCACTTCCCACAAAATAATACATACAGGAGAGAAACCTTACCAGTGCTTGGAATGTGGAAAGAGCTTCAGTCGGAAGGACAGTCTCACTTCCCACCAAATAATTCATACGGGAGAGAAATCCTATCAGTGCTTTGAATGTGGAAAGAGCTTCAGTCGGAAGGACAGTCTCACTTCCCACCAAAGAATTCATACAGGAGAGAAACCCTATCAGTGCTTTGAATGTGGAAGGAGCTTCAGTCGGAAGGACAAACTCGCTTCCCACCAAAGAATTCATACAGGAGAGAAACCCTATCAGTGCTTTGAATGTGGAGAGAGCTTCAGTCACAGTTACAGTCTCACTTCCCATCAAAGAATTCATACAGAGGAGAAACCCTATCAGTGCTTGGAATGTAGGAAGAGCTTCAGTCGAAAGGACAGTCTCACTTTGCATCAAATAATTCATACAGGGGAGAAACCCTATCAGTGCTTGGAATGTGGGAAGAGCTTCAGTCAGAGCACCCATCTCACTTCCCATCAAAGAATTCATACTGAAGAGAAACCCTATCAGTGCTTTGAATGTGGAGAGAGCTTCAGTCACAGTTACAGTCTCACTTCCCATCAAAGAATTCATACAGAGGAGAAACCCTATCAGTGCTTGGAATGTAGGAAGAGCTTTAGTCGGAAGGGCAAACTCACTTTGCATCAAAGAATTCATACAGGGGAAAAACCTTCTAAGTGCTTGGAATGTGGGAAGAGCTTCAGTCGGAAGGACAGTCTCACTTCCCATCAAAGAATTCATACAGAGGAGAAACCCTATCAGTGCTCAGAATGTCGGAAGAGCTTCAGTCGGAAGGACAGTCTCACTTCGCATCAAAGAATTCATACAGGGGAAAAACCTTATAAGTGCTTGGAATGTGGGAAGAGCTTCAGTCGGAGCACCCATCTCACTTCCCACCAAAGAATTCATACAGGGGAGAAACCCTTTCAGTGCTTTGAATGTGGAGAGAGCTTCAGTAAGAGCACCCAGCTCACTTCCCATCACAGAATTCATACAGGGGAGAAACCCTATCAGTGCTCGGAATGTGAGAAGAACTTCAGTCGGAAGGACAAACTCACTTTGCATCAAAGAATTCATACAGGGAAGAAACCCTATCAGTGCTTTGAATGTGGAAAGAACTTCAGAAGGAGGGCAGGTCTTATCCACCATCAAAGAACTCATACAGTGGCACCTCAGGTTATGAACTTAATTCATTCTGGAGGTCCATTCTTAACTTGAAACTGTTCTTAACCTGAAGCACCAATTTAGCTAATGGGGCCTCCCGCTGCTGCCATGTTGCTGCCTCACGATTTCTTTTCTCACCCTGAAGCAAAGTTCTTAACCCGAGGTATTATTTCTGGGTTAGTGGAGTCTGTAACCTGAAGCGTCTGTAACCTGAGGTACCACCGTACAGGGCATGAAGTGTCTAGAAATGTGGAAACAGCTTCTCTTCCAAGAGGCGTCTAGCTTCCCATGAAGAAATTCATGTGATTGAGCAGGTGGTTGCTGAAGAACTCCAGGCATGCCTGGAGGATGGGGACCATTTGGATCCCTTCCAATCGGGAATCAGGCCTCATATTGGGACTGAAACTGCCTTGGTTGTGCTGGTCGATGATCTCCGGCGTGCTAGGGACAAAGGTGAAAGGTGTTTCCTGGTTCTGCTGGAGCTCTCAGTGGCCTTTGATGCCATCGACCACGACATCCTTCTGCACCGTCTAGCGGAGCTGGGAGCTGAGGGTTATACAGTGGTTCCACTCCTTCCTCCTGTGCTGTGTTCAGAAGGTGGGGGGGAATGAGTGTTCAGACCCCTGGGCTCTCACTTGTGGGGTGCCTCAGGCTTCTGTCCTCTCCACCATGCTTTTCAACATCTACATGCAGCCGCTGGGAAAGATCATCTGGTGGTTTGGGCTGGGTGTTCATCAGTATGCACATGATACCCAGCTCTAACTCTCTTTTAAGTCAGAACCAGTGAAAGTGCTGAAGGTCCTGTGTGAGTGTAATAAACATGTTTCCCAGCATATTATATACATCATCTTGCCTACTCTGTTGTTTGCAGATGCAGAACACTGCAGCAAATGTCCAGAAGACCAGTATCCAAACAAGGATCAGTTTCAATGTCTTCCCAAATTGATCACTTTTCTGGCTTTTGAAGGCTCTTTGGGAATAGTCCTGGCGTCCATTGCTCTATTCTTGTCCTTAACCACTGGTTTTGTGTTAAGAGTCTTTATTAAATACAAACACACTCCCATCGTCAAAGCCAACAACCAGGATCTCTCCTACATCCTCCTGGTCTCCCTCCTGCTCTCCTTCTTGTCCTCCTTCCTGTTCCTTGGGCAGCCAAGAAAAGTCACCTGCCTTCTCCAGCAAATAGCTTTCTGTGTGATCTTCACAGTTGCAGTTTCTTCTGTGTTGGCCAAAACCATCACTGTGGTGCTGGCCTTTCTGGCTACTAAGCCAGGGAACAGGGTGAGGAGATGACTGGGGAGGAGTCTGGCCAACTCCATTGTCATTTTCTGTTCCAGTGTCCAAGTAATCATCTGTACCATCTGGTTGGGATTCTTACCCCCATTTCCAGACTCCGACATGCACTCCCACATGGGAGAAATTGTTCTGCAATGTAACCAAGGGTCTGTGGCCATGTTTTATGGTTCCCTCAGCTACATGGGCTTCCTGGCTGCCATCTGCTTCACGGTGGCTTTCCTAGCCAGGAAGCTGCCTGGGGCCTTCAACAGATGTGCACCACAACAGCTTTGAAACCCATATACATGTCATGAGCATATAGCTTCTTAGATGTAAACATTACTTCCATTTACATAAATCATGAATGATGTAAGTTCAGAATTATTGTGTAAGTGGCCACATACAGCGAGCCTTGTAGTCAAAGTAGAGATTGCTATTGACAACAGTCCCAAGGGAGCTAGACTGTCCAATAACTAAACACAGGTTCAGGTCCAATGAACTGAGAAAGGTTCAAAGTCAAATGGACATTCGAAACCTTTGATAAAGATCCAGGATTGGAGTTCTAGGGTCGGTTCCAAAACGACAGTCAAGTGGAGCTCCTGAAAGAACCATACCGTCGTCCATCAACAGTGACAGTTGAGCAGACACTGAGTCTCTGCCTTGCTTCCCTCCCAGTCTTAGTTGACGGTGTCAGTATTTTCATCCCTTCCATTGCAAGGATCACCAGATCATGTTTGTTTTACTTTCTGTCTGTGAGAAAGGAGGGGGTGGAAGCTACTCTTCCAGACTTCCGTCTCCAGTACTATGTGCTTTTCCTTTGATCTGTCTAGAGAAAGGATGGCAGCATGAAAGCTGCTTCTCTCGTACATGTCTGTTATGTTCTTTTAGTTGTTTAATCAGCAGAAATAAATTAGGTACGCTACAAAACCTCCACAGCTTTGCTTCCGTTACTCTGCTGTATTTGAGGTGCTCACATGAGCGAGTCCACAGCACCAGGACCTATTCCTCAGGAATGCTGTGTTGCTGTTCCTGCGTTCCTGCGATCGGAAGGTCGGAGAAGGTGCTTCCGTCACCCAGCCCATGCAGGCGCTGAAGACGTGGGCTGAACATGGGTGTACGGAAAGACGGACCTGAGCTTGCCCTAGCTGTCTCTCTCCTCTTAAGAAAACATGTGATTGTCACCTGCCCTGAACTCACAGAGAAGGGGGCACCTCCGGTTCTGGTGATGTGTCCACTTCCCTTGGCTCCTGTGAACTGTTGGCTTCAATGTCCTCTGAGGTCCAAACAGTACCTCCTAAGTCGCCAACCTCCCCTTCCTCTTCTTCGGCTTGCTTCTGTGAGTACCAATTACAGCTATACCCCTCACTGGGACCCTCTTTCCCTTCCTTGATGTCCTGCCAGTTCATGACACTAATGAACCCTACTGATCTTTAGGCAGCTAGTGCCTCTCTGAGGTCAGTATGACTGCTTTTGCAAATAATGTGCAGTTGAGGTATGATTGTACACCCACAGATATTTTTTCAAAGGGCCAGTCAAACAACGTCTAGTCCAACTGTTGTTAGGCAAACATCTTCCTCTGCTTCTTCAAATCAAATCAAATCAAATACATTTATTGGCATCATAGTATAAAACGTTTCAGGTCACTGGAATAATTAAAAGGACAAGGGTGAAACCCCAGAAAGCTTCGGTAGCTGAACCATTACATAGACTGTTGCAGAAAAAGAATGTGTGGCAATGGGGGCAGGGGCAGCAGAAGGCTTTTGACTCCTTGTGAGGAATGCTGAGTAGCAGGAGCGTCCTTGCTCATTATGATGAGTCAAAGCCGCTGGTCCTGGCATGTGATGCCTCTCAATACGGCCTGGGGGCGGTGCTGAGTCATACGGAACCGGATGGGTCGGAAAAGCCCATCTCTTTCTTAAATGAACCAATAGTAGCTGTACCCTTTGAAACCAAAAGGCAGTTACTTTACCCTAATGCAAATACGGACAATAATAATACAGATATAGAATCCTTTGACTCAGTACACAACAATAAGGTCACGCCATAATTGTGTGCACTTAGATATTCTGCTACACCCTAATTCCCGAAAGGATGGTTTGTTGGGAACCCTTTCAGGTAAAATTGTGGTAAAAAAAGAAGCTACTGGAGCAGTGATATCTTTGTCCCGATCTGCCAGGAGAAACTTAATTTGAATTCTTCTCGGAATTGTGTGCCGGAGGTCCAACATTTTGCTCAGCATCAGTTGGCGACGTCTGCTGTGTAAAGAGCAATCTAAAAGAATGTGGTCCATTGAATCAGGTACTTCTTGGTTGCAGGCACACAAACAGGCTTAATATGGAATATGTGAGAATCTGCCTTTAGTCACTGCAGAAGGGAAAGCATTTAATCTCGCGAGCATAAAGGTTCTTCGATGGGAAGGGAGTAGTAGATCCTTTAGATATTTGGCACAGGTTCCGTAGGATGTTGGAATATCTAAGGTAACAAGTGCTGTCTTTCGTGGCCGTAAAGCCACTGCTTGATTAATTGTAAGTTTCGTCACATGCTTCAAGGCTCTCGAGAGCAATGCCCAAACTATGAATTTTATCTTGAATTGCTCTATACCAGGCAAAGGCAAACTCGGCCCTCCAGATGTTTTGGGACTACAACTCCAATGATTCCTAGCTAACAGGACTGGTGGTCAGGGATGATGGGAACTGTAGTCCCAAAACCTCTTCCCTTGGAGTTTTTCCCCAGCTGGTTCCTCCCAACATTCCTCTGCATCAAAACCAGTCCATGGCACTTAACTTGCAGGAAAAAGCACATACACAAGAGTCACGGTCAAGGTTTCCTTTTTGGGCAGTGGCGGGAACTTCCAGCCCATGAGCCACCTTAGGTAAAAGGTAAAGGACCCCTGGACAGTTAGGTCCAGTCAAAGGCGACTATGGGGTTGTGGCACTCATCTCGCTTTCAGGCCGACGGAGCTGGCGTTTGTCCACAGTTTTCCAGGTCATGTGGCCAGCAGGACTAAACCGCTTTGGGGGCAACGGAACACCGTGACGGAAACCAGAGCAGCGCACGGAAGCGCCGTTTACCTTCCTGCCGCAGCGATACCTATTTAACTACTTGCACATTGACGTGCTTTTGAACTGCTAGGTGGGCAGGAGCTGAGACAGAGCAACAAGAGGTCATCCCGTTGCGGGGATTCGAACTGCCAATCTTCTGATCGGCAAGCCCAAGAGGCTCAGTGGTTTAGACCACAGTGCCACCCGTGTCCTTGTAGCCACCTTAGGGCTGCCAGGAACTCCCCATTTAACCCACAGGGCTGCTGTTTTGATCAATCCATACACACCTGCTTTATACTTGACACGCTTTTAGGGTTTGGATGCCATCTCAGAGCAGTCCAAACTCACTGCCAAAGGTTTGCTTCTATACCACAACCCTCACCATGCATGTACAGTGGTACCTCTGGCTGGAAAACAGGATCCATTCCGGAGGCCTGTTTGCAACATAAAGAGAGTGCAACCCACAGCAGCACGTCTGCGCACATGCGGATTGCGATTTGCCACTTCTGCGCATGCGTGAGCGGTGAAACCCGGAAGTAACCCTTTCCGGTACTTCCGGGTCGCTGCGGGACATAACCTGAAATAATATAACATGAAGCAGATGTAACATGAGGTATGACTGTAGATTCCCCTCCCCCATATTTGTTGACCTCTGGAGATGAAAATGCAGGGAAACCTGTTCTCTGGCAGTGACAAAACAGAGAGCCAATGGGAAGGAGCAGAGGGGAGAGAGCCAATCCGGGAGGTGGACCCTAAGGCCTACCTTCCATGCTCTGAGGAAATTTCAGAAGGAATATCCAGATGGAAGATATGAATACAGCTGATGGAAAGAAAAGGGGGAAAGTGACTGCTGAACCTGTTTTTAAATTCAAAACGTAGCTGCAAAAGGAAACATTTTATGTGGAAATTTGTGCTCCAAGCTTGCCCTCTGGAAGTGTGTGTTTTGAAGCACCCTCCTCTCACGGCATGTCCTGGTCCGGTTCATGGGCGATCAAAGTCCTGGCTGGGGACCGGGGGCAAGATGGCGGGGTGGAAGCAGGAACGGGAGTCCAGAAGCCAGGAGTCACAAAGCCAAGGGTCCGAGGATCAAGAAGCAAGGAGTCAAGGAGCAAGACAGGAAACGTTGCTGCAGCAAAGAGCCGAAGGGAAATGCTGACCTTATATCCCTTCCCAGCTCTTGCCACCAGGTGCTGTGAGTTACCAATTGGCCTCACCTGTGCGGCCGCACCTTGCCTCTTCAGAACTTAGGAAGGCCCCAGTTCTGCTCACAGGGCCTGGCTCCTGCACGCACTCCTGACACGGCAGGTATCAAGTGAGGCAAAGGCCAACAGGGGCTCTGCCTGGGACCCATGTTCCCTCAGCCTTACCGTACACACAGGATTATCTCCATCTGTGCCTCTTTACGCAATTTCTATCAGAATGCTTCAAAGCCTCCCAGTATGGCGTTTATTAGGCTTGGACATGGGGTAACTTAAACTGGTTTATTAAGTGGATTCTTTATATATAACTCAAAGGTGAGTTTGGGCAGTTTCCACGGGCTCACCTATTTATTTGATTTGTTACCTGCCCCTCTCAATAAGGTCCCAAGGCAAATTCCAATGGCATAGGTAAAGGGACCCCTGACCATTAGGTCCAGTCATGACAGATTCTGGGGTTGCGGCGCTCATCTCGCTCTATAGGCCGAGGGAGTCTGCGTACAGCTTCCGGGTCATGTGGCCAGCATGACTAAGCTGCTTCTGGCGAACCAGAGCAGCACACGGAATGCCGTTTACCTTCCTGCTGGAGTGGTACTTATTTATCTACTTGCACTTTGACGTGCTTTCGAACTGCTAGGTTGGCAGGAGCTGGGGCAGAGCAACAGGAGCTCACCCCGTCACGGGGATTCGAACCGCCAACCTTCTGATCGGCAAGTCCTAGGCTCTGTGGTTTAACCCACAGTGCCACCCGCGTCCCATGTTATTTCGCAAATCTCCAGTGTCACTCTTAAGTAACTCTTAGCCTTCTCCCTTCGTGTAACTACTTGTTGGAACTGGTTCCATGCGGTGGAAGCCATGCCCCTCGCCCGTTCTGCTACAGCCAGCAAAAACAGTAGGACTTATCTGCCCTGTTCCTCCCCAGCCAAGGCTAAGACCGCTCAGCCCAGTCGTTCGGTCTTCTGCCTTCCCACCAAAGGAAATATCACCAGCACCCATATAGCACAATGTATACATTTCATCATAAAGATGATCTCCCTAAACTGGTTTGTCCCAAGGAAGGATATGGTGGATTTGCAGGGACAAGAATGGCATGGGGGTTGCCTGTTGCAAAGATCCCCGAGACAAAAACACCTTGCAGCATTTGAGGAACTTCAGTAATAGTTGCAAGGCAGATATAAGAAATAGATATATCAAGGAAAAGTTTAATTATGATAAGAGTGTGTATGGCAATAAGTAATATGAAATCAAAATATGGAATAGATGGGAGGTTGGGTCCTTAGTGTTAAGACCAATTTATGTTTTATTGTTTGTTAAGAAAATTATGTTTCTATGGTTATTCCTGTGTGTAATTTGGTATTCGTGTTTTTTCTTTTTTCTTGCTGCATCAAAAAAAGAAAAGGGGGGGGGGAAAGGAGGAAAGAGTTGGGCATGTTTAGCCTGGAAAAGAGGAGCCTGAGAGGAGATAGGGTAGTCATCTTCAAATATCTCCAGGGCTGTCACATGGAAGAGGGAACATGCTTCTCATCTCCTGCTCTGGAGGGCAGGACTCGAACCCATGGCTTCAAGGAGATTCCAGCTAAACATCAGGAAGGACGTTCTGACAATAAGAACTGTTCCAACAGTGAAACGGACTCCCTTGGGAGGTTGTGGACTTGCTTTCCTTGGAGGTTTTTAAGCAGAGGTTGGGTGGCCATCTGTCACGGATGCTTTAGCAGAGATTCCTGCATTGCAGGGGGTTAGACTAGATGACCCCAGGGGGTCCCTTCCAACTCTAAGATTCTATTATGTCCTCCAACCATTCTTTTGCACCAGGTTCCACTTGGTGGACCTGGGGGTTCAGGCAAACAAAGAAGATCCTGCAAGCCTGCAGTCTGCTCAATTCTGACGTTCTGTTTATTTGACCGCTTCCCTACCCTTCACCACAAGTTCCTAGGGCAAGATACAACAATATAAACGTACAAAATTATATATAAAAAAAGCAAGCAAAACCTTTCATACAATTATAAAAAAAGTAAAGCAATAGAGCAGTTCTAAGCAGAAGCAGAGCTGCATAGATTAAACAAAACAGAAAAGGGAGTGGGTCCCAACAAAACATACTTTTAACTCTCCAGACGCAACCGTGAAGAAGGAATTCCACAATTTAGGGCAAACTACAACTACCACTATTTACGGGACCGCCTCTCCTGGTCTGCCCCACAGAGGACCTTAAGGTCCACGAATAACCATAGTTTAGAGGTTCCGGGCCCTAAGGAAGTCAGATTATCCTCCACCAGGGCCTTCTCAGTGATGGCTCTGACCTGGTGGAATGCTCTGTCCCAGGAGACCAGGGCCCTGCAGGATTTAACCTCCTTCCGCAGGGCCTGTAAGACAGAGCTATTCCGCCTGGCTTTCAACTTGAACTTAGCCTGATCTTTTATTCCCCTTCCTTCCCTCCCCCTCCCCTTTTTATGAAGATTACCTGCTCTGGGATCCCACAGCTAATTCTCCCCTGGTCTCCTAGCTGGCCCATATGGGACTAATTTAGCCAGCTAGCCCTGATGATCATCTAATGTTTATTGGATGGATTTCCCCCCTAAATTGATTTTTGAATTCTGAATTTATTGTTATTCACGTTTTATACTGTATTTTATGCTGTTTTTTGTTGCACCAATTAAGTGTTTTAAATTTGTTGTTCGCTGCCCTGAGCCCGGTTTTCTGAACCGGGAAAGGCGGGGTATAAATAAAAAATTATTTTTTCATTTATCCCTGAAAACAGGTCCTGTAGTCCAACACCACCTGGTGAGAAAGGTTGCTTTAGGAGCTACCCCAGAGAAAAAACTCCTCTGAGCCTTCTCCATAACTAAAGTCTTCAAACTGAGCTATTTCTTAACATGGCCGTTGCATTGATGACACTTTACGTCCCTTCCAACTCTTCAATTCTATGACTCTATGAACCAGTTGTCCACTGTAAGCCAGCGCTACTCTAAAATAGCAAGGCTTCTTTTGCCAACCGCTCAGGTGGGATGGGTCCTGCTTGCACCTGAGCAACAAGCGGGGTCTGCCGAGTAGCACATCTGCACTTACTGTTTCCAGATGTGAATATTTACAGTTATTTATTTAAGGCTGAGGTGGGAGACATTTTTCTAGCCCAAGAGCCACATTTCCCTCTGGGCAAACTTTCAGAGGTGAGAGACCAGTGATGGAGGAAGAAGAGGAGGAGGAGTTTGGATTTGATATCCCGCTTTATCACTACCCTAAAGAGTCTCAAAGCGGCTGACATTCTCCTTTCCCTTCCTCTCCCACAACAAACACTCTGTGAGGTGAGTGGGGCTGAGAGACTTCAGAGAAGTGTGACTAGCCCAAGGTCACCCAGCAGCTGCATGTGGAGGAGCGGGGAAGCGAACCTGGTTCACCAGATTACGAGTCTACTGCTCTTAACCACTGCGCCACACTGGCCATGTGGCCAGAGGTGAAAGTGGGAAGATCAGGAAACGAACATTTTAGCTTTTGTACAGTAGGCTAGTTTCTGCACAAGCCCTGCTCTGCCTTCCATCCAAGCCAAGAGGCAGCATTATCAGAATTCAAAGACACACCCAAGTGTGGCAAAAACACTCAAGGAAGAGTGTGAAACAGGAGCATGCGCTGTGGGAGTTTCCCACAGATCGGACAGAGTGCTTTCAGCTCTTGTACCAGAGGTTCCCACTCCTAATTTAAGGGATCTTGGGACAGGCTACATCAAATATAAAATCAAACTAATAACGAAATAATAATAATAATAATAATAAACATTAAAACCGTATAAAATCAATCTCCATAACCTCCTTCCTACAAAAATAAAGAGTGGAGCTCATCGCCTGAAACTTCTACCTTCTCAGAAAAGAAATGTCACAATGTCATCATGAAGTTATCAGATTAAAATGGCACAGGACAGTACAGGAACCATCTTTGCAACTGCAGATGTCCAGCGGGATCTTTCTCCGTGGTAGAGGGGACTCAGGTGGTCACTTGGAAGAATTAGGAAAGTTTATTCTGCCCAGGTGGCCAGAGGAGCCTTTAACCAGAAGACGTCATGGAAGATGTTGGCTCCTGTAGATTCTTGCTCACCATAGTCATCCTTTCATTAGCAGTGTTGGGGAGCCAACATACAATCTGTCGTATTGTGAGCATTTATACGGTTTCTCTGTATTTCCTCTCAGATAAGCTCTCGAGTCATTTAGATTCCATATCCGATGTACGGATCCTCTACTTTGAAGGCCTGTTCCGTAACCGAAATTCTTTCCACATTACAGGCATCGGCAGAATTGACAGCAACCACCCCTTTATGAATTCTTTCGTGTACGTTAAGGTTTGACCTCTGGCTGCAGCTTTTCCCGCAAACAGAGCACGTATATGGTTTCTCCCCCGTGTGGATTCTTCGGTGTACATTAAGGCTCGAGCTCTGGCTGAATCGCTTTCCACATTCCGAACATTTATATGGTTTCTCTCCTGTATGGGTTCTTTGATGGCTTGTAAGGTGTAGTCTCCGGATGAAAGTCTTCCCGCACTCTGAGCATATATATGGCCTCACCCCCGTGTGGATTTTCTGATGTTCGGTAAGGCTAGAGTTGTGACTGAAACTCTTCCCACACTCTGAGCATGTGTACGGCTTCTCTCCGGTGTGCACACTTTGATGACGTATGCAGCTGATGTGGTTACGGAAGCTCCTTCCACATTCGGAGCACTTATATGGCTTCATCCCCATGTGGATCTTTTGATGCGAAGTAAACGAGGTCCTCCAGCTGAAGCTCTTCCCACACTCCAAGCACTCATACGGCTTCTCCCCTGTATGGATTCTCTGATGTAACTTAAGGTTCATGCTGTGGTTGAAGCTCTTTCCACACTCTGAGCATTTGTAGGGCTTCTCGCCTGTGTGGATGGTGAGGAGATGCCGTGTGAGGCTTTTGCAGTGAGTGAAGCACTTTCCACACTCGGAGCATTTGTGTGGCTTCTCCCCTGTGTGGATTATCTGATGTGAGCTAAGGTGTATCCGCTGCCTGAAGCTCTTTCCGCACTCCAAACATTTGTACGTTTTTTCCTCGGTGTGGATTCTCTGATGCGACCGAAGGTGTGCGCTGCTAACAAAACTCTTCCCACACTTTGAGCAGTCATATGGTCTATCCCCCGTATGGAGTTTCTGATGTGAAGTAAGATACGCCCTCAGGCGGAAGCTCTTTCCACACTCGGAGCAGTTATACGGTTTCACCCCAGTGTGGATCGTCAAGTGCCGTGTAAAACTCGTGCTGTGCTGGAAGCTCTGTCCACAGTCCCAGCACTGATATGGCTTCTCTGCTATGTGGACTGTTAGATGTTCACTAACATGTGCACTACAGCTGAAGCTCTTCTCACAGACCGGGCATTTATACGCTTTCTCCTCCATGTGGATTCTCATGTGAGTATTAAGGCTTGATTCACAACTAAAGCTTTCCTCGCAAACACTGCACTGAATACTTTTCTTCTCTTGGTCTTCGGCTGGGATTTCAAACAAGTCACTACACTGAGAAGCAAAGGAGTTGTCCTTCTCTTCTGGTTCCATTTGCCTTCTCTGAGCTTTCCCGTCTATACAGCCAGCTCCTTCCAAAAACGTGCCGTGTGCTTCGCCCTCAATCTCACTCGCCCATTCAGCACCTGCTATAACAAAGAGAGGAAAGTAGACATAAAGCAGAGGTGCTAATAATAATAATAATAATAATAATAATATTTGTACCCTGTCCATCTGACTAGGTTGCCCCAGCCACTTTGAGCGGCTTCCAACATATATAGAAACAAAACAAAACATTGGACGGCCTCAGTCCAGTATTATCTAAAGGAGCGTCTCCACCCCCATCATTCTACCCGGACACTGAGGTCCAGCACCGAGGGCCTTCTGGCGGTTCCCTCACTGCGAGAAGCCAAGATACAGGGAACCAGGCAGAAGGCCTTCTCGGTGGTGGCACCCGCCCTGTGGAACACCCTCCCACCAGATGTCAAAGACAACGACAACTACCAGACTTTTAGAAGACACCTGAAGGCAGCCCTGTTTAGGGAAGCTTTTAATGTTTGATGCATTGCTGTATTTTAGTATTTTGTTGGAAGCCGCCCAGAGTGGCTGCGCGGGGTATAAATAATAAATTATTATTATTATTACACATTGAAAAGCTTCCCTAAACAGGGCTGCCTTCAGATGTCTTCTAAATGTCACATCACCTCTTTGACATCTGATGGAAGGGTGTTCCACAGGGCCACTACTGAGAAGGCCCTCTGCCTGGTTCCCTGTACCTGGTTCCTTCCCTGAAGGAACAAGATGGTCCAGATACATTTCAGTCTGGTTTCAGGCCCAGTGTTGGCTCTGACACAGCCTTGGTTGTCTGAGGAAGAACCTTTCTTGGGATTGAAGGATGGGTGGAACCCTGTTGGCTTTCCTTGACCCACCAATGACTTTTGAAACCACTGACCGTGGTGTTCTTCTGGAGTGGCTCAAGAGGGTGTCAGATGGAGGCCCTGTTTTATAATGGTTTCACTCCTACCTGCAGGGTGGCTACCAGGAAATAGCACTAGGAGACTGTTGCTATGCTCCATGGTTTGGGGGCTGCAGGGTCCCACCATGATTCATTCTGTCTCCTATGCTGTTTAACACCTATATGAAACTGTTGGGAGTGGTCATCCGGCAATTTGGAGCATGATGCCGGTACACAGCTCCATCTTTCAATTCCTTTGGAATTGGGAGAGGCTGTGAAGATGTTGGACAGGTATCTGCGTGGGAAGAATTTACTTCTCAACCACTTGGTTCATCTCCCAGGCAAGGGGAAACAACTGAAACAAAACATGAAGCCAAGGAATAAAAGAGAGTCCAGTATCCAGTTAGGGATCCAAGTAATAAATAATAATAATAATAATAATAATAATAATAATAATAATAATAATAAAAAATTATTTATACCCCACCCATCTGGCTGGGCTTCCCCAGCCACTCTGGGTGGCTTCCAACAAAATATTAAAATACAGTAATGCATCAAACATTAAAAGCTTCCCTAAACAGGGCTGCCTTCAGATGTCTTCTAAAAGTCTGGTAGTTGACCTCTCTTTGACCTCTGGTGGGAGGGTGTTCCACAGGGCGGGTGCCACTACCGAGAAGGCCCTCTGCCTGGTTCCCTGTAACTTGGCTTCTCGCAGTGAGGGAACCCCAGAAAAGAAGAGGATATCATTCAATAAAAGGACCTCAATCAAAATTTCAACCTCCAGCATCCGCCACACAAGGCAGAGAGGGAGCCTTACCGACACACTCCAGGTTCCCCCAGTTCTCCTCCATGACTTCCCCGTGCAAAGCTCTCTGGGCCGGATCCAGCAGATCCCACTCCTCCTCTGTGAAGTAGACACCCACCTCGTCAAAGCTCATCGGAGCCTAGAATAAAGAAGAGAAGGCAGCTTGTCCGTCTAGGTAACCCAAAAAGGAGGACCCATCAAGAAAGAGAACATGTCTGACAGTTCTCCTGGAGCGTGAAAAGCATTCAAATAATAATAATCATAAATAATAAATTTTATTTATATCCCGCCCTCCCCAGCCAAAGCCAAGCTCAGAGCGGCTAACAACAGTAAAACGATAAAACATTCTAAAACCATTTCATTATCAAATTAATTCCAATCAGATTAATGGCAACCATTGGGCTAGAAGTTCTGTGAGGATTGCCAAAGGAGGGAGTCAGGCTGTGTCTTGGCCAAAGGCCTCGTGGAACAGCTCTGTTCTGCAGGCCCTGCGGAAAGATGTCACGTCCCACAGGGCCCTAGTCTCTTGTGACAGAGTGTTCCACCAGATCGGAGCTACAGCTGAAAAAGCCCTGGCTCTGGTTGAGGCCAGCCTAACCTCCCTGTGGCCTGGGACCTTCAAGATGTTTTTGTCTGAAGACCGTAAATTCCTCTGTGGGACATACCAGGAGAGGCGGTCCCATAGGTACGAGGGTCCTAGGCCGTATAGGGCTTTGAAGGTTAGAACCAGCACCTTAAACCTGATCCTATACTCCACCTGGAGCCAGTGCAGCTGGTATAGCACCGGGTGAATATGATCTCGCAGCGAAGACCCTGTAAGGAGTCTCGCTGCAGCATTCTGCACCTGCTGGAGTTTCTGGGTCAGTCTCAAGGGCAGCCCCACGTAGAATGAGTTACAATAATCCAGTCTGGAGGTGACCGTCGCGTGGATCACAGTGGCTAGGTCAGGGTGAGAGAGGTAAGGAGAGGTGAGAGAGGTAAGGAGCCAACTGCTTGGCGGAGATGAAAAAATGCCGCCTTTGTTATAGCTACAATCTGCGCCTCCATGGAAAGGGAGGTGTCGAAGATTACACCCAAACTCTTAACGGACGGCGCTGGCACTAATTGCACCCCCGCAAGAGATGGGAGTTGCCCCCCCAATCCCATATCGTCCCGTCCCAGCCAAAGGACCTCTGTCTTCGAAGGATTTAACTTCAACCGGCTCCCACGTAACCATCCAGCCACAGTTTCCAAACATCTGATCAGTGTGTCTGGGGCTGAGTCAGGATGGCCGTCCATCAACAGATAGAGTTGGGTGTCATCAAAGCCCACTTAGCTAACAATATTGGTTAGAACAGCGGCCAAAGAGACGCCCAATATAAAAAGCAGAGAAGCAAGGAGGACCCGAGAGCAACAGGAGCAGCAACACTCTTCCCTCCTGGCAACTGGGATTATTCAGAGGCATCTGAATTGTTTGGACTGTGAAGGCAGAGCAAAGATATTGTGGCTGGAGGCCAAGGAGCCTTCTCCCTCCATGAGTCTGTCTAACCCCCTTTTAAAGTTGGCAGCCATCACGGCAACTCGTTGGAGCGAATCCCGTAACCCAGGCATAGGCAAACTCGGCCCTCCAGATGTTTTGGGACTACAACTCCCATCATCCCTAACTAACAGGACCAGTGGTCAGGGATGATGGGAACTGTAGTCCCAAAACATCTGGAGGGCCGAGTTTGCTTACGCCTGCTGTAACTATATGCTGGTGCCTAAGCACTTTCTTTCGCCACTTTGGGAATTCCAAGCATTGAGCTTTTATTACCTTATTCGACTGGACAGCAACTCCTTCCCCTCCACCAACCGCGAGAGAAATTCCCAGGGTTCTGCCACTTCCTGGGGGGGAGAAAAGGAGACGTGGAGATGCTTAATCCTGTTACCTTCTTGCCAATTAATTGTTACCGAATTTCACATTTTAAAAAACAAAGTAAAATCATATTTTATACACATTTAAAAGTTGACTTCCCACCCTTCTTCCTTAGTGTTTTCATTCCCACCTTTCCATATGTTTTATCTATTCCACATTTTTTTCATTACAATCACAGCCATTTCCCTTCTGCTGCATTTATTTTAATCCTGCTGCGATTCCATTTAATATATGATATTTTCTAAATTGTCTGACTAAGGCTCTCATTCTTCCATATAAAATTCATTACTTGATCACTTCCTTTGCTATCATCTTTGCCATTTCCACATAGTCCATTGGTTTTTAAAACCCTTCCTTTTTTTGTTCATAATTCTTTCTGTTCCCTGTTCCCTTCTTGACCCAATTCAAGGACCTCCCCTAGCCTGGGACTTGCACACCCCAAAGAGTCGCTTTCTCCCCAGTGCCCTTTGCCACTCCCTAAAGCCACCTGAAAAGACCTTGCTTCATGACCACCATTTATGGTAGGTCAAAGGGCCTCCTCTGTTATGGTTTTCTCCACCCTTCTAGGGTCGAGCACACCAGCCTGCTACCTCTGCAGAAGGTGAACATTTGGCTTCCCATATGCTGCTGAGCAGCAACTTAAAAAGTAGAGAGATCACGTTGCCGACAAAGGTCCGTATAGTAAAAGCCATGGTTTTCCCAGTAGTGATTTTTGGAAGTGAGAGCTGGACCATAAAGAAGGCTGCTCGCCGAAGAATTGATGCTTTTGAACTATGGTGCTGGAGGAGAATCTTGAGAGTCCCATGGACTGCAAGAAGATCAAACCTCTCCATTCTTAAGGAAATCAGCCCTGAGTGCTCACTGGAAGGACAGATCCTGAAGCTGAGGCTCCAAGACTTTGGCCCCCTCATGAGAAGAGAAGACTCCCTGGAAAAGACCCTGATGTTGGGAAAGATGGAGGGCGCAAGGAGAAGGGGACAACAGAGGACGAGATGGTGGGACAGTGTTCTCGAAGCTACCAGCATGAGTTTGACCAAACTGCGGGAGGCAGTGGAAGACAGAAGTGCCTGGTGCTCTGGTCCATGGGGTCATGAAGAGTTGGACACAACTAGACGAATAAACAACAACATGCTGCTGCACTACAGCTCCCATGAGGCCCAGCAGTAAGCATGGCCAATGGGCAGGGGTCGATGAAAGTTCACCAACATCTGGAGGCCTGAAGGTTCCTTACACCTCCAATAGTCATCTGGAAACCATTTTCTTTGCTTGTTGAAGTGGTGTCCAATTTCTACGCACACCGAAAAGTCCTAACAACTTAAAAAGAGCTTCCTGGACCAGGCTACTGTCCTGTCTAGTCCAGCAAAAGAACACTCTCCCTTCCTGTGGTTTCCAGCAATTGATATTCAGAAGCATTTCTGCTTCTGATTGTGGAGGCAGGGCAAAGCTATCCTGGCTAGTAGCCATTGATGGCCCTTTCCCCCTAATTGTCTAATCCTCTTTGAAAGCCATCAGAGTTGGTCGCCATCATGGTTTCCTGTGGGACCGAGTTCCATAGTTTAGCTAAGAAATATTTTCTTTTATGTGTCCTGAATCTTCGAACATTCACCTTCACTGAGCGTCCAACGCAGGCTGAGACCCTGCTTATGGACTGTCTCGCCAGAGTGGTGCATGCTCTCGACATCTCCCGCTTGGACTACTGCAACATGTTCTACGTGGGGCTACCTTTGAAGGTGACCCGGAAACTGTAACTAATCCAGAACGCGGCAGCTAGACTGGTGCCTGGGAGTGGCTGCTGGGACCATATAACACTGGTCCTAAAGGATCTTCACTGGCTCCTCTTCAAAGAGGAGCTGATCTGCCTGAGAATGCATTCCCCAATCCTCTGATTCAGACCATTCCCTGACACAGTAGAATGAAAGCAACCGAGGCGGAAGAGGAGGCCAAGTTGAACTGGGCCCCGCCATGGTCCTTACCCAGCAAGGTGGCGCCTCCACTGCCCTCCTGCACGATCCACCTGTAAGGCGGCCTCAGTGTTGTGGCCGAAGGGGCTGCCTCTGCCTCTGCCAAGTTGGTAGCTGGGTCTGCCACCATTTCTTCCACCTGAAACGGAATTATAAGGATCCCAGACAAGGGACAGAGAAAGGGATTAAGAAACGGTTTATGTGAAGGCCATCACTGTCTGGCCTGTGAATTACCGTATTTTTCACTCTGTAAGACGCACCAGACCACAAGACGCACCTAGTTTTTGGAGGAGGAAAACAAGAAAAAAAAATTCTGAATCTCAGAAGCCAGAACAGCAAGAGGGATCGCTGCGCAGTGAAAGCAATCCCTCTTGCTGTTCTGGCTTCTGTGACAGCTGCGCAGCCTGCGTTCGCTCCATAAGATGTACAAACATTTCCCCTTACTTTTTAGGAGGGAAAAAGTGAGTCTTATAGAGCAAAAAATACAGTAACCCACAGTACTAAGAGCCTCTCCTCTCATTTTTAAAAATAGTTTTAAAAATGCCCGCAGGTCTCAGGGTGGCTCACAACATAAAAACACAAAATACATAATAAAAACATGAACAACCCAATAATCTCCCCAACACAATTTTTAAAGGGCACTGGATTTCAATCAGCCAAAGAGGAATGTTTTTGCCTGGTGCCTAAAAGTGCATTATGATATATTGGTGATGTAAAGGGAATTGGGGTTGCTTGTGCGTAGATGTAGCTGATGCTCTAGGCAACGTTCCCTGGCTAAACCTTTCCCTGGCTGGACAGCCCTTTCTCCGTGGCTGTCTCAGTCACTGGCAGAATCCGTCAGTGGGCGTTTCCTGAATTTCCTCCAACATAAAAACTCCTTGACACCAAGTCTCCGCCTAGACTCCCTGCGCGGAAGTCTCCTGCGCAGAGTGGGCGTGGCCAGTGGAGGTCCTGGACTCTGCCCGCTGGTTTCTGTGGAAGAGTCCTGGAGCCCTCTCTCCGAAGTCCTTCCCTGCTCCCCTTTCTCCCAGGTGTCACGCAGATTTCCTTCCCCAAAGGAAGTGTTCTCTCTCCCTCTGCTGGTCCCTTCTCCCGCATCATTGGGGAGCCTTACCTCCACTCTTGGCTCCGATGGCAGTTCCCTGACAGGTGATATAGGTGAAACTCAAAAAATTAGGATATCGTGGAAAATTTCATTTATTTCAGTAATTCAACTTACAGCTGATGAAAACCCCAAATTAACAATCTCAGAAAATTAGAATATTAAATGAAATCAGCAAAACAAGGATTGCAAATAGAGCAATACTGGACCTCTGAGAAGTAGAAGCATGCATATGTACTCAGTACTTGGTTTGGGCCCCTTTTGCATCAATTACTGCCTCTGAACCAGACTGAGAGACCATTGAAAGGCTCAGGAACTCATTGCAGGTGTTATGGATTGAATAGCTACTGCACCTTTCCACAATATTCTAATCTTCTGAGATTGTTAATTTGGGGTTTTCATCAGCTGTATGCTATAATCATCACAATTATAACAAATAAAGGCTTGACGTATCTCGCTTTGCATGTCATGAGTCTATCTCATATATTAGTTTCACCTTTTAAGTTGAATTACTGAAATAAATGAACTTTTCCACGATATTCTAATTTTTCGAGTTTCACCTGTATATCGCCAGCTAAACACCATGATATAACACGGATGTATCACAATGTCTGAAATAAGGATGGAGCTATGTAGAGACTTCAGCTGGCTTCAACTTTCCCCCACGTCATGGTTTTTGCATAGCACACACACACACATCGTGAATGTTGTGATGTATTGCCAGGTCAAAAAACCAGTTTTGGGTGATATATTGCTGTATCGCCCATGTTGCGTATTTAGCAGATTAATTGCACTGCGAAAAGCGTGCTGGGGAGACCGCATGTTCAGGAAACAATGAAAAATGCAAAAATATATTTTGCTTGGCTTTAATTACAAAAACAAAAACTCCTCTTACATTAAATCTATTAAGTATGACCCATTCACCAGGGTACTGAGAGAGGTACATGCTGCTCTTAATATACTATACCCAACTGCTGACACAGCTTAATTAACACAACTTAACAGCACCTGCTATACTGCTCCACAGCTGTAAAACTAGGTCATGATATTTACTCTGTCCTTTAAAGAGATACACATCTTGTGAAACAATAATGAACCTTAATATTAAGAAACCATTCAACAGCCCAGCCCTATGAAGAGCTGGAAAGGACTCCCTGCCTGAAATCACTGCCTGCCAGTGTTGACAATACTAGGCTAGACACATCAGTGAACTGACCAGCCTAAGGCATTCCTGTGTTTCCGTTGTACAACTAGGATGAAACACACTCTTACCTGTTTCCGCTTCTTCCCCTCCTCCTGGCTCAGGAGGAAGCCTTCTGCCAGGGCCACCGCCTGGGAGCTGGTCTCCGCTCCGCACTCCCTGACCCAGTTCTCCATCTCCGGGGGGAGGACAGCCAGGAACTGCTCCAGGATCACCAAGTCCAGCATCTGGGCCTTCGAGTGCTTTTCTGGCTTCAGCCACTGACGGCAGAGACTGTGGAGTCGGCTGCAAACCTCTCGGGGTCCCCCGGCCTCTTGGTAGCCAAACTCCCTGAAGCGCTGACAGTCAGCGCCTGAGCTGGTGTTGTCATTGCCCGGAATCTTCTGCATGGTTCTTTCCCAGAATCCTCCACGGTTCCTGATCTTGTGGCCCCTTTGTGTTTCAGGACTTCCCTTTAATCCGTGCTCTGCATCTGGTTCCAAAAAGGCGAAAGGCAAACAGCTGGGATGTGCGGTATTGAAAGCCAAGAAGCTGCAAAAGGTGGGGGTGGGGTTAGAGAGAGGCAAAGCAGTGGTTCCCAAACCTTTCCGGGCTCCCACTCTCCCGGTTCCAATTATAAAGTCTCAACCTGGCCATCCATCGCCGAGGGCCTTCTGGTGTTTCCCTCACTGTGAAAAGCAAAGCTACAGGGAACCAGGCACAGGGCCTTCTCAGTGGTGGCACCCGCCCTGTGGAACACCCTCCCATCAGATGTCAAAGAGATAAACAACTACAGCCATACCTTGGGTTACAGCCGCTTCAGGTTGCATTTTTTCGGGTTACGGACAGCCAAAACCCGGAAGTACTGGAACGGGTTACTTCCAGGTTTTGGTGGTTGCGCATGCGCAGAAGCGCTAAATCGCGCTTTGTGCATGCACAGAAGTGCCGGATCTGAACCCACGCGTGCGCAGACACGGGTTGCGAACGTTCATCCAGCACGGATCACGTTCGCAACCTGAGCGTCCAATGTACCTGACATTTAGAAGACATCTAAAGGCATGTAGGGAAGTTTTTAATGTGTGACATTTTATTGTATTTTTAATCTTTGTTGGAAGCCACCCAGAGTGCCTGGGGAGACCCAGCCAGATGGGCGGGGTACAAATAATAAATTACTATTATCATCATCTGTCATGGATGCATTATCAGAATTTTCTGCCTTGCAGGGGGATGAACTTGATTTTTTAAATAATCCTTTTAATTGCTTTTCAGTGATATAAACATACAACATGAAACAGTACAAAATCCAAATATCAAGATTACTCTGAATCTCCTGACTCCCCCCCCCCCCCATCCCTTCCATGGGTCCTTTTAATTCTATTTTCAGCTGCGTATCAGTACTTCTCCAATTTTTCATCTTCCTAAGTTATCTATACTTCTCTAGCCTTCTCTATCTATACTTCACTAGCCTTCCCGGTAGTGGCACCCACCCTGTGGAACACCCTCCCTTCAGATGTGAAGGAAATAAGTAGCTATCCTATCTGAAGACATCTGAAGGCAGCCCTGTTTAAGGAACTTTTTAATATTTAACGCTGTATTGTTTTTAATACTTGATTGGGAGTGGCTGGGGAAACTCAGCCAGATGGGCGGGGTATAAATAACAAATTATTATTATTATTATTATTATTATTATTATTATTATTGTAATATATACGAAGGGAACCCCTCTACGTGGTTTTCAGAAATATAAAATGAAGCAGTGGGAATTTGATTTAAATCAAATCAATTTAAATCTCGATTTAAATCTGTAGTCAGTAAGACTTGATTTAAATCATTTTTTTACAGAAAGACTCATTCTTGCTGGTATAATCTTAATATTTACAACCAGGTGAAGGATTCATTTTTGGAACAATCAATTTTCAGAGTAGTTTTTACAGTTATATCAAAAATTACTGCTTTGGTAATACATAGACTGATAATTATGAAATTATTGTGAGGTTTAATAAGTAAACTGTTTATATTTGGACAACTTTTCTGCTGTACTTTATTGGAAGGAGAAAAATAATAATTTCCTTGATAACAATTTAAACAATTTATTAAACTGAAACAATAACATTAAAGCATCTATATCCATGTTTGTTAACTGATGTGGTTAAACAATTTTTAAAAACAACAACAACAACCTAAGACTAAGTTTTAGCACATATGAAAAACTTCAATCCTTATTTCCTGATGAATAGCCTTTGGAATATAATGTAACTTATATTCAATTATTTGAATATGATTTTTTAAAAAAATCAGATTATTAAAATTTGAATTGGATTTTTTAAATAAAATGCCTTTGGAGGAAAAATCATTCTAGAGATAGTTTTCTATTTAACTATCATTAGAATGATTTTTCCTCCAAAAGCATTTTATTTTAAAAATACAATTTAAAATTTAAAAATCTGATATATTTTTTATAAAAAAAAAAACACATTGATTTTTTTTTATCCACCCTTAAATAAAGCATTAAAATTCTGAATAGAAAATTAAAATAAAGTAGAGTCAGTAAGCATTTTTCACATGCGCAGTTGATGTGCGACCGGGATCGTTTTGTACCCAGAAGAGGGCAGAATGGGGATGGAACAGGGTGGGCTTCGGTGCGCTCTGCTGATGCGCACAGGAGCCAAGAATGTAATCCCCCCAATAGGGGCCTGCCTGTATTTAGAACATATTCAGAAAATTAAAATCAACAGTAGAGATAAAGCACATGTGTTTGGGCAGGGCTTGCTTAAACGAAAAATGTTTTAATCAGGCACTGGAAAGCCTGGGTGTCACCACACTAAAACAGCAGCTCCACAGCGACCTGCAGAAAGTAAGGTTTCCCCCCAGGAGATGCCTCAAAGCTGCCCCCTCTTTTCCCACCAGGAGAAAGTGCAGAAACGAGTAATATGTGGGCACAGTGCCAGTCCCACAGACTGGAGTGGTCAAGCAGGCACATAAAGGGGGCATGGCGATTCTGTAAGTCAACTGGTCCCAAGCTGTTAAGGGAAGAGAATGCATCTGTTTCAAAAGGTGTTTCCCCCCTGAATATTTTGTTATATTTATTCATTTTTTATCTATAAAAGGTAAAGGTACCCTGACCATTAGGTCCAGTCACAGACGACTCTGAGGTTGCGGCGCTCATCTCGCTTTATTGGCCGAGGGAGCCGGCGTACAGCTTCCGGGTCATGAGGCCAGCATGACTAAGCCGCTTCTGGCAAACCAGAGCAGCGCACGGAAACGCCGTTTACCTTCCCGCCAGAGCGGTACCTATTCATCTACTTGCACTTTGATGTGCTTTCGAACTGCTAGGTTGGCAGGAGCAGGGACCGATCAACGGGAGCTCACCCCGTCAGGGGGATTTGAACCGCCGACCTTCTGATCGGCAAGTCCTAGGCTTTTTTTTATTTATAAAAATATTTATATGCCCTCCATGTCGTAAAAGAAAAGATTAAAGAGGTTTAGAGCAATGAAACATAAAACCGTACAATAAAAATAAAAAACAGGCATCAATTACCGTAGTTTTCTCTCCATAACACGCGTTTTTTTTCCTCCTAGAAAGTAAGGGGAAATGTCTGTGCGTGTTAAGGAGCGAATGCTTCCCTCCTCCGTGGTTTCCAGCAGGAGAAGAGCCGCTGAATGGGGAGGAGAGAGGGACAGAGTGCCTGCTTCTTTAAAGGAGCAAAGCGGGAGGGGAGGGGAGCCGCTTACACGAGTGTAAGCGGCTCCTGTCCGGTTGGTTCCTTTAAAGCAAGCGGGCTCTCTGTATCTCCTCCCGCTTTGCTGGAAATAGCAGGAAAGATTTTCAGCTCACTAAGGGCGGGGGGGGGGGGGAGGGAGAGAAGCAGAACCTGCTTGATTTAAAGGAGCCAAGGAGCCTACCGGACAGGAGCCGCTTACACTCGTGTAAGCGGTTCCTGTCTGGTAGGCTCCTTTAAAGCAAGCAGGCTCTCTGTCCCTCCAGCAAAGTTTTTCAGCTCGCTAAGGGGGGGGGGGGGGAGGAGGAGGGAGAGAAGCAGAGCTTGCTCCATGCGTGCTCCTTGTCCCTTGAGTGCTTTTCCTTCCCTCCCCACTTAAAACGTGGTTACAAAGCACAGATCCACATGGATCCTCAGGATTTTTGCACTGGGTCACCCCAAATTCACCATCAGATCACATAGCATGTCCATGGCTACAGTTTGCACCCAAAAAATCACGCACCCACTGTTGCCTGGGGCCGCAGTGGTGCAAAAACGTGGTTACAAACATGGATCCACATGGATCCTCAGGATTTTTGCATTGGGCTACCCCAAACTCATCATCAGATCACATGTCTGTGGCCACAGCATGAACCACAAAAATCATACACCCACTGTTTCGTGTAGAATATTTTTTTTCTTGTTTTCCTCCTCTAAAAACTACATGTGTGTTATGGTCGGGTGCGTGTTATCGAGCGAAAAATACGGTAACTATGGGTTCTTAACTGCATGCATTGTGAGATTTCTGATGGCAATTCCCGAAGGTTCTCGGTTTCAGAGTTTTGAAACTTGCCTAATAAGGAGTTATCAAACAGAAAGACAGAAAAAGTGGGATGCGCACACACAACACACACACATTTCGGCATTGCAGGGGGTTGGACTGGATGACCCTCAGGGTCCCCACTATGGTCCTGTGAAATTAATATCCATTCATAATAATAATAATAATAATAATAATAATAAAATTTTGTTTGTACCCTGCCCTCCCTGGCCAGAGCCAGGCTCAGGGCGGCTAACATCATAAAACTAACACAGTGTACAAAGAACATAAAAACAGGCAATCAATTAATTAAAATACATCTTAAAATTAGTTCAGAGCAAATTAAAATCTGGACAGATAGCAGTCCAGGGGTAAAATTGAGAGTGGTTAGTATTCTCCAGGGCCAAATGTTATCACTGGTCTTATAAAGGACCTGTGAGCGGGCCAGGAGGCCTCTTTAATCCTTGTTCTTATACAGAAAGAGAACGGGCCTGCCTGTACAGTATTTAGAACATATTCAGAAAATTAAAATCAACAGTAGCTAACAAGGGCTACTGTAACAAGAGCACATGTAACTTCTATGTGTTTGGCCTGGCGGAACAGCTCCGTCTTGCAGTCCCTGCAGAAAGATATCAAATCCCGCAGGGCCCTGGTCTCTTGTGGGAGAGCATTCCACCAGGCTGGGGCCACGGCCGAAAAGGCCCTGGCTCTGGTCAAGGTCAGTCTAATCTCCTTGGGACCCGGGATCTTCATAGATCGCTTTAATGTGTAAAGAGGCTTCCAAGCGGTTTGCGAAACACAGGCATTTAAGATGCAAGCTTATCCATGAGTAAAATACACAATAAGACAACAGGATCTAAGTATTAAAGTACTGAGACATCCATAAATAAACAGCAGAGCGTTTGTGACCCGCTCCTTGCATTCCTGCCTTGCTTTCCCCTCCTGCTACTGTACAGTGGTGCCCCGCAAGACGAATGCCTCGCAAGACGAAAAACTCGCTAGACGAAAGGGTTTTGCGTTTTTTGAGTCGTTCCGCAAGACGAATTTCCCTATGGGCTTGCTTCGCAAGACGAAATGTCTTGCGAGCTCTTGCGAGTTTGTTTCCTTTTTCTTAAAGCCGCTAAGCTGTTAATAGCCGCTAAGCCGCTAATAGCCATGCTTCGCAAGACGAAAAAAGCGCAAGACGAAGAGACTCGCGGAACGGATTAATTTCGTATTGCGAGGCACCACTGTACTCTGAGATAGTTCAGCTGGGAGAATATGAGCCTCTCCATTTCTGGGTCGGCCCACGTTGGGCAAAAGATTCCTGCATTTCAGGGGGGTTGGACTAGATGACCGCCAGGGGTCCCTTCCTTCCAACTCTACGATTCTGATCTAATGACCTCTTTCCTCTTGGTGCCTGCAGCCCTGCACAAAAATCCCTTGGGAGTCCACTGATGCCAAACCCCCCATTTTATTCATTCATTGCATTTAGATCCCATTCCCCCCCTTTGTACACAGGGTACCCCCAAAACTGCATCATGCCGTGGGGGTGGGGGGAGAGACACGGCCTGGGGAAAAAAACCCTTTCCCCTCACCTTAGGGCCTGGGTGCGAATCCTGTCTTGCAAATAGGGGAGTTCAGCCCCCACCGGAAAAACTCAACCCCACCCCCACCAAAAAGAGCAAAGGAACCACCCCCCTGCGCGTGCAATGGACCTGAATCTCCAAATGTCCCTGCATCTCTCTTTCTTTCTTTCTATCTATCCATCCATCCATCCACTTACCTGCGCTGAGGATGGGAAGCAGGGACCAGCCGCGGAAACCTGCGCGCGGAAAAAGAGGACCTTCAGCCAATGGGGAAAAGACGCCCTTTGGCCCGCGTCAGCAGTTGCTAGGCAGGGCGGGGGTTTCGCGCGGAAAAGGAAGGAGGTTTTTGCAGGAAATGGGAGGGGAGAGCCACGTGTCAGTCTTTCTTGCACCCCGTGGGCTGGTGGGAGTTGTAGTCTCGATACATCTGGCGGGGGGGGGGAGGAGGAGGGAGGGGTGGAACGCTAGGCTGGCAAAGCGTCCTGCGTTCAGGAACTGCGCCTTGGAGACGAATGAAACCCCATTTAAGGCTTGGAGCTTCTGCAAAATGCATCATTTCTCCGCCCCCCCCCCGCCACAATTGCATCCTTGCAGGGATCCCTCCTCCGTGGGATCCTCCCTCTTAGAGCACAAAGGGGTCAGTGCTTCCCCCGCCCCCGCATGAATTGGGATGCGGTGGGGGCAGGCTGGAATGGGAAGAAGGGGTGGGTGGTTAAAAACAACATCCAGTCATTTATTGCATTAATATTACCCCCCCTCCTCTAATGAGCTCCAGGTGGCATGCCTAATTCTCTCCCCTGCCCATCCATTGCAGCCTCAAAACAACCCTGGGGGGTAGGCTAGGCTGAGAGATCGTTCCTGTTCCCCAAGCTCACCCAGTGGGGATTTGAACCCTTGGCTCTCCCAGGTCCTAGTACAGTGGTTCTCAAACTCCCCCCCCCCCCGCCCTCTGGGCCACACTTTTCAGAATAAAAACTTGCTTGCGCCACACCGAACTTGTTTTTATTGATAAGAAATGCATTGGAAAACAACAAAGAAACGACTCCTAGAACGTGAAAATCTATCCATATTCTGCAAATAAAATTAAAAAAAACCCATTTTGATACTATACTATGGTTACCAGATTTTTTTCAATGAATCCGGGGACACTGTTTTTTTTTAGTTTTTTTTTTTAACTGAGTAGCAACAGGGAGTCAGTAGTGGGGATGGTGAGGCAAAAGACCCTGGGCCCAAGCACACATGCATATTGTATAAAGGTGCAAAGTCCTTCTTTCGCACCCTGTGAAACATAAATGCACAGAGTTTTAATGAAACTGGGCAACGGTGCGCCGCCTGCCCGTGACTCCTGAGCCTCCCCCGATCAGTCAAAACAAAGGGGGAAGGGGGCAGATCGCACGAGACACATGATATGCGCACAAGACACATCATATGGGGACTTCCGGCGAGGAAAAATGGCGGGCGCCATGGCAGCGAGCAACTCCTGAAGCCAGCCAGAGCCAACTGCGCTACCAGGCTGGCTCCGGGCTGCTGAGGCTGCCGCTGCCACATTTCCTGGGGACAGATTTGCAAATCTGGGGACATTCCGGGAACGGAATTTGTCCAGGGACAGATTTGCAAATCCGGGGACTGTCCCCGGGAACTGGGGAACCCTATACTATACTACACTGAGGTGTTTAAATGTCTCTTTGATTGTCCCTGAACCTTCCTGCCACACCAGGGTGGCGTGCCACAGTCTTTTGAGGGCCACTGCCCTAGTCTGGTACTCCAACCCCTAAACCACAAATGGCTCCCTCGGGACAGGGGACAAAGAGGAATAGGTTTGGGGGGATTCAGCAAAGGAAGGAGACGTGAAAAGAAGATCAGGCCAAAGGCCCATTTAGTTTGGCACCCTGTTCTCACAGTGACCAACCTCATGGGAAACCTGCAAGCGAGAGCAACTCTCCCCTCCTGCAGTTTCTAGCGACTGCCACTCAGGCGTGTGGCTTCTGTTTATTTTGCTCCTTGAGACTTTAGCTTCAGGAGGCAGGAAGGAACTTCAGTTTACCCACAGGAGAACCACAGGAGGGGGAGAGTTGCTCCTGTGCTCAGGTCCTGAAGTGGATGGTGTAATAATATAATATAATATAACAATAATAATTTATTATTTATTATTTATACCCCACCCATCTAGCTGAGTTTCCCCAGCCACTCTGGGCAGCTCCCAATCGAGTGTTAAAAACAATACAGCATTGAATATTAAAAACTTCCCTTGACAGGGCTGCCTTCAGATGTCTTTTAAAAATAGGATAGCTGCTTATTTCCTTGACATCTGATGGGAGGGTGTTCCACAGGGCGGGTGCCACTACCGAGAAGGCCCTCTGTCTGGTTCCCTGTAACCTCACTTCTCACAATGAGGGAACCACCAGAAGGCCCTCGGCGTTGGATCTCAGTGTCCGGGCTGAACAATGGGGGTGGAGATGCTCCTTCAGGTACATAGGACCAAGGCCGTTTATAACAGATTGACCATTAGCCTTATCTAGCATGCGCTTCTTATGCTCAGGCATTCAAACAAACAGAACAGAAAAAGACGATGCCCATTAGAATAATAATAATAAGATGAGTTTGGATTTGATATCCCGCTTTATCACTACCCAAAGGAGTCTCAAAGCGGCTAACATTCTCCTTGCCTTCCTCCCCCACAACAAACACTCTGTGAGGTGAGTGGGGCTGAGAGACTTCAGAGAAGTGTGACTGGCCCAAGGTCACCCAGCAGCTGCATGTGGAGGAGCGGAGACGCGAACCCGGTTCCCCAGATTACGAGTCCACCACTCTTAACCACTACACCACACTGGCTCTCCAGAGGGCGATAAATATGAATAAGGACATAGGAAGAGGCCAATGAACTGCCTAGGCCAGCATCCTTTTCCCCACAGTGTCCAACCCCTGAAAAGGAATAAAATGCTTTCGCAGAGATTCCTGCATTGTAGCGGGTTGGGCTAGATGACCTTTGGGGTCGCTTCCAACTCTGCAATTCTATGAAAACAAACGCCCCCCACAACGTACCACTGTAGCCGGTTTGAAAGAGGACTTTGTGTGTGTGTGTGTTCTCCGTTCTAATTTTTGGAGCACAAGAAAAGCACTGCTGGATCAGGCCAAGGTCTCCTCTGGTACAGCATCCTGTTCTCACAGTTAGCTGCCCAAATACCCCAGTAATAAGATCATTAAGTTTGCAGATGATACAACGGTGGTTGTTTTAATCACGGCTGGAGAGGGGGAGACGGCCTATAGGAAGGAAGTTGAGCAGTTGGGGGAGCAGTGCAGGAAAAACAACTTACTCCTTAACTTAAAGAAAACAAGAAAGATTATTGTGGACTTTAGGAAATATAAATTGAATATTCAGCCACTCATTATTGAGGGGAAGTGTGTGGAACACGTCTTGGTGTTTCGATTTCTGGGAATGGAGTAGAGAGATGACCTAACCTGGGGAGAAAACAGCAAAGAGCTGATGAAGAGAGCACAGCAGAGGTTATATTTTCTGAGAATCCTCCGGAAAAATAATCTCTCAAAGGACCTGTTGATGGCATTTTACCATTGCACTGTGGAGAGCGTATTAACTTATAGCCTCTCTGTGTGGTTTGGGAGCTGCACGGTCAGGGGAAAAACAATGCTGTCCAGGGTTGTAAAGACTGCGGAGAGAATAATTGGGTGCACTCTTCCCACCTTGGATCAAATCTATGCTTCCAGGTGCCATAAAAACCTGCAGAGATAGTGCAGGATAGTACGCACCCCGGAAATGATCTCTTTCAGCTGCTGCCTTTGGAAGAAGGTACAGGGTTATAATGACTAGGACTAGCCGCCTGAGAAACAGTTTCTACCCTAATGTGATTTTGGTTTCAAACACATTGTAAGGAGTCTGTAGAGGGACACGGGTGGCGCTGTGGGTTAAACCACAGAGCCTAGGACTTGCCGATCGGAAGGTCGGCGGTTCGAATCCCCGTGATGGGGTGAGCTCCCGTTGCTCGGTTCCTGCTCCTGCCAACCAAGCAGTTCGAAAGCACGTCAAAGTGCAAGTAGATAAATAGGTACCGCTAGATAAATAGGTACAGCTCCGGCGGGAAGGTAAACGGCATTTCCGTGTGCTGCTCTGGTTTGCCAGAAGTGGCTTCGTCATGCTGGCCACATGACCCGGAAACTGTACGCCGGCTCCCTCGGCCAGTAAAGCGAGATGAGCGCCGCAGCCCCAAAGTCGGCCACGACTGGACCTAATGGTCAGGGGTCCCTTTACCTTACCTAAGGAGTCTGTATGGGAGTATATTGTATTTAATTATGGGGTATCAGAGTTTTTAGGGGGCTAACCAGGCTGGGATAGCTGGCTTGTTTGTTTTGAATGTCTTATGCAGATGTAGATTTTTTTTTCAATTTCAATGACAATAAAGATGATCATATCATATCTCAGCTGCCCCAAGGAAACGCACCAGCAGGATCCGAGCGCAAGAGCGACTCTCCGTTCCCACTGTGGTTTCCAGCCTTGCTGGCTGCCTCCAGTTGTGGGGCCAGAGCAAAGTGGTGGCTCGCGGCCGTTTATCCTGGCTAGCAGCCTTTGACAGCCTTAACTTCCATGAATTCCTGGGCTGCATAACCCTTTTTGGGTCCTTTTCAACTCTAAAATTCAACGATCCAGCTCTGTGGACTGGTCCAGTCCTCTTTCAAAGACACACGCGCAGCCAGGCCTGACTTGCAGGGGTGTCGCACAATGCAAAACAATGCAAGCCCCACATGGGAAATAGGAGCCCTCCACCCCCACCCAAGCCCAAATCACCCCATTAACATTTTTGGGCACCTTGAATTCTGGCCTCCTTCCTGCAGCTCCTCCTCTCCTCTGGCGGCGGCTGGTTTTGCAAAGGGAATTCTCACGATGGAGCATAGAGATAAGCCTCAAAAGCAGGAACAAAACACACACACACACACAACAACACACCTCCCACATACGCACAGAGCAAACACTTCCGGTTCTCATTCCTCTAAAAGGTGGCTCTGAGACTTCCTCTTCGCAGCTCTATGGCCCCCACAACCATGGCCTTGTTCGAAAGGGAACCTGAAGTGTCAGTTGCGGGCGTTTTAGAGGGGTGCACAATGATGAGAGTTTTAAAAGAGCTTTGCAGGGACATCTTAGGGAGAAACTGGATAGAGATTTCTGTCTTACATGTTAGAAGCATGGGCGAAGCCAGGATTTATGTTGGAGGTGGGGGGTGGGGAAGGACACCCACCTGCCACCTTCTTCTGCCTGGCTCTGTCCATAGCTGTCAACTTTCCCCTTTTCTTGCAAGGAATCCTATCCGGAATACTAATAATACTAATACTAATACTACTACACCAATACTACTACTACTACTACTAATTTATTATTTATACCCCGCCCATCTGACTGGGTTTCCCCAGCCACTCTGGGCGGCTTCCAGCAAACACTAAAACACAGTAACATATTAAACATTAAAAGCCTCCCTAAACAGGGCTGGCTTTAGATGTCTTCTAAAAGTTTGGAGGGACACGGGTGGTGGAGGGACACGGGTGGCGCTGTGGGTTAAACCACAGAGCCTAGGACTTGCCAATCAGAAGGTCAGCAGTTCGAATCCCCGCGAAGGGGTGAGCTCCCCTTGCTCGGTCCCTGCTCCTGCTAACCTAGCAGTTCGAAAGCACGTCAAAGTGCAAGTAGATAAATAGGTACCGCTCCGGCAGGAAGGTAAACGGCATTTCCGTGCGCTGCTCTGGTTCACCAGAAGCGGCTTAGTCATGCTGGCCACATGACCCAGAAGCTGTACGCCGGCTCCCTTGGCCAATAAAGCGAGATGAGCGCCGCAACCCCAGAGTCGGTCACGACTGGACCTAATGGTCAGGGATCCCTTTACCTTTTAAAAGTTTGGTAGTTATTTTTCTCTTTGACATCTGGTGGGAGGGCGTTCCACAGGGCGGGCACCACTACCGAGAAGGCCCTCTGCCTGGTTCCCTGTAACTTGGCTTCTCCCATCGTGGGAACCATCGAGGAAATAAGGGAATTTCCCTTTAAAAAAGGGAAACGTTGACAGCTATGCTCTGTGAAGTTCTCAACCTGTGGGTCCCCAGATGTTGTTGGACTACAACTCCCATCATCCCTCGCTAGCAAGGCCAGAGCTCAGGGGTGATGGGAGTTGTAGTCCAACAACATCTGGGGACCCGCAGGTTGAGAACCGCTAGCAGATTCTGAAGGAAATGCCTCAATGACAGTTGTTTAAAATTACTTTCTTTTGACCCCAAGTGATCGGGAAAATCTTGTCAAAATCTTTCTACAAATTCTACTTTTTTTTTTTTAAAATATATTTTTTTATTGGTTTTTACACATATTATCCAGCATATCATCCTTTTAAACATCATTTCAAAATCTTTGACTATCACAGCCTAAGACTTCCTTCAACCTCAACTGATTGGTTTTCTAAAATCCTTTCTAATTGTGCATTTTGTTACTACAGTTATGGCTATAAATTCAAATCTTAATACCTATTCTTCATTCTTTTCACAATGATTTATATATTACTCCTTACAAAACTTCTTTTAACCCTACAAGCGATGTCAGTTGGTTACAGCTGCTTTCCAAATACGTCAAAAGCTTCTTCCATTCCTTTCGGAAAGTCTGGTGCTGCTGTTAATCTTGCCATCTCAGCAAAATAATAAATAATAAAATTTTATTTATATCCCGCCCTCTCCAGCTGAAGCCGGGCTCAGAGTGTCCAATAATAAGAAATAAAATCACAATCAATCAATTGAAATGCATTCTAAAACCAATTCATTCTAAAATCAATTCAAAATAGTTCATCAATAGTTCATCAATTTATCTTGCCACTCTTCTTTAGTTGGCAATTCTTCTTGCTTCCATTTTTGGGCTAACAATATCCTTGCTGCAAATTCTACTTTAAGTATTTTTATTTATTTACTTGATTGGGGGCGGGGGGCAGCTGCCCTCCTTGCCTACGCCCGTGGTTGGAAGGTTCAGAAGGAAATGACTTGTTCCACATTGTTAAACTATCTTAAGTCCCGGCCACAGGAGGGAGCAATGGCTGCCACCTTGCATAGCGTTAAAAGATTAGAAAAATTCAATAGCATGGATAGTTCCGTTGGTTGGAGTGTGCTGCTGATAATACCAAGGTTGGAGGTTCAATCCCTGTATGGGACAACTACATATTCCTGCCTTACAGAGGGGTTGGACTAGATCAGGGGTCAGCAAACTTTTTCAGCAGGGGGCCGGTACACTGTCCCTCAGACCTTGTGGGGGGCCGGCCTATATTTTTTTTTTGGGGGGGGGGGGAATGAACGAATTCCTATGCCCCACAAATAACCCAGAGGTGCATTTTACATAAAAGGACACATTCTACTCATGGAAAAACACGCTGATTCCAGGACTGTCCGCGGGCCGGATTTAGAAGGCGATTGGGCTGGATGTGGCCCCCGGGCCTTGGTTTGCCTACCCATGGAGTAGATCAGCCTTTCTCAACTTGTGGGTCCCGAGATGTTGTTGGACTACAACTCCCATCACCCCTAGCTAGCAAGGCCAGAGCTCAGGGATGATGGGAGTTGTAGTCCAACAACATCTGGGGACCCACAGGTTGAGAACCGTTGGACTAGAGGAAGCTTGCAGGGTCCCTTCCATTTCTGTATATATACTAGCCATGATGACTATGCTCTGCCCTCCACAGCTGGAGGCAGCAATGTATTCTTAATCTTTGTTGGAAGCTGCCCAGAGTGGCTGGGGAAACCGAGCCAGATGGGCGGGGTACAAATAATAAATTATTATTATTATTATTATTACTTCTAAATCCCATTTGCTTGTGTCTCACTGAGGCATCTGGTTCACCACTGTGAGAACACGATGCTAGACTAGATGGGCCACTGCCCTGTTAGCTCTGCGCTCTAAACCACTGTGCCTCTTGGGCTTGCCGATCAGAAGGTCGGCGGTTCGAATCCCCTCAACAGGATGAGCTACCGTTGCTCCGTCCCAGCTCCTGCCAACCTAGCAGTTCGAAAGCACTCTGATGCAAGTAGATAAATAGGTACCGCTCCGGTGGGAAGGTAAACAGCTGTGGCTTCCATCACAGTGTCCCATTGTGCCAGAAGCGGTTTAGTCCTGCTGGCCACATGACCCAGAAAGCTGTCTGTGGGACCGGCTCCCTCGGGCTGAAAGCAAGATGAGCGCCGCAACCCCATAGTCGCCTTTGACAGGACTTAACTGTCTGATGCCTTTTAATTATGGTGCTGGAGGAGACTCTTGAGAGTCCCATGGACTGCAAGAAGATCAAACCTCTCCATTCTTAAGGAAATCAGCCCTGAGTGCTCACTGGAAGGACCAGATCCTGAAACTCTAATACTTTGGCCACCTCATGAGAAGAGAAGACTTCCTGGAAAAAACCCTGATGTTGGGAAAGATGGAGGGCACAAGGAGAAGGGACGACAGAGGACGAGATGGTTGGACAGTGTTCTCGAAGCCACAAACATGAGTTTGACCAAACTGCGGGAGGCAGTGGAAGACAGGAGTGCCTGGCGTGCTCTGGTCCAGGGGGTCACGAAGAGTCGGACATGACAAAACGACTAAAAAACAACAAACCATCTAGGGGTCCTTTACCTTTTTACCTTCAGACAACACAGGACTACTCTTATGTTCCTTTTTTAGATTCCTTGGCAACAGAGGCTGAGGCAAATGCATGGAAAGAGATATACCTGGTGAGTTCCAGGAAGGGTGGGGTGGAGAAGGACTGGAATAGATGGATGGAGGCAGGGGGCCAACTCCCAGGGGCCAAGGTCCTTTCAACGTCCCTATAAAATACTTGAGTGGGTCACGCTGCCCCCCAAGCTGTCCCAGGGCATTGGCACCCAGGGATGGAGGTTGCAAGGAAAAGGTCTGGTCAAAAGATGGGGAAGGCAGGAAACTCGTGACTGAAAGGACGGGGTGGGAACTTATCAGAATGCTGTATTGTTTTTAACACTCGATTGGAAGTCACCCAGAGTGGCTGGGGAAACTCAGCCAGATGGGCGGGGTATAAATAATAAATTATTATTATTATTATTATTATTATTATTATTATTATTATTGGCTCTCCTTTTTAGGGCCCCTGTTAACTAAATGTCATTGTGCTTTTGGCCCCAGCTGAAAACTTTTTCTCTCTCTCTCAGGCTTTTAAACTTTAACTTTTATTTCCCCCTCCCTGTTATATAGCTAATCAAATAAATAATAATAAAGCAGTATAGCTTTATTATTACATTACTGTTATTATTATCATTATTATTTTGTAAAGCAGTGCAGAGATATAGCTGAAGTATGGCAATGATTTAAAATTTTATTTCAGTGCTTTCTCTATAACAAGCATTTCTATCTCACTTTTCACTGCACACAATTTAAAACACAATACATTAGCGTATAAACACCTTGTCTGGCGTGGTCGAGGGGCGAGGGACATGGTAGACAGCTCCTCTGGGTGGAGGCTCTGTCCCCAGGTTTACCAGTATGGGCTAGGTCTCCAAGGCTGCCAGTATCAGAGATAGGAGTTGTGTGTGCAAAGTCAATGTAGTGTGAGATAGTAGTTTCTGCATCAACCTCCTCTTCACAAACTGATGTTCTGAGACATTTTTTGTATATTTCCCCCAATGCTTATTTTATTATTATTCATAATGAAAGCAGGAATTTATGTACCACTCAGTGCCAAAATAGGCTTGGCACTTTGATTAAAAACTAGTTACACAAACTAGTTTGTTGTTTAGTCGTTTAGTCGTGTCTGACTCTTCGTGACCCCATGGACCAGAGCACGCCAGGCACTCCTGTCTTCCACTGCCTCCTGCAGTTTGGTCAAACTCATGCTTGTAGCTTCGAGAACACTATCCAACCATCTTGTCCAACCTTGCCTTCCCCTTCTCCTTGTGTCCTCCATCTTTCCCAACATCAGGGTCTATTCCAGGCAGTCTTCTCTTCTCATGAGGTGGCCAGAGTATTGGGGCCTCAGCTTCACGATCTGTCCTTCCAGTGAGCACTCAGGGCTGATTTCCTTAAGAATGGATACGTTTGATCTTCTTGCAGTCCATGGGACTCTCAAGAGTCTCCTCCAGCACCATAATTCAAAAGCATCAATTCTTCGGCAATCAGCCTTCTTTATGATCCAGCTCTCACTTCCATACATCACTACTGGGAAAACCATAGCTTTAACTATATGGACCTTTGGCCCAGTGGCCATGATCTTTGCTTTTTTGATGTTGAGCTTCAGACCATATTTTGCGCTCTCCTCTTTCACCCTCAATAAAAGGTTCTTTAATTCCTCCTCACTTTCTGCCATCAAGGTTGTGTCATCTGCATATCTGAGGTTGTTGATATTTCTTCCGGCAATCTTAATTCTGGTTTGGGATTCATCCAGCCCAGCCTTTCACATGATGAATTCTGCATATAAGTTAAATAAGCAGGGAGACAATATACAGCCTTGCCGTACTCCTTTCCCAATTTTGAACCAATCAGTTGTCCCATATCCAGTTCTAACTGTAGCTTCTTGTCCCACATAGAGATTTCTCAGGAGACAGATGAGGTGATCAGGCACTCCCATTTCTTTAAGACACAAACTAGTTACACAGCTATTATTATTATTATTATTATTATTATTATTATTAATCACTTGGGGCCCCAAAGGGTGCTTGGCTAAGTGGCTGGAATCATCTCAGGCATGAGACTGTGTGGGAAGGAAGGGAAACATGTTGTGATTCAGAAAAGACTACAGAAGTCTCCATCAGGAGCTTCTCTCTTCCGCATGCTTCTATGATTCCATGGTTAGAGGCTTCCTCTGCCGAGGACATTGTGTGAATTTGATTGCAGCTGCCTTCCCATCTTCCAAAATTTATGTACTGATTTACTCAGAAGAAAGGGGACACTTTTAACTGGAAAGCTCAAATCAACAGATTCTTTAGAAGTCTGCATTACCACATCTTTCAGAGTGACAGGGGCGACTGTCTTACACAATGAGGTGCTATAACCATGCTCTGGAACCAACCAGTAAAACCTCTCTGCTTGATCAAATAAGTCAAGAGAGACGGGGTTCAAGAGGACATGTGGTTACGCTGCTCTTACTTCTTCAGTGTGGTGTAGTGGTTAAGAGCGGTAGTCTCGTAATCTGGTGAACCGGGTTCACATCTCTGCTCCTCCACATGCAGCTGCTGGGTGACCTTGGGCTAGTTACACTTCTCTGAAGTCTCTCAGCCCCACTCACCTCACAGAGTGTTTGTTGTGGGGGAGGAAGGGAAAGGAGATTGAGACTCGTTAGGGCAGTGATAAAGCGGGATATCAAATCCAAACTCCTCCTCCTCCTCCTTCTCCTTCTTCTTCTTCCCTACTTCTCCCCACCTTTTTTATCTTTTTCTTCTCTGATTCTCTGCACGTCCCCATTTTGTGGTCTCCTAAGAGGGGATTAAGCTTTAGATTGTACAAGATTCAGAGACACAGCTGCTGACAGCTTTGCATCACCTTGAAGTTTCTAAGAGCCACTTCCGATGGTTCATCTTCAAATATCTTAAGGGCTGTCACATGGAAGATGGAGCAAGCTTGTTTTCTCCTGCTCTGGAGGGTAGGAACCATACCAATGGATTCAAGTTGCAAGAAAGGAGATTCCGACTAAACATTAAAAGCAGGGTGGGAGACTTTATTAAAACATTCCATCTACTCATCCCACATGTATGGGTGCAGAGGTGGCGAGGAGCAGAATCCTCTGACATAATCTGAAGTTTGATGCTATACTTGCTGAACAACACATCTGAAAAACAGTTTCAAGAAGAATCAGCTTTCTAATTTAGTTTTTTGTGGATAAATATGCCTTTGTATTTAGATCTGGCCTCAATATAATAATGTAGCATTTGGGCATGAAGATGCAGCCCAGAAGCCCAGCACTGGAGGCCAGCATAGAAAAGACTTGCACGGCTACCATATATTTTCCCTTTGTGCTCAGGTAGGTGGGCACAAAGGACACCCAAACACTGCAGAAGACCAGCATGCTGAAGGTGATCAGCTTAGCTTCATTGAAGGCCCCAGGCAGATTCCTTGCTAAGAAAGCCACCGTGAAGCAGATGGCAGCCAGGAAGCCCATGTAGCCAAGGGCAACATAAAACATGGCCACAGACCCTTCATTGCATTGCAGGATGATCTCTTTAACCTGGGAGCTTGTGTCAAAGTCCTGGAATGGAGGAGAGATCCCCAGCCAGATGCTGCAGATGACCACTTGGACAGTGGAACAGAAAATGACAATGGAGTTGGCCAGACCCTTCCCCAGCCATCTCCTCACCCTGTTCCCTGGCTTTGTGGCCAGGAAGGCCAACACCACAGTGATGGTTTTTGCCAACACAGAAGAAATGGCAACTGAGAAAATGATGCTGAAGGCCGTTTGGCGCAGAAGGCAGGTCACGTTTTTTGGCCTTCCAATGAAGAGGAAGGAGGACAAAAAGGAAAGCAGGAGGGAGACAAGGAGAATGCAGGAGAGGTCCCAGTTGTTGGCTTTGACTATGGGAGTGTCTTTATAGTCAACAAAGATTCCCAGCACTAAACCGGTGGTTAAAGTTAAGAAGAAGGCAAAGGAAGCTAGGAGGATTCCCAATTGTTCTTCATAAGCCAAGAAGGTGATAATCTTGGGTACACATTGCTCTCGGTCCTTGTTTGGATTATGATCTTCAGCACACCTTGAGCAATGCTCTGCATCTGCAAAGACAATACAAATATGGGTTTTTATTTGCAAAAGATAAACCGAAAGTGGTCCCTACTATTTGTTTATGTCTTTGTTCGCATCCATTGGGGGTGTGCCATTGGGGGTAAACTTGAACTGCCCTACTATTTAAAAACTGTATTCCATAAAAATCATTGCACATGACCAAGGAGACTGGAGAACAGCCTTTACCAAAGGTGTCATGTGCTTTGAAGACCCTTGCAGGACGCAAGGGAGAAAAGTGCTAAGAGGAAGGCACGCTTGGCAAACCCTCCCCTTGATAAACTCCCACCTGGAAACCTATGTCCCCACTGTGGAAGGACGTGTGGATCCAGAATTGGCCTCCACAGTTACTTACGGACTCATTGTTAAAACAGTGTTCATGGAAGACAATCTTACTCAGCTACAAGTGATCGCCGAATAAGAAGACCACGATGAAGAAGGCCCTCCTTCAAGGTAGTAAAAAACCATGTCACATGGTTTTTTGGGGGGGGGAATGAACCGGCCAAAGGTCCTCTAGTCATTCCTGTTCCTGGGGTGACAGGTATTCATTTATTAATTGTCCATACAACTTTTTAAGCAATATTGGAACCCCTTATCCTGACAACAGTTTTACAGGTGAAACTCGAAAAATTAGAATATCATGGAAAAGTTCATTTATTTCAGTAATTCAACTTAAAAGGTTTGTTATAATTATGATGATTATGGTGTACAGCTAATGAAAACCCCAAATTAACAATCTCAGAAAATTATAATATTGTGAAAAGGTGCAGTAGCTATTCAATCCATAACACCTGCAATGGGTTCCTGAGCCTTTAAATGGTCTCTCAGTCTGGTTCAGTAGGAAGCACAATCATGGGGAAGACTGCTGACCTCACAGTTGTGCAGAAAGCCATCATTGAGACCCTCCATAAGGAGGGAAAGCCTCAAAAGGTAATTGCAGAAGAAGTTGGATAGTTCCAAAGTGCTGTATCGAAGCACATTAATGGAAAGTTATGCGGAAGGGGAAAGTGTGGAAGAAAAAGGTGCACAAGCAGCAGGGACGACCATTTAAAGGCTCAGGAACCCATTGCAGGTGTTATGGATTGAATAGCTACTGCACTTTTTGACAATATTCTAATTTACTGAGATTGTTAATTTGGGGTTTTCATCAGCTGTACGCCATAATCATCACAATTATAACAAATAAAGGCTTGACATATCTCGCTTTGCATGTCATGAGTCTATCTCATATATTAGTTTCACCTTTTAAGTTGAGTTACTGAAATAAATGAACTTCTCCACGATATTCTAATTTTTTGAGTTTCACCTGTAAATTTGGAACAGTTATGAAATAATGAATCTTAGGGCAGAACTCAGGCATCCTGGGTTGCAGATCACTGCTTTATATCTCATAGACAGGGCTTTTTTCAACCGGAACTAAGTTCCTGCACCTCTCATGTGGCACCATTGCTATCCTAAGAGAATGATGATGGAGATGTTCATGGTGAGTTCTGTCCCTTCTTTTTCTAGAAAAATAGCACTGCTCACAGACTTCACACCTACTCTCCACAAAATATTCAACCATGTTTCTATTAAAGAAATGATTCTACAACATGGAGACCCCTTTCCTGAGAATATTGCTACATGTTGGAGTTTATCCCACCTTCGTGAGTGGAGATGGTCCCTTCTGCACAGGGAAGGCAGTCATAGCAGCAGAGTGGCTTTGCTTCTTGAACCACCTTGGAGGATCCAGGACTGCAGCTTTCCGTGCACCTGGAAGGAGGCAGGGTCTAAGCATAAAGACAAGGGGGCGCCAAGGAAAATAGGTTAGGCTTATTTTGTCATGGAAATGAGGCCACAAAATAACAACAACAACAACAACAATTTATTTATACCCCGCCCATCTGGCTGGGTTTCCCCAGCCACTCTGGGCGGCTTCCAACAATTAAAATACAGTGGTCTGTTAAACATTAAAAGCTTCCCTAAACAGGGCTGCGTTCAGATGTCTTCTAAAAGTCTGGTAGTTGTTGTTCTCTTTGACATTTGGTGGGAGGGCGTTCCACAGGGCAGGTGCCACTACCAAGAAGGCCCTCTGCCTGGTTCCCTGTAACTTGGCTTCTCGTAGCGAGGGAACCACCAGAAGGCCCTCGGTGCTGGACCTCAGTGTCCAGGCAGAACGATGGGGGTGGAGATGCCCCTTCAGGTATAGGCCTTATTTTGGCATGGAAATGAGGCACAAGGTATTGGCACAAAAATGGAAGCAAGAGGAATTACCGACGAAAAAAGAAGGGCAGATGAAATTGATGGACTATGCAGAATTAGATAAATTAACAGGAAGGATTCGAAACCTGCAGAACCAGAGATTCTTAGAAGACTGGAGTAAATATATGAACTATTTGAAAAGCAATTGTAATGAACAGAATACGCTAGTAGGACTGCAAGAAGTTTTGTAAGGAGGACTATTTGAAATATTGCAAGAAAGAGTAATAGAGAAATTAAGAAATTAAGTGATAAAGAATGAAAAATCATCAGAGGTGTTGACGGAAGTCTAAAACATTGTATAAGATAAGAAGTTATGTTATATGTTTGTTGGAAATATGTTTTAAAAAACCAATAAAAATGTGTGTGTGTGTGTGTGTGTGGCAATGAGGTACAAGGTTGGGGAGGGCCACAATATTAATCAATTCTTCTAGCTATTCTAGCCTTATGTTTAGTTAAAAGCATCAATTAAAGTTGTGGCACTCCGCACCACATAGCTGCTAGCGGCCCAAGTGAATTCAGTGACATTCAGTGGCTATTTCCAGCTCCTGCAGGTCCACTAGCTGCGATAGCTCCTAAGACAGGGTTAGTCTGGATGCAGTTTTCTATGCTCTGATAACCTCCTGGCTGTACTATTGTTGAGCTACCCTTCAAGAATCCAGAGGCTGCAGCAGGTGCAAACTGAAGCTACCTGGTTGTTCATTGTGGGGAAAGCCAAATGGAACGACATTTCACCAGTTCTCTGAGAATTTTTGGTATTGGAAAAAAAGAGTGAGTGTTAAAAGAAATTTGTACTAAACTGGCAATCAGGACATTTTTTTTAATGTCAGTCTGATGCAGAATTGTGGGGAACTGAACTCAAGACTGGAATAATGAAAATCTGAAATATATGGAAATTTAGAGAGTCACTGAAATTTGCATAGTACCAAACCTCCAGTAACTACACAGGCTCCATGTTTGCTACTGAAGACAATTTATCAAATGGGAACATATGATAACTGGATCAGAACCTAAGTTCTCAGAAGACTTCAAGGTAAACACTGAGAGCCATAGGATATGATCCAATTACAGACTCATTGATTAGTGTAGAATATTTCCCAGCAATGTGAAACAGAGCCTTCACTGTTGCAGCACTGTAGATAAGGGAATTCATATGCCTATTTTCTCTGTACTCTGCCCTGGGCATTTAATGAATGAAGGGAATAATAATGGCATAATAAATTATTATTAATAAATTATTATTAATAAGTGTTTCCAGTTTAATTAGGGCAGGAGTTGGAGGAAATGTGGGCCACTTCATCTGGTTACTAAAATAAGCAACCTCCTTACACCACAAACATCTGAATGCTACATGTACAATTTAATAGGGACCTACTACTAAATGGGGACATGGGTGGCGCTGTGGGTTAAACCACAGAGCCTAGGACCTGCCAATCAGAAGGTCGGCGGTTTGAATCCCTGCGACAGGGTGAGCTCCCGTTGCTCGGTCCCTGCTCCTGCCAACCTAGCAGTTCAAAAGCAAGTCAAAGTGCAAGTAGATAAAGAGGTACCGCTCCGGCGGGAAGGCAAACGGCGTTTCCGTGCGCTGCTCTGGTTCGCCAGAAGCAGCTTAGTCATGCTGGCCACACGACCCGGAAGCTGTACGCCGGCTCTCTCGGCCAATAAAGCGAGATGAGCGCCGCAACCCCAGAGTCGGTCACAACTGGGCCTAATGGTCAGGGGTCCCTTTACCTTTACCTTTACTACTAAATGGAAAGAAATCCTGGATGCTGATGTTGAAAATATGAATCCCTATGACTCACATGTGTGGAGTAAATAACATGTGTGGGGGGGGATAAACTCACTCTCTAGTAGCCCCCAGTTGCAGAGTTTAAACTCACAATGTGAAACAGCATAGTGAAGTGTGAGGAATGTAGGATGCTAATACTGTTAAGTAAGTTTAAAAAGCTTTACTTACGAAACATTCCAAAGGTCAGATTCATGCATTTATCCAAGCAGCAGCAAGGAGAAGAAAGGCAAAATACTCAAGTAGAAAATACAGTATATCATTCCAAACTTGTGTGCTAAGCTTGGAGCTTGCTTAGGCACATCCTCCTTGGTCATTTACATGACATAGAGAGAGCAACATGGCAAGAAGTGAAGGCTTCACTTCCTCTTTCATGGGAAAAGAGGGGGCTTGAGTTAGCTATGCTCTGGTTGTAATATTGTTGAGCTATCCTACAATACAATATAGAACAGGGGTTGTCTTAAACCTTTCATGAACTAATTAGCACTCAATCATAGTTATGTTTGACCGCAATCTCCCACAGATGTTGACAGGCATGTGGAGGCAGACCATAGTTAGAGCTGTTGAGGTGGGAAATACCATAGAAAAATAGATGAATTCTCTCACCTGTTTGAGCTCTTTGGGCCAAGCACCAGTATCCTGGTCGGTGGAGAACTGTAGATCTCGGGATCCCTGTCTGTTGATATTCCCCAACTTCACTCTAAGGATGGACTTGTTGGGAAACTTCACCCAGTTCACAATGTCCAAGTCAGCTGCCAGTTCCCCATTCTCATCCAAATATACTCCATCCATGGAAGAATTGTAAAACTGGGAGTTTCCCAGGAAAGGGTGGAGCTAGAATGGCAGAGAAAAGAGTATCATCTATAACAAGGGGAAATTATACTGGCTATCCAATTCTGCTGAGAAGAGAAGACTCCCTGGAAAAGACCCTGATGTTGGGAAAGATTGAGGGCACAAGGAGAAGGGGACGACAGAGGACGAGATGGTTGGACAGTGTTCTTGAAGCTACAAACATGAGTCTGACCAAACTGCAGGAGGCAGTGGAAGAAAGGAGGGCCTGGCGTGCTCTGGTCCATGGGGTCACGAAGAATCGGACATGACTAAGCGACTAAACAACAACAACAATCCAATTCTGCCCATTTCATGCTTAGATCTCCTTTGACCTGAGGCTGGGTGCAGACTCAAGTAGCTGTGTCTTTAAGCTTCTGCTTGGGAAAGTGATATTTTGCAGACCCATTTTTGAAGCGACCTGAATTGGTCCCTAAAATTTTTACCTCCCCACACTACACATGTTCTCAGACAAATCCAAGTAAATGATTCTGGAATGGTATAACTGATTGTCACGAATGAAATACCTGCCATGCCAGTAGCCTTTGAACTCCCAGTTTGTACTTTGCCCTCTGCTTAGATCTAGATGAATATGCAGCATTTAAGGCACGAGCCACAGCTTGGACAGTGTTGTAGATCCTGTAGCTGTCTAGAGAGAGGATTCTTTCCAGATCGTCTTGGGGAAGCCTCTCCAGTTTCTCTCTCTCTCTGCATCTTGTCCAGCCTTTCACTGAGAATGCATGCTTTAAATAGGAGCAATTAAAAGCTTCCTCCCAAAACTTTTTAATACCAGAGAGGAAGGGTAGAAAACCACCGTATTTTGCCTGTTTATTTGTCTCCAAAAAGAAAGAAAGAATGCCGTGGATGTGTTGGAAAGATAAGCCACTGTAATTTAACTCCAAGGAGATGTCCCACATAGCCGTGGTGATCAAGACTTTCCCTGTCTTGGGTTTTAAGAGGTTGAATGTTTTTTCTATAATTATGATTCCCAAGGATAAATAATTAGTTTCTACATAGTAAAGAAATACATTGACTTGTCTCCACTTTTGGAATGGTAGAAAACTGATATTCACAGGTTGATTGTCAACTAGGGGGATGCTCTGTGAGATGGGAACACAAAGGCCATTCTCAGTGAGTAGAGGCAGCAACATCTTTAAGAATCTCTCTCCGTTGTCGGTGTCTGGAGCAAAGAGACCAACGAACGTCCATCTGAAGTGCTGGAGCAGCTTGACAATCCCTGAATATTGGGCTTCTTCTTTGGGGACCATCCGGTAGAAAAAAGGAAACTGCCTCTTATCACTGAGAACTTGGGAGACAAATGCATAACTGACCTGGCAAGAGAAGTAAGATAGTTGACTTGTTTTGTTTTGGATCAAAGCCTTTTATTATTATTACTATTTACCTTGTAAATGCAAATCTTTGTGCTGAGGCAATGACTTGACACGTAAGATCAGATGGGATTTTAATCTCTAGGAATTCCCTGGGTCCCTGTTTTTATTTGTTCTTAATAGGCTTTAATACTATGATTTTACTACGCTTTGTTACTTTATTTGCATATATAGTTCATTAATTTCATAAAATGCATGCACTGCTTGAAACAACAGCTCTCAAAGCAGTTTATGAAAACTACGAAAATCAAGAACAATTACAGCAATACTTTAAAATATATGAAGGTTAAAATAGTAAAACAGGTTAAAATTACCTCAACCTTTAAAGCATCTGAGTAGGCTTCTTGTTGTGGTACGCCACTTAGACACTTTCAAAATGTTATGCTATCTATATCTATCTATCATCATCTATCTATCATCTATCATGTTTAATGTGGGCAAAACGTATCTACTTTCCCAAATATTTAGTGGCATGGCCACCTATACTAGAGACCTCGTTTATTCCCCTTTATTCCCCATGCAGAGAGTGCTGAGAACCACCATTTGACATGACTTCAAAGAGTGAAGCTTCCCAGCTGAACATTCCCACTCTTCCGCTGTTTTTGCCTGAAACGACAGCCCAGCTGTTTACTGGCATTCATTCCCACATCTTTTCCTCTTAGGTAAAGGTAAAGGTACCCCTGCCCGTACGGGCCAGTCTTGCCAGACTCTAGGGTTGTGCGCTCATCTCACTCTATAGGCCGGGAGCCAGCGATGTCCGCAGACACTTCCGGGTCACGTGGCCAGGGTGACAAACTGCATCTGGCGAGCCAGCGCAGCACACGGAACGCCGTTTACCTTCCCGCTGGTAAGCGGTCCCTATTTATCTACTTGCACCCGGGGGTGCTTTCGAACTGCTAGGTTGGCAGGCGCTGGGACCGAACGACGGGAGCACACCCCGCCGCGGGGATTCGAACCGCCGACCATACGATCAGCAAGTCCTAGGCGCTGAGGTTTTATCCACAGCGCCACCCGCGTCCCTAGATCTTTTCCTCTTACAATTAATTAAATAGAAAAAAGAAAGAGGCTTAAGCCTGTGATCCTAGACACACTGTCCGCTATCATCCTAAATCCTCTTTCCCTGTCAGTGGCTATTGGTTTTGTTCCCATATGTGTTCATGTGGTCTGAACCGGCATTGACTGATCGGGAGCAAGACTCTGGATTGCTCATGTCGACCTGGGATGCTACAGTAGCGAAATACAGGTTAATCCAATACTTGGGACATTAGAAAAATTCCAATATTTGTCACTGAGGACCCCCTCCCCCCATTTAATGTATCCATCATAGTCAGTTCATCAGTATCATTTAATTCCAATACCCCCCCAAATACCCCCACAATTGTTTGCGACAGCTTTTTAAAATAAAAACCCTAACATCCCAGGTCTTCCTCATTTTGAAGAGGAAGATATTATGTTAACACTATGCAAATTATACATAGCTTTTGAGTTCTCTAGAATTAGACTCAGACAGAAAATGCCACACCTCTCTCCATTCCTACCTGTGGGATGTTATAGATACTCAGAATCCTGGAAATCTGGATGGAATTGTGAGACTCAGCCCCTTCAAGAACAGCAACCAAGTTATTTTGTCCTCCACAGTTGTAGTTTGGAACATTCACCTGCCCAGAAGAGAGTTGGTCTACCAAGGCTTCGTATGTCACCCTTCCATGAAAAAAGTTATCATGGATATTATAGCCCAGAGTGGTGTTGGCTAAGAGCCTGGAGTTCTGATTGATCTCCTCAATGGCAAACAAGAGAGACAGAAGTTTCCAGTACTTTGTGGCTGCTTTACTGCCAAAATAAAATGATCAAGAATAGTTGCAATAATTGTAGGCCAGGGACAATAAACACACTTCCAAGAAGAACAAAGTGTGATAGAAAAGTGCATTTAGGCATTGTCATAGTACACAGATCAAACCTATCCATTCTTAAGTAAATCAGCCCTGAGTGCTCACTGGAAGGACAGATCGTGAAGCTGAGGCTCCAATACTTTGGCCATCTCATGAGAAGAGAAGACACCCTGGAAAAGACCCTGATGCTGGGAAAGATGGAGGGCACAAGGAGAAGGGGACGACAGAGGACGAGATGATTGGATACTGTTCTCGAAGCTACCAGCATGAGTCTGACCAAACTGCGGGAGGCAGTGGAAGACAGAAGTGCCTGGTGTGCTCTGGTCTAGGGGGTCACAAAGAGGCAGACACGACTAAATGACTAAACAACAACAACAACAACATAGTACACAACCCAATCAGTATGAACGCTCATGAAATAGCAAGTGTCATATACTTCCCCGCTAAACATTGTGGAAACAGATCAGAATGAATACTCAGTCAAGAGGTAATCTGGAAGTGACCCTCCAGTGGTTCCCTAGCTGATATGTTGCTAAAAGGTCATAGTGGATTTGGTCCTACTTTCCAACAGAAATCATGGCATTGGGCAACATTTGCTTATTAAATAAGCAGCTATTGGGATCACCCGGAAAGAGTGCCCTGCCCTTTTCCACTTTCAAAACCAAGAAAGAACTGCTTTGTCTTACATTTCTATACTTTACAGTTGGAAGGGGACCTTGCTAATAACAACATCTGAAAAGACAAGCCATGCAGTCAATGGTGCCTCAGCACTGATGCATTGCCGAATCTCTCCCCAAAGACAAAACAGGACAAGGATTAACAGGATCACAAAAGAGCCCCGTCATTGGGAATATTTGGGGTTCATTCAATTGTCAGCTTGTGGAGCAGCAGTAACCAGGTTGACTTACAGTCTGAAGCTGGTAGAGGGAGACTTATTGAAGATGTATGAATGAAATAAAGCTCTTGTCGCAGAAATGACCGCACTGATGAGGTGATCTCCTGGCTTGTAATAATTGAATGGGTCAATCCATTCTCTCTCTAAAGTCAGGGGGCATTTCACTTCCACCATTCCAAAATCTGCGTAGGGCTGAAGGAGCAAAAGGAGCAAAAGTGGTATCATTTCTTGTCTGCCTTGAACACTCCTCTCCCATGGAACTGCTCCTCTCAATTGGAAAATTGTAGATGAAGCCAAACTAGACGATTTAGCTGAGATTCCTGCATTGCAGGGGGTTGGGCTCGATGACCCGTGGGTCCTTTTCAACCTTACGATTCTATGATTCTTTAAGCAAAGTTCAGTGGCTTTCCTAACATTGATGGAGCCCAACCAAGACTTACAATCTGAAGGGGATGGAAGTCAACCTCACACCTGTGTACTCTGTACAAAACTCTCGCCCAAGCTCTCAGTAGTAAAGGAGATACTTATGCACCAGCCCTTTGCAGCTCAGATACAAGATATTACATCATGGGGCTCTTGAATCAGATGTTTACTTCAGTGGGCTCCAAGGCAATATTTGGACAAATCCCTGGAGCTTTGTTGAGAAGATTAAAAAAACTGCTATGATTTTGATAATTATAAGGGAAGCTACAAACATGAGTCTGACCTTCTCGAAACATGAGTCTGAACTTCTCGAAGCTACAAACATGAGTCTGACCAAACTGCGGCAGTGGAAGACAGGAGTGCCTGGCGTGCTCTGGTCCAGGGGGTCACGAAGAGTCGGATACGACTAAACGACTAAACAGCAACAAAGGGAAAGAAAAACTGACCCCGCAACTTCCTGATTTTTCAATGTAGCTCCATATTTTTCAGGGAAAAAACAATGCTGTCCAGAGATGTAAAGACTGTGGAGACAATAACTGGGTGCACTCTTCCCACCTTGGATCAAATCTACGCTTCCAGGTGTCATAAGAAAGCTGCAGAGATAGCGCAGGATAGTGCACACCCCAGAAATGATCTCTTTCAGCTTCTGCCTTCTGGAAGAAGGTACAGGGTTATAAAGACTAGGACTAGCCGCCTGAGAAACAGTTTTTATCCAAATGCGATTTGGGTTTTAAATGCAGTGTAAGGTAGTCTCTGTGGGAGTATATTGTATTTAATTATGGGGTATCAGAGTTTTTAGGGGGTTAACCAGGCTGGGATAGCTGGGATAGCAGGCTTGTTGGTTTTTGAATGTCTGATGTAGATTTTTTCAATTTCGTTGTTCTGTATGGGACAATGACAATCTAAGATTATTGTATTGTATTGTATTGTATTGTATTGTATCGTATCGTATCGTATCGTATCGTATCGTATGCAGGTGCAGGAGTACTGTAAAACACGTTGCAGAAACCACCAGATGTGGCTCCAGACTCTGAGGATATCAGAGAAGTCAGCTGAGCATGTCAAAACTTGGTGAAAAACACATTCACAAGAGTCCGGATCAAAGGTTCCTTCTAGGACAGTGGTGGGAACATCCAGTTCATGGGCCAGTTTACACCTGCCAGGTCCTCCCCACTTGGTCTGCCAGACTGTTTTGGTCAAGCCATGCCCACCTGCTCTACACGAGCCCTTTTGTTGTTGTTGGGAAGTAACTTTCAGAGCAATCCAAGGGCACTGCCAAGGGTTTGCCAAAGTTTGCGTCTATACCGCAACCTCTAGAGAGGCCCCAAAGCACACTTCCATAAGAACACATAAAAATATTTGCAGGGCATTGCCATTCACATGGTGTGTCCCACATCATGTGATCAGTTATGTGGGCTGGGGCTTACCTGGGCCCAATATTTTATTCAAGTCGGCACCCCTGTGTCCTGAGAATACTGAGTTACTATGGCTTTATTAAATTGTATCATTTGTTTTGATAAATTTGTTCCCATTGTTCGCTTCATTTATATACTATTGTGTTTCATATTATAGTGACTGCAATGGGGTATTTTAATACTATTGTGATCATCCTGAGTGCTATGATTTTTGTAAAGCCATAATTAAAACTCAAACCTTGGAATGCTTGTGTGAACTAAACCTTTCTTCATAATAAGAAGCTGTATGAAAATTTAAAATATTACTGGTGAAATAAAAAATTTAAGGTCATCTATCTATCTATATCTATCTATCTATCTATCTATCTATCTATACACACACACACACCGTATTTTTCGCTCTATAAGACGCACCAGACCACAAGACGCACCTAGTTTTTGGAGGAGGAAAACAAGAAAAAAAATATTCTGAATCTCAGAAGCCAGAACAGCAAGAGGGAGCACTGTGCAGTGAAAGCAGCAATCCCTCTTGCTGTTCTGGCTTCTGGGATAGCTGCGCAGCCTGCATTCGCTCCATAAGACGCACACACATTTCCCCTTACTTTTTAGGAGGGAAAAAGTGAGTCTTATAGTGCAAAAAATACAGTATATAGTTCATAAAGGTACAAACCAAGCACATACATAGATGTGTGGACATGTCTGGAGCAGCACAGGAGGACAGCCCTGAAACCATTTTGACTCCCAAAGTGACCAAATGTTTTCTCTGCAAGGAGGGAAGAGGTGGGGGAGTCTCCCCATTGTCTTTTTGTTCACAAAGCCTCTCTTAAGGGTATGTCTGTGTATGAATAGGGTGATCCTGTGACCTGGCTCAGGAACTAAGTATTTGTCTTTACAAAAGACTGGCCAGGCTCCCCAGGGTATCCAATCAAGTAAACATTAACAGGTAACTTGCCAGACAGGAGATAAACAACGCACTCAGATTTCTGTTGTAGACCGCCTCTTCTGTGATATAGGTATGATGTTTCTGGGGATGGGTAATATAAAATGTCTATATAAGGGTGGGCACACCTTTGTTCAGGGTCCACCTCCTTTCCTGCGTGTGAGGGGAGCACCCTGTTGCAACAGTTCAATAAAGACCAGGCTTACGAGCTGCTTTCCTTCTCAATCTTCTCTGCTTGGCCTCTGTTATTTTCTCTGACCGATGGAGAACCTACAAAGGACTCTATAAGGGCTCTTGTGTCCCCCATAAGGGAATAAGGGCAGATTTTTTGTTTTTTACACTGGGAAAGGCCAGAGTACAACATAACTCCCCAAAACAAAAAAAGAAACAAACAACCCCCCCAACCCCATCAAACCACCTTAAAACGCTTCAGGAATGTAATTTTAAAAGTTATTTAAAATTATTTAAATATTTTTTCAAGAAACAAGATATAAGCATAACATTATCAAAACAATTGGTTCTGTACCTCCCGCGGAGCAGAAGACTAATACAACAATTTCTTCCATACATTATTGTAGTGGTTGGGAGTTACTCGTGCGTAAACCTGCCCCGTTTGGGCATTAGATTGCCTGGTTAAACCCTTCGGACTGCACAGCCCATCTCAGCGTGGCTGCCCTTAGTCACTCGTAGAATCTGTCTGTGGGCGTTTCTTAAAGCGCTGCCAACATAAGAGCTGTTTGACGCCCAAGCGTCTCCGCCTCTCACTGCGCGGGAGCCTCCTGCGCAGGGTGGGCCTGGGTAGCGGGGTGCCTGGGCTCTCCTCACTAACTTCCAGCGAAGAGTCCTGGAGCCCCTGCACCTCCTCGTCCCGTTGCTCTCCTGGATCCCTGGTGTTACACTTATTCCCTTCCCCTTCTTCCCAGCTGAGTCTCCCCCTAGCGCTGGGACCTTCTCCTGCAGAATCAGAGACCCTCTCCTTCTCCCGTGCCTCTGATGTCAGTTCCCTGACAATTATCATCAACAACATAATAAAACATCACACATTAAAAACTTCCCGATACAGAAGATCAGCATCCAAACATGAACAGAGACCGATGTGTCCCCAAAGTTATCAGCTTCCTGATAAACGCACAGTTTGTGCATGCCAGTAATAAGCGTGTTCATTTGAATACTTTATAAAGGTATGCCTTTTTTTTCTTTTGCTGTGAGCAATTGTGGTACTACCCAAAGAAAAGTGGTAATTTCCTTGTGCCGTAAGGAGACTGTAATTGTTCATGACCTGCTTATGATCACAGGACTCATACACCGGATGACAATCACTTTAGAACAATTCTCTCTATATTCTTGCTTGGAGAAAAGTGCCATTTTATCATTAATTCTTTGACTGGTTCCATTTTGCGCTTATATTTTACTTCTATATATCTTAAGAGGATGATAAATAAATTCCTGTCTATAATTACCAACTTTTCAGATTTTTGTAATTCCCCTCAATTTGGCTGATTTGAAGTACGTCAGTTAGGTTGTTTTATTTGGTTTTTTAAGAAAATGAATGTAATAAAGATATAAACTGTTAAAATATTATAAAATAGTTATATAATATTATAAAATAGTTATATAAAATATTATAGTTATATGAAAATACCAATAAAACCGATTTTCAAAAAGAGTAGTGCTAATAAGGTTATCAAAGAAAAAAAGTGCAGAGTTTAAGAACAAATATATACAATAAAATGACCTTTCCAGATGGCTTTGTCTATAAATTGTTCAGAAGTTAGGTGCTGCCATGCTAAAATATCAATTCCATGCCAAAACATCAATGGACATTCTATGGGATTACAGTATCAGTTCCACAGTTTGAAGTGGTGGAGTGTGCACATAAGGAAGAATGGGATCCTTAAAGGAATGTGATCCTTAAAGTGGCTCCCCAAAATTTCTCGTTTGAAACTATTTATAGGGGAAACCTACATGGAAGACTTTTGTATCTCTAAGAAATAGACAGTGGTTTGTATTATTTTTCCTATCTTACTGGCACTTCGGCGATTAGCAAGGGATTTTGGCTTAATTTGGTGCTTACCTGAGACATGCCGGAATTGAGTTCCGGCTAAAAGAAGCTCTAAGTCCCTCCATTATCGATCCCTGGAGGTCCCAATAACTGAACGGGGAAGTTCGGTTCATGCTCTGTAATTTTGCTAAAAGACTTTTTGTGTATGCTGTCTATTAAATGAAAACACTGAACTTCCCTCCACTTGTGTTGTGATTGCCACTGAACCCTTGCATGTGGCAAAAGAGTATTCAACCCACAATGGACCTTCACCATTCCATCTCTTTTTGATTTTCACTGCAAATGTAAACTTCAGAGGTAGAGCATCTGCTTGGCATGCAGAAGGTTCCAGCATCAATCCTCAGCATCTCTAGGCATGGCAACCAGTCACTGCAGACAGTACTTAAAGCTCGATGGACCAAAGCTCTGATTCAGTTTCCTGTGTCCTTATGAAGCTTGTATAATTTGCAGGCAAAAGCTCTGGAGGAGCACTGAAGATTCACATCAGGCTTTGGGGTACCTTCCTCAGCTCTCTGGCACACCAGCAGAATATCTTGCTGCAGAAATGTAAATGAAAGACTGTTGTTAAGCTGGCACGGTGGAATTGTCAGCATGGAGACCTTAGGAACTGGAAGGATCTAAGGAGCCATCAAGTCTAGCCGATTCTTCTGAGGCAGGGCCAACTGAACATCTGCATCAACCCACCACAGCTCAAGTCACATACAAGGGGCGCTACAATGAAGGAGAAGGTGTGTAATGGAGAGAGAATTGCAGGGCTCCAAATGAGGATTCATACAAGGAAATGGAGTCACATATTTTCCTTCCTGATCCCTGTAAATGGCCTTCAGGCAGACCCTGAAACTGTACCAGGGGGTAACAGAGGAAAGCAAATTCTCCATGAAGACAGAAGATAGACAAATCAAATAGGGAAGCATATGGTGAAAGTAAAGGTAAAGGGACCCCTGACCATTAGGTCCAGTCGTGGCCGACTCTGGGGTTGCGGTACTCATCTCGCTTTATTGGCCGAGGAAGCCGGCGTACAGCTTCCGGGTCATGTGGCCAGCATGATTAAGCTGCTTCTGGTGAACCAGAGCAGCACACGGAAACGCCGTTTACCTTCCCGCCGGAGCGGTACCTACTTATCTACTTGCACGTGCTTTTGAACTGCTAGGTTGGCAGGAGCTGGGATCGAGCAACGGGAGCTCACCCCATCACGGGGATTCGAACCGCTGACCTTCTGATCAGCAAGTCCTAGGCTCTGTGGTTTAACCCAGTAGCCAGCCACTATTATTAATTATTAATTTATACACCACTTAATGCAAAATGAGAGGTAAAACATGTTTACAAAGTATTTAAACCTTAATCAGATATCATCATTCTGCACCAAGATACTTCGTCTCCTTGCCAGTGCTGCTTCTCATAGTCCCTCCCACATACATATTTTGGACCAGAAGAGTCTCTGCACAGAGACAAAGACCAGGCTGGAGACTCATTTTCCCCAGAACATGTCAAGGATGGGGTGGAGAGAGATGTCATGAGTCTTCTGCAGCTTGAGGACCAGTCTAAGACCTGAGCACCACAATTCTCCCCCTGTCCCACCCCAGAGATTGGCTCTGTGTTGGAGAAGCATTTCAAAGAGGGCATCACTCACCTGAAGTTGCTCTGGAGCCACCCTCTCACTGGTTTCCTGCAGAAGCAGAAGCAGATCATTGGAAGTGGAAGAGACCCCCACCCAACCCAACCCAATCCCATTCCATTTGGCCTCCCTGAGGCTTGGCAACACTAAACCCTCCCCAGCACAGGCTCCATCAGTTTTTAGCAGCCTCAAGTGCCTTACAAGAAGAAGAAGAGTTTGGATTTGATATCCCGATTTATCACTACCCAAAGGAGTCTCAAAGCGGCTAACAATCTCCTGTCCCTTCCTCCCCCACAACAAACACTCTGTGAGGTGAGTGAGGCTGAGAGACTTCAGAGAAGCGTGACTGGCCCAAGGTCACCCAGCAGCTGCATGTGGAGGAGCGGAGACGTGAACCCGGTTCACCAGATTACGACTTTACCACTCCTAACCACTACACCACACTGGCTCTCTTGCTTATCTTGCAGGAAATCAGTCCTTGTGCGGATGCAGCCATGGTCACTTTCTTTGGTCTTGGTACTAAAACACCATTCACATAGTTTCTGGGCACATCAGTGGAGATGTTTATGGGTACCACCAGATTTTGATGTGCCACCAGCTATCAAGTCCTCAGCTCATCCTCAAAGTCTAAAACAGCATGATCTCCTTCCTCCCTGCATATGAATTCACAGTTTATACTCACTGTTGTATAGTGTGATCCCTGCTACCATCAACACCATAAGAACAGCCCCAGGCACCAAGATGATCCATAGATAGACTACTTTTGAGGCTGAAATGGGGTAAAAAGAGAGAATGATTAATGGGAACCCCAACAAAAAACACTTCTTCATGCAATATATAGTAGAACTATAGAATTTGCCCCCCATCGAAAGGCAGTGAGGGCCACCAATGTGGATGGCTTTAAAAGACAAATTCATGGAGGAGAGGGCTATCAATGCCTACGAGCCACAATGGCTACGCTCTGCCACCACAGTTGAAGGCAGTATGCCCATGAACGATACCAGCAGCTGGAAATTGGAGGCGAGGAGAATGCTGCTTTGTTCAGGTCCTGCTTGGACTTCCCACTGGGGCAACTAGTCACCACAGCCAGCCTTCCTCCCCTCCTCATCACTCACCAGGCTCCTCCCAGGCCAAGTCCAGAGGCTCCGGAAGTCCATCATGTTCCACATGGCACCGGAAGTGGTCCCTATCCTTGGGGTCAACCTTGATGCTGAGCCAGGCGTAATAGGTCCCATCTGAGTTGGGGACCACATCCCTGCGGAAGGTGTCCTGCTCCCAGACCTCCCCATCCTTCATCCACTTGGCGTTGATCTCTCTGGGATAGAATCCGTAGGCCTGGCAGATAAGGGTTTCCAGCCCATCATAACCTGCCATGCGTGTAACTTTCACCGTCGGAGGCTCTGCGAAAAGGACAAAGTTGTTGCTAAAGCACATCTATCAGCACCCTTCCAGCCACTGAGAGGATGGATGCGCTCCTTTAAAGTGGGTGGAGCACTTAATGTAATTTTGACATTCACAGGTCTATAGAAAGTGAGTGTTCAGGAAGAGGAATTATCAGGACACATTCTAGCCAAGCAAAAATACTCAGGACACATTCAGGTGTCCTGGACCTGAGGTTTTCTAGCTGTGTTGTAATAAGTTAGCAAAATATCCCACCACCTGAAGGATCCCCAAGAGATTAGGAGCTCCCGAGATTGGGATTCCGTTGCTACAAAAGGCAGCAATTGGCATTTCTGCACCTTGCATAGTGAGCCTTCTTAGGGCTTCAGGGAACAGCATCACTGGGTCTCCATAGCAAAACCGGAGTCAGATCTCTCTGAACCAGTAGACTTATCTTTGAGGAGCAATGTTAATCTTAAACCACCCCAGAGTTCCTGATACTTCCACTTACCGCATGCAGAAGATCCCTGGTTCCCTGTCCCCTGCCTGAAACTCTGCAAAGCCACTGGCAGCCAGTGTCGATCAGGCGTTGCCAGTGTAGTGTTTGTGGAAACTTAGTGTGCCTGCCAATATCTCGGATAGTGCCCATGAAAGGACTCCATTCTGGGTTACGCCACACACCCCATGGTAGCCATTTTGTGACTGACTACTACTTCTAAATTCCTAATGTGCCCATTGGTCCCCAAAGGCTGGCAAACCTCGGCTTAGACCAGGGGTCAGCAAACTTTTTCACCAGGAAGCCAGTGCACTGTCCCTCAGACTTTGTGCGGGGCCGGTCTATATTTTTTTTGGGGGGGGGAATGAATTAATTCCTATGCCCCACAAATAACCCAGAGATGCATTTTAAATAAAAGCACACATTCTACTCATGTAATTCCCGGACCATCCGTGGGCTGGATTTAGAAGGCCATTGGGCCAGATATGGCCCCGGGCCTTAGTTTGCCTACCCACGGCTTAGACCAGGGGTCAACAAACTTTTTCAGCAGGAAGCTGGTCCACTGTCCCTCAGACGTTGTTGGGGGTCAGACTATATTTTGAAGAAAAGAAAAAATGAATGAATTCCTATGCCCCGCAAATAACCCAGAGATGCTTTTTAAATAAAAGGCCACGTTCTACTCATGTAAAGACACGCTGATTCCTGGAATGTCCACGGGCTGTATTTAGAAGGCAATTGGGCTGGATCCGGCACCCGGGCCTTAGTTTGCCTACCCATGGCTTAGAAAATAGGGAGTTAGATGGACCATCACTGGTGGAAAACAGGATGGTGGTGGACCTAGTTCAGGGAACTCGTGGCCCTGCAGATGTTGCCGCACTACAACTGCCCTCACCCCTGACCATTGGCCATGTCGACCAAGGTTGATGCAAGTTGTGGGTCCAACAACATCCACAGGAATTCCACAAAGGGAGCTGATTGTTAAGTCTGCGGGATCTGCTTTCCCATCCGCACCTTTCCTCAGCAAAACCTCCTTTCCACACTCCAAGAATTTCGGCAGCCACTCAGGGCACTCCTTTTCCAGGTAGAACTTGATGTGTTGAGACCAGGCCAAGTCAATCTCCCACTTCCTCTTGGTAAACTGTGCTGGAACATCCGTCGCTGTCCAGGTGAGGGTCTCCTTGTCAAAGCTGAGGAAGTCTTCCCCATCATAGCCATATTGGGTATAGCCTGATCTGTGGCCATCCTCACTCACCTCACAGCCATACGCCATCTGCCAAGTGTGGAAGCCTGAAAGAGAAACATCAGAGTCACAGTAGGATATGCTGTTCCAATTTTCGGGATTAAAAATCCTTCTGATTTATGCTGGAAAATGTGGGAAAGGAAGAGTTCTTTGTTTCTGCTAAAAGTTTCGGCAAGCAAAAAGAAAACACTGTTAATTTCGGTAAAAGACTGCACCTTTATCCCAAAACTTTCAGAGGGGACTCTTGAATGCTGCTCACCTCCACTTTGGTTGTAGTGCTTTTGCAGGTTCTCCACATCTTTGCGGAACCTCAGTTCAGCAGTCTGTAATCTCCAAGTGTTTATATTCCATATATGAGGATCATGATTTACAGCATCTTTCATCCATGGGACGCCAGGCAGTGCCTGCCTGCTCTGGCTGTCATAGTAAGTAGCTCTCTGGTCATCCACGTATACCACCCCAGTGAACTCGAAAAGTCCTCTGCTGGGCTCCCAAACTGCACTGAACCAGCCACGCATAGTGTGAGAGGAGAAGCCTGGAAAGGAAGAAAGGCAGGCAAAGTTAGCAGGTCACAGAATCACAGAATTGTTGAGTTGGCAGGGACCTTCATGGTAGCCAACAGTTGCAGGGAGAAAGTCAGGCTGGCTAAAGCTCAGAATGAACTCAGGCTTGCAAGAGAGGTTAAAAATAGTAAAAAAAAGGTTTCTTCGGCTGTGTCTGAAGTAAGAGGAAGAACAAGCAAGTGGTAGGTCCTCTGCGTGGGGAACACAGAGAAATGTTATTGGGTGACAGAGAAAAGGTGGAGCTACTCAACACCTACTTTGCCTCTGTCTTGACCCAAAAGGAACGTGATGCGCAATCTGCTGATAACAGAGTAAATTATGTAAGGAGGGAGCTGCAGCCCAAAACAGGAAAAGAGGTAGTAAGGGAACACCTAGCGACTTGAAATGAATTCAAATCTCCAGGGCCGGATGAACTGCATCCAAGGGTACTAAAGGAGCTTGCGGATGAAATTTCAGAGCCTTTGTCTATTATCTTTGAGAATTCTTGGAGACCAGGTGAGGTCACTACAGACTGGAGGTGGGCAAATGTCCAAAGCAGCGCATGGAAACGTTGTTTACTTTCCCACCAGAGTGGTACCTATTTATCTACTTGCACTTGACGTGCTTTTGAACTGCTAGGTTGGCAGGAGCAGGGACCGAACAACAGGAGCTCACCCCGTTGTGGGGATTTGAACTGCAGACCTTCCAATCGGCAAGCCCTAGGCTCTGTGGTTTACACCACAGCACCACCCGCGTCCCTTGAAGGTAAGAGCATAAAAAATGGTATGAACCATCAGTGCCATATGGGGGGGTTATTGCCCTGGGTGGCGCCTCCAGAGGAGCGCCATTAAGCCTTCTTGCCTGTGTGTGTATGCAAAAGCGCATGATGTGTGTGTGCCAAATTTGCTCTTTGACCCGGGCGAAACAAAGCCTAGTTTTCCCCTTGTTCTATCACCACATCCTTATGATGATCCATAGGGTGGTCAGGTGTGCAGAATACTTTTCAGAAAGGTTAGCGTTTAGGGGATCAACCGGGGAGGTGGGAGGATTGAGGCTCAGCAGCACCCCACCCCCAAATTAAAAACTTCCCTTGCATTTCTAACAGCAGAGCCGTATGTCTGAAATTTCCCGGACATACAGTGGTACCTCGGGTTACAGATGCTTCAGGTTACAGATGCTTCAGGTTACAGACTCCACTAACCCAGAAATTGTACCTCAGGTTAACAACTTTGCTTCAGGATGAGAACAGAAATCGTGTGGCAGCAGCAGGAGGCCCCATTAGCTAAAGTGGTGCTTCAGGTTAAGAACAGTTTCAGGTTAAGAACGGACCTCCAGAACGAATTAATTTCTTAACCCAAGGCACCACTGTACTATATATTTGGAGGCTGGGAAAGAAATCTCCTAAATGTCCAGGAAATCCCAAAAGTATGGTAAGTGGCGATTTTGACCATTTCGGGGTGGGGTGGGGGGAGCTCAAGAAGCTCAATTTTTAAAGCGATTTTGCAAAAAGAAAAACCTCAACAACTTTGGCCGAAAACGCTCAACAACTTTTCTGTCCGAGTGTACATTTTCTGTACTACGGCAACCCTGGGTACACGCGGATGATTTTAAGCAGGGTGGGCAGAAGACTATTTAATGCAGCAAAAAGAGGAAAGAGACATTTCGTTGCTGTGAACGCCTTCAAAAGCTCTTGCTGGCTGTGCGCGGAGCCGCTGCTGAGTGTGAGGCTACTGGTCGGTAGGGAAAATATATTCAGGGCTCAAAATGAGTTAAGGCTGCTGCTTAGGGATGGGGCAAGCAGGGCCACCACCCCGGCAATCTTCCTCCCTTCTTTTTTTTGCAAGCCAAGGCGCGGAAATCCTTTGCATGGGTGTGGGGAATGGTACTCACCTGAGCGGCTTCCCAGCAGGACGGCAACAGCCGCTTCCAGGATCAGGAGCTGCCGCATCTTGGATGGATTGCTGTCGCAAACAGCCCCCTCCGTGCAATCTAGAGCAGCGGCTGATCTAGAGCAAGCGCCGGGATTGGCCCAGAGCAACACATCCGACCAATTAGAAAAATGAGCTCAGGTTTCGGCAGCGGTTGCTGGGCGGACGTCGCCGCGGAAGGCTGCGCGCGGGGCTGCGAAGCGAAAGTGAACCTTATGGCGATTATGCAAATTCCGGGAAACGCGGAGTAAGGCGGGGGGGGGGGGGGGCGGCGCTTGCAATTTTCGGTGTGTGTACGCACATCATTCTTGGCGATCACGTGCAATTGCTGGAGAGGCAAGTCCGGAGTCAGCCTGGCAAGAAAAGGTGGGAAACATTTGGGGAAGTTTTTAATGTTTAATAATAATAATAATAATAATATTTTTTTATTTATACCCCGCCCTTCCCGTTTCAGAAAACCAGGCTCAGGGCGGCTAACAACAAGTTTAAAACACATAATTGATGCAACAAAAAACAGCACAAAATACAATATAAAAAGGGAATAACAATAAGTTCAGAATTCAAAAGTCAATTTAGGGGGAAATGTTTTATTCTGTTTTTAATCTGTTGGGAGCCGCCCAGAGTGGCTGGGGAAACCCAGCCGGATGGGCGGCGTATTATTATTATTATTATTATTATTAATTACAACTACAACAATTACCACCCCTGCCAGGTAAAGAGGAGGCGGCTGGGATGACTCAGCAGTGCCCTCCAGTGTCCCACCTGTGCAACTTACAGGAAAGGCGCTTGTCGGCCAAAGTAGAGAGAATTGGAAAAAAGGGGGAGAGCATGCGACGGTCCAGCAGCTTTTCTGGGCTCTGTTTGGCTGCTGCTCATAGGAAAGATAGCTTTTTAAAAATAGCTTTTTATTATGATTTTTAAACTGTTATTCTTAACCACTTCGAAGTCAGTGACAGGGTACTACACCATACCAAATACCAAGCAAAAAGGTAATACAGTGGTACCTCTGGTTAAGAACTTAATTCGTTCTGGAGGTCCGTTCTTAACCTGAAACTGTTCTTAACCTGAGGTACCACTTTAGCCTATGGGGCCTCCTGCTGCCGCCGTGTGGCCGCTACACAATTTTTGTTCTCATCCTGAAGCAAAGTTCTTAATCCAAGGTACTACCATATTTCTGGGTTAGCGGAGTCTGTAACCTGAAGCGTCTGTAAGCTGAAGTACCACTGTAAATAACAAGAAAAGGAAAAGACGAGCCACGAGTATAAATCAAAACATCTCGGTTCGAAGTGTAAGAAATCCCACCAGATGACATAGCAACGTTCTGGATCCTCCATCACCCTAGAAAAACACAGTTTATTTGTATCCCCCCTCCCCCAAACAATAGCCAAAATCCACAAATTCTTTTTCCACACAGCCAAAAGCAGATAAGGAAGAAAAAACCTGCAGGGCTGAGCTCCAATGCATAAACATGCCCTGAGTGCACTCTTGCAATGATGTCAAAGATAGCCTCCGCCTTGCTAGGAAACTAAGCCCTCAAAAGAAAGAAGCGCTTTCTGAAGCTCCTTTCCCACCCAGGCTGGGTGAAGGCTTTTCCTTGCAGGAAGCCCTTGCAGAGCCTCATGCCCCACTCCACCCCAGAGGTAATATGGGGCATTTTGCCTCAGGTGCTGAAACAATGGGCCTCTCCTTCTTCGGTGTTAGGTGCACCTGCTCCATAAACTCAGGGTTGTCGTGTTGGCATCCACCTGTCTCAGGAGACAATGGTGTGCTTTCATGTGAGGTCAGGCTGTTGGATGGTTTCAGTGCTTGCTGTGGCTGTAGAGACCGACACAGGAGAGACATGTTTTGTTGCAGCTGGGGCAGATGAGGGTGGTGTTTCTGCTCTCTGTGTTCCTCCCAGCAGTCATTCCTCCTCTGGTCATTGCTAGGGACACTTCTTCTTTGGCGATCCCTCGTAGCCGAGTAAGATTGTCTTCCATAAATACGGTTTTAACAATGAGTCCGTAAGTGACTGTGGAGGCCAATTCTGGATCCAGACGTCCTTCCACAGCGGGGACATAGGTTTTCGGGCGGGAGTTGATTACGGTGTGGATTTGCCGAGCGTGCCTTCCTCTTAGCACATTTCTCCCTTGCATCCTGAGTTGCAGTGTCTTCAAAGCCCATGACACCTTGGTAAAGGCTGTTCTCCAACTGGAGGACTCTCAGGCCAGGGTTTCCCAATTGCTGGTGTTTATACTACATTTTTAAGGATTTGCCTTGAGGGAGTCTTTAAACCTCTTTTGTTGACCACCAGAATTACGCTTTCCATTTTTAAGTTCGGAATAGAGTAGTTGCTTTGGAAGACGATCATCAGGCAACCGTACAACATGACCAGTCCAACGAAGCTGATGTTGAAGAATCATTGCACAACCTGCCTGTCCCCAGGCCCTGTGGTTGTCTGCAACCCACACAACTGGGTTGATGTTGCTGGCCTTCATGTCTGTTTGCACACATCTTCGTAACGCAAAGTTGGTCTGCCAATGGGATTGGTGCCTGAAGCCAGCTTTTCATAGAGCATATCCTTGGGGATCCTGCCATCTTCCACCCGCCCCAAATAACCCCACATGCACTATTTTATTTAGATCTACTTGTTTTGGGAGAAATCTGTAAGGTTAAAATAACCTGGAAAAAACACGAGGCTTTTACAAATGAAGCTTCTGACTGGAAACTTTGGAAGTGAGCTGGAGACCAGAAGTTCCTCGCAACATGCTTGGTGACAGAGGACCTGCCTTGCTCTGAGACCCCCAGGCATAAGGCGGTATATTAAATCAATCAATCAGTCAATCAATAGCATGCAGGAGGCCCCATTTTCAATCTCCAATGGCATCTCCCTGCAGGGCTGTGTGAGATCACTACCTGGAATCCTGGAGAGCCACTGCCAGCGGTCAGATTCAGTATAAGGCAGCTCCCTTTATTCCTTCCTTGTTAACCCTTTATGCCTTTCCTTGTGTGTTGAGTTGCCCAGCATCACACACCCCATTTCCTTTTACCAAGCCAGCTTCAAAGCAGGGAGGAGCTCTGTGCTGCTAAAGAAAAAGAAAAAAGGAGGGGGTTTGTGTGTCTGCTCTGTCCTCCTGTTCCCTTTTTACATGCCTACACTACAAAGACAAAGAAATAATTCCTGTTCCATGCTTAACCTGGTTACATGCCCATTGTACTCTACCCAATAACAGCAACCCAGATGAGGTACCATGGCTGCAAAACCCCTTTGCAACTGGAGTCACATGCCGTAGCTATTTGATGCAATATATACTGTGTCTATAGGCACGGGGGGGGGGGGGGATCCTCCCCCAGATGCCTCCCCTAGCCCTGAATTGGCTAAAAAGGGAAGAGTTGGCCAACAAGAAAAACTGTATTCTGGCAAATTTCCTGTGGCATAAGCCAGTAATTGCCAGCCTGGTGTCCTCTCTATGTTTTGGGCTACCCAGTTTAGCATACGCTCTCATAACACTGGGCTGCTGCTCACTTTGTCAGAGACCTACAGTGAAATCTTGATTGGAACAGTTATGTAATAGGGAAGAGCTCTTTGTCTGCACTGGCTCCCAGTGGAGTACAGGGTCAGGTTTATGATGCTGGTTTTGACCTTTAAAGCCCTATGCGGCCTAGGACCCACGTACCTACAGGACCACCTCTCTTGGTATGCCCCGCGGAGGACCTTAAGGTCCACAAACGACAACATTTTGGAGGTCCCAAGTCGCAAGGTGGTTAGAATGGTTTCAACTAGGGCCAGTACCTTTTCAGTACTGGCCCCGACTTGGTGGGACTCTCTGTCACAAGAGACTAGGGCCCTGCGGGATTTGACACCAAATGTGGAGGAATGTCCCCACCAAAAAATCCATTGAGAAAGAGTGACCAGTCCCATCAGGACCTACTTGCCCTACATGGAAGGCCACCAAAGTCCCACAGGATCTGAGGAAAGAGGGAGATAGAAAGGCCTATATTGGGCCGGACACTAATACATTTTCCCCAGACTGTGTCAGTGAGAGTGTGGTGTAGAGTGAGCTTAAATAGAGCTAATCCCCTATAGAGCTAATTGCCCCAAATAGTTGCTGACTTTACCCCTACGGGAGAGTCCACCTCTCCTATTCTTGCAGGGTTAGGATTCCCACGTACAGAGAAGGAACAGAATTGTTCTGATTCAGTTGGAGGGCTTTTCTTAGGTTCTTGTGAGCACAGTCCAGGTCAAATGCCCCCCCCCCCTTACTTTGAATTATGCCAAACTGTGGAGATGCTCTCTGCAAACATATTTTTCTCCAGCTTTGCACCTGCCCCTTGAATCAAACGAAGACTCTGGGAAGTTGCAGCGGCAAAACTTCCACCATTTGCAATTATGAAAATCATAGTGATTGCTTCTTCTGAAAGCTCAAGAGATGTTCCTGGAGATTGCCTAAACATCAGAACCAATAAAAGCATGGTGTTATTCATTGCACAGTTTCTGGAAAGAAAAGTTGGTGCAAATCATATTTCTCATGTCAGAGGCAGGCTGAGTCAAGGTTTAGAGCAGGTGAAAGGTTGGGGGAGTGGATATATATTTGCATGGCATTTAAAGGCTCCAAAGCCATTGCTGAAAACCAGCCAGATTGGGACAGTGCAGGACGCAGAATGAGATCCCTGCTGATTCTCTTGTTGCTTCTCCTGCTAATGCCCCATGGAGTCAGTGGCAACCTGAAGGCAAAATGCACCTTGAAACTGGTCAGGGATCAATCTGAAGCACCCAGTTATTACCGGCCTGGAGATTTTATGATCAGTGGGATCGTATCTCCAACATCTATTGATCAACAACATCCATATGTCTTTTCCGAGACCCCCTTCACAAGGATTAAGCCGTGAGTAATTTTTCTACTACCAAGGGAATGGTTCTTGTTTACCAGGAAAATGGCCTGTGGCTCTTCAGAGGCTGCTGGACTATTTCCAAGGTGCCAGCAATTTATTAATCTTATTAGGACAAATAAATTACAATAATTTTGAGGAAAGCAATAGTAGACCAATGATAGATTCTGTAAAAATCCCTCTTAGCTAAATATATTCTTCTCCATTCCAGCCCCATTTCCCCTTTGTGTCATGTATTTTTCAATTACAGTGGTACCTTGGGTTAAGTACTTAATTCATTCCGGAGGTCTGTTCTTAACCTTAAACTGTTCTTAACCTGAAGCACCACTTTAGCTAATGGGGCGTCCTGCTGCTGCTGTGCCACTGGAGCACAATTTCTGTTCTCATCCTGAAGCAAAGTTCTTAACCTGAGGTAATATTTCTGGGTTAGCGGAGTCTGTAACCTGAAGCATATGTAACCTGAAGTGTATGTAACCCGAGGTACCACTGTATAAGGTTTAGGACAGAATTCTCTTCTTGCCAAAGAGCAGGGAAAGCATGCTTTAAATGAAACAATCTGGTCCTGGGGATCTTCCTCAGTAGAGGAGTCTCCAAACTATGAACTGTTCAAATTTATCACACAGGTTTCATTCCTAAATAAATATGTATTGATGAGCTTGGTGATTCTTCATCTGCACTCAAATTGCACCAAAGTGCCAGTCCTTTTTAAAGAACACTTGAGTAATTTTTCACACACTCACTTTGAAGTAGCCAAGGCCACTGAAAGAACAGCAGCCCTCACATCAATTTCCTAGTATTTCATGAACTTTTAAATTGATTAATTTTTTGCAGGTGGATATTTAAGTCCTACTGGTACGTCTTGTCCTTCTTGTTCACCATCCAGGAGATCAACCAGGATCCCAGGCTCTTACCCAACATCACCCTGGGCTACAACCTCTATGATAACTATTTGGATGAGAGGATGACTTCTGCTGCCATGCTAGACTTGCTTGGAGGCGGGAATAGCAATGTCCCAAACTATATCTGTGGAAGACAGAATAACCTGCTGGCTGTTCTTGAAGGGGCCAATTCTGTCATCTCAAAAGAGATTTCAGCCATGTCAGCCATCTACAAAATCCCACAGGTATGAAGGGAGGACAAGGGGAGATGGAAGATATTTGTCCTTTCAGCTTAATAAAGATGTTCCTTATCATGAAGGTACAGCAAAATACTAATCTCTTCTTTCTCTGACTAGATCAGCTATGGTTTCACTAGGCAAGTTCTTGAAGTTGAAACCCAGTCCCCTTTTGTTTATCGGATGGTCCCCAAGGAAGAAGCTCATTACCCAGGGATTGTCATGTTGCTCTTGCATTTTGGATGGACGTGGGTTGGCCTCTTGGCTCCGGATGATGACAGTGGAGAAAGGTTTGTGCGCACCTTGGTGCCTCTGATGATAAGCAAAGGGATTTGTGTTGCTTTGTCAAAAAAAGTAACTCAGATAGATCTATATGACATGCTTTCCCCAAGCGAACCATTTTTCATCTGGAGACAAGTCAGCGTATTTGTTTACTATGTACCTGCTTACATGGGATTGGGACTAATCGTTGCACTACAGGTGCGACATGGGAAACAAATTGGGCCCAAAGTCTGGATCACGACCCCTTTTCAAGACATGAACTTGAACTTGTCTATTCATCCTGATGCCTTTCAGCATATCCATGGATCTTTGTCTTTTGTAATGAAGTTCAAGATAAGAAAGGCTCATCAAAACTACAAACCAGATTCCTACCTTCTTAGGCAGTTTTGGAAGGAAGCATTTCATTGTTTATATTCAAAGCATGTGTTGGCCTCGAAAGGTCGGGAAAGATGCACAGAGAAGCAGAAACTGGAAAAACTGCCTCAAGAGGAGCTGGAGAGAGCCGTGTCTCAGGACAGCTCCACCACTTTCTTTAGTGTTCAAACTGTGGCACATGCCTTAAATGTTGCACATTCATCTAGATCAAAGCTGATGGCGCTGGTGGGTGAAAGAGACAAAAGGCTAGAGCCATGGCAGGTATTTCCTCCACCTTTCTGCAAATGGTAACCCGTTGCCCCAAATTTAGCAGTGAGCAAAAATGTTTCCTATCAGGATTCTAGATTATGTGGCAACCATTATGAGGGCTCCCTTCAGATGTTTGTGCAAGGAAGAGGAGTACTCAGTATAGTCAAATGTCCAACTCATGTGCTGATATTGAAAGTGGCTTATACCTGTGAAAGTCTTCTCTGCAGTGGCCCCCGTACTGTGGAATAATATTCACTTGAGATAAATTGGACAACTGTGGCAATGGCATTATGTCAGCTGGTTAAAATATACGACATTCCCAATGACTTGTTTTTAGAACTGCCTCTGTTGGGCTTTCTGGATATCTGTTGTGTTTTTTATACTTCGTTGGAAAGCACTCAGAGTGGCTGGGGTACAAGTAATAAATTGTTGGTTTTGTTATTAATGATCTTTGCTTGAATTAACAGTTTTATCAGTAGAATAGAATGGATATGATTTGTGGCTGACATTAGATGTGCACCGGCCCTAAATAATAACAGCTGTTGTAGAATTAAAAAACAGCAACACCTCATTCACCAAAAGCTCTTTTATTTTGAGAGCTCAGGAGTTCATTTACTTGCGTGAGAGTCAAGATGGTCTCTGAGCTCATACAGTACAAGAATATGCATGTAAAATATCAACACGCACATGTAAACTTCCCCAATTTTGCAGTGGAAAAGTACAAGTTAGTTTTGACATGCAGCAGCAGGTCTAAATAAAATTATTTGCACTTTAGTGTTAGTTTGCAAGCAACCAACTTGCAGTTACACGTGAAGGCATAACATTAGGAAACTTTTGTTCCAAAGCTTGCAGACAGCTGCACCCTTAGTTCAGGCCAACTTGCTTTTCATTTTAACTGTGGCAGAGTTCATAACTTTAAATCATGGGTAGGCAAACTAAGGCCTGGGGGCCGGATCCGGCCCAATCACCTTCTAAATCCGGCCCGCGAACAGTCCAGGAATCAGTGTGTTTTTACATGAGTAGAATGTGTGCTTTTATTTAAAATGCATCTTTGGGTTATTTGTGGGGCATACGAATTCATTCATTCCCCCCCCAAAAAAAAATATAGTCCGGCCCCCCACAAGGTCTGAGAGACAGTGGACCAGCCCCCTGCTGAAAACGTTTGCTGACCCCTGCTTTAAATTCTGAACCAAACTTACTGATTTATCTGACAAAGCTGAAAGCAAGCAGGACTGAGATATCCAACACACTTTCGTATTTTCTTATTGCTGGTGTTTTTTCACTGTCATTGCAGCTTCACCCTTTCCTAAGAGAAGTCCAAAGCTCAAACACTTCCATGGGCAGATTGTGTTTGGATGAGAATGGGGAGCAGGCAGGCAACTATGACATTGAGAACTGGGTGATGTTTCCCAATGCGTCTAGCACTCGAGTGAAAATTGGGAGTGTTGAGAGAGAGGCGTCCACTGGCATAAAATTCACCATTAACCCCGGAGCCATTGAGTGGCCCAAACAGTTCAACAAGGTAGTGAACGTAACAGAGTGGAAAGTTAGGAAGGTTCATGCTCTTCTTTCGCACAACTGTTACAAAACAGCCTTGTAATGTGGACCAATTGGACCAGTTGTATCTTAACTACCCAGCAATAGTTGCCTCTACCAATCCCTCTTGCCACAGCCCAGATGGCAGGGGAACCCAAGATATTCAAAGAAATCCTAGAGTTTGGGGATCCTGAGAAAACACATCCTGTGTTTATCAGTTCACATGAGGTGTAATAATAATAATAATAATAATAATAATAATAATAATAATTTATTATTTATACCCCGCCCACCCGGCTGGGTTTCCTCAGCCACTCCGGGCAGCTTGAAACAGAATACTAAAATACAATAACCTATTAAACATTAAAAGCTTCCCTAAACAGGGCTGTCTTCAGATGTCTTCTAAAAGTTTGGTATTTATTTTTCTCTTTCACATCTGGTGGGAGGGCGTTCCACAGGGCGGGTGCCACTACCGAGAAGGCCCTCCACCTGGTTCCCTGTAACTTGGCTTCTCGCAGTGAGGGAACCGCCAGAAGGCCCTCGACACTGGACCTCAGTGTCTGGGCAGAACGATGGGGGTGGAGACGCTCCTTCAGGTATACTGGGCCGAGGCCATTTAGGGCTTAAACGTCAGCACCAACACTTTGAATTGTGTTCGGAAACGTACTGGGAGCCAGTGAAGGTCTTTCAAGACTGGTGTTATATAGTCTCAGCGGCCGCTCCCAGTCACCAATCTAGCTGCCGCATTCTGGATTAGTTGCAGTAGTCCAAGCGAGAGATAACTAGAGCATGCACCATTCTGATGAGACAGTCTGCGGGCAGGTAGGGTCTCGGCCAGCAGCACCCAGCTCTCTCTCCCAGAGATCAGAGTAGCTGGCTTGTCTCCATCTTCTTTTTGTTATGTTCTGGCTTCTGCCTTGAGCCTACATTTGTATTAAAAGGTGGAATAAAAATGCTGAAACAAGCAAGCAGGTACACCAAAGTGGTATACCTCTGATGCTGTTTTGCATTAAAAGTGCTTCCTTGATAAAAAGAAGAAGTGGGTGTGGTCAGTGGGTCCTTTCCAGACTATGAATGAATTCCATACACAAATGCTTCCAGCACTTTCCCTTTGGTGTACCTTCTTTTCTTTATGCTTAGACTGTGCCTCGCTCCAGGTGTACCAAAAGCTGTCAGCCTGGATACGCCAAGGTGGTTCAGGAAGGAGAGCCGGTTTGCTGCTATGCTTGTGCTCCGTGTGCGGAAGGGACGATCTCCTCTCAGGAAGGTGGGTGACTTCAAGGGAGAGGGTGTTCCTTGAGATGATAGAAACAGGGTGGAGAATCACTCTGAGAAAGCTTGTGTTCCACATATATCTCTGGAGGACAAGCAGTTACAAGTGAAAATGTTTTTTTAAAAGGAAAAAAAAAATTGCCACTCTTTCCCTATTACACAAACTTATTTCCTGACCTTTCCCACATCAGCATCTCTCCCCCCCCCCCAAAGGTAGTACAGTGGTACCTCAGGTTAAGAACTTAATTCGTTCTGGAGGTCGGTTCTTAACCTGAAACTGTTCTTAAGCTGAGGTACCACTTTAGCTAATGGGGCCTCCTGCTGCTGTCATGCCGTGTGATTTCTGTTCTCATCCTGAAGCAAAGTTCTTAACCCGAGGTACTACCGTATTTCTGGGTTAGCGGCGTCTGTAACCTGAAGCGTCTGTAACCTGAAGCGTCTGTAACCCGAGGTACACTGCAGAACACAGATGGTTATGGATGGTTTTTCTCCTCCGCAGATGCAGAACTTTGCACCAAATGCCAAGAAGATCAACATCCGAACAAAGGCCATGATCAATGTATCCCTAAGAATATCTCTTTCCTGGCTTATGAAGAACAGTTGGGGATCATCTTAGTTTCCACTGCCCTGTTCTTATCTTTAACAACAGGCATTGTGTTTGGAATTTTCATTAAATACAAGGAAACTCCCCTAGTCAAAGCCAACAACAGGGACCTCTCCTACATCCTCCTCATCTCCCTACTACTCTCCTTTTTGTCCTCCTTCCTCTTCATTGGCCAGCCAAGGAAAGCAACCTGCCTTCTCCAACAAATGGCCTTCAGCATCATCTTCTCTATTGCTATTTCTTCTGTCTTGGCAAAAACCATCACTGTGGTTCTGGCCTTCCTGGCCACCAAGCCAGGGAACAGGATGAGGAGATGGCTGGGGAAGGGTCTGGCCAACAACATAGTCATTTCCTGTTTGAGTGTCCAAGTTCTCATCTGCATCCTATGGCTGGGACTGTCTCCCCCATTCCCTGACTCTGATATGCACTCCCAGCCTGGGGAGATCATCCTGCAATGCAACGAAGGGTCTACCGCCATGTTCTATGGTGCCCTTGGCTACATGGGCTTCCTGGCTACCATCTGCTTCACGGTGGCTTTCCTAGCCAGGAAGCTGCCTGGGGCCTTCAATGAAGCCAAGCTGATCACCTTCAGCATGCTGGTCTTCTGCAGTGTTTGGGTGTCCTTTGTGCCCACCTACCTGAGCACCAAAGGGAAGTACATGGTAGCCGTGCAGGTTTTCTCCATCTTGTCCTCCAGTGCTGGGCTTCTGGGATGTATCTTCATCCCCAAATGCTATATTATCATGCTGAGGCCTGATCTGAATACAAAGGAGCACCTGGTAACAAAAACTTAGGATAGCTTCTGTTAGGATTGTAACAATCCTGTGTTATGCTAATTATGATCCTGGAGTGTTGTGTTTCATCATTGGACTTTTTGGGGTAAAATTGGGGACTTTTGAGTAAGTTTGTTTCATTTGGAGCTGGGATTTCTGGATTAACCCTGAGCCTCTGAAAATGCAGTTCTTTCTCTTAGTGACTGTTAGCTGCCTGAGAGTCACAGCCCCTTATCTGGCCCATAATCCCTTGTTATATGTTGAAGGCTGTGTGTGGCAGTATTATTTGTACCCACATGAATAAGAAGGAACATCTTTCAGCTGTCCCTGTCATGGCGTTCCATCTTCTGACTGAGTTCCAGAAAGTTAAAGCTACCCTGCCCTGAGATTGGCTTAGTGTAGACACTGCTTTCACTTTCAGGTACTGCAGTTGGTCAGTCGTTTGTGGTTGTTGCTCTTTGTCTTCTGTGTGGTGCTTGATCTCATCCAGCCATTTCTCTTTCAGTTTATGTGTTTGTGTCTGTGTCAGTGACTAGGTGGCAGGGGCGGAGTTACCTGCCCCGCCCCCTGGAGTGGCGCAGGGGCAGGGCTAGCCACCAACACAGCAAGCATCCCTAGCTGCCCACCGCCCGTGCAGATAGCATGGGGGTGCACCGCTAACCACCCACGCGGAGAGCGTTGGGAGGGGCGCCGCTAGCCGCTTACCGCAACATCGTCCCTAGCAGCCTGCCGCTGGTGCCGCGAGTGTGGGCTTGGGTTGGTGGTGGCGTGGCGATGTCACCCACCCTCAGCACTGACAACTGGTGTGCACCACACACCCCGAACCCGTCTTCCTCCACCAGTGCTTGGTGGTAAAGTATCAATCCTAAATTAACCCTAGCTGCCTGTGGCGATCACACAGGGTCCCCGGATGCTTCACCGTCTATTGATCCCTGTGCCACCACTTTATTTCTCGCTGCCACCACCCAGGCCCTACCTGGTACAATACTGAGTCTAGCCAGGGTTAAATTGGAACATAAACTTCTGTTTATTTATTGCAGTTTAACAAGCATGTGGTTTCATAAACGGTATCAGTCCATTACAATCATGGGGTGCCTATCCAGACCTATAACTTCTGCTACCTGCTCTCACTCACTAAACCACCTCTCAGATATTTACTTGTCTGCCTAGCCCCTAACTGTTCCTGACTCAGCCTATTTCACTACACTAACTCAACCTACCCACAGACTCTCTCCCAATTCACTCCCACTCCAACCAACCACCCAACTCACTCCTCCCTTCGCTCCTCCCAGAGCTGGTTTTATAGTCCCTCTGACTCCACCCCCGGGTTCTGATTGGGTAACTTGCTTAACTATTTCACCTCCAGCACTCTCATATGTTAATGTCACACTGACACCGCCTGCGTGTGGCAGCATCATCCCTAGCAGCCCGCTGCCCATGCAGCGAGCATGGGGTGGGGTTAGTGGTGGCGTGGCGATGTCACCCACCCTCAGCGCTGACACCCGGTGTGAACCGCACCCCCTGCACTCACCTTCCTCCGCCAGTGCTTGGTGGTAAAGTATCAATCCTAAATTAACCTTTATAGATTTCTCTGTGTGTACACGACTAAACGTCCCTAAATTCTCAAATAAACTTTGATATATTTATTGGGGAACAGGATCTCTGTATTGCTGCTCCTTTACTGTCTTAAAAAACCTATGTTAATAAACTGTATTGAGGATTAAAAAGAAGAGTGGACTGCGTTGCTGGCTCTTAAGGAGTAATGTGTTGCCTTGTGTTTTGTAACATTAATTTGTAACTATTTTAAGCCTGTTGAAACTCATTATTGGGCTGGAAAGCAAATTCACTTCTACTCCACACAAGGCCCAGATCAGGGATTCTATTTGCAGCAACTCCAACAAGGACTTCCTGGGAATGAAGAGTGATCTACTCGTCGCTTAAAATGCCACAAGATATTGCCTGATGAAAAGGTTGCCGAGGCTCAAGGAGAATCAGAAAGGGGATCTGAATAAAGGGGTGTATTAAACAAAGGTATGAAAGGTCATGGGATTGTAGAGTTGGAAGGGAACCCAGGGGCCAGATATTTCAGTGCAGGCATTTTGCAGCAACAGCAGAAACTTATGTTTAGAAACGGGAAATTGCTCAGAGTTATTTCACTCGCAGAACAACAGCTGAAAAGTTTTATCAAATAGTGGTGTCTCCAGAGGCTGGACATCAGATGCTCAAACTATCTCATGATCAGTCAGGACACTGAGGAATTGTGCGTGTGTAGGCTCTCAGCAGTATAGTGCATATTTTCCCAGGCACAGTGCAAGAAATTACCTTGCCTTGCTCTTGATTCTGATGTTTAGTTGATTGGTTCCACAAGCAATCTTTGGTCAAATCTCTGGAGCTTTGGCAGGAATAAGAATAATTGTAAGGGGGAGACGTGTCACCTTGGCAACATCCTGGAGTCTCTGTGTGGCTTGAGGGACATGTGCAGAGTTGGAGGAAAACATGTTTACGAGAACTTAAGAAGTGGCTCCCTGCTCTTAGAGTTGGTCAGAGCGGGGAGAAAATTCTGTGTGGCCTTTAACTGACCAGGACCAAAATATTATTTTAGGGTGTATGCACATACAGACACATTGCATGGTTATTTCTGAATATTGCGAGCTTCTGAAATTACATTTTGCTGCAGGTGTTAGCAAAATTTTCACACTGAAAGCCACATTTCCTTCTGGACAACCTTCAGGTGACCCCATGACAGTGGTGGGCAGGGAAAGAAGTGGGCAGAACAACTCATGAAAATTTTACCTTTCTTCGCTAGTCTAGTTTCCACACACACACGGTTCTCTACCCTGAAGTCATCCACACAAGAAAGAGGCATTCTCGGAGTTCAACGCTAAAACACTTTGGGAGGGAACAAAACAGGGCCAATAGGGGGCATGTCACACTTCTCTGAAGTCTCTCAGCCTCACTCACCTCACAGAGTGTTTGTTGTGGAGGAGGAAGGAAAAGGAGAATGTTAGCTGCTTTGAGACTCCTTCGGGTAGTGATAAAGCAGGATATCAAATTCAAACTCCTCCTCCTCCTCTTCTTCTCCTCCTTTTTCTTCTTATTTTCTGCAGCCTCACTCCCATTCCTGACCTTCCCAATTGCACCTCTTGATCAGCTGCTTTTGTTGGTAAAGTAGGATGCCAGAAAAAAATATCCATTCTCCACCTAATAGCATTACCTGTAGGCTCTTCACAAACATCGATTGGAAAGACAACACACGAGGACCCCCAATGGATCAGACGCAAGGCCTAGCCAGTGCAGTATTCTGTTGTCACAGGGCGTGAAGGCAATAGCATTCTCCCACTTCTCTTCCAAGCAACCAGTATTCATAAGCATATTGCCTCTGTCACACAACACACAATCAAAATCAAAACAGAGGCAACCGAATAACACCCCCCAACAAAAAGTGTTTTTTTTTTTTAAAAAAAAATGGTCTTTGTTTATTTTCAAAGGTATAAATAACATGAAAGAAAAAAGAGAGAAAAAGAATAGTTACATAATAATATAAAAAAAAATCCACATATCAAGATTACCCTGAATCACTTGACTTCCCCCCATCCCCCCCATCAAATTCCGATTGATAAAAAAAGAAGAAGAGGCTTTGCAACTGTATTATGAGGCAGCTAGTGTATGTTGGTTAAAGGAATGGATTTTCTTGGAAAATGCATATATTTTAGATTTGGAAGGCCATAATTTAAAGTTTGGCTTGCAAGCATGTCTTTGGTATGGGAAAGCAAAGATTTATAAAAGATTTATGATCCACATCATTAGGAGGAATCTGTATAGAGTCTGGGAGAAATATAAAAATTTGTTGGAAGGGATAACACCTTTATGTTTATCCCCCATTGAAGCAATCACAATCAAGATAATTAATATGGATAGGAAATGGGTGACTTATAGAGACTTATTGGAATTTACAGGTAGTGAGCCCAGGTTGAAACCAATGGAAGAAGTAAGGAGCGTAGTTACGGATTGGTTTCTGATTTGATCCCGGAATGCCCCTCTTTTCCTTAGGACATGGATAGGCAAACTAAGACCCGGGGGCCGGATCTGGCCCAATCACCTTCTAAATCCAGCCTGCGGACGGTCTGGGAATCAGTGTGTTTTTACATGAGTAGAATGTGTCCTTTTATTTAAAATGCATCTCTGGGTTGTATGTGGGGCATAGGAATTTGTTCATTCCCCCCCCCAAAAAAAACATTATAGTCCGGCCCCCCACAAGGTCTGAGGGAATGTGGACCGGCCCCCTGCTGAAAACGTTTGCTGACCCCTGCCTTAGGATGTCCCTGAAAGCCTCAAGAACTACCGCCCCATATCGCTGCTTAATGTGGATTATAAAATTTTTGCAGATATTTTGGCTAAAAGATTAAAAAAGGTGTTAGTAGAAGAAATTCATAAAGACCAAGCGGGCTTTCTCCCGGGCAAACATTTGTCTGACAATATGAGGAATATAATTAATATTCTAGAAAAACTTCAAGTGAATATCAATACTAAGGCAGTCTTGATATTTGTGGACGCAGAGAAAGCTTTTGACAACATTTCTTGGAGCTTTATGAAGAAGAATCTACAGGGGATGGGGATAGGCCAAGGTTTTGAAAATGGTATAGGTGCAATTTATTCAGAACAAAAGGCAAAATTAATTGTGAACAATGTAGTGACAGAAGAGTTTAAGATTGAGAAAGGGACACGACAAGGTTGCCCAATTTCTCCATTGCTCTTTATATCGGTCCTTGAGGTTTTGTTAAATATGATCAGAAAGGACCAAGAGGTTAAAGGTATACAAGTGGGAGCTAAACAGTACAAATTGAAAGTATTTGCTGATGACTTAGTATTGACTTTACAGGAGCCAGAATCTAGTACTAAAAGGGTATTGGAACTGATTCAAGAATTCGGACAGGTAGCAGGTTTTAAGTTGAACAAGATGAAAACTAAAGTTTTAGAGAAAAACTTAACTGTGTATGAAGTAAAAAATTCTTTCCTGTAGCACCTTAAAGACCAACTAAGTTAGTTCTTGGTATAAGCTTTCGTGTGCATGCACACTTCTTCAGATACACTGAAACAGAAGTTACCAGATCCTTCTATATATTGAGAAGGTGGGGAGGGGTATTACTTAGAAGGGTGGTGGGAATCGGAGATTGGCAGATAGCTGAGATGAGCCTGTTGACGACTCTTAACGACTGTAATAGGTCTTACAGGAAAAGGCAAGGGGTGAGAAGGTGAGAAATGGCTTAGTCATGTATAATGAGATAAGAATCCGATGTCTCTGTTCAGACCAGGTTTCTCTATTGTTTTAAGTTTGGTAATGAGTTGTAATTCAGCAGCTTCTCTTTCCAGTCTATTTCTGAAATTCCTTTGTAGTAAAACAGCTACTTTGAGATCTTGTATAGAATGTCCTGGGAGATTGAAGTGTTCTCCTACTGGTTTCTCTGTTTTGTGATTCTTGATGTCAGATTTATGTCCGTTTATTCTTTGGCGTAAGGTTTGGCCTGTTTGTCCAATATAGAGAGCTGAAGGACACTGTTGGCATTTGATGGCATACACAATGTTAGACGATGAGCAATTAAATAGTCCCAAGATGGTATGTGTGATGTTGTTGGGGCCAGTAATGGTGTTGTCCGGGTGTATGTGGCAGCAAAGTTGGCATCTGGGTTTATTGCAGGCTCTGGTGCCAGTGTCCGTGTTAAGTCTGGTTGTAGTATTATTGTGGGTTAGGAGTTGTTTAAGATTGGGTGGCTGTCTGTAGGCAATGAAAGGTCTTCCTCCCAGAGCTTGAGAAAGAGAACTGTCATTGTCCAGGAGAGGTTGTAGATCTCTGATGATGCGTTGAACTGTTTTAACTTGGGAGCTGTATGTGATGACTAGTGGAGTTCTGTTATTTTCTTTTTTGGGTCTGTCTTGCAGCAAGTTCTCTCTGGGTATCAGTCTGGCTCTGTTGATCTGTTGTCTAACTTCATCTGCTGGGTATTTTAGTTCTGAGAAGGTTTGCTGTAGATCTCTTAGGTGAGAGTCTCTGTCTGTAGAATTGGAACAGATGCGGCTGTAACGTAGTGCCTGGCTATATACAATGGACTGTTTGGTATGTTTGGGATGGTAGCTAGAGGCATGTAGATATGTTTGTCGGTCAGTTGGTTTACGGTATAAGGTGGTGTCTATGCGTCCATCCTGTATTTTTATAGTAGTGTCCAAAAAATGTATTTCTTGCATAGATTGATTCATTGTAAGGTTGATTGTGGGGTGAAAATCATTGAATTTCTGGTGAAAGGTGTCCAGGGTCTGTTGACCATGTGTCCAGATGATAAAAATATCGTCAATGTATCGTAGGTACAAGAGAGGTTTGAGTGGGTAGGAGTTTAGGAAACGTTGTTCTAAATCTGCCATGAAGATGTTGGCATACTGTGGGGCCATGCGGGTGCCCATTGCTGTGCCGCTGATCTGAAGGAACAGGTCATCACCGAATTTGAAGTTGTTGTGGGTAAGGACAAATTGGCAGAGTTTGGTGGCAAGGTCCGCTGTGGTTTTATCTGAAATGGTGTTCCTTATAGCTTGTAAACCATCGTTGTGTGGGATGTTGGTATACAGAGATTCCACGTCCATAGTAGCTAGTATAGTATTGTTGGGAAGATTATTTAAAGATTGTATTTTCCTCAGAAAATCTGTGGTGTCACGTACATAGCTGGGAGCACTGATGGCATATGGTTTCAGAACAGAGTCCATATAACCGGAGACACCCACTGTAATAGTGCCAATACCTGAAATGATGGGGCGTCCTGGATTTCCTGGTTTGTGTATTTTAGGTAGAAGATAGAAAGTTCCTGGTCGAGGTTCTGTTGGTGTGTTGGTGAGGATCTGTTCTTGGATGTGTGGGGGTAGCTCCTTAACAATCTTGTTCAGTTCTTTCTTGTATTCTTGTGTGGGGTCTGAGTCCAATTTTGTGTAAAAGGCGGTATTGGAAAGTTGTCTGCGAGCCTCCTGAATGTAGTCAGTTTTGTTCATGATGACGACAGCTCCCCCTTTGTCTGCTTCTTTAATTATAATGTTTGGGTTGTTTCTGAGATTATCTATGGCTCTCCTTTCAGCATGGTTTAGATTTTGTTGTAAGCGATGGTGTTTTCTGGTTACATCTGTTTGGATTCTGTGGCGGAAGCAGTCAATGTACAAGTCCAGTGTGGTATTGCGTCCATCAGGAGGGGTCCATGTGGAGTCCCTTTTTGTGTAACACTTTTTCAGTGGTAGTTGGTGGTCAGTGTTCTGTTGGGAGGGTGGTTGTTGTTCTCCAGTGGGTTGAGAGGTGTTGTGTTGTGAAGTTGTTGTTTGTTCTGATTTGTCTTGTTGTTGTGTGTGTTGAAAATACTCCTTCAGGCGTAAACGGCGGAAAAATGCTTCCAAGTCCCCGTAGAACTGGATCATGTGTGGGGATTTGGCAGGGCAGAATGACAGTCCACGTGAAAGGACTGATTCCTCGGCTGGGCTGAGTGCTTGCTGTGAGAGATTGACAATATTGTTGATCTTGTTTTGATTAGTAGCCTGTAGGTTGGAAAGGTTAGAGAGTTTCTTGTTTTTCTGTTTCTTCAGTAGCTCCAGTTGAGAGTGGTAAATGTTTAACTGTGTATGAGAGAGAGAAGTTTCAGGAGGAGACAGGACTAACATTGGTTAAGAAAGTGAAATATTTGGGGGTTAACATGACTGCTAAAAATGTGAATTTATTTAAGGATAATTATGAAAAATGTTGGATAGAAGTGAAAAAGGATTTAGAAATATGGACAAATTTGAAGTTATCATTGTTAGGCCGAATTACTGTGATAAAAATGAATGTGCTGCCAAGGATGCTGTTTCTGTTTCAAACATTGCAAATTTTGGATAAGATGGATTGTTTCAAGAAGTGGCAGAAAGATATTTCTAGATTTGTCTGGCAGGGCAAGAAGCCTCGAATAAAATTTAAGATACTAACTGACGCCAAAGAAAGAGGTGGATTTGCCCTGCCAGACCTTAAACTTTATTATGAATCAGCTGCTTTTTGCTGGCTGAGAGAATGGCTGCTTCTTGAAAACACTGACGTGTTGGACCTAGAAGGTTTCAATAATGTATTTGCTTGGCATGCATACCTGTGGTATGATAAGGTCAAAGCACATAATGCGTTTAAAAATCATATTGTTAGAAAAGCATTGTTTAATGTCTGGATAAGATATAAGGACTTGTTAGAAAAGAAAACCCCAAGATGGTTGTCACCAATGGAAGCGAAGGCACAGAGAAAACTCAATATGGAGGCCAAATGGCCGAAATATTGGAAAATTCTGGAACAAGATGGAGACAGATTAAAACTGCAGAGCTTTGAAAAATTGAAAAACAGAGTGCGAGATAGGCTCCATTATTATCAAATAATGGAGGCATACAATCTGGACAAAAACGTTGGTTTCCAGATGGAAAAATCAAAATTGGAAACAGAATTGTTAGAACCAAAAATTAAGAATTTGTCAAGAATGTATAACTTGCTGTTGAAATGGAACACTCAGGATGAAATGGTGAAATCAGCTATGATTAAATGGGCACAAGATGTTGGACATAACATAATGATGGCTGACTGGGAACAGTTATGGACCACAGGTATGAAATTCACGGCATGTAATGCCCTAAGAGAAAATTTAATGAAAGTGATTTATAGGTGGTACATGACACCAGTCAAGCTTGCAAAAATTTACCATTTGCCCGACAATAAATGTTGGAAATGTAATGAGACTGAAGGTACATTTTTTAACCTTTGGTGGACATGCCCAAGGATTAAGACATTCTGGGAGATGATTTATAACGAAATGAAAAAGGTATTCAAATATACCTTCCTGAAGAAACCAGAGGCCTTTCTCCTGGGCATGGTCGGCCAATTGGTGCCAAAGAAGGATAGAACTTTTTTTATGTATGCAACTACAGCAGCAAGAATACTCATCGCGAAGTATTGGAAGACACAAGATTTACCCACCCGGGAAGAATGGCAGATGAAGTTGATGGACTATATGGAATTGGCGGAAATGGCTGGCAGAATCCGAGACCAGGGAGAAGAGTCGGTGGAAGAAGATTGGAAAAAATTTAAAGACTATTTACAGAAATACTGTAAAATTAATGAATGTTAGAAAAATGTTGGAATGAAGTTATATGGCTTTAGTAGAAATGTTATAAGGAATTAAGTATAATTAGATTAATAGAGAATTAAAGGGAAAAATAAGGTTAAAATGTGTTAAGATAATTATAGGATAGAAAACAGAGGAAGATGGAAAGGAATTGCTGAAACAATTAACAGAAGTGGAATACAAAAAGGGAGGTGTGAGGAGGTCATTGAAATAAGTGAATGAAAGATAAGATATTGAAACTGTTTGATGTGTTTTAAATTGTTTTTGTTCTGTTTTGTTAGTTTAATGTGTTAGTGTTATGTATTGTTTTTGTATTGTATTGTATTGTTTATTTTTTTTTGTAGTGTTTAAATTGTTGGAAAAGTAATAAATATTATTTTTTTAAAAAATAGGATGTCCCTGAAAGCATCCCTGTATAGGGAAATTTCTTATGTTTATATGCAGGTAGCCACCTGGAGTGGCTTGGGTAAACCAGTCAGATGGACAAGGTATGATGATGATGATGATAGAATAAAGGTAAAGGGACCCCTGACCATTAGGTCCAGTTGCGAATGACTCTAGGGTTGCAGCGCTCATCTCACTTTACTGGCTGAGGGAGCCGGTGTACAGCTTCCGGGTCATGTGGCCAGCATGACTAAGCCGCTTCTGGAGAACCAGAGCAGCGCACGGAAACGCCGTTTACCTTCTGGCCGGAGCGGTACCTATTTATCTACTTGCACTTCGACGTGCTTTGAAACTGCTTAGGTTGGCAGGAGCTAGGACTGAGCAACAGGAGCTCACCCCATTGCGGGGATTCGAACCTCCAACCTTCTGATCGGCAACCCCTAGGCTCTGTGGTTTAGATCACAGCACCCCCCGCATCCCAATAGAATAGGATGTGTCTATTTTCATCCTAGAAATGTTGGCGGATATGAGGCAGGCTTAATTCTGTCTGCATATCAGAGTTTCCTCATCACTGTCTTAAAAAGAAATATTGATCCTGACTCTTGTGAATGTGTTTTTGCACCAAACTTTAGACATGTTCAGCTGCCCGCTCCACCTGGAGTCTGGAGCCACATCTGCGAGCTTTTCTCCAGCCCTGCACCTGTGCATGGAGCCACACAGAGAGTTCATGATCTTGCATAGGGGTGCTTCTTCCCCTTATAATTATGAAAATCATAGTGATTTTTCTCTTCTTCTCTGGAGCTTTGTCCAAAGATCTTCTTTAAGCTTACTGAAATAAGCATAAGAAATGAGAGCCAGGAAGGATGGGAGCATAAACATCTCCTGCCGCTCCAGGAGCTTGGGCTGAGACTGAGGGCAGTTGCGTAGAAATCTCTTTGTGTGAGCTTGACTTACTACCACCCCCTTCTGATGGGAAATCTAGGCTGGGCTCCGTCACCATTAGGAAAGACGTGCAAAAGCGTTAGGCTTCATCTACTAATTCTTTTGAGTTATCACAAGGTAGGAGGCCGTTCCAGGCAGACATAGGATGCTGGTGTTTCTTCTGCTGCTGTGGCTGCCTTATGCAGACTGTGAGGTGCCAAAGGTGAAATGCCCCTTAACTTTGGAGAGGGATCAGATTGACCCATTTAATTATTACAAGCCAGGAGACCACCTCATTGGTGGGGTCATCTCTCCCACAAGAGCGTTTCTTAATTCACACACCTTCAACGAATCTCCTTCCCCCAGCTTTTCCAGGTAAGTCATTTTGTGGGGGTGGGATTGGTGCTGCTCCATTTTGTATTGATTGCATGAGCTCAAATGACCCCCAGCAACCAGGCTTTTTCTTGCTCCTACTAAATCCCTCTCCTCTTTAGCCTTTGGAGGGAGCCTTTGAGGGTGTATCAGTGCTGAAGTGCAATTGATTTCATAGCCTGCTTTTCATATGTATACGTAAAATGTATACTAGGCAAGGTTACATAGAAAAATATATTTTAGGTTTGAAAGAAACCATAGGAAAGGGTCTGAGAGCTGTAGAATTTTTGCCAAGTTCTGATGAACCTGGGACACCTCTCCCTCTGAAATCGAACGGGAACCAAGGTCTGTGTCAGTGCTTTGATCCTTCCACTTAGGTTCAGCCTAAGGATGGACCAATCTGTCAATTCTGGTTTCTCTCAGTTTCTCGTTCTTCCTATCTCAAATTCCATTTTCAGCATGTCCACAGTTCTTTACACAAACGCACATGCGCATGCACAGACACACAGCAACAAGGATGATTTGGCTGTTATGGTTGAGTGCTTTGGATCAGTTAAATTCCAGAAATTAAATCCAGTTCATCTTGTCAAAAAAACAAGAAATTAATTTTTTTAAAATATTCATTGAATGTGGGACATATTTCCATATATTTGCAGGAAATTAAAGACAAGATACTGGCAGATCCTCTCCTTCTCGTTTGCTGTTCAGGATATCAACCAGAATCCAAAGCTTTTACAAAACATCACCCTTGGCTACAGCTTCTGTGAGAACTTTCATAACAGCAGGGTGACGTATGATGCCATGTTAGACCTGCTTTCTACAGGGCAGGTGAACGTGCCCAACTACAACTGTGGAAGACAAAATGACATTCTGGCTATCCTTGAAGGGGCTGATTCTCAAAACTCCATCCAGATTTCAAGCTTGTTGGGCATCTATAAAATCCCACAGGTGCGGATGGAGAGGGGTGGGACTTTCTGCAGCCTGAGCCTAATTCCCCTTTGCGATCTTTCCAGAGAATCCAAAAACCGAGTGGGGTGGATATTAAGTGGAACTGGAGACAGGCATTCATTTTTAAAAGAGTATTGCACAGACCTGAGAGAGTTTCAACTGCTTCTGGTGGACAATCACCCTTTCTTTCCTCACACAGCCATTTCTACTCAAATGTTTTTTTCAGGGATTAAAGCATTGGGACTCAGCTACACTAGTAAAGAAACAACGATTTGAATGTGTTATAAACATACAACAGCTGATGGTGCCAGAGAGCAGAACATTTTTCTATGTGATTTTCCATAGAGTTTCCCCCCGTTTGTTATAATGATCTAATTTCTGACTTATTTATAGCACATTTTTTTCATGTGTGTAGATCCACCCCAAGACAAAGGATTCTTCCATGCAGAAATTTATTGCGGAACTGTAAGTTCTGTGTAGTGTCAACAAATATCATCCTCACCAACATGAGGACGATCTGGAACACCAGGGCACAGAATAAAATCACCGGGCACAAGCAATTGTGGGTGGAAACCATTCAGAAAATGAATATCTTTCAGAAGATACTGTTTATAATGTATAGGAATCAAAAAATATTGAGGAAATTAATGGATACATTAATATGAATGCAGATAATAGAAATTGGCATTTTTATTTTCAATCTCCTCAGCATGGAAATTGCTTTTTCCACAACAGCCATACATTTGTTGGCAACAAAAAACCAAATAAAAACCACCCACTGATCTTCCTTCCCTTCCCAGGTCAGTTATGCTTTTGTCTCTCATGTTCTGAATGATAAGAGGCATTTCCCTTTTTTCTACCGGATGGTCCCCAAAGAAGAAGCCCTGTACCCAGGGATTGTCAAGCTGCTCCAGCACTTCCGATGGACGTTCATTGGCCTCCTTGCACCAGACACCGACAATGGAGAGAGGTTCCTGAAGAGCTTGACACCCGTGCTCATCAAGAGCGGTGTCTGTGTTGTCATCTCACAAATCTTCCCACAACTTAATACATTGAAAGAGAAGATCCATCATCTTCCATTCCTCAAGTGGAGACAAGTTCATGTATTTGTTTACTATGTAGAAAAATCTTATGTCTTAGAGGGAATATTACTTATACAAGGTTTATTTGACGAGGTGGTGAAACCCATTGTAGGGAACGTGTGGATCACAACAGCAATGTGGGACATTTACTTGGATGTAGTGTACTCTGACTTACCTTTCCAACACATCCACAGCATTTTCTCTTTCCTTTTGGAGACAAATAAACGGGCAAAATATGATGATTTTCTACCCTTTTCCTCTGTTGTTAAGAAGTTTTGTGAGGAAGCTTTTAATTGCTCCTATTCAAAGCATGCAATCTCCGTGAAAGGCTGGACAAGATGCAGAGAGAGAGAGAAACAGGAGGTGCTGCCTCAAGACGATCTGGAAGGAATCCTCTCTCTAGACAGCTACAGGATCTACGACACTGTCCAAGCTGTGGCTCGTGCCTTAAATGTTGCACATTCATCTAGATATAAGCAGATGGTGACTGACCGTATGGAAGTTCAAAGGCTGCAGCCATGGCAGGTATTCATTAGAATAATGGTCCTTCTTCATGCCTCCTTATAATACCCTTAGAGGTCACAGCCCCTCTGGTCACACCCACCATCTTTAGCATAACTCCTTCTGCCATGGCCCATTTGGAGTAAGTCCTTCTATCTCCTGCAGGGAAGATGGTCTTGTGCAGACTCTTCCTAAGCCTCCCTCCCTTCTCACTTGGGTGCTCCATTGGCACTGGCCTGGGCAAACTAAGCCCCAGCCTTTCTCCAAGGGTGTGTGTGTGTTTACGGGAGCCTTACTAAGTGTGTATGCATGCAACCAAGGAAACGGGGGCAATTGGCAGGCCCCCAGCTGTCTCCAGCCCACTGACCGGTGTGCCAGGCGATCTCCAGTCCTTGGCATGAATCTGTGACTCAAGCTTCAGAAGCTAGGGCACGCTACTCGGCAGAAGTGGCAGGAGAAGCTGTGTGAGCATGTTTACAAGCAGTTTATTCAGCATACATCAGGACAAAAGGAAACATGTCTGATCCCCTTCGTGTCCAAAGCACGACGGCTAAAGCAAAAGCTATACACAAACGGAAGTTCCCAGCAAGCTGTGCTGGAGTGTAAACAGACATGTGACATACAACAATTCCACACGTCTGTTATTAAGGTGGAACAGAATATCCCAACAGGCTACACATAAGCTCATTAGTGTAGAGTTATGTATACATGTGTAACATTTCTTGTGCCTTAATATTCTTGCCCCAATAATTGGAATGATCATTTATATTTAGCAGAGTTTCTCGAATTTCTTTTTTATAGTCCACACTTGCATGTATTTGAATTTGTCTATGGCAGGCATGGCCAAACTTGGCCCTCCAGCTGTTTTGGGACTACAATTCCCATCATGCCTGACCACTGGTCCTGTTAGCTGGGGATGATGGAAGTTGTAGTCCCAAAACAGCTGGAGGGCCAAGTTTGGCCATGCCTGGACTATGGAGAACAACGTTGGTCTTTCCTATTCATGAAGTAGACATTCTGCTTTGGGTTGCGGTCAAAACACCTCTGTTCAAAAGAACACTGGAAATAGTTAAAAGCATGGTGGGAAAAGAAATGAAAGCAATTCCTCAGCACACACTTTTCAGCCTGGGGCACAACTTCTGGTGTAGAAATTTGAATGTGGTTTGCTTGTGCGGTTCTCTGGTTTTCTTTACAGCTGTGGGATCAAAAGAATTTATCACCGTTCAGAAGCATACTGGAAACAGGAGGAAGAAAATAACTGAAAGTACTGAGGAAATAGTGGGTGTGCAAAGGAGAGTAACAGAACACCAAAACAAATGACCCTGTGTGGAGCTGTTTGAAGCCTGATTCCCCCCCCCCCCCAGCTTATCTGATTATCCCCATATCCCCAAATTTACAGTGGAAAAACATTAGGTTTGGTGTTGTTTGTGGGTGGACTATGCAGATTAAGTTTGAATTCAAACAGCATGGGAATGCACAGTAGACTCCACTGTGGACAAACCTTCAATGTTTAGAAAGACTCCAACTCTGAGTCGGAGGAGCTCTAAGCACGAAATGGGCTGAACTGGATAGTAACGAAGTTTCCCATATTCTAAATGTTGCTGTTTTAATTTTAGCTCCACCCTTTCCTGAGATACTCACAGTTTTACAATTCTTCCACGGACGGAGTATACTTGGATGAGAATGGGGAACTGGCAGCTGACTTGGACATTGTGAACTGGGTGAAGTTTCCCAATCAGTCCATGCTAAGGGTGAAGTTTGGGAGTCTGGACAGACGGGGCTCCCCAAACCTACAGCTCACCATCAACCAGGATGCCATTGTGTGGCCCAAATGGCTCAATCAGGTGGGGGAGATCATCTCTTTCATTTAACTGGGTTCCCTATCCCATAAGTTCCAATAAGGGTGCCAGGCTCGGTGTGGAGCTGCCTTCAAATGCATGCCATGTCCAAGGTCCAACATTTCTTCAAGACCTTATGGTGGTCCCTTGAGAAGCTGTGTAAATTGAGGGTCCAGCTATTGGGAAGAAAGGCAAATTTCAAGGGTGTAGATAATTTTAGTTACTAAATGAGGTGGCCAAATTTAGAGTGTAAGGCCAAATTTAGTGTGTAAGAACACCCTCATATCTCTAGTATAGTGGGTTTCCAGCAATGCCCTGACTGGTTGCATTTTCTGAAATCCACCAGGAAACCAGTTAGGCCTCATGCAATTTCCTTAATGGTCTTTCTCTTTATGCTTAGACCTTGCCTTCTTCCAAGTGTGTGGAAAGTTGCCATCCCGGATTCATCAAGGTGGTTCAGGAAGGAAAGCCACTCTGCTGCTATGATTGCATTCCCTGTTCAGAAGGGACCATCTCCACGCAGGAAGGTGGGTAACCATCTAGGAAAGGGACACCCTTGGGGAAGCTGACACAGATATCAAATACATTTTTAAAGTGAAATTTATAACTGCCCAATGCTATGTGATTATAGTTCATGCACAAGTTGTACCTTGTTAGAGCACTCCTCTGCATTTCCTTATGTGTGCATAGATACTTTCTTTCTTAGAGTCAAATTCCATGACATCTGGAAGCAAGCCTACGCAGCATGGGGGGGAAATCCTCAGAACTCACATTAGAAATGTCGGTGACTGCTCTCTGGTTTTGGGCAACCAATCCCATCCGACATGTCACTCAAGCGTCGACCTTTGATTCAGGAGACCGAAGTTTTGGCCTAAGTTTCATGTATTTTGGATAGGTGGCCCTGTCGGTCACACCTTACCCAGATCCGTGTATTTTCATATAGACTGTGGATGAGATACAGTAGGCGTTTGTTTATATTTGCGGCGCTTAGCTTTCCCCAAAGCCTGTCCCTCGGTATCAAATCAAAAGCAGATTTGAAATCTATAAAGGCCACGTATAGGGAACCTCCTTTTCTTGATGTATATTTCTCCGCAAGATGTTGGAGAACAAGGCCCTGGTCTAAGGGCCAATTTGCCCTAAAACCAGCCTGTGCTTCTGAAAGAATGTGGTCTTGTTCCAACCAGTCCACTGTAGCATCGAACAACTAACAATTAACTACAACAAATCCAAAGTCATGGTGTTCTCTAGAATGGGGTGTTGCTTCTTGTAAAAAACTTCATGAAACAAGAGTAGATAAATGCATAAATCAATAAAATCCTGCCAAGTCAGAAGCAGGGATGACTGACTGATGATAGACCACTCAGTTTTTTGCACCGTGGTGCCTACTGTGTGGAATGCTCTCCCAGATGAGATAATGATGTGCACCATCTGGGTGTTCTTTCATCACTATTGATGTATAGATAAATTTTGATTTGTTTAAACTGTTTTTTATATTTTGTTCTGGTTTTTGTAAGCTGCACTGGGAATGTAGTGTGAATGGTAGAACAACAAAAACAGCAACAACAATAATTCTGTTCTTTGCAGATGCAAACCGTTGCATCAAATGTTCAGAAGATCAACATCCAAACAAGGACCGAGATCAATGTGTCCCCAAGATTATCACCTTCCTTGCCTATGAAGAACCTTTGGGGATCCTCCTGGCTTCATTTGCCCTCTTCATGTCCTTAACCACAGGCCTTGTGTTAGGAATCCTAATGAAATACACAGAAACTCCCATTGTCAAAGCCAACAACCGGGACCTCTCCTTCATCCTCCTCATCTCTCTCCTGCTTTCCTTTTTGTCCTCCTTCCTCTTCATTGGCCAGCCAAGGGGAGGGATCTGCCTCTTCCGACAAACAGCCTTTAGCATAATCTTCTCGGTTGCTGTCTCTTCTGTGTTGGCAAAAACCATCACTGTGGTGCTGGCCTTCCAGGCCACAAAGCCAGGGAAGAAGGTGAGGACATGGCTGGGGAAGAGTTTGGCCAATTACATTGTCATTTCGTGTTCCAGTTTCCAAGTTCTCATCTGCACCATCTGGCTCAGGACCTTTCCCCCATTCCCAGACTCTGACATGCGCTCCCTCCCTGGAGAGATCATCCTGCAATGCAATGAAGGGTCTGTTGCTATGTTTTACAGTGCCCTCGGCTACATGGGTTTCCTGGCTGCCATCTGCTTCACGGTGGCTTTCCTAGCCAGGAAGCTGCCTGGGGCCTTCAATGAGGCCAAGCTGATCACTTTCAGCATGCTGGTCTTCTGCAGTGTTTGGGTGTCCTTTGTGCCCACCTACCTGAGCACCAAGGGGAAGTATATGGTGGCCGTGCAGGTCTTCTCTATCTTGGCCTCCAGTGCTGGGCTTCTGGGCTGCATCTTTATTCCCAAATGCTACATTATCGTGCTGAGACCTGATCTGAACACAAAGGAGCATCTACGGCTAAAAATCAAATCAAAAGATGGTATGTGATAGTTCCTGTATGAAAATGGCGTCACAACACTGCAATGGCCACAGACCTTTTGTCTTGGTGATTTACATGTTGGTTGAATTCAAGAGTGTGTTATGCTGAACGTTCCATCCTGCACAACCATATCCCTCTCTCTTCACCCTGTTCACAGACCCAAGCCTACAATACGAGAAGTGCTCTCTCTGTGGTGTCAAAGCCACTGTCACCTCCCGTAAAAAATGTTGTCTGTCTCTCTCTCTTTTTGCCAAATTAGTTTTCCAAATTTTAACCAATCAATACCAAATTACATCAGATTTAATACATTTCCCCCAAATAAGCTGACTTCCCACTTTTCTTCCTAGATGTGTCCTACTTTCCCCTGTTTATTGCTTTATATTACAAATTTATATTCCAACTAACATTTCAAACCTTATATCAATCTTAATTTTCACATTTTACAATTTAATTTCTTCTTCTCTCTTTCCCCTTCTCCCTCAGCTGTCTAGTTTTCAATTCCAGCTCGTATTCTTAGCAATATCTTATTCCCTGATACAGCAAAAGCAGAAACAAATGAGGTCTCCCAGTTCTTTGCCTTTCCGCCTTAAATCCTTACTTCTTACCTCTATACTAATTCTCTTTGTTTTCGTCTTGTCTGTGTATAGATCTGGGTCCATCCTTTCCACTGTTGTTCCTCCTTCTTTCTGTCTCCAGCCTGAGCTCTTTTTGACTCTGGCTGGAGTTGCTGCTGCTGTTTGAGGAGTGGAGGGATTTTCTCACCCTTTGTCTGGGCTGACCCTAACTGTCTCCTGACCTCTTCTTTTTTTAACATGGCAGAACAGTTCTGGGCCCAACAGTGGGGAATCCAACCCAGAGCACACCTGGCAGGCCCTCTGACACATGTAAGGCAGGGGACAACTTTTAAATAAATACATGGATAGATATTTAATCTGCAAATAGCAGCTGGGGAAGAAGGCTGCACGGTGGAGGGCGGGGCCAAGGATACACTGTCTAGCTCACAAACATTTGCAAGTGGGCCAAGAGAGATACATATCTGACCCCTGGCAAAGAGGAGAGGGAGATGGAGAAGCCCTTGCAAAGGGATCTGGAAAAGGGAATATTCTGAAGGTGGTAACTGAGGAATTCTTTATTGATTTCACAATTCTGTGATTCAGAAATAAGGCCAATATTGATATGAATGCAAGAGTATGGCCTGATGCCAAAATTGGTAGGCACCACTTTAGGAGGAACCCGAGTGTAAATTATAATAAAAACAACTAGCCATCAGGGTAAAAGGTGAGCTTCTGCACATACAGTAAGAAAATCTCGGGTTGAGTAACTGTTTTCAAGGACTGTGGCTGGGTGAAAAGATGGTGAGGTGCTGGGATAATAGAATGTGGCAGAAGATGGCACATATATCCTATATAGGGTGTGTGTTCATAGATATGCAGCCACAGAGTATTTTGTACTACAGTATGTCATGTGATGCATTACTGAATAAAGTCTGACCAGTTGGGAATTTGGTGTGAACCTTATTAATGAACCCCCAGTGGAGTTGTCTCCCACATATCCCACGATGGGGAACCAATTTTCCAGCAGACAGCTCCATTCCCTTTAGGGATGCTCCACCTGTCAGCTCTAAGCCATGCTGAAGTCAGTCGTGGCCAGTGGCAGAGCCAGAAGTGAACGGACCACACTTTCTTGCTCTTGTTGCAAACCGCAGAGCCAGAGGAGAGCTTGTGTGAGTCGTGAGATGCAGGAATTCCAAAGAAGGATGTCAAAAACTCCAGAGTGATCAGTTCTAGTGCCTTTATTAAGAAAAGTATAGGTTTACAGAGATGCAGCCTGCCAGTTCCTCCTCGCACTCACTTGTGCGGGATGGACACCACAAGCAAGAAGATGCACACCCAAGCTAAAGGTCAAAGCAGCATACGCCAGCCACCTGACCAGGAGGGTGAAGTTGGCAAACACCCAAACATTACAGTTTCCCTTTCTGGTCTCAGAGCTCAGCACCCCAAACCCTCAGATAAGGGTGGCATCAAAGCAAGACAATTAGTATGCTTCAAAGCAAGTGACTATAAACACATATGAGCTCAGTGCTACAACCACTACCAATTAATGGGGGGGGGGGGGATCTTGAGTACCAATATGGTGTTTGCAGAGCTTCCGGAACAATTCACCTTTGGTTCAGCGCAGTTCTCTTTTCCTCTCAACCCAGGGCTGAACTGGGGATCAGAGAAGTATCTGAGATGTCTGGGGAGAACAAGGAGGTTGCCGAGTCTCTAGGCAGTGATGGGAAGGGGCATACCTAAGAACTGGCCATGTTGGCCCTTGACAAGGCTCTAGAATGTGCAAAAATCATGTCTCTCTACTCTGGCTTGGAGCGGCTTGGTGCTTATGTGATCCCCACAGCATCTCTGCTGCTCTGGTTGGCCAGACAAGGCACACAGGCTCCTCTCCCAAGGGTGCAAGGGACAGTGGGTGCCGATACGTCTCCTTGGCAAGGGGGCAAGGGAGTCTAGGTACGCCTTGGGTGGTGGATGAGGGCTGAGGCTAGCAGTGGGCAGATAGAAAAACAGTTGAGTCACTCCTCTTCATTTTCACTTTCTTCCCCCCTCCTTTCTCCTTCTCCCTCTTCCTCACTACCCAGTATGCCTAGGGGGCGAGGCCCAGACTCACCGGGCCTACTGAAGAGGCTCCTACTGACACCGGAGGAACATCACCCGGCTATTGTTTTATTGTTTTTATTTGCTGTAAACTGCTTTCAGATTTTTAATAAAAATATAAAGTGGTATAGAAATTTTAAAAATAAAAAATAAATATGCTGTCACCTGTAGGGGGCTTTTAAACTCAGGCTAAGGGCAGCAAACTTGGCAGCATCTTAAAAAGCAGAGACATCACCTTGCCAACAAAGGTCCGTATAGTTAAAGAAATGGTTTTCCTAGTAGTGATTTTTGGAAGTGAGAGCTGGACCATAAAGAAGGCTGATCGCCGAAGAATTGATGCTTTTGAATTATGGCGTTGGAGGAAACTCTTGAGAGTCCCGTGGACTGCAAGAAGATCAAACCTCTCCATTCTTAAGAAAATCAGCCCTGAGTGCTCACTGGAAGGACAGATCGTGAAGCTGAGGCTCCAATACTTTGGCCACCTCATGAGAAGACTCCCTGGAAAAGACCCTGGTGTTGGGAAAGACTGAGGGCACAAGGAGAAGGGGAACACAGAGGACGAGATGGTTGGACAGTGTTCTCGAAGCTACCAGCATGAGTTTGACCAAACTGCGGGAGGCAGTGGAAGACAGGAGTGCCTGGCATGCTCTGGTCCATGGGGTCACGAAGAGTGGGACACAACTAAACGACTTAAAAACAACAACAAAGGGCTGCATGCAATTAACTGGGGGCTGATGTGTTCACAGGACCACAGGCTGACCACCCCTGGTTGCAGGCTACCCCTAAACAGCCAAGGGCATGCCATCTCTGGAAGCTCCTCTGAGAGCATAGTGGTGTTGGTTTTTCCCAGTCGTGAGATTATTGATTATCTGTACGTGACACCATCCCTGCAGTTGCAGCAAAGAACAAGGGGTTAAAGTCCCATTACCCACCAATCAGGTTCTCAAACTAGTTTAGGCCCCAGTGTTGATCTGATATTTAAAGGGAAACAAAACAGTGGCAGGTTATAGCTACATCTGCAAGATAGCTGCTGGAAATTTAATCTGCCCAAGGATCAAGTTCCCAAGGATGGAGCTTTTGGTTCAGAATTCTGCTGATTCATCTTTGGTTCAAAACATATATAGGACTACAAAACCAATTTTCTTTCTTTCACTATGTTTATTGAATGAACAAAACAAAAAGAATCAGAAACGATACACAAGATTTGCAAGATTTTTCAGGAATAATAATGATAATAATAATAATAATTTATTATTTATACCCCACCCATCTGGCTGGGTTTCCCCAGCCACTCTGGGCGGCTTTCAACAGAATATTAAAATACAATAGTCTATTAAACATTAAAAGCTTCCCTAAACAGAGCTGCCTTCAGATGTCTTGTAAAAGTCTAGTAGTTAAACCTGATCACATTAGCTAAAGAATAATTCAACCAGCTTCTTTGTATAGGAAGTTATGAGTTATTTAGTTTCTTAAGCTCCTTGATATTTCTTTCTTATTAGATGCTCTCTGCTGTTGAGGTTGGGTCTCAGGAGAATAATGTAGCATTTGGGGAGAAAGATGCAACCCAAGAGACCAGCACCAGAGGCCAAGATGGAGAAGATCTCCACAGCCACCATGAACTTCCCTTTGGTGCTCAGGTAGCTGGGCACAAAGGAGACCCAAACACTGCAAAAGACCAGCATGCTGAAGGTGATAAATTTGGCTTCGTTAAAGCTGTCAGGCAACTTCCTAGCTAGGAAGGCTACTGTGAAACTGATGAGGGCCAGGAAGCCCATGTAACTCAGGACAGAGTAAAACATGGTGACGGAGCCTTCGTTGCATTCCACTACAACCCCCAAAGCCATGGAGTAGAAATCCAGGTTTGGGAATGGGGGAGAGGTTGCCAGCCAGATGGCACAGATAACTGCTTGAATGAGGGAACAGACCAGGACAATGGTGCTTGCTAATTGTGTCTTCAAGAGTTTCCTGGCCACGTTTCCTGGCTTGGTGGCCATGAAGGCCAGAACTACCGTGACAGTTTTTGCCAAAATGGAAGAAATGGCAACAGAGAAGGTGATTCCAAAAGCCATTTGCCGGAGAAGACAGGTGACTTTTTGGGGTCGACCAATGAAGAGGAAGGAGCAGAGGAAGCAGAGCAGGAGGGAGACAAGGAGGATGTAAGTGAGGTTGCGGTTATTGGCTCTGACAATTGGGGTGTCCTTGTTTTTAATGAAGGTTACCAGGATTAGAGAGGTGATTAGAGAGAGGAAAAGAGCCAGAGAAGCTAAAACAAATCCCAAAGCCTCATGATACGAAAGGAAGTTGATTTTCTTGGCAATACACTGGTCTTGGTCCTTGCTTGGGTATTGATCTTTTGGGCACTGGGCACAGTTAGCAGCATCTGGAATTAGGAAGCACTATTTGAGTATCTCTAATATAGCTTTATTTTCACACACACACACACACACACACACACCAGGCTGGTGTACATGGTAGGTGGGGATGGCAGGAGAAGAAATCAGAGGTGTAGAACCTAGTTATAAATATTCTTGTGTGTTGGCCTGCCCTATTCTCCTTCTTATTGCTCAAAATCTCTGAGATTCTGCTCTATTTTGACCTTTTATTGCAAAAGATCATAATCTTAAAAGTTACAAAACACATTTTTTGAGACAGGGAAGCAAGCTGCAAAGAAACTTAGAACTGCAAAGTTACTTAGAACTATAGCAAATCCTACATGTTGCAATTCTGGAATATGTTTTGAAAATTCTTCTAGTTACAGCGAAATTCAGGGGGATGTGGAGGCCAGCAGGGCTAAGCAGTAAAAGGACATAATGAAAGAAGTCTGCACTCGCCTATTATGGTTACCTGATTTTTTCCAATGAATCCGGGGACATTTTTTATTTTTATTTTTAAGCTGAATAGCAACAGGGAGTCAGTAGTGGGGATGGTGAGGCAAAAGACCCTGGGCCCAAACGCACATGCATATTGTGTAAAGGTGCGAAGCCCTTCTTTCGCACCCTGTGAAACATAAATGCCCCCTTCTCCCTTTGTTTTGACAGACCGGGGGAGGCTTGGAAGTCATGGGTGGGCGGCCGTTGCCCAGGAGGGGCGCAACGTGCACCGTTTCTCTGCCAGGCAAGGTGCAAAGCCCTTTTTCACACCCTGTGAAACATAAATGTGCAGAGCTTTTTAAAAACTGGGCAACGGCCGGCTGCCCACAACTCCCAAGCCTCCCCCAATCAGTCAAAACAAAGGGGGAAGGGAGCAGGAGATCTGTACTGCTGGACGCCCCCGGTTCCCCTTCGGCAGTGGCGGCAGAAGTGGCAGTCAGCAGCCCGAAGCCAGCTTGGTAGCGCAGTTGGCTATGGCTGGCTTCAGGAGCTGCTCGCTGCTGTGGCGCCCACCATTTTTCCTCGCCAGAAGTCCCCATATGATATGTTGCGCATAAGACACATCATATGGGGACTTCCGGTGAGGAAAAGTGGTGTGCGCCACGGCAGCGAGCAGCTCCTGAAGCCAGCCAGAGCCAACTGCGCTACCAGGCTGGCTCCAGGCTGCTGAGGCTGCCACTGCCATGTTTCCCGAGGACAGATTTGCAAATCTGGGGACATTTCCAGGGATGGAATTTGTCCAGGGACAGATTTGCAAATCCGGGGGTGGTCCCCAGGAACCGGGGACGTCTGGTAACCCTACCTTAACCCTCCCTGGATACATGCAACTTCTGCACTGTAGAATAAGGTTGAAGGTTGGAACTACCTGTCTGGTTAGAAAAAGTCCCTTCTGGACAGCGAATGCACACATTACAGCAAACCGGCTTCCCTTCTGGAATTTTTCTCCTTTGCCCTGGAGAGCAGATCTTTGCACAGCTTGCGGAAGGTGGGGTCTAAGAAAGGCAGATATAATGAAAGGTTTTCTGCATGGATAGAATTGTTTTAAGCAGGACTTGGAGGTCTTCAAAGGTGGCCCCCTCTTTGCATGCTGGAAATGGTGATAAATGTAGGTAAGAGGGTCAAAGCTATTTTGAACCACTGCATGGAGCAAGGTTGGGGAACCTGTGCCTTCCCCCACCCGCCAAAATATTCCCAGATTACATCTCCCATCATCCCTAACCATTGGCCATGTGGGTTGGAGCTGACAGGCATTCAAGTCCATCATGCTCTAATTCTTTCACAAGCTCTGGGACATTCACTCCACCTTGCTAGACCACACAATTGTATCCGGGTTAATGATGAAGTCTTTGCCCCGTGGGGCTCCTGGATCCATCCTCCCAACTTTCACTAAAGCTGTTGACTCGTTTCGGAAATAGATCCAGTTGAGAAGATCATAGCCAGAAGATCCCACCACACTGTTGTCCGTGAAAGATACTTCATCTCCAGCACTGTTGTTAAATCGGATGTTCCTCAAAAAGGAGAGAATCTGAAGAACAAAGGAGGGGAGAGGTTTAGATAACATAGTGACTTTGCTGAGCCTTGACCTATTGGAACGGTATTTGGAGGGGAGGGGGGTATTATTTTTTCTAGTTTTTAGTTGAGTTTAAGATCAAGGGACACAATTTTGCCTGATGAAGGGAGTCTGAGATAGGCGTATCCTCCATATTCAACTAAGTCATTCTAGCAGAAGCCACAGGAAAGATTCCTACTAGCACCACGGGACTTGCCCTCTCCTCCTCAGGCACCATTGCACCCTCCCCAAATCTGTTCTAAAGGGTCACAAGAACCCCCAAAACAGTGTGCGGAGGAAGGAGAGGCAAGATCATTATTTTTGCCAAGCAGAAATGTGGTTGGGACACCCCTGTTCGAACCTTTCCCAAGATCCAGCTCCTGACTCTCCTGATCACTGGTCCCTTCCTCCTGTTCAGATATTCATTGAGGCCCTGATTTCACCTCCCTCATCCTGGCTCAGTTCCTTCTGCAAGAAGAGGAAGGGGTGGAGCCTGGGACTTTGGGAAGAGACCATGAAGTGCATTTTCCCTGACTGTGTGTTAGTCTCAACCCTGCCCTCTGTTGACTGGAGGTATGCACAGTGGCGTAGCGTGGGTTGTCAGCACCCGGGGCAAGGCAAGTAATTTGCGCCCCCTAACCCGTGGATTTTAGCACTTGAGTGCGAGCGCGCCCCCCCCAAGATGTTGCGCCCGGCCCCCCCCTGCACCCCCACACTACGCCGCTGCTTCAGGCCCCCCAATAAAACATTTGAGGGGGCCAGTCCCCCAGTTGATGGGCATTGCCAATGTGATCAACTATGCAGGGCAGGGTTTACTTGCCTCCCCCCCCCCCAATACCATACTGTATTCACGTTGGCACCCCTGATGAACTCAGCGGGGCTTACTTCTGCCCCGCAAGCCTTTGCACCTCCGTGTCTCCTTTCCTCTCTATATGTAAGAGGGTGAAGGTCAGGCTGGCAGCGCAAATAAGGGCCCCGCTGCTGAAGGCCTCGCCCGCCACGACCTCCTGGTCCACGGGCAGGGCAAGAAAGTGCCTTTTCCTTGGGGGGGGGGGAGTCTTAAATTTCAAACCATTATTATTATTATTATTATGAATATCTAATGTGCGTGGTTTCTCTACCTCCACCGACGACTCGCCACGTGCGGGCTCCCTTCACCTCCCCGTCCCCTCAAGGGAATGGAAAAACGACGTGAGGAAAAGCGACGCGGCGGGACAGCCAGCGAGGTTCTCCTCAGAGCCTTTTCCCGCCGCCCCCTCGCAAGACAGCCCTGAAGCCGAGCGCGGAGTGAGGGGCGGGGCCCGGCGGAGTCTCGCTGCCCCCCAACGCCTCTCGAGGCGGCATGAGGGGCGCCGCGTCAAGGGCGCCCGCGGGCGCAGCGGCGGCTCCTGTCAGGGCACGAGGCGGGCCCGGCGCCTCTCCCCCACCCACCCCGTCCGCCCACCCATATCCCGCTCAGGAGGGGCCGGTGGGCTGGCAAGCGCCTCACAGCAGCAGCACCAGAGAGGGAGAGAAGTCCGCCTCCCGCTGCCGCCGCCTCTTCATCCCCAGCAGCAACTTCCCTGCCCGGCTCCCCGCCGCCGCCGCCTCCTTCTCTCCCTGCTTTGCAGTAGCAGCAGCCGCCGCCGCCACCACTCCTCCTCTACTCCCGGGGACGATGCTCTGGCTCCTCAGCGGCAGCTCCCGAGCCGTGTCCCCGCGGCGCCTCCGCTCCCCCAGGCTCCCCTTGGCTCCCCTTCACCGCCTGGCTCCTGCTGCACCACCTGGGGGCAGCGCCCATGGCCGGGGCTTCCTCCTTGGGGCTCTGCTATAGCCTGCGCCCGAGGGCGACTCCGGAGGCGGCGAGCGCCCCCCCCCCAAGATGTTGCGCCCGGTGCGGCCAGCCCCCCCCTGCACCCCCCACGCTACGCCACTGGGTATGCAAGGTTGCTCACACACAATAACAGAATAAACAATTTACATATCTAGAGGGTTGGGGTTTTTTTTAACTTGCATATGCTTTTGTCTGAGATGAGGACCCCTGAATCTATCCCACCTGACCCTACTTGAAGGATAATTTTGTGTAAATTGGGCCGTTGGCACAATCCAACAGGCTGTTCTTACGTTTGAACTAAACACAGACCAAAGACTTTGGAATTACATCCATTGAGATAATTAACCATGGGATAGAATTAATTTTCATCAGCAGCCCCAAATAGCTGGAAAGTGCAAGTAATGGTTGCTTTTCACGGCTGGTGTCTACTTGCTATAACACAACCCACATACTTGGGTGGGAGCAGAATACAGTTAGATTTGTAGCCCGGAAAAGGAAAAGATAACAGGTGTTATCATCATAAGCCTCCACTCCTCTCTCCTCACCCAGGAAACAACTATAGAATGTTGCAACATTTTTGAAAGGAAGAGTGTGAAGCTATCAAACAGGAGGAATTGAGATCTTTGGATGGTTTTAAAATACCAATCTGTCTCCATCCATATTGCGACCCCTAACAAAACACTAATAATAATAATAATAATAATAATAATAATAATAATAATTTATTTATAACCCACCCTTCCCTGTTCAAAAACCGGGCTCAGGGCAGCTAAGAACAAATTTTAAACTATTAATTGTAAAAGCAGCATAAAATACAGTATAAAAACATGAATAACAATAAAATTCAAAAATCAAAAATCAACTTAGGGGAAATAAGCATTAGATAATCACCAGGGCTAGCTGGCTGAATTGGTCCTACTTGGGCCAGCGAAGAGGCCAGGGGAGAATTAGCTGTGGGGTTTCAGAGCGGGTAATCTTCATAAAAGTGGAGGGGGAGGGAAGAGAAGAGAAGAGAAGGGAAATAAAAGATCAGGCTGAATTCAAATTAAAGACCAGGCTGAAATATACTCAGAGTCGCAAAGTGATTTCATGCTCTTTATTCAGCTCATAGTGGTGAGGAGGAATGAATAAATGTCCCCTCACAGTATCTGCTTTATATACATTATTTACACAATGGGCTGCACATGATTGGCTAATTCTGGAATTCTACTGTAAGCCAATCAGGTTGTGGATTCACTTCTATCTGGAGCAGGATTGGGTGGTTCCTGCCAACCAATCATACTGCTGCATTGTTCTAGGACCAATCAGACTGCTGCCTTTTGGATCCTATTGTTCTAGGACCAATCAGACTGCTACAGTTTGGATCCTATTCAACTCAGTACATAACACCCCTCCCCTCTAAGTTCCAGTCCTGCCCGGGAGGTCGCATTCATAGTCCTCAAGGTATGCCGGCGGCCTACGTGTGCGTTGTGGCCTGGGGTGTTCCCTGGTCCGGGCTCCGGGTTCTGGCTCGTGTTCCAAGGATGCTGGCTGTGATGCGGCTGTTTGGTCTGGTGCAACCGGCTCGCTCAGTCGTGGTTCTGGTTCCGGTGTCCTTTCGGCCTCACGGGTCCTCTCTGTATTTACTGATTCTGCCTCTCCTGCTGGCCCCTCCTGCTCTATGGGCCTCACTGCCCCGCTGTTCCCTTGGGACTCCTCTGACCTGTCCTCCTCCTGGTTTTCTCCCGGGAATCGTCGCCGTATCTGGTCGCAGTGGCGGCGCCAGCATTGCCCCCCATCCGTTAGCACCTCGTACGACACGGGGCCAGTGACCCTGGTGATTGTGGCGGGTACCCATGCTGGGCCTGCCCCAAAATTCTTTGCGTACACTGGGTCCTGGGCCTCGAAGGTCCGGGGGTTCCTGCCTTCCCCCACCACTACCTCATCCTGAGCTCTATCGGGGTGAAGGCGGTCCAATCTGATTGCAAGGCGCCGACCCATTAGTAGTTCAGCGGGGCTCCGGCCAGTCGTTGAGCTGGGGGTGCTGTGCTGTGCTAGAAGGAATGTGGCAAGGCGGTACTCCCAGTCCCCTTGCGTCATGCGGCGAAGGGTGTCCTTGGTGGTCTGCACCATGCGTTCTGCTTGGCCATTGGTGGCAGGGTGGAACGGCGCCGAACGGATGTGGCGGATGGCGTTCTGCGCTGTGAAGGTTTGGAATTCTCCTGACGTAAATGCAGTCCCGTTGTCTGAGACGAGAGTGTCAGGGAGCCCGTGGGTTGCAAACAGCCTGCGTAGTACCCGGATGGCTGCGGACGTGGAAGTGGACGGTACCAGTGCGACTTCCAGCCATTTGGTGTAGGAGTCCACCACTATGAAGAATGTTTTCCCCTGAAAGGGGCCAGCGAAATCCACATGCAGGCGTGACCATGGTGCTCGGGCGGACTCCCAGGACTGGACTGGGGCCCTTGGGGGATCTGGGCGGGATTCTTGGCAGGCCTGGCAGTGTTTGACCCAGGCCTCTATCTCTCCATCGATCCCCGGCCACCACACATAACTCCTGGCAAGGGCCTTCATTCTTACTACCCCTGGATGTGTCTCGTGTAGGGCTGTGAGGACCCTTTTGCAGAGGGGCTGGGGAACAACGACTCTGCTTCCCCATAACAGGCACCCCTTGTGGGCCGACAGTTCATGTTTGCGGGTTGTGTAGCCGGCGAATTCTGGCCCGGGGCTGCTGCTGGGCCATCCCCTCCACACCCAGTCCAGGACCCGGGAGATGACCCTATCTTTCTTGGAATGGTGTGCAACTTCTTGTGCCTGAATGGGGCGGTCGGGAAGCAGCTCCAGGCTCATAACCTCTTGTGCAGGTGCTGGGTCAGGGCCTGTTTCCGGTAGTGGTAGCCTGCTGAGGGCGTCCGCATGGCCCATCGCCTTCCCAGGTCGGTGAATCAGTGCATACTGGTAGCTGGCAAGGAAAATTGACCACCTGAGGACGCGAGGAGACAGCACTTGGGGGGTCTGCTTTTCGGGGGCAAACAAGCCAAGCAACGGCTTGTGGTCAGTCACCACGGTGAAGGGCCGCCCGTACAAGAAATCATGGAATTTTTTTACTCCCTTTACGATTGCCAGACCCTCCTTGTCGATTTGCGAGTAGTTCCGCTCGGTTGTGTTGAGTGTCTGGGAAAAGTACGCCACCGGTACCTCTCTTCCATCCGGGAGTTGGTGCCCCAGGACAGCTCCAATGCCATAGGGTGAGGCGTCGCATGCTAGCACCACCGGCAGCCTCTCGTCGAAGTGTGCCAAGACCGAGTTTGAGACAAGCAAGTCCTTGACTGCCTGGAATGCGGCCTCCTGGCGCTGGCCCCACACCCAAGGGGCCCGCTTGTCCAGGAGTCTGTGTAGGGGCTCCGCTACCGCCGCCTTGTGGGGAAGGAAGGAATGGTAAAAGTTCAATAGTCCCAAGAAGGCCTGAAGTTCAGTCTTGCTCTTGGGCGCTGGGGCATCACAAATGGCCCGTACCTTGTCCCCAGTCGGGTGGACCCCTTCTGCGTCCACCATAAATCCCAGAAAGTCCACCTGAGGCACTCCTAGTAGACATTTTTCCCGCTTCACCTTGAGACCCGCCGTCTGGAAACGGTGCAGAACGGTGCGGAGGCGGTCCTCAAACTCCTCTGGTGTGGGGCCGGCAATCAACACATCATCGAAGAAGGGGGTGACGCCAGGAATCCCTTTAAGGAGAGAGTCCATTATATTCTGGAATATGCCTGGTGCCACGCTGACACCGAATTGCAGCCGCTTTACCCTGAACGCTCCTCTGTGCGTCACAATCGTCTGTGCCTCTGCTGTGGCCTCATCTACTGGCAGCTGTTGATATGCTTGGGCCAAGTCCAGCTTGCCAAAAATTTTCGACCCAGCCAGGGTGGCAAGGACATGGCTGACCACTGGCACTGGGTATGCGTGGGCCGTGAGGGCCTTGTTTATGGTACATTTGTAGTCTGCGCAGATGCGGACCGAACCATTAGGCTTGACGGGTGTGACGATTGGGGTTTCCCAGGGAGCATTAGGCACCGGCTCCAGCACTCCTTGCTCTACGAGTCGGTCCAATTCCTCGTCTATACGGGGTTTCAAGGCGAACGGGACCCGGCGGGCCTTGAGCCTGACCGGTCGTACTGCGGGGTCAAGCTGTAGCGCAATGGGGGGGCCCGTATACTGTCCCAATTTCCCATCGAAAACCCCTGGAAATTCCTTGCATATGGCGTCCACGTCCACTTGTAAGCTAGTGTGGTTCACCCCGGTGACAGCTAGCCCCAGTGGTCCAAACCATGCCAATCCCAGTAAGCTAATGTAGGGGCCCTTGACCACAAGCAAGTCCAGTTGCCGCGTCCGCCCTCGGTATTGCACCCTGAAGGTCCCCACCCCCATTGTGGGGACCTTACGTTTCTGGAAGTCCCGGAGGGTGAATGGGGCCGGCCTGAGTTTGGGACCCCCAGTGGGACACAGTTTCCTTAAGGTCCTTGCCGAGATTATGGATAGAGTTGAACCCGTGTCAAGCTCCATGCGGCATGGGGCCCCCTCTATCTGTACCTCTACATAAATTTTCTCTACGTTGGGGTGGGGCAACTGGTATACCTGGAAGTCCGTGAGCTCCGTCGAGTTGCCTTGGTGCGTTGGGCCCCGGGACCTGGGGCTCTTGGATTGGTCATCTGATGCCTGGTGTCGGGTGGGCCGAGCCCGACACACCCGGGCGATGTGTCCCGATTTTCTGCACTGCCTGCACTCTGCGTTGCGGAAACGGCAGGTCCTCCTCTCGTGACTCTCCCCGCAGCTTGCGCAGTTCCCTCCTTCTCGTCGAGGCAGCTGTGGTCTGTGCGCTGCTTGAGTGCGCTGCTGTACTCGGTGCACCTCCTCCCTGTCGGATCCTGAGTCGTCGGTGAGGTCTTCATGGTGGACCCTCGGTTGGGATGGCAGGCTCGGCCGTGCCTCTTGGGTCGACCTCTCGGCAGCTTCTGTTGCCAGGGCCTCCTCCAGAGCGACCTGGAACGTTAGGTCCTTCTTAGCGTAGAGGCGTCGTTGCAGCTTCTCATCCTTCAGGCCACCGACGAGGCGGTCACGAAGCATGTTCTCCAGCTCTGAGAAGTTGCAGAACCGGGCGGCTTGGCGGAGAGAGGTCACAAACCCAGTTATGGTTTCCCCAGGGGCTTGCCGCTTTGCGTAGAAGGCATTTCGACGAGCCACCACTGAGGGCTGCGGCGAAAAGTGCCCCTTCAGCTGTTCCATTATTGTTTTGTATGGAACAGTAGCGACGTCTTCAGGCGCAAGGAGAGCTCGGGCGATTTCAAACGTCTCCTCTCCGCAGACGCTGAAGAATATCGCCCTCTTCTTGGCGTCTTCTTCGTCGGTGACCCCTTTGGCTTCTAGGAGGAAGGTGAAACGGGAGGCGTACGCTTCCCAGTCTCCAGATGCTGGGTTGAATGGCGAGAAGCTGCTGTTGGCTGCCATTCTGAGTTCCTTGTGCCCCGGAGCTGAAGCCTGGATACACGGTGCGAGGCAGCGGTGCGGCAGTTGGCGGTGCTGCGGTGCTGTGTGTGGCAGTCAGCTCAGCGGGATCCCATCCTCGTCGCCAGTGAAATATACTCAGAGTCGCAAAGTGATTTCATGCTCTTTATTCAGCTCATAGTGGTGAGGAGGAATGAATAAATGTCCCCTCACAGTATCTGCTTTATATACATTATTTACACAATGGGCTGCACATGATTGGCTAATTCTGGAATTCTACTGTAAGCCAATCAGGTTGTGGATTCACTTCTATCTGGAGCAGGATTGGGTGGTTCCTGCCAACCAATCATACTGCTGCATTGTTCTAGGACCAATCAGACTGCTGCATTCTGAATCCTATTGTTCTAGGACCAATCAGACTGCTGCCTTTTGGATCCTATTGTTCTAGGACCAATCAGACTGCTACAGTTTGGATCCTATTCAACTCAGTACATAACACAGGCGGAATAGCTCTGCCTTACAGGCCCGACGAGGAGGTTAAATCCTGAAGGGCTCTAGTCTCATGGGACAGAGCATTCCACCTGGTCGGAGCCATCACTGAAAAGGCCCTGGGCCTGGTGGAGGATAGTCTGACTTCCTTAGGGCCCGGGACCTCTAAACTATGGTTATTCATGGACCTTAAGGTCCTCTGCGGGGCAGACCAGGAGAGGCGGTCCCGTAAATACGAGGGCCCTAAGCCACTAGAGGACGAATGGGTCCATTACTTTTGGAAAGAGAGAGATACATCTAAAGAACGATGTTACCTGCCATGGCTGAATAGCCAGAGGTTTCTTGCCCTCCCTCATCATGGCACGAGTGGGTCTCAATGAGTACATGGCATGTAAAGCGTGTGCCACGGAGTAGATGGCATTGTACATGGTATAGCTGTGGCCAGTCATTCTCGTTTCAAACACAGATGGTGGCAGGTCTTCTAGTTTCTCCTTCCCTGTACACTTTCTCTTGCTAGAAGTTTGACCTGCTATCGGAAACCAGCAGTTAAATGCCATTTGCCACCAGTTTCGGAGAAAGACATCTCCCTCGAGCCGGGCTGGATTTAAAGCCAAGAGGAATTTATTAAACCCCTGGACATCACTTGTGTGGACTCTGAAGGACAGAGCACCGTGGAAGAATTTAAGTTCCTTCCAATGCATTTGTTCCCCCAGAGCAGCAAAATCCCAGCGGGCTGTCGCGATCCAAACCCTCACACGTGAGGGCCTGAAATCCCTTCTGAGAAAATCGAGTTTATGTATCAGCACGGCTGCTTCCTTGTAGTCTACAGAGATAATCATGGCTTTACTCTGCCACTTAATAAGAGATTTCTTAAAAAGATTAGTTGCTAATCGCTTCATTAGCCGTTCATTTATCATTTCTACCGAGGACACACAAATATCATTCTTCGTGAGCATTGGCATCAGAGTCCGGATGAAATTTTCACCAGTGTCGTCATCGGAAGTGATGAGGCCAATCCAGTTCCATCGGAAATGTAGGAGCAGTCGCACCAACCCGACGTACTGCGGCACTTCGTTGGGATCGATTCGGAAGAAGGAAGGAAGCATCTCTCTCTCAACAGGGCTGAATGAACCATAACCAAGCTGAAGGAAAGAGAAAGCCTTTATTCAAAATGTATCTATTTATTTAGAATTTTTGAAATATTTCTAATACACTTTTCCTCCCGAGGATTCCAGGGCTGTGCAGGAGAGATATAAAATTACTTGAAGTATCTTCATGCATTTGTTTCCCAGTTCAGGCTCCAAACTGAATTGGGCTCAGATGTGAACAGGCAACCAGAACAGTTCTCTCAAAACCGGAGTAATGTTATTATTGGGGTCCCCCCCAAATATCATTTTTATTAAGTCTCCAGAAATGTTTCAAAGAATTTATCATCATATACTATCTTTTTTAACATCCAAAGTCTCTTCTTGACTTCTCATCCTTTCCTGATGTTTGCTTTTTTTTTTACTTCTTTTTATTAACTGTTTTATAACGCATACATTTTTATTATCTAAACCCCACTACCATTAAACCTTTCAGTAATCCACTGCTTATATTTCAAATCCTGCCCGTGACTACGTATATGGGTGATAATTTGATAGATTGTCAGTCAGTGGTCTCCCTTCTTCCTTAAACACTTCGTCATTATGCCCTCATAGTTTGGCAGCTAATTTTGCCAGTTTCATGACCCATTTGCTCCTACATTGGTAATCCACTTCTTTTGATTTCTGTTATTATTGTTAATTATTTGATTTATATACTGCTGTTTATCAAAAGATTACAGGGCAGTGTACCACATTAATAATATATTTTATGGAGCATCATGTTAAGAACATAATACAGAGCATAGTAACAGCCAGCATACTGTATACTATATGAATATAGATATTCATATATATCTATATTCTATATATATTTACCTTCCTGCCGGAGTGGTACCTATTTATCTACTTGCACTTTGCTGTGCTTTCGTTTTTTGTTTTTTTTAAAGATATTTATTGAGATTTTCAAAATGTTACAAAGAAGAAAAAAAATAAAATACAAGCAGAAGAGAGTACAAAGAATAAAAATAATTGACAAAATAGAAAAAAAAAACCAACCCCTTCCCACCATATAAGAAAAAATTCCAAATGAGAAAAAATGACAGAAAAAAAAGAAAAAAAGAAGAATGCAAAAATCACAAAACTTTAAAAACATTTAAAAGCAAATTCATTATTTTCAAATCCTTAACTGTCATTACCTTCTTTCTTAGACCTCCTCCTCCTCCCTTTCTTTGTATCCTAGTTATTAATTATCCCAGCAAATCCTTGACCTTATCTTCCTATAATAGAATAAACCTTAAAACTTAAAACTTAAATCTTATCCTTACCAACTTCTCATAATCATAATATTCTTTCATAATTCTTTAAACATCTTTACTAAAGCCAAGTAATTTCATTCCAACGTTTTTCTATCATTCATCAATTTTATAAAACAGTTCTAATGGTAGAAAAAAGAGGTATAAACAGATCCAATCTTCATCCAGCGTCCCTTCCTCCTGGTTCCGGGTTTTGTCAGTCCTTATTCCCGTCAATTTAGCCCATTAACCGCACTTTGCTGTGCTTTCAAACTGGTAGGCTGGCAAGAGCAGGGACCGAACAACGGGAGCTCACCCCGTCGCGGGGATTTGAACTGCCAACCTTCTGATCAGCAAGCCCTAGGCTCAGAGGTTTAGACCACAGCGCTACCCGGGTCCCCAGACAAATTCTCTTACCTGTGGAATCTTCAAGATGCCAAAGAGGTATGCCATCTGCATTGATGATTTGGAGCTGAGACCCCCGATGACGGAGAACAGCTTGTCCCGACTGTCGCATTGATAGTTGGGAGCCACTTCCCCCCTCGTGGAGAGCAGAGACAGGCTGGACTCATAGGTCCTCTTTGCATCGCTGTTATCACCATAGATACGGAAGCCCAGTGTTGTGTTGGGTAGGAGCACGGGGTCCCTGTTGACCTCACTGACAGAGAATGCCAAGGCCAGGATGTGCTGGTAGGTCTTCAACACTTGACTGTAAGGAGAGTTGTGTCAGAGGAGGCGAGGAAATCCCGAAAGAGGACATGTCCCACTTACCTTCATCCGTTCTTTCCAGACGGAGGGAAACATGGTTTAAATTAAATTTAAATTAAATTTAAAGTTCCGTATCCACGCTCTGGATCTTTCCCCACAAAAACCAACTCTTTGAGGATCAACTGGAGCAAATGTCCATCTGTAGAAAACCCAAATTGACATTTGCCCCAATTCAGCTTTAAAGAGTGAGGGTTTTTTTGGTGGGGAAAGGTTGGGGCAAAAAATCCCCCAAAATGTTTGCACATAGAGCATTAAGGGCAGACTTCTGGCTGGAGCGAGAGGAGTGAAAGGTAAGTGTGGCTAATTGGCCTCAGTCCAATTAACAACATTTTCACCCATTTACTGCTTGAATTTAGGCAATTAATCTACCCATATCACTTGCATAAGATTGCACAGTACATTTCTAATGAAATACTTTTTTAAAAAGGCATATTATTCTTTCATTAGATGCCAGATGGCAAGATGCTGTGATTGATGCAGCCACAAAACTCCATCAAGTCACATTTTGTGGGATCAGTTTCAATTTTTTGCAGCAGCCTGGCGACTTTGATAGGATGCTTGTGCTTAACGGCATGCACACATTCTTCAACATCAGCTTTGTTGGACTGGTCATGTTGTGCGGATGCCTGATGATCCTCTTCCAAAGCAACTACTCTATTCCGAAATTAAAAATGGAAAGCATAATGCTGGTGGTCAACAAAAGACTCCCTCAAGGCAAATATTAAAAAAATGAAGTATAAACAGTGACAACTAGGTAACACTGGCCTGCGAGCGCTCCAATTGGAGAACAGCCTTTACCAAAGGTGTCATGGGCTTTGAAGACACTCGAACTCAGGATGCAAGGGAGAACCCTGCTAGGAGGAAGGCACGCTTGGCAAATCCACACAGTGATTGACTCCCGCCCAGAAACCAGTGTCCCAACTGTGGAAGTACGTGTGGATCCAGAATTGGCCTCCACAGTCACTTACGGACTCATTGTTAAAACCGTGTTTATGGAAGACAATCTTACTCGGCTACGAGTGATCGCCAAAGAGGAAGAAGAAACGGCATGGCTTTGTCCAGCCCATGGAGGGATCTCCCCTGAACTGGCCCAGGTGAGGTAAACTTTGCTGACCCCTGGTATAGAATAACTATAATAAGCAGCATTAGTTGGGAAGCTGGAGACACCATGGAGATGTGGAGGAGAAGTCCAAAGTTATTTGATTATTTACTGTAATTTGTTGTAAACTTTTTTGAAATATAAAAATAAAAATTTTAAAACACAAAATTTATGACCTCTCTAGCCTCTTCTTTCTACATCCGCCCAGAGTGGCTGGGGAAACCCAGCCAGATGGTGTGGGCTATAAATAATAAATTATTATTATTATTATTATTATTATTATTATTATTATTATTACAATCAGTGACCAGCCAGAATCATCTCTTTTACACACAATCACATTCCTCTCTCCCCCGCTTGCTATCTACAACAAAAGCAACCCAAACAAATAACGGCTGTCTGTTGTTGCTCAACAGGAAAGGAGAAGAAAAGTAAGCAGCAGCCTTAAAATCTCTGCCTTCGATACCAGAAGTAGTGGACACAGCCGTCATGATTATCAGCCATTTATGACCTTGAACATGAATTTGTTCAATTCCCTTTAAAGCTGTCCAATCAGTACAACATGCATTTGAGAGTGCATGCAGGGGGGTGCCAATGCCTCAGGTGGGTCCATTCTCCCTCTCCCTGTAAGCTGCAGCTTTTGAGGGCAAAGGCATGGTGTAGACCATGCAGGCAGAACAGCACAGTTTGTCAGGCTTTCCACTGCCTGACTTCTGTGTAAGAGTGCAATTAAGCTGCACTGGGGAGGAGTTGGAGGAGAGATTTGGAAACCACTTGGAGCTGGTGTGCATTTAGCGCTTAGTACTTCCAAGTCTAGTGGTGTTCCTAAACCACTGAGCCTAGGGCTTGCCGATCAGAAGGTTGGCAGTTTGAATCCCCGTGACGGGGTGAGCTCCCAGCTCCTGCCAACCTAGCAGTTCAAAAGCACAGCAAAGTGCAAGTAGATAAATAGGTACCGCTCCGGCAGGAAGGTAAACGGCGTTTCCATGTGCTGCTCTGGTTCTCCAGAAGCGGCTTAGTCATGCTGGCCACATGACCCAGAAGCTGTATGCCGGGTCCCTCGGCCAGTAAAGTGAGATGAACGCTGCAACCCCAGAGTCGTTCGTGACTAGACCTAACAGTCAGGGGTACCTTTACTTTTACCTTTATTGCTTTATTACAGCAAAGGTTCATTTTGTTCAAGTAGATTTCCCCTTAATTTTGGTATTCAAAGCAGACTGCTTTAATTATCTGCCCTGCTCCAGGTTCAGTTTAATGTTTGCCAATTTGTTTTACTGTACTTCTGAATGCTCTTGGCAACCTTAGGCAACACTTTGATCAGTGGAAAGGAGAAGATAGAATTGTTTTCCCGTATGTTTACATAGAATAAATAGTAACAATAGTAATAATAATAATAAATATTTCCTGTGGGCGAGCCTAGCAGCCTTCCCATCATGATTCATGGGGATGCTTTGGCGTTACTTTCACCACCATAAACAGAAGCACCTGCCCGTATGGACAATTATTTGGAGATGCCATGGTTTGCTTTTCAGTAACCAGACAACTAAACCCCTGTGTCGCAAACAATTCTCAGTAATATCCAAGGCAACACGATGACCAAGTACAACAATGCAAAATCAATATAAATTCTTTATATAATCTATACGGAACATAGAATATGAAATATATGAAATATGTACTCTCTGCAGACCCAATAAACAGAAATCTTATAAGTCTCTGAAAGTCACAAAACGTGCACTCCTGATGGATTCTCTTGAAAACATAGAGCGAAATAAACATAAGTCTTATAAGTCTCTGAAAGTCACAAAATAGGCACTCTTGATGGATTCTCTTGAAAACATAGAACCAAATAAACATAAGTCTTATAAGTCTCTGGAAGTCTTTGTAGACTATGCAAGTCTCTGAAAGAAGCAATGGGTCAGATTCTTATCTGGTGAAGACAAGCCGTAAAGCTTTGTTTTATGGTTTGTTTTTCATTCCGGGAAACAAGCAATATCGCTAATGCAGAAGAAGAAGAGTTTGGATTTGATATCCCACTTTATCACTACCCGAAGGAGTCTCAAAGCGGCTAACATTCTCCCTTCCCTTCCTCTTCCACAACAAACACTCTGTGAGGTGAGTGGGGCTGAGAGACTTCAGAGAAGTGTGACTAGCCCAAGGTCACCCAGCAGCTGCATGTGGAGGAGTGGGGAATCGAACCCGGTTCACTAGATTACGAGTCTACCGCTCTTAACCACTACACCACACTGGCTCCCTGGATGCAGATCCCTGGAACAAGCCCTCTAGTCTACAATGATATTAGAGCAACCCAAATCCCTCCCCAGAGTTTCTATGTACGTACTTAGAAATGTATGTGTCCCGTTTTCGGGGTGACAAATTGAACATCTGATTTGTGTGTATAGCACTGCTGAAGCGTAAATGTCCCCCCACAATAAGATCTCCTGGCCTGTAATAGTCTTCCTGGAGTTCAAAAGGCCTGGTCAAGAGACACTTGGTCCGCAGGGACATCTTGGTGGCAGCCTGAGGAAGGAGCAAAAAAACTAAAACCCAAATCATGGACGGCAGAAAGAGACCCTTGCCCAACTTGAACTTTGTACAGAATTAAGGGGCCACCAAATCCATAGGTCTCAGCCACGGATTCAGATCATTGGGGGAAATGACCAGACGTCGGAGTGTCTGTCCGGTATCTCACTCCCCCGCCTTGCAAGAGTTCAGGGCGTATTTATCACAATAATGTTTTGCTCTGGATTTCTTTGTTGCTGAGTTTCTGGGTGGAAATCCACTGGGATTCAGCAAGAATGACTGTTATTTTGTTAATTCCAGGAGAGAAAAACAATCCCAACTTCCAGAGAATCTCTTTGGAGCTTGATGGGAAGAAACACATGTTTTGTATTGCTCACTGGGATGCATGGGCTCGGGGATTTGGCCGTCATATATTGGGGGTGGGTGTTTTTCAATAATAATACTAATAATCCCTCAGGAATACTGGACTATATTACCTGCTTCATATATATATAATTTATTATATATATATATAATTTATTATAGAATAAATTATTTTATGTAATATATAGTATGTATTATTATATTGTGTGTGTGTGTGTGTGTGTGTGCATGATATCTATCTAGTCTCTCTTTTTTCCTCTCTTTCTTTCTCTCTCCCTCCATATTTGACATCTGAGGAGATGGCATCTAAATGGGTAATGGAAAGCCACATTGGTTTCTCTTAGAGGCTCCCCTCAGAATTCTTTTAACCAGGCTTGCCATGTTTCAAAAAATAAAAACTAGCACACCCTGATGTCTGCAATTTTTTGATGCTTCTCTAAGATCCAGGACAAAGCGCTGCCTTTCAGAAATTCCCCCTGGATGTCAATTTCACCTCTGAAATCCCGGCAATGTCTGGGAAAATCCGGACATTAGGTGTTTCAATTATACACCAATGCGTGTGTTGCCTTGGAATGTTACCCCACATACATGGATGGCTGCCTGTAGTATAAAAAACAAACTAATCTACATAAAAATAAAAATGAAACAAGGAAAAGAAAAGAAAAGAAAAGAAAAGAAAAGAGTAAGATAGAAGAAAATACAAAGCCCTCTCTCAAAGGAGTCACACAGGGTCTTTCACACAGGCCAGCCATCACCTTCATGTGCCTCACTAAACCAGAGTAGAGGACGTAAACAAAAGAAAAGAAAACATAAGCAAAAGCAAAGCAGAGAAAAAGAAATAAGAAGAAACTGGAAGAGAACAAGAATTTCAAAAGAAAAAGAAAAAAGAGGGAAGAGAGAAAGAAATAGAGTGGACTTCCAATTCTCCGTCCATCGATTATATCTTTAAAAGTTATTCAGAATATTTGAAGTGCTAACTCCAGGATGGTACCCATGTTCACTAGGCAATATTTCCCCAATCTTCAGACAACTCAAGTTCATTCATTTCCCCTTCCACACAAAAAGTTAAAGGGGGCTCTCCAATTGTTATTATTGCTAAATGTCAATATTAGTCTCCGGTATGATGGAAAAGGGGATGACAGAGGACGAGATGGTTGGACAGTGTTCTCGAAGCTACCAGCATGAGTTTGATCAAACTGCGGGAGGCAGTGGAAGACAGGAGTGCCTGGCGTGCTCTGGTCCATGGGGTCACAAAGAGTCAGACACGACTAAACGACTAAACAACAACAACAACAACGATGATGATGATTTTATTAGGAGTTTAAATTGTTTATAATTAAAAACATTGGGATCATGCCACTTACGGTCCTCAAATTTTCAACAATCAATAACTTGAATGCTTAACAGGCTGACCTATTCAATATCCCAAAGGAAGGAAGGAGAAAATCGACATGCACATTAAACACATTTAATCTGTAAAATGAACACAGTTCAAGTAATACAAACTTTTCAAGGATCTGCAAAACATTCATATAAGCTCTCCAATACAAGCTTGCCCAACCAGGCTCCCTCAAGATATTACTCAACTTCAACTCCCATCATTCCTGACCATAGGCTGCTGGGAGACCAGAGAATGTTGGAAGGGAGACAAAATACCAACTAAAATGGAGAGGCAGACAAAATTATTTGATTATGTAGAATTGGCAAAGATGCCAAAAAAGCCGCCCAGAGTGGCTGGGGTATAAATAACAAATTATTATTATTATTATTACAGGAAAAAATCAGAAACCAGACAAACCAAAAGTTTAACAAATAATGGGATACATACAGATTATATTTAAAAGAACATTGTTCACATATGAAATCTTTGACATGCTTTGGTTAACTTCTGCAATGTTATATGCTACAAAGATTATAGCTAATTTATGATAAGATAAAGGTCATACAATATGCAGTCAACAAGGAAACCAAGGACCCATACTGAGGGTGATGGAAGTCTCAAGGTATGGAAGAACTTTATTTTATATGTAACATTATTATTTTTTTGCATTTGATGTGATTTTCTTTGGTTGTTTTTGTGGTGTATGGATTCAATATTTTAAATCAATATAGATTAAATTGCAGAGAATGTTGATTCAGGTGGTTGTTTCATGCTTACATTTGATCTAGCAAGAAACGTGGTCTCCCTACTTCCAGCAGAATTAAGTAAAATAATTACTCATCTTAGTCTTGCAGGTGATGTGCTCCCCAAAGAACGGGACACAAACTTAAAGGAAGGGCTGGTGGTGGAACCCATCTCATGACCAGGCCTAATAAAAAACACTACTAGGAGATTTTGAACTATTCTGGGGCAATTGGTGGCAGTGAATTAATGACAGAAAGACAGGTATGTGTATTTGTGTGTGAAAACAAGTGAGGCTAAGGGAAGCAGGATCCCTGACAGGGATCTTGCTGGATCTGTTCATCACTTAATACCTGTTGGGATGCACACTGCAGTCTGAGGAAGGTGCTTGGACACACAAACATGCCTACTGGAGCCTTCTGAAAAATAATAAACCCAGTGATTAGTAAGTAAGCTGTGGTTCCAGTCCAGATACTGGTGAGACATTCTAGCATTAAGATTCAAATGCCATGCTTATTTTTTGTGGTCAGGTGCTCCTTCATATTCAGATCAGGCCTCAGTATAATAATATAGCACTTGGGAATGAAAATACAGCCTAGCAGCCCAGCACTGGAAGCCAAGATAGAGAAGACCTGCACAGCTACCATGTATTTCCCCTTGGTGCTCAGGTAGGTGGGCACAAAGGACACCCAAACACTGCAGAAGACCAGCATGCTGAAGGTGATCAGCTTGGCTTCATTGAAGGCCCCAGGCAGCTTCCTGGCTAGGAAAGCCACCGTGAAGCAGATGGCAGCCAGGAAGCCCATGTAGCCCAGGGCACCATAGAACATGGCCACAGACCCTTCGTTGCATTGCAGGATGATCTCCCCAGGCTGGGAGTGCATGTCAGAGTCGGGGAATGGTGGCGAGATCCCCAGCCAGATCATGCAGATGACAACTTGGACACAGGAACAGGAAATGACAATGGAGTTTGCCAAACCCTTCCCCAGCCATCTCCTCACCCTGTTCCCTGGCTTAGTGGCCAGGAAGGCCAGAACCACAGTGATGGTTTTTGCTAAGACTGAAGAGACAGCAGTTGAGAAAATGATGCTGAATGCAATTTGTCGGAAAAGGCAAGTTGCTTTCCTTGGCCAGCCAATGAAGAGGAAGGAGGACAAAAAGGAGAGCAAGAGGGAAATGAGGAGGATGTAGGAGAGGTCCCTGTTGTTAGCTTTGACTATGGGAGTTTCCTTGTATTTAACGAAAATTCCAAACACAATGCCTGTGGTTAAGGATAAGAAGAGGGTAAGGGATGTCAGGAGGATTCCCAAACATTCTTCATAGGACAGGAAGGTTATTGCTTTGGGGACACATTGATTCTGCTCCTTCTTTGGATGCTGATCTTCTGGACATCTGGTGCATTCATCAGCATCTGCATAGAGGAAATGAGACTTCAGTATCCTGACATCAGTCACCTACAATGGTCTGAGTGCTGTTACAATTGAGGGGGAATGCTGGGCATGTGGGAGAGAGCATGAAACAACACTGTTTTATTGGGAAGGAAAGAAGCAAATGTTCACTGGTAGAGAAGTCCCAATCCTTGACCTTATCACCAAGAAAGGATCTTGTGGAGCATGACTAAAGAAACTTTGTCCATGAGATGTTTAAAAGCTGCTTCTGTTAAGACTAGACCAGGGATGGGAACTTCTAGCTGCTGGGTCAAACTTGGCCCAGTTGGTCTCCACCTTTGGTGATGTTGTTTTTGTTAATTGTCTGGTGGGTAAGGGTGGGGCTTCAAAGGAATACTGTGGAGTTTAAGCAAGGCAGGCTGTAATCTGCCAATCAGCTGACGGGTGATATCCTGTCCTACCTTCCCGAGTGGATATTGTCCCTTCTAAGCAGGGAGCACAATCATAGCAGCATGGAGGCCTCCCTTCTTGAATCTTCCTGGCATTTCCAGGGTGACAGCTCTGCGTGCATCTTGCACGAGGCATGGTCTAGACATGAAGAGAAAGTGTTAGGAGCATTTGTACCTGTGGAAGCAGATCAAAGTGTTTTGGAAGGGTCCCGTAAAAAGGCATCTTTGCTTCCAATGGCCCTAAGAGACCCCAGGCCCTATTTTGGAGAGATTACTTTCCTTTTTCTTTTCTTCAGAGCAACATGGCAGACAAACTTTTTGGTTTATCTGATTCTTTCCCTCAGCACTGCTCTGTCACTTTTCTATGCATACACGCAATCAAGGTAAACAAGATTAATTTCATTTCACTTTTAATTTGTATACCGCCAGCTGAAAACCACAACAAAATAGACAGCAAAGATCGCACACATAATAACAGTGTGATCCAATGCACAAAGGTCACAATAACTTTAAAATAAACAACTTGCCTCTAATAAGACTTTAGGGGAATTTAGGGGAATCTGGCCTCCTGAAAACTCATAACTGTATGTTTGCCAGCCTCTGAATTTTTAAATCCCTTTGTGCCTGGATGCTTGGCATTCAGTCTACTGGTAGTTTAGGAATGGAGCTGAAAGTGACCAGCATGCTCTTCTGAGGTCTGGGAGATTCTCAGAGAGAGTGTGGGCCACTTTGACAGTAAATCACAAAGGTGTAGGTTGAACTCAGTAAGCCTTGCATCACATTAAGGTTGGGCTGTTATGTATCTTTATATTAAAGACAACATAATTTACATATTTATTATAACAATATCAGACCTGAAAATACTTAGAAACTTGTTCAGCCTTATATTCTTGAACACTGTAGTGGCATTGGTCATACCGAGAACTAAACTCTCACATAAGGCTGTTTACAACATTTGATTAGAGTGTTTCCATAAGACACTTGTCATGTAGGTTGAGTGCTGGGGTCACTGGCTTTGGAAGCTTTAAAAAAAAAAAACCTGCTTTGGTGCACCCCAGGTTCCCTCCCACCCAGGGCTGCAGGAGTAAGAAGAAAGGTCGTGGTAGTAACTACCGGAGGGTAAGACCCACTGGCCTCACTGCAGGGCTGTTGTGTTGCTGTTGGGCAACAAAGTGAGTGTAGGAAGCCCTCTTAAACACTCCCCTCCCCACTTCATTTGAGAGAGCACCAAGTTGGGGCAAGCTGTTCTACTCTGCTTTGGAAAGTCTCCTGTTCCCTGCGACATTTTATACAGTCTTACTCAAGATTGTACTCCATTAAGCACAGTGGTACTTAGTTCCAGGGAAGTGTTCGTAAGCATACACTCAAAGCCTCATCTATATTATGCTTTATTGTTATTATTATTTACTGAATTTGTATACCACCTTATACGGGTTTCAGGGCAGTGCACAGGATAAAATAACAGTATAAAAACACAAAAATACATAATAAAAATAAAAATATAAACAACCCAATAACCTCCCCCCCCCCCCCGCCGCCAATTGAACATGATATTAGTGTCAGGAGCTCGTCCTACACTCGAGTAGGACCCTGGCAAAGACACATGCCCGACTGGCATGTTCCCTCTCTCCTGGTCAATCGTTCGGGAGCTTCAAAAGCTTTCTTCAGCCAGAACATCACAGCGACCGATGCCAACAGACATCGGCATACTTAGGGATCCGCAGAGTCTTTGCAGCTTGCATAACAGACCTCGGCAACTCAGCATTTTGGCTAATCTACTTTATTTACATATAAACACACACGGAGCACTGCAACATGGCTCCCTCTCTCTCTAGCACCAGACAGCAAAGAGGAAAAGAACAAAGGCCAATAGTCCCATTTCACGGAACACAGTAACACAAACATCCTGTCTCTGTCACTTCCCACTCTGTGGAGTCAAAACATACACCGTCATGTCATATACAAAAATCCTATGACTGCAATCATGGAGAAGGAATTCTAACAATTAGCACATAGTAAAATGACAAAAATTTAAGCCACCTTCTCAAACAGCTTGGGCCATACAATTGCTTCCTTGTTAATGGTGATCTTTTGATTTGAAGCTGTCTGTCTCTCTATTTTCCCAATTTTCACTCTTCCACGAGAGTTGTTAGGAAAGAGCACCCAATTCACGATATCGAAGTCAACAGCCAGTGCCCCATTTTCATCCAAGTACTGTCCATCAGCTGAAGTATTAGAATAAAGATGCACTTCTTTCAAGAATGGATGAAGCTATGACGAAAGAGGAAGCTGTGATCTGGACTCATAGAGACTGTGATTTATTTTTAGGTCCCCTCATTCTGCTTCAACATTTAGGGGAGACCAAAATCATCATTATTACATACATCAGGAAAGGTTAAGTAAGAGTTTTGGAATAGATGTAAAGATTAATCAAGATGGATTTATTAAAGGAATCTGTATAAAGAGGCCTATCCAGTGGCGCCGGTCAGAGATTATAAGGAAGGTTAGAGGGGGGAAGCACTGATTGGAGATTTCTTCCATTTGTCTTAGTTTTGGAGTTGAAATGGCAAGCTTGCAAGGGGATAGACACAGATACAGATACAGATACAGATACAGATACAGATACAGATACAGATACAGATACAGATACAGATACAGATATAGATATAGATATAGATGATATAGATATACTAGAACAGTAGTGTTTGCATCCATAAAGTAATTCATTCATGTTTTTTGGAGTTAGGTCTATTCCTGGTCTTCTAATTAAAGCCTGAAAAAATAATAATCTGCCCCTATATTCTTATTATATGCAGATTCGACATGTTTTGCCCTTTCAAAGCTGCACTGATTTGGGGACTGTTTCTGTTGTGCTGCTCCTGCAACTCTGGTATTCCCTTGCCCTAGATGGCAGAAACTCTGATGGATTTCTGCCAGTACTTGAAAACAATGCTATTGGATTATTTTAACACTCATTCATATTTTCTGCTCCTATCAGGCGTACCAGTGGTATCTTGGTTCTCAAACTTAATCTGTTCTGGAAGTCCGTTCGACTCCTGAAACAATTAAAAAACCAAGGCGTGGCTACCGATTGGCTGCAGAAGCTTCCTGAATTCAAGTGGAAGCTGCATCAGACGTTCAGCTGCCAAAAAACGTTCACAAACCAGAACACTTACTTCTGGGTATGCAGCGTTCACGAGCCAATTTGTTCGGCAACTAAGCCGTTCGGGAGCCAAGGTACCACTGTATTCCTGAAAATCTCTCTCAGATCCTGCTGATGTGATGAAGAGTGGATTATACCTAGAAACACACACACACACACACACACACACACACACACATACATACATCCCTGCTATGCTTGACTCTGAATGCATGATACTGGGGAAAGGGGCATAACTCAGTTGCTAGAGCATCTGCCTTGTATGTGAAAGGTCCCAGGTTCAACCACCAATTTGATTTTCAGGTACCGCTGGGAAAGATAACCATCCAGAAAAAGTGGAGGACCACTGCCCATCAGTCAATAAGAGACAATGCTAAGCAAGAGAGAGAGCCACATTCTGACTTAGAGTAAGTCATTCAACTTGTTTTTATTATTGAACTGCAGTTTGCAAAAGGGAATGGACATACCTGCCATGGTTGTAGCCTTAGAAGTTCCAACCTGTCTCCTCCACCCACCACTGGAATCTGCTTTGATGTGGACAAATACGCTTTGTTTAAGGCCTGAGCCACGACGTGGACACTATAGTAATTGATGTAGCTGTCTTGGGACTGGATTCTTTCAATCTCTTCCTGGGGCAACACCCCTGGATTCTCGTTCTCCCTGCATCTTTTCCAATCCCTCACAGACAATACATGCTTTGAATATGCACAATCGAATCCTTTCCCCCAGGTAGTAGAATACACTGGCTCATAGTAGTCATATTTTGTCCTTTTTTTGGTCTTCATTACAAAGGACAAAGAACCATGGGCATACCGGAAGGCTTCAGTCTCATATAAGAATATTGTGTTTGGAATAGCTGTGGTTATCCAGACTTTCCCCCCAGTTTGTATCCTTTCAAGGAATGATTCTACCTCTATGATTATATAAAGTCCATCTTGAAAGTCTGCATAGTAAACAAAGACATTGACTTCTCTCCACATGGCAGGTGCTTCATGGGGTATCCACTGCCAAGTTTGGAGTTGTACTTTTTTTGAGAAGGCAACACAAATCTCATTGCTGGTCATCAGAGGGGTCAAGGTGCTCAGGAACATTTCTCCATTATCATTGTCTGGAGCAAAGAGTCCAATCCATGTCCACCTGAAAAGCTGGAGGAGTTGGACTATCCCCATGTACTGAGTTTCTTCATTTGGGGCCATTTGGTAAACAAAAGGAAATTGGGCTTTATCGGGAAGAACAAAGCCATAACTGAGCTGTTAAGGAAAGGAAAAGAGACCGAGCTTTTGTTCTTCAGGAGAACCTTTGGGTACTCCTATGTGAAAGATGATGATCAATTTAATTCGCAGTAACTTCAAGGATTTTAGAAATAATAGAATAATATAACTTTTTTATTTAAACGTTTTCTATACTGCTTAACTGCAATAGCCTCTGAACATTTTACAAAGATGCAATACAAAAATTAATACTAACACTACTAATAATAGTCTGTCCCCATCAATGGTGTAGCCACAATGGAGCTTCTAGACTAGGTCCAAATAAATTGCATTGCAATAATCAAGACTTCAGGATTCCAATGCAATGATCACCATGTCCATACTATACATTAGTGTCACAATGAACGGTAGATTCTTATCTGCTGCAGCCTTCACCCACCTTCACAGCCATTGTAACATACCACTTGTTATCTTGAAATTGAAATACTTTATTGTCACTTGTACAACTTATATACAGTGAGATTACACGAGCATCCCCCAGTCAGCTCTCTTAGTCTTAATAGCTCTGGTTTGCTGATGCACACCCACCAAACCCGAAAGTCAGTTGCCCTGTTGTTATCTTTTCATTCAGCAGCCTGACAGCCCATGGATAGAAGCTGTTCTTTACCCTGTTGGTGCGACTAATCATGCTTCTATATCTTCTGCCTGAGGGCAGGAGATCAAGAAATGCCGGCCAGGGTGTGAATCATCCCTGAGAATTTTCCTCACTCTCCTGAGGCAAAGTTCTTCCACTATTTCATCCACCTGCTCTGCCATTAAGGACTTCTTGGATCATTCTTTGTCTAGCTCCTCCCCACGGTCCTTACCACCTTAGGTGACCCTAGTGGGAGTATGAAACTCCTGATGGCTTCGCTCACAAGGGCCATGGGAATGTGCAAGCCCACTCACCACGACAAAGTGATGATCCCAGCAAGAGAGCCGACTCTTCATACACATGATCCATCAGGGTGACCAGGGCTGATTCAATCCTAGCACTGCACCTGAACCCAGACTGAAACGGATCCTTGAAAGTCATATCCTCCAGAAACCCACAAGCATGATTTGAGCACAAGAGCATTCTCTCCTCATGTGGTTTCCAGAAACTGGTATTAAGAAGAATCACTGCCTCTAAGTGTGGAGGCAGAGTCGGACACAACTAAACGACTTGAAAACAACAACAAAGGGCTGCATGCAATTAACTGGGGGCTGATGTGTTCACAGGACTACAGGCTGACCACCCCTGGTTGCAGGCTACCCCTAAACAGCCAAGGGCATGCCATCTCTGGAAGCTCCTCTGAGAGCATAGTGGTGTTGGTTTTCCCCAGTCGTGAGATTATTGATTATCTGTACGTGACACCATCCCTGCAGTTGCAGCAAAGAACAAGGGGTTAAGGTCCCATTACCCACCAATCAGGTTCTCAAACTAGTTTAGGTCCCAGTGTTGATCTGATATTTAAAGGGAAACAAAACAGAGGCAGGTTATAGCTACATCTGCAAGATAGCTGCTGGAAATTTAATCTGCCCAAGGATCAAGTTCCCAAGGATGGAGCTTTTGGTTCAGAATTCTGCTGATTCATCTTTGGTTCAAAACATATATAGGACTGCAAAACCAATTTTCTTTCTTTCACTATGTTTATTGAATGAACAAAACAAAAAGAATCAGAAATGATACACAATATTTGCAAGATTTTTCAGGAATAATAATAATAATAATAATAATAATAATAATAATAATTTATTATTTATACCCCACCCATCTGGCTGGGTTTCCCCAGCCACTCTGGGAGGCTTTCAACAGAATATTAAAATAGTCTATTAAACATTAAAAGCTTCCCTAAACAGAGCTGCCTTCAGATGTCTTGTAAAAGTCTAGTAGTTAAACCTGATCACATTAGCTAAAGAATAATTCAACCAGCTTCTTTGTATAGGAAGTTATGAGTTATTTAGTTTCTTAAGCTCCTTGATATTTCTTTCTTATTAGATGCTCTCTGCTGTTGAGGTTGGGTCTCAGGAGAATAATGTAGCATTTGGGGAGAAAGATGCAACCCAAGAGACCAGCACCAGAGGCCAAGATGGAGAAGATCTCCACAGCCACCATGAACTTCCCTTTGGTGCTCAGGTAGGTGGGCACAAAGGAGACCCAAACACTGCAAAAGACCAGCATGCTGAAGGTGATAAATTTGGCTTCGTTAAAGCTGTCAGGCAACTTCCTAGCTAGGAAGGCTACCGTGAAGCTGATGAGGGCCAGGAAACCCATGTAACTCAGGACAGAATAAAACATGGTGACGGAGCCTTCATTGCATTCCACTACAATCTCCACAGCCATGGAGTAGAAATCCAGGTTTGGGAATGGGGGAGAGGTTGCCAGCCAGATGGCACAGATAACTGCTTGAATGAGGGAACAGACCAGGACAATGGTGCTTGCTAATTGTGTCTTCAAGAGTTTTCTGGCCACGTTTCCTGGCTTGGTGGCCATGAAGGCCAGAACTACCATGACGGTTTTTGCCAAAATGGAAGAAATGGCAACAGAGAAGGTGATTCCAAAAGCCATTTGCCGGAGAAGACAGGTGACTTTTTGGGGTCGACCAATGAAGAGGAAGGAGCAGAGGAAGCAGAGCAGGAGGGAGACAAGGAGGATGTAAGTGAGGTTGCGGTTATTGGCTCTGACAATTGGGGTGTCCTTGTTTTTAATGAAGGTTACCAGGATTAGAGAGGTGATTAGAGAGAGAAAAAGAGCCAGAGAAGCTAAAACAAATCCCAAAGCCTCATGATACGAAAGGAAGTTGATTTTCTTGGCAATACACTGGTCTTGGTCCTTGCTTGGGTATTGATCTTTTGGGCACTGGGCACAGTTAGCAGCATCTGGAATTAGCAAGCACTATTTGAGTATCTCTAATATAGCTTTATTTTCACACACACACACACACACTCACTCACACACACACACACACACACACACCAGGCTGGTGTACATGGTAGGTGGGGATGGCAGGAGAAGAAATCAGAGGTGTAGAACCTAGTTATAAATATTCTTGTGTGTTGGCCTGCCCTATTCTCCTTCTTATTGCTCAAAATCTCTGAGATTCTGCTCTATTTTGACCTTTTATTGCAAAAGATCATAATCTTAAAAGTTACAAAACACATTTTTTGAGACAGGGAAGCAAGCTGCAAAGAAACTTAGAACTATAGCAAAGTTACTTAGAACTATAGCAAATCCTACACGTTGCAATTCTGGAATATGTTTTGAAAATTCTTCGAGTTACAGCGAAATTCAGGGGGATGTGGAGGCCAGCAGGGCTAAGCAGTAAAAGGACATAATGAAAGAAGTCTGCACTCGCCGGCAGTGGCAGCAGAAGTGGCAGTCAGCAGCCCGGAGCCAGCCTGGTAGTGCAGTTGGCTCTGGCTGGCTTCAGGAGCTGCTCGCTGCTGTGGCGCCCACCATTTTTCCTTGCCAGAAGTCCCCATATGATATGTTGCGCATAAGACACATCATATGGGGACTTCCGGTGAGGAAAAGTGGTGGGCGCCACGGCAGCGAGCAGCTCCTGAAGCCAGCCAGAGCCAACTGCGCTACCAGGCTGGCTCCGGGCTGCTGAGGCTGCCACTCCCATGTTTCCCGAGGACAGATTTGCAAATCTGGGGACATTTCCAGGGATGGAATTTGTCCGGGGACAGATTTGCAAATTCGGGGGTGGTCCCCGGGAACCGGGGACGTCTGGTAACCCTACCTTAACCCTCCCTGGATACATGCAACTTCTGCACTGTAGAATAAGGTTGAAGGTTGAAACTACCTGTCTGGTTAGAAAAAGTCCCTTCTGGACAGCGAATGCACACGTTACAGCAAACCGGCTTCCCTTCTGGAATTTTTCTCCTTTGCCCTGGAGAGCAGATCTTTGCACAGCTTGCGGAAGGTGGGGTCTAAGAAAGGCAGATATAATGAAAGGTTTTCTGCATGGATAGAATTGTTTTAAGCAGGTCTTGGAGGTCTTCAAAGGTGGCCCCCTCTTTGCATGCTGGAAATGGTGATAAATGTAGGTAAGAGGATCAAAGCTATTTTGAACCACTGCATGGAGCAAGGTTGGGGAACCTGTGCCTTCCCCCACCCGCCAAAATATTCCCAGATTACATCTCCCATCATCCCTAACCATTGGCCATGTGGGTTGGAGCTGACTGGCATTCAAGTCCATCATGCTCTAATTCTTTCACAAGCTCTGGGACATTCACTCCACCTTGCTAGACCACACAATTGTATCTGGGTTAATGATGAAGTCTTTGCCCCGTGGGGCTCCTGGATCCATCCTCCCAACTTTCACTAAAGCTGTTGACTCATTTCGGAAATAGATCCAGTTGAGAAGATCATAGCCAGAAGATCCCACCACACTGTTGTCCGTGAAAGATACTTCATCTCCAGCACTGTTGTTAAATCGGATGTTCCTCAAAAAGGAGAGAATCTGAAGAACAAAGGAGGGGAGAGGTTTAGATAACATAGTGACTCTGCTGAGCCTTGACCTATTGGAACGGTATTTGGAGGGGAGGGGGGTATTATTTTTTCTAGTTTTTAGTTGAGTTTAAGACCAAGGGACACAATTTTGCCTGATGAAGGGAGTCTGAGATAGGCGTATCCTCCATATTCAACTAAGTCATTCCAGCAGAAGCCACAGGAAAGATTCCTACTAGCACCACGGGACTTGCCCTCTCCTCCTCAGGCACCATTGCACCCTCCCCAAATCTGTTCTAAAGGGTCACAAGAACCCCCAAAACAGTGTGCAGAGGAAGGAGAGGCAAGATCATTATTTTTGCCAAGCAGAAATGTGGTTGGGACACCCCTGTTCGAACCTTTCCCAGGATCCAGCTCCTGACTCTCCTGATCACTGGTCCCTTCCTCCTGTTCAGATATTCATTGAGGCCCTGATTTCACCTCCCTCATCCTGGCTCAGTTCCTTCTGCAAGAAGAGGAAGGGGTGGAGCCTGGGACTTTGGGAAGAGACCATGAAGTGCATTTTCCCTGACTGTGTGTTAGTCTCAACCCTGCCCTCTGTTGACTGGAGGTATGCACAGTGGCGTAGCGTGGGTTGTCAGCACCCGGGGCAAGGCAAGTAATTTGCGCCCCCTAACCCGTGGATTTTAGCACTTGTGCGAGCGCGCCCCCCCCAAGATGTTGCGCCCGGCCCCCCCCTGCACCCCCACACCGCCGCTGCTTCAGGCCCCCCAATAAAACATTTGAGGGGGCCAGTCCCCCAGTTGATGGGCATTGCCAATGTGATCAACTATGCAGGGCGGGGTTTACTTGCCTCCCCCCCCCCAATATCATACTGTATTCACGTTGGCACCCCTGATGAACTCAGCGGGGCTTACTTCTGCCCCGCAAGCCTTTGCACCTCCGCGTCTCCTTTCCTCTCTATATGTAAGAGGGTGAAGGTCAGGCTGGCAGCGCAAATAAGGGCCCCGCTGCTGAAGGCCTCGCCCGCCACGACCTCCTGGTCCACGGGCAGGGCAAGAAAGTGCCTTTTCCTTGGGGGGGGGGAGTCTTAAATTTCAAACCATTATTATTATTATTATTATGAATATCTAATGTGCGTGGTTTCTCTACCTCCACCGACGACTCGCCACGTGCGGGCTCCCTTCACCTCCCCGTCCCCTCAAGGGAATGGAAAAACGACGTGAGGAAAAGCGACGCGGCGGGACAGCCAGCGAGGTTCTCCTCAGAGCCTTTTCCCGCCGCCCCCTCGCAAGACAGCCCTGAAGCCGAGCGTGGAGTGAGGGGCGGGGCCCGGCGGAGTCTCGCTGCCCCCCAACGCCTCTCGAGGCGGCATGAGGGGCGCCGCGTCAAGGGCGCCCGCGGGCGCAGCGGCGGCTCCTGTCAGGGCACGAGGCGGGCCCGGCGCCTCTCCCCCACCCACCCCGTCCGCCCACCCATATCCCGCTCAGGAGGGGCCGGTGGGCTGGCAAGCGCCTCACAGCAGCAGCACCAGAGAGGGAGAGAAGTCCGCCTCCCGCCGCCGCCTCTTCATCCCCAGCAGCAACTTCCTTGCCCGGCTCCCCGCCGCCGCCGCCTCCTTCTCTCCCTGCTTTGCAGTAGCAGCAGCCGCCGCCGCCACCGCTCCTCCTCTACTCCCGGGGACGATGCTCTGGCTCCTCAGCGGCAGCTCCCGAGCCGTGTCCCCGCGGCGCCTCCGCTCCCCTGGGCTCCCCTTGGCTCCCCTTCGCCGCCTGGCTCCTGCTGCACCACCTGGGGGCAGCGCCCATGGCCGGGGCTTCCTCCTTCCCGAGACATGGGGCTCTGCTATAGCCTGCGCCCGAGGCTCCTCGGCGACTCCGGAGGCGGCGAGCGCCCCCCCCAAGATGTTGCGCCCGGTGCGGCCAGCCCCCCCTGCACCCCCCACGCTACGCCACTGGGTATGCAAGGTTGCTCACACACAATAACAGAATAAACAATTTACATATCTAGAGGGTTGGGGTTTTTTTTAACTTGCATATGCTTTTGTCTGAGATGAGGACCCCTGAATCTATCCCACCTGACCCTACTTGAAGGATAATTTTGTGTAAATTGGGCCGTTGGCACAATCCAACAGGCTGTTCTTACGTTTGAACTAAACACAGACCAAAGACTTTGGAATTACATCCATTGAGATAATTAACCATGGGATAGAATTAATTTTCATCAGCAGCCCCAAATAGCTGGAAAGTGCAAGTAATGGTTGCTTTTCACGGCTGGTGTCTACTTGCTATAACACAACCCACATACTTGGGTGGGAGCAGAATACAGTTAGATTTGTAGCCCGGAAAAGGAAAAGATAACAGGTGTTATCATCATAAGCCTCCACTCCTCTCTCCTCACCCAGGAAACAACTATAGAATGTTGCAACATTTTTGAAAGGAAGAGTGTGAAGCTATCAAACAGGAGGAATTGAGATCTTTGGATGGTTTTAAAATACCAATCTGTCTCCATCCATATTGCGACCCCTAACAAAACACTAATAATAATAATAATAATAATAATAATAATAATAATAATAATAATTTATTTATAACCCACCCTTCCCTGTTCAAAAACCGGGCTCAGGGCAGCTAAGAACAAATTTTAAACTATTAATTGTAAAAGCAGCATAAAATACAGTATAAAAACATGAATAACAATAAAATTCAAAAATCAAAAATCAACTTAGGGGAAATAAGCATTAGATAATCACCAGGGCTAGCTGGCTGAATTGGTCCTACTTGGGCCAGCGAAGAGGCCAGGGGAGAATTAGCTGTGGGGTTTCAGAGCGGGTAATCTTCATAAAAGTGGAGGGGGAGGGAAGAGAAGAGAAGAGAAGGGAAATAAAAGATCAGGCTGAATTCAAATTAAAGACCAGGCGGAATAGCTCTGCCTTACAGGCCCGACGAGGAGGTTAAATCCTGAAGGGCTCTAGTCTCATGGGACAGAGCATTCCACCTGGTCGGAGCCATCACTGAAAAGGCCCTGGGCCTGGTGGAGGATAGTCTGACTTCCTTAGGGCCCGGGACCTCTAAACTATGGTTATTCATGGACCTTAAGGTCCTCTGCGGGGCAGACCAGGAGAGGCGGTCCCGTAAATACGAGGGCCCTAAGCCACTAGAGGACGAATGGGTCCATTACTTTTGGAAAGAGAGAGATACATCTAAAGAACGATGTTACCTGCCATGGCTGAATAGCCAGAGGTTTCTTGCCCTCCCTCATCATGGCACGAGTGGGTCTCAATGAGTACATGGCATGTAAAGCGTGTGCCACGGAGTAGATGGCATTGTACATGGTATAGCTGTGGCCAGTCATTCTCGTTTCAAACACAGATGGTGGCAGGTCTTCTAGTTTCTCCTTCCCTGTACACTTTCTCTTGCTAGAAGTTTGACCTGCTATCGGAAACCAGCAGTTAAATGCCATTTGCCACCAGTTTCGGAGAAAGACATCTCCCTCGGGCCGGGCTGGATTTAAAGCCAAGAGGAATTTATTAAACCCCTGGACATCACTTGTGTGGACTCTGAAGGACAGAGCACCGTGGAAGAATTTAAGTTCCTTCCAATGCATTTGTTCCCCCAGAGCAGCAAAATCCCAGCGGGCTGTCGCGATCCAAACCCTCACACGTGAGGGCCTGAAATCCCTTCTGAGAAAATCGAGTTTATGTATCAGCACGGCTGCTTCCTTGTAGTCTACAGAGATAATCATGGCTTTACTCTGCCACTTAATAAGAGATTTCTTAAAAAGATTAGTTGCTAATCGCTTCATTAGCCGTTCATTTATCATTTCTACCGAGGACACACAAATATCATTCTTCGTGAGCATTGGCATCAGAGTCCGGATGAAATTTTCACCAGTGTCGTCATCGGAAGTGATGAGGCCAATCCAGTTCCATCGGAAATGTAGGAGCAGTCGCACCAACCCGACGTACTGCGGCACTTCGTTGGGATCGATTCGGAAGAAGGAAGGAAGCATCTCTCTCTCAACAGGGCTGAATGAACCATAACCAAGCTGAAGGAAAGAGAAAGCCTTTATTCAAAATGTATCTATTTATTTAGAATTTTTGAAATATTTCTAATACACTTTTCCTCCCGAGGATTCCAGGGCTGTGCAGGAGAGATATAAAATTACTTGAAGTATCTTCATGCATTTGTTTCCCAGTTCAGGCTCCAAACTGAATTGGGCTCAGATGTGAACAGGCAACCAGAACAGTTCTCTCAAAACCGGAGTAATGTTATTATTGGGGTCCCCCCCAAATATCATTTTTATTAAGTCTCCAGAAATGTTTCAAAGAATTTATCATCATATACTATCTTTTTTAACATCCAAAGTCTCTTCTTGACTTCTCATCCTTTCCTGATGTTTGCTTTTTTTTTTACTTCTTTTTATTAACTGTTTTATAACGCATACATTTTTATTATCTAAACCCCACTACCATTAAACCTTTCAGTAATCCACTGCTTATATTTCAAATCCTGCCCGTGACTACGTATATGGGTGATAATTTGATAGATTGTCAGTCAGTGGTCTCCCTTCTTCCTTAAACACTTCGTCATTATGCCCTCATAGTTTGGCAGCTAATTTTGCCAGTTTCATGAACCATTTGCTCCTACATTGGTAATCCACTTCTTTTGATTTCTGTTATTATTGTTAATTATTGGATTTATATACTGCTGTTTATCAAAAGATTACAGGGCAGTGTACCACATTAATAATATATTTTATGGAGCATCATGTTAAGAACATAATACAGAGCATAGTAACAGACAGCATACTGTATACTATATGAATATAGATATTCATATATATCTATATTCTATATATATTTACCTTCCCGCCGGAGTGGTACCTATTTATCTACTTGCACTTTGCTGTGCTTTCGTTTTTTGTTTTTTTTAAAGATATTTATTGAGATTTTCAAAATGTTACAAAGAAGAAAAAAAATAAAATACAAGCAGAAGAGAGTACAAAGAATAAAAATAATTGACAAAATAGAAAAAAAAAACCAACCCCTTCCCACCATATAAGAAAAAATTCCAAATGAGAAAAAATGACAGAAAAAAAAGAAAAAAAGAAGAATGCAAAAATCACAAAACTTTAAAAACATTTAAAAGCAAATTCATTATTTTCAAATCCTTAACTGTCATTACCTTCTTTCTTAGACCTCCTCCTCCTCCCTTTCTTTGTATCCTAGTTATTAATTATCCCAGCAAATCCTTGACCTTATCTTCCTATAATAGAATAAACCTTAAAACTTAAAACTTAAATCTTATCCTTACCAACTTCTCATAATCATAATATTCTTTCATAATTCTTTAAACATCTTTACTAAAGCCAAGTAATTTCATTCCAACATTTTTCTATCATTCATCAATTTTATAAAACAGTTCTAATGGTAGAAAAAAGAGGTATAAACAGATCCAATCTTCATCCAGCGTCCCTTCCTCCTGGTTCCGGGTTTTGTCAGTCCTTATTCCCGTCAATTTAGCCCATTAACTGCACTTTGCTGTGCTTTCAAACTGGTAGGCTGGCAAGAGCAGGGACCGAACAACGGGAGCTCACCCCGTCGCGGGGATTTGAACTGCCAACCTTCTGATCAGCAAGCCCTAGGCTCAGAGGTTTAGACCACAGCGCTACCCGGGTCCCCAGACAAATTCTCTTACCTGTGGAATCTTCAAGATGCCAAAGAGGTATGCCATCTGCATTGATGATTTGGAGCTGAGACCCCCGATGACGGAGAACAGCTTGTCCCGACTGTCGCATTGATAGTTGGGAGCCACTTCCCCCCTCGTGGAGAGCAGAGACAGGCTGGACTCATAGGTCCTCTTTGCATCGCTGTTATCACCATAGATACGGAAGCCCAGTGTTGTGTTGGGTAGGAGCACGGGGTCCCTGTTGACCTCACTGACAGAGAATGCCAAGGCCAGGATGTGCTGGTAGGTCTTCAACACTTGACTGTAAGGAGAGTTGTGTCAGAGGAGGCGAGGAAATCCCGAAAGAGGACATGTCCCACTTACCTTCATCCGTTCTTTCCAGACGGAGGGAAACATGGTTTAAATTAAATTTAAATTAAATTTAAAGTTCCGTATCCACGCTCTGGATCTTTCCCCACAAAAACCAACTCTTTGAGGATCAACTGGAGCAAATGTCCATCTGTAGAAAACCCAAATTGACATTTGCCCCAATTCAGCTTTAAAGAGTGAGGGTTTTTTTGGTGGGGAAAGGTTGGGGCAAAAAATCCCCCAAAATGTTTGCACATAGAGCATTAAGGGCAGACTTCTGGCTGGAGCGAGAGGAGTGAAAGGTAAGTGTGGCTAATTGGCCTCAGTCCAATTAACAACATTTTCACCCATTTACTGCTTGAATTTAGGCAATTAATCTACCCATATCACTTGCATAAGATTGCACAGTACATTTCTAATGAAATACTTTTTTAAAAAGGCATATTATTCTTTCATTAGATGCCAGATGGCAAGATGCTGTGATTGATGCAGCCACAAAACTCCATCAAGTCACATTTTGTGGGATCAGTTTCAATTTTTTGCAGCAGCCTGGCGACTTTGATAGGATGCTTGTGCTTAACGGCATGCACACATTCTTCAACATCAGCTTTGTTGGACTGGTCATGTTGTGCGGATGCCTGATGATCCTCTTCCAAAGCAACTACTCTATTCCGAAATTAAAAATGGAAAGCATAATGCTGGTGGTCAACAAAAGACTCCCTCAAGGCAAATATTAAAAAAATGAAGTATAAACAGTGACAACTAGGTAACACTGGCCTGCGAGCGCTCCAATTGGAGAACAGCCTTTACCAAAGGTGTCATGGGCTTTGAAGACACTCGAACTCAGGATGCAAGGGAGAACCGTGCTAGGAGGAAGGCACGCTTAGCAAATCCACACAGTGATTGACTCCCGCCCAGAAACCAGTGTCCCAACTGTGGAAGGACGTGTGGATCCAGAATTGGCCTCCACAGTCACTTACGGACTCATTGTTAAAACCGTGTTTATGGAAGACAATCTTACTTGGCTACGAGTGATCGCCAAAGAGGAAGAAGAAACGGCATGGCTTTGTCCAGCCCATGGAGGGATCTCCCCTGAACTGGCCCAGGTGAGGTAAACTTTGCTGACCCCTGGTATAGAATAACTATAATAAGCAGCATTAGTTGGGAAGCTGGAGACACCATGGAGATGTGGAGGAGAAGTCCAAAGTTATTTGATTATTTACTGTAATTTGTTGTAAACTTTTTTGAAATATAAAAATAAAAATTTTAAAACACAAAATTTATGACCTCTCTAGCCTCTTCTTTCTACATCCGCCCAGAGTGGCTGGGGAAACCCAGCCAGATGGTGTGGGGTATAAATAATAAATTATTATTATTATTATTATTATTATTATTATTATTATTACAATCAGTGACCAGCCAGAATCATCTCTTTTACACACAATCACATTCCTCTCTCCCCCACTTGCTATCTACAACAAAAGCAACCCAAACAAATAACGGCTGTCTGTTGTTGCTCAACAGGAAAGGAGAAGAAAAGTAAGCAGCAGCCTTAAAATCTCTGCCTTCGATACCAGAAGTAGTGGACACAGCCGTCATGATTATCAGCCATTTATGACCTTGAACATGAATTTGTTCAATTCCCTTTAAAGCTGTCCAATCAGTACAACATGCATTTGAGAGTGCATGCAGGGGGGTGCCAATGCCTCAGGTGGGTCCATTCTCCCTCTCCCTGTAAGCTGCAGCTTTTGAGGGCAAAGGCATGGTGTAGACCATGCAGGCAGAACAGCACAGTTTGTCAGGCTTTCCACTGCCTGACTTCTGTGTAAGAGTGCAATTAAGCTGCACTGGGGAGGAGTTGGAGGAGAGATTTGGAAACCACTTGGAGCTGGTGTGCATTTAGCGCTTAGTACTTCCAAGTCTAGGGGTGTTCCTAAACCACTGAGCCTAGGGCTTGCCAATCAGAAGGTTGGCAGTTTGAATCCCTGTGACGGGGTGAGCTCCCAGCTCCTGCCCACCTAGCAGTTCAAAAGCACAGCAAAGTGCAAGTAGATAAATAGGTACCGCTCCGCCAGGAAGGTAAACTGCGTTTCCATGCGCTGCTCTGGTTCTCCAGAAGTGGTTTAGTCATGCTGGCCACATGACCCAGAAGCTGTATGCCGGGTCCCTCAGCCAGTAAAGCGAGATGAACGCTGCAACCCCAGAGTCGTTCGTGACTGGACCTAACAGTCAGGGGTACCTTTACTTTTACCTTTATTGCTTTATTACAGCAAAGGTTCATTTTGTTCAAGTAGATTTCCCCTTAATTTTGGTATTCAAAGCAGACTGCTTTAATTATCTGCCCTGCTCCAGGTTCAGTTTAATGATTGCCAATTTGTTTTACTGTACTTCTGAATGCTCTTGGCAACCTTAGGCAACACTTTGATCAGTGGAAAGGAGAAGATAGAATTGTTTTCCCGTATGTTTACATAGAATAAATAGTAATAATAATAATAATAATAAATATTTCCTGTGGGCGAGCCTAGCAGCCTTCCCATCATGATTCATGGGGATGCTTTGGCGTTACTTTCACCACCATAAACAGAAGCACCTGCCCGTATGGACAATTATTTGGAGATGCCATGGTTTGCTTTTCAGTAACCAGACAATTAAACCCCTGTGTTGCAAACAATTCTCAGTAATATCCAAGGCAACACGATGACCAAGTACAACAATGCAAAATCAATATAAACTCTTTATATAATCTATACGGAACATAGAATATGAAATATATGAAATATGTACTCTCTGCAGACCCAATAAACAGAAATCTTATAAGTCTCTGAAAGTCACAAAACGTGCACTCCTTATGGATTCTCTTGAAGACATAGAGCGAAATAAACATAAGTCTTATAAGTCTCTGAAAGTCACAAAATAGGCACTCTTGATGGATTCTCTTGAAAACATAGAACCAAATAAACATAAGTCCTATAAGTCTCTGGAAGTCTTTGTAGACTATGCAAGTCTCTGAAAGAAGCAATGGGTCAGATTCTTATCTGGTGAAGACAAGCTGTAAAGCTTTGTTTTATGGTTTGTTTTTCATTCTGGGAAACAAGCAATATCGCTAATGCAGAAGAAGAAGAAGAGTTTGGATTTGATATCCCACTTTATCACTACCTGAAGGAGTCTCAAAGCGGCTAACATTCTCCTTTCCCTTCCTCCCCCACAACAAACACTCTGTGAGGTGAGTGGGGCTGAGAGACTTCAGAGAAGTGTGACTGGCCCAAGGTCACCCAGCAGCTGCATGTGGAGCAGCGGGGAAGCGAACCCGGTTCACCAGATTACGAGTCTATCGCTCTTAACCACTACACCACACTGGCTCCCTGGATGCAGATCCCTGGAACAAGCCCTCTAGTCTACAATGATATTAGAGCAACCCAAATCCCTCCCCAGAGTTTCCATGTACGTACTTAGAAATGTATACGTCCCGTTCTCGGGGTGACAAATCAAACATCTGATCTGTGTGTATGACACTGCTGAAGCGTAAATGTCCCCCCACAATGAGATCTCCTGGCCTGTAATAGTCTTCCTGGAGTTCAAAAGGCCTGGTCAAGAGACACTTGGTCCTCAGGGACATCTTGGTGGCAGCCTGAGGAAGGAGCAAAAAAACTAAAACCCAAATCATGGACGGCAGAAAGAGACCCTTGCCCAACTTGAACTTTGTACAGAATTAAGGGGCCACCAAATCCATAGGTCTCAGCCACGGATTCAGATCATTGGGGGAAATGACCAGACGTCGGAGTGTCTGTCCGGTATCTCACTCCCCCGCCTTGCAAGAGTTCAGGGCGTATTTATCACAATAATGTTTTGCTCTGGATTTCTTTGTTGCTGAGTTTCTGGGTGGAAATCCACTGGGATTCAGCAAGAATGACTGTTATTTTGTTAATTCCAGGAGAGAGAAACAATCCCAACTTCCGGAGAATCTCTTTGGAGCTTGATGGGAAGAAACACATGTTTTGTATTGCTCACTGGGATGCATGGGCTCGGGGATTTGGCCGTAATATATTGGGGGTGGGTGTTTTTCAATAATAATACTAATAATTCCTCAGGAATACTGGACTATATTTGCTTATATATATATATATATATATATATATATATATATGAATAAATTATTTTATGTAATATATAGTATGTATTATTATTATATATATATATATATTTATATATATATATATATATATATATATATATATATATATATAACACATCGTGTGTGTGTGTGTATGATATCTATCTATCTAGTCTCTCTTTTTTCCTCTCTTTCTTTCTCTCTCCCTCCATATTTGACATCTGAGGAGATGGCATCTAAATGGGTAATGGAAAGCCACATTGGTTTCTCTTAGAGACTCCCCTCAGAATTCTTTTAACCAGGCTTGCCATGTTTCAAAAAATAAAAACCAGCACACCCTGATGTCTGCAATTTTTTGATACTTCTCTAAGATCCAGGACAAAGCGCCGCCTTTCAGAAATTCCCCCTGGATGTCAATTTCACCTCTGAAATCCCGGCAATGTCTGGGAAAATCCGGACATTAGGTGTTTCAATTATACACCAATGTGTGTGTTGCCTTGGAATGTTACCCCACATACATGGGGGACTGCCTGTAGTATAAAAAACAAACTAATCTACATAAAAATAAAAATGAAACAAGGAAAAGAAAAGAAAAGAAAAGAGTAAGATAGAAGAAAATACAAAGCCCTCTCTCAAAGGAGTCACACAGGGTCTTTCACACAGGCCAGCCATCACCTTCATGTGCCTCACTAAACCAGAGTAGAGGACGTAAACAAAAGAAAACAAAACATAAGCAAAAGCAAACCAGAGAAAAAGAAATAAGAAGAAACTGGAAGAGAACAAGAATTTCAAAAGAAAAAGAAAAAAGAGGGAAGAGAGAAAGAAATAGAGTGGACTTCCGATTCTCCGTCCATCGATTATATCTTTAAAAGCTATTCAGAATATTTGAAGTGCTCACTCCAGGATGGTACCCATGTTCACTAGGCAATATTTCCCCAATCTTCAGACAACTCAAGTTCATTCATTTCCCCTTCCACACAAAAAGTTAAAGGGGGCTCTCCAATTGTTATTATTGCTAAATGTCAATATTAGTCTCCGGTATGATGGAAAAGGGGATGACAGAGGATGAAATGGTTGGACAGTGTTGTCGAAGCTACCAGCATGAGTTTGATCAAACTGCGGGAGGCAGTGGAAGACAGAAGTGCCTGGCATGCTCTGGTCCATGGAGTCACGAAGAGTCAGACACGACTAAACGACTAAACAACAACAACAACAACAATGATGATTTTATTAGGAGTTTAAATTGTTTATAATTAAAAACATTGGGATCATGCCACTTACGGTCCTCAAATTTTCAACAATCAATAACTTGAATGCTTAACAGGCTGACCTATTCAATATCTCAAAGGAAGGAAGGAGAAAATCAACATGCACGTTAAACACATTTAGTCTGTAAAATGAACACAGTTCAAGTAATACAAACTTTTCAAGGATCTGCAAAACATTCATAAAAGCTCTCCAATAAAAGCTTGCCCAACCAGGCTCCCTCAAGATATTACTCAACTTCAACTCCCATCATTCCTGACCATAGGCTGCTGGGAGACCAGAGAATGTTGGAAGGGAGACAAAATACCAACTAAAATGGAGAGGCAGACAAAATTATTTGATTATGTAGAATTGGCAAAGATACCAAAAAAGCGGGTATAGAGTGGCTGGGGTATAAATAACAAATTATTATTATTATTATTATTATTATTATTATTATTATTATTATCATCATTATTACTACAGGAAAAAATCAGAAACCAGACAAACCAAAAGTTTAACAAATAATGGGATACATACAGATTATATTTAAAAGAAGATTGTTCACATATGAAATCTTTGACATGCTTTGATTAACTTCTGCAATGTTATATGCTATAAAGATTATAGCTAATTTATGATAAGTTAAAGGTCATACAATATGCAGTCAACAAGGAAACCAAGGACCCATACTGAGGGTGATGGAAGTCTCAAGGTATGGAAGAACTTTATTTTATATGTAACATTATTATTATTTTGCATTTGATGTGATTTTCTTTGGTTGTTTTTGTGGTGTATGGATTCAATATTTTAAATCAATATAGATTAAATTGCAGAGAATGTTGATTCAGGTGGTTGTTTCATGCTTACATTTGATCTAGCAAGAAACGTGGTCTCCCTACTTCCAGCAGAATTAAGTAAAATAATTACTCATCTTAGTCTTGCAGGTGATGTGCTCCCCAAAGAACGGGACACAAACTTAAAGGAAGGGCTGGTGGTGGAACCCATCTCATGACCAGGCCTAATAAAAAACACTACTAGGAGATTTTGAACTATTCTGGGGCAATTGGTGGCAGTGAATTAATGACAGAAAGACAGGTATGTGTATTTGTGTGTGAAAACAAGTGAGGCTAAGGGAAGCAGGATCCCTGACAGGGATCTTGCTGGATCTGTTCATCACTTAATACCTGTTGGGATGCACACTGCAGTCTGAGGAAGGTGCTTGGACACACAAACATGCCTACTGGAGCCTTCTGAAAAATAATAAACCCAGTGATTAGTAAGTAAGCTGTGGTTCCAGTCCAGATACTGGTGAGACATTCTAGCATTAAGATTCAAATGCCATGCTTATTTTTTGTGGTCAGGTGCTCCTTCATATTCAGATCAGGCCTCAGTATAATAATATAGCACTTGGGAATGAAAATACAGCCTAGCAGCCCAGCACTGGAAGCCAAGATAGAGAAGACCTGCACAGCTACCATGTATTTCCCCTTGGTGCTCAGGTAGGTGGGCACAAAGGACACCCAAACACTGCAGAAGACCAGCATGCTGAAGGTGATCAGCTTGGCTTCATTGAAGGCCCCAGGCAGCTTCCTGGCTAGGAAAGCCACCGTGAAGCAGATGGCAGCCAGGAAGCCCATGTAGCCCAGGGCACCATAGAACATGGCCACAGACCCTTCGTTGCATTGCAGGATGATCTCCCCAGGCTGGGAGTGCATGTCAGAGTCGGGGAATGGTGGCGAGATCCCCAGCCAGATCATGCAGATGACAACTTGGACACAGGAACAGGAAATGACAATGGAGTTTGCCAAACCCTTCCCCAGCCATCTCCTCACCCTGTTCCCTGGCTTAGTGGCCAGGAAGGCCAGAACCACAGTGATGGTTTTTGCTAAGACTGAAGAGACAGCAGTTGAGAAAATGATGCTGAATGCAATTTGTCGGAAAAGGCAAGTTGCTTTCCTTGGCCAGCCAATGAAGAGGAAGGAGGACAAAAAGGAGAGCAAGAGGGAAATGAGGAGGATGTAGGAGAGGTCCCTGTTGTTAGCTTTGACTATGGGAGTTTCCTTGTATTTAACGAAAATTCCAAACACAATGCCTGTGGTTAAGGATAAGAAGAGGGTAAGGGATGTCAGGAGGATTCCCAAACATTCTTCATAGGACAGGAAGGTTATTGCTTTGGGGACACATTGATTCTGCTCCTTCTTTGGATGCTGATCTTCTGGACATCTGGTGCATTCATCAGCATCTGCATAGAGGAAATGAGACTTCAGTATCCTGACATCAGTCACCTACAATGGTCTGAGTGCTGTTACAATTGAGGGGGAATGCTGGGCATGTGGGAGAGAGCATGAAACAACACTGTTTTATTGGGAAGGAAAGAAGCAAATGTTCACTGGTAGAGAAGTCCCAATCCTTGACCTTATCACCAAGAAAGGATCTTGTGGAGCATGACTAAAGAAACTTTGTCCATGAGATGTTTAAAAGCTGCTTCTGTTAAGACTAGACCAGGGATGGGAACTTCTAGCTGCTGGGTCAAACTTGGCCCAGTTGGTCTCCACCTTTGGTGATGTTGTTTTTGTCAATTGTCTGGTGGGTAAGGGTGGGGCTTCAAAGGAATACTGTGGAGTTTAAGCAAGGCAGGCTGTAATCTGCCAATCAGCTGACGGGTGATATCCTGTCCTACCTTCCCGAGTGGATATTGTCCCTTCTAAGCAGGGAGCACAATCATAGCAGCATGGAGGCCTCCCTTCTTGAATCTTCCTGGCATTTCCAGGGTGACAGCTCTGCGTGCATCTTGCACGAGGCATGGTCTAGACATGAAGAGAAAGTGTTAGGAGCATTTGTACCTGTGGAAGCAGATCAAAGTGTTTTGGAAGGGTCCCGTAAAAAGGCATCTTTGCTTCCAATGGCCCTAAGAGACCCCAGGCCCTATTTTGGAGAGATTACTTTCCTTTTTCTTTTCTTCAGAGCAACATGGCAGACAAACTTTTTGGTTTATCTGATTCTTTCCCTCAGCACTGCTCTGTCACTTTTCTATGCATACACGCAATCAAGGTAAACAAGATTAATTTCATTTCACTTTTAATTTGTATACCGCCAGCTGAAAACCACAACAAAATAGACAGCAAAGATCGCACACATAATAACAGTGTGATCCAATGCACAAAGGTCACAATAACTTTAAAATAAACAACTTGCCTCTAATAAGACTTTAGGGGAATTTAGGGGAATCTGGCCTCCTGAAAACTCATAACTGTATGTTTGCCAGCCTCTGAATTTTTAAATCCCTTTGTGCCTGGATGCTTGGCATTCAGTCTACTGGTAGTTTAGGAATGGAGCTGAAAGTGACCAGCATGCTCTTCTGAGGTCTGGGAGATTCTCAGAGAGAGTGTGGGCCACTTTGACAGTAAATCACAAAGGTGTAGGTTGAACTCAGTAAGCCTTGCATCACATTAAGGTTGGGCTGTTATGTATCTTTATATTAAAGACAACATAATTTACATATTTATTATAACAATATCAGACCTGAAAATACTTAGAAACTTGTTCAGCCTTATATTCTTGAACACTGTAGTGGCATTGGTCATACCGAGAACTAAACTCTCACATAAGGCTGTTTACAACATTTGATTAGAGTGTTTCCATAAGACACTTGTCATGTAGCTTGAGTGCTGGGGTCACTGGCTTTGGAAGCTTTTAAAAAAAAAAAACTGCTTTGGTGCACCCCAGGTTCCCTCCCACCCAGGGCTGCAGGAGTAAGAAGAAAGGTCGTGGTAGTAACTACCGGAGGGTAAGACCCACTGGCCTCACTGCAGGGCTGTTGTGTTGCTGTTGGGCAACAAAGTGAGTGTAGGAAGCCCTCTTAAACACTCCCCTCCCCACTTCATTTGAGAGAGCACCAAGTTGGGGCAAGCTGTTCTACTCTGCTTTGGAAAGTCTCCTGTTCCCTGCGACATTTTATACAGTCTTACTCAAGATTGTACTCCATTAAGCACAGTGGTACTTAGTTCCAGGGAAGTGTTCGTAAGCATACACTCAAAGCCTCATCTATATTATGCTTTATTGTTATTATTATTTACTGAATTTGTATACCACCTTATACGGGTTTCAGGGCAGTGCACAGGATAAAATAACAGTATAAAAACACAAAAATACATAATAAAAATAAAAATATAAACAACCCAATAACCTCCCCCCCCCCCGCCGCCAATTGAACATGATATTAGTGTCAGGAGCTCGTCCTACACTCGAGTAGGACCCTGGCAAAGACACATGCCCGACTGGCATGTTCCCTCTCTCCTGGTCAATCGTTCGGGAGCTTCAAAAGCTTTCTTCAGCCAGAACATCACAGCGACCGATGCCAACAGACATCGGCATACTTAGGGATCCGCAGAGTCTTTGCAGCTTGCATAACAGACCTCGGCAACTCAGCATTTTGGCTAATCTACTTTATTTACATATAAACACACACGGAGCACTGCAACATGGCTCCCTCTCTCTCTAGCACCAGACAGCAAAGAGGAAAAGAACAAAGGCCAATAGTCCCATTTCACGGAACACAGTAACACAAACATCCTGTCTCCGTCACTTCCCACTCTGTGGAGTCAAAACATACACCGTCATGTCATATACAAAAATCCTATGACTGCAATCACGGAGAAGGAATTCTAACAATTAGCACATAGTAAAATGACAAAAATTTAAGCCACCTTCTCAAACAGCTTGGGCCATACAATTGCTTCCTTGTTAATGGTGATCTTTTGATTTGAAGCTGTCTGTCTCTCTATTTTCCCAATTTTCACTCTTCCACGAGAGTTGTTAGGAAAGAGCACCCAATTCACGATATCGAAGTCAACAGCCAGTGCCCCATTTTCATCCAAGTACTGTCCATCAGCTGAAGTATTAGAATAAAGATGCACTTCTTTCAAGAATGGATGAAGCTATGACGAAAGAGGAAGCTGTGATCTGGACTCATAGAGACTGTGATTTATTTTTAGGTCCCCTCATTCTGCTTCAACATTTAGGGGAGACCAAAATCATCATTATTACATACATCAGGAAAGGTTAAGTAAGAGTTTTGGAATAGATGTAAAGATTAATCAAGATGGATTTATTAAAGGAATCTGTATAAAGAGGCCTATCCAGTGGCGCCGGTCAGAGATTATAAGGAAGGTTAGAGGGGGGAAGCACTGATTGGAGATTTCTTCCATTTGTCTTAGTTTTGGAGTTGAAATGGCAAGCTTGCAAGGGGATAGACACAGATAGATACAGATACAGATACAGATACAGATACAGATACAGATACAGATACAGATACAGATACAGATACAGATACAGATACAGATACAGATATAGATGATATAGATATACTAGAACAGTAGTGTTTGCATCCATAAAGTAATTCATTCATGTTTTTTGGAGTTAGGTCTATTCCTGGTCTTCTAATTAAAGCCTGAAAAAATAATAATCTGCCCCTATATTCTTATTATATGCAGATTCGACATGTTTTGCCCTTTCAAAGCTGCACTGATTTGGGGACTGTTTCTGTTGTGCTGCTCCTGCAACTCTGGTATTCCCTTGCCCTAGATGGCAGAAACTCTGATGGATTTCTGCCAGTACTTGAAAACAATGCTATTGGATTATTTTAACACTCATTCATATTTTCTGCTCCTATCAGGCGTACCAGTGGTATCTTGGTTCTCAAACTTAATCTGTTCTGGAAGTCCGTTCGACTCCTGAAACAATTAAAAAACCAAGGCGTGGCTACCGATTGGCTGCAGGAGCTTCCTGAATTCAAGTGGAAGCTGCATCAGACGTTCAGCTGCCAAAAAACGTTCACAAACCGGAACACTTACTTCTGGGTTTGCAGCGTTCACGAGCCAATTTGTTCGGCAACTAAGCCGTTCGGGAGCCAAGGTACCACTGTATTCCTGAAAATCTCTCTCAGATCCTGCTGATGTGATGAAGAGTGGATTATACCTAGAAACACACACACACACACACACACACACACACACACACATACATACATCCCTGCTATGCTTGACTCTGAATGCATGATACTGGGGAAAGGGGCATAACTCAGTTGCTAGAGCATCTGCCTTGTATGTGAAAGGTCCCAGGTTTAACCCCCAATTTCATTTCCAGTTACCCCTGGGAAAGATAACCATCCAGAAAAAGTGGAGGACTGCTGCCCATCAATCAATAAGAGACAATACTAAGCAAGAGAGAGAGCCACATTCTGACTTAGAGTAAGTCATTCAACTTGTTTTTATTATTGGTTGTTAGCCGCCCTGAGCCCAGCCTTGGCTGGGGAAGGCGGGGTATAAATAAAATTTATTATTTATTATTAAGGCAGCCTCCTATGTTTCTGCTGCTAGTCATTGTAGACAGGACTGAACTAGATGGATCACTGGTTTGACTTGGTATAATGCAACTTCTTAGGCGATTCTAGGGCTGGGGAAATGAACTGCAGTTTGCAAAAGGGAATGGACATACCTGCCATGGTTGTAGCCTTAGAAGTTCCAACCTGTCTCCTCCACCCACCACTGGAATCTGCTTTGATGTGGACAAATACGCTTTGTTTAAGGCCTGAGCCACGACGTGGACACTATAGTAATTGATGTAGCTGTCTTGGGACTGGATTCTTTCAATCTCTTCCTGGGGCAACACCCCTAGATTCTCGTTCTCCCTGCATCTTTTCCAATCCCTCACAGACAATACATGCTTTGAATATGCACAATCGAATCCTTTCCCCCAGGTAGTAGAATACACTGGCTCATAGTAGTCATATTTTGTCCTTTTTTTGGTCTTCATTACAAAGGACAAAGAACCATGGGCATACCGGAAGGCTTCAGTCTCATATAAGAATATTGTGTTTGGAATAGCTGTGGTTATCCAGACTTTCCCCCCAGTTTGTATCCTTTCAAGGAATGATTCTACCTCTATGATTATATAAAGTCCATCTTGAAAGTCTGCATAGTAAACAAAGACATTGACTTGTCTCCACATGGCAGGTGCTTCATGGGGTATCCACTGCCAAGTTTGGAGTTGTACTTTTTTTGAGAAGGCAACACAAATCTCGTTGCTGGTCATCAGAGGGGTCAAAGTGCTCAGGAACATTTCTCCATTATCATTGTCTGGAGCAAAGAGTCCAATCCATGTCCACCTGAAAAGCTGGAGGAGTTGGACTATCCCCATGTACTGAGTTTCTTCATTTGGGGCCATTTGGTAAACAAAAGGAAATTGGGCTTTATCGGGAAGAACAAAGCCATAACTGAGCTGTTAAGGAAAGGAAAAGAGACCGAGCTTTTGTTCTTCAGGAGAACCTTTGGGTACTCCTATGTGAAAGATGATGATCAATTTAATTAGCATTAACTTCAAGGATTTTAGAAATAATAGAATAGTATAACTTTTTTATTTAAGCATTTTCTATACTGCTTAACTGCAATAGCCTCTGAACATTTTACAAAGATGCAATACAAAAATTAATACTAACACTACTAATAATAGTCTGTCCCCATCAATGGTGTAGCCACAATGGAGCTTCTAGACTAGGTCCAAATAAATTGCATTGCAATAATCAAGACTTCAGGATTCCAATGCAATGATCACCATGTCCATACTATACATTAGTGTCACAATGAACGGTAGATTCTTATCTGCTGCAGCCTTCACCCACCTTCACAGCCATTGTAACATACCACTTGTTATCTTGAAATTGAAATACTTTATTGTCACTTGTACAACTTATATACAGTGAGATTACACGAGCATCCCCCAGTCAGCTCTCTTAGTCTTAATAGCTCTGGTTTGCTGATGCACACCCACCAAACCCGAAAGTCAGTTGCCCTGTTGTTATCTTTTCATTCAGCAGCCTGACAGCCCATGGATAGAAGCTGTTCTTTACCCTGTTGGTGCGACTAATCATGCTTCTATATCTTCTGCCTGAGGGCAGGAGATCAAGAAATGCCGGCCAGGGTGTGAATCATCCCTGAGAATTTTCCTCACTCTCCTGAGGCAAAGTTCTTCCACTATTTCATCCACCTCCTCTGCCATTAAGGACTTCTTGGATCATTCTTTGTCTAGCTCCTCCCCACGGTCCTTACCACCTTAGGTGACCCTAGTGGGAGTATGAAACTCCTGATGGCTTCGCTCACAAGGGCCATGGGAATGTGAAAGCCCACTCACCACGACAAGGTGATGATCCAGCAAGTGAGCCAACTCTTCATACACATGATCCATCAGGGTGACCAGGGCTGATTCAATCCTAGCACTGCACCTGAACCCAGACTGAAACGGATCCTTGAAAGTAATATCCTCCAGAAACCCACAAGCATGATTTGAGCGCAAGAGCATTCTCTCCTTATGTGGTTTCCAGAAACTGGTATTAAGAAGAATCACTGCCTCTAAGTGTGAGGGCAGAGCACAGCCATCATGACCTTTCCTCCATGAATTTATTTGATCCTTTTCTTAAAGCCATCCAAGTTGGTGGCCACCACTACCTCCAGTGGGAGCAAGGTCCATCATTTAACTATGCTTTCACTTCATGAAAAGCAGTGTTTGTACAATGATGTGATGTACAAAGCAACGTGAGCAGTAAAATCAGTTACATTATCCTAAGAATAACATGTTGTTGGGTGTGTCTGACTTGAACCTACTTCTTACCTGTGGGATTTTGTAGATGCCCAGCATGTTTGCAATGTGCATGGAGATGTCGGATTTCCCCCCTTCAAGAATAGCCAGCAGATTTTTCCATCTTCCACAGCTATAGTTTGGAATGTTGATTTCTCCACCCGCAAGGAGGTCGGTCAAGCCATCAGAAGTTGTTCTTCCATCAAAAAAGGTATCATAGATGCTGTAGCCAAGGGTGATGTTGGTTAAGAGCTGGGGGTTATGATTTATCTCCTGAACGGCAAGTGGGAAGGAAAGAATGTACCAATCTCTCCCAATCACCCAACTGCAAAAAAAGTGTGTCACATTGTCACCCTCAATTCAGTGAAAATGAAAGTCACATTGCTCTGGGATAGCTCAGATGGCACAGAAACCTAATCTCAAGGTTGCCAGAACCTTAATCAGCCCTTTTCTGTAGACCTCCTTGGCTGCTCCACCAGAACCAGTGGTTGATAGCTGTCAGTTTATCAAAGGACCACTCCAGGCATTATATATCTCACAAAAATTGGTCACCAGATAATGATTTACATGTCTGTAGTGGGACTCTGGGAAGAGCATATCCTCACAATATCCAAGGAGTTTTAGGGATGCTGGGCTATGCTGAGCACCTGAGGAAAAGTCCATGAAGTCAAACTGAACCCCCAGGCTGCTTTGCACCTGCCTAAGCATAGTAGACTACAGTTGCATAGATTACATTGTGCCTGGGGGGAAAGGAGTCATGCAATTCTCTCCAACTGTCGTTGCACCCAGTTATAAAGGAGGAGCCTGACTTTCATAGTGGAAGGAGAGTTGCCTTATCATTTGCTGTTTTCCATGAGCGAAGCAGCCTCTCCTCTATCTCCCAACAAGGGCAGTGAGTCAATCCTGGGACACTAATTATGTGAATAAACTTCCAGGAGATTATTCTAGATTGAAAGTGGGAAAACTCTCCACTTTTCATGCCAAGGAACATGGACTGAGCATTCAACCTTCCCCAAGGGTCCATGATATACACTGAGAAAATTAATTTCACTTTACTCACTATGGAAAAACCACAATTCAAACATGCCCCACAGTATTTGCTACATTATCATCATCATCATTATTTGAAAAAGTTAAGTTTAGGGTACTGTCAATGAATTTATTAATTAAATAACATCGTAAAACACGCTGAAACACTGCTTTTCACCAAATGAGAAGACTTATAGAAATCTAAGAAGCAACATTCCATTAATGTTTAGAGTCCAAGAAAGGCCACTCCTAGCTTCCATAAGTTTCATATCAGAGGTGAGAAAGCAAGGAGGGCACTCGTTGCTTTTGTTTAAAGTTATACTCCTACCCAGATTTTCCAAATATTTGAACTCCTCAGTGGTCATGGTGCTCAGAATTAAAGGGAAACAAGCCAACAAAAATGGGATAGTGATCTATCAGGGGGTACCAGAAATGAGCCTGGTATAAGAGGAGAATTGGAGAGTAGGTAGGAAGCAGAAATACAGCAGTAGAGCATTACTTACGACTCAAGCCTGCTTAAGGGGGTGCTGGAAAAGGAGAAGGGATATTGACCTCCAATTAATCCTGAAGATACGACTCCAGCAATGAGGTGGTCTCCTGGCCGGTAATAATTCACAGCAAGATTTTTATCCTGGATGAGATTCAGCTGGCATTTTGCCTTCTGCTGCACCCCAGAGGTTGCAAGAGGCAGGAGCAGGAGCAACATTATCATTCTTGGTCTCTCTGCTACACTTCCCTCCTGACTGGTCCTCCCAAATCCATAGCCAGTTGATCAGAAGAAACCCCAAACACTTGAACGACAGAGGTTGCAGTGATGTGACAAATGCAGCTCTGGCTTCAGGGCCAAAGGGAACGGACCATAGCTCAGAGGTAGAGCATCTATTTTGCACTCAGAATGTGTCAGTTTCAATCCCTGCTAACTTCTCTAGGTAGGGTAGGAACAGAACCATAGAACCATAGAACTGTAGAGTCATCTAGTCCAACCCCCTGCAATGCAGGAATCTCAACTAAAGCATCCATGACGGATGTCCATCCAAACCCCTGCTTAAAAACCTCCAGGAAAGGAGACTCCACAACCTAGAACACAGATTCCTATTTTCCGATTAAGCTTTACAGAGACCTATCTTTCTCCATCTCCCGCTCCATATCTTGGCCCCAAGGACTCTGTAGCACACGATATATTTTATGCATGAAATTTTTCAGGCACAGTGCAGTAAATTACCTCCTGCTGCCCTTGATTGTGATGTTTACATAATTGTTACCAAAGGCAATATTTGAAGGGTGGACTCTGGGGATTGTGGTTCTGATAATTGTAAAAGGAAGAACAATCCCATTCAGAACTTTATGGGAGCAGGAGAAAAATAGGTTTACTCAAGATTCTGTATTTACTGAAATGTAATGCACGCATTTTTTGGACAAATTACGTCGTGAAATTAGGGTGCACATTAGATTTGATGGCGCATCTACATTTGCCAACAAATGCTTTTTTGGTTTCAAGGTTTTGAAAATTGAGGTGCACATGAGATTCGATGGCATATTAGATTCGCGTAAATATGGTACTGACATGGTTCATGGAGGGAGAAAGTTGATCAGGCTAAAGGCTCACAAAGTCCAGCATTCTGTTTCCTTTAAAAAAAATAAAAATCTTTATTAATTTTCACATAAACAAATATACATGAATTACATAACATACATAACAAAAAAAACACTACAAATGAATAAAAACAATAAAGTAAGAAAGGATAAAGAAACAGACATAAACAAATATGATATATTACACTTACATGACAGATTAAAATATATAACTTCCAATAATTCTCATTATACTACTTATCTGTATTCTTTGCACAGATTCATATTATTTTGTTTTGTGTATTTATATATATAATCCAATATAATATTTTATGTATTTCTTGCTTACCAGTATCACTCTACTTCTGCAAGTATCTTATTGTTCGTACAGTACGATTTTAGATATTCTTTGAATGTTTTCCATTCCCTATATACCTTCTGGTTTGACATTCCTCTAATTTTTTCCAGTCAGTTTTGCTAGTTGCAGGTATTCTATCATAAGAGTTCAGCATTCTGTTTCCATAATGGGCAAGCAGGTGCCTCAATGGGAAGCTCACAAGAAGGAGCTTCTATACTTGTGAATTCTCCACTCAGAGGCATCCCACCTCCAACAGTGGAGGGATAACATAGCCATAAGGACTAGTAGCTGACGACAGCCATATCTGTTTCCATGAATTTGTCTAAGTCTCTCCTTTTATTTTAAACAAAATTAATACAGCACTTTATTATAGACAGACCCTCTGAGTTGCTTACAAAAACCAACTAAAAAATTAAAACTCAATGAAAGACAAAGCTGCAAACATATATTTTGAAGATTCGAAGTATAGTTCAAATAAACAGTTATGCTAAATGTTATGTACTGAAGTTCTCACCCTGGGCCAGCAGGGGGATACTGTAGATAGTTATGCAAATAAGGGATTGAAAGTGACGTTCAGTGATTGGATAGTTTTAGAAAGTTGTTACAGTAACATTGTACTGGAGCTCTATATAAGCAGGCTGGCTGAACCCTTCAGTTCAGTTCTGTCCTGGCCTGTGAATAAACAAGAGCTGTTTGAAGAATCACTGTGTCGTCTGATATGTTCACCCACAACTTAACACTAAACGTAGATTAAAGAACATGCAAATTTCTAAACATCCCAATAGGCTTCATTAAACCAAAATGGTTCTGTCAGGTGCTGGAAAGAATTCAGCTAAAGTGTCAAAAGGCAAGGAGTTCCAAAGTACATGTGTTGCCACGCTTAAGGATCAACAACTTACAAGGGCAGAATGAGTATGATGTAGCCCTTGTAACAATGCCAGTTCCACAGTTTGAAGCAGATGAGAGAATAAAGGTTGGGTAAGGCGATACCTCACATAAAATGGCCCAAAGCTCTTAAGGGCTTTGGTGACACATTGAATATCAGACCACTAACAAAAGAGCAAGCAGTGAAGTTCTCTCAGCAGAGCTGTTATATACTATAGAGTTGACAGACCATCAGCATTCCCTGTCTGTTCATCAAGCCCAGCAAACCCTCTTAACCCACCCCAAGGTTTTTTTTGTTAAAGCAGGTGATGCTTTTATGGACAATAGCAACAACACACAGCCCTTTGACCCCACTGGCAGGCCTGTGCTGACTACCCAGTTGATCTGAATATGGTCCTGTCCACCCAGCTAACACATCCAAGTTTCAGCAATGCAGCCCAGGTCAGCCCCTGCACCTAGGATTACGGTGTGGATGTCTATGGTCTTACTTTGGACTGGACTGGCATTGAAGAACAGCATCACCAGATCAAATATATCTGAGGGGTCACCTAACAACTTTCAGGATCTTTAAAAAACTATAGTTCTCATTATTTTTTGGGGGGGGGGCCAAAAGTGTTGGTATAAGAGTGTTTTCAGTGTATTATGTGGAGGCAACTCTGTCATTGGGACGCGGGTGGCGCTGTGGGTAAAACCTCAGCGCCTAGGGCTTGCCGATCACATGGTCGGCGGTTCGAATCCCCACGACGGGGTGAGCTCCCGTCGTTCGGTCCCAGCTCCTGCCCACCTAGCAGTTCGAAAGCACCCCTAAGTGCAAGTAGATAAATAGGTACCGCTTTATAGCGGGAAGGTAAACGGCATTTCCGTGTGCTGCGCTGGTGCTGGCTCGCCAGAGCAGCTTCGTCACGCTGGCCACGTGACCCAGAAGTGTCTCCGGACAGTGCTGGCCCCCGGCCTCTTAAGTGCTTAAGTAAGATGGGCGCACAACCCTAGAGTCGGACACGGGCAGGGGTACCTTTACCTTTACCTTTACCTAACTCTGTCATGTGCCAAGGTGAAGCTTTGGGAAACACACAATGGTGAGCTCTCTAGTGCAAGAGGTTCACGTACATGATTTGGCACGGCCTGATTTTTAGTTTTGTTGTGGAAATCAATAATCACACTCAGATTCATCTCAAAAGCTCTTTTTATTCAAGCACATGGAGATTCTCCAAACATTATCGGCATCATGGAGACTCTGAGGACCCAGCAAATATTTATGCATAAATTGACACACAAGTACCACTGGAAATGAAAAAGTACAAGCAAGTTTCAGCATGTATTAACATTTCTAAATAAAACTGTTCGTCCCTTAGTTCAGCTTTGTACAATATTACTTTCTTGTTCTAAACTGCATGGACACATGGAAGCAGAATTTTAGCAAACCATTTATTCTTGCAGGCTAGGTCATGTAGTAATGTTTCTCTTTTTTCACTAGGGCAGTTTAAATCCTAAATCCTAAAAAAATGATTTCTAAGGCAGAATCCTCATGTGGTTCCCTCTCTCTCTCTGTGTGTGTGTGTGTGTGTGTGAGAGAGAGAGAGAGAGAGAGAGAGAGAGAGAGAGAGAGAGCGCTGGGGTGAAAATGAATTGAAGAAGGTTCAGTTAAAACAATGGATTTGAATGGAAAGAAATATGAAGGAGACAGGTCTGTTGGTTATAAATATATATTATTTGGAGTAGCTCAAAACTTATTTTGGGTTGCAGTGGCATATAAAAACAGAACATTATTGGGGCTGCTCATCCAGATGTTGGGAGTCCAACGAAGCCTTCACACCTACAGTGTAATCATCCTTATCTAGGGGTCCAGTCCATATTCTAGTGCAGAATTTGTCCATACCTCTAGTACTAAGAATTAAATGCCATGCTTAGTTTTTGGCCATCATCTGTTCCTTTGTGTTCAGATCAGGCCTGAGTATGATAATGTAGCACTTTGGGATGAAGATGCAGCCCAGGAGCCCAGCACTGGAGGCCAGCATAGAGAAGACTTGCACGGCTACCATGTATTTCCCCTTGGTGCTCAGGTAGGTGGGCACAAAGGACACCCAAACACTGCAGAAGACCAGCATGCTGAAGGTGATCAGCTTGGCTTCATTGAAGGCCCCAGGCAGCTGCCTGGCTAGGAAAGCCACTGTGAAGCAGATGGCAGCCAGGAAGCCCATGTAGCTGAGGGCAACATAAAACATGGCAGCAGATCCTTCATTGCATTGCAAGATAATCTCTCCAAGTTGGGAGTGCATGTCGGATTCTGGGAATGGGGGAGACAGACCCAGCCATAGGGTGCAGATGACAACTTGGAGACTGGAACAGGAAATGACAATAGAGTTGGCCAAACTTTTCCCCAGCCATTTCCTCATGCTGCTTCCTGGCTTTGAGGCCAGGAAAGCCAACACCACCATGATGGTTTTGGCCAAGACAGAAGAAACAGCAACTGAGAAGATGATGCTGAAGGCCATCTGTCGGAAAAGGCAGGTCACTTTCCTTGGCTGGCCGATGAAGATAAAAGAGGACAAAAAGGAGAGCAGAAGGGAGATGAGGAGGATGTAGGAGAGGTCTCGGTTGTTGGCTTTGACTAAAGGCGTGTCAAGAAATTTAATGAAGATTCCTAACACAATGCCTGTGGTTAAGGAAAAGAAGAGGGCAAAGGAAATCAGGAATCTTCCCAAAGATTCTTCATAGGAGAGGAAGGTGGTGACTTTGGGGACACATCGAGTTCGGTCCTTGTTTGGATGCTGATATTCTGGGCATTTGGTGCATTTATTGGCATCTGCATAGAGAAAAAGAGACTTTGTAAGATGTGTCAGAGCCTCTTCCAGCTAATGTAGACCAGGGAAGAGCAACCTCCAGCCCATGGGTGATACGTGGCCCACTTGGACTCTCCATTTGACCTGCAAATCCAATTTTGGGAAGTGACCCTCATGTACACTACACCTGACATCAGGGTAGGGCTTGAAAGGAACTATTGGGAGCTCAAAGATTGCTCCCTCGTTTTCCATTTACTGGGTGGCAGCATGCATTGCTCTAGGAAGGGAAGCCACTTCTCTGTTTCCACTGCTGTTCTTTCAACACTCAAAAACCAGAGGTACAAACCACAGCATGTGGCAGTTAGAAAGCCCCTTGTAAACATCACTGTGCTGCATTTTGGACACCCAAATATCAGACGTTAGTGGAACAGTGCTGGGCTGCCTCCAAACAATTTTCAACAAAGCCTACACTGTACTCTGAAATGCAATTGGGGCTTTAAAGCATGGAAATTACCTGACATTTTTGTTGCAACAGGTGACTGACAGGTTGTGAGCAGCACCCAGCTGCTAAATTTGGCCTGGCCTGCCAAGATTTGGGGAAATTAAGATCTGGCCCACCAGTAAGAAAAAGTTCTAGACACCTGGGTTAGTTAGATCATTGGAATGACTTCGTATAAAGGCAGATTCCAGTGTATTATGGCTAAACCTTAATGTTATGAGTTTGTGGCTGCCAGATACTTAATCCCCAGACCCAGGAAGTATGAAAATCTTAAAAAGCCAGGCTACTTTCCTCATTAAGTAATCGCCTGGGAGATGAACCATTAGAAGAACAAAAGAAAGGTGGTGAGCCATTATGAAAACCAAGGAAAAGGGGCTCTGTGGCTGAGGGCAATTGGTGTGCCTCCTCCTCCAGCTCCTAGATAGTTTGAAGACAAAGCCAGAGTTTGAAGACACTTTAGAGTTTGGACCACAATTCCCGTCATCCCTGACTACTGGTCCCACTAGTTAGGGATGATGGGAGTTGTAGTCCTAAGTTTGGGAAACACTGCCTTAAACTGATAGAGGCCACAGTGAAATAGCTGGGCCCTCTCATTGGCCCTATGGGACGTGGGTGGTGCTGTGGTCTAAACCACAGAGCCTAGGGCTTGCCAATCAGAAGATCTGTGGTTCGAATCCCCGTGACGGGGTGAGCTCCCGTTGCTCTGTCCCAGCTCCTGCCAACCTAGCAGTTTGAAAGCACGTCAAAGTGCAAGTAGATAAATAGGTACTGCTCCGGCGGGAAGATAAATGGCGTTTCCGTGCGCTGCTCTGGCTCGCCAGAAGCGGCTTAGTCATGCTGGCCACATGACTCGGAAGCTGTCTGTGGACAAACGCCGGCTCCCTCAGCCTATAGAGCGAGATGAGCGCGCAACCCCCGAGTCGTTTGTTACTGGACCTAATGGTCAGGGGTACCTTTACCTTTACCTCATTGGCCCTAGGACTGACTGGGCCCCAGAGCAAGACAATACCTCCTATGAAATCACTGTCTGGAAGATGCCCCATTTTAAAAGTCCACAGGTTTGGTGAAACCAATGCACCCTGACTTATCTTTTCCACTTTCTCTCAACCCACCTAGATAGCCCAGAAACATCAGATTCAAATATGTGTACTACCTGCAATATTACTGGTAGAAGTTAAAAATCATGGAATAAAATGCTGTAGAGTGGATCATTAAATCCAGATTCTACATGATGGAGTGAGTGAGTAAATAAAGGCTTCTTCTCCTGGTGCCAGAAGGACCATGCAGTTGGCAACAGATTAGCCCTCCTTGGGAAGGCCATTCCATTCATAGGAAGCAATAACAAAAAGCTACCCCGTGCCCAGCGAAACAGTGGTGGGAGCTGTAAGCTAAACTCGAATTACAAATGTCTTGTTTGGGCTAGCTCAACTTTTTGCTTCATCCTCCCAGGAAAAGCCCTTTCCTCTGACGTCCTCTCCTACCTTCCTGAGTGGAGATGGTCCCTTCGGAGCAGGGAGCACAATCGTAGCAACATGGTGGCTTCCCTTCCTGCACCTTCTTGGCATATCCAGGGCGACAGCTCTCTGTGCATCTTGAACACGGCACATTGTAAGCATAAGAAGAAGAAGACTCACGGCTCACACATGCTCTCCTCTGGCTCTGTGGTTTGCAACAAGAAGAGAAGAAGAAGAAGAAGAGTTTGGATTTGATATCCCGCTTTATCACTACCTGAAGGAGTCTCAAAGCGGCTAGCATTTTCGTTTCCCTTCTTCCCCCACAGCAAACACTCTGTGAGGTGAGTGGGGCTGAGAGACTTCAAAGAAGTGTGACTGGCCCAAGGTCACCCAGCAGCTGCATGTGGAGGAGCAGAGGCGCAAACCCGGTTCACCAGTTTATGAGTCTACCGCTCTTAAACACTACACCACACAGGAGAAGGAACATCGAGGAGAAAGTGTTAGGAGCATTTGTGTCTATGGAATCAGGTCACAGCTTTTGAGAAGAGCACAGTGGGATATTTACCTCTAAAGGTAGGGTTTCAACACCTCAGTTTTTGGATTGTGCCTTCAATACAAGCATTTCTGCCCACCAGATGGAGCAAGACCCACTCTCCTGCTCCTGTGAGCTGTTCTATAGGTTGTACTGACCCAGGGGTCAGCAAACTTTTTCAGCAGGGGGCCGGTCCACTGTCCCTCAGACCTTGTGGGGGGCCAGACTATATTTTGAAAAATAATAATGAATGAATTCCTATGCCCCACAAATAACCCAGAGATGCATTTTAAATAAAAGAACACATTCTACTCATGTAAAAACACGCTGATTCCTGGACCGTCTGCGGGCCGGATTGAGAATGTGATTGGGCTGCATCCAGCCCCCGGGCCTTAGTTTGCCTACCCATGTGACCCTTCAGGGTAGATTTGGGGGATATGTCACCAGTAGGGTTGCTGCCTTTGTTCTAAAAATACAGAATAGTTTGAGACAGGGCGGTTTGGGGTCATTTTTTTCTTTTCATCTGGTGCTGAATGACTTTAAAGCAATCCATTACAATCTATTGCAGCCTGAATGAATTTATTTATTTTGGTCACTGACCAGAAATAGCAAGTCCCAATTGTAATATTCAACAAACTATGTCTTGGTTAATTAAATGACACAAATAATTTTGCCTACCTTGTTAGAGCAGAAGGGCCATGCAATTGCTTCTGGGTTGATGGTGACATTTAGATCTGAAGACCTTTTCAGATAATAGACGCCATAGGGAATAACATAATTTCTCCTACCTTCTTAAACAGCTTGGGCCACACAATTGCTTCTGGGTTAATGGTGAACTTCGGATTTGAGGACTTCTGTCTCTTTATGCTTCCAATTTTCACTCTACCACGAGAATCATTAGGAAACAGCACCCAATTCACAAGATCGAAGTCAATGGCCACTGCCCCATTCTCATCCAAGTATTGTCCAGCATCTGAAGTATTTGAAGAGAGCCACACTTCTTTCAAGAAAGGATGAAGCTAATATGACATGGAAAACGCCAGCATTTAGTGAGTGTTCTTATGCATTCTTGCAAAATGGCCTGGGATCATGCTCATGTGTTAAAGGGTGCCTTGTAAATTTGTAGCAATAAATGAAATGCTATGCTTGACTCTGGATGCAGGAAAGGGTTCAGGGGGAATGCATCTGCTCTGGATGCAGACGGTATTAGCTTCATTTCCCGGTGGCATCTCTGAGTAGTGCTGGGAAATATTCCCTAGGTAGAACAATGATCTAATTCGGTGTAAGGCAGCTTATGGAATTGCTATCATGTCAATTCTAGACAATGAATTATAGTTTGCAAAAAGAAAATGGTGTACCTGCCATGGCTGTAGCCTTGGAGGTTCAACAATGTCTCCACCCACCATCTGCCTCTTCTTGGATCCAGATGTATATGCTATTTTTAAGGCCTGAGCCACAGCTTGAACACTATAGTAATTGATGTAGCTATCTTGTGACAGGATTCTTTCAATCTCCTCCTGAGGCGGCATCTCCAGATTCTCCCTCTCCCTGCATCTGTCCCAACCCCTCACGGACAATACATGCTTTGAATATGAACAATCGAATCCTTTCCACCAAGTAGGAGAATACACTGGCTCATAGTAGTCATACTTTGTCCTTTTTTTGGTCTTCATTACAAAGGACAAAGAACCATGGGCATACCGGAAGGCTCCAGTCTCATATGTCAAGATTTTATTTGGAAGCGCTGTTGTTATCCAGACTTTCCCCCCAGTCTGTATCCTTTCAAGGAAGGATTCTACCTCCATGATTATAAAAAGTCCATCTTGATAGTCTGCATAGTAAACAAAGACATTGACTTGTCTCCACATGGCAGGTGGTTCATGGGGTATCCACTGCCAAGTTTGTAGTAGTACTTTTTTTGAGAAGGCAACACAAATCTCATTGCTGGTCATCAGAGGGGTCAAGGTGCTCAGGAACCTTTCTCCATTATCGTTGTCTGGAGCAAAGAGGCTGACCCATGTCCATTTGAAATACAGGAGGAGTTGGACCATCCCGTGGTACTGAGTTTCTTCATTGGGGGCCATTCTATAGACAAAAGGGGAATGGACTTTATCCTTAAGAACAAAGCCATAACTGAGCTGGTAAGGAAAGGTAGACAGACTGGTGTTTTGTTTCTTAGGACAAAGCTTTGATACTTCTTTGTGAAATATGATGACAAATTTAATTAAGGTAAAACTCAAATATCAGGTGGCCTCAGTGGCCCGGAGTGCCTTCCATCAGCTTTGACTGGTGGCCCAGCTCTGCCCCTATCTGAACAGGGATAGCCTAACTATTGTCTGTGCTTTGGTAACCCCAAGGTTAAATTACTGCAATGTGTTATACATAGGGCTGCCTCTGAAGATGGTTTGGAAACTTATTTAGTGCAGAATTCAGCAGCCAGGTTGTTCATACATTTGTAACATTTTTGCCTAATTCAAATGTTGCTATCTATTCACAGGTTTAGATAACAAATCTGCTGGAATGTCTTTTCCTGCCAAATATAAAACATTCATCAATGCATTCACCCAGCCACCAGCCGGCAGCTGGGTGAACTCCAGTTCTCAGAATAGCATCAATCAGCAATTCGAGCCTCAGAAACCTTTAGAGACTGAGCACGCTCTTATCAGCAGAGTGAATAACTTCTCACAACAGAAGTGGCGGACAGAGACATGTGTAAGCATTATTTACAGGCGTTTATTCAGCATAGTTCAGGAACAACGGAAAAACATGTCTGCTACCCTTCATGTCCAAGCAAACAGCAGTATACAAGCGGAAGTTCCCAGCAGACTGTGCTGGAAGTAAACAGACATGTGACATACAACAATCCACACATCTGTTCTAAAGGTGGAATGGAACTATCCTAACATGCTTGACATGAACCCAGTTCTTACCTGTGGGATCTTGTAGGTACCCAACATGCTTGCAATGTGTGTGGAGATGTCTGATTTGCCACCTTCAAGAACCGCCAGCAGTTCTCCCCGTCTTCCACAGCTGTAGTTTGGAATGTTGATTTTCCCACCAGCAAGGAGGTCTGTCAGGGCATCAGAAGTCGTTCTTCCATCAAAATAGGTATCATAGATGCTGTAGCCCAGAGTGATGTTAGGTAAGAGCCTGGGGTTATGATTGATCTCCTGAATGGCAAGTGAGAAAGAAAGAAAGTGCCAGTTCCTTCCACCAATCCATCTGTCAAATAAAATGCATCGCATAGTCATCCCTGAACCAGTGAAAATGAAAGTCACATTCCCCCCCGTATACATAAAACCAAATATGAAATGAGACCAGTAGGTTTGGCGAAGTGGGACCTAGGTCTACCAGTACCCATGTCTGCAGCACTTTTTTTGCAAAGGAGAAGGATGTTGGGAAAACCAGAAATCAGCCCTTTTTTGTTTACCACCAGGATCAGTGGTTAGCAGCTGCCACTGTATCAAATGACCTCTCTAGGCATTGTGTATCTCACAAAAATTGTTTATCAAATAATGGTTTGCATGTTTGTAATGGGCGTATGACAGCATCTAAAAAAGCAGAGACATCACCTTGCCAACAGAGGTCCGTATAGTTAAAGCTATGGTTTTCCCAGTAGTGATGTATGGAAGTGAGAGCTGGACCATAAAGAAGGCTGATCGCCGAAGAATTTATGCTTTTGAATTATGGTGCTGGAGGAGACTCTTGAGAGTCCCATGGACTGCAAGAAGATCAAACCTCTCAATTCTGAAGGAAATCAGCCCTGAGTGCTCACTGGAAGGACAGACCGTGAAGCTGAGACTCCAATACTTTGGCCACCTCATGAGAAGAGAAGACTCCCTGGAAAAGACCCTGATGTTGGGAAAGATGGAGGGCACGAGGAGAAGGGGACGACGGAGGACGAGATGGTTGAACAGTGTTCTCGAAGCTACCAGCATGAGTTTGACCAAACTGCGGGAGGCAGTGGAAGACAGGAGTGCCTGGTGTGCTCTGGTCCAGGGGGTCAGGAAGAGTCGGACACGACTAAACGACTAAACAACAACAATGGGCGTATGAGAAGAGCAGCCCTTAATGCAGCCAAGATGAACTGCCTTGAGATCTTTTGATGAAGGGTGGTTTATAAATTTAATAATAAATAATACTAATAAATAAAAGAAGTCTTAGGGATATGGGGCTCTGCTGAGCACTAGATAAAAAGTTATCTGAGTCATACTCGCTGAACTGCACTTCCTTAAGCATAGTAGTCATTTATATTTTGCAATTGCGTGTATTTTGTTGTGCCGGAAGGAGAAAGAAATGCGTTGCTCCCCCTTGGAAATGGTTCTCTCCACCTGCTATCTAATTTTCATTTCTAGGAACATGGTCTGAGTATTCAATCTTCCCCCAATGTTCCATGGGAGACAAATAAGGGAATGAATGTTATTTTGGTTACTTCAGAAAAGCTACAACTCAAGCACACCTCACAGCATTTGCTACCTTATAGGAAACAAGTCATGCTTTGTAGGGCCTCACTCAATTTATTACTTAATTTAAAAAGCACACACACACATTGAAACATGTAAAAGACATACAGAAATCTTTCAATCACTCAATGAATGAATGAGGGCATTCTTCTTTAGACATTCCAAGAAAACACAACCTAATTCAATCATCTTCATATCACAGGTTTGCAAGAAAAGAGAGTTTGTTGCTTTCGTTTAAAACTATACTCCATATTTTTCCGTTGTATTTGATCCCACTGAATGATATACTTCCTCAGTTATGATGCCCATGAGAAAAAGGGAACAAAAAAAGCAAACCAGAAAACAAGGGATAGCAATTTACCCAAAAAACAAGGGATAGCAAGGGAGTACCAGAAAGCAGGGGCCAGGGAGTTGGTAGGAAGCAGAATCAATACATCACTACTTACGACTCAAGACTGCTTAAGGGGGTTCTGGAAAAGGTGAAGGGATATTGACCTCCAATGAATCTTGGAGATATGACTCCACTAATGAGGTGGTCTCCTGGCCTGTAAAAATTCAGTGCGCCGTTTTGATCCCCAATCAGATTCAGTGGGCATTTTGCCCTCTGCTGAATCCCGCAAATTGCAAGAGGCAGCAAGAGAAGGAGTGTTGTCATTCTGGGTCTGCCTGCTACACTTCCCTTGTGATTGTTCTTCCCAACTCCATTAGTAGTTCATTGGAAGACAACCCAAATACTTGCAAGACAGTTCCCAGCTTCAGGGCTAAAGACAAAGGGCCATAGCTCAGCATCTGTTTCACACCAGAAGGTGGCAAGTTCAGTCTCTGCTCACTGTTCCAGGTAGGGCTGAGGAGCTGCTGCCTGCCAGTATTGAACTAGAAGGCAGCTTCCTGTTAAGAGTCACACAGACTTCTCTCCCCCACCTCTTCACCTGCCAGATGCCCTGGTCCCAGTGACTCTGTGTCATGCAACATATTTTATACATCGAACTTTTCTGGCACAATGGAATAAATAAACCCCTGGCACCCTTGATTGTGTTGTTTACCGTAATGTTCCCAAAGGCAATATTTGAATGATGTGTGAGGGCATCCCTCAGACTCCGGAAAAAAATAAGTGTAGATCACTGTGGTTCTGATAATTGTAAGGGGGGGAGGGGGGATTTCCTTTGAGACCTTATGAGAGCAGGTGCCGAGCAGGAGAAAAACATGTTTACCTTGGTTCTCAAACTTAATCCGTTCCGGAAGTCTGTTCCAAAACCAAGGTGCGCTTTCCCATAGAGAGTAATGCAAAATGGAGTAATCCATCCCAGACTTTTAAAAACAACCCCTAAAACAGCAATTTAACATGGATTTTACTATCTAACAAGACCACTGATCCATAAAATGAAAGCAATAAACAATGTACTGCAGTCACACAATCAATCAATCAATCAGTAGCTGAATTGGGTTCCACACAGTCAAAAAAACAAAATAAAAAGGACGCAAAAAAGACAGCATAACACTCAAAATGGAAGCACGTTCGGCTTCCAGAAAAAGTTTGCAAACCAGAACACTTACTTCCGGGTTTGCAGTGTTTGGGTTCCAAGTGGTTTGAGAACCAAGGTACCACTGTACTCCCTTCAAGGCTGGTGGACTCTCCTTCACTGGAGGTTTCTAAGTGGATGGTCATCTGCCATGGATGCTTTAGTCATTGCAGGGGTTGGACTAGATGACCCTAGGGGTCCTTTCCAACTCCACAATTCTTTTTTTTTTAAGATAATCTTTATTGATTTTATGATTACATACTATACATATACACATTAGTTTACATTTACTCCTAAGAGTTGACTTCCCTCCTTCCTTCTTCTGCCTTTTTTATGTTGTCTCTAAGTTTTTCGCATTGTCTTTATTGATTTTGTATATTGTTGTTCTTCTTTCAACTTTATCCGTGCAGTGTCTATATACAAATAAATCTTTCTGTATATACACGTCTTGTTGTTTGTCTATATTCATTTACAGATACAATTAGTTACCTTGATTGTACTTTACATTTTAATTCATATTGTCATTAACATCCAAAAAAGTTTCTTTTAATTTCCCATTATGAGGTTTATTTCCATTCTACTGATTTCACTATTTCACCTTATCCTATGTTTAACATAAATTTTCCCCATTCTTTTTGAAAGGTTTCATCGCCCTGTTGTTTTTCATCGCCCTGAATTTCCCCGTTAATTTGGCTATTTCCGCATATTCCATGTCCTTGTACTGCCACTTTTCTACTGTTGGCATTTGCTGTTGTTTCCACACCTGAGCCAGCAGTTGTTGCATATAGGAACAATTTCTGATCCTTCTTATCAATATCCTCTCCCAGCATTCCCAACAAGAATGCCTCTGATTTTTTAGAAATGTGTACCTAAAGATCGTCTTTAATTCATTGTATATACCGTACTTTCCCAAAAAGTTTTTACCTTATCACATGACCACCATATGTGGAAAAAACCACCTTCTTTCACCCCACACTTCCAGCAATTCTTGTTTCCTGTTTTATACATCTTGGACAATTTAGTTGGCATGAGGTATCATCTATACATAATTTTTATGTATTTCCTTTTAACGATGTACATGCTGTAAATTTTAACTCCACAATTCTATGATTCTGTTATTCTATTATGTACTCCTTGTGGCAGCGTAGGCAATGGAAGATGTCCCAAAGGAAGCTAGTAAGCAAAGAGGACCTGATTTCTAGAGAGCTCTCACCACATGTAATTCAGAGCTAAGCTAAGCATTCTGCCTAGCCCATATTCAGATAAGGAATTCATGTTTAGCACCAGAACAAGAGTTTATATCACTGTCATCGATGTTTATTCATCAAAGCACCCTAATTTAGGGATAGGCTGGCAGAGGATCTTTGTTGTTGTGAAAGATTTTAATTTTACACACACATTCCTTTTTATGGTCCAAAGACACACAAAAGCGGTTTTGAAAGCAACATACAGAGAAAACTTCCCAAGGCAGTCACTATGTTTTATCCAGAGCATGTTGATTTCTAATTCTTAATACATCCAAGAAAATTTTTGCCATGGCCAGGGTAATATCATTTGTCTTATCTTCTATAATATTCTTGAGATGGAAGGTTTTAGAATTTCCAGGTAAATTTACCAATAAGGGTTTAATTAATTGACCCCTGGCTTGTTTATACAGATCACAGTGTAGTAAGATATGCTTCATACAATTGACAGCCTGAGAACGTAAGCAGAGTCTATTCTGATAAGTTATACCGGTCAGTCTGCTGTTTAGAATTTCACATGGAAATACATTTAATCTGGCTCTGCAAAACAGTTGTTGATAATTGGTTACTGATAAATTTGTAAGACACAAGGGTAATTGATATTCTTTATTTTCATGTGTTTTTTTTTAATTTAGTGTCACCACTCTTAACAAGTTTATTTTAATTAAACTGAGATGTATGGCTGCAGACAAAAAGGGACGTGGGTGGCGCTGTCGGTTAAACCATAGAGCCTAGGACTTGCCGATCAGAAGGTCGGCGGTTCGAATCCCCACGAGGGGGGAGCTCCTGTTGCTCGGTCACTGCTCCTGCCAACCTAGCCGTTTGAAAGCACATCAAAGTGCAAGTAGATAAATAGGTACCGCTCTGGCGGGAAGGTAAACGGCATTTCTGTGCGCTGCTCTGGTTCACCAGAAGCGGCTTAGTCATGCTGGCCACGTGACCTGGAAGCTGTACGCCGGCTCCCTCGGCCAATAAAGCGAGATGAGCGCCGCAACCCCAGAGTCGGTCACGACTGGACCTAATGGTCAGGGGTCCCTTTACCTTTACCTATGGCTGCAGACAGCTCCTACCAGCTATAATACGGATTCTTGGTTTGTGAGGAGATTGCCAGCTATAAGCACCATATAAGAACACACAGGAAATGGGTTATACAAGAGATTTATTGTAAGATGTTTCCAGAGAATGGGACTTTTATCCAGAGCCAACAGTTTCTGAAGAGGACACAACCGCTTGATCTTTAAACACCTGGTTTCATAATTTCAATTTGCCTATGTCAAGCATCATTTGTGATGTCAAACTGCTCACATTCCCTGTGGTTAGCATAGATAGCAGGACATACCTACATGGGGTCATGATCACGGGCATCCCAAATTCTGTAGATGGCACAAAACTTTTGCCAAGTTGCCCTTTCTTCATGTCTGGGTCCAATGACTTTACTTCTGCTAAGAACAGTCACATTCTTTCTGACCACCTAAAATAAATGTCCATGTCATGTCCAAAATCACAGTCTTCATTCAAATCCTTAATGTACCAAGCTTTCTCCTAGCTTTCCAGTTTAGAGCCTCATCAGGATCCATTTGACCAAAATATTTCCGTTCCATGAGCTTTTTAAAAAAGTGTCTATACTTTTCAGATTTCTCCAAAAACACCATTTCTTTTTGAGAGTTCAAATTGTTGATAATTGGCAACTTTGGGACTGTTCCACATATAGCCCATGAAATTTCAGCAATCAAGAATTTGAACCCTTAGCAGAAAAACAGATGAATATCGCCCTGGCAAGAGGGGGGAAATCATTTCTACTATGAATGTATTTAATCTACAAAGTGAACACAGTTCAAGCCATACAAGTTCTTCAGTGATCTGCACAATCAATGCCCCACATTACAAGCTCTTTCAATACCACCTCCCATCACTCCTCATCCTTGGCCATAGTGGCTGCTGGGAACTAGGTACAGTTGATTCAGATGGCTGCTTAATTTTTGTCATTTGATCTGACAGGAAACATGTTCCGCTTCCTTGCAGCAGAATTGAACCAATGAATAGTTCATCTTTGAGACATGATGGTTACGTGACACATACTTGGGCTATTGGTCTCCACGCCCCTTGCTGGAGGAAAAGGATCAGCTTTTTAGTTTACATCAATTGCCCAGTCTGAGGAGCCAGGTCACAGTCAACAGCTTTAAAGGGTCAGAGAGCGGAGAACTGCACTAGAAATGCATGATTATGTCTGATTCGCTCAGCTGAAAAGTGAACAATCAGTTTGAGTTAACAGCCACTGAGGGATGGTCAACTAAGAATTGCTTGGAAAAAGGAGAAGTGGAAATCAATGTCAGGAGTAAGGGATTAACATAATTGTACAGAAACTGACCACAGTCACCTCTGTGCAAATCTGGTTCCTCTAACAGATATAAACCCCCCCTAAATGAACCAGTTTAAATTTCTACTGTCACTAGTGGTAGACTCATCTCATGTCCAACCTAAGAAACATGCTACCATGAGCACATAAATTAAAATAAGAAGCATGTGTGCGTGTAGAAACAAGTGACGTGAAGGAAACAGGGAATGCTGACAATGATCTTTTCAGATCTCTGACTTACCTTATACCTGGTGAGCGGTACATTGCAGTAGTAGGAAGGCATTTGGACACACATACAGAAATAATTATAGAGTGTATTGGCGCCTTCTGAAGAATGAGAGGCCTAGGATCTAGAAAAACAAACAAACTCATTCCCTCTATAAGCTTATCAAGTCAAGATTCTAGTGGGGGATTTTCACATATCCCAAATGCCATGTTTAATTTTTTGTTCTCAGCTGCTTCCTCATATTCAGATCAGGCCTCAATATTATAATATAGCACTTGGGGAGGAAGATGCAGCCCAGAAGCCCAGCACTGGAGGCCAAGATAGAAAAGACCTGCACGGCTACCATGTACTTCCCCTTTGAGCTCAGGTAGGTGGGAACAAAGGACACCCAAACACTGCAGAAGACCAGCATGCTGAAGGTGATCAGCTTGGCTTCATTGAAGGCCCCAGGCAGCTTCCTGGCTAGGAAAGCCACTGTGAAGCAGATGGCAGCCAGGAAGCCCATGTAGCTCAGGGAACCATAAAACATAGCAGCAGACCCTTCGTTGCATTGCAGGATGATCTCTCCAGGTTGGGAGTGCATGTTTGAGTCTGGGAATGGGGGAGAGACCCCAAGCCAGATGGTGCAGATGAGAACTTGGACACTGGAGCAGCAAATGACAACAGAGTGTGCAAAACCCTTCCCCAGCCATCTCCTCCCCCTGTTCCCAGGCTTAGCTGCCAGGAAGGCCATGACCACAGTGATAGTTTTTGCCAAGATAGAAGAGACAGCAACTGAGAAGATGGTGCTAAAGGCCACTTGTTGCATAAGGCAGGTTGCTTTTGTAGGTTGTCCAATGAAGAAGAAGGAGGACAAAAAGGAGAGCAGGAGAAAGATGAGGAGGATGTAGGACAGGTCTCGGTTGTTGGCTTTGACGATGGGAGTGTTCCTGGATTTAACAAAGATTCCAAACACAATGCCTGTGATTAAGGACAAGAAGACGGCAGAAGAAGCCAAGAGGATCCCCAAAGATTCTTCATAGGATAAGAAGGTGATTAATTTAGGGACACATTGATGCCGGTCCTCATTTGGATGCTGATCTTCTGGACATTTAAAACATTCATCAGCATCTGCATAGAGAAAACAACAATCCTAATTTGTTGCATTTGTGGGGAAAGGTGGGCCCATAGGAGAGGTCAGGAAAGAAAATTGTGTTGTTGGGAAGGAGGGAGTAAAATTGAATACCATTACAAGTATCAGCTTGAGCCTGGCTGAAATATTTGCCCCATCTTCCCATTGAAGGCCCTTTCCTCTGAGGTGCTGTCCTACCTTCCTGTGTTGAGATTGTGCCTTCTGGGCACGGAGAACAATCATAGCAGCAATGTGGCCTCCCTTCCTGAATTTTCTTGGCATATCCAGGCTGACAGCTCTCTGTGCATCTTGAGCGAGGAATAGTCTAGGCATAAACAGAAGGCATGTCTGTTTCTAATGGCCTAAAGGCCCTTTTTAATGAAAATTAATGTTTTTGTTTTCTTTTGCAGAGCAGCTCGTCAAGTAAACAAACCTCTTTGTTGTTTCTACTTATTTAACAACCTGCTTCATTTCTGTATACAAGGTAGCATGAAAAATACAATAAACAATAACCTAACTAAATAAATAAATACAACTACCAGACCTTTAGAGGATGTCTGCAGGCAGCCCTGTTTAGGGAAGCTTTTAATATCTAAGGACTATAGTATTTTAATATTTTGTTGGAAGCCGCCCAGAGTGGCTGGGGAAACCCAGCCTGATGGGCTGGGTATAAATCATTATTTATTTATTTATTTATTTATTTATTTATTTATTTATTTATTATTAAAGATTCCTGCTTCATTTTTCATACAAGGTAGCATGAAAAATACAAGGAGCATGAAAAATAAACAATAACCTAACTAAATAAATGAATGGTAGTATATCAGAACCACGCACACACTCCTATGACCAGCAGCAATAACAAAAGTCCTTAGACTGCTGCCACTCTATCTTCTGCTAGGTTGCACAGCTGTGACTGAGGACTGTCTGGTTCCTATTTTACTCCCAAGGCTCCACAGTGCCATTGAGGTTGGCACCAAAGGCTGCTCCTAGTGCAGAACATGGTGCCTAGATTGCTTGTGTGTCATATCTGCACTTATTGGAATCAACTGCAGAAAATCCTGTTTTGAGAAGCCTTTTTCAACTGGATGAAAAAGTCTTGACCTCTGCTGTTCATTTAGAATTTTTTTATTTGAACGTGTGTTCAACTACACAGACCACCCTGAGCTCCACTGTTTTCATTCTGTTTTCTTGATCTAATAAACAGATGGGGCAGAATTCACTCCAGTCTTACCCAACCTGTTGCCCTCAGATATATTTGCCCAATGTTGGCCTTGGCAGATGGGAGTTGTAGTCCACAATATCTGGAGAGCACCAAGTTGGGGGGAAGGTCTTCTGCTCTGCTTCTGAAAGTCTCCTACTCACTGTGAAATCTTATACACGTTTTCTCAAGACAGACTCCATTAAACTCAATGGGACTAAGCTCCAGAGAAGGATGTCTAAGACTGCAATCAATCATCTGTACTATTCAACATGTTATTAGACAATTATAGATGTCGCAGGGAATAACAATTTCTCTTACCTTCTTAAACAGCTTCGGCCACACAATTGCTTCTGAGTTAATGGTGAACTTCAGATTTGAGGACTTCTGTCTCTCTATGCTCCCAATTTTCACTCTAGCCCGAGAGTTATTAGGAAACAGCACCCAATTCACAATATCGAAGTCAATGGCCAGTGCCCCATTCTCATCCAAGTACTGTCCTTCAGATGAAGTATTAGAATAGAGGTGAACCTCTTTCAAGAATGAATGAAGCTACAACAGAAGAAACTCCAGCATTGAGAGAACATGAAACCATGATGCATCCCGATAGCCTCTTAATAAGGACCAGAGAACTAGGACTCAAAGGTGCTCATTAGGTCCTCTCATTCTGCTTCAGCATTTCCAGGGTGACCAAAGTGAACAAAATTGAGAAATATTACCTTTATCCTACTACGTCTCTGAAAGAGTGGCCTGTTCTGACGTTTCATGAGAAATGTTTCTAGGGATGATAAATTTAATTCTACAGGGAAGAAAACTCTTATATGATAAAGTGCCTGTTTTTATTAATTCCTTTAACTGTGTAACACATTTTATTGCATCTTTTCTGTAATGGCTTTTGCTACTGCTAATAGTCAGTGTTGACAATGCTGAACAACATGGTCTATTGGTCTGATTTGGTATTAAGGCTGCTCCCTAAATTCCTATCATGGTGATTCCATATAGCTGGGATAATGAATTTCAGTTTGCAAAAGAAAAGGATATACCTGCCATGGGTGTAGCCTTGGAAGTTCCAACCTGCCTCCTTTGCCCACAATCGACATCCTCTTTGAGCTGAATGAATATGCTGCATTCAAGGCTTGAGCCACAGCCTGGATGCTCAAGTAATTCACATAGCTGTCTTGGGATTGGATTCCTTCAATCTTTTCCTGGGGCAGCATCCTTAGCCACTTCTTCTTCTCCCTGCATTTTTCCCAACCCTTCACAGAAAAAGCATGCTTTGAATATGAACAAACATATACTCTTTCCCAAACGTTTAGACTATAAAATGAAATTGGCTCGTAGTATTTATATTTTGTCATTTTTTTGGTCTTCATTACAAAGGAGAAAGAACCATGGGCATAACGGAAAGATTTAATATCACCAAATAAGATTGTGTTCTGAAGAGCTGTGATTATCCAGATTTTTCCTCCAGTTTCTATCCTTTCAAGTAAAGACTGTACTTCCATGATTATAAAAAGTCCATATTGAGAGTCTGCAGAGTAAACAAACACATTGACTTGTCTCCACACTGCAGGGGCTTCGTGGGGTAACCACAGCCAGGTTTGTAGTAGTACTCTTTTTGTGAAGGCAACACAGATTTCGTTGCTGGTCATCAGGGGTGTCAAGGTCCTCAGGAACTTTTCTCCATTGTCATTGTCTGGAGCAAAGAGACCGATCCACGTCCACTTGAAATGCAAGAGGAGTTGGACCATCCCCTGGTACTGAGTCTCTTGCTTTGGTGTCATTTGGTAGACAGAAGGGGACTGGACTTTATCATGAGGAACAAAGCCATAACTAAGCTGGTGAGGAAAGAAAAAGAGACTGGGGTTTTGTTTTTCAGGGCAATGATTGAATACTTTACTTCTATGTGAAAGATTATGACATACTTAATTTTTAATTAGCATAAACATCAAATATTTTTAAAATAACCTTTTTTTATTTAAGCAATTTATAAGTGGTACCTTGGGTTACAGACTCTGCTAACCCGGAAGTAGTACCTCGGCTTCAGAACTTGACCTCAGGATGAGAATGGACTCTAAGCAGTTTTCAAAGGTTCGATTTAAAAAAGACAAAAGTTAAAACTACAAGATCATATTTCATTTGAACTGGCTACTGCATGCTGTTAAAAATAAAGGTCTTCATTAGGCTCTGGAAGGTTTTTAAGTAACCTTGTCTGACCTCAGCTGGAAGAGAGTTCTGTGAAATGAGTTCCACAATTGTGGCTCTTGTTGGAAATGAGCTGTTCATCTGAGCCACTAAGAGTGACTCCTCCCAAGAGTTCAGTGATTGGGGACATGTACAAGGGATTATGTCATTCTTGAGATGTCCTGGACCCAAATAATTAAGGGCCTTATGAATCTGGTTTTGATTCTGCTAACACAGTGGATTGACTTCGCTTCGGAGGTGCACTCCCTTTTATACTTAGCCAGACAGATGCCAACAGTGTCTCCAGCTCTGCAATAGGCATCCCGGCTAGTAGCCATCCTCCGTGAATTTGTCCAATCCACTTTTTTTCTAATGATCCTGAAACTGAAATATCTTTGTATGGCTTCCCATTGCATAAAAAGCAATGTTTCAAAGCAACGTACAATGTAAAGTAAGCAATAAATTCATTATCATAAGAAAAACTTGGTTTTTGTATTGTTTTTCACAAGATGGCAAATGTTGCCAGCTGTGTTTGACTTGAACCCAATTCTTACTTGTGGGATCTTGTAGATTCCTGAAATGCTTGCAATGTGCATGGAGATGTCGGATTCACCCCCTTCAAGAACAGCTAGTGGTGTCTTCCGTTTTCCACAGATGTAGTTTGGAATGTTGATTTTCCCACCAGCAAAGAGGTCTGTCAGGGCATCAGTAGTTGTTCTTGCCTCAAAAAAGGTATCGTAGATGCTGTAGCCCAGGGTGATGTTGGGTAAGAGCCTGGGGTTAAGATTGATCTCCTGAGTGGCAAGTGCGGAGGAAAGAATGTGCCAGTCCTTCCCACCCATCCAGCTGCGGAGGAAAGTATGTCACATAGTCACCCTTGATTCAGAGAAAATGGAAGTCACATTCAGTTACATAGATTATGTTGTGCCGTGGTGGAAGAATTGTGCACTTCCCACTGAAAATCATTCTTTCCATCTAAAATTGTACCCAGCTGTAAAGGAGAAGCCTGCCTTATACAGGGGAAGGAGAGTTACCTTATTGTTCACTTTTCTCCATTAGAGAACCAGTCTCTCTTCCAACTCCAAGCATAGGGCAATGAGTAAAAACCTGGGGTGCTAATTCCATGGATAGACTTCCAGAAAATCATTTCAGATTGAGAATAGGAAACTCCCCAATTTTCATGCTAAGGATCATGGCCTCAGCATTCAACCTTCCCTAAGGGTCCATGAGACACAATGAGAGAATGTATTTCATATTGCTTATTACTGAAAAGCTGCCACTCAAACATACATCACAGCTTCTTAGAGAAGACAAGTTCTACATGGGAACATGGCTGAATGTTGTTAACTTAAATTGTAATGTAAAACACATTGAAATACTGCTTTTCACCAAGTGAACATACATATAGATTTTTTAATCAAATTATTCAAATGTTACAATACAGCTATGTCAACTGCCATGATATCACAAAATGATCACTCCAGTCCTCAGTTCCACATCTCTGTCATTTTGACATGCCACATACAACCCAACTATATCTGGTTTAGTTCTTTCTCTTTTATTGGAGAAGAACGAGATATTTTAAGGCCATCATCATCATCATCATCATCATCATCATCACAGAGGTGTCTGTGTAGGGGTTATATTGATGGGAAATGTCTAGAAATGTTTTAATAAATGAATGAATTAAATCACAGGTCCCCATGCATTGACATTTTCGTTTAATGCCCCAGCAAATACTCAGAATAGTTTCAGTGAGTTTCATCTCACTGATTTAAAGCAAAAGGAGGTGCTTCTTGCTTTTAAAAAATATTATACCTAATTCAGATTTCCCCATTGTATTTGATCTCGCTGAACAAGATGCTTCCTCCTTCTTCAAAAAAAAAAAGATATTGATTTACCAGGAGTACCAGAAAATAGGGGCTGATTCAGATACATCAAAGCATACACACCACAAAGCTTGGTAAAAAGGAAGTTGAAAGGCAAAATCAAGAGGGTCAATCGCTCCCAAACACTTTGGAGTTGTTTAAGAACACTGTAGTAGAGACTCAAGTTGAGTATATACACCAAATAAGGAAAGATACCATGAGGGCCGAGATCATATCAGCTTGGTTAATGAGTACAGCCAAAGAAGCTATTTGAAGCAAGAAGACTTCTTTTGAAAAACTGAAAATTTGTCTGGTGATCCTGTTGACATGATGTACATAGACTTTCAAACAGCTTTTGACAAAGTATGTCACCAAAGACTCATATGCAAGATTAGAAGTCAAGGAATAAGAAGAGAAGTCCTCTTGTGAATCAGGAACTGGTTAAGTTGCAGGAAGCAAAATGTAGGAATAAATGGACAATTCTCCAAATGAAGAGGAGTAGAAAGTGGAGTCCCCTGAGGATCGGTATTGGGACCGGTGCTTTTTATCTTGTTCATAAATGATCTAGAGTTTTACATGTTCATGGATTCTGAACTGGGAGGGAAGGACCAGGAGTGAGACCTTGGGATCATAGTAGTCAAATCCATGTTAGGTGGCTGTAAAAATGGGAATTTCTGAGCTATGGATCATCAGGAAAGGAATTGAAAATAAATGAGGACACATTGCAATGTTTTGTTCTTTTTAGTTGAGAAACGGTGAGCAGGAAAGGACAGGACATGATTTTTTAAAATTATGCATATTGTGGAGAAAACGGATAAACAATTTTCTCCTTCTCTAAAAACACTAAAACTGGAGACTATTCAGGACAGATGCAAACTGACTTCTTTGCACAGTGCTGTGGAACTTGCTGCCCCGGAAGACAGTGATGGTGGCCAAGTTAGCTTTAAAAGAAGATAAGGCAAATTCATGGAAATGCTTCTGAATATCAGTTCTGGAAGGCACAGGAGGGGAGAGTGTGTTTGTGGTCATTTTCTGATCCCTGCTTTTGCCGAAGAAGAAGAAGAAGAAGAAGAAGAAGAAGAAGAAGAAGAGTATTCTGCTCCCTGTTTTTCCACAAGCACCTGGTAGGGCAGTGTGGGAAAAGGATGTTTCAATAAATGCGGAATTAATCAGATGCAGCAGGCAATTCTTTTGTTTGTTTGTAAAGTTGGAGAGTAGACAGGAAAACATTAATACACCATTACTTACTACTCAAATTTGGTTAAGGGAGTGCTGGTAAAGGAGAACGGATATTGACCTCCAATAACCTTTGAAGATATGAATCCACTAATGAGCTGGTCTCCTGGCCTGTAAAAATTCATAGCCCAATTTTGATCCCTGGTCAGATTCAGTGGGCATTTAGTCCTCTGCTGCATCCCATAGGTTGCAAGAGGCAGCAGCAGAAGCAGTGTTGTCATTCCGGGTCTACTTGCTACACTTCCCTATTGATTGTTCCTCCTGACTTCATAGCCAGCTATTCAGAAGAAATCCCGTCTCCTGAAAGAATGATGTTTCAGGGACTTGACAAATATGAGGGTGGGGTGAGGGTGGGGTTACTGGATCAGGCTTCAGAGACAAAGGGGAAGGGAAGGATCATGGCTCAGTCGAAGAGCATCTGTTTTGCACCCAGGAGGTGTTTTATACATCAGACCTTTCAGGAACAGTGGAATAAACAACCCCCTGTTGCCCTTGATTGTGATGTTTAGCTTATTGGTCCCAAATGCAGTATTTCAGGGGGGGTTGGGGTGACTTGGGCTTAGGAAAGAATAAAAATAGATTACTGTGATTCTGATGATTGTAAAGGGAATGAAGATCTCCCCTGAAACTACAGGAGCAGGTGAAGAGCAGGGAAAAAACATATTTACTAAGTAGACTGATGTGGTTGAAGGAGAAAGGTGAGTTTGGCTGAATGTTATTGACATCACAATAGCCCTGAGGTTGGGCCCATGAAGGGCCCATGAAGTCAACGGTCCTTTTCTTACAATGGCCAAGCAGATGCCCCCAAATGAACCCTACAAGCAGAAGATGAAGGCAGAAGCACTTTCCCTACATGTGATTCTCCAAAGGCATCCTCTCTCCAACGGTGGAAAGAGAAGATATCAATAAGGCCTAGGAGCCTTTGATAGCCCTTTCTGCTTCTGTAAATTTGTCTAAACACCTGCTTTTATTTCAAGCACACTATAAATTATAAATAGACCCTCTTAGAAGTATACAAGAAAAAACAAAAATTTAAAATTCTTAATAAATAAATGCAAAATATTCTTAAAATAAGCAGTTAAGCTATAAATAGATTAAAAGACATGTCTGCTTCTACATATCTGAACAGGCTACCCTGAATAAATATGGTTTACCCAGGCACCAGAAAATAATAAAGGGATGATGTCAAAAGACAAGGAATGCCAGGGGCCACTAGGGGCGCATCAGAAGATGGCTGACAATAACATCTCTCCGACCCACACAAGGTAATTTGGAGGCTGTGATGGGAGTAAATAGCCTCCCTACCCCCCCAGGATTGTGGGGGGGGACTGCCCTTGCCTGCTGTGCCCTATACCACCCCCGAATTTGTGGGGATGGGGGCACTAGGCACAATGCCCTCCTGTGGGATTTCGGCGCTCCTGGACGCCGTCTCTGATCCGCGCCACTAGCTGCAAGAACTTCAAAAGAAACAATTTGGATGAAGCGAATGCACATATTTCAAGGAAGGAGAGGGAGTAAAGACTGCTAACAGAAGAGATCTCTGATAAAACAAGACGAGTCGGAGGAACAAGTATAAATCATGAGAAGATATGCCAAGACTCGGTATGGCAAAGGGACTGATGGGGGAGGGGGAAAAAACTTTCCTTTCTTTCCTTTATATGATTAAACAAGAATCCCCCCCCCCTCACAAGTCAGAAATGTCATTTTAAGGACTTAAGCTGTGGATTTAAGGCTGTGTGGAGATAAACATTCGAAGCAAAGCATGTTTTAAGAAGAGCGTGGAATGTATAAGGGCTTTGAAATAACGCAGTTAAAATACCGTCGCCATATTGGGAAGTTCTGTCGGAGGACTTAAGTCTGGGAGGAGAAATAGAGAAATAGAGCTGTTTTTATATTGTGGGTGAAACTCCTCGGAGGGACTTAAGAACGACAGTTCTGTAATTAATGATGGAAAAAGCGATGTTATCTATGAAGGCGATGATATATGGAAACCTTCTCGATTTGAGGATTGGAAGAACGGAAAAATTCACACAGGATTATTATTGGTGTTTATCGGCTTAAGGAGACTATCAGAAGAGATCATAAAGAAAAAAGACAAAATATATGAACAAGTTGTGATGTGGAAACAGCAAGATAAGATGGGATAGAATTATGAACTTTGTTTGGACTGATTTGGACATTAACGCAGCAGCAAGAAAATGATCAGAATCCCCCTTCGGATCTTGAAATATGGGTCCCCTCAACAAAATTTAAAATTCGGCTTTGTAATTCGGAATTTATGTGATGTGATTTGATTTGATTTGATTTGATTGGCCGGTTAATAAAAATTATTTAAAAAAAAAAAAAAAAAGACAAGGAATGCCAAACTATATGTTCTGCTACTCTAAATGATGGGTTTATTACCAGGACAGAACGAGTATCATATGGCACCGATAACTCGTTGCCGGTTCTGCAAATTGAATCAGTTGAGTGGCCATATAGGAAGTAAGGCAAGCTGTTAAGAGCTTTGGTAAGTCCTCCAGCTGGGCTGTAATACGGATTCTTAATTTGTGAGGAGATTGCCAGCTATAAGGACCATACAAGAAGACACAGGAAATGGGTTATACAAGAGGTTTATTGTAAGAATCAGAGTCCCTAAAACAAGAAGAAATCTGGACCGAAGAGCAACAGAGATCAAGATAAACTGAAGCATTCAAAGAGCAAAGATGTTTCCAGGGAATGGGACTTTTATCCAGAGCCAGCAGTTTCTGAAGAGGAGACAGCCGCTTAGTCTATAATAAGCTGGTTTCCTAACATCAAGCATCATTTGTGATGTCAAACTGCTCCCATTCCCTTTTGGTAGGCATAGACAGCAAGACATACCTACATGGGGCCATGAACATGTGGATTCCAAATTCTGTAGATGGCACAAAACTTTTGTCAAGTTGCCCTTTCTTATTGTCTGGGTCCAACAACTTTACCTCTGCTAAGACCAGTCACATTCTTTCTGACCACCTAAAATAATTGTCCATGCCATGTCCAAAACCACAGTATTCATTCAAAACCTTAAATGTACCAAGCTTTCTCCCAGCTTTGTAGTTTAAGCCTCATAAAGATCAGTTTGCCCAATATATTTTCGTTCCAAAAGCTTTTTTAAAAAATGTCTATGCTTTTCAGATTTCCATGAGATCTTTGAAGTATCTGGTTTTAATGTCACTTTTTTCTAATTTATAGATATAAATACAGATACAGAATAAATACAGAATAGATATAAATACAAACAATTAAGATAACCAGTCTTCATGTAGTTTTTAGTGTACTTTTTCATTATATGTTAATAACACATGTCAGTGGCACAAATTACTGATTTCTGAATTTTTTAATTATTCATTAAATTTGTACAACGTCCTTTATCAAAAGATCACAGGGTTGTTCACTACAGAAAATTACAAAAAGAGAATAACAAACCAATAACCCCCCTCCTACAAAAAAATTAAAAAGTCAAATGCCTGGTTGAAGAGAAACATTTTCACCTGACACCAGAAGATGTGTAAGGAAGGTGCAAGGACAGCCTACTTGGGGAAAGCATCCCACAAAGAGGGGGCCACTGCAGAAAAGACCCGTTGTCACGTTGCCTCCGTCTGGATCTCTTCGTAGGGGCAGAGTCTGCAAGTTTCCAGCAACCTCACCAAACCTATATATAGCATGTATGCTCCTGCCTGAACATCCTCCTAGTAATCAGTACTATCCATACAACCTCTTCATCAATCTGCATAACCAATAAAAGCTCTCTCAATATGTTACACAACTCCACCTCCCATCACTCCTCATCCTTGGCCATAGTGGCTGCTGGGAACTGGGTACAGTTGATTCACATGGCTGCTGAATGTTTGTCATTTGATCTACCATGAAATATGTTCCGCCTCCTTCCAGTAGAATGGGACATGCATTTTTATAATGGGATGAGAATGTATGGCAGTGGTTGCAAGGTGCCAGGTTCCAGCAGAGGAGAGGGAGACTGCTTTGGCATTTCGTAAGTGGGGACAGGCAAACAGAAGAGCAGGCAAATCTCTGTCTGGTTGGCTGGACGTTCCATTTAGTTCAACAGTGAACAATCAGTCAATCAGGTCAACTAGGAATCGCTTGAAGAAAGGAGGAGTGGAAATCATTGTCTGGAGTAAGCGACTAACTTAGTTGTAAAGCAATGGACCACAGTCACCTCTGTGTCACCAGTAGGTTTATCTGGTTCCTCTAACATATATAACCACCCTCCTCAAATGAACCAGTTTAAATTTTTACTGTCATAAGAAACATGCTACTAGGAGGTTTTTTTGAAGCATGCTGAGGAAACGGAGGCAGCAAATAAATAAAAGAAAGAGGCATGTGTGTGTAGTAACAGATGAGGTGAAGGCAACAGAGAAAGCTGACAATGATCCTGGTAAGCTGTACATTGCAGGAGGAGTAAAGCACTTGGACACACATACAGAAATAATTCTAAAGTCTACTGGCACCTTCTGAAGAACAATGGGCCTGGGATCTAGACAAACAAACAAAACAAACTAACAAACTAACAAACTCACTCCCCACTATAAGTTGTGGTCAAGTCCAGATTCTAGTGGGGGATTTTCCCATATCCCCAGTACTAGGAATCAAATGCTATGTTAATTTTTTATTCTTAAGTGCTCCTTCATATTCAGATCAGGCCTCAATATTATAATATAGCACTTGGGAAGGAAGATGCAGCCCAGAAGCCCAGCACTGGAGGCCAACATAGAGAAGACCTGCACAGCTACCATGTATTTCCCCTTGGTGCTCAGGTAGGTGGGAACAAAGGACACCCAAACACTGCAGAAGACCAGCATGCTGAAGGTGATCAGCTTGGCTTCATTGAAGGCCCCAGGCAGCTTCCTGGCTAGGAAAGCCACTGTAAGGCAGATGGCAGCCAGGAAGCCCATGTAGCCAAGGGATCCATAAAACATGGCCACAGATCCTTCGTTGCATTGCAGGATGATCTCTCCAGGTTGGGAGTGCATGTTTGAGTCTGGGAATGGGGGAGAGACTCCAAGCCAGATGGTGCATATGAGAACTTGGACACTGGAGCAGGAAATGACAACAGAGTGTGCAAAACCCTTCCCCAGCCATCTCCTCACCCTGTTTCCTGGCTTAGCGGCCAGGAAGGCCAGAACCACAGTGATGGTTTTTGCCAAGACAGAAGAGACAGCAACTGAGAAGATGATGCTAAAGGCCACTTGTTGCATAAGGCAGGTTGCTTTTGTAGGTTGTCCAATGAAGAGGAAAGAGGACAAAAAGGAGAGCAGGAGAAAGATGAGGAGGATGTAGGACAGGTCTCGGTTGTTGGCTTTGACGATGGGAGTCTTCCTGGATTTAATAAAGATTCCAAACACAATGCCTGTGATTAAGGACAAGAAGACGGCAGAAGAAGCCAGGAGGATCCCCAAATATTCTTTATAGCACAGGAAGGTAATTAATTTAGGGATACATTGATGCCGGTCCTCATGTGGATGCTGATCTTCTGGACATTTAAAACATTCATCAGCATCTGCATAGAGAAAATGAGAATCCTAACTTGTTACATTTGTGGGGAAAGGTGGGCCCATAGGTGAGGTCAAGAAAGGATGTAGTCAAAATGGAGTACCATTACAAGTATCAGCCTGAGCCTGGCTGAAATATTTGCCCCATCTTCCCATTGAAGGCCCTTTCCTCTGAGGTGCTGTCCTACCTTCCTGTGTTGAGATTGTGCCTTCTGGGCACGGAGAACAATCATAGCAGCAATGTGGCCTCCCTTCCTGAATTTTCTTGGCACATCCAGGCTGACAGCTCTCTGTGCATCTTGAGCGAGGAATAGTCTAGACATGAACAGAAAGCATATCTGTTTCCAATGGCCTAAAGGCCCTATTTTGTGGAAATTATTGTTTTGTTTTTCTTTTGCAGAGCAGCTCATTAGGGAAACAGACCTCTTTGATGTTTGTAATTATATAACGCCCCTGCATCATTTTTGTATACAAGGTAGCATGAAAAATACAATAAACAATAACCTAAATAAATAAATGCCAGCATCTCAGAACCATGCAAACAGCTGTAATAAAACACTCCTATGACCAGTAGCAATAACAAAAGTCCTCAGATTGCTGCTATTGTATCTGCTCCTAGGTTTTTTATTTGAATGTGTATTCAACTACACAGGCCACCTTGAGCTCCACTGTTTTCATTTTGTTTTCTTGATCTACCAAACAGATGGAGCAGAACTTACTCCATTCCAGTCTTACCCAACCCGTTGCCCCTCAGATATATTTGCCCAATTCTGACTGAGGCAGATGCTAGTTGTAGTCCACAGTATCTGGAGGGTACCAAGTTTGGGTGGGAAAATGTTCTGCTCTGCTTTGGAAAGTCTCTGTATTCACTGTAAAATCTTATACATGCTTAATCAAGAACAGACTCCATTAAGCTCAATGAGACTGAGCTCCAGAGAAGTATCTACAAGATAGCAATTAAAGTCTTATATGTTCTAGTCATCAAGCTGGCAGAGTTTGGCAGATGTCACAATTAATAAAATTACACATATAACTTCTCCTACCTTCTTAAATGCCTTGGCCCACACAATTGCTTCCGGGTTAATGGTGAACTTTGTATCTGAAGATGTCTGTCTCTCTATGCTCCCAATTTTCACTCTACCACGAGAGTTGTTAGGAAACATCAGCCAATTCACAATATCAAAGTCTACAGCCAGTGCCCCATTCTCATCCAAGTACTGTTCATCAGCTGAAGTATTAGAATTGAACTGGACTTCTTTCAAGAAAGGATGAAGCTAGAATGAAAGAGGAAACTCCAGCATTGAGAGAGTAAGAAACTATTTTGGGTTATTTGGCTGGGCTTGCGCTGCATCCTAATCTCCCCTGAATAAGGATCACAGCTTCTCTCATCAGGGCTCATAGGCACCATGTTGATTTTTTAGGTTCCCTCATTCTACTTTGGGGAAACATGTAAAGTGATGCCCTTCCATGACTCTCAGAGGATTCCCTTGCCTCAGGAGCATGGGTGTCAGTCATGGTTTTTTGCCAGCAGGAGAAAATTGTGGGATAGTTTCTGTCTCAACCTTTCATGTGCATGAAAGGGGTAAGCTGAACAGGCAGCTTAAGCAAGTCCCCTGGTTATGAGCTCATTCTTGGGCAGCGTGAGGGGACTCAGAAGCACAAAACAGTCTTTGTTCTCTCTCAGGTTAGTCCACTTCGTTCTTTCGGAAAACGATGTTTTAATAGCAAAGACCTACACTGGCTTCCAACTCTAAAAACTCCACATAGTGAATCTTCACACAGCCTCAACATCTTTTTAGGGAAACCACAGTGGAATCACATCAATGTGATGAAGGGCATCTTAAAAAAAAAAAAATCTAAATAAAACATCTCATCCAATATATATATACAAAATGCTTCTTAAAGAAATTACTTTATTGGTTTGAATAGGCAGCTTTCTAAGTTCCTGTCATGATGATTCCATATACAGTGGTACCTCGGGTTACATACGTTTCAGGTTACATACGCTTCAGGTTACAGACTCCGCTAACCCAGAAATATTGCTTCAGGTTAAGAACTTTGCTTCAGGATGAGAACAGAAATTGTGCTCCGGCGGCGCAGCAGCAGCAGGAGGCCCTGTTAGGTAGATTTATTGTTTTATTGTTCGGCGCCCAGCCACGCTTCCCTTGCTAGCCTCTGTAGCTTCTGTTTACGCAGGGTGGCTTTGTAGCGGTCGTAAAGCAATTAGCAGAAATTACGCAGCGGTGTGTGTTGAAAGAGCAGTAAACAAGTCCCACACGTTTCTTCTGTCCTAATATCCCTTTATTTGCTCAAAAGTAGCATATTTACAATCAATAACTGCCAGCAGAATCAAGCTGCATTTTCTCTGCGTGCTTCTCTCAGTTTGCAGCTGCGCAACAAACTGCTTTCACTTTTCACTCAGTTCACAGCATTCCAAGCTGCTTTCATCACGTCCTGGCGTACTTCCCTTGTACGCGCCTCCTCTCAGCCTCGAGACACAGAAGGTTAACCCTTCACTACACCCAACAGGCCCCATTAGCTAAAGTGGTGCTTCAGGTTAAGAACAGTTTCAGGTTAAGTACGGACCTCCGGAATGAATTAAGTACTTAACCCAAGGTACCACTGTAGCTGTGATAAAGGGAAGGGACATACCTGCCACGGCTGTAGCCTTGGAAGTTCCAGCCTTCCCACCGTCAACACTTGATTTGATCTGGATGAATATGCCGCATTCAAGGCCTGGGCCACAACATGGATACTCAAGTAATTAACATAGCTGTCTTGGGATTGGATTCTTTCATTCGTTTCCTGGGGCAGCATCTTCAGATTCTCCTTCTCCCTGCATCTTTTCCAACCCCTCACAGACAAGGCAAGCTTTGAATATGAACAATCAAATTCAAGGTTCCAAGCAGGTCGAGTAGGAAAGTCTACTGGCTCATAGTATTTATATGTTTTCATTCTTTTGGTCTTCATTACAAAGGAGAAAGATCCATGAGCATACCAGAAGGATTCGGTATCATGAAACAAGATTGTGTTCTGAAGAGCTGTGATTATCCAGACTTTCCCTCCAGTTTCTACCCTTTCAAGTAAGGACTGTACCTCCATGATTATAAGAAGTCCATATTGAGAGTCTGGACAGTAAACAAACACATTGACTTGTCTCCACATGGCAGGGGCTTCCTGGGGTAACCACAGCCAAGTTTGTAGTAGTACTCTTTTTGTGAAGGCAACACAGATTTCCCTTTTGTTCATTAGAGGTGTCAAGGTACTCAGGAAGCTTTCCCCATTGTCATTGTCTGGAGCAAAGAGCCCGATCCATGTCCACCTGAAATGCAGGAGGAGTTGGACCATCCCCTGGTACTGAGTCTCTTGCTTTGGAGTCATGCGGTAGACAAAAGGGGACTGGACTTTATCATGAAGAACGAAGCCATAACTAAGCTGGTGAGGAAAGGAGAAGAGACTGGGGTTTTGTTTTTCAGGGCAATGACTGAATACTGTACTTCTATATACTTCATTTAAGCTATTTATACAGCTGCTTAACGGCAACAGTTTTCAGAGATGCAATACAAAAAATTGAGAAAGTAACACTGCTGCAATTTTTTTTGAAAAAGTCTTCTTTAGGCCCTCATGCAGCCAGCAAAAATATTGCTTTTCCTGGCCAATGAGACACAGGAGATGAGGAGAAGAGAGAATCCAGCATTTATTGGTTTGTGTAAAATAATAATAATAATAATAATAATAATAATAATAATAATAATATCTTTATTGTCATTGCCCCCTTCGGGGACAACGAAATTACTTGACTGCTCCATAAAAACACTAATTAATCAATACAGTATAATACAGCAAGGGAGATTAGATGACTTTCAAAGTCTGGCCTTCCCATTCAGGGCCGAGATCGCTCTGGAGAAGAAGCTGTTCTTAAGACGGCTCGTTCTTGTCTTCATCGTCCTGTATCTCCGTCCCGACGGCAAGAGCTCGAAGAGACAGTGACCAGGATGCGATGGATCTTTTACTATGTCCTATGGCACCTTGTGGCATAAATCTGCTCTAAGGTGGAGAGTGGGCAGCCAACAATGCTCTCTGCTGCCTTAACAACCCTGCACAACCCCATCCTGTCCTGGGTAGTACAGCTTCCGTACCACACACATAAGCCATAAGTGAGCACGCTCTCAGTGGCACAGTGATAGAAGGCAAGCAGCAGTTTCTGCGGAACATGGTTTTTCCTTAGTATTCTCAAAAAGTACAGTCTCTGCTGCGCCTTCTTCACAAGCCCCCTTGTGTTGACACCCCAGGACAGATCCTCTTGTAATTCAATGCCCAAAAATCTGAACGTTGTTACCCTCTCCACACAGACCCCATCAATCAAAAACCATCAATCAATCAAAACCAACAGATTCAGCGGGATGTTTTCCCCAAAGGCTGAACCCTGGGGTGTTATCCACCTAGACTTTTTATAGGGTTTTCAGACAAAGAATTCATATAAAATCCAGTCAAAAAGACCCAGACATCTGCAGAGGGTAGCTGGCAAAACACTCATTGGATACAACTCTTTGCCATGCCTAATCTGCACCTTGTCATGGCAGACCTTTGAGGGCCCCTTGCTTCTCACTAAAGTTCTGAAGCCTATATACTAAAAGAGAGAATTGTAGCCTGAGATTTATGTTTACATAGATAACAAGTCTACATAAGGGTGTGTTGTCTTTGGTAAGCTGGCACAGCCAGGCTCACAACGGCCAGACTCCCAAAAACTTACTTCTCCAGATGTTGACTCCACAAATGCCATTCTTATCTGGTGTCTCCAGCAGCCAAGCAGCAATTGGACTATGTGTCTTTTCTGAACAAAAGGGAACTAATATGAACCAAGGATTCTAACATTATGAACCAAGGATTTTAACAAAACCCCAATGTCTCATTCATTTGGGGCTTTTACAGACCCCCAGACCCCAAGTGCCTCACTGGAAGTTTGGGTGGGGCTCTATCTGATGTCAGCTGGAAGGGGGTTCCCTAAAATGGGCCCCATAGTACTAAACACACAACTCCTGTTTGATACGAGCTGCACATCTGAGCATTCTTTGCTCCTTCAAGGCATGTCCATAACAAATATCAAACCAGTGAATACTATTGTTCTTGGCGGTTATTGTTGTTGCTTTCAGTCCACATTCCATATGAAATTCATGCCCTGCCATTTGCACTGCATTTTTTCTGCACCGAAATGAATGGGGTGGAATAACATAATGATAATTTATCATAGGTTATATTGTTTTGCTAATGGGGAAAAGAAAACAAACTTGCATTTTTATGAGGTGGCAAATGTTGCCGGGCATGTTTGACATCAACCCAGTTCTTACCTGTGGGATCTTGTAGATACCTGACATGCTTGCAATATGTGTGGAGGTGTCAGATTCAGCCCTTTCAAGAACAGCCAGTGGCATCTTCCATCTTCCACAGCTGTAGTTGGGAATGTTGATTTTCCCTCCAGAAAAGAGGTCTGTCAGGGCATCAGAAGTCGTTCTTGCCTCGAAAAAGGTATCATAGATGCTGTAGCCCAGGGTGATGTTAGCTAAGAGTCTGGGGTTATGACTGATCTCCTGAATGGCAGGTGGAAAAGAATAAACATGCCAGACTCCCCCATCAAACCAACTTGGGGGAGGGGACTGTGTCAGTTCAATTTTTTTTATTTATTAAATTTGTTGAACACATTTCATGCAAACATCACAGGGTGGTTCACAGCATAAAAACACAAAATGAGAATCCAAAATACATAATAGTTGCATTATTGTTGTTGTTGTTGTTATTCAGTTTTATCCATGAGAGAACCAGTTTTTCTTCCAACTCCGAGCAAGGGCAATGACTCAAACCAGAGACACTAATTCTATGAACTTCTAGAAAATAATTTCAAATTGAGAGTGTGAAACTCCCTGATTTTCATGCTATGGATCTTGACCACAGTATCCAGCCTTTCCCGATATTCTGAGAGAGGCAATGAGGGAATGAGTTATTTTTCTTTTTGACTGTTCTTATTGGGATTTTTAAAAAATTATTTTCATTACTTTTCCAAAGTATTACAAATCAGACCAAATTACTTTAATTGAATACAATTTCTTCTAATCAGGTGTCCTGCTCCTGTTTCAAACATATGTTTGAATTACATTTTGCTTACGAATGAAAATCTGCAACTCAAACATATCTCACAGTTTCTTCTACCTTTGAGAAAACAAGTTCTGCTTTGGGGAGCATGGCTGAATTTTAAAACTTAAATCGCAATGCAAAATGCATTGAAACGCTGCTTTTCACCAAATGAAAAGAAATATAGAAATATTTTAATAAATAAATGAAATAAATCACAGGTCCCCTCGCAGTGACATTCTGGTTTACAGCCCCAGAAAAGACCCATCCTAGTTTCAATCAATTTCATCTCCCAGTTTTAATAGCAAAGGTGGTGTTTGTTGCTTTTTTAAAACGTTATGCTCCTATCCAGAGTTCCCTGTTGTATTTGATCCCAATGAATGAGACACTCCCTCAGTCTGGAGACATAAGATAGGAGATATTTATTTATTAGGGGTACAATAAAATAGGGGCTGAACCAGCGACAACAAATCATGCAGTCTGCAAGATGAATTTCTAGGTAGGATAGATAGGTAGATAGTGCTGGGGCATGTGGATAAGAATGAAAAGGGGAAATGTAGTCTCAACTTCCTGGAAGTCAAATATGGATTGATGGGTTGGATGCTGAAAGCCTCCAAGCCAAGATGGGTGAACTGAAGTTCTTGGTCTTAGAGGACAACATGGATATACTGAGCACAAGGGAAATTGGGTGGAATGGAGAGAACCAGTGGGTCATGGTTATCTCTGGATATAAACCAGAAGGGCATTCCAGAGGTGGTATTACTCTGTATTTCAAAGAAAGCCTTGAGCCCAGGAAACTAGAAATATTGAAAGCATTGTACACCTTCACAGAATCTTTGTAGGTGGTGATATAGGCCCCCAAAAGTGATAAAAATGCTCAATGGGACCTTCAGATGATGAATGAATCAGTGTAGCATCAAAAAGGGGAGAGACGTTGTGATAACTGGTCACTTCAACTACCCTTACGTAGACTGGCTACATACAGTATGTTTTCCAGTCATGGCAAAGAGGTGACATTTCTAGACACCCCAAATGACTGTGTACTTGATGTTGGAACTGACAAGAAGGGCAGTGACCTTGGACTTAATATTGAGTAGTGCCCGAAACATTAGTGGTGAGTTCTGGCACCTCTTTTTCTAGAAAAATAGCACTGACTGTATGAATGTATTGCTACCTACTCTCCAATTCTCTTAAAAAAGGTAAAGGGACCCCTGAACATTAGGTCCAGTCGTGACCAACTCTGGGGTTGCGGCACTCATCTTGCTTTACTGGCTGAGGGAGCTGACATACAGCTTCCAGGTCATGTGGCCAGCATGACTAAGCCACTTCTGGCAAACCAGAGCAGCGCACGGAAACACTGTTTACCTTCCCACCAGAGCGGTACCTATTTATCTACTTTCACTTTGACGTGCTTTTGAACTGCTAGGTTGGCAGGAGCAGGGACCGAGCAACGGGAGCTCGCCCCGTCACGGGAATTCGAACCGCCGACCTTCTGAAGAATAGCCTGCTGGATCAGACCAATGACTCATTTATTCATATATCATTTTCTACCAGGTGCTTGAGGAAAACCAGGGAGGTGTCGGAACTGAGTCTTGATTACCTCCTGCTGAAAAAACATTCCTGAAGGCAGCATTACTTACTACTCAAATTGTGTTGAGGGAGTGCTGGTAAAGGTGAATGGATATTGACCTCCAATCATTTGTGAAGATACAATTCCACTAATGAGGTGGTCTCCTGTCTTGTAAAAATTCACAGCCAAATCTTGATCGCTGATCAGATTCAGTGGGCATTTAGTCCTTTGCTGCATCCCATAGGTTGCAAGAGGCAGCAGCAGAAGCAGTGGTGTCATTCCAGGTCTACTTGCTACACTTCCCTATTGATTGTTCCTCCTGACTTCATAGCCAGCTATTCAGAAGAAATCCCGTCTCTTGAAAGAATGATGTTTCAGGGACTTGACAAATATGAGGGTGGGGTGAGGGTGGGGTTACTGGATCAGGCTTCAGAGACAAAGGGGAAGGGAAGGATCATGGCTCAGTCGAAGAGCATCTGTTCTGCACCCAGAAGGTGTTTTATACACCAGACCTTTCAGGAACAGTGGGATAAACAACCCCCTGTTGCCCTTGATTGTGATGTTTAGCTTATTGGTCCCAAATGTAGTATTTAAGGTGGGGTTGGGGAGTAACTTGGACTCAGGAAAGAATAAAAATAGATTACTGTGATTCTGATGGTTGTAAAGGGAAGAAAGATCTCCCCTGAAACTACAGGAGCAGGTGCAGAGCAGGAAGTAAACATCTTTACTAAGTAGACTGACGTGGTTGAAGGAGAAAGGTGAGTTTGGCTGAACTTTATTGACATCACAATAGCCCTGAGATTGGATCAGGCCAAGGGCCCATGAAGTCAACAATCCTGTTCTTACAATGACCAAGCAGATGTCCCCAAATGAACCCTACAAGCAGAAGATGAGGGCAGAAGCACTTTCCCTACATGTTATTCCCCAAAGGCACCCTCTCTCCAACGGTGGAAAGGGAAGATATCAGTAAGGCCTAGGAGCCTTTGATAGCCCTTTCTGCTTCTGTAAATTTGTCTAAACACCTGCTTTTCTTTTAAGCACACTTAATTATAAGTAGACTCTCTTAGGAGTATACAAGAACAAAACAAAAATCAAAAATTCTTAATAAATTAATGCTTAAAATAAGCAGTTAAGCTATAAATAGGTTTAAAAACATATCTGCTTATATATATCTGAACAAGCTTCCCTGAATAAATATGGTTTTCCCAGGCACCAAAAAATAATAAAGGGATGATGTCAAAAGACAAGGAATGCCAAACGGCACCTTCTGGGAAATAATAGGTCTGGATTCTAGGGTTTTTAAACTCCTAACTAACTCACTCACTCACCCCCCACTCCTCACTATAAGCTGTGGTCAAGTCCAACTTCTGGTGGGGGATTTTCCCATATCCCAAGTGCTAGAAACCCCTTCATGGATCACTGTCTTGCCGTGGCGAAGGGGCTTGAATAACTCAGAGAAGCTATGAGCTATGCCGTGCAGGGCCACCCAAGATGGACAGGTCATAGTGGAGAGTTCTGACCAAACGTGATCCACCTGGAGCAGGAACCGGCAAGCCACTCCAGTATCCCTGCCAAGAAAACTCCATGGACAAAGACAACAGGCATATAAAAGTTATGACGTTGGAAGATGAGCCCTTAAGGTCGGAAGGCGTCCAACATGCTACTAAGGAAAAGCGGAGGACAAGTACAAGTAGATTCAGAGCTGATGAAGCGGCTGGGCCAAAGCCGAAAGGACGCTCAGTTGCGGATATGCCTGGAAGCGAAAGGAAAGTCCAATGCTGTAAAGAAAAATATTGCATAGGAACCTGGAATGTAAGAACCATGAACCTGGGTAAGTTGGATGTGGTCAAAAATGAGATGGCAAGAATAAATATTGACATCCTGGGCATCAGTGAACTAAAGTGGACGGGAATGGGCGAATTCAGTTCGGATGACCGTCATATCTACTACTGTGGGCAAGAATCCCGTAAAAGTAATGGAGTGGCCCTCATAGTCAACAAAAGAGTGGCGAAAGCTGTACTGGGATGCAATCTCAAAAATGATAGAATGATCTCGATACGGATCCAAGGCAGACCTTTTAACATCAAATTAATCCAAGTTTATGCACCAACCACTGGTGCTGAAGAAACTGAAATTGAGCAATTGTATGAAGACTTACAACACCTTATAGAAATGACACCAAAGAAGGATGTTCTTCTCATTATAGGGGATTGGAATGCTAAAGTAGGGAGTCAAGAGATAAAAGGAACAACTGGCAAGTTTGGCCTTGGAGTTCAAAACGAAGCAGAGCAAAGGCTAATAGAGTTCTGCCAAGAGAACAAGCTGGTCATCACAAACACTCTTTTCCAACAACACAAGAGGCGACTCTACACATGGACATCACCAGATGGGCAGCATCGAAATCAGATTGATTATATTCTCTGCAGCCAAAGATGGAGAAGCTCTATACAGTCAGCAAAAACAAGACCTGGAGCTGACTGTGGCTCAGATCATCAGCTTCTTATAGCAAAATTCAAGCTTAAACTGAAGAAAGTAGGAAAAACCACTGGGCCGGTAAGATACAATCTAAGTCAAATCCCTTATGAATACACAGTGGAAGTGAGGAACAGGTTTAAGGATTTAGATTTGGTGGACAGAGTGCCTGAAGAACTATGATGGAGGCTCGTAACATTATACAGGAGGCAGCAACTAAAACCATCCCAATGAAAAGGAAATGCATGAAAGCAAAGTGGCTGTCCAACGAGGCCTTACAAATAGCGGGGGGAGAGAAGGCAAGCAAAATGTGAGGGAGATAGTGAAAGATACAGGAAATTGAATGCAGATTTCCAAAAAATAGCAAGGAGAGACAAGAAGGCCTTCTTAAATGAGCAATGCAAAGAAATAGAGGAAAACAATAGAATGGGAAAAACCAGAAATCTGTTAAAGAACATTGGAGATATGAAAGGAACATTTCGTACAAAGATTACCATAATAAAAGGTAAAAGTGGAAAGGACCTAACAAAAGCAGAAGACATCAAGAAGAGGTGGCAAGAATACACAGAGGAACTATACCAGAAAGAAATGGATGTCTCGTATACCCCAGGTAGTGTGGTTGCTGACCTTGAGCCAGACATCCTGGAGAGTGAAGTCAAATGGGCCTTAGAAAGCACTGCAAGTAAACAAGGCCAGTGGAAGTGATGATATTCCAACTGAACTATTTAAAATTTTAAAAGATGATGCTGTTAAGGTGCTACACTCAATATGCCAGCAAATTTGGAAAACTCAGCAGTGGCCTGAGGATTGGAGAAGATCAGTCTACATCCCAATCCCCAAGAAGGGCAGTGTCAAAGAATGCTCTAACTACCGCACAATTGCACTCATTTCACACGCTAGCAAGGTTATGCTTAAAATTCTACAAGGCAGGCTTAAGCAGTATGTGGACCGAGAACTCCCAGAAGTGCAAGCTGGAATTTGAAGGGGCAGAGGAACCAGAGACCAAATTGCAAACATGTGCTGGATTATGGAGAAAGCTAGAGAGTTCCAGAAAGACATCTACTTCTGCTTCATTGACTATGCAAAAGCCTTTGACTATGTCGACCACAGCAAACTATGGCAAGTTCTTAAAGAAATGGGAGTGCCTGATCACCTCATCTGTCTCCTGAGAAATCTCTATGTGGGACAAGAAGCTACAGTTAGAACTGGATATGGAACAACTGATTGGTTCAAAATTGGGAAAGGAGTACGGCAAGGCTGTATATTGTCTCCCTGCTTATTTAACTTATATGCAGAATTCATCATGCGAAAGGCTGGGCTGGATGAATCCCAAGCCAGAATTAAGATTGCCGGAAGAAATATCAACAACCTCAGATATGCAGATGACACAACCTTGATAGCAGAAAGTGAGGAGGAATTAAAGAACCTTTTAATGAGGGTGAAAGAGGAGAGCGCAAAATATGGTCTGAAGCTCAACATCAAAAAAACGAAGATCATGGCCACTGGGCCCATCACCTCCTGGCAAATAGAAGGGGAAGAAATGGAGGCAGTGAGAGATTTTACTTTCTTGGGCTCCAAGATCACTGCAGATGGTGACAGCAGTCACGAAATTAAAAGACGCCTGCTCCTTGGGAGAAAGGCGATGGCAAACCTAGACAGCATCCTAAAAAGCAGAGACATCACCTTGCCAACAAAGGTCCATATAGTTAAAGCCATGGTTTTCCCAGTAGTGATGTATGGAAGTGAGAGCTGGACCATAAAGAAGGCTGATCGCCGAAGAATTGATGCTTTTGAATTCTGGTGCTGGAGGAGACTCTTGAGAGTCCCATGGACTGCAAGAAGATCAAACGTATCCATTCTTAAGGAAATCAGCCCTGAGTGCTCAGTGGAAGGAGAGATCATGAAGCTGAGGCTCCAATACTTTGGCCACCTCATGAGAAGAGAAGACTCCCTGGAGAAGACACTGATGTTGGGAAAGATGGAGGGCACAAGGAGAAGGGGACGACAGAGGACGAGATGGTTGGACAGTGTTCTCGAAGCCACAAACATGAGTCTGACTAAACTGCGGGAGGCAGTGGAAGACAGGAGTGCCTGGCGTGCTCTGGTCCATTGGGTCATGAAGAGTCGGACACGACTAAACGACTAAACAAAGTGCTAGAAATCAAATGCCATGTTTATTTTTTGTGTGTGTTCAGGTGGTCCTCCATATTCAGATCAGGCCTCATTATAATAACGTAGCACTTGGGAATGAAGATTCAGAAGTCCATCACTAGAGGCCAAGATAGAGAGGACTTGCACAGCTACCATGATTTCCCCCTTGGTGCTCAGGTAGGTGGGCACAAAGGACACCCAAACACTGCAGAAGACCAGCATGCTGAAGGTGATCAGCTTGGCTTCATTGAAGGCCCCAGGCAGCTTCCTGGCTAGGAAAGCCACCGTGAAGCAGATGGCAGCCAAGAAGCCCATGTAGCCAGGGGCAACATAAAACATGGCCACAAACCACTTGGAGGGTGTGTTTACAATAAAGTGATATATAAATCTTGTTAAAAATAAAAACAGAGGTTCAGACAAATTCATGGAGGTGGATATATTCCCCCTCCACAGTGGGAGGTAGGATTGTGCAGGTTTAGGGGAATCACATATCTGGAATTGCCACTGTCCTCATTTCCTGCTTGTTGGTTTCCCTTTGGGGCACCTGATTGGTCACTGTAAGAACTGGAAGCTGGAATTCATGGGCCCTTGGTCCTATCCAGTTTCAGAACTCTTCTGATGTCAATAAAAGTTAGCCAAACTCAGCTTTCTCCCTCCATGATCCACCTCAGGGTATTGAGTAAACATGTTTTTCCCCTACTCTGCACCTGCTCCCATAAAGTTCAGAGGAGATCTTTCTCCCTTAATAATTATCAGAACTAGAGTTATCTATGCTTATTCTTTCCAGAGTCCAAATGACTCCCTCACACCCCCTTTCAATGTTACCTATGGGAACAATAATGTAAATATCACAGTCAGGCTCAGAAGGATGTTATTTATTCCACTATGCCTGATGCATAAAATACCTCATGTGCCATAGAATATTTGGGGCCAAGATACAGTGCAGGTGAAGGAGTGAGATAAGTGTGCGTGAAGCTTACTCAGAATACAGGAAGCTGAGCTATGTAGCTCAGTACTATCTACTGAGTGAGAGCTCTCCAGATAGAGAACATTCCCAGCTCTACGTGCAGAGTTTAGTGGGATTGAACCTAGCATCAGAGCTGTATTTCTCAAGTCCTGTATTTCTCAAAAGAGTTTGGGGTTTCTTCATATTAGCTGGCTATGGAGTTGGGAGGAAGTCATAAGGGACGTGTAGCAGGCAGACCCAGGATGATAACTCTGCCTCTGCTTCTGCCTCTTGCCACCTACGGAGTGCAGCAGAAGGCCAAATGTCCACTGAATCTGATCAGGGATGAAAATTCTGTTATGAATTTCCACAGATCAGGAGACTACCTCATTAGTGGAGTCACACCTTTGAAATATATTAAAGATCTCTCTCCATTCACCTTTTCAAGCACCCCGTATAGCAAGCTTCAGTCGTAAGTAATAAGGCACTGACACTCTCCAATTCTCTTGATGTACCCAGGTCAGCCTCTATTTTCTCATGAAGCAATATATTTTCTATTTTTCCTGATGAATCGCTATCTCCTGTTTTTTGTTTGAAGACTGATGGAGCATTTCATTCTGTGGGATCACTTACAATTGGAAAATGTGGGTAGGATTACAGTGTTATACAAAAGCAACAAACACCCTCCTTGCTTTAAAATCTGTGATATGAAAGGGATGAAACTATCCTGGGCTGCTTTTCCCATGCTCCCACTAGAAATATGCAAACCATTATTTGGGAACCAATTTTTGTGCAATATACCATGCCTGGAGAGGTTCTCAGATACAGTGGCAGCTGCTAACCACTGGACCTGATGGGGTGGCCAAGGAGGTCATAGGAGCGTAGAATTGTAGAGTTATAAGGGACCCTGAGGACAATCTAGTCCAGACTTCCTCAAACTCACCCCTCCAGATGTTTTTGGCCTACAACTCCCATGATCCCTAGCTAGCAGGACCAGTGATCAGGGGTGATGGGAACTCTAGTTTCAAAACATCTGGAGGGCCGAGTTTGAGGAAGCCTGATCTAGTCCAACCCCCTGCAACACAGGAATCTCAACTAAAGCATCCAAGGCAGGTCACCAGGAAAAGGACTGATTCATGTTCTGTTTCACCCACCCCATCCTTCTCTCTTTCTAAGATACTTCTGGTGTCCTTTCATTTTTATTTCAATTAGTACAAAGAGAAGCAATTGACTTTCATTTTCAGTGAATTGAGGATGACTATGTGACGTGCTTTTTTTGCAGCCGGATGAATGGGAGGGACTGGTACATTCTTTCCTTCCTTCTTGCTGTTCAGGAGATCAATCATAACCCCATGCTCTTACCCAACATCACCCTGGGCTACAGTATTTATGATACTTATTTTGATGGAAGAACAACTTCTGATGCCCTGACAGACCTCCTTGCTGGTGGGAAAATCAACATTCCAAACTACAGCTGTGGAAGGCGGGGAAAACTGCTGGCATTTCTTGAAGGGGGTGAATCCGACATCTCCACATACATTGCAAGCATGCTGGGCACCTACAAGATCCCACAGGTAAGAACTGGGTTCATAACAAACACATCTGGCAACATTTGCTACCTCGTGAAAGAACAAATTATGCAACTGATTTTACTGCTTACTTTACATTCTACATCATTTTGAAACATTGCTTTTCAGGAAGTGAAGAGCCATATAGAAATATTTCAATAACTAAATTGATGCTAGTTCTTCTGCATGGAAAACGGATGCTCTTCGGCATGGCTCTTCGGCAATTTTGTTGTGTGGTGTGTTAAGCAGAATTGGTTTAATTGACACTGAAATGGGAATGGCTATGTGTATTGGTGAAAGGGTTTAACTGGAAGATGCCACTGATGCAAAATTAAGAGCAAAAGGGAACTTGGGAGTTCTAACTGAGTTGATAATTAACTGTTGTTATTCTCTGCTAGCTAACACGTGAGTGTTTAACCTTAGATCAGGTGATTAATATATAGAAATTCACCAGATTAGAAGGGTAGTGGCTGAGTTTTTGTTCCCAGACTCTTTGAGAGGGAGGAAGTCAATGAATCTTTCACACAGAAGTGTCCAATCTTCGTCCTGAAAAACAATGCATGAGTCTCTTTTCATTTCAACAGCTCAGCTACGGCTTAGTTCAGGATGATGTCCAATCCCCTTTTGTCTATCGCATGGTTCCAAAGCAAGAAACTCAGCATCTGGGGATGGTCCAACTCCTGCTGCATTTCAGGTGGACGTGGGTTGGTCTCTTTGCTCCAGACAATGACAATGGAGAAAAGTTCCTGAGTACCTTGACACCCCTGATGACCAGCAACGAAATCTGTGTTGCCTTCACAAAAAGAGTACTACTACAAACTTGGCTATGGTTACCCCATGAACAGCCTGCAGTGTGGAGACAAGTCAATGTATTTGTTTACTACACAGGCTCTCAATATGGACTTCATATAATCATTGAGGTACAATCCTTCCTTGAAAGGTTACAAACTGGGGGTAAAGTCTGGATAACCACAGCTCTACAGAACACAATCTTGTTCTATGATACCGAATCCTTCCGTTATGCCCATGGCTCTTTGTCCTTTATACTGAAGACCAAAAGAAGGACAAAAAAGGACTACTATAAGCCAATGTCTGGTACGAGTCTAAACATTTGGGCAGAAAATTTTGATTGTTCATATTCAAAGCATGCCTTGTCTGTGAGGGGTTGGACAAGGTGCAGGGAGAAGGAGAATCTGAAGATGCTGCCCCAGGAGGAGATTGAAAAAATTCAGTCCCAAGACAATTATGTCAATTACTACAGTGTCCAAGTCGTGGCTGAGGCCTTGAATGCTGCATATTCATCCAGCTCAAAATGGATGTTGACGGTGGGTGCTGGAAACAAGTTGGAACTTGAAAGGCTACAGCCATGGCAAGTACGTCTTTTGCCTTCTGCAAACTTCCATTCATTATCACAGCTCCAGAATCATCAAGATATGAGCCTAGGAAGCTCATTATATTGTGTCAGACCAATGATCCACCTAGTTTAACATATTCCACACTGACTAGCAGCAAAGATAGAGGAAGCTGCCTTACAGTGAGTCAGACACAGCAGTGGTACATTTTATTTCCACAAACTTATAAGCCACCCTCCATCACATAACAATATGACCCCAGGGAAGTTTCCCTAAAAATGCATATTAAAAATGAATATTAAAATAATCCAACAGCACTGTGTTTGTTGTGAGAGAGGTTTGTGGAGAAAGATGTTGGGGAATTATCTGATATATTTCACTCCCTTTTTCAAAGCTGCATTCCACAGGGCGGGCACAACTACCGAGAAGGCCCTCTGCCTGGTTCCCTGTAACCTCACTTCTCACAAGGAGAGAACTGTCGGAAGGCCCTCAGAGCTGGATCTCAGTGTCCAGGCTGGACGATGGGGGTGTAGACACCTTTCAGGTATTCAGGGCCAAAGCTGTTCAGGGCTTAGAAGGTCAGCACCAAAAATTGGTCTTGTGCTCAGAAATGTACTGGGAGTCACTGTAGGTTTTATTCAGAGGAGATCAGGATGCAGTGTAAGCAGGGCTGAATTATCCAACATGGTTTTGGTTTCATGTTCTCTCAATGTTGGAGTTTCCTTTGTCATTATAGCTTCATCCTTACTTGAAAGAAGTCCGGTTCTCTTCTAATACTTCAGCTGGTGGACAGAACTTGGATGAGACTGGAGCATTGGCCATTGGATTTGATATCGTGAATTGGGTGATGTTTCCTAATAATTCTCGTGCTAGAGTGAAGATCGGGAGCATAGAGAGACAAACTTCCCCAGATCTAAAGTTCACCATAAACCCGGAAGCAATTGCATGGTCCAAGCCTTTTAACAAAGTAGGAAAATTATGTGTCATTTTATTACCTGTGACATGTGCTAAGCTCTAGATACCTCCCTGGAGCTAAGTCCCATTGAGCTTAATGGAGCTCCATGGGTATGCATCAATAAGATTTCGCGGTGGGATAGGCGTCTTTCCAAAGAGGTGCCCTCCAGAATTTTTGCATCTGCCCTAGCCAGCATTGGCTGAAGGCATCTGAAGGGCATCAGATTGTGTGAGGCTGACGTATAGTAAGGGCTTCCTCATCTATTTGGTCAATCAACAGGGCAGCATGAAAACAGTTAACCTCAGAGTGGCAGAAATCAGCCAGCCAGCCATTCCTTATTTCAAAACTCTGTAATCCAGTAGCAGATGTGATGGCAACAGCTTGAGGACTTGTTTTATTGCTGCTGTTCTTTTTAAGGTGGTTTATTTCATGCTCCTCTTTGTTGTTACCTGTTATCCTAGCACTGTAGATTAGTTACTTAAGTTCTTGTTCTTTGTATTTTTCATGCTGCCTTTTATAGAAAAGCGAGATTATCAGTGTTAAAATAAAAGAGAAGAAACGCCACAAGAGTTTCTCTGCCATGCTGGTCTGCAAAAACCAAAGGAAAATGTAACTGCCCCCAAATAGGGATTTGAAGTAAATATATCTTCTCTGATATCCTTCCAAAATTCTATTATCTGTGTCCAAAGGCACAAATACACCTATCACTTTCTCCTTAGTGCTCAATTTCTCTTTATGCCTAGATGGTGCCTCGTTCAAGATGCACAGAAAGTTGTCTCCCTGGATATTCCAGAAAAGTTCAGGAAGGGAAGCCACCCTGCTGCTATGATTGCGCTCCCTGCTCAAAAGGGACAATCTCCACTCAGGAAGGTAGGAGAAGATCTCGGAGAAAATGGCCTTTGATGGGAGGATGGGGGTAATTTCCGAGCCAGGCTGAACATAATGTTTGTATGGAATGTCATTCCCAGAGAGGGCTCAGCTGTTGTTAGTCTGCAATGTCCTCCCAGCACCAGAAAATTTTATTTGCCCACTAGCTCACACGTGAACAATAAATCTGGATTTAATGGTAGCTGCTCTGCAGAACTCTGGTTTATGATTTTTATACAGTCATACCTCATGTTACGTCCGCTTCATGTTAAGTTCTTTCAGGTTACGTCCCGCGGCAACCCGGAAGTACCGGAAAGGGTTACTTCCGGATTTCACCGCTCGTGCGTGCACAGAAGCGCAGAATGACATTAGGAGACAAGAAGTTGCCTTTATATCTAGTCAGCTCATTAAGCCAGGAAGCCTACTATTGTCTAATCCAGGGGTCCAGAATTTTTTTCCCCTGACCTTTCCACTAGATCTTAATTTCCCAAGCGAAAATTAGCAGCTGGGAGCTGCTGACAACTTGTCAATCACCTAATGCAGTAGTGATTTCAGCTGATTTCACCCTTCAGAAGGGGCTGAACACTGCTCCAAAAACCTCTGGTGTTTCAGGGTCCAAAAAGCAGCACAGCTGTATTTACCAGGAACTCTCTAACAGCCCCACACTAGTATTTGAACCTGTGGTTTTGGAAGGTTGAAATAAGTCCGCTCACCCGTCTTGGTGCAGCAGCGTTGCAGGACGGCAGAGGCTTCACTGGAGTCCCAACAAGAGAACTTGAACTTTGGTGCCCTTCCTGATAGGCGGTGAGGGCATAAGCCCCCGCTGCCTATCAGGAACCGGATCCTAGCCTGCACCCTGCTTTGGCAAATGGGGATGCAGGCTGGGACTTGGGCAGTGCCAGGGGGCTTCCTTCGGATCCACAATAACACCACTGAAAAAGAGAAGTGGTTTCTATGGAATGGAAACCACTTCTGCCTCCTTGATCATTGCAATATATAAGCTGATGGGTGGATGATAGTGTACCTTACTTAAGGTGCCAATTGTTCTTTCGAAGCCTCACTTTTACTCATGTGACAACTACAGAAATTGTGGCAACCTTCATAGAGACAGCTCTGAAGTATCTCACAAAGGGTGTGTTTCCAGCCACACTGCACAATATCATTTTGGGGGACTAAGTCAGTGGACTGAGACTTATCAAGCAGTGAATGTTTGCTTCTCTCCTTTCCAACACAACAGTGTTCTTTCCTGATCTCTCCCATAGACCCACCTTTCCCCACAACTGAAACAGCATTCAGACCATTGTAGGCCTGTGACTGATGTTAGGAGGCTGAAGTGTGTTTTCCTCTATGCAGATGCTGATGAATGCACCAAATGTCCAGAAGATCAGCATCCAAATGAGGACCGAGACCAATGTGTCCCCAAAGTAATAACCTTCCTGTCCTATGAAGAATGTTTGGGGAGCCTCCTGGCTTCCCTTGCCCTCTTCTTATCCTTAGCCACATGTTTTGTGTTAGGAATCTTCATTAAATACAAGGAAACACCAATAGTCAAAGCCAACAATCAGGACCTCTCCTACATTCTCCTCATGTCTCTACTGCTCTCCTTTTTGTCCTCCTTCCTCTTCATTGGGAAGCCAAGGAACGTGACCTGCCTTCTCCAACAGACAACCTTCAGCATCATCTTCTCAGTTGCTGTCTCTTCTATCTTGGCAAAAACCATCACTGTGGTTCTGGCTTTCCTGGCAACTAAGCCAGGAAACAGGGTGAGGAGATGGCTAGGGAAGTGTTTGGCCAACTCCATTGTCATTTCCAGTTCCAGTGTCCAAGTTATCATATGCAGCACCTGGCTGGGGATCTCTCACCCTTTTCCAGAATCTGAGATGCACTCGCAGCCTGGAAAGATTATCTTGCAATGCAATGAAGGGTCTGTGGCCATGTTTTACACTGTCCTTGGCTACATGGGCTTCCTGGCTGCCATCTGCTTCACAGTGGCTTTCCTGGCCAGGAAGCTGCCTGGGGCCTTCAATGAAGCCAAGCTGATCACCTTCAGCATGCTGGTCTTCTGCAGTGTTTGGGTGTCCTTTGTGCCCACCTACCTGAGCACCAAGGGGAAGTACATGGTAGCCGTGCAGGTCCTCTCTATCTTGGCCTCCAGTGCTGGACTTCTGGGCTGCATCTTCATTCCCAAATGCTACATTATTATACTGAGGCCTGATCTGAACATGAAGGAGCACCTGACAATAAAAAATTAAATGTGACATTTGATCAAAGCTTGTTGTGGGGATCTTTAAGAAGAAATCTGGATCCTGGACACATTTGTGATGGGAAAGAGACAGAAAAAGATCTACTGGTAGATATCTGGACGATTTGCAGTAGACCTCAAAGAGTTTCTGACTCCCAGTTCTTCAGCAATGGCAACTGTGGAGACCAGGGGACCCTGTTATTTCTTTAAATCATTCCTGTACCAGGCTCTTGTATCTTGAGTTAAACTGCTCATTACTCATAGATGAATTTCAGAAGCTGCTTAAGATGTTGCAAACATAGCTGGCTAAGTATAAAATGAATATAGCTAAATTAGGAGAAAGGTAACATGAAAACTGCTACATCATGGAGATAGGTAAAAGGTATGACGGGAATCTACAAAGTTGACACACATTTACCAAACAATAAAATAAACATTTTAGGCAAATGAGTCTTGAGGATATAAAGGGCTTCCTCCTGGGATTCTGGCGGCTCATCTGAGTTGGGTTTCCCCTCAATAAGAGGCCAGAACTGATCTAGCCTATCTCAGATACTGGCATTTTTTGTTTAATTTTTTTTTATTAAATATTCTACTGAGTCACAAAAGTATATACTGTCGCATCAGTGCCAGAGGAGAAAAAAACACGTAGCAGAATTTCCAAAAAATAGACCAGAGGCAATTGTACTTCATCCAGCAGAGCTTTACTGGTACTGAAGGCAAATGGGCATAAATGGTCACAAATCCAATACAATCAGGCGCAGTCCATAAAAATCCAGTTGAAGCACTTACAATAAAACTTACAAAACTTATACTAAGTCTAAACCTTAACACCACAGCATACAGAAACAGAACACTAGAACAAAGAGACAGAAAACAGAAAGTGAGTGAGAACCCAGGCTGCTCCTGGTCTTACTATTATAGTCAGCATGACCTTACAGAACAGATAACAGAACCAGTTTAAACAGCTGCACTCAGCTTCCCAGAGAAATAACCCAATCATGCACCTTCTTCCTGCTTCTCTCACATAGAAATAAACCTTTTTTCACACAGAGAAGCTTCTTGAACCTTCTTAAACTAATCAGAACAGTAAAGATCTCTACACATCAGATTAATAATAATAATAATAATAATAATAATAATAATAATTTATACCCCACCCATCTGTCTGGGTTTCCCCAGCCGCTCTGGGTGGCTTTCAACAGAACATTATAAACAGAATAAAACTTCAAACATTGAAAACTTCCCTAAACAGGGCTGCCTTCAGATGTCTTCGAAATGTCAGATAGTTGTTTATTTCCTTGACATCTGATGGGAGGGTGTTCCATAGGGTGGGCGCCACTACCAAGAAGGCCCTCTGCCTGGTTCCCTGGAACCTCACTTCTCACAGTGAGGGAACCAGCAGAAGGCCCTCGGCGCTGGATCTCAGTGTCCAGGTTGAACGATGGAGGTGGAGATGCTCCTTCAGGTATACTGGACCGAGGCCGTTTAGAGCTTTAAAGGTCAGCACCAACACTTTGAATTGTGCTCGGAAACGTACTACAAAATGCAAACTGATACATGGGCTGCAGTGGGTTTCGTTTGTGTGTGTGAGGGCAAGGGATTGTTGGGTCAAGTCAGCTGTAATAATCTCAGCGCAGGAAACACCTGCCATTCTCGGATACGAAGTGCTCAGTCTCAGTTTCCGTTTCCCAGACAACACAAAGGCCAGTGATATCCGGTCCTTCCCCCCTTCCCCTTACATAGCATTTTCACCCTCTCCTCCCTCCTGCTGGTGGCTGCCACTCTCATTCTCAGAGTCAGCCTCACTCTCAGAGACATCGGCCATATTGATTCATATGCTGTCAACCCTGAAGACAATAGAAGTTCAGTCTTATGAACTGCAGAGCAACCAGGACAGAACAGCCAAAATTTGTCTGAGTTTAGAAACTGAAGTCTAAAGTACGAGACTGGCTCCATTATTACCAAATAATGGAGATTTATAAACAGGATAGGAAAATTGGCTTCCAGGTGGAGAAATCAAAATTAGAAACAGAACTGTTAGAACCCAATACTAAGAACTTATCAAGAATGTATAACTTGTTGCTGAAATGGAATACACAAGATGAAATAGTTAAATCAGCTATGATTAAGTGGGCACAAGACATTGGTCATAATATTATGTTTGCTGACTGGGAACAGTTGTGGACCACCGGTATAAAATTTACGGCATGTAATGCCTTAAGAGAGAATATTATGAAAATGATTTACAGGTGGTACATGACCCCAGTCAAGCTAGCGAAAATCTACCATTTGCCTGATAATAAGTGTTGGAAATGTAAAGAAACTGAAGGCACCTTTTATCACCTTTGGTGGACGTGCCCGAAGATTAAGGCTTTCTGGGAAATGATATATAATGAAATGAAAAAGGTACTTAAATGTACTTTTCCCAAGAAACCAGAAGCCTTCCTTTTGGGTATGGCCGGCCAACTGGTGTTAAAGAAGGACAGGACTTTTTTCATGTATGCTACTACAGCAGCAATAATTCCTATCGCAAAGTATTGGAAGACGCAGGATCTACCCACTCTGGAAGAATGGCAGACGAAGGTGATAGACTATATGGGACTGGCAGAGATGACTGGCAGAATCCGAGACCAGGGGAAAGAGACGGCGGAAGAAGATTGGAAGAAATTTAAAATCTATCTTAAGAAATATTGTAAAATTAATGAATGCTAAAATGTTAAGGTTTAAGAAAAAAGAGGATTACAGCGGTAAAAGATTAAGTAAAAGAAAAGGATAAGGGAAAATTTGATTAAACCAAGGGGTAGGATTTGCTGAAACAAAGTTGAAATTGGGATGCAGAAAGGGGAGGTATGGGGAAGTCGGTGAAGTAAGGCTAAAGAAAAAAAAGGATTTGAAATTATACATGTTTGTTTATGTGTTTGTTTGTTTGTATTGTGTATTGTTTGTGTTTATAAAAATTGTGAAAAATCAATAAAATTTTATAAAAAAAAAAAAAAAAACAAAATTTGTCTGAGTTTTGCGCAGGAAGGGTTTTTCCACACATACGAAAGAGGAATGACTGTGTGGTGATTGCTGCTATTGGAAGAGGATTGGCCCTTGTTAATACAAAATTACTAACATTTCTGTAACAGTCCTAGGCAGCGAATGTTGTCAATAAGAGAAGGCTGCACAGATTAGAAAGTGCGCCCTGCTGAAGTGGATTTTCCTCTCTAGGAAGCGGAGCTCATTGACCCAGAGGGAGGGGGTGTGGCAGGAGATCCGCTTCTCCCTCCTTGCAAAACAGAAATTCCCTTCTTAGCCAGCAAGCTCTATATTCCCGTGTATTTATGGAGAAATTCATGGGTTCAATTCCCGCAGAGGCAGCGAAAGACGACCCCCCCCCCCCATTTCTAAACAGCCTCTTCCTGGGAAGGGGTTTAGACCAGTAACTTAAGACAACACTAAAGGGTGGTCCAGTGTCATTACAATGTGTACCTTTTGTAAAAAGAGGGAGCTGATGGAGAAAGTTAGGCTTTGTTATGGGGGGTGTAGCTCAGTGGTAGAGCAGTTGCTTTGCATGCAGAATGTCTCGGATTCCCACTTTCACGTTTGGTGGGGGTGTACCATGGTCCATGACTTCTGGGGAAGAGCTTTTTATCTGACCTCCAAAATCTCAACCATCTATCTGTCCTAATTCAGCACTTGCCTTATCATAACTAGATTTCACCCCAAATTCTGCGCTTCAGTCTAAAGAATTAATTTCCTTTCTGTTCACAGCAGCTGGACCACAGTTATTGCGAAATGATGGGAAAATTTATAAAATATTAACCGCGTTACATAATTTATAAAATATTAACAATGTAGGATTGTTTAAGGATTACTTTCCAGTCTTTCTACGTTTTCATTGTTCCTTTGCTGCAATTATAAAAATGGGCTTTATGCTGTTCTTATAGCAGGGAATTGGACTAGAAGACACTTGGAGTCCCTTTCAACTCTACAGTTCTAAGTTTTCACAGCCAGTCGTGCTTCCTAAACACCACTGCCGTGCTCCTCTTTTCACAATTTTCCATTCCCAGTTCTCTCTGCAAAGGCAAAATATCAATGGACTCTCAGCACATGCTCACTCACAATGAGCACTCCAGAGTCAAATTCTACCCATCCCTAACAGTACATTATCTCTTTCATTATACTTACTATAATGAGACATTTTCATTGGTTTAATACATATAGGTATAACTTGTTGGGAAAAAGCACCAAGGCAAAAGCCAGCTCCAGATGGCTGGAATGCAAAACAGTGCAGATGTACTGTTGGGGAAAAGGTGGAGCCTATTCTCTGTACTGAGCACCGGATGTTAGCTCAGTGTGTCATATGACCTGTGCTGGAAGTACAGGGGAGGAGTGTGTGACTCTTCTGATGGAGTCTGAAGGGAACAGTCACATTTCTATGTACTGTTGAGTGACAGGAATAAAACATGTAGAAAGGACTCCTGTCTGTCTTTCTTCCCCTCCCTGGGGGAGTGCAGGGAGGGAGAGAAGGAGGAGGGTGTGTCCTGCTCACGTTTGAGGAGGATCGCCGGGTTTGTTTACCTAGCCTGCCGGGAGTCGCAGACGGACGGTAAACAACAGTATCTCGCTCAATTGCCTCGGGGGAGGCCAGGTACCTCTGCCTGTGAGCTGAAGAAGATACTGACATATGGCAGCCTTCGGATGGTTGCGATTCATCGGACATCTGCATGAGAGGCTGGTGGATTGTCCTCCTCTGCTCCAAGGAGGAAGAGAAAAGCGTCTGAGAAATGCCAGAGGCTCAACAGACAGCTGGTGGAAAGAAGAGGTGTTTTCCAAGCAACGGAGTTCAAGGTATGCTGCATTTCGGGCTAAAAGTGTGAACGCAGTTCGATTAATTCACTGGTTCACGGGGAGCTGCGTTTTGGAAAAATACAGCTCCGGGAGAAGAGGCCTGCATTCCACAAATTTTTGTGGTTAAGATAAGATGTCCTATTGAAATGCATTGTTGCTAGGTAACGGAAAGTTGGAAAGTTACTGGCAAAGGGGCTGGACTGTGATTATGAAGCTTGAGAAAAGCGAAACAAAATCAGAGAATGTTTTGGCTACAAGTTCACGTGCCCTTGGAAGGGACTTTCAATAGCAGCCTGAGTTTAGCTGCCAGGTGCAAAAAGCGTAAACAACTTGCAGTTTTGCCTGCGTGAGAAAGAAAAAAACAACTGTTGGATTTTACAGTTTGTTTGACAGTGTGAGAGAGGCTTGGCTTCAAGATGGATGCCAAAAAGGGGGGGAGACTTGCCTAACTCATCTCCCCTGACCAGAGACAGTTATTCATCAGGGTCTGGATGGATAACTACCCCAGAAGGGGTGAGCCAAGATGATGCTGGCCAAGTTCCTAAGAGCTCAACGAAAGCTGAGGAGAGCTTTGACCCCAGAGGGGAGAGTGCAGGAACTGTGGCTGTTGGAACTGTTGGTGTTCCTGAACAAGGTGCAATGGGTGTTGCTGACAGGGGGAGGGAAGAACAGAGTTCTAATTCCCCCACTGCTGAATCTACTGGGAAGCATGGAGTAGCATTGAGTGCTGTCCGATGCTACAATTGTGGACAGACTGGGCATCTACAGCGAAACTGTAAGAAGCCGCGCCAGTCAAGAGGAGCAAAGAGCAGCTCTGAGGCGTCAGGCAAAAGCCGTTCCAAGTGCCAGGTGAAACCTGCAAAGGCTATGATGGCGAAAGGAACCACGCCAGATGTTGGGAACTCGTTCATAATTGACACGGGCGCCACGGTTCATATGTGCCCGCACAGAGGACTGTTTTCGACGTTGAGGAAGCAAAGCTTCACTGTGAAACAGGCCAACGGTCAAGAGTTGGAAGCGACCGGAATTGGGACTGTGTATCTTGAGAGTCTGAACTTGACTATAAGTGATGTTTACCTGGTTCCAGAACTGAGATTTAATCTGCTGGGCGTGTCGCGGATTGCAAAGAAAGGACTGAAACTGTCCTATGATGCTAAAAGCTGCAAGATCTACAAAGATGGAGAACTGTTTCTTACTGCCAAAGAGAAAGATGGACTGTATTTGTTGACTTTTGATCAAAGTGATTACATGAAATGTAATTCTGATGTTTCTAACGAAATCTCTCTTGCAGGTGTGAGCACCAGGAAGGTGACGAAGAAGGTTGACAGAGCTTTTCAGCGGGTGTATGCTGATGTGATTGGTCCTCTAGAACCATCTAGAGGCAGTGCAAAGTATTACCTTTTGTGTGTGGATTGTTTCACTAATTATTCTTGGGTTTATATGATGGAGAAACCGCAAGAAACTTTAGAAAAGTTTCAGGAGTTTTGTGACAAGGTTAAAAATATGCATGATGCTAACATTGATTGTCTTTTCACAGATGACAAACAAGTTTTTCTGTTACAGAAGTTTCAGAAGTTCCTGGATGGAAAAGGGATAGACCACAAAGTTGCAGTTTCGCAAGAAGCGTGGAACAGGGGGGTCTGTGTGAGAGTGAACAAAGAATTGCAAAAGGGGATGAATGCGCAATTGCTGAGTTCACATTTGCCACATGAATATTGGGCCGAATCGCTAGCGTCCTATCTTCATGTGTGGTTGAGAAAGGTCTCAACAGAGTTGGGATGTTCTCCTTTTGAGAAGCTGTTCAATAGAAAACCTTCTGTTGCCTATTTTAAGGTTTTCGGGTCTCATGTGAGAACAGAAGCTCCAGGTGGAGTAAAGAATGCCAGAGGCATTTTTGTGGGTTATGAAAAAGGTCTCTACAGAGTAATTTTGTCTGAATCTGGTCAGGTGATTCTCAAAAAGTTCCTAGAGAGTGCTCCAGAGCAAGAGCGGGTTGTAGAACACACATTTCCCACAGGAAACGATTCAGATGATGATGATGATTTTTCTGATGTCACAGATTACAGTGGTACTGATGATGATGACAGTGAGAGCTCAGAGAGTTCAGTTGTAACAGTCATTGAGAGGAAATCTCACACAATGGATAGACCTTCACAGGTGAAGGAAGAACCACTGATTGCTACTGGTTCTCAACAGAGTCCAAAGGTTGAACCAGTGAGCACAGAGGATCAGAACCTCAAACGCAGGTCTGGGAGAGTCACAAAGGGTGTACCATCAAAGAGGTACTCAAAAGAGTTTGCTAACTTAGCTGTTGCATGTGTTGCTATTGTTAACAACTCAAAGCAGGTTGAAGCAGTGTCTAAGTCAGAGACAAAGACACAACAGAGGGTAGCAAGCCAAGGTAATGCAGAAGCACTCATTCCTTGGAAGCCAGACAACCAGAGAGGTACACTGGTGAAACCAGTGGTGGGAAGTTCCAAGGGTGGAACTGAAACAACAGGGGACTGTTATATGTATAACAACTGTTTGTTCTCTTCTCTGGATCATGTTTTGCCAATTGATGCTTTTGGGGGAGGATGTTGGGGAAAAGCACCAAGGCAAAAGCCAGCTCCAGATGGCTGGAATGCAAAACAGTGCAGATGTACTGTTGGGGAAAAGGTGGAGCCTATTCTCTGTACTGAGCACCGGATGTTAGCTCAGTGTGTCATATGACCTGTGCTGGAAGTACAGGGGAGGAGTGTGTGACTCTTCTGATGGAGTCTGAAGGGAACAGTCACATTTCTATGTACTGTTGAGTGACAGGAATAAAACATGTAGAAAGGACTCCTGTCTGTCTTTCTTCCCCTCCCTGGGGGAGTGCAGGGAGGGAGAGAAGGAGGAGGGTGTGTCCTGCTCACGTTTGAGGAGGATCACCGGGTTTGTTTACCTAGCCTGCCGGGAGTCGCAGACGGACGGTAAACAACAGTATCTCGCTCAATTGCCTCGGGGGAGGCCAGGTACCTCTGCCTGTGAGCTGAAGAAGATACTGACATAACTTTCCACACCAGAACATCAAATACACTCCATAAATTTACAATTTCCCTATATGAGTTTGCTGATATGAGGGACAAAGTAAACTCTGCAGGGAAAACTTGGCACACTCCATACATCTAAATGGGTTCTCCCCTGTGAGAGTCTGTATTAGACTAGGTGTGGTTGTCTAGCAAGGATTTGCCGAGTAAGGGGCAGAGTGGTAAGCAGGATCCTCAGAGGGTGGGGATATATGAAGTGGTAGAGCAAATTAACCCTGTGTCGTTCAAGTTTCAACTACCTACATCCATGAAGATACACCCTGTCTTTCATTTGTCCTTGTTGTCTCCCGTGACGCCTTTGCACCAGTATCAACCGCCAGAAGAGTTGCCACCCCCTCCTATAATGGTAGAGGGGGAACCTGAATATGAGGTGCTGCAACTGCTGGACTTTCGCTGGAGCGGGAGAAGATTGCAGTATCTAGTGTCTTGGAAGGGGTACGGGGATGAGGAAAATTCATGGGAGGACTCTGGGAACGTACAAGCCCTTAGGTTGCAGGTGGAGTTTCACCACTGGTACACCAACAAACCCAAACCAAGAGTATGAGGTGCGGGGAGAAGATGAAGAGAGTGAGGCAGATCGGGGATTGGAAGTACAGGAAAACCTATAAGGGGGAGGTTACTGGGAAGAGAGTGAGGATGAATGGTGGGGAGGCTTTGGCAGCGCCCCTCACAAGGAGGGGGAGCAGGGAGAGGACCTGGGGGGGGGTGTCATGAATGAGCCAGTGAGCAGGGAAGGTTTGCAGACAGCTCCCAGTGAAGGAAGTAGCCAGGAAGAGAGAGGGTTAACTGCCAGACAGGGTGAGCATAGCCTAGTGCCAACTCCCCCGCCCTTAGGAATGGCAATTGATAAAAGAATGAAGGAGGGCAAGCTGCCAGCGCAAAATGCAGCAAATAGAGAAGGAAACAGTTCATGGGGGGGGGGAGCGAAGAGACAGTCCCTCAGAGAATGAGGAGGAGAGAGCTGACCCTCTTAGTCCCAGGTCTCAGCAAATGGGAGGGCTACAGGATAGGAGGCAGGGCAAAAGAAGTTAGAGGGGAAAGTTCAGTTGCTTCTGGTCTTGCCGGAAGCAGACTTCTGAAGGGTCATCATGATTAATCATGGCGATGGCCAGCCGTTCGTTGTGACAATAAATCATCCTTTAATGAACTATGCTGTGTTATCAAGCCAGGAACTGGACTCCTGACACCCTGGTTATCAGATCAAGTTCCCAACACCTTAAGTGAAGGTGAAGGGACTCCTGACCATTAGGTCCAGTCATGAGTCTCTGGGGTTGCGACGCTCATCTCGCTTTATTGGCCGAGGGAGCCGGCGTACAACTTCCGGGTCATGTGGCCAGCATGACTAAGCCGCTTCTGGAGAACCAGAGCAGTGCACGGAAACGCCATTTACCTTCCCGCCGGAGCGGTTCCTCTTTATCTATTTGTACCTGACGTGCTTTCAAATTGCTAGGTTGGCAGGAGCAGGGACCGAGCAACGGGAGCTCACCCCGTCGCGGGGATTCAAACCGCCGACCTTCTGATTGACGGGTCCTAGGCTCTGTGGTTTCACCCACAGCGCAACCCGTGTCCCTTCTAACACCTTATGTACCCACCACCTAAAGACTAATAAAACTATCTATGCATATCCTTGCCTTCTAGCCTTCCCGAGTATGGGCTGTGGGAACACGTGGCCTCAGGAAACCCATCAACGGATGTTCATTCTTCCCCTCAAGGGAGGGGTGCTCTGTACTTGACTGTATATCCTAAGGATTATGGAGGAGGGTAGTATCCAAGTTGAGTATGTGACCTGTCACTTAGAGGATTATGGAGGAAGGCAAAGCCCAAGTCCGCCTTTCCTTTTGAAGCAAAATGTCACTGAAATGGGGAGAATTGGTTATGGCATTGCTTTTATGTGATTTTTCAAAGGTTAGTAGTCCATCAGCACTGTCAATTACAAGGGAATACAATTTTGACACTTTCTTGCAACAATGTAACATGTTTTGCCAATCAAAACCAGAAGGGGTAGAATTTATAAGCTTTCTTCATTATCTGCACAGCAGGGGGTGTTCAGTTAACAGTGCAAAGGCTGAGCTGAAGCGTTCCCTGCTGGTTACCTGCTTTCAGCAATAGGGGTCGCTGTTTGGTAGTACCCGATAGGTTAGCTGTCACACTCTAGAGCTCCCTATTGATGGCTCTTAGGTAATTCACAAAATACAGAGTCCATTCATAAAACACAGTGTTCATTTATAAAGCAGTAACATAAATCTCAATTGGTACATATTGGGTGTATATTTTAGCAGTTGAATGTACAGGTTTATGGCCATGCTGTAGTGGATTTATGGGGTTTTCATTGCTGAGGAAGGAAGGGGCGGAGCTCAGACGGCAACAGCAAACTTGGGAGAAGACGTCGAGGACCGAACTCTGCAGTGATTTACGTGTTGTAGCAATAAATCTGAGATAATTACTGCCGGAGATGTCTCATTTATGTAGGAGAAACCCAAGCCATTACACTGCTACTCTTATAACAGGGAATTGGACTAAAAGACCCTAGGAGTCCCTTTAAACTCTACAGTTCTAGGATTCCAGAGCCAATCCTGCTTCCTAAACACCACTGTCGTGCTCCACTTTTCACAACTCTCCATTCCCAACTCTCTCTGCCAAAGACCAAATATCAATGGACTCTCAGCACATGTTCACGGACAATGAGCACTCCAGTGTCGCATTCTGCACATCCCTAGCAGTACATTGTATCTTTCATTATACTTATGATTATGAGACATTACCTTCATTGCTTTAACACATATATGTACAATATTCCATACAAACACCAGAACATAAAACATACTTCATGCATTTACAATGGATTTTCCATATAAGAGTTTGTTTATATGAGAGACAAAGTGAACTCTGTGGGGAAAACCTGGCACACTCCATAAAACTGAATGGGTTCTTCCCTGTGAGAGTCCGTAACTGTTAATTAAGAACTACATTATAATTGAAACACTTTCCACACTCCTAACATTTAAACCGTTGCTTCCCTGTGAGATTGCTGATGTTTTCTAAGAGTTACGCTCTTACTGAAGCACTTTCCACACTCCCAACATTTATATGGTTTCTCCCTTGTATGAGTTCGTTGATGTATTCTCAAATGTACACTTTGATTGAAACTCTTTCCGCACTCTAAACATTCATATGGTTTCTCCCCCGTGTGAGTTCGAAGATGTATAGTAAGGTATGAACGTTGACTGAAGCTCTTGCCACATTCCATACATCTAAATGGTTTCTCCCCTGTGTGAGTTCGTAGATGTCTTGTAAGTGTTCCACCTTCACTGAAACCCATCCCACAATCCACACATTTAAATGGTTTCTCCCCTGTATGAGTTCGCTGGTGTACAATAAGGTTTGCATTCTGATTGAAGCTCTTTCCGCACTCCATACATTTATATGGTTTCTCCCCTGTGTGAGTTCGTTGATGTATAGTAAGGCTTGCACTACGACTGAAGCTCTTTCCACACTCCACACATTTAAATGGTTTCTCCCCTGTGTGACTTCGTTGATATATTGTAAGATTTCCACTCTCACTGAAGCTCTTTCCGTACTCCATGCATTTAAAGGGTTTCTCTCCTGTATGAGTTTGTAGTTGTGTGCTAAGGTGTTCACTCATGCTGAAGTACTTCACAGAAGGCCTCTCAAAATTCTGGTTGTCTTCTCCATCACCTGGTTGAAAGTGGGAGAGAAAGAGAATTTTGTTAGGTATTCAAGAAAAACAACAAGAGAACTTAACACTCAGCAAGACCAATCAGCACATTCTCCTATTTTAACACCTCCAGCATTCCTCCCTCTCCCATGTACCACATTTTTAGGAAAGGAAAGGAAATCTGAAAATAATCTTCAGAACACTTAGTATCCAGTTCTACCTTCAACTCACATGTAACATTGAATACCAAGAGAAACCTTCTATGCTAAGTTGAGGCATCTATGGCCCTCCAGATGTGGTTGGTCTCTTAAGTGGCATTAACTGAAGAAAAGAAGTCCAATGACCAGGGATGATGGGAGTTGTAGTGCAGCAACCTCTGGACTTACACACTTTCTCCATCTTCCCCCTCTTGTGAAATTGCTATGACTCTGTATTCAGTTTTCTCCTTCCTCCCTGATCTGTAATATCTGGCTGATACATTCCAGGAAACTGTTCACATCACCTAAACCTGCACCAGGATGCTGTAAAAGATGGGCCCTTGTTCTGATCCAAAAGGGCTCTTTTTATATTCCTACACACTGAAAGGAGACATACAAAGGTACATTCTCACAGCAAAGTGGAAGTATGGGCCTCTCAATTGGTCCAGGACAACATCCCTGTATTTTTCTGTTCCAAGTGAGAAGATGAGCTCAGACTTGAATACAGTGGTACCTCGGGTTACAAAAGCTCTGGGTTACAAACTCCGCTAACCCGGAAGTAGTTGCTCTGGGTTGCAAACTTTGCCCCAGGATGAGAACGGAAATCATGTGGCAGCGGCGCAGGAGGCCCCATTAGCGAAAACACGCCTCAGGTTAAGAACGGACCTCCCGAACGAATTAAGTTCGTAACCCAAGATACCGCTGTATCAATGTCTGTGCTATGAGGAATAAGTAAAACAGAAGTACTGCTTTTGTCATATGTGACTGTAAAAATATTGAAAAAGATTAATCTTGTGAAGCAAAGACAGCACAGTATCTGGTGGCCCATTAAAAGCTAATAAATGACGTGCACCAGTAAGGCTCATGCCACCATTATTTGTATGGTGTCTCTTTGTATATTATACATAAAGAGGTTTTTTGCGAATTCACACCACAATATCAGCTTATGGAGAGTTACCTACTGACAAAAGTACAGTGTTGCTATAAAGTACAATCTTCAACATCAACTTCAGTAGGCTGGTCATATTGTTCGGATGCCTGATTATCATCTTTCAAAGAAACCACTCTATTCCCAATTTAAGAATGGAAATTGATATACCGGTGGACAACAAAAGAGGATAAAAGACGCTCTCAAGGCAAATCTTTAAAATGCAGTACAAGCACAGAAAATTGGGAAACACTGGTCTGCGAGCGCTCCCTCACTGCGAGATGTGAGGTTAAAGGGAACCAGGTAGGGCCTTCTTGGTAGCGGCGCCTGCCCTGTCAAACGCCCTCCCATCAGATGTCATGGAGATAAACAGCTGTCTGACTTTTAGAAGACATCTGAAGGCAGCCCTGTTTAGGGAAGTTTTTAATGTTTGATTCTATTTTTAAAAAATTATTGGGAGCTGTCCAGAGTGGCTGAGGTACCCCAGCCAGATGGCTGGGGTATAAATGATAAATTATTGTTGTTGTTGTTATTATCCAATTAGAGAATAACCTTTACCAAAGGCGTCATGCACTTTGAAGAAGCACAAACTCAGGATGAAAGGGAGAAACAAGCTAAGAGGAAAGCACATTTGGCAAAGGCTCACTGTAATTAACTCCTGCCCGAAAACCTATGTCACTACTATGGAAGGATGTGTGGATCCAGAATTGGACTCTACAGTCACTTACGGACACACCATTAAGACCATGTTCATGGAAGACAATCTTATTCGGCTACGAGGCTTCGCCAAAGAGGAAGACGCGGCATGAATAAATGGCTCAAACAGTAGTTTTGCAACTTCAACGTAAAACAGCCAGGAGGAATAAAAATCTGCCCTTACCCAGAGAGGCCACCATCTCATAATTATCCTGCATGACTTCCTTGTGCAAAGCTCTTTGGCCAGGATCCAGCAGAGCCCACTCCTCCTCCGTGAAAAACACAGCCACTTCCACAAAGGTCAAGAGGGCCTGGAAGAAGAAGAAGACAAAGCTGCTCTTAGATCCCCATCATCCCCACTCAACACAGAGGGAGGCTAGGTGGTCCCATCTGTGCCTCTTCCCTCCTATCCGATTCCCCAAAGCTCTTTCCTTACCTGAGTAAGCTTCCTGGCTCCTCTTTCCTCTCCACCTCTGAGAAGAGACGGTCCAAATGGTGCCTCCGAGGCCATTGCGCTGCCTGTAGGAGATCCGGAGGAGGGGTAAAACTGGCCACTTCCGGGACTTTCCCAGTTGTACTTCAAAGAAAGGAGCTGCGCTTCTTTCTTCCCAACTCTGCGAGATAGAACAGGGTGAAAAATAACCAGGGGGTCAAAACTGGCCCCTCATGAGCACAGACCTGAACCTGCCTGATTAGTTTTAAATCCTGACACTCATGTGTCCATTTTCCTTGCTTAGATTAGCAGGAGGGAAACCAGTCAGGTGTTTTTTCCAAGCTCCAGGAAATCCAAAATGTGCCTCTTCCCTCCACTTCAGGGGCACATAAACAGGACAGCAAACCCTCCCCCATTGTTCCCCACTCTGATAACATGGGGGGAGGGGCGCCCCCTTCCCAAGAAGCAAATCCTTTCCTTTAGTCTCCTTCTCACAATCAGCCGCTCTCCATATCTTCCCCAATGGAGCCGGCTCTGCCAGGAGCCCCACTGAGGCAGTGGCTTCGGCAGATGATTTAAAGGGGGGCAGGTCAGGGTCCTGGAGGAGCTCACAACTCCCCTCCCCTCCAGACTGGCTCCCTGAAGCAGGAGGCAGAGCCTGGGGGGGAGCGATGGGGGGGGCAGGAAGGGGGGCAGCAGTGAGAAGGGAGATGGAGGGTGTTAAGAAGAGAGGAGCATCACTAGGCGGAATGGGGCTGCCCCCCCTTTGAACGGAGAAGGACTGACTTCTGAGTCAACATGCACAGGGTGGGGCTGCAAATCCCTTTGTAATTAAGTTCCACTGGGGGGGGGCGCCCTTTTGTGGATCGTCTCAAGTTTCTTGGCCCGCCCCTGCCCCCACCATGGGAGCCTGACTTTATCTCTGCGCTTCAAAAAGGATCTAGCAATGCAAACCCCTTTGGGGGAGGGGGAACCCACAGGATGTCCTGCATCCACCCCACCCCCACTGATTCCCACAGAGAAAGGGCGGAGCCCCTCCCTGCTTTCTTTTCTACACCCCCCCCCAATCCTCCCGCCTCATTTCCCAGCTGCCCTCTTTGTAGACTCAAGGAAAGCAATTCCTTCTCCCACAACACCCCCACTCCCAAATAACCCCCCAACATGCGGCACCTCTTTCTCCTCTTTCTCCAAGTCCGCTTCTCTTCCGGGAATGAAGATGGAAACCCCTCCCCCTTCAAATAGCCTCTCCCCCCCCCAAAAAAAGGAAAACAAATTTCCTGCCTCTCTAGGAAGCGGAGCTCATTGACCCAGAGGGAGGGGGAGGGGCTGGAGATACGCCTCCGCCTCTCTGCAAACAGAAATTCCATTAAGAGCAACAGAGCTCTATATTTCTGTTTATTTCATGAGAAATTATTGGGTTCAGTTCCCCGCAGAGGCAGCGAAAGACGGACCCCCCCCCCCGCATTTCTGAAAAGCCTCCTTCTGGGAAGGGGTTTAGAGCAGTAATTTAAGACAACCCTAAATGGTGGTCCAGTGTCATTGCAATGTGTACCTTTTTTTAAAAAGAGCGAGCAGATGGAGAAAGTTAGGCTTTGTTATGGTGGGGTCAGCTCAGTCGTAGATCAGTTTCTTTGCATGCAGAAGGTCTCGGATTCCCATTTTCACGTTTTGGGGGGGTGTGCCATGGTCCATGACTTCTGGGGAAGAGCATTTTATCTGACCTCCAAAATCTCTCAGCAATCTATCTGTCCTAATTCAGCACTTACCTTATTATAACCGTATTTGACCCCATATTCTACGCTTCAATCTAAAGAATTAATTTCCTTTCTGTTCACAGCAGCTAGACTACAGTTATTGCGAAACGATGGAAGGAAAGCTCTAAAAGAGCAATAGAGGCTTGGATCAATAACATCTGGACCATTGTTCTGTCACGCCTCACATACCATTGGTGTCTAATCAAAGGTATCTTCAAAAAAGATACCTTTAACACAGTCTGGTCTCCCTTTTTCTCCCTTGATTGAAGAACAACAGGATATTTTAATGCCACCACCACCATCATCACAGAGGTATTTGTGGAAGGGATATTATGATTGGAAGTGTCTAGCCAAGCAGATGGGTAGTTGGGTTCCTATTGAGGGTATTGGGGGAGCCAACATGACCATGATTTTGGATTGAGGACTGGAGTGATCATTCTGTGATATTATGGCAGTGGACAAAGCTGTATTTACTCTGAATAAATGAATATTGTTGTTTTAATAAAGGTCTCAAATTCAATGCTTTGCATGCAGGAGGTCCCAGGTGAAATCCTCGTCAGGCAGAGAGACCCTGTTGGCATCCGTCTGTCTCGGGAGGCGATGGAGGAGGGGGCCTTTGGGGGTGAAGTCCAACTGTGGGCAGCTTGCAGCACCTGCTGTGGCTGCTTCATGTCATGGGCAAATGCTCAATGCCCGCAGAGAGAGGAGCTGATCCAGATGAACTCTGCATTCAGCCTCCTATACTGCCTGCTCTTTCTACAGATTTCTGAACGATGGGCCAGCTATGGGGGCAGAGATTCCCCTGTCCCCAGGGAAATGACTCTCCTGAAACCACTGGCAATGCCCACATTCCCCTGTGCCACCTTCCCTCCCCATATTGGTTCTTCCCCTCAGCACCTCTTTTATTCCGGCTGCCACCAGGGATTTTATCCACTATGCCATGAAAGTAGTGTCAGGGGCTGGTCTGAATAGGAGGATTGGAGAATGCAGTTTCAGGAAGATCAGCTTCTAACAGAAGAGGAGAGGGAAGATTCGGGCCTCCCTTCCCCCCCTTCCAGAGTTTCATGAAGCAGAGAGACAGGCAGATTCAGAGGCTGCATGTTTGAGACAGAAGCTACCCAGAGTTGAGATAGTAGCTAGGCAACAGGATGGAGGGAAGCAGCTGGGCAATACATCAATCAGAATGGGGGGAAACTCCCCCCCCCAACTCTCTGAGATATGTGACTGTCAGAGAACAAAGGAGAAGCCGGGAAGGAGGGACACTTCTTTGGAAGTGGGTGAGTACTGCTATCCTTGCGAAGAGTTGCCTGTTTGTGCTAGCAACATGATCCTGTAATAAAAAGACTAGAAATCTACCAACTGCTCATTAATTCTCATCGGTGAGCCACACTGAGAGCCAGTGTGGTGTAGTGGTTAAGAGCAGTGGACTCGTAATCTGGGGAACCGGGTTCGCGTCTCCGCTCCTCCACATGCAGCTGCTGGGTGACCTTGGGCCAGTCACACCTCTCTGAAGTCTCTCAGCCCCACTCACCTCACAGAGTGTTTGTTGTGGGGGAGGAAGGGAAAGGAGAATGTGAGCCACTTTGAGACTCCTTAAAGGGAGTGAAAGGCGGGATATCAAATCCAAACTCCTCTTCTTCTTCAAAAGGAGGGGGGAAATCCCAAACATGACACGTAGCCATGAATGAGAAGGTATTGTAAAACAACGAATTTTTAAAAGATAAACAACGTAGGACAGTTTAAAGATTACTTGTGACACAAGATGGCAGTTTCAGTCTTTCTGTGTTTCCATTGGTCCTTTGTTGCAATTATAAAAAAGGGGTTTATGCTGCTTGCCAGCTCCTTACCTTTCGTGCCTCTGCTGACAGTGTCTTGAGAATGCTGGGATACAGGGAGATGAGATTAGGCTGGAATGTGAAGCTAAGCTGCAGTAGGAGCCTCCTCAAAGAAGAGCAGGAAAGGGGGGAAACACAGACTGTCCGTGCGAGCTCCAATTGCAGAAATAGCCTGCCAAAAAACGTGTAGGCTCAAGAGAATATGTGAGAGGCAGAAAAGAGAGAGAAAGCGAAAGTGGGGAAGGAAGGGGCGGGTCTCAGGCGGCAACTGCAAACTTGGGAGAAGACGCCGAGGACTGAGCTCCGCAGTGATTTACGTGTTGCAGCAATAAATCTGAGATAATTACTACCGGAGATGTCTCGTTTCTGTAGGAGAAACCCAAGCCATTACACTGCTGCTCTTATAACAGGGAATTGGACTAAAAGACCCTTGGAGTCCCTTTAAACTCTGGTTCTATGATTCTAGAACCAATCCTGCTTCTTAAACACCACTGTCATGCTCCACTTTTCACAAATCTCCATTCCCAACTCTCTCTACCAAAGACCAAATATCAATGGACTCTCAGCACATGTTCACGGACAATGAGCACTCCAGTGTCGCATTCTGCACATCCCTAACAGTACATTGTATCTTTCATTACACTTATGATTATGAGACATTACCTTCATTGCTTTAATACATATATGTACAATATTCCATACAAACACTAGAACATAAAACATACTTCATGCATTTACAATGGATTTTCCATATAAGAGTTTGTTGAAATGAGAGACAAAGTGAACTCTGTGGGGAAAACCTGGCACACGCCATAAAACTGAATGGGTTCTTCCCTGTGAGAGTCCATAGGTGTTAATTAAGAACTACATTATAATTGAAACACTTTCCACACTCCTAACATTTAAACCGTTGCTTCCCTGTGAGATTGCTGATGTTTTCTAAGAGTTACGCTCTTACTGAAGCACTTTCCACACTCCCAACATTTATATGGTTTCTCCCTTGTATGAGTTCGTTGATGTATTCTCAAATGTACACTTTGATTGAAACTCTTTCCGCACTCTAAACATTCATATGGTTTCTCCCCCGTGTGAGTTCGAAGATGTATAGTAAGGTATGAACGTTGACTGAAGCTCTTGCCGCATTCCATACATCTAAATGGTTTCTCCCCTGTGTGAGTTCGTAGATGTCTTGTAAGTGTTCCACCTTCACTGAAACCCATCCCACAATCCATACATTTAAATGGTTTCTCCCCTGTGTGAGTTCGCTGATGCATAGTAAGGTTTACATTCTGATTGAAGCTCTTTCCGCACTCCATACATTTATATGGTTTCTCCCCTGTGTGAATTCGTTGATGCATATTAAGGCTTGCACTACGAGTAAAGCTCTTTCCGCACTCCATACATTTAAATGGTTTCTCCCCTGTGTGAATTTGTTGATGCCTAGCAAGGCTTGTACTACGAGTGAAGCTCTTTCCACACTCCACACATCTAAATGGTTTCTCCCCTGTGTGAGTTCGTAGATGTCTTGTAAGTGTTGCACCTTCACTGAAACCCATCCCACAATCCATACATTTAAATGGTTTCTCCCCTGTATGAGTTCGCTGATGTACAATAAGGTGTGCATTCTGACTGAAGGTCTTTCCACACTCCATGCATTTATGTGGTTTCTCCCCTGTGTGAGTTCGTTGATGTACAATAAGGTGTGCATTCTGATTGAAGCTCTTTCCACACTCCACACATTTAAATGGTTTCTCCCCTGTGTGACTTCGTTGGCATCTTGTAAGATTTCCACTGTCCCTGAAGCTCTTTCCGTACTCCATGCATTTAAAGGGTTTCTCTCCTGTATGAGTTTGTAATTGTGTGCTAAAGTGTTCACTCATGCTGAAGTACTTTACAGATGGCCTCTCAAAATTCTGGTTGTCTTCTCCATCACCTGGTTAAAAGTGGGAGAGAAAGAGAATTTTGTTAGGTATTCAAGAAAAACAACAAGAGAACTTAACACTCAGCAAGACCAATCAGCACCTTCTCCTATTTTAACACCTCCAGCATTCCTCCCTCTCCCATGTACCACATTTTTAGGAAAGGAAAGGAAATCTGAAAATAATCTCCAGAACCCTTAGTATCCAGTTCTACCTTCAACTCACATGTAACATTGAATACCAAGAGAAACCTTCTATGCTGAGTTGAGGCATCTATGGCCCTCCAGATGTGGTTGGTCTCTTAAGTGGCATTAACTGAAGAAAAGAAGTCCAATGACCAGGGATGATGGGAGTTGTAGTGCAGCAACCTCTGGACTTACACACTTTCTCCATCTTCCCCCTCTTGTGAAATTGCTATGACTCTGTATTCAGTTTTCTCCTTCCTCCCTGATCTGTAATATCTGGCTGATACATTCCAGGAAACTGTTCACATCACCTAAACCTGCACCAGGGTGCTGGAAAAGATGGGCCCTTGTTCTGATCCAAAAGGGCTCTTTTTATATTCCTACACACTGAAAGGAGACATACAAAGGTACATTCTCACAGCAAAGTGGAAATATGTACCTCTCAATTGGTCCAGGACAACATCCCTGTATTTTTCTGTTCCAAGTGGGCTCAGACTTGAATACAGTGGTACCTCGGGTTACAAAAGCTCTGGGTTACAAACTCCGCTAACCCGGAAGTAGTTGCTCTGGGTTGCAAACTTTGCCCCAGGATGAGAACGGAAATCATGTGGCAGCGGCACAGGAGGCCCCATTAGCGAAAACGCACCTCAGGTTAAGAACGGACCTCCAGAACAAATTAAGTTCATAACCCAAGATACCGCTGTATGAATGTCTCTGCTATGAGGAATAAGTAAAACAGAAGTGCTGTTTATGTCATATGTGACTGTAAAAATATTGAAAAAGATTAATCTTGTCAAGCAAAGACAGCATAGTATCTGGTGGCCCATTAAAAGCTAATAAATGACGTGGACAAGGAAGGCTCATGCCACCATTATTTGTATGGTGTCTCTTTGTATATTATACATAGCGGTTTTTTTGTAAATTCATACCACAATATCAGCTTATGAAGAATTACCTACTGACAAAATATAATCTTCAACATCAACTTCGTTGGACTGGTCATGTTATTCGGATGTCAGATTATTGTCTTCCAAAGCAAGTACTCTATTGCCAACTTAAGAATGGAATGGGAAATACCAATGGCCAACCAAAGAGGTTTCTAGGCAAATCTTTACAAAATGCAGTACAAGCACAGAAAATTGGGAAACACTGGTCTGCGAGCACTACCTCACTGTGAGATGTGAGGTTATAGGGAACCAGGCAGACGTCCTTCTCGGTAGTGGCGCCCACCCGGTTGAACACCCTCCCACTAGATGTCAAGGAAATAAACAAATATCTGAATTTTAGAAGACATCTGAAGGCAGCCCTGTTTGGGGAAGTTTTTAAGGTTTGATTCTATTTTTAATATTTTGTTGGGAGCCGGCCAGAGTGGCTGGGGAAACCTGGGCAGATGGGCGGAAAATAAATAAATAAATATTATTACTATCATCATCATCATCATCATCCAGTTGGAGAATAGCCTTTACCAAGGCATCATGGACTTTGAAGAAGCACAAACTCAGGACAAAAGGGAGAAACAAGCTAAGAGGAAAGCACATTTGGCAAAGGCTAACTGTAATTAACTCCTGCCCGGAAACCTATATCCCCACTGTGGAAGGATGTGTGGATCCAAAATAGAAACCAAATTGACACACCGTTAAGACCGTGTTCATGGAAGGCAATTTAACTCAGCTACGAGGGATCACCAAAGAAGAAGGCACGGGATGAATAAATGGCACAAGCAGCAGAGTCACACCTCCAACGTCTAACAGCCAAGAGGGATACAAATCTGCCCTTACCTAAAGAGGCCACCATCTCATAATTCTCCTCCATGACTTCCTTGTGCAGAGCTCTTTGGCCTGGATCCAGCAGAGCCCACTCCTCCTCCATGAAAAACACAGCCACCTCCTCAAAGGTCAAGAGGGCCTGGAAGAAGATGAAGAAGATGAAGATGAAGATGAAGAAGAAGAAGAAGAAGAAGAAGAAGAAGAAGAAGAAGAAGACAGAGCTTCTCTTTGATCACCATCATCCCCACAAAACACAGAGGGAGGCTGGGTGGTCCCATCTGTGCCTCTCTTCTCTCCTATCCGATTCCCCAAAGCTCTTTCCTTACCTGAGGAAGCTGCCTGGCTCCTCCTTCCACACCACCTTTAAGAAGAGACAATCCAAACGGTGCCTCCGAGGCCATTGTGCTGCCTGTAGGAGATCCGGAGGAGGCGTAAAACCAAAGAGGAAGAGGGGTCACCAAAGAGGAAGACACGGCATGAATAAATGGCTCAAACAGTGGTTTTGCAACTTCAACGTAAAACAGCCAGGAGGAATAAAAATCTGCCCTTACCTAGAGAGGCCACCATCTCATAATTCTCCTCCATGACTTCCGTGTGCATAGCTCTTTGGCCTGGATCCAGCAGAGCCCACTCCTCCTCTGTGAAAAACACAGCCACCTCCTCAAAGGTCAAGAGGGCCTGGAAGAAAAAGAAAACAGAGCTTCTCTTTGGTCCCCATCATCCCCACTCAACACAGAGGGAGGCTGGGTGGTTCCATCTGTGCCGCTCTTCTCTCCTATCCGATTCCCCGAAGCTCTTTCCTTACCTGAGTAAGCTTCCTGGCTCCTCTTTCCTCTCCACCTCTGAGAAGAGACGGTCCAAACGGTGCCTCCGAGGCCATTGCGCTGCCTGTAGGAGATCTGGAGGAGGTAAAACTGGCCACTTCCGGGACTGTCCCAGTTGTACTTCAAAGAAGGGAGCTGCCCTTCTTTCTTCCCAACTCTGCGAGATAGAACAGGGTGAAAAATAACCAGGGGGTCAAAACTGGCCCCTCATGAGCACAGACCTGAACCTGCCTGATTAGTTTTAAATCCTGACACTCATGTGTCCATTTTCTTTGCTTAGATTAGCAGGAGGGAAACCAGTCAGGTGTTTTTTCCAAGCTCCAGGAAATCCAAAATGTGCCTCTTCCCTCCACTTCAGGGGCACATAAACAGGACAGCAAACCCTCCCCCATTGTTCCCCACTCTGACAACATGGGGGGAGGGGCGCCCCCTTCCCAAGAAGCAAATCCTTTCCTTTAGTCTCCTTCTCACATCAGCTGCTGCCTGCTCTCCATATCTCCCCCCATGGAGATGGTTCTACCAGGAGCCCCACTGAGGCAGGGGCTTCAGCAGCAGATTTCAGAGCGGGGCAGGTCAGGGTCCTGGAGGAGCTCACCCCTCCCCTCCCGCCCAGACCGGCTCCCTGACGCAGGAGGCAGAGCCTGGGGGGAGCGATGGGGGAGCAGGAAGGGGCAGCAGTGAGAAGGGAGGCGGAGGGTGTTAAACAGAGAGGAGCATCACTAGGTGGAATGGGGCTGCCCCCAACTTTGAACGGAGAAGGACTGACCTCTGAGTCAATATGCACAGGGTGGGGCTGCAAATCCCTTTGTAATTAAGTTCCACTGGGGGGGGCACCCTTTTGTGGATCGTCTCAAGTGTCTTCCCCCCCCCCACAGTCCCCCCACCATGGGAGCCTGGCTTGATCTCTGCACTTCAGAAAGGGTCTTGCATTGCAACCCTGTTGAGGGAGGGGGACCCCACTTTGCAACAGGAAGGCCTGCATCCAGCCCCCCCCCCCCATTCCCACAGAGAAAGGGCAGAGTCCCTCCATGATTTCCTTTCTACCCCCCCCCCACATTCTCCCGCCTCCTTTCCCAGCTGCCCTCTTTGTAGATTCAAGGAGAGGGAAAGCAAATCCTTCTCCCCCCCCAATATGCGGCACCTCTTTCTCCTCTTCTCCAAGTCCGCTTCTCTTCCTGGAATGAGGATGGAGACCCCCTCCCCTCCAAATTGCCTCTCCCCCCCCCCCACAGAAATATAGCTTCCTGCCTCTCTAGGAAGCGGAGCTCATTGACCCAGAGGGAGGGGGAGGGGCAGGAGATCCGCCTCCCCTTCCCAGCAAAGAGAAATGCCCTTCCCAGCCAGCAAGCTCTATATTCCCGCTTAATTAGTGAGAAATTCATGGGTTCAATTCCAGGCAGCGGCAGCGAAAGTTCACTCACACTCACACACACACGCACACACACCGCATTTCTAAAAAGCCTCCTTCTGGGAAGGGGTTTAAAGCAGTAATTTAAGACAACCCTAAAGGCTGGTCCAGTGTCACTACAATGTGTACCTTTTGTAAAAAGAGGGAGCTGATGGAGAAAGTTAGGCTTTTTTTATAGTGTGTGGGGCACATCTCAGTGGTAGAGCATTTGCTTTGAATGCAGAAGGTCTCAGATTGGTTCCAATCTGATAGGGAGGTAGAGCTGGGTATCATCCGCATACTGATGAACACCCAGCCCAAACCCCTTGGTGATCTCTCGCAGCGGCTTCATGTAGATGTTAAAAAGCATGGGGGAGAGGACGCAACCTTGAGGCTCCCCCAACAGCACTTTCGGGACACGGCCCAGGAGGAAGGGGCGGAACCACTGTATAACAGTGCCCCCAGCTCCTCTAGACCAGGATTCCTCAAAATCAGCCCTCCAGATGTTTTTGGCCTACAGCTCCCATGATCCCTAGCTAGCAGGACCAGTGGTCAGGGATGATGGGAATTATAGTCTCAAGACCTCTGAAGGCTTGCTCTAGACGGTCCAGAAGGATGTTATGGTCGATGGTATCAAAAGCTGCTGAGAGATCCAGCAGAACTAGGAAACAGCTCTCACCTTTGTCCCTAGCGCACCAGAGATCATCAACCAGCACGACCAAGGCAGTTTCAGTCCCATGATGTGGCCTGAATCCCGACTGGACGGTATCCAAATGGTCCGCATCTTCCAGGCGTGCTTGGAGTTGTTCAGCAACCACACGCTCAATCACCTTGCCCAAGAATGGAAGATTTGAGACTGGGCGATAGTTGGCCATATTAGCTGGGTCTAAAGATGTTTCTTTAAGAAGCGGTTTAATGACTGCCTCATTCAGCGGGTCTGAGAAGGCTCCCTCACAGAGGAAAGCATTCACCACTCCGCAGAGCCCATCACCCAGCCCTTCCCAGCTAGCTTTTATTAGCCAGGATGGGCAAGAATTAAGGAGACAGGTGGTTGGCTTCACTTGTCCAAGCAGCCTGTCCACATCCTCGGAGGTAACAGGGATTCCATGCAACTCAACTAGACAGGACTCTAGCACTCTCCTGCCCCAGCCCTGCTCCCACGGTGGAGTCTACATCCTTCTGAATCTGAGCAACTTTATCTGCAAAAACTTTGCAAAATCGTTGTGGGAGATCTTGGGGTCTTTACCAGCCCCAGTGGCAAAAGTGGTTCCGTTAAATTGCAAACCACCTGAAAGAGTCTCCTGCTGCTATTTTCTCAAGATACGATAGAGGCGGTGAAGAAAGTCCTCTTCGCCGTTACTATCGCCACTTGGTAGGCTCAATGTTGAGCTCTAACCCACGTCCGGTCAGATTCAAAATGGTAAAGCATCTCCTACCACTCTCTGGAAACCATTTGAATCCATTAAGTGGCGGGGGGGCATCCAAATTGGTCCCACCTCCCTGCAGAGGGGATGGGTCGCAGAGAAGTCCAGTTGCACCAGGAAGTGATCTGACCATGACACTTCTTTCGTTTCGCTTTTACTTAGTGTCAGATCACCCATGTCAATAGAGGTGAACACCAGGTCTAAGACATGTCCGTGACTATGAGTTGGGCCAAACTTATTCAGTGACAGCCCCATGGAGGCCATGCTTTCCACGAAGTCCAAGTGGCCCCTTGTAAGGTCGGGTCGGCATGGATGTTAAAATCCCCTAGGTGTCTCCAGGAGAAAATGCACCACTGAAGCAGCTTGGGCAGGGAATACTTTCACAAGCATGTTCAACAGGTAGATCACTGGTAGATCACTGGCTCCCCACCAAAGAAGCTCCCTAAACGTTTGGCTCCCCTAAAAAAGGCTCAACAACAACTGCGAGTTTTTAGTAGATCACAGTCTCTTCGGAGTTGGCCACCCCTGCTCCATCAGAACACCTCACCTTCAATGTCTAATCAAAAGTATCTCCAAAAAAGATACCTTTGACGCCATCTAGTCTCCTCCCTTGATTGAAGAACAGGTTACTTAATGCCGCCACCATCACCACGGAGGTATTTGTGGATGGGATACAATGATTTGAAATGTATAGCCAAGCAGATCAGTAGTTGGGTTCCTATTGAGGGCATTGGGGGAGCCAACATGACTGTGATGTGGGACTGAGGATTGGAGTGATCAATCTGTGATATTATGGCAGTGGACAAAGCTGTATTTATTTTGAGTAAATGATTTATTTATTTTAAGGTCTCAAATTCAATGCTTTGCATGCAGAAGACTGTCCCAGGTGCAATCCTGGCAGGCAGAGAGACCCTGTTGGCATCCGTCTTTCTCGGGAGGCAATGGAGGAGGGGGCCTTTGGGGGCTAAGTCCAACTGTGGGCAGTTTGCAGCACCTGCTGTGGCTGCTTCATGTCAGGGGCAAATGCTCAATGCCAGCAGAGGGAGGAGCAGATCCAGATGAACTCTGCTTTCAGCCTCCTATACTGCCTGCTCTTTCTATGGATTTCTGAAAGATGGGCCAGTTATGGGGGCAGAGATTCGTCGCTCCACAGGGAAACGACTCTCCTGAAACCACTGGCAATGCACATATACTGGTTGTCCGCCTCAGCACCTCCTTTATTCTGGCTGCCACCAGGGATTTTATCCACTTTGTCGTTAATGTAGCCATGAATGAGAAGGTATCGTAAAATCAATGAATTTATAAAATATAAACAATGTAGGATGGGTTAAAAATTACCATGTGCACATAAGACGATGGTTTCAGTCTTTCTGTGTTTTCATTGTTCACTCATTGCAATCATAAAAAATGGGTTTAATGCTGCTGTTCTTACAAGAGGGAGTTGGACTAGAAGACCCTTGGAGTCCCTTTCTACTCTACAGTGGTACCTCGGGTTACAAACACTTTGGGTTACAGACTCCTCTAACCCAGAAGAAGTACCTCGGGTTAAGAACTTTACCTCCAGATGAGAACAGAAATCATGCACCGGCGGTGTGGTGGCAGTGGGAGGCCCCATTAGCTAAAGTGGTGCCTCAGGTTAAGAACAGTTTCAGGTTAAGAACGGACCTCCGGAACAAATTAAGTTCGCAACCAGAGGTACTACTGTACAGTACTATGATTCTAGAGCCCATCCTGCTTCCTAAACACCACTGTCGCGTTCCACTTTTCACAACTCTCCATTCCTAACTCTGTCTGCCAAAGACCAAATAGTAACAAACTCTCAGCACATGCTCACTCACAATGAGCACTCCAGTCATAGTCTATACATCCCTTACAGTAAATTATCTCTTTCATTATACTATTATGAGACATTACCTTCATAGCTTTAATACATATATGTACAACTTCCCATACAAACACCAGAACATCAAATACACTCCATAAATTTACAATTGATTTTCCCTATATGTTGTAGTTCTTGTTTAGTCGTGTCCAACTCTTTGGGACCCCATGGACCAGAGCACGCCAGGCACTCCTGTCTTCCACTGCCTGCCGCAGTTTGGTCAAACTCATGCTGGTAGCTTCGAGAACACTGTCCAGCCATCTCGTCCTCTGTCATCCCCTTCTCCTTGTGCCCTCTATCCTTCCCAACATCAGGGTCTTCTCCAGGGAGTCTTGTCTTCTCATGAGGTGGCCAAAGTATTGGAGCTTCAGCTTCAGGATCTGTCCTCCCAATGAGCACTCAGAGCTGATTTCCTTCAGAATGGATAGGTTTGATCTTCTTGCAGTCCATGGGACTCTCAAGAGTCTCCTCCAGCACCATAATTCAAAAGCATCAATTCTTCGGCGATCAGCCTTCTTTATGGTCCAGCTCTCACTTCCATATATCACTACTGGGGAAATCATAGCTTTAACTATATGGACCTTTGTCAGCAAGGTGATGTCTCTGCTTTCTGTTGATATGAGGGACAAAGTGAACTCTGTGGGAAACGCTTGGCACAATCCATAAAACTAATTGGGTTCTCCCCTGTGAGAGTCCGTAGGTGTTTATTAAGAACTCCGTTATAACTGAATTACTTTCCACACTCCATTCATTTAAATGGTTTCTCACCTGTGTAAGATGGTTGATGCACTGTAAGTTTTCCATTTTCACTGAAGTTCTTTCCACACTCCAAATATTTACAGGGTTTCTCCTGTGTGAGTTTGTAGATGTCTTATAAGACCTCCACTGTGACTGAAGCACTTCCCACAATCCACACATATAAATGGTTTCTCACCCGTGTGAGTTCGTTGGTGTACGGTAAGATTTCCGCTTTCACTGAAGCACTTCCCACACTCCATACATCTAAATGGCTTCTCCCCTGTATGAGTTCGTTGATGTAGAGTAAGGCGTCCCTTCCGACTGAAGCTCTGCCCACACTCTGTACATTTAAAGGGTTTCTCCCCTGTGTGAATTCGTAGGTGTGTTGTAAGAGTTCTATTCCGACTGAAGCTCAGCCCACACTCCATACATTTAAAGGGTTTCTCCCCTGTGTGAATTCGTAGATGTGTTGTAAGAGTTCCATTCTGACTGAAGCTCTGCCCACACTCCGTACATTTAAGTGGTTTTTCCCCTGTATGAGTTCGTTGATGTATAATAAGTTTTCCATTTTCACGGAAACACTTTCCACACTCCATACACTTAAATGGTTTCTCACCCGTGTGAGTTCGTTGATGTGCAGTAAGATTTCCGCTTTCACTGAAGCACTTCCCACACTCCATACATCTAAATGGTTTCTCCCCTGTGTGAATTCGTTGATGTGCAGTAAGATTTCCACTTTTACTGAAGCTCTTTCCGCACTCCATACATTTAAAGGATTTCTTCTCTGTGTTAGTTTGTGGATGTGTGCTAAGGTGTTCACTCACACAGAAGTACTTAACAGAAGGCCCCTCAGAATTCTGATTGCCTTCTCCATCACCTGGTTTAAAGTGGGGGATAAGAAAATATTGTTAGGATTTCAAGGAACAGAACAAGAGAACTTAACACACAACAATACCAATCAGCACTTTCTCTTATTCCAACACCCCCAACAATCTCCCCTCTCCTATGTAGCACATTCTTAGGAAAGGAAATAATCCCAGAAAATACAGTGGTACCTCGGGTTACGAACCTAATTCGTTTCGGTGGTCCGTTCTTAACCCGAACCGTTCTTAACCTGAGGTGTGCTTTCGCTAATGGGACCTCCTGCTACCGCCGCACTGCCGGCGCACGTTCTCATTATGGGGCAAAGTTCGTAACCCGAGGTACTACTTCCGGGTTAATGGAGTTTGTAACCTGAAGCATTTGTAACCCGAAGTGTTTGTAGCCCGAGGTACCACTCTAATAATAATAAGAAGAAGAATATAAAGCACAGATAAAAGATCAGCCTCCTTCACACAGCACATAGTTAAACTAGGGAACTCGATCCCACAGGGAGTAATGATGGCCCCAATACATGGAGGAGAGGTCTATTGCCAGCCACTTGTCGCAATGGCTCTGCAATGCCTCCACAGTCAGAAGCACCAATGTTTTTCCTAAATACTGGAAACTACAGGAGGCAAGAGTGCTCTTGTGTTCGATTCCTGCTTGCTGGTTTCCCAGAGGCATCTGGTTTTGCCGGTGGGAGAACAGGATGCTGGACTAGAATGGGTCACTGGCCTAATCCAGCAGGCTATTCCTATGTTGCTCCTTCACGGCATGAATAAGTGGCTCAAACAGGAGATTCACACCTTCAACGTGTATCAGTCAAGAGGGATAAAAATGCATCCTTATTTCTAGAAAAGAAATAATTGTGCCGTTTAAAAAATGTAAAGTATCTAAGAGAGTTTGGAAATGTGGGGGCAAGGTTTTCTTTACGATTTGCAGAGTTCTAACTGTTGCTATAAAAGAGACTGATTAATTTGTTGTAGTTTTGCGTCTGCATTTTATTATCTTTTATATGGATATGGTAGTTTTCTGAATTTTGCTTTTTACCCACCTGGTAAAATCCTAGCCGAAGGATGAGATACAAACGGCGTAAATAAAATAAACATAATGAACAGGAGGAAAAATCACCTTGTTTTAGTTCTTATTTATTAAAGTTTAACTTACCTTACATCTTTCATTATCTTATAATGGAAACTATATTGAGGTTTAGTCAATATGCAAATGTATTTAAATTTAATTGATTTATTAAAATAAATTGAGTAAAAAATGTGCAAAATAAATAAATAAAAATGCATCCTTACCCAGAGAGGCCACCATCTCATCATTCTCCTCCATGACTTCCTTGTGCAGAGTTCTTTGGCCTGGATAATAATAATAATAATAATAATAATAATAATAATTTATTTATACCCCACCTATCTGGCTGGGTTTCCCCAGCCACTCTGGGCAGCTTGCAACAAATCCCTAAAATACAATAACCTATTAAACATTAAAAGCTTCCCTAAACAGGGCTGCCTTCAGGTGTCTTCTAAAAGTTTGGTAATTATTTTTCTCTTTGACATCTGGTGGGAGGGCGTTCCACAGGGCGGGTGCCACTACCAAGAAGGCCCTCTGCCTGGTTCCCTGTAACTTGGCTTCTCACAGTGAGGGAACCGCCAGAAGGCCCTCGGCACAGGACCTCAGTGTCTGGGATCCACTCCTCCTCTGTGACAAACACGACCACCTCCTCAAGGATCAAGAGGGCCTGGAAGAAGAAGAAGAAGATGAAGAAGAAGAAGAAGAAGAAGAAGAAGAAGAAGAAGAAGAAGAAGACAACAGAGCTTCTCTTTGATCCCCATCATCCCCACTCAACACAGAGGGAGGCTGGGTGGTCCCATCTGTGTCTCTTCCCTCCTCCCTGCTCCCATTGCTCCTTCCCTACCTGAGGAAGCTGCCTGGCTCCTCTTTCCATTCCACCTTTAAAAACAAGATGGTCCAAATGGTCCTCTGAGGCCAATTGCGCTGCCTGTAGGAGATTCTGATGAGGCGTAAAACTGGGCACTTCTGGGACTTTCCCAGTTATACTTCAAAGCAAGGAGCTGCGCTTTTATCTTCCCAATTCTGTGTGGTAGGACAGGGTGATAAATAAACAGGGGGCCAAAACTGGTCCCTCATGAGCACAGACCTCAACCGCTCACGAAGGGAAAGCAGAGGGAGGGGGGGCCAGGAGCGATTGAGAGCCGTGACTCTGTGGGCCGAAGCCTTGAGCTGCCTACTGTCGGCAGGAGACTTCCAACTAAAAATATTCAAGTTGAAATAAAAGGGTAAGAAGAATTCTTAATCTTCTACCATTTTGATTGAAGAAAGAAATATAATCAGATTAGATTTAATTAGACTGAATTTGGCGATACACGAAGGGTTAAAACAGGAGGTCCACCCTTCGCTTTCCGGGTAAATTACGTTACATGGAGAAAAGTTGCAAGTAGGAGAACTTATTTTACTAAAAAATGCCTATGGACACATGCCTGCTGATGAGCCACCAAAACCCATTATTTACTGGTTGTCAATATCAGGAGATTTTAAAAGTGGCTACGGTGCTGTGTTGAGAGACAGAAAAGGGAAGGTGGTGCCAGAGTCCTGGGAGCATCAGGGAGCCCTAACACCACTGTATCAAACTTTTCGCAGAAGAGACTTGGATTAAGATATATGAAGTACTCTGCTGAGGATTATAAGATTTCCTGTTGGGAGGAATAAAAGAAGGAAGACGCTTGGAGTTGGCTCAACAAACACAACTGAGACTTTAAGAAACAGTTTGCAAGTGACTTGGTACCCCACTCTGAGACATTTTGGAAAAGCGGACAAGCGGTTTTAATACGCTTTCGCTGGGAAAGTACTGGATCTCCCTTGGTGTTTACTGGGAAAGTGTACTGAATGGCCTTGGACGTAATCATGACTGGTAGAGGAAACTGGCTGTTCTGAAAACATGAAAGGTCAGCCAGAGAAACTATGGCATTTTTGTATCAATGGAAAAGAGAATTTATGGAACGTATGGCCAAGATATCAGAGACCATCAGTACCAGGTTGGATCAATATAACAACATGGCGGAAGAACCAGAAACAAGAGACACAGGGGAGACTCTTGGGCAAAGACAGGTGGGAAAGTTTGTAAAGGGGGAACAGCTAATTGTTATGAAGATAATCCAAAAGGAAAGAGCAGGGATTTGAAGGGCAGCACACGCAGAAAACATCTGAGGAAGTATTGGTAAAATCACCAATGTTAAGATAAGAGCGAGTTGAAACTGGAAATGGTCCTAATTGTTAGCAGCTTCTTGAGGAGCTTTAAACATGAGCACAGGCAGGAAATAGTTACGAGAAATGTGGGTGAAATCACAACTGTGGAGACAGAGAGAAATTTGGAAGGAAGGAGGGCTCAAATTGGGAATTGTCCTAATGGGAAGCCTCTTCCGGAGGAGATTTAAATATGCCAAAGTAAGAAAAAAGAATGGGTAACAGTCTGGCAAATTGGGACATCAGCAAACATGGATTAAATGCTTGCAAAAAGCAACAATAAGGATCATTTTAAAAGGGGAAATAGTCTGTAAGCATAGATGCGTAATGTATAAAGCGGTCTGAATGTTTAAAATATCTGTGCAGTATACCACAAGTTTAATTGTTCAGTAGTTGGGAAATTGTGTAAAGGGATCCAGAATGTAAGATGATTTGGTTTAGTTAAAGAACGAGAAGAGGGGGTGGAGGGAAGTCCGAGGATTTGGGGGGGGGGGTAAAAATGTCTTCTTTTTGGTTATTTTTTAATGTTAATGAGAAATGTGCGGGGTAATCTGGTATTGATACAATGTGGCATATATTGGGAGTTTGGTACAGTGGTAAAGGTAAAGGGACCCCTGACCATTAGGTCCAGTCGTGACCGACTCTGGGGTTGCGGCACTCATCTCACTTTACTGGCCAAGGGAGCCGGCGTACAGCTTCCGGGTCATGTGGCCAGCATGACTAAGCCGCTTCTGGCAAACCAGAGCAGCACACGGAAATGCCGTTTACCTTCCCACCACAGTGATACCTGTTTATCTACTTGCACTTGACGTGCTTTTGAACTGCTTGGTTGGCAGGAGCTGGGACCGAGCAACGGGAGCTCACCCCGTCACGGGGATTCAAATCGCCGACCTTCTGATCAGCAAGTCCTAGGCTCGGATTAAGTACTTAATTCGTTCCGGAGGTCCGTTCTTAACCTGAAACTGTTCTTAACCTGAAGCACCACTTTAGCTAATGGGGCCTCCTGCCGCTGCCGTGCCGCCAGAGCCCGATTTCTGTTCTTATCCTGAAACAAAGTTCTTAACCTGAAGCACTATTTCTGGGTTAGTGAAGTGTGTAACCTGAAGCGTATGTAACCTGAAGCGTATGTAACCTGAGGTACCACTGTACTTGAAAACTAATAAAAATTATTTAACAAAAAAAACAAAAGAAGGAAAAACGAAAAACAAAACTGGCCCCTCATGAGCAGAGACCTGAAGCTGCGTGAGTAGTTTTAAATCCTGTCACTCATGCGCCCATTTTCCAAGCGCCAGGAAATCCAAAATGTGCCTCTTCCCTCCACTTCAGGGGCACATAAACAGGACAGCAAATCCTCCCCCATTGTTCACCACTCTGACAACATGGGGGAGGGGGCTCCCCCTTCCCAATAAGCAAATTCTTGTTTCTTTTTGCTTCCTTCTTATATCAGCCTCTTTCCTACTCAGGAAGCTGCGGAGGCTGATTTCCCTTAACATTGTCCATCTCTCACCCCCCACCCATTTCGAAATATCCTTCCTCTCTCCCGGAGATGGAAGCCGTTAAACAGAGAGGAGCATCTCTAGGTGGAATGGGGCTTCCACCCCTTTGAATGGAGTAGGGGCCCTTTATATGTCCAGCTCCTTTGTCAACAACAAATTGTCGCTGTTTTTTTGTGTTGGATATATGCTATATGGTAATTTATGGACCTAATAGGTATCTTAAGCCATTTGCACTTGTTGCCATGCAACCAGTGCATGCAGAATGCGGGCATCCTATATATAGAAATGAGCAAACCAGTGATATTTTAGGGAGCAGGCAAGCAGGCGGAGCTCATTACTGACATCATAGGAGCCTACACAACACAACATGTAGGTTTTATTTTGTTTTTTATCTTAGATTTTGGAAATGTACCATCAGTTGTTTTTTTTTCCTGGGGGGGGGCAAGATAGTGAGGCCTCAGTGCCCCTCGAGCACTGAGGGTGGGGCTGCAAATCCCTTTGTAGTTAGGGTGCACGGGGGGGCACCCTTTTCTGGTTCCTCTCAAGTGTCTTCACTCCCCTCCCCCCACCATGGGAGCCTGACTTGATCTCTGCGCTTCAAAAAGGATCTTGCAATGCAAACCCTGTTGGGGGAGGGGGAGCCCACTTTCCAACAGGACAGCCTTTATCACGCCCCCCCCCCACTTATTCCCACAGGGAAAGAGTGGAGCCTCTCCCTGCTTTCCTTTCTAAACACCCCCCCCCCATCCTCCCGCCTCCTTTCCCAGCTGCCCTGTTTGTAGATTCAGGGAGAGGGAATGCAAATCCTTCTCCCACTCCCAAATAACCCCCCAATATGCGGCACCTCTTTCTCCTCTTCTCCAAGTCCGCTTCTCCTCCGCGAATGAGGATGGAGACCCCTCCCCCTCCAAATAGCCTTCCCCCCCCCCCCATAAAAACAAACTTCCTGCCTCTCTAGGAAACGGAGCTCATTGACCCAGAGGGAGGGGCAAGAGAACCGCCTCCCCCTCCCCGCAAACAGAAATACCCTTCCCAGCCTGCAAGCCCTATATTCTCGTTTATTTAGTGAGAAATTCATGGGTTCAATTCTTGCAAGAGGCAACAAAAAAGAGGAGAATTGACAGGGACATGTTTCTCTTGTCTCTCTCTTGACAGAGGCTATTATACAGGGCGACCAAAACAGGTTCTGTGTCAAAACTACTGGGCCTAAACCCCAATTGAAATGGATCCAGAAAAGCAGTTTCTTCCAGAACTTTGCCCAAGAAAGGGAGATTAGCAACTGACCGGTAGTTTGTCAGGTTTTATGAATCTAGGGAAGGTTTCTTCAGGAGTGTTTTTACCACTGCCTCCTTCATCCAGGCAGGGACCATTGATCACCTCCCTGGCCCAGCCAGCTGTTCCCTCCCGTTTTCATCAGCCAAGAGGGGCAAGGGTCTAGAGCACAAGTAATTATTATTATTATTATTATTATTATTATTATTATTAATTTATACCCCGCCCATCTGGCTGGGTTTCCCCAGCCACTCTGGGCAGCTCCCAACAGAATATTAAAAGCAATACAGCATCAGACATTAAAAATTTCCCTAAACAGGGCTGCCTTGAGCTGTCTCTTAAAAGTAAAATAGTTGTTTATTGCCTTGACATCTGCTGGGAGAGCGTTCCACACGGCAGGCGCCACTACCGAGAAGGCCCTCTGTCTGCTTCCCTGTAACCTCACTTCTCACAGCAAGGGAACTGCCAGAAGGCCCTCGGAGCTGGACCTTAGTGTCCGGGCTGGATGATGGGAGTGGAGACGCTCCTTCAGGTATACAGGACTGAGGCCGTTTAGGGCTTTAAAGGTCAACACCAACACTTTAAATTGTGCTCGGAAATGTACTGGGAGCCTACTGGGAGGACTAGTGTTATATGGTCTCAGCGGCCACTCCCAGTCACCAGTCTAGCTGCTGCATTTTGGATTAATTGCAGTTTCCAAGTCACCTTCAAAGGTAGCCCCACGTAGAGCGCATTGCAGTAGTCCAAGCGGGTGATAACCGGAGCATGCACCACTTTGGCAAGACAATCTGCGGGCAGGTAGGGTCTCAGCCTGCGTACCAGATGGAGCTGGTAAAGAGCTGCCCTGGACACAGAATTGACCTGCGCCTCCATGGGCAGCTGTGAGTCCAAACTGACTCCGAGGCTGCGCAGCTGGTCCTTTAGTGGCACAGTTACCCCATTCAGGATCAGGGAGTCCTCCACACCAGCCCGCCCCCTGTCCCCCAAGAACAGTACTTCTGTCTTGTCAGGATTCAACCTCAATCCATTAGCTGCCATCCATCCAGTGGTTGCCCTGACTGATCTGAGCACCATGTCCACATCCTTGAGCCTTACCAACTGAAACTCATCCAACACAAGCAAGCGATCTTCTCAAAATGCTTTGCATACAAGTCACAGCGAGCTACCGTTGGTTCTTCCACCGCTTTTGGGCCAGCCTGTAAAAGGTCCCGTACAACCCGGAGAAGCTCTGCTGGGTGTCAAATGAGGATGCAATGGAGGCAGCAAAGTATGCCTTCTTTGCTGCTTTCACTGCCACTAGGTAGGCTCAATAATGAGCCCTTACCAGTGTTCAGTTGCATTCATTTGGATCTTTCCTCCACTTGGATTTGAGCAATCTCCCAGCTACTTTCTTCGCCCTAAACTCTGGAGTATACCAGGGGCCAATCGGGCTCCACAAAGTGGGAGTTAGTGCTCAGGGGTGATCATGTCAATAGCCTGAGGCATTCTGGTGTTCCACAGGTCGGCCAGGGCTTTGAAAGGGAAAAGGTGCTGACATCTTAATCTCAACAGGAAGTGATCAGACCATGACAAGGGACTGATGTCAACGCTCCCACCTTCAGATCACCCTCTTCCTTCCCAGTAGAGATAACAAGGTCCAGAGTGTGGCCTGCCATGTTTGTTGGACCGGTGACATGTTGGGACAAGCCCATGGTTGTCATGGCAGCCATGAAGTCTGAGCCAGCCCAGAGCCAGCTGCCTTGGCATGGATGTTGAAGTCTCCAAGAACCAGCAGTCTGGGAGTCCTCAACACCTCCTCTGAAACCAGCTATGTCAGCTCAGGCAGGGAGACTGCTGGGCAGCGAGATGAGCGATAAACCAGCAGAATCCCAAATCTGTCCCAATTGCCCAGTGCCAGGAACACACATTCTAGATTCCCTCTCAACTGGACAGAGAGCCTGGAGAAAGAATCTCTACAGGCTACAGCAACTCCTTCTCCCCAACCCTCGATTCTGGCCTGATGGTGCACTGGGTACCCAGGTGGGCACAGCTGGGTGAGACCAACTCCACCCTGTTGACCCACCCAGGTTTCAGTACTACATGCCACGTGAGACTCGTCATCTAAAATCAGATCATGGATGAGGGAAATTTTATTCTGGGTGGACCTGGCATTCAGCAGTAGCAGTCGCAGACCCAACAGCTGGCTGATATGACAACCACAATTCCCAGAGTTGGAGAAGGGGCTGGCACACAGAAGAGTCATTAAGTGCCTGAGCCTCCCGCCCCATACCTGGCCTGCCCCTCCTCTCACGCAATACCTCCCCCTAACCAGGACCACTGTAATTGGTCTCCCAGGCTCTCCCCAACTCCTCTCCTCCCAAGCCCCTCCTACTGAATACCCTTGCAGCCCAGTTAAAAGCAGTTAAAACACTAAAGCAGAATTTTTAAAAGTATAAAAAGTATTTTAGAAACAATTTAGAGGAGGCCTCTCTGTTGAGCAGCAGCCACAGTCCTTGTGAAGCCTGTCAGGCCCCACCCTAGGCCAGGTGGAGATATAGCTGTCAACTTCCCCCCTTTTTAAAGGGAAATTCCCTTATTCCGAATAGGATTCCTCGCAAGAAAAGGGAAAAGTTGACAGCTATGGGTGCAGAGAGCCAGAGCAGGGCCCTCAGGCTCCCGGCAGGCAGTCCTCCTCTAGTTATAATAATGCAAGTGCTGAATTCGGATGGATAGATTGTTTAGAGATTTTGAAGGTCAGATTAAAAAACTTTGCCCCAGAAGACCTGGACCACACTACACTCCCACCAAACGTGAAAACAGGAATCTGAGACCTTCTGCATGCAAAGCAACTGCTCTACCACTGAGCTGTGCCCCCCCAACCCATAACAAAGCCTTTCTCCCATCAGCTCCCTCTTTTTACAAAAGGTACGCACTGAAATGACACTGGACCACCATTTAGGGAGGAAATGACTCTCCTGAAACCACTGGCAATGCCCACATTTCCCTGTGCCACCTTCCCTCCCCATATTGGTTGTTCCCCTCAGAACCTCTTTATTCCTGTTGCAACCAGGGATTTTATCCACTTTGCCCATTAATGGAGCCATGCACATAAGACGATGGTTTCAGTCTTTCTGTGTTTTCATTGTTCCTTTATTGCAATTATAAAAATGGGCTTTATGCTGCTGTTCTTATAACAAGGAGTTGGACTAGACCCTTGGAGTCCCTTTCAACTCTACAGTTCTAGGAATCCAGAGCCAATCCTGCTTCTTAAACACAACTGTTGTGTTCTACTTTTCACAACTCTCCATTCTTAACTATGTCTGCCAAAGATCAAATATCAATGGATTCTCAGCACATCTTCACTCACAATGAGCACTCCAGAGCCACATTCTGAATACCCCAAACAGTACATTGTATCTTTCATTATACTTACTATTATGAGACATTACCTTCACTGTCTTAATACGTATATGCACAAAATTCCATACAAACACCAGAACATCAAATACACTCCAAACATTTACAATTGATTTTTCCCTATATGGGTTTGTTGAAATGAGGGACAAAGTGTCCAACATCTGTTGGAAAAACTTGGCACACTCCATACATCTAAATGGGTTCTCCCCTGTGAGAGTTCATAGGTGTTTATTAATAACTCAGTTATAACAGAAGCACTTCTCACACTCCATTCATTTAAATTGTTTCTCACCCGTGTGAGTTTGTTGATGTACTGTAAGTTTTGTACTTGCACTAAAGCTCTTTCCACACTCCATACATTTAAATGGTTTTTCCCCTGTATGAGTTCGTTGATGTATTGTAAGTTTTCCATTTTCACTAAAGCTCTTTCCACACTCCAAACATTTAAAGGGTTTCTCCCCTGTGTGAGTTTGTAGATGTCTTGTAAGACCTCCACTATGACTGAAGCATTTCCCACAATCCATACATTTAAATGGTTTCTCCCCTGTGTGAGTTCGTTTATGTCTAGTAAGGTGTGAACACTGTCTGAAGTTCTTTCCACACTCCATACACTTAAATGGTTTCTCCCCTGTGTGAATTTGTTGATGCTTTGCAAGAGATCCACTATGACTGAAGCACTTTCCACAATCCATACATTTAAATGGTTTCTCCCCTGTGTGAGATCGTTGATGTATAGTAAGGTGTGAACACTGACTGAAGCACTTCCCACACTCCAAACATGTAAATGGTTTCTCCCCGGTGTGACTTTGCTGGTGCACAGTGAGTCTTGAACTACAAATGAAGCTCGTTCCACACTCCAAACATTTATATGGTTTCTCCCCTGTATGAGTTCGTTGGTGCAGGGTAAGCTGTGAACACCGACTGAAGCTCTGCCCACACTCCATACATTTAAATGGTTTCTCCCCTGTATGAGTTCGTTGATGTAGAGTAAGTTGTGAACACGAACTGAAGCTCTGCCCACACTCCATACATTTAAATGGTTTCTCTCCTGTATGAGTTCGTTGATGTAGAGTTAGGTGTGAACACTGACTGAAGCACTTCCCACACTCCAAACATCTAAATGGTTTCTCCCCTGTATGGGTTCGTTGATGTAGAGTAAGGCGTCCATTGTGACTGAAGCTCTGCCCACACTCTGTACATTTAAAGGGTTTCTCCCCTGTGTGAATTCGTAGATGTGCTGTAAGAGTTCTATTCCGACTGAAGCTCTGCCCACATTCCATACATTTAAAAGGTTTCTCCCCTGTGTGAATTTGTAGATGTGTTGTAAGAGTTCCATTCTGACTGAAGCTCTGCCCACACTCCGTACATCTAAAGGGTTTCTCACCGGTGTGAGTTCGTTGATGTATAATAAGTTTTCCATTTTCACGAAAGCTCTTTCCACACTCCATACATTTAAATGGTTTCTCACCCGTGTGAGTTCGTTGATGCACAGTAAGATTACCGCTTTCACTGAAGCACTTCCCACACTCCATACATCTAAATGGTTTCTCCCCTGTGTGAATTCGTTGATGTGCAGTAAGATTTCCATTTTTACTGAAGCTCTTTCCACACTCCATACATTTAAAGGGTTTCTCCTCTGTGTTATTTTGTAGATTTGTGCTAAGGTGTTCACTCACACAGATGTACTTAACAGATAGTCCCTCAGAATTCTGATTGCCTTCTCCATGACCTGGTTTTAAGTGGGGGATAAGAAAATATTGTTAGGATTTCAAGGAACAGAACAAGAGAATACACAGCAAGACCAATCAGCACCTTCTCTTATTTCAACACCTCCAACAATCTCCCCTCTCCTATATACCACATTTTAAGGAAAGGAAATAATCCCAGAAAATAGTCTCTTATTGCAGGAGACACATGTTGCAAGTTGACACACCGGAGTATTAGTAACCAAAATATTTGTTGAAGAGTTTATAACCAGTGATAAACTAAAAAGATCAATGTGGTAATGCATATAAACATGGTTTTTACCCGTAACAATTTTTTTAAAGACGACCAAGGACTATTTCTGATCACAACTCAATTCTATTTGTTATGAGAACAGGATGAACAGGTAAAACCAGCTATGATTCACTGGGCAAGAGATACAGGCCATAATATAGAGATAAGTGCTTGGGAGAAATATGGAAGAGATTTAAAATTTACAGCATGTTGCACACTGAAGAAGAATTTTATGAAAGTGATGTACAGGTGGTATCTGACACCGAGCAATTTAGCTAAGATGTACAAAACTGAATTAGGTATCTGCTGGAAATGAAAGGGGAAAGTAGGTATTTTTTTTATCATATTCCCAAAAAAAGCTCAACAACTCTAACAATGAGTAGATCACTGCCAGTATTTTTATACCGTGAGTAGATTGCAGTCTCTTGGAAGTTGGAGGTCCCTGGAATATGGGACATATATAGAAATTTATTGGGAGCTAAAACACCACTTTGACTTTCACCTTTGGAAGCCATAGTGGTGAAAATAAAACTATGGCGGAAAGTTGGGTGACTTATTTATTAAGAGTGGTGGGTGGAGAATTTAAATTAAAAGGGTTGAAGGATTTACCAGGAATGTTGACAACATGGTTACGATATCATTTGAATGAAATATTTAAAAAGGATATGAAGTGGGGGTTTGGGGAACAACTATCACAATTATGGAATATGGATATAAAATTTACAGCATGTTATTGCTTAAGAGAAAATTCGTGAGTCAAGAGACTGCTGTTGCCCTCCGGCCCTGCTGGTGGGTTTCTCCTTGAGAGTCTCTCTGAGAACAGGATGCAGGAAAAGAGGGGCCCTCATCCTGATGGGCTCTTTTTATATTCCTACACACTGAAATGAGATACACAAAGATACAGCCTCACAACAAAGTGGAAGGACATACCTCTCAATTGGTCCAGGACAACATCTCCATGTATTTCTGTTTCTGGCGAGATGAGCTCAGACTTGAGTATCTCTCCTATGTGGAATAAGTGAAACAGAAGTGCTATTTACATCATAAGTAAAGGTAAAGGTACCCCTGACCATTAGGTCCAGTCGTGACTGACTCTGGGGTTGTGGCGCTCATCTCGCTTTATTGGCCGAGGGAGCCGGCGTACAGCTTCCGGGTCATGTGGCCAGCATGACTAAGCCGCTTCTGGTGAACCAGAGCAGCGCACGGAAACGCCGTTTACCTTCCCACTGCAATGCCTCCACAGTCAGAAGACAGCAATGTTCCTAAATACTGGAAACTACAGGAGGCAAGAGTGCTCTTGTGTTCGAATCCTGCTTGTTGGTTTCCCAGAGGCATTTGGTTTTGCCAGTGTGAGAACAGGATGCTCGACTAGATGGGTCACTGGCCTAATTCCTATGTTGCTCCTTCATGGCATGAATAAATGGCTCAAACAGGAGATTCACCCTTTCAATGTCTACCAGCCAAGAGGGATACAAATCTGCCCTTACCTAAAGAGGCCACCATCTCATAATTCTCCTCCATGACTTCCGTGTGCAGAGCTCGTTGGCCAGGATCCAGCAGAGCCCACTCCTCCTCCGTGAAAAACACAGCCACCTCCTCAAAGGTCAAGAGGGCCTGGAAGAAGAAGAGGAAGAAGACAGAGCTGCTCTTAGATCCCCATCATCCCCACTCAACACAGAGGGAGGCTGGGTGGTCCCATCTGTGGCTCTTCCCTCCTCCCTGCTCCCGTTGCTCTTTCCCTACCTGAGGAAGCTGCCTGGCTCCTCTTTCCACTCCATCTTTAAGAAGGGATGGTCCAAACGGTGCCTCTGAGGCCATTGCGCTGCCTGTGGGAGAGATGGAGGACAAGGAGGCAGAAACTAGGCCACTTCCAGGACTCAGCTGTTGCCATGAAGCAATTCAAAGCAGGGAGCAGCTCTTTCAGGAGAACAATGCATAAATTATTATTATTATTATTATTATTATTATTATTTGAATTTATATACCGCCCTATACCCGGAATTGGGCTTTAGATCACCTATAGTGTTAGAAGACCCTCCTGGCAACCTGGATGGGGACAAGGCTAGGCAGGAGTGAGGCTGCCAGAAACGGCAGAGAAAGTCCCTCAGCACCTCTGCGCTGGGCCAATCCTGCAAGACAGGCCAGATCTCCCCACCCCTGGGGGCTTTGATTCTCCTTCCCAAAAAAGTCGTAAGAGGATATCTGGAGAAGCCTCTTTTTGGAAAGTAACAGCATCAAAATCTGCAGGGGGGGGATTAATCTCATCCCCCCCCTCTTCCCCTCAAGTCCAGCTGGGGAGGGGGCATTTCTTTAATTCCTCCAATCTTTGCCTTGAAGGTTTTTAAAGGGCTCCTGAGACCTGGATTAGTTTCAAATCCTGCCATCCATGGGCCCAGTTCCCTTGCCAAGCAGGAGGGAAACCGACAAGGTCCTTTTTCATACTTCAGGAAATGGAAAATGTGGCTCTTCCCTCCAGTTTTGGGGCACAAAAGCAGCATAGCAAATTGTCCCAACATGGGAAACCCAACATGACTCTTTACTTTATGCCAAAGCAATATCAACAGGCCAAACTAGGATTTCTGAAAGGGGAGCTGGGGGGTCTCCCCCTTCCTTCTCACATCAGCCCGTTCTTACTAAGGAAGCTCCAGAGGCTGATTTTCCTTGACACTGTCCATCTCAAAATCTCCTCCCTCTCTCCCAATCCAGAGGCGACTCGATTCTCCAGCTGCTTCCACTGCACCAAAGCAGACTTCCTCTACCCTGCTTGCCCTCCCGATCTCCGCCCCACTGAGGCAGGGGCTTCAGCAGCAGATTTCGGAGGGGGGCAGATCAGGGTCCTGGAGGAGCTCTGCCCCTCCCCTCCCGCCCAGACCGGCTCCCTGACGCAGGAGGCAGAGCCTGGGGGGAGCGATGGGGGGCAGCAGTGAGAAGGGAGATGGAAGCTGTTAAGCAGAGAGGAGCATCACTAGTTGGAATGGGGCTGCCCCCCCCCCTTTGAACGGAGGAAGACTGACTTCTGAGTCAACATGCACAGGGTGGGGCTGCAAATCCCTTTGTAGTTAAGTTGCACTGGGGGGGGCACCCTTTTCTGGTTCGTCTCAAGCGTCTTCGCCCCCCCTCCCCCCACCATGGGCGGCTGCCTGGATCTCTGCGCTTCAAAAAGGATCTTGCAATGCAAACCCTGTTTGGGGAGGGGGACCCCACTTTGCAACAGGATGGCCTGCATCACGCCCCCCCCCCACTGATTCTCAGAGGAAAAGTGGGGAGCCCTTCCCTGCTCTCCCCTCCCCCCCCACTCTCCTTTCCCAGCTGCTCTGTTTATAGATTCAGGGGGAGGAAATGCAAATTCTGCAGCCGACCCCCAACCCCAAATCGCGCCCCCCCCCCGCCCCCCAAAATACGTGGTACCTCTTCATCCTCCTCTGCGGGCCTCTTTCTCTTCCGGGGCTGTGCATGGAGATCCCTCCCCTCCAACTTTGCTTCTAGTCCCCCCCCAAAAAAAACCCACTTCCTGCCTCTCTAGGAAACGGAGCTCATTGGCCCAGAGGGAGGGATGAGTGGCAGGAGATCCGCCTCCCGCTCCCTTCAAAGAGAAATTCCCTTCCCAGCCAGCAATATCTACTGTACAGTATATTCCCATTTACAGTGTTTAGTGAGAAATCAATGCCTTCAGTTCCTGCGAGCGGTAGCGAAAGGCGAAAAGCCTCCGGCTGGGAAGGGGTTTAGAGCCGTAACTTATGACAACCCTAAAGGCTGGTCCAGTGTCAATGGGTACCTTTTCTAAAAAACCAGGAGCTGATGGAGAAAGTTAGGCTTTGTTATTGGGGGGCGGGCGGGTTGCAGCTCAGTGGTAGAGCAGTTGCTTTGCATGCAGAAGGTCTTGGATTCCTATTTTCACATTTCATATAATCATAGAGTTGGAATAGACCCCAAGGGCCATCGAGTCCAACCCCCTGCCAAGCAGGAAAAACCATCAGAGCACTCCTGACATATGGTTGTCAAGCCTCTGCTTAAAGACCTCCAAAGAAGGAGACTCCACCACACTCCTTGGCAGCCAATTCCACTGTCGAACAGCTCTTACTGTCAGGAAGTTCTTCCTAATGTTTAGGTGGAATCTTCTTTCTTGTAGTTTGGATCCATTGCTCCGTGTCCGCTTCTCTGGAGCAGCAGAAACCACCTTTCTCCCTCCTCTATGTGACATCCTTTTATATATTTGAACATGGCTATCATATCACCCGTTAACCTCCTCTTCTCCAGGCTAAACATGCCCAGCTCCCTTAGCCGTTCCTCATAAGGCATCGTTTCCAGGCCTTTGACCATTTTGGTTGCCCTCCTCTGGACACGTTCCATTTGGTGGGGGTGTACCGTGGTCCATGTCTTCTGGGGGAAAGTTTTTTTATCTGACCTCCAAAATCACTGAACAATCTATCCGTCCTAATTCCGGGGAAGACCTGTTTTCCTAGGGTGGCCGAGAAGCTCTATATTGCCATTTATTTGCTGAGATGGTCACGGGTTTAATCCCTGGCAGCGAAAGAGGAAACGCACACCTTACTTCTGAAAAGGCCCCCCCTGGGCAAAAGAGGGTGGAAGGGTTCGGAGCAGCAACTTACAATAATATTATAGGGTGCACAGACCCCTCCCCACGAGTGCCACCAAGCGTCCTTGTTTTCCAGGGACACCTCTGGATTTACAGAAGCCATCCTGGCTTCTCATTTAATCCTGGAACGTCCATGTTTTCCATAGGTTGTCCCTATATCCATTGGTTAAATTTTGGAGGGAGAAATGCGACCCCTGAACCAAAGAGATAAGTAACATCTGAAAGGCAGCCCTGTATAGCGAAGCTGTTTAATGTTTTATTATGTTTTTATATATGTATGTTGGAAGATGTTGATGATGATTAGGTGGCCATATTTCAAAAAGTGAAGATCCAGACACAAAATCAGTCCAGCTTTTTCTTTAGTTTTTCCCAAAGTTTTTGAACTTATTTTGCAAAAAAAATATAATGCAGTTTTTGAGCTATCTTTTAGCAAAATCAGCAAAAATGGCACTGCCGACATGGGACATTTTGCCAATTTTCACCCAGCCACTGCTTCCAACTACAGTATCCTGGGTATGTCTGAGAAATTCTAGACATATGGAAACCCTACTGTTGAATAGGACGTCCCTATTTGGAGAAATTGCGGTGGGTATGGGGTGGTCCGGTGTCTTTACAATGCGTACTTTTCAAAAAGTGGGGGCCAATGGACAAAGTTAGGCTTTGCTTTGAGGGGGTGAAGCTCAGTGGCAGAGCAGTTGCTTCACATACAGAAGGCCTCAGATGCAATGCTTTGCATGCAGAAGGAAGTCCCAGGTGCAGTCTTCATATCTTAATGACCATGTCAGGGATTATTAAGATGTGATTCCTATTGGTGTTTTGCAACTTTGACCTGTTGCAGGACCTTAGCAGAGCATATGCAGAGTTCCAGAAAGCAATCAGTTGCAGGCAGGATGGACGAAGCAGGAACAAGACGCTGCTAATGGTAACTTGGTTACTTAGATGTGTTTATTATTTACAGCGGACTCTACAAGTTACTGTATACAGGAACAGATACGGATCTTAACCAGTTCTCTCTTAACAAACTCCAAACAACTCTCAGGACTCAGAGCACCACACAGACCAACAAACTATCCAGTCAGTAAGATCATAAGTCATCAGTTGTGGTAGCTGCTATTAGATTGGCCATTCCAAGTTTTAAAGTTCATACAAAATCATTAACCTATTTCTAAGAGGCATTCGGCTGAGAATGTTGTCAATCTGGACCCTTGCTGAAGATGATTTACCACAACATAAAGAGGACTAAATTTGTTTGCCGCTCATAGGCCTATTCTTCCCCACCAGTCTAACATGACTAGTGTGGCCTCCTATACTACCTGATTTCTGAAACAGGGCCAATTATGTGGGCACAGAGATTTCTTTCCCCACAGGCAAATGACCCCCCGAAAGACCTGAATTGGTTCTCAGCATGTTTCCAAGCACAATTCAAAGTGTTGGTGCTGACCTTTAAAGCCCTAAACGGCCTCGGTCCAGTATACCTGAAGGACCGTCTCTACTCCCATCATTCAACCCGGACACTGAGGTCCAGCGCCGAGGGCCTTCTGGCGGTTCCATCCCTGCAAAGAAGTGAGGTTACAGGAAACAGGCAGAGGGCCTTCTCGGAAGTGGTGCCTGCCCTATGGAACACCCTCCCATCAGATGTCAAGGAAATAAACAACTATCTGAAGTTTAGAAGACATCTGAAGGCAGCCCTGTTTAGGGAAGTTTTTAATGACAGATGTTTTAATGTATTTTTAATCTTTTGTTGGAAGCCGCCACAGTGGCTGGGGAAACCCAGCCAGATGGGCAGGGTATCTATGTATGTATGTATAAATAAATAAATAAATAAATAAATTAAATATAAACACTGGCAATGCCCACATTCCCCCATGTCGTAGCCAAGATTAAGCAATATATGATGCTTTAAAGATTACTTTCTGCATGAAGATGGTTTCAGCCTCTCTGTGTTTTCATTGTTCCTTTATTGCAATTATAAAAATGGGTTTTATGCTGCTGCTCTGATAACAGGGAGTTGCACTAGAAGGCCGAAGTCCCTTTCAATTCTACAGATCTAGGACTGCAGAGCCAATCCTGCTTCCTAAACACCACTGTCGTGCTCCACTTTTCACAACTCTCCATTCCTAGCTCTGTCTGCCAGAGATCAAATATCAATGGACTCTCAGCACATGCTCACTCACAATGAGCACTCCAGAGTCAAATTCTACACATCCATAACAGTACATTATCTCTTTCATTATACTTACTATTATGAGACACTACCTTTGTTGCTTTAATACATATATGCACAACACTCCATACAAACACCAGAACATCAAATATTCTCCGTGCATTTAGAATGGATTTCCCCCTATGAGAGTTTGTGGATATGAGGGACAAAGTGAATTCTGTGGGGAAAACTTGACATCTCCATGGGTTCTCCCCTATGTGAGTCTGCAAGTAATTATTAAGAACTCCATTATAACTGAAACACTTTCCACACTTCAAACATTTAAACCATTGCTTCTCTGTGAGATCGTTGATGTTTTCTAAGAGTTATGCTCTTACTGAAGCACTTTCCACAATCCATACATTCATATGGTTTCTCCCCTGTGTGTTTGTTGATGTTTTTTAAGGTTTCCTTTCTGACTGAAGCTCTTTCCACACTCCATGCATCTAAAGGGTTTCTCCCCTGTGTGAGTTCGTAGATGTACAATAAGTGCTCCATTGTGAATAAAGCTCTTTCCACACTCTGTACATCTAAAGGGTTTCTCCCCTGTGTGAGTTCGGTGATGTCTTGTAAGTTTTCCACCTTCACGGAAACCCTTCCCACACTCCATACATCTATATGGTTTCTCCCCTGTGTGAGTTCGGTGATGTCTTGTAAGTTTTCCACCCTCACTAAAACCCTTCCCACACTCCATACATCTATATGGTTTCTCTTCTGTGTGGGTTTGTTGATGTTTTGCAAGGTACGCACTTTTAGTGTAGCTCTTTCCACACGCCAAACATTTATATGCTTTCTCCCGTGTGTGAATTTGTTGATGTTTGGTAAGGTTATTACTCTGCCGGAAGCTCTTTCCACACTCCATACATCTATATAGTTTCTCCCCTGTGTGAGTTCGGTGATGTCTTTTAAGTTTTCCAGCTTCACTGAAATCCTTCCCACACTCCATACATCTATATGGTTTCTCCTCTGTGTGGGTTTGTTGATGTTTTGCAAGTGACCCACTTACAGTGTAGCTCTTTCCACACGCCAAACACTTATATGGTTTCTCCCCTGTGTGAGTTTGTTGATGTTTGGTAAGGTTATTACTCTGCCTGAAGCTCTTTCCACACTCCATACACCTAAATGGTTTCTCCCCTGTGTGAGTCCGTTTATGTTGAGTAAGGCTTGCCCTCCTAATGAAACCCTTCCCACACTCCATACATCTATATGGTTTCTCCTCTGTGTGGGTTTGTTGATGTTTTGCAAGTGACCGATTTTCAGTGTAGCTCTTTCCACACACCAAACATTTATATGGTTTTTCCCCTGTGTGAGTTTGTTGATGTTTGGTAAGGTTATTACTCTGCCTGAAGCTCTTTCCACACTCCATACACCTAAATGGTTTCTCCCCTGTGTGAGTCCGTTTATGTTGAGTAAGGCTTGCCCTCCTAATGAAACCCTTCCCACACTCCATACATCTAAATGGTTTCTGCCCTGTGTGAATTCGTTGATGTACAGTAAGGTGTAAATACTGTCTGAAGCTCTTTCCACATTCCATGCATTTAAATGGTTTCTCCCCTGTGTGAATCTGTTGATGTCTAGTAAGGTTTGAAGACTGTCTGAAGCTCTTTCCGCACTCCATACATCTGAATGGTTTCTCCCCTGTGTTAGTTTGTAGATGTGTGCTAAGGTGTTCACTCACACTAAAGTATTTCACAGGTGGCACCTCATAATTCTGATTGTCTTCTACATTACCTGGTTGAAAGTTGGGGGAAAGAAAATATTGTTAGGTCTTCAAGGAAGAAAACAAGAGAAATTAACACGCAGCAAGACCAATCCGCACTTTCTCTTATTTCAACAAATCCAGCATTCCTCCCCCCCTTGTACCACATTTTAGAAAAGGAAATCTGAAAATAATATCAAGAACCCTTCGTATCCAGTTCTACCTTCAAATCCCATGTAACACTGAGCACCAAGAGAAACCTTCTATGCTGAGATGAGGCATCTATGGCTGTCAAGATGTGGTTGGACTCATCAACCCAAGTAAAGATGGCCAATGACCAGGGATGATGGGAGTTGTAGTGCAGCAACATCTGAAGGGACACACTTTTTCCATCTTCCTACTCCTGTGAAAATGCTACGCCTCTGTATTCAGTTTTCTCCTTCCTCCCTGATCTGTAATATCTCGCTGATACATTCCAACCAGCTGTATGCATTGTCAGGAGTTCAGCCTACACTCGAGTAGGACCCTGCCAGAGACACATGTCCAACTGGCATGTTCCCTCCCTCCTGGTCAATTGTTCAGGAGCTTCAAAAGCTTTCTTTTGCCCGAACATCACAGCGACCGATGCCAACTGACACCGGCACACTTAGAGATCCGCAGAGTTTGCGCCGCTTGTGACAGAACCCCAGCAACTCAGCATTTTGGCTAATCTACTTTATTTACATATAAACGCACACGGAGCACTGCAACATGGCTCCCTCTCTCTCTAGCATCAGACAGCAAAGACAAAAAGAACAAAGGACAATAGTCCCACTTCACGGAACACAGTAACACAAACATCCTGTCTCTGTCACTTCCCACTCTGTGGAGTCAAAACATATACCGTCATGTGATAGACAACAATCCTATGTCTGCAATCTTGCAGCAGGAATTCTAACACACATCACCTAAACCTGCACCAGGATGCTGGAAATGATGGCCCCTCATTCTGATGCAAAAGGGATCTTTTTATATCTGTAAACACTGAAAGGAGACATACAAAGGTATAGCCTCACAGCAAAGTGGAAGTATGTACCTCTCAATTGGTCCATGACAACATCCCTGTATTTTTCTGTTCGAAGTGAGGAGATGAGCTCAGACTTGAGTATCAGAGTCTCTGCTATGTGGAATAAGTAAAACAGAAGTGTTGGTTATGTTATATGTTACTAAAAAAATATTCAAAAATTTTAATCTTTTGAAAGAAAAACAGCAAAGTATCTGGTGGCCCATTAAAAGCTAATAAATGACACCGACCAGGAAGGCTCATGCCACCATTTTTACCATGTGAATCTCTTTGTATATTATGCATAGGTTTTTTTGTGTGAATTCATACCACAATATCAGCTTATGAAGAGTTACCTACTGACGAAAGTACAGTGTTGCTATAAAGTACAATCTTCAACATCAACTTCATTGGACTGCTCATGTTGTTCGGATGCCTGATTGTCGTCTTCCAAAGAAACCACTCTATTCCCAGTTTAAGAATGGAAATTGATATGGCGGTGGACAACAAAAGAAGTTTAAAGATGCTCTCAAGGCAAATCTTAAAAATGCAGTATAAGCACAGAAAATTGGGAAACACTGGCCTGCGAGTGCTCCCTCACTGTGAGATGTGAGGTTACAGGGAACCAGACAGGGGGCCTTCTTGGTAGCGGCGCCCGCCCGGTCGAACACCCTCCCATCAGATGTCAAGGAAATAAACAACTATCTGACTTTTAGAAGACATCTGAAGGCAGCCCTGTTTAGGGAAGTTTTTAATGTTTGATTCTATTTTTAATATTTTGTTGGGAGCTGCCCAGAGTGGCTGGGGAAACCCGGGCAGATGGGTGGGAAATAAATAAATTATCATCATCATCATCATCATCATCCAATTGCAGAATAGCCATTACCAAGGCATCATGGACTTTGAAGGAGCACCAACTCAGGATGAAGAAGAGTTTGGATATGATATCCCACTTTATCACTACCCGAAGGAGTCTCAAAGCGGCTAACATTCTCCTTTACCTTCCTCCCCCACAACAAACACTCTGTGAGGTGAGTGAGGCTGAGAGACTTCAAAGAAGTGTGACTAGCCCAAGGTCACCCAGCAGCTGCAGGTGGAGGAGCGGAGACGCGAACCCGGTTCACCAGATTACAAGTCTACCGCTCTTAACCACTACACCACACTGGATGAAAGGGAGAAACAAGCTAAGAGGAAAGTAGGTTTGGCAAACCCTCACTCCTGCCTGGAAACCTATGTCCCCACTGTGGAACGATGTGTGGATCCAGAATTGGACTCTACAGTCACTAACAGACACACTGTTAAGACCATGTTCATGGAAGACAATCTTATTCGGCTACGAGGATTTGCCAAAGAGGAAGACACGGCATGAATAAATGGCTCAAACAGTAGTTTCGCAACTTCAACGTCAGACAGCCAGGAGGAATAAAAATCTGCCCTTACCTAGAGAGGCCACCATCTCATAATTCTCCTCCATGACTTCCTTGTGCAGAGCTCGTTGGCCAGGATCCAGCAGAGCCCATTCCTCCTCCGTGAAAAACACAGCCACCTCCTCAAAGGTCAAGAGGGCCTGGAAGAAGAGGAGGAAGAAGACAGAGCTGCTCTTAGATCCCCATAATCCCCACTCAACACAGAGGGAAGCTGGGTGGTCCCATCTGTGCCTCTTCCCTCCTCCCTGCTCCCGTTGCTCTTTCCCTACCTGAGGAAGCTGCCTGGCTCCTCTTTCCACTCCACCTTTAAGAAGAGACTGTTCAGAAGTTGTCTCGAAGGCCATTGCGCTGGCAGTGGAAAGGACGGAGGAGGAGGAGGCGTAAACTGGGCCACTTCCAGGACTCTCTCAGCTGTTGCAACGATGCTCTTCAATGCAGGGAGCAGCCCTTTTAGGAGAACAATGAAGAAATAATAATAATAATAATAATAGTTATTAATTAAATTTATATACCACCCTATACCCGGAGGTCTCAGGGCGGTTCACAGAAAGATGGATTTAATTAGGGTGGGATACATATACACAGATAGCATACCTGTTACAAACTGCAAATATCAATACTAATAAACTAGTACGCAAAGATTCTAATTTCAAAGGCAGGGAACTGGAAGGATGTAATCCCTTTATACTTTATAATACTATAAGCTGCCTCAGTCTTTAGGGGACATTCAGCTTCAAATCCCAAACTCTGAATGAAGCTTCGCAGAAAGTGTTACGGTCAGTACCTCTGCAGACCTCACTGTTCCTTTCCCCCAAACAGTCTGACCTTTTGGTACATTTAGAATAAAGAAAATAAGGGAAACTCCTAAATAATGGGCAGTATTTGCAGTCAGAGGAAAACCAACACCTGGAGGGCACCAGGGTGCAGAAGCTCCATCCAAGGGGAGAGGAAATATTTAGAGCACTCCATGCGCTAACATGGACTGTAGTTTAGGGGACAGAAATAGGAAGTTAGTGGCTTATGGCCCCCTAGTCCTTCCTCTTAGGAACACCCCCCTCTCTCTCTCTCTGTGTGTCCCCTTTTATCTTCCCTACACTGGGAGGATGGACAGGAGGAGAAATAATCAGGGGGTCCGAACTGGGCACAGGGCATCCCTCCTGAGCAGGGGGATGGGAGACTGGGTCTCCCTGGTGGAAGCCCAGCACCCGAACTGCAGGGTGGGGAACCTCAGACCCTGGGGCTAAATTGGCCCTCAAATCCTTTCTCTCTCTCTCTCTCTGGCCGTCAGGAATTTCCCCAGCACCACACCCTCTTTCCAACGCTTCCCAGCTGCCTCCTGAGGTTTTTTTTTGTGGGGCTGGGAAAAATCCCTGGAAGGCAGGCAGCTCCTGGACAAGGCTCAGAGTCAGCCCCATAGCCTGACCAACTCTGTCCTCTGCCCTGCTCATCAATCTGGCTGTCATCCTGGCCCGCCTTGCAGGGTTCTTGTGTGAGCATTGCCCAGGTGGTGGGTTTTAGATCACCTACAGTATTATAAAGGCCCTCCTGGCAACGTGGATGGGGATGAGGCCAGGCAGGAGCGAGGCTGGCAGCACCGGCAGAGAAAGTCCCTCAGCACCTCTGCGCTGGGCCAATCCTGCAAGACAGGCCAGATCTCCCACCCGGAGGCCGATTTCCCGTGACACTGTCCATCTCTCACCCCCCCCCACTCGAAATCTCCCTCTCTCCAGCTGCTTCCACTGCACCAGACTTCCTCTCCCCTGCTTGCCCTCACGATCTCCGACCCACTGAGGCAGGGGCCTCAGCAGCAGATTTCGGAGGGGGGCAGGTCAGGGTCCTGGAGAAGCTAACCCCCTCCTCCCGTCCAGACCGCCTCCCTGACGCAGGAGGCGGAGCCTGGGGGGAGCGATGGGGGGTCAGCAGTGAGAAGGGAGATGGAGGGTGTTAAACAGAGAGGAGCATCACTAGGTGAAATGGGGCTGCCCCCCTTTGAACGGAGAAGGACTGACTGCTGAGTCAACATGCCCAGGGTGGGGCTGCAAATCCCTTTGTAATTAAGTTCCACTGGGGGGGGGGCACCCTTTTCTGGTTCGTCTCAAGTGTCGAGAGCCAGTGTGGTGTTGTGGTTAAGAGTGGTAGATTCGTAATCTGGTGAACTGGGTTCGCGTCTCCGCTCCTCCACATGCAGCTGCTGGGTGACCTTGGGCCAGTCACACTTCTGTGAAGTCTCTCAGCCCCACTCACCTCACAGAGTGTTTGTTGTGGGGGAGGAAGGGAAAGGAGAATGTTAGCCGCTTTGAGACTCCTGAAGGGGAGTGAAAGGCGGGATATCAAATCCAAACTCTTCTTCTTCTTCTTCTTCGCTGCGCTTCGAAAAGGGTCTTGCAATGCAAACCCTGTTGGGGGGGGAGAGACCCCTCTTTGTAGCCAGGTGGTCTGCATCTCGCCCACCCCCCATTCCCACAGAGAAAGGGCGAAGCCTCTCCCTGCTTTCCTTTCATTGTCCCCCCCCCCCATCCTCCCGCCTCCTTTCCCAGCTGCCATTTGTAGATTCAGGGGGAGGGAAAGCAAATCCTTCTCCCACAACACCCCCACCCCCCAATAACCCCCAAATATGCGACACCTCTTTCTCCTCTTCTCCAAGCCCGCTTCTCTTCCGCGAATGAGGATGGAGACCCCTCCCCTCCAAATTGCCTCCCCCCCCCAAAAAAAAACTTCCCTGCCTTTCTAGGAAGCGGAGCTCATTGACCAGAGGGAGGGGGAGGGGCAGGAGATCCGCCTCCCCCTCCCTGCAAACAGAAATGCCCTTCCTAGCAGGCAAGCTCTATGTTCCCGTTTATTTAGTGAGAAATTCATGGGTTCAATTTCTGGCAGCAGTAGCGAAAAACGACACCCCCCCCCCCCCCCAGTTTCTAAAAAGCCTCCTCCTGGGAAGGGGTTTAGAACAGTAACAAGACAACCCTAAATGGTGGTCCAGTGTCATTACAATGGGTACCTTTTTTAAAAAAAGAGGGAGCTGATGGAGAAACTTAGACTTTGTTATAGTATGGGGGGGGGTGCAACTGAGTGGTAGAGCAGTTTCTTTGCATGCCGAAGGTCTCGGATTCCTACTTTCGCGTTTGGTGGGGGTGTACCATGGTCCATGACATCTGGGGAAGAGCTTTTTATCTGACCTCCAAAATCTCTAAACAATCTATCTGTCCTTATTCAGCACTTACCTTATTATAACCATATTTGACCCCATATTCTATGCTTCAAACTAAAGAATTAATTTCCTTTCTGTTCACAGCCCATGATGGAAGGAAACCTCTAAAATAACAATAGAGGTTTGGATCAATAACATCTGGACCATTACTCTGTCATAATGCCTCACATGCCATTAGTGTCTAATCAAAGTTATCTCCAAAAAAGACACCTTTGACACAATCTGGCCCATCGCCCAGCCCTTCCTGGCTCGCTTTTATCAGCCAGGATGGGCAAGGATCAAGGAGACAGGTGGTCGGTTTCACTTGTCCAAGCAGCCTGTCCACATCCTCGGAGGTAACAGATTGGAACTGATCCCATGTAACAAGGCTAGACAGGACTCTAGCACTCTCCCGCCCTGGCCCTGCTCCCATTGTGGAGTCTACCTCTTTCCGCATCTGAGCACTTTATCTGCGAAAAACTTTGCAAAATCATTGCAAAAGATATTGGGGTCTTTACCAGGCCCCAGTGGCAAAAGTGGTTCCGTTAAATTGCGAACCACCTGAAAGAGTCTCCTGCTGCTATTTTCTGCAGATACGATAGAGGCGGTGAAGAAAGTCCTCTTCGCCGTTACTATCGCCACTTGGTAGGCTCAATGTTGAGCTCTAACCCGGTCACATTCAAAATGGGTTTTCCACCACTGGCGCTCCAGCCGTCTCAGTGATTGTTTCATCGCCCTCAGCTCCGGGGAAAACCACAGCGCTGTCCGGGATTAATGCAATCAGAGAGGGCACTTCAGAGCCAGACAGTCAATAGCCCTGGTTAACTCCGCATTCCAGCGGGCCACCAAGGAATCATCTGGAAGGCTATCAACATGAGATAAAGCATCCCCTACCACTCTCTGTAAACCATTTGGATCCGTTAAGTGGCGGGGGGGGGGGGGACCGAATTGGTCCCACCTCCCTGCAGAGGGGAAGGGTTGAGGAGAAGTCCAGTTGCACTAGGAAGTGATCTGACCATGGCACTTCTTTAGTTTCGCTTTTACTTAGTGTCAGATCACCCATGTCAATAGAGGTGAACACCAGGTCTAAGGCATGTCCGTGACTATGAGTTGGGCCAAACTTATTCAGTGACAGCCCCATGGAGGCCAAGTTTTCCATGAAGTCCCGAGCGGCCCCTTGTAAGGTCGTGTTGGCATGGATGTTAAAATCCCCTAGGTAGGACAACCAAGCTAGGTGTCTCCAGGAGAACATCCAATACACCAAAAGGAATCCTGTACTGCCCCTATTGCCCAACTTCCAGAACATGCACTCAGAGAACTGAGTCTTCCCAGTAGGACACCTGATGCAAGCTAGTGACTTCCTAAAAATCACTGCAACTCCCTCTCCCCGCCCACATGACCTGGGTTGCGTGCGTACGAGAAACCTGGTAGACAAGCAGTGGGAAGGACATGCCTATCTGCTTCATCCAACCAAGTCTCGGTCACACATGCCAGGGCAAGTGCTCCATCCATTACTTGATCATGGATGGAAGTGGTCTTATAAATCACTGACCTGGGATTGCACAGCAGCAACTTCAGTTCATGTGGATCTACCTTGTTGTTTCTGGTATCCATCTGGTCAAGACCAGACCCGGAGGCAGGGATTGTCTTCAAACAACAACTAAACCTGCCTCCTCAGTAATGACATGGTCTGGTCTTAGCATAACTCCTCCATCACTGAGATTGGGTGTCCCAGCACATCCCCCCCACCCGTGGACCCTGCCCCAGCAATTCTGCTGGCTGGGACCCACTCCCCAGCTGCCCTGACCCTCTCCCCTTAAGAACCAGATACAAACTACCGGTATATAAAACAATAGAAACAAACAGAAAACTATGAAGCCCCAAGCCAGGTGGAAAGAGGCAGGGCAAGTCCCTTCAGTGTGGGAACGTTTATATAATTTAGCAGAGTTTAAACGAGCCCCTGTTTGAGTTTATGCAGGGACAAGCGGGTTGCTAACTTGTTTGAGTCCTATCTATAATTATACCTTCCTGGTTGATAATCCCTTTCTTTTCTTTTTTTTAAATAATGTTTATTACTATTATAGATTACAAAAAGAGAGAAAAAACAAGAAAGAAAAAAACAGGGGAAAAAACCAAAGGAGAAAAGCAAAAAGAAAAAAACAAAACAATACAATACAATATATAGACAATACAAAACACAACCTAAACTCAAAACTAAACACATTAAACTAAACTAAACAAACCCCACTCCCTAACCTTAACCCTAAATGAAACAAAACAAAAACAATTTAAAAACATACATCATCTCTTTTCCATACTCTATCTTTCATTCCCTTGTTTCCTCGACCTCCTCTCACCTCCCTTTTTGTATTCCACTTCTATTAATTGTTTCAGCAAATCCTTTCCATCTTTCTCCATTTTCTGTGATATTGTAAATAACGTATTCTTTAACCTTCTTTTCCATTAAAACTAAAATACTTATATATGCTTAACTCCTTATAACATTTCTGCTAAGCCCATAAAAAATAATCCCTTTCTGTCCCTCTTAAAGAAAGCACACATGAATCTGAATCATATTAACATAAACTACTTTACTAACAGATTTATTCAGGTTGACAGAGTTGTTCCTGAAGGCAGTCTTCGGTTACATAACAGATAAACTATATACTAGATAGTAGTGACTCATGAGAAGACTGCATCCGAGCAGCTACCACTTAACACTCCTTGCAGCAACTGACCAGCGGACAAAACTGCCTGCCACATAGAGGCAGTTAGTCCTCTCAGAATGTTGGACTTGACTGACAGCTTCATATCCCACATTCAGGCTTCCCTCAGGCGGTCCTCCTGAAACCACTGGCAATGCCCACATTTCCCTGTGCCACCTTCCCTCCCCAGATTGGTTCTTCCCCGCGGCACCTCCTTTATTCCGGCTGCCACCAGGGATTTTATCCACTTTGCCATTAATGTAGCCATGAACATGAAGGTATTGTAAAACAATGAATTCATAAAATATAAACAACATAGGGTGCTTTGGAGATGACTTTCCAGTATTTCTGTGTTTTCATTGTTCCTTTATTGCAATTAGAAAAATGGGTTTTGTGCTGCTGTTCTTATAACAGGGAGTTGGACTAGAAGACCCTGGAGTCCCTTTCAACTCCACACTTCTATGATTCTAGAGCCAATCCTGCGTGCTCCACTTTTCACAACTCTCCATTCCCAACTCTCTCTGCCAAAGATCAGATATCAAGTGACTCTCAGCACATGTTCACTCAAAATGACCCCTCCAGAGTTATGTTCTACAAACACCTAATGGTACATTCTTTCATTATACTTGCTATTAGGAGACATTACCTTCATTGCTTTAATACATATATGTACAACTTTCCACACAAACATCAGAACATCAAATACACTCCATGCATTTACAATGGATTTTTCCCTATATGAGTTTGTTGATATGAGGGACAAAGTGAACTCAGTGGGGAAAACTTGGCACACTCCATAAAACTAAATGGGTTCTTCCCTGTGAGAGTCCATAGGTGTTTATTAATAACTCCGTTATAATTGAAGCACTTCCCACACTCCATTCATTTAAATGGTTTCTCACCCATGTGAGTTCGTTGATGTCTTGTAAGAGTTCCACGCTGAATGAAACCCTTCCCACAATCCATACATTTAAATGGTTTCTCCTCTGTATGAGTTTGTAGATGTCTTGTAAGTTTTCTACCTTCACTGAAGCCCTTCCCACAATTCTTACATTTAAATGGTTTCTCCCGGTGTGACTTTGTCAGTACACATTGAGTTTCCTACTACAAATGAAGCACTCTTCACACTCCGTTTCTATAGTTTCTCCCGCGTGAGGCTGTTGATGTACAGTAAGTTTTCCCCCTTGACTGAAACCCTTCCCACACTCCATTTATATGGTTTCTCCCCTGTGTGAGTCCGTTGATGTACAGGTGTAACGAAAACAGAGTTAAGTCCCTTTTCACCTTTATCATAGTGTTTTCAAGAAAGATAAAATGATACAATTCTCTTCAGATTACCAATCTTTATTGATTAACAAGTAATAAGCAATAAGGACTCATTCATTCATCACTCATTCATCAATCAATCATATTTTTAGTTTTCAGGTTGTCCTACTTCACCCAGACATGCTGTCATCCTGCTTATGTCATATTTTCACCCAATTATTTTTGTCCATCCTGATTTCGCCTGGTCCACTGGCTAACTCAATAATTCTTCATCTTCCATTGAATCATTTCTTTATCTTGTCTTCAGAGTCATAGTGCCATCTGATCTCACTCACTTCAGACACTTCTCCATTCATATCCTCCATTCATACCATTAAGCATACTAAATATATCATCAATTATACCATGAGATCACTTGTGGTCCTCACAGACTATCCCTGATTGACTATTCCTATGATTGAATAAAGACATTTCACTAAACCACATATATTCTTTAAGAAATTAACTATATATCTGAACATTAGTATTAATATTGTGTCATTCATTACATATAAATGTTACATTAGTTACATATAAATGTTACATAAGAATGGCATCCTTCATAAAAGGCACCCTTCATATTCTTGTCAAAATATAAAACAAGCATCTGTTTCATAACTGAAAGAACAGCGTCAACCGTACATCAATGCTGTTGTTTGATACCCTGGGAAACTCAAAAACAACTATTTTGAAAGAACACCCTTAATACTAACATAATTACTTTATTCATACAGAGTTTATGAAAAACACCTTTTCAGCCTCACACAGTAAGTTTTCCCCTTGACTGAAACCCTTCCCACACTCCAAATATTTAAATGGTGTCTCGCTTGTGTGAGTTTGTAGATGTGTTGTAAGAACTCCATTCCGACTGAATCTCTTCCCACATTCCAAACATTTATATGGTTTCTCGCCTGTGTGAGTTCGTAGATGTGCTGTAAGAGCTCCATTCTGACTGAAGCTCTTCCCACATACCAAACATTTAAATGGTTTCTCACCTGTGTGAGTTCGTAGATGTGCTGTAAGAGCTCCATTCTGACTGAAGCTCTTCCCACATTCCAAGCATTTAAATGGTTTCTCGCCTGTGTGAGTTCGTTGATGTATAGTAAGGTTTGCATTCTGACTGAAGCTCCTTCCGCACTCCATACATTTAAATGGTTTCTCGCCTTTGTGAGTTCGTAGGTGTGTTGTAAGAGCTCCAGTCTGACAGAAGCTCTTCCCACATTTCAAACATTTAAATGGTTTCTCGCCTGTGTGAGTTCGTTGATGTTTTGTAAGAGCTCCTCTATCAATGAAACCCTTCCCACACTCTATGCATTTAAATGGTTTCTCACCTGTGTGAGTTCGTTGATGTTTTGTAAGAGCTCCTCTCTCAATGAAACCCTTCCCACACTCCATACATTTAAATGGTTTCTCCCCGGTGTGACTTTGTCGGTGCACAATGAGTCTCCCCCCTTCACTGAAACCCTTCCCACACTCCAAACATTTATATGGTTTCTCCCCTGTGTGAGTTCTTCAATGTATAGTAAGTTGTGAACACTGACTGAAACCCTTCCCACACTCCATACATTTAAATGGTTTCTCCCCCGTGTGAGTTCGTTGATGTCGGGTAAGGCTTCCATTTTCACTGAAGCTCATTCCGCACTCCATACAATGAAATGGTTTCTCCCCTGTGTGATTCCGTTGATGTACAGTAAGTTTCCTCCTTTGAGTGAAAACCTTCCCACACTCCATACATTGAAATGGTTTCTCCCCTGTGTGATTCCGTTGATGTACGGTAAGCGTTTCCTTATGACGGAAGCTCATTCCACACTCCACACATTTGAATGGTTTCTCCCCAGTATGAATTCGTTGATGTCTTGTAAGAGTTCCACTGTCAATGAAACCCTTCAAACACTCCATACATTGAAATGGTCTCTCCCCTGTGTGAGTCCGTTGATGTACGGTAAGTTTTCCCCTTTGACTGAAAACCTTCCCACACTCCATACACATAAATGGTTTCTCCCCTGTGTGATTTCTCTGATGCATATTAAGGGATTCCCTATGACAGAAGCTCATTCCACACTCCACACATTTATATGGTTTCTCCCCGGTGTGAATTCGTTGATGTACTCTAAGAGCTCCACTGCCAATGAAACCCTTACCACACTCCATACATTTAAATGGTTTCTCCTCTGTGTGAGTTCGTTGATGTCTTGTAAGTTTTCCCATATCCCTGAAGCTCTTCCTACAGTCCATACATTGAAATGGTTTCTCCCCTGTGTGAGTTCGTTGATGTCTTGTAAGTTTTCCCATATCCCTGAAGCTCTTCCTAGAGTCCATACATTGAAATGGTTTCTCCCCTGTGTGAGTTCGTTGATGTCTTGTAAGACCTCCATTCTCAATGAAACCCTTCCCACACTCCATAAATTTAAAGGGTTTCTCCTCTGTGTTAGTTTGTAGTTGTGTACTAAGGTGTTCACTCACGCTGAAGTACTTTACAGACGGCCCCTCAAAATTCTGATTGCCTTCTCCATCACCTGGTTTAAAGTGGGGGGGGGGGGATATTGTTAGGTATTCAAGAAAAACAAAAAGAGAACTTAAGATACAGCAAGACCAGTCAGCACTTTCTCTTATTTTAACACCTCCAGCATTCCTCCCTCTCCTATGATCCAAATTTTTGGAAAAGAAAAGGAAATCTGAAAATAATCTCCAGAAACCTTAGTATCCAGTTCTACCTTCAACTCCCATGTAACACTGAGCACCAAGAGATACCTTCTGTGCTGAGGCGAGGCATCTATGGCCCTCCAGATGTGGTTGGACTCTAAGTAGCATCAACCCAAGTAAAGAAGTCCAATGACCAGGGATGATGGGAGTTGTAGTGCAGCAACCTCTGAAGGGACACACTTTCCCCATCTTCCCCCTCTTGTGAAATTGCTACGACTCTGTATTCAGTTTTCTCCTTCCTCCCTGATCTGTAATATCTCACTGATACATTCCAGGAAACTGTTCACATCACCTAAACCTGCACCAAGGTGCTGGAGAAAATGGGCCCTCGTTCTGATCCAAAAGGGCTCTTTTTATATTTGTACACACTGAAAGGAGACATACAAAGGCACAGCCTCACAGCAAAGTGGAGGTATGTACCACTCAATTGGTCCAGGACAACATCCCTGTATTTTTCTGTTCCAAGCGAGGAGATGAGCTCAGACTTGGGTATCAGAGTCTCTGCTATGTGGAATAAGTAAAGCAGAAATGTTGTTTATGTCATATGTGGCTGTAAAAATATTCAAAAATATTAATCTTGGGAAACAAAGACAGCAAAGTATTTGGTGGCCCATTAAAAGCTAATAAATAACACGGACCAGGAAGGCCCATGCCTGTGACTCTCTTTGTAGATTCTACATAGGTTTTTGCGGGGAATTCATACCACAATATCAGTTTATGAACAGTTGTCTACTGACAAAAGTACAGCATTGATATAAACTACAATCTTCAACATCAACTTCGGTGGGCTGGTCATGTTGTTCGGATGCCTGATTATCATCTTCCAAAGCAATTACTCTATTCCCAATTTAAGAATGGAAAGAGAAATACCGAAGGACAATGAAAGAGGTTTAAATATGCTCTCAAGCCAAATCTAAAGAAATGCAGTATAAGCACAGAAAATTGGGAAACACTGGCCTGCGAGTGCTCCAGTTGGAAAATATCCTTTACCAAAGGTGTAATGGACTTTGAAGAAACACAAACTCCGGACGAAAGGGACAAACAAACTAAGAGGAAAGTACATTTGGCAAACCCTCACTGTAATTAACTCCTGCCTGGAAACCTATGTCCCTACTGTGGAAGGATGTGTGGATCCAGAATTGGACTCCACAGTCCCTTACGGACACACCATTAAGACCGTGTTCATGGATGACAATCTTACTCGGCTACGAGGGGTCACCAAAGTAGAAGACACAGCATGAATAAATGGTTCAAATAGCAGATTCACACCTCCAACATCTAACAGCCAAGAGAGATAAAAATCTGCCCTTACCTAGAGAGGCCACCATCTCATAATTCTCCTCCATGACTTCCTTGTGCAGAGCTCGTTGGCCAGGATCCAGCAGAGCCCATTCCTCCTCCGTGAAAAACACAGCCACCTCCTCAAAGGTCAAGAGGGCCTGGAAGAAGAAGAGGAAGAAGACAGAGCTGCTCTTAGATCCCCATAATCCCCACTCAACACAGAGGGAAGCTGGGTGGTCCCATCTGTGCCTCTTCCCTCCTCCCTGCTCCCGTTGCTCTTTTCCTACCTGAGGAAGCTGCCTGGCTCCTCTTTCCACTCCATCTTTAAGAAGAGACCGTTCAGAGGGTGTATCAGAGACCATTGCGTTGCCAGTGGAAAAGACGGAGGAGGAGGAGGAATCATAAACCAGTGACTTTTGGGACTCTCTCAGCTGTTCCCACGATGCACTTCAACACAGGGATAACAATGCAAAAAATATTATTATTATTATTATTATTATTATTAGATTCTATATACCGCCCTATACCCTGAGCTCTCAGGGCAGTTTACAGAAAGGCAGATTTATTTAGGGTGGGACACATTTACACAGATAGCATTAATATTTACAATGAAATAGAAATTACTAACGGATACCAAAGATAGGGGCGGCTTCTCCCTGCCAGATTTACGATTATATTATATTATGAGGCGTCCTGCTTATGCTGTCTTAGAGAATATATTAGATATATTAGACCTTGAAGGTCAGGAGAATAGGTTTGGTTGACATGCATATTAACTCACACCATTATATATACACACACACACACAAACACTAAAGGAAGTAAACCAGGGACCAGATCTCCTGTGGGTCTGTTCCAGGAAGTGCAAGGCAAGGAACTGGAAGGATATAATCCTTTCTACAGGAACTTTATAATAATAGAAGCTGCCTCAGTCTTTAGGGGACATTCAGCTTCGGATTGAAAAGTTCTAGGATCAAATCCCAAACTCTTAATGAAGCTTCACAGAACGCATTACGGTCAGTACCTCTGCAGACCTCGCTTTTCCTTTCCTCCAAACAGCCATCCAGGAAACCAGTTTCTGACCCTTTGATACATTTAGAATACTGTATAGAAAATAAGGGAAACTCCTAAATCTGCAGTTGGAAGAAAAGCAACACCTGGAGGGCACCAGGGTGCAGAAGCTCCCTCCAAGGGGAGCAGATGGAAATATTTAGAGCGCTAACATGGACTGTAGTTTAGGGGACAGAAATAGGAAGTTCAGTGGCTTATGGCCCCCTAGTCCTTTCTCTTAGGAACGTGTGTGTGTTTGTGTATATACCTTTTATCTCCCCTACACTGTGAGGAAGTACAGGATGAGGCATCCTCCCAGAGCATGGGGATGTGAGACTGGGTCTCCTTGGTGTAAGCCCAGCACCTGAACTGCAGGGTGTGGAACCTCAGACCCTGGGGCTAAATTGGCCTTCAAGTCCCCCCTCTTTCTCTTTCTGGCCCTCAGGAACTTCCCCAGTGCCACACCCTCTTTCCAAGGCTTCCCAGCTGCCTCCTGAGGTATTTTTGTGTGGCTGGAAAAAATCCCTGGAAGGCAGGCAGCTCCTGGACAAAGCTCAGAGTCAGCCCCATAGCTCCACAAACTCTGTCCTCTGGCCCTGCCCATCAATGGAAAGTGGACCCTGGAAGGCTGCTCAGGAGCGAATGTGGCCCTCAGGCTGGAGAACAGTCTCCACCCCTGTTCCAAACACTAAACTGGTTGTAATCATTGTGCCAAAGCCTTCCAGCCTGCCAGACTAGGATTTCTGAAAGGGGAGCTGGGGGGGGACCCCCCTTCCTTCTCAGATCAGCCTCTTTCTTACTCAGGAAGCTCCGGAGGCCAATTTCCCTTGACATTGTCCATCTCTCACCCCTCCACTCCAAATCTCCCTCAACCCAGAGGCGACTCTGTTCTCCAGCTGCTTCCACTGCACCAAAACAGACTTCCTCTCACCTGCTTGCCCTCCCGATCTCCGCCCCACTGAGGCAGGGGCTTCAGCCGCACATTTCAGAGGGGGGCAGGTCAGGGTCCTGGAGGAGCTCAGCCCTCCCCCTCCCCTCCCCTCCAAACCGGCTCCCTGACGCAGGAGGCAGGGCGCGGGGGGAGCGATGGGGGGCAGGAGGGGGCAGCCGTGAGAAGGGAAATGGAGGGTGTTAAGCAGAGAGGAGCATCACTAGGTGGAATGGGGCTGCCCCCCCCCCCTTTGAACGGAGGAGGACTGGCTGCTGAGTCAACATGCAGAGGGTGGGGCTGCAAATCCCCTTGTAGTTAAGTTGCACTGGGGGGGGGGGCCTTTTGTGATTCGTCTCAAGTGTCTTCGCCGCCCCCCTCCCCCCACCATGGGCGGCTGCCAGGATCTCTGCGCTTCAGAGAAGATCTTGCAATGCAAACCCTGTTTGGGGGGGGGACCCCACTTTGCAACAGGATGCCCTCCATTCCGCCCCCCCCCCCGCCGATTCTCACAGGGAAAGGACGGATCCCCTTCCTGCTTTCCTTTCTCCCCTCAATCCTCCCGCTTCCTTTCCCTGCTGCCCTGTTTGCAGATTCAGGGGGAGGGAAAGCAAATCCGTCTCCCACCCCCCCTCCCCAAATAACCCCCCAAAATGCGGCACCTCTTTCTCCTCTTCTCCAAGTCCGCTTCCCTTCCGGGGTTGTGCATGGAGACCCCTCCCCTCCAACTTTGCTTCTACTTCCCCCGTCAACCCCCCCCCCCACACTTCCTGCCTCTTTAGGAAACGGAGCTCATTGGCCCAAAGGGAGGGGGAGTGGCAGGAGATCCGCCTCCCCCTCCCTGCAAACAGAAATGCCCTTCCCAATTCTGGGGAAGACCTGTTTTCCTAGGGTGTCAGAGAAGCTCTGTATTGCCATTTATTTGGTGAGACGGTCACAGGTTCAATCCCCAGCAGCGAAAGAGGAAACGCACACCTTACTTCTGAAAAGGCCCCCCCTGGGGAAAAGAGGGTGGAAGGGGTTCAGAGCAGCAACTTACAATAATATTATAGGGGGTTAGGGTTTTCAAGGGACACCTCTGGATTTACAGAAGCCATCCTGGTTTCTCATTTAATCCCGGAACGTCCATGTTTTCCATATGACGTCCCTATATCCATTGGATAAATTTTGAAGGGAGTTATGTGATCCCTGAACCAAAGAAATAAGTAACATCTGAAAGGCAGCCCTGTATAGCAAAGCTGTTTAATGTTTTATTATGTTTTTTATATATGTTGGAAGATGATGATGATGATTAGGTGGCCATATTTCAAAAAGGGAAAATCCGGACACAAAAGCAGTCAAGCTTTTTCTTTAGTTTTGCCCAAAGTTTTTGAACATATTTTGCAATAATAATAATAATGCAGTTTTTGAGCTATTTTGAGCTATCTTTTAGCAAAATCTGCAAAAATGGCACTGCCGACATGGGACATTTTGCCGATTTTCACCCATCCACTGCTTCGAACTACAGTATCATGGGTATGTCAATCAACATTTGATGATCTCCTTCTACCAATCCACAATAGAAAGTGTCCTTTCATACTGCATCACGGTGTGGTATGCTGGTTTGACATCAACCGATAGGAAGTGCCTACAGAGGGTGGTGAATACAGCACAAGATATTGTGGGCTGTCCCGTGAATTCGTTGGATGAAATAGCGGAAGAATGTTGCCTCAGGAGAGTGAGGAAAATTCTCAGGGGTGATTCACACCCTGGCTGGCATTTTCTTGATCTCCTGCCCTCAGGCAAAACATATAGAAGCATGGTTAGTCGCACCAACAGGGTAAAGAACAGCTTCTATCCGTGGGCTATTAGGCTGCTGAATGGAAAGATAACAGGGCAACTGACTTTCGGGTTTGGTGTGTGTGTGTTTCAGTAAACGAGGAGAATTAAGACTAAGAGAGCTGAGTGGGGGGTGCTCGTGTAATCTCACTGTATACAAGTTGTACAAGTGACAATAAAGTATTTTAATTTCAATGTCTGAGAAATTCCAGACATATGGAAACCCTACTGTTGAATAGGACGTCTCTATTCGGAGAAATGCCAGTGGGTATGGGGTGGTCCGGTGTCTTTACAATGCGTACCTTTTTTCAAAAAGTGGGGGCCAATGGACAAGGTTAGGCTTTGCTTTGAGGGAGCGAAGCTCAGTGGCAGAAGAAGAAGAAGAAGAAGAAGAAGAAGAAGAGTTTGGATTTGATATCCCGCCTTTCACTCCCTTTAAGGAGTCACAAAGTGGCTAACATTCTCCTTTCCCTTCCTCCCCCACAACAAACACTCTGTGAGGTGAGTGGGGCTGAGAGACTTCAAAGAAGTGTGACTGGCCCAAGGTCACCCAGCAGCTGCATGTGGAGGAGCGGAGACGCGAACCTGGTTCCCCAGATTACGAGACTACCGCTCTTAACCACTACACCACACTGGCTCTCAGAGCAGTTGCTTCACATGCAGAAGGCCTCAGATGCAATGCTTTGCATGCAGAAGGAAGTCCCAGGTGCAGTCTTAATGACCATCTGTCAGGGATTATTAAGATGTGGTTCCTGCATTTCAGGGGGATGAATACAATGACCCTCGCGGCCCCTTCCAAAACTAAAGGGAAGTTGACTTCCAATTAATCTTGAAGATATGACTCCACTAATGAGGTGATCTCCTTGCTGGTGATAATTCACAGCCAGATGTTTACATAGCTGTCAACTTTCCCCTTTTCTTGCGAGGAATCCTATTCAGAATAAGGGAATTTCCCTTTAAAAAGGGGAAACATTAAAAGCTATGGATTTTTATCCTCAATCAAATTTTTATCCTCAATCAAATTCAGTGGACATTTTGCCCTCTGCTACATTTCTGTGGTCGGCCTACTACACTTCCCTTCTGACTATTCCTCTCAGCACAAGCCACTAATTAGGGGAAAAAACACCCAAATTCTTGTAAGACAGAGGCTTCGCTGACTTCACAAATATGGGGTTGTTCAGCTCTGGCTTCAAAGCCAAAAGGGGAATGAGGTGAAGGGTCATAGCTTCTGTGGTGGAGCATCTTTTTTTGCACCCAGAACAGTGGTGTCCAAACTTTTTTCAAAGAGGGCCAGATTGGACGAAGTGGAGGGCCGACCAAAGGGCCGACCTTTGTGGTTGACCTTTTTTTAGGGTTGAGTTTGTTGAGCTTTGTTTTAGGATAAACAGGAGATAGAATCATAGAGTTGGAAGAGACCACAAGGGCCATCGAGTCCAACCCCCTGCCAAGCAGGAAACACCATCAGAGCACTCCTGACATATGGTTGTCAAGCCTCTGCTTAAAGACCTCCAAAGAAGGAGACTCCACCACACTCCTTGGCAGCAAATTCCACTGTCGAACAGCTCTTACTGTCAGGAAGTTCTTCCTAATGTTTAGGTGGAATCTTCTTTCTTGTAGTTTGGATCCATTGCTCCATGTCCGCTTCTCTGGAGCAGCAGAAAACAACCTTTCTCCCTCCTCTATGTGACATCCTTTTATATATTTGAACATGGCTATCATATCACCCCTTAACCTCCTCTTCTCCAGGCTAAACATGCCCAGCTCCCTTAGCCGTTCCTCATAAGGCATCGTTTCCAGGCCTTTGACCATTTTGGTTGCCCTCCTCTGGACACGTTCCAGTTTGTCAGTGTCCTTCTTGAACTGTGGTGCCCAGAACTGGACACAGTACTCCAGGTGAGGTCTGACCAGAGCAGAATACAGTGGCACTATTACTTCCCAGATAAACTGCCACAGGAGCCAGATTAAACCAACCAGCGGGCCAGATCAGGCCCCGAAACGGACTTTGGACATACCTGACCCAGAAGGTGCCAGGGTCCACCTCTGCTAACTGCTCCAGGTAGGACTGAGGATGTTCTTGACCTGGAGAGCTGCTGCCAGCCAGAAGATAGCACTGAGCTAGAAGGCAGCTTCCTATTGATTACGCTCCACAATGACCTATCTCCTGCGCCCTTTCACCTGCCCTATATCTTGACTGCATGGATTCTGTGGCACGCAATATATTTTATACATCAAACAATATATTTTATACATCAAACTTTTCAAGCACAGTGGAGTAAATAACCTCCTGCTGCCCTTAATTGTGATGTTTGCATTGTTGTTCCCAAAGGTAACATTTGAAGATTATTTGATTATGGGAAGGATAATAATAGATCACTGTTGTTCTGATGATTGTAAGGGGAAGAAACTTATGGGAGCAGGTGGAGAACAGGAGAAAAACATGTTGACTCAGGAATCTGACATGGTTCAAGGAGGAAGAAAGTGCTGTATGATGGACATCAGAAGAGCCCTGAAGCTGGATCAGGCCTAAGGCCTATCAAGTCCAGTATCCCGTTCTCAAAATTGGCAACCACCTGCCCCAAACAGAAGCCCATAAGCTGGAGATGAGTGCAGCAGCACTTTCTCTACACGTGTTCCCCAACAACTGGTACTCAGAGCATCCTCTCTCCAATATTGGAAGGGGAAACATTTCTTCAATTGCCAGTAGCTATTGTCGAATGAAATTCTTCTCCTAGTCCCCCTCAATTTTTCTCAACCAAGTAGCCCAATTTAGGGTTTGGGTGGGCAAGGTCTTGTTGTCGTCATTGTGAAGAATTTTAATTTAGGGTCATCCCTCTGATAGTGTGAGGATAATCAAACAGAGATGTCTAACTGCAAACAGCTCCTTCTAGCTGTTCTACAAATTCTAGACTGGTGAGTGGTTTGCCAGCTGTTAAGACTATACAGGAAGGCTCCAGAAATAGGTAATAGAAGGATATTTTATTTCAAGAATCAGAGTCCTAATACAGAAAATAAATCTGCAGGTCAGTGTGACCAGAAAAGAAGGGTGTGTCTTTAACAGCCCGACTCACCATTAAAGGACTCAGAGCCCCTCAAGTTTGTGATAGGTCAGAGAAAAATGAGCTGAGTCAAGATCCTGTGAAAGCAAGGCAGATCTTTATTATTCTGTTGCAACAGAAGTTCCCCTACCAGCTTTGATAGGAGGTGAGGACCCAGGACAAAGATGTGCAAGAACTTCTAAAGGTTTTAGAAATTGCCTGGTCCCTTAGCCAAGGACCACCCAAGGAAGCATCATAAATGTATCACAGAAAGCGGTGTTCTACAACAGAAATGTGAGAGTATGGCTTGTCTCAGAAGAAGATGCTCTATTGACATGTCTGCTCTGCTTAACAGATACCTGCCAGACTGGTTTTGCATAGGAGCAGGTCTCTTCATTCCAAATGTTGTTGTTTAGTCGTTTAGTCATGTCCGATTCTTCGTGACTCCATGGACCAGAGCACGCCAAGCACTTCTGTCTTCCACTGCCTCCTGCAGTTTGGTCAGACTCGTGTTTGTAGCTTCGAGAACACTGTCCAACCATCTCGTCCTCTGTCGTCCCCTTCTCCTTGTGCCCTCAATCTTTCCCAACATCAGGGTCTTTTCCAGGGAGTCTTCTCTTCTCATGAGGTGGCCAAAGTATTGGAGCCTCAGCTTCACGATCTGTCCTTCCAGTGAGCACTCAGGGCTGATTTCCTTAAGAATGGATGCGTTTGATCTTCTTGCAGTCTATGGGACTCTCAAGAGTCTCCTCCAGCACCATAATTCAAAAGCATCAATTCTTCGGCGATCAGCCTTCTTTATGGTCCAGCTCTCGCTTCCATACATCACTACTGGGAAAACCATGGCTTTAACTATACGGACCTTTGTTGGCAAGGTGATGTCTCTGCTTTTTAAGATGCTGTCTAGGTTTGCCATTGCCTTTCTCCCAAGGAGCAGGCGTCTTTTAATTTTGTGACTGCTGTCACCATCTGCAGTGATCATGGAGCCCAAGAAAGTAAAATCTCTCACTGCCTCCATTTCTTCCCCTTCTATTTGCCAGGAGGTGATGGGCCTAGTGGCCATGATCTTCGTTTTTTTGATGTTCATTCCAAATAGTTTATTTATTTATAGGATTTACATGAGAAAGTGAACTATTTGGAAAGATCCTTTATCCCCCAAGACACTTCCTTCCACTGCAGAGAAACATTTGGGGTCATTTAAGGGAGCCCTGCACCGTTTCTGAATCCGGTTAATGTAGCTATGTTTGTGTGCCCACTCTGTATATTTATGAACATTTATTTTATTATTTGGACACCTTGGAATTAGAGGAGATGGCAGTATGCTATGGTAGATTCTTGTGCAACGTAAGAGAAAAAGGGATTAATATAAACTGGCACATGCAAAGCTGCAAAGACGTTTCCAGATTCTGCCCATGTTCATTTATTTCTGAAGGGGAGAGAACCTCTTCACGCAAAAAGCTCCAGGTTCTGTTGCCTTTGTCCAGCATCGTTTGTGATGTCGAACTGTTCAGATTCCAGTTACAGATAGGTAGCCGTGTTGGTCTGCCATAGTCAAAATAAAAAAATCCTTCCAGTAGCACCTTTAAGACCAACTAAGTTAGTTCTTGGTATGAGCTTTCGTGTGCAAGCACACTTCTTCAGATACACTGAAACAGAAGTTGCCAGATCCTTCTATATAGTGAGAAGGTGGGGAGGGGTATTACTCAGAAGGGTGGTGGGAATTGGAGATTGGCAGATAGCTGAGATGAGCCTGCTGACGACTCTTAACGACTGTAATAGGTCTTACAGGAAAAGGCAGGGGGTGAGAAGGTGAGAAATGGCTTAGTCATGTATAATGGGATAAGAATCCAATGTCTTTGTTCAAACCAGGTCCTTCAGCTCTCTATAAACCAGGTCCTTCAGCTCTCTATATCTCTATATCTTTGTTCAAACCAGGTCCTTCAGCTCTCTATATTGGACAAACAGGCCAAACCTTACGCCAAAGAATAAATGGACATAAATCTGACATCAAGAATCACAAAACAGAGAAACCAGTAGGAGAACACTTCAATCTCCCAGGACATTCTATACAAGATCTCAAAGTAACTGTTTTACTACAAAGGAATTTCAGAAATAGACTGGAAAGAGAAGCTGCTGAATTGCAACTCATTACCAAACTTAAAACCATGGAGAAACCTGGTTTGAACAAAGACATTGGATTCTTATCCCATTATACATGACTAAGCCATTTCTCACCTTCTCACCCCCTGCCTTTTCCTGTAAGACCTATTACAGTCGTTAAGAGTCGTCAGCAGGCTCATCTCAGCTATCTGCCAATCTCCAATTCCCACCACCCTTCTGAGTAATACCCCTCCCCACCTTCTCACTATATAGAAGGATCTGGCAACTTCTGTTTCAGTGTATCTGAAGAAGTGTGCTTGCACACGAAAGCTCATACCAAGAACTAACTTAGTTGGTCTTAAAGGTGCTACTGGAAGGATTTTTTTATTTTGACTATGGCAGACCAACACGGCTACCTATCTGTAACTGGAACCATGGAAGGCAACACATTGAGCCGCATGAAATGGAAGTCCATCAACCTCACCAAGAAACTTGCACAGGTACAGACTGATATCTTCTTTCTTACTAAATGCAAGAACCTGGACATTATACCCAAGGGTCTTAGAATTAAGAACCCTCTACAATCCACGTATCCCACTGAATATGCAAGAAAACTATGCAACACTTTCTCTAAGAAACTGCTCAAACATCTGATCAGCATTCTCTACTCTAAACAGAAGCTAATAAAGGAGGAACTCCTTGTATTAGACAACTCTATCAGGAACCACCAAGCTTGGCAAGAGTTCCAAAAGGAAAAACAAAATATTTACCACTCTCAACTGGAGCTACTGAAAAAACAGAAAAACAAGAAACTCTCTAACCTTTCCAACCTACAGGCTACTAATCAAAACAAGATCAACAATATTGTCAATCTCTCACAGCAAGCACTCAGCCCAGCCGAGGAATCAGTCCTTTCACGTGGACTGTCATTCTGCCCTGCCAAATCCCCACACATGATTCAGTTCTACGGGGACTTGGAAGCATTTTTCCGCCGTTTACGCCTGAAGGAGTATTTTCAACACACACAACAACAAGACAAATCAGAACAAACAACAACTTCACAACACAACACCTCTCAACCCACTGGAGAACAACAACCACCCTCCCAACAGAACACTGACCACCAACTACCTCCGAAAAAGTGTTACACAAAAAGGGACTCCACATGGACCCCTCCTGACGGACGCAATACCACACTGGACTTGTACATTGACTGCTTCCGCCACAGAATCCAAACAGATGTGACCAGAAAACACCATCGCTTACAACAAAATCTAAACCATGCTGAAAGGAGAGCCATAGATAATCTCAGAAACAACCCAGACATTATAATTAAAGAAGCAGACAAAGGTGGAGCTGTCGTCATCATGAACAAAACTGACTACATTCAGGAGGCTCACAAACAACTTTCCAATACCGCCTTTTACACAAAATTGGACTCAGACCCCACACAAGAATACAAGAAAGAACTGAACAAGATTGTTAAGGAGCTACCCCCACACATCCAAGAACAGATCCTCACCAACACACCAACAGAACCTCGACCAGGAACTTTCTATCTTCTACCTAAAATACACAAACCAGGAAATCCAGGAGGCCCCATCATTTCAGGTATTGGCACTATTACAGTGGGTGTCTCCGGTTATATGGACTCTGTTCTGAAACCATATGCCATCAGTGCTCCCAGCTATGTACGTGACACCACAGATTTTCTGAGGAAAATACAATCTTTAAATAATCTTCCCAACAATACTATACTAGCTACTATGGATGTGGAATCTCTGTATACCAACATCCCACACAACGATGGTTTACAAGCTATAAGGAACACCATTCCAGATAAAACCACAGCGGACCTTGCCACCAAACTCTGCCAATTTGTCCTTACCCACAACAACTTCAAATTCGGTGATGACCTGTTCCTTCAGATCAGCGGCACAGCAATGGGCACCCGCATGGCCCCACAGTATGCCAACATCTTCATGGCAGATTTAGAACAACGTTTCCTAAACTCCTACCCACTCAAACCTCTCTTGTACCTACGATACATTGACGATATTTTTATCATCTGGACACATGGTCAACAGACCCTGGACACCTTTCACCAGAAATTTAATGATTTTCACCCCACAATCAACCTTACAATGAATCAATCTATGCAAGAAATACATTTTTTGGACACTACTATAAAAATACAGGATGGGTGCATAGACACCACCTTATACCGTAAACCAACTGACCGACAAACATATCTACATGCCTCTAGCTACCATCCCAAACATACCAAACAGTCCATTGTATATAGCCAGGCACTACGTTACAGCCGCATCTGTTCCAATTCTACAGACAGAGACTCTCACCTAAGAGATCTACAGCAAACCTTTTCAGAACTAAAATACCCAGCAGATGAAGTTAGACAACAGATCAACAGAGCCAGACTTATACCCAGAGAGAACTTGCTGCAAGACAGACCCAAAAAAGAAAATAACAGAACACCTCTAGTCATCACATACAGCTCCCAAGTTAAAACAGTACAACACATCATCAGAGATCTACAACCTCTCCTGGACAATGACAGTTCTCTTTCTCAAGCTCTGGGAGGAAGACCTTTCATTGCCTACAGACAGCCACCCAATCTTAAACAACTCCTAACCCACAATAATACTACAACCAGACTTAACACGGACACTGGCACCAGAGCCTGCAATAAACCCAGATGCCAACTTTGCTGCCACATACACCCGGACAACACCATTACCGGCCCCAACAACATCACACATACCATCTCGGGACTATTCAATTGCTCATCATCTAACATTGTGTATGGCATCAAATGCCAACAGTGTCCTTCAGCTCTCTATATTGGACAAACAGGCCAAACCTTACGCCAAAGAATAAATGGACATAAATCTGACATCAAGAATCACAAAACAGAGAAACCAGTAGGAGAACACTTCAATCTCCCAGGACATTCTATACAAGATCTCAAAGTAACTGTTTTACTACAAAGGAATTTCAGAAATAGACTGGAAAGAGAAGCTGCTGAATTGCAACTCATTACCAAACTTAAAACCATGGAGAAACCTGGTTTGAACAAAGACATTGGATTCTTATCCCATTATACATGACTAAGCCATTTCTCACCTTCTCACCCCCTGCCTTTTCCTGTAAGACCTATTACAGTCGTTAAGAGTCGTCAGCAGGCTCATCTCAGCTATCTGCCAATCTCCAATTCCCACCACCCTTCTGAGTAATACCCCTCCCCACCTTCTCACTATATAGAAGGATCTGGCAACTTCTGTTTCAGTGTATCTGAAGAAGTGTGCTTGCACACGAAAGCTCATACCAAGAACTAACTTAGTTGGTCTTAAAGGTGCTACTGGAAGGATTTTTTTATTTTGTTCAGATTCCCTTCGGTTAGCATAGATTCCAGAACATACCTACACGAGGTCATTATCACATACATCCCACATTCTGCCTGTTAAGTTGTGGGCGAACATAGCAGACGACACAGTGATTCTTCAAACAGCTCTTCTTTATTCAGATGTCAGAACAGAACTGAGCTGAGGGGCTCAGTCAGCCTGCTTATATAGAGCTCCAGAACAATGTAACTGTTGCCATTTTCTAAAACTATCCAATCACTGAACGTCACTTTTCGATCCTTCATTTGCATACAAACTATCCAATCACTGAACGTCACTTTTCGATCCTTCATTTGCATAACTATCTACAGTATCCCCCTGCTGGCCCAGGGTGAGAACTTCAGTACATAACACTGCCCAAAACTTTAGCCACGTTCCCCTTTCTTTATGTCTGACTCTCACACCTTTACTTCTCCTGAGACTACTCATCTCCTTTCTATCTAAAATCAAGGTCCACATCCTGTCCAAAACCGTTTCAGTCACGTCCTTCCATGTATTAAATTTTCTCCCAGCCTTGCACTTTTATTCCTCATCAAGATCCATTTGCTGAAAATATTTATCTTCCGCAAACTCTTTGTAAATGAGCATCAACTTTGCAGATTCCCATAAGACCTTATACCTATGTCCTTGATGGTGAGCGAGGAGAGACTTTGTGCTGGTCATCAGGCAATGGTGTTTCCACTGCCTTGCCTTACCCTCCAGCCCTAGGAGCCTTCATGAGGGAGCTGTTTCCAGAGGAAGAACTGTGAGGGGGGAGAGATTTGTCTGCCATCATGCAGTGCTTGGTTTCACCTGTGCTGCCACACCTCCAGCCCAAGGAACCTTCAGAATGGAGTTGCTGACATAGGCATTATGTGTCTTGTGAATCCTATAATATAATATTTTTAGGTGTTTTGTTAACAGTGTTTTATAAATTGTACTTGATTTACTGATTATTAGTAATGGTTTCACCAACGAGCTGTAATTGTTTTACAAATGAATTGTTCACTATTCCCTATAATTCTATATTTGTGATGTTCTATTAAACTATTGTTATTTATTGTTTATAAGCTGCCCTGCGATTCATTCGAACAAAGAGGGGCATAGAAATATAATTAATCAAATCAAATGTAGCTGTCTAAATGCGACTTTATTCTAATTTAGCTAAGTTTATTTAGTATTTTAGCAATTCAGTTTGCAACTTCTAAAGCAGCTTATGCAATTCAGCTCAGAGTAATGAGCAGTTTAACTCAAGAGAGAAGAGGCTGTCACAGGAATGATCTCAAGCAACAATGCATATCTCCACAGTTGCTGTTGTTGAAGAACCAGGTATCAGAACTTCTTAGAGGTCTTCTGAATATTATCCAGTAGATGTTTACCTGCTTTCCATCACATGTGAGGCTAAGGCAACCATGGTAAGCACACAATTGGATCTTTGCCTCACCATATACATGGCTAGTTGCACATTGCAGCCAATATTCTGCTGTGGACTTCTAACTCTACAGTTCCATGATATCCCTAGAGCTAACAATCAAATATCATATTTAGCTGTTTCTGGTCTTTCTCATGTTCAGATCAGGCCTCAGTATAATAATGTAGCATTTGGGAAGGAAGATGCATCCTAGAAGCCCAGCACTGGAGGCCAAGATGGAGAAAACCTGCACGGCTACCATGAATTTCCCCTTGGTGCTCAGGTAGGTGGGGACAAAGGACACCCAAACACTGCAGAAGACCAGCATGCTGAAGGTGATCAGCTTGGCTTCATTGAAGGATCCTGGAAGCTTTCTGGCTAGGAAAGCCACTGTGAAGCAGATGGCAGCCAGGAAGCCCATGTAGCTGAGGGAACCACAAAACATGGCCACAGACCCTTCATTGCATTGCAGGATGATCTCCCCAGGTTGGGAGTGCTTGTCAGAGTCAGGGAAAGGAGGAGATGTCCCCAGCCAGATCGTGCAGATGAGAACTTGCACACTGGAACAGGAAATGACAATGGAGTTGGCCAAACACTTCCCCAGCCATCTCCTCGCCCTGCTTCCTGGCTTAGTGGCCAGGAAGGCCAGCACCACAGTGATGGTTTTTGCCAAGACGGAAGAGACAGCAACTGAGAAGATGATGCCAAAGACTGTTTGGCGCAAAAGGCAGGTCCCTTTTCTTGGCTGGCCAATGAAGAGGAAGGAGGACAAAAATGAGAGAAGGAGGGAGATGAGGAGGATGTAGGAGAGATCCCTATTGTTGGCTTTGACTATGGGAGTGGCTTTGTATTTAATAAAGATTTCTAACACAAAAACTGTGGCTAAGGATATGAGGATGGCAAAGGAAGCTAGGATGCTCCCCAAAGGTTCTTCATAGGACAGGAAGGTGATTATTTTGGGTACACATTGATTTTTGTCTTTGTTTGGATGCTGATCTTTTGAACATTTGGTGCATTTGGCAGTATCTGCAGAGAGAAAAAGAGACTTCAGTATCCTAACAGCAGTTGTAAACCAAGCTAGGCATATGGGGAAGGTAGGCATATGGGAGAGATAAAAAAAGAGCACAGTTTTGTTGGGAAAGAGAGAAGCAAAAGTTCACTGGCAAAAACATCTCGATCCATGGTCTCATCCACCAAAATAGATCATGTGGAGCATGGCTAGAAAAGCTTGGCCTGTGAGATATTTCAGAAGCGCTTCTATTAAGTGTAAACTGGTGCTGGGAACCTCTGGCCACTGGATTAAACTTAGCTCAGCAGGTCACCCCATTTGGTGATGCCACTTTTTGAGTTGTGTGATGGGTAGGGCCTCAAAGGCATAATTGTCAACTGATGACCTGTGCATGTGTGCATTGGTCAAAGAGGTGGACATGCTTTCCCCCCGTTAAAACTGCTCATCCCTCCTAGTGCTGCTCTTTGAACCTCCAAAAACCTGAGAGGCATTTCACTCATGGGATGCCATTACAAACATCATGCTTAGGCTGGCTCAAACCTTTGCCCCATCCTCCCAGGTAAGACGGTTTTTCCTGAGGTCTTGGCCTACCTTCCTGAGTGGAGATGGTCCCTTCTGAGCAGGGAGTGCAATCATAGCAGCAGGGGGGCTTCCCTTCCTGAATCTTCTTGACATATCCAGGGTGACAGCTCTGTGAGCATCTTGAATGAGGCATGGTCTAGGCAGAAATTGAGGAAGGAGAATCAATGAGAAACGATCAGGAGCATTTGTGCTTTTGGAAACAGATCGCAGTGTTTTGGCAAGATTGTGGAAAACATATATTTGCTTCCAATGGCCATAAGTGACCCCAGGCCCTATTTTGGCAGGTGATTAATAATTGCCAGCTCTGATTAATATTTGTGAGTGGGTGCAGGGTGTCCCTGTTAGAATTCCTGCTACTTGATTTCAGTCATAGGATTGTTGTCTATCACATGACGGTATATGTTTTGACACCACAGTGTGGGAAGTGACGAAGACAGGATGTTTGTGTTACTGTGTTCCGTGAAATGGGACTATTGTCCTTTGTTCTTTTTCTCTTTGCTGTCTGATGCTAGAGAGAGAGGGAGCCATGTTGCAGTGCTCCGTGTGTGTTTAAATGTAAATAAAGTAGATTAGCCAAAATGCTGAGTTGCTGAGGTCTGTCACGCGAAATGCACAAACTCTGCAGATCCCTAAGTGTGCCAGTGTTGGTTGGCATTGGTCACTGTGATGTTCGGGCAGAAGAAAGCTTTTGAAGCTCCCAAACGATCGGCCAGGAGGGAGAGAACATGCCAGTTGGGCATGTGTCTCTACCAGGATCCTACTCGAGTGTAGGCTGAACTCCTGACAGTCCCTACAGGAAATACATGCTGTCCTCTGGATATTCTGAACAGATTGGGAAGGCCTTACATTTGGGAAACTATTTGACTGTGCTTAGGAAAGTCTCCTATTCACTGTGAAATCTTATACATACTCAAGAGGCTGTTCCATTCATCTCAATGACTTTGTTCGAGGGAAGTACAGTGGTACCTCGGTTTAAGAACAGTCCTGTTTATGAACTATTTGGTGTATGAACTCCACAAAACCGGTTTCATAGCTTTACCTCGGTCTAAGGACGAATTTGAACAGTGGAAGAGCACCAGCGGCGGAAGGCCTCATTAGGGAAAGCGCACCTTGGTTTAAGAACAGTTTCGGTTTAAGAACGGACTATCAGAATGGATTAAGTTCGTAAACTGATGTACCACTGTATCAGTAAAATCACAGTCAAAGTCTCATATGTGCAATTCAACAAGCTATTAGAGCCTAGCAGATGTCACAAGTAATAAAATGACATATCATTTCTCCATACCTTGTTAAAGGCCAGGGGCCAGACAATTGCTTCTCGGTTGATGGTCAACTTTACCTCTGAGGACGCCTGTTTCTCTACTTCCCCAATCTTCACTCTACCATGAGAGGTATTAGGAAACAGCACCCAATTCACAATATCGAAGTCAATGGCCAATGCCCCATTCTCATTCAAGTACTGTCCATCAGGTGAAGTATTAGAATAGAGATGCACTTCTTTCAAGAATGGATGAAGCTACAACGACAGAGGAAACTCCAGCACTAAGAAAACATGAAAGCATTTTGGATAATTCACTTCCCCTGTCAGTCAATATACTTGTTAGACCAATATAGACAATGCTACTTGTGAGACCAATGGTCTGACTCATTTTAAGGCAGCTTCCTATGTTCCTAATATGGTGATTCCAGAGCTGGGACAATGAACAGTAGTTTGCGAAAGGAAAAGGACATACCTGCCATGGCTGAATCTTTTGAAGTCCCAACAGGTCTCCTCCACCCATCAGTGACATCCGCTTTGATCTGGATGAATATGCTGCATGCAAGGCCTGAGCAACGGCTAGGATACTGAAGTAATGAACATAGCTATCTTGGGAATGAACCTGTTCAATAAATTCCTGCTGGATCATCACATTCTCCGTCTCCCTGCATCTTGTCCAACCTCTCACAGACATGGCATGTTTGGAATATGAACATTCAAATTCTTCTTGCCAAAGAGCCAAAAAAGAAGGGAATATTGGTTTGGAGTCGTCCTTTTTTGTCCTTGTTTTGGTCTTCATTACAAAGGACAAAGAACCATGGGCATACCGGAAGGATTCCGTCTCATAGAACAAGACTGTGTTCTCAAGAGCGGTGATTATCCAGACTTTCCCCCCAGTTTCTATCCTTTCAAGCAAGGTTTGTACCTCCATGATTGTGAAAAGTCCATATTGAGAGTCTGTACAGTAAACAAAGACATTGACTTGTCTCCACGTGGCAGGGGCTTCATGGGGTAACCACAGCCAGGTTTGTAGTAGTACTCTTTTTGTGAAGGCAACACAGATTTCCCTTTTGATCATTAGGGATGTCAAGATACTCAGGAACCTTTCTCCATTGTCATTGTCTGGAGCAAAGAGACCAACCCACGTCCACCTGAAATGCAGGAGGAGTTGGATAATTCCCAGGTACTGAGTTTCTTCCTTTGAGACCATCTGGTAGATGAAAGGGGACTGGACTTTATCATGAAGAACAAAGCCATAACTGAGCTGTTGAAGAAAAGAAACTGGTGTTTTGTTTCTCAGGACAAAGATTGGATACCTCTATGTGAATTAAATTAAATTAAATTAAATTAAATTAAATTAAATTAAATATGTTGAAATATTTAATTAGCATAAGCCTCAATGTTTTTTTGAGATTTCATATATATGCAATGTATTTATCAACTAATGGCAATTGTCTCTAAGCAGTTTAGAAAAACACAATAGAACAAAATTATGAATGCAAAAGTCTAAAATCAAACAAAATTAAAATGCATCCTGCAATACTATAAAGCCTTCAGTAGGACTGGGAGGTCAGTCTACCACGACACCCAGAGGGGTTTCTACATCATGCACAGCTCCTCCATATTGAAATCCTATGAAAAATTAGAGTTGTGTGTTATCAGCATGGACTGCAGCATTAGGACTGTTTTCCAATGGTCCCTTTTGAATATGACCACTGCATCTCCAACATCTTTTTCTGAACTTTTTCCAATTCTATAATACACTGTTTGAGGTGTGTCAAAAACCAATGTACACAGTCTTCCAAAGGCAGTGGCCCCATAGGTCTGTATAACTATATTATGAGATTGACAGGTTTATTTTAAATTCCTTTCCTGATGGTGTACTTAGCATGGAATTTGCTTTTACATGACTGCTGTGCATTGAGTCAACATCTTCACTGACCTATCTACTAAGACCCCGTGGTCTCATTTCTGTTCAGTCAATGCCAGTTCAGAACCCAGGAGCAAACATGTGAAATTAAGGTTGTTTCCCCCCTCAGCGTGCATGAATTCACACTTGTTTACATTGAATTGCATATGCCTTTTTATTTGGAGTTATTTGGAGCTCTTCACAATCTGTTTTTGGTTTAACAATCTAGAACAATTTAGTATGATCCGAAAACTTGGCCATCTCACTGTTCACTCCTAAATTCAGATCAGTCCTGATACCAATTCTTGAGGTACTCCACATTCAACATCCCTCTGTTTGGAGAAATTCCATTCACCTAGTTGCTGGGTGGCAGTTGTGGCGCCATGCGGCTCATTGCTGGTGTCATGCCATTTCAGTCTCCATTAGCCAGAGGTTGTTTGCTGGAGACAGATTCACACATCCATTCTCTTCAGTAGTTTCAAACAAAGGGCACACACCCAAACATGGATGTCTCCCAGATTTACATAGGCATGGACCTCTAATACTATCTTTTTCATGTGACTGAACCAGTAGACATACACATACAGTTTCATGATATAACCCCATTAATGATTAACCTAGCAAGCTCTTCTTCAGCTTCAGTGGAAATTTCCAACCATGCCACACGGTATACAATAGTCACACTACAAATTTAGTTCCCATTTCAATGTACATTAAACAATTTTATTTAACAGTTCCTGGAGCTGTAAGAAGAGGTAGCAGCCTCATGGAACAGCGGAGGAAACCTTTCCCATGTCAAGCTCAATATCACTAAGACACTTGAAAGTGCCAATTTCTGGCAGGGCAAAATTTATGTAGCAGCGTGCCACAGAGGCTGCAACTGGTTGGGGGGCAGGGAGCAATAAAATAAATTGCCCTAAGCTACGCATACCTTGCTTTTCTTATGAAATGGAAAATGTTGCTGGGTATGTTTGACTTGAACCCAGTTCTTACCTGTGGTATCTTGTAGATGCCCGACATGCTTGCAATGTGCATGGAGATATCGGTTTCACCCCCTTCAATAATAGCTAGAAGGTTTCCCCGTCTTCCGCAGCTGTAGTTTGGAATGTTGATTTTCCCACCAGCAAGCAGGTCTGTCAAAGCATCAGTAGTTATTCTTCCATCAAAATAGGTATCATAGATGCTGTAGCCCAGGGTGATGTTGGGTAAGAGCCTGGGGTTACGATTGATCTCCTGAACAGTAAGTGAGAAGGAAAGAACGTGCCAGTTCCTCCCATTCATCAAACTACAGAAACGTGTGTCACATAGTCATCCACCATTCAGTGAAAATGAGTCACAAAGTTGTTTGTATAAATAAATTAAGGCAAACTTGAAAGAAGACCAGTAAGTAGGGCAATGTGGGGCTGATTTGGGGATGCTATTACTGTAGCAGTAATAGCATCTGTAGTATCTTTGCAAAGGAGGAGGATGGAGGCCCATGTCCTGGTAACCTCCTTAGCCATCTGACCAGTTCTGTGGCTACTAGCTGTCAGTGTATCAAAAGATCACTCTAGGAATTATATATCTCACAAAAACTGGTAGTGAGTCAAACCTAGGACAGTAATTCTGTGGATAAACGTCTAGAAGATTATTGCAGATTGAGAGTAGGAGCCTTCCCATTATTCATGCAAAGTGACGTGGCCTGAGCATTCAGGCTTCCACAATGTTTCATGAGAGACAATGAGATAACTACAGAAAATCTGCAACATTAACACACCTTTTTTAGCTTATAGAAAATAAGTTTATTTTAGAGAGCATGACTTATTTTTTTTAATACTTAAATTATAGTGTAAAGCACATTGAAACACTGCTTTTCACCAAGTAAAGTGATGTACAGAAAACTTTTAATAAACCAATGGAACAAATAACAGGTCTCCATCCAATGGCATTATTGTTTAGACTGCCAGGAAGAATTCATCCTAGCTTCAGTCACTTTCATCTCACAGGTTTAAGAACAAAGGTGGTGTTTGTTGACAGACAGACGGATGCCAGCAATACTCCTACTCAGATGTTCTAGTTGTATTTGATTCCTGTGGGTGAGATGCTCCCTTAATCTTCAAACAACAAATATAGTGATTTATCAGTATGGCAAGAGAAGTGGAGAGTATTTAGGAAGAAGGAATATGGCTATACACCATTACTTACTTCTGAAAATCGCTTACTGGGGTGCTGGAAAAGCTGAAGGGAGGTTGACTTCCAATTAATCTTGAAGATATAATTCCACTAATGAGGTGGTCTCCCTCCTGGTAATAATTTACAGCCAAATTTCTATCCTTGATAAGATTCAGTGGACATTTTGCCTTCTGCTGCATCCCATGCGTTGCTAGAGGCAACAAAACAAGCAGCGGTATAATCATCATCATCATCATTTTGGGTCTGCCTGCTACTCTTCCTTGTGACTGTTCCTGTCCATAGAAGCTGCTAATTAGAAGAAACCCAAAAAAACTGCAAGACAGAGGCTTCAGCGACTTGACAAATACAAGGGGTGTTCAGCTCTGCCCAAATTAGGATTGAAGGGAAGGGCCATAGCTCAGTGATGGAGCATCTTTTTCCCACCCAGAAGGTGTCAGGTTCAGTCTCTGCTACCTGATAACAGGTAGAGCTACCTGGAGAGATGCTGCCAGTCAGTAGATGGTACTGAGCTAGAAGGCAGCTTCCTATGTTTTGATTGGGTTTTATACTTTCTCCTTCAAATGCTCTATATCTTGGCCCCAAGGTATTTTATACATCAGACTTTTCAAGCATAGTTGAATAAACAACCTCCTGCAGCCCTTAATTGTGAAGTTGACATTATTGTTCCCCAAGGCAATATGTGAAGGGGTGTGGAACTATCTCTAGGACTCTGCAGAGAATAAGAATAAATCACTGTGGTTCTGATAAATGTAAGGCGGTAAATATCTCTTCTGAAGCTGCTTTATGGGAGCAGCTGCATAGAAGAAGAAGAAGAAGAAAGTTTACTCAATACATGGTTCAAGGATTGGCTGATCTTTATTGACGCTAGATCAGGTCAAATTTACATAACACCTTAGTGTAAATAGACCCTCCCAGTGGTTTATAAAAAGTAACAAAAATAATAATTTAATAAAAGACAATGTTGAAAACAGCTATTTTAAATATTCAAAATATTGTAAAATAAACAATGAAGCTAAAGATAGATAAAAGCACATGCTAACTTCTACATATCTGAACCCTGATTCTGCAAACTACCAACATGAAGCTACAACTGTTGGAGGCAGTGGAAGACAGGAGTGCCTGGCGTGCTCTGGTCCATGGGGTCACGAACAGTTGGAAACGACTAAACGACAACAATTTTTGAAATAAAAATTATCCAGTCCAAAAGTGGAGCGTTCTCCCTCTGGAAGTTGCGGACTCTCCTTCCTGGAGGTTTTTAAGCAGAGGTTGGATGGCCACCTGACCTGGATGCTGTAGCTGAGTTTCCTGCATTGTGGGGGGTTGGACTAGATGACTCTTGGGGTCCCTTCCAACCCTACAATTCTATGATGCTAATAAAACCCTTTGTTTTATTTTGCAACCTTCTGATGAAAAAAGATAGTTGAACATGGCGGTGAGTGAACATTCAAAACTAAAAATCAAGCCACACAAAATGAAATACCTGCACCCCTAGTGCAAAGGAGCTCAACATTGTGTCTGTCCCAATGCTTCACTTTGGCACAGGACACAGTCACTTCCGCACCATACATTGAAAGCATTCTTTGGCCAACACTCATTACTTTCTCCAAAGAATCCTGAAAACAGTAGTTTGTTTGTTTGTTTGTTTGTTTGTTTGTTTGTTTGTTTGTTTGTTTGTTTAAGGTTCTGAGAGTTGTTAGGTGACCCCTACAGATGTAGCTGTGCTGTTCTTGAATGCCAGGTCATAGAAAGACCATATTAATCCACAACTTAATCATGGATACAGTGGCTGCTGATCTGGGCTGCATTGCTGAAAACTGGATGTGTAAACTGAATGAGCCTGACCTAACACAACTGATCTCATCTGGATACTCAGTATAGGCTTGACCATGGGGTTAAAGGACAGTGTGATGCCACTAGTGTCCATAGAATTATTATCCCCTTTACCACAAAACTTCAAAACCTCTATCTGGGCAGGACAGATAGACAGGGGATGCTGCTGGTTTATTGATCCCCTTATTGGCCAGGGACTCTCCTGGCCAAGATGATCTCTGGCATGATGTTGGAGGACCATAATCATGTAGAGGTTGCCATAGAGCCAAACTGGGACTTCATGGCCTCCATGGCAACCGTTGGGCTGTCTCAAATGGTCACATCAGGCAGGGCACAGCCATGAGTACAAGATTGGATTACAGTGGTACCTCTGGTTACGGATTTAATTCATTTTGGGGTGCCGTGCACGCAGAGCACTTCTGTGCATGCGCGAGCGGTGAAACCCAGAAGTATACACTTCCGGGTTTGCCGCAGCCATAACTCAAAGATTCTGTAACCTGGAGGTTACGCAACACGAGGAAAATTGAACTGAAAGCTGCATAACTTGTTTTTCTTAGCTTTTTTTAGATCAGTGTAGATCCAACCCTTTAGCGGTTGCTGGTTTGTTACTGGACCAAATGCAAGGTGTTACAAAAAATCCTAAGAGCTTGTCAGCAGTTGACTTGTGGAATTGCCTTACTCTGTATGTTGTTGTTGTTTAATCGTTTAATTGTGTCCGACTCTTCGTGACCCCATGGACCAGAGCACGCCAGGCACTCCTGTCTTCCACTGCCTCCCGCAGTTTGGTCAAACTCATGTTGGTAGCATCAAGAACACTGTCCAACCATCTCATCCTCTGTCGTTTCCTTCTCCTTGTGCCCTCCATCTTTCCCAACATCAGGGTCTTTTCCAGGGAGTCTTGTCTTCTCATGAGGTGGCCACAGTATTGGAGCCTCAGCTTCACGATCTGTCCTTCCAGTGAGCACTCAGGGTGATTTCCTTAAGAATGGATAGGTTTGATCTTCTTGCAGTCCATGGGACTCTCAAGAGTTTCAAAAATAGCTAATTTTTATTCATCCAACTGCTTCCATATGCACAATATTAATAACCTCAATATGGTTCCCTGCTAAAGTTTTATTTACGGTATCTCAGCAGCATAATTTAGGAGAGGAGTAGGATGAGGGTAGGCCTTTTGATTGTTGTGAAGGATTTCAATTTAAGGTCAGCTTTCTAAAAGTGTGAGATTAATCAGCTTGATTGCAAATTGTAGCTTCCTGTTATCAGGACTCAGTCTGGTGAAAGGTTTGCCAGCTAGTTAGACTATACCAGAAGACACACAAAAATAGGTTAACGAAGAGATTTTTTTGAAAAAGAATCAGAGTCCCTAATACTTAAATAAATCAAAAGATAAGAGCAATAGAAATCAATATATACATCAGCAATGATGTATCCAGAGAATGGGGCTTCTCCCTCGAAACAACTGCTTCCGACAAGGATAAAACCTCTTGGTCTAAAAAGACCTCTTTATATACTTTCATATTGCCTTTGCCAAGCACCCTTTGTGATGTTCAACATTCTCATTGGTTAGCATAGATTCCGGAATATATTACTGTAGATGTTTTGGTGGGATACTACCAAGGGACAGATATAGATTAATAGAAAGAAAAAAACACAGGATTTTTAAAACAAGCAAACATGTGCGTTAAGATATAGTAGGGGTTCAAATCATTGACAGCTGAAAAGGCTGTGTGGTCCCAAAATAACCAGCAATAAATAATCCTAACCGTAATCATCCTTTTGTAAGATCAACGAAGTGCCCAATCTGCATTAACCTGCTTGTTGATTGTGAATTACTCTGATCACTGAGATTGTCACCATACTGTGGTAACTTTGTTCTTTTGCAATCCAGAGAGACAAGTTATATCCCGTATGCTATAGGACTTTCAACAAGACATGTTGGAGACCAGTTCTGGGTTTGCACAGCTTTCATGTAACATTTATTTCATATAGTCAAGTATACATTAATACATTGGTACCAAGAGGATCAAACATTCACACTCACATTCATTTATCCGTACTCACAAGGGCCCTCTGTGTGGGTTGATCAAGCCTCACGCAAGAGCTATGTGTGTCGAGTTGTAGCGCTAATCCCAGCAGCACTGAGGGCATGCAAAAGGGTCCTTTATATAGTCTTCTTTCTCATTGCCATCCATGGGTTGTCTGCAGAAGAGCTATCTCCACCTCTCTCCTCCTGCTCGCCTCCTGGACCATCATAAAAAAAAACCCTTCACAGTCGTACAGTATGTACGACAGACAGTATGTTCCGGACCTTTATCTCATGTCCGTGGCCCATTGCCAGTTCCGCCCTGTTTTGTCCTGGGCTTTTTGCTTTCAGTAAACAACACCACAGCCATACATTCCTCTTTGATAAAACTGGTTTCTCGCTTCGCTTGTCAGCATATCATGCATTACGAATTCTCCATTTTCTTTTGGGCCTAACATTCATACTACACATTCATGACAAGCTGATATGCAACCTAGAAACAGTATAAGCTACAAACAAACTTATTTTGTCAAGTGAACACAGTTCAGGTCATACAAACACTTCCAGGATCTACAAATCATTACTCAAAGCCGTATGCTATTAGCTTCCTCAGCCTGACTCCCTCCGGATGTTACTCAACTCTTAAAAATGTAAACTGGCCTAATGTTTTGTGAGGTGGTAGGAAGGAAACACTTTACCAAATAAATAATTACTGCTGAGCATTTATAAGCTCATAACTGTCCCTTCTGCTGAGTGAGAATACGCCTTCATTGCACCACCTTCATCTACAGTGACAAGTAGGGGTTCCCCAAGATCTCAGATCTCAGGCTAAGAATCACCTTCTCCAGCCTTATCTGGAAAGTGTTTGAATATATATACAGACACCCAATATTTTTGGCACTCACTGGAACCTTCTGGATAATAATATGTCTACATTTCTATGATTCCATGACATCCCTAGAGCTAAGAATACAATGCCATGCTTAGTTTTTTCTTGTCAGGTGCTCCTTCATGTTCAGATCAGGCCTCAGTATAATAATGTAGCACTTGGGAATGAAGATGCAGCCCAGAAGCCCAGCACTGGAGGCCAGGATAGAGAAGACCTGCACGGCTACCATGTACTTCCCCTTGGTGCTCAGGTAGGTGGGAACAAAGGACACCCAAACACTGCAGAAGACCAGCATGCTGAAGGTGATCATCTTGGCTTCATTGAAGTTTCCAGGCAGCTTCCTGGCTAGGAAAGCCACCGTGAAGCAGATGGCAGCCAGGAAGCCCATGTAGCCAAGAGCACCGTAAAACATGGCAACAGACCCTTCATTGCATTGCAGGATAATCTCTGCAGGCTGGGAGTGCATATCAGAGTCAGGGAATGGGGGAGACAGTCCCAGCCATAGGATGCAGATGAGAACTTGTACAATGGAACAGGAAATGACAATGGAGTTGGCCAAACCCTTCCCTAGCCATCTCCTCACCCTGTTCCCCGGCTTAGTGGCCAAGAAGGCCAACACCACCGTGATGGTTTTTGCCAGAACAGAAGAGACAGCAACTGAATAGATTGTGCTAAAGGCTGTTTGTCGGAGAAGGCAGGTTGCTTTTCTTGGCTGGCCGATGAAGAGGAAGGAGGACAGAAAGGAGAGCAGGAGAGAGATAAGGAGGATGTAGGAGATATCCCTGTTATTGGCTTTGACTATTGGAGTTTCTTTGTATTTAATGAAGATTCCTAACCCAAAGCCTGTGGTTAAGGATAAGAAGAGGGCAAAGGAAGCCAGGAGACTGCCTAAAGATTCTTCATAGGAGAGGAAGGTGATTACTTTTGGGATACATTGATCTTGGTCCTTGTTTGGATGCTGATCTTTTGGACAATTTTTGCATTCCTTAGCATCTGCGTAGAGAAAAACACACTTCAGTATCCTAACATCATTCCTAATATCAGTCACACACCTACAATGGTTTGAATGTTGTTTCAGTTGTGAAGTAAAAGTAGGCAGAAGGGAGAGATCACGAAAGAACACTGTTTTGTTGGGAAGAAGAGAGGCAAATGTTCACTGCTAGAAAAATCTTAATCCAGTGACTCATTCCCACAAAATCATCTTGTGCAGCATAGCTAGAAAAACTTTCTGTGTGAGATGTTTCAGACCAGGGAATCAGAACATCAGACCACTAGGTCAAATGTGGCCCAGCATGTCTCCTCATTGGGTGATACTATTTTTGTAAGATGTCAGATGGGTGAGGCTTCAAGGGATCAATTAGAAGCTTAAGCAAGGTGCATTGCAATCCACCCATCAGGTGATGTATTGTGAGCATGTATTGGTTAAGTAGGCGGAAGTGGTTTCCATCCATTGGAAACGACTTCTCCTTCTCAATGTAGTTATTGAAACCTTGAAAAATTACATGTTCAAGTAACAGTGTGGGGTTTGTTGGGAAGTCTCTTTCAAATGCCAATGTGCTACTTTTTGGAGCCCTAAGCACCAGAGGATTATGGAGCAGTTTGAAGCTGCTTGCAAAGAATTTTCAGACAGCCTCTCACTGTGCGTTGAATTGCTGACACTCAGGGCTTTAAAGCATGAATTCAGCTGACATCGCTATTGCATCAGGTGACTGACAAATTGGCAGCAGCACCCAGCTGCTACTTTTGGCCTGGGAAATGAAGATCTAGCATGAAGACCGGTTAAAGGGATCAATGGGTTGACTCAGTATAAATGCAGCTTCTTGTCATGTCCCAGTATTGAGAAGCATATGTGTGAAGCCCAACTTCATTTTATTATATTATATATTTTATTATAAAAAATCGCATATTACATTTGGATCTTATTCCTCCAAGGAACTTGAGGTAGTATAATTTTTCATCACCACCACCATTCCTGAACTGCTGGAGACCTCTGAGAAATAGGCAGGTCCTCTCACTGGCAATAGTGCCGACTGACTCCATGGCAGACCAATAAGCCTCCTGAGGTCACACATTTGGTGAACCCAATACTGACTGTCTTGTGCACTTGTCCCTCACCCATCAAAATAGCTCCCAGGACCAGATTCACTGACATGACTCCCTGCAACATTGGAGGTGATTTTAAAAAAAAAATCCAGAATGATTCTACATGTGTGAGCTGGTGGGCAAATAAATTTTCCTGCTTCTGGGGAAACATTGCAGGCTGGCAACAGGTGAAACCTCTCTGGGAATGTCATTTCATTTATGGGGTGTTATTGGTAGCATCATGTTTGGGTTGGTACAAACATTTGCCCCATCCTCCCATCAAAGGCCCTTTCCTCTGAGATCCTCTCCTACCTTCCACAGTGGAGATTGTCCCTTCTGAGCAAGGAGCACAATCATAGCAGCACACTGGTTTTCCTTCCTGAATCTTCTTGGCATATCCTGGGAGACAGCTCTCTGTGCATCTTGAGCGAGGCACAGCCTAGGTATAAAGAGAAGATTGAGCACTAAGGAGAAAATATTAGTAATATTTCTGCCTTTGGACACAGATCATAGGACAGGGAAATAACCATGACCTTACTGTGGGAGTCTGATTTAGACTTCCAAGCTAGACTGGAGAATTAGGTGATGCCTTTCAAGAGCAGATGACCAAACATTCAAAAAGGATATAGTAGTCATGGGAGGCTTCAACTAGCCCAATATCTGTCAGGAATGAGCCAGCTCCAAGTGGAACTTTACAGCCAGATGCAGAACAGAGAGGTTTAGAATTGACGCAGGCTGAACAATGGACAGCTCCAACTCCCCCGCCCCTTGGAATGCCTGTTGCCAAGGGAGCAACTGAGAGCAGGCTGAAACACAGTCAAAGCTCTCAGGAGGCTTCAACAGGCACGAACAGACACAGAGACAGTCTTTCAATACAGGAAGAGGCTGGAGCTGATTCAATAAGTCTGAAGTTGGTGAATGGGAGGGCTGCTAGACAGGAAGCAAAACAGTCGGAAGGGGCAATGGTTCAATATATTCTGTAGGAACTGGAAGGAGTCTTCAGAAGGGTCCTCTTGAGTGATAATGTCGGCAATAAGTAGGTCAGGTGAGCCAAAGCACAGAATGAGGTCAGGCTTGCAAGAGAAGTTAAAGCTATTCTTTTTAATAAAAAAAAAAATTCTGCAATGTTTGAAGCAAGAGGAAAAACAAGCAAGTAGTAGGTCCTCTGTGAGGAGAAAATGGAGAAATGCTGTTGGGTGACAGAGAAGGTGTAACTGCACAACACCTACTTTGCTCCTGTCTTCACTCAGAAGGAAAGCAGCACCCAACCTGGTGATAACATAATAATAAATGATGCAAGTCCAAGATAGGAAAAGAAATGGTTTGGGACCATGTAGCTACTTTAAATGAATTCACGTCTTCAGGGCCTGATGAGCTGCATCCAATGGTTCTAGAAGAGTTTTCAGATGTAACCTCAGAGCCTTTGTCTATAATCTTTGAGAATTCTAGGATAACAGGTGAGGTCCCTGCAAACTGGAGGCGGGCAAATGTTGCCCCCATCTTCAAAAATGAGAAAAAAGAAGACCCAGGTGCCTATCAACTGGTCAAGGTGGTGGGTTCTCATTCCTTGGAGGTTTTTAAACAGCTTGGATGGTCATTTCTTTCTTCTTTTTCCTCCTGTGTTGAGGGTGCATTTTAATACTTTAATTTTTCAATATTTTAATGTTGTATTTTAACCTTGTTTTTAAGTCGTATTCATTCAACTTGTTTTTATTATTGCTTGTTAGCCACCCTGAGCCCGGCCTTGGCTGGGGAGGACAGGGTATAAATAAAAATTATTATTATTATTATTATTATTATTATTATTATTATTATTATATCTGTCATGGATGTTTCAGTTGAGATTCCTGAATTGCAGGGGGCTGGACTAGATGATCATTAGGGTCCCTTCCAACTCTACAATTCTAAGATTCTATGCTTCTATGTACTATTCAAAATGGTGTTAGAGCATAGCAGATGTCATAGTTAATAACATAACATTTCTCCTACCTTCTTAAATAGCTTGGGCCAGACAATTGCTTCTGGGTTAATGGTGAACTTCAGATTTGAGGACCCTTGTCTCTCTATTCTTCCAATTTTCACTCTAGCAAGAGAGTTATTAGGAAACAGCACCAGATTCACAATATCAAAGTCAATGGTCAGTGCCCCATTCTCATCCAAGTACTGTCCGTCAACTGAAGTGTTAGAATAGAACTGGGCTTCTTTCAAGAATGGATGAAGCTGTAATGACAGAGGAGTCTCCAGCACCGAGAGAACATCAAACCATGTTCAGCCCTTCTTACTCTGCTTTCTAAACTTCTCTGAACAAGAACCACTGTCTCTCTCATCTGGACTTGTAGTGACCATTCTAGATTGTTAGGTCCCCGCATTCTGCTTCAGAATTTTGAGGATGACCAAAGTTAGCATAATTACATATATTAGGAAAGGTTGAATATAGTGTTTAGAAAATATGTAAAGAATGACGAAGATGGCTTTATTAAAAGTTTGCAAGCATATTGATTAATGATAGTCTAAAATGGTAGTGCTTGCATGAGTGTGGTGTAGTGGTTAAGAGCGGTAGACTCGTAATCTGGGGAACCGGGTTCGTGTCTCCGCTCCTCCACATGCAGCTGCTGGGTGACCTTGGGTTAGTCACATTTCTTTGAAGTCTCTCAGCCCCACTCACCTCACAGAGTGTTTGTTGTGGGAGAGGAAGGGAAAGGAGAATGTTAGCCACTTTGAGACTCCTTCAGGTAGTGATCAAGCAGCATATCAAATCCAAACTCTTCTTCTTCTTCACTGAAGTATTTTCCTCTAGTCCTAGCCTGCTTATTAAATTCTGTAAAAAGTCAGCTCCAATATCCATATTAGATCTAGATTCTGCATATTGTGACATTTCAAAACTGCCCTGATTTGGGAACCTTTCTGAATTGCCACGCTATGCAGTGTATGAGGCTGATAATAAGTAGATAATTTCTGAATTTCTGAATCTGAGTTTTGTTCCAACTAGCTCTACAGCTCTCTCTATGTTGAGCTGACTTTGAAGTCTGTCTGTAGGTTGCTGTCTGCAAGTCTGCAGGAATATAGCACTGAATCTGTGAACCTGGCTTCCTGTACAATGATGGGCCATTTCTGTTGTGTCCCACCTTCAACTCTAGGAAGATTCCTGTCCCCTAGGAACCTGGATCGGAAAAACACTCATTTCTGCCAGCAGGTGAAAAAAAGTTATTGTATTATTTTAACATTGTATTGTATTTTCTTTTCATTGCATTTGCATGAAAAACACCCTGGGATCATGTTGATGTGATGAAGGGTGGCTTATAAATTTGTATGAATAAATGAATAAAATGCATCACTGCAATGCTTAACTCTGAATGCAAATTGATGAGTGAAGAAGGGTAGCCCAATTCTCAGAGCATCTTTTTTTGCACACCAAAGGTCCCAGCTTCAATCCCCAATTGCATCTCCAGGGTGAGGAGAGCGGGGAAAGATACCCTTCCAGAAACAGTAGAGAACCACTGCTAGTCAGTCAATGTAGACAGTGCTAAGCTAGAGAGGCCAATGGTCTGACTCAGTGCAAGACAGTTTCCCCATGATCCTATCATGGTGATTCCAGAGCTGGGACAACAAATTGCAGGTTGCAAAAGGAAAAGGACATACCTGCCATGGCTCTAGCCTTGGAAGGTCCAAGCTGCCTCCTCCACCCACAATCGACATCCTCTTTGACCTGGAAGAATATGCAGCGCTCAAGGCCTGCGCCACAGTTTGGATACTAAAGTAATTCACGTAGCTGTCTTGGGACAGGATTCTTTCATTCTCTTCTTGGGGCAACATCTCCAGATTCTCCTTCTCCCTGCACTTTGTCAAACCCCTCACAGATAAGGCATGTTTTGGATATGAACAATCAAATGCTTTTCTCGAATAGCTTAGACTGGCTGAAGACGTTGGCCAATAGTAGTCCTTTTTCATCCTTTTTTTGGTCTTCATTACAAAGGACAAAGAGCCATGGGCATATTGAAAGCAGGCGTCATCAAGTAACAACATTTTGTTCTGAAGACCTGTGGTTATCCAGACTTTCCCCTCAGTTTGTATCCTTTCCAGTAAGGATTGTACCTCTATGATTATAAAAAGTCCATACTGAGAGTCTGCAGAGTAAACAAATACATTGACTTGTCTCCACATGGCAGGTGGTTCTTGGGGTGCCCACAGCCAAGTTTTATGTACTACTCTTTTTGCGAAGGCAACACAGATTTCCTTTTCCATCATCAGAGGTGTCAAGGTACTCAGGAACCTTTCTCCATTGTCATTGTCTGGAACAAAGAGGCCGACCCATGTCCACCTGAAATGCAGGAGGAGTTGCACCACTCCTTGGTATTGAATTTCTTCCTTGGGAGCCATTTGGTAGACAAAAGGGGACTGGACTTTATCATGAAGAACAAAGCCATAACTGAACTGGAAAGTAAATGAAAAGAAATGGATGCTTTGTTTTTCAGGACCCAGACTGGATACTTCTATGCAAATGATGACAAATTTAGTTAGTGCAATCTCAGAAGGTTTCTTTTTCTTTGAAATAAAATAGTTTTTTTATATAGTCTTTTTCTTTTTAATTCCCTACCCTACCCAGAACTCCAGTGTCCAGGTTGGCTGCTGTAAATCAGTGAGGGGTAGTTCCTCCTCCAGCGATGGCCTCTTGCAATCAATCAATGCTCAGTAGTCAAGCATTTATTTCACATGCAGAAAATACCCATTTATTTATTTAAAAAATTCTATATGGCTTTTCACTTCACGGAAAGCAATGTTTCAAAGTTGTGTATGATGTGACTTCCAGTTTCCTGCCAACTTGAAAAGCAGTGCAGTGCCGATCATCCGATCAGCCCGGAGTTTGCAGAGGGTTCAGGGCGCCCCCTCAAAAAGTGTTGCCAGGGTAGGCAACTCCAGGTTGATGGAAACCCGGTGTATATGAACAAAATGGTCCCCCACGTCTTTTGCAAAAACACCAGAAATAAAAATTTCTGACAAGCGCCTTAACCAGAATAAACATAAAAATCAGACTGGAGTTCCCAGAAGGAATCTCTTTTACATACAGGAAACAAAGACGTAGACTGACAAGTGAGAAGCAGGTGCAAGAATTTTGGTTAAGATATGGCAGAGATTTTGACAACACACGCATACCACCCGAACTGTGAGGAGTGACCAGAGGTGTGGAAGAGAGAGCAACAGGTGTGGGGGGGAACAGGGAGGAATTAGATATTTTAGATAATCAAGACAAAGAAAAGACAAGACTTTAGGAAAAAACAAAACAGGAAAGGGAAACAAAGAGCAGATTTAAAAATGTGCAGTTGGAATGTAAATGGTTTGAATAATAAAACAAAAAGATATAAAATTGAACATATAATGGTAAAAGAGAACTCAGATGTAATATGCTTACAAGAGACCCATATTGCAAAAAGGCATAGAAGAGTCCTAATTAATAAAAATTTGGGAATAGAGTTCATCACAGCAGACAAATCAAAACAGAGAGGTGTTGTCATTTTTGTAAAACCAAAAATTGAGCCTAAATTAATCTTAAAAGATGATCTAGGAAGAGTGTAGTGCAGATTGCAGTACAAGGTGAAAAACTTCTTTTAATTGGAATTTATACCCCAAATGAAAAAGGCAGAATTCTTTTTTTTTTTTTTTAAAGGAAACTGATTAACTTGAATTTGCTGATCAGAAATGGGGGATTTAAATAGTGTAATTTCACTTGACATGGACAGAACAATTAGGGGGGAAAGATACTAAAGAAGGCAGATTACCAGCAACTTTTTGCAATATGACAAAGAACCTGAATTTGACAGATGTACTCTTGAGAGTCCCATAGACTGCAAGAAGATCAAACCTATCCATTCTTAAGGAAATCAGCCCTGATTGCTCACTGGAAGGACAGATCGTGAAGCTGAGGCTCCAATACTTTGGCTACCTCATGAGAAGACAAGACTCCCTGGAAAAGACCCTGATGTTGGGAAAGATGGAGGGCACAAGGAAAAGGGGACGACAGAGGACGAGATGGTTGGACAGTGTTCTCGAAGCTAGCAGCATGAGTTTGACCAAACTGCGGGAGGCAGTGGAAGACAGGAGTGCCTGGTGTGCTCTGGTCCATGGGGTCATGAAGAGTCGGACACGACTAAACGACTAAACAACAACAACAACAACAACAACAACAACAACAACAACAACATAATAATAATAATAATAATAATTGCTTTTCCATGAGGCAGCAAATATTGCCAAGTGTGTTTGACCCAAACCCAGTTCTTACCTGTGGGATCTTGTAGATGCCTGACAAACTTGCAATGTGCATGGAGATGTCAGATTCACCCCCTTCAAAAACAGCCATCAGCTTTTTCCACCTTCCACAGTTGTAGTTTGGGATATTGATTTTCCCACCAGCAAGGAGGTCTATCAGAGCATCAGAAGTTGTTCTTCTATCAAAATAGGTATCATAGATGCTGTAGCCCAGAGTGATGTTGGGTAAGATACTCGGGTTCTGATTGATTTCTTGAGTGGCAAGCAAGAAGGAAAGAATCTGCCAGACTCTCCCACTCATCCAACTGTAAAAAGTGTGTCACAATGAAAATGATCGTTACATTCTTTTTTGTGTAAATCAAGACAAATATGAAAGGAAGCTAATATGAAGGGCAAAGTGGGGCAGAGGTCTACCAATATCAGTTTCCACAGTATCTTTGGAAAGGAGGAGGATGGAGGGAAGACAAGAACACAAACCAGCCCCTTTTCTAGAGACCTCTTTGGCCAACCCATCAGTTCCCATGGTTAGCAGTTGCCACTTTTTCCAAGCACCTCTCCTTGCATTGCATAGCTCACAAAAATTGGACTCTGATAATGGTTTGCATGTTTCTAAGGGAGGCACGGGAAGAGTAGCTCTTCACAGCAGCTAAGAGTCTTTGTGAAGTTGGGTTCTGTAGGGCACCAGAGACAAAGTCCACAGAGCCAAATTGCTTCCACAGACTGCATTAGACTGGCCTAAGCAGAGTGGGTAACAATTATAAAAATTGGGAAACTCGTGAAAGGGAACTTGGGTCGACCTTAGAAAAAGGGGTAAATGTTATGTATTAAAATGAGGTTTAGAAGTTTAAATTCGATAAATTAAGATAATTTAAGTAAAATGTTAATAAGGGAAAATTTGGGGACAAGAACTTGCTGAGTTAATTATTGGAATAGGGATGCAAGAAGGGGAGGTGGGGGAAGTCCGGGAAAGTGGTTAAGAAACTAAGATTTTAAAATTATATGTGTTACGTGTGTGTTGTGTGTTGTGTCTGTATGTTTTTGTGTTTGTCTAAAAAACCTTTTGAAAACCCTAATAAAAATTTTATTAAAAAAAAAAAATAAGCAGAGTGGACATTTGAAGTTTGCAGTTTATATAGATGGTGTTGTTGCTACTGTGGAAGGAGAGTTGCCTTATTCACTTTTCTCTGTGAGAGAACCAATCTCTCCTCTAGAATATTATTTCCAGTTGAGTGTGGGCAACTTCCCAATTTTCATGCTCCAGTGCTCCGTGAGAGACAATGAGAGAATCAATTTCCTTTTTTTTCTTACTGCAACAAACATACCTCACATATTTTTCTATCTTATATAATACACTTGAGCAAGTCTGACTGAAATCTTTTACTGTTATTAAAAGTCAAAAGGCATTGAAATGCTACTTTTCAAGAAGTGGAAGGATGCAAAGAAATCTTTTAATTAATAAATGAAATAAATCACAGGACCCCACAGCAACACCATTCTTGCTCAGGCCCCCAAGAGAGACCGTCTTACCTTCAGTCAGTTTCATCTCACAGGTTTAAAAGCAAAACCCTTTATCAGGGAATCCAGGGGGGAAAAGACTGACTGAGATAGATCAAGAGAATTGGAGAGTGGGCAGGAAACAAAAATACATCAATAAGTCATTACTTACAAGTGAACCTTACTTAAGGGTGGGCTGGAAAAGGTGAAGGAAATTTCGTCGGTAATGAAACTTAAAGATATTACTCCACCAATGAGGTGATGTCCTGAGTTGTAAAAATTCACAGGAGAATTTTGATCCCTGTTCAGATTCAGTGGGCATTTTGTCCTCTGCTGCATCCCGTAGGTTGCAAGAGGCAGCAGCAGCAGCGGTATCATTCTGGGTCTGTCTGCTACACTTCCAACTAATTGGAAGAAACCCTAAACTGTTGCAAGACTGTTGCAAGCAATTGCAGTTGCTTGACAAATACAGTTCTGTCTCTAGAGTGAAAGGTGAAAAACCACAGCTCAGTGGTACAGCATGTGTTTTGCAACTCAGAAGATGCTAGGTTGAATCTCTGCTAACTGTCCCAGCTAAGGCTGAGAATGTCAGGCCATTTGCCTGCCTACATCTTGCCCCCAAGGACTCTGTGGCACACAATATATTTTATACACAAAGCCTTTCAGGCAAATAACCACCTGATGCCCCTGATTGGGATGTTTGCGTTTTTGTTCCTAAAGGCACCATTTGAAGGGTGTGCGAGGAGAACTCTTTGACTCTGGAAATGTTAAGAATAAGGGTCAAGAATAGATCGGTGTGGTTTGTTAATTGTTCAGGGAAGCAATCTCCCACCTGAAAGCTTATGGGAATAGGTGCAGTTCAGGAGAAAAACATGTTGACTCAATAGATTAACATGGATCACAGAGGGAAAAAGTTGACTTTGGGTGAACTTTATTGAGACCTGAAGAGTCCAGAAGGCCCATCAAGTATGGTATCCTCTTCTCACAGTCTGTATGTTTAGCTGTAAGTTGCTTTACCCTGGGCAAGATAAAGTGACCAACAAATTTAAATAATGATAATGATAAAAATTAATAATAATATGAACCTGTAATAGACGCACCTGTTGATTATTCCAAGTGAAGGAAAGGAAGTGAAAATGTGCTATAAACAGATTTATTTTGGAAAGTGGACACAGTTCAAGTCATGCAAATCACTCAGGGACCTGCAAAACATATGTTCCGGAGGTCCATTCTTAACCTGAAACAGTATTTAACCTGAGGCGTGCTTTCCCTAATGGGGCCTCTTGCTGCCACCGCGCCGCTGCTGCGCGATTTCCATTCTCATCCTGAGGCAAAGTTTGTAACCCGAGGTACTACTTCCTGGTTTGCGGAGTTTGTAACCTGAAGTGTTTGTAACCCGAGATGTTTGTAACCCGCTTGCAGTATATCCAAATCTGGGAGAGTTGTGTACAGCTATTAACCAAATAAAAAACAACAAAGCCAGTGGATCTGATGAGATACCTGCCGAAATCTTCAAAGTGGGTGGAATTGAACTTACACAACAACTTCACAAGCTCATCAAAAAAATCTGGGAAAGAGAAGAGATCCCAGCAGGATTTAGGGATGCCAAAATTATAAATCTCTTTTAAAAAGGTGACAGAACTGATTGTGGAAACTATCGAGGCATCTCTCTATTAGCTGTGGCCAGCAAAATTCTTGCAAGGATCTTAGCAAACTGTCTCTTAACAATATCCAAGATGACCCTTCCTGAATCCTAAAATGGTTTTTGGCCTTCTAGGGGGACAGTGGACATGATTTTCACCGCTCGACAGCTTCAAGAAAAATGCAGAGAGCAAAACCAACCCCTGTATATGACGTTTATTGATCTGACTAAGGCTTTCGACACTGTAAATCGTAATGCCCTGTGAACTGTCCTTCTGAAAATTGGCTGCCCAGATAAATTTGTAAACATCATTCAGCTCCTCCATGATAATATGTCAACAAAAGTAGCAGATAACAATGGCTTTCAAAGTGAACCATTTACAGTGGGATCAGGTGTTAAACAGGGTTGTGTTATTGCCCCAACTCTATTCATTATTTTCATTGCCATGATCCTACACTTTGTGGAAGGGAAACTCCCCACCAGAGTAGAAATCATATATCGAACAGATGGAAAGCTCTTCAATCTGAGCAGGCTGAAAGCAAAGAGTAAGGTAGAGGCACAAATACAAGATGGGTGACACCTGGCTTGAGAGCAGTGCATGTGAAAAGGATCTAGGAGTCTTGGTTGACCACAAACTTGACATGAGCCAACAGTGTGACGCGGCAGCTTAAAAAGCCAATGCAATTCTGGGCTGCATCAATAGGAGTATAGCATCTAGATCAAGGGAAGTAATAGTGCCACTGTATTCTGCTCTGGTCAGACCTCACCTGGAGTACTGTGTCCAGTACTGGGCACCACAGTTAAGAAGGACACTGACAAACTGGAACGTGTCCAGAGGAGGGCAACCAAAATGGTCAAAGGCCTGGAAACGATGCCTTATGAGGAACGGCTAAGAGAGCTGGGCATGTTTAGCCTGGAGAAGAGGAGGTTAAGGGGTGATATGATAGCCATGTTCAAATATATAAAAGGATGTCATATAGAGGAGGGAGAAAGGTTGTTTTCTGCTGCTCCAGAGAAGCGGACACGGAGCAATGGATCCAAACTACAAGAAAGAAGATTCCACCTAAACATTAGGAAGAACTTCCTGACAGTAAGAGCTGTTTGACAGTGGAATTTGCTGCCAAGGAGTGTGGTGGAGTCTCCTTCTTTGGAGGTCTTTAAGCAGAGGCTTGACAACCATATGTCAGGAGTGCTCTGATGGTGTTTCCTGCTTGGCAGGGGGTTGGACTCGATGGCCCTTGTGGTCTCTTCCAACTCTATGATTCTATGATTCTATGATTCTAAGGTTACCGTAACTTCCGTAATAGAGCTTCAGTATGCTGATGACAATGTCGTGTGTGCACGCTCAGAGGATGACCTCCAAACCATCCTAAGTATCTTTGCAGAAGCTTACGAAAAGCTTGTCCTATCACTCAACATCAAAAAAACCAAAGTGCTGCACCAACAAGTACAAAATAACCCCTCTGTAGCGCCACAAATCCAACTCAATGGCATAACTTTGAAAAATGTCAACCACTTCTACTACCTAGGCAGTTATCTTTCCACAAGGGCCAACATTAATGCTGAAATCCAGCATCGCCTGAGCTCTGCAAGTGCGTCTTTCTCCTGATTGAAGTGCAGAGTGTTAGAGGACCGGGCCATTCGCAGAGAAACAAAAATTTCAAGGGACAGTCCAGAATTTACAGAAGCCGGAAAATCCCAGAATGTCCCACTTTTTCTTAGGACATCCCTATTTGAATTGAAGAGATGTCAGACGGTATGGGTCATGATTTCCCAGGTTTATTCCAATCCTTGGGAAGAATTTGTGTACCAACATCTAGTTCCATATATTTTAAAGGGGTTTCATAGATATGCAAGTTTCCATAATCTACAGTACAATTGAGAACCAGAATCCTTTCCCCTCTCTACTCATTATACTTAATCAATATTCAGATTGTGTTAAGGGTATTAGAGCTTGTGTTTTTGCATGTTCTTTTATAATAAAACTATGAATTTAATTAAAATAAATCTAGTATGTGTTAAGGTTTGACAAAATTAATTTTAGTTGTTTAACAGAGAACAGTTGATTATTGTATAGAAATCTCATAATGTGTATAAAAGTTGGACTCTTTCTGTTGGGGGTTCAAATGGTTGATTACTGGTGTCTTTGGGACTTTGCCACCTACGGCCCCTAAATTTTCAGCAATCAATAATTTGAACGGTTAATGGACAAACCAAGGAAAAAGAGGGGAAATCAACATGTGCTATAAAGCTATTTAATCTGTAAAGTGAACGCAGCTGCAGTCATACAACTGCTTCAGGGATCTGCAAAACATACTATACAAGCTTCCCCAACCTGACTCCTGCAAGGTGTTACCCAACGCTACCTTCCTGATCCTCCTGACCCTTGGCCATAGAGGCTGCTTTGAACTGGAGAAGGTGGATTCAAATGTTTGCTTAATGTTTGCCTGTTGATCTGTCAAGAAAGGTGGTCACCCTAATTCCAGTGGAATTCAACTAAAGAATGATTTGTCTCTGAGACTTGGAAGTGACATGCTCCCCAAAGTATGGGACACAAACTTGAAGGAAGCGGTGGTGGTCTCCAAGCCAAGAGCTGCTTCTTCAGCTACTGGGGAGCCAGGCCAGAGTTGGCAGCTTACAAGGGTCAGAAGCAGACTAGAAAAATGCACTATAAATGACTATTGCCATTCTCTCTTGGCTAAGGTGGTCTCTGGCATGATGTTGGAGGACCATAATCATGTAGAGGTTGCCATGGATCCACATTGGGACCTCCATGGCAACCCTTGGACTGTCTCACATGGTCTTTAGTCTAACATATCGAGCACATAGCATCAGGCAGCGCACAGCCTTGAGTTCAAGACTGGATTACTGCAATGAACTCTATGTAGGTCTTCCTTTGTGTCTGATTCAGAAAGCAGTCAGTTCAGAAGTGACTGTCAGGAGTAAGACCTTGTCAGCTTATAATAATTCTATCCTCAGATCTAGGGCTAATTTAGACTGGTGAGTTATAACGTTATAAATGTGTTATAAAAATGTGACCAGGGGGCTCTGTACAGCAGTCAATGCAAAATTGAACTGAGAGCTATATAACTTGTTTTTCTTAGCTTTTTTTAGATCAGTGTTGATCCAGCCCTTTAGTGGTTTGCTGGTTTCTTACTGGACCAAATGCAAAGTGTTACAAAAAAAAATCCTAAGATCTCGGCACCAGTTGACTTGTGGAATTGCCTCACTTTGTATACGTCCACTCAACTGATTCAGTTTGTAGAACTGGCACTGTTACCACTTAATACTCATTCTGTACTGATAATAATTTAATTTGACAGCCCATACATTTTGCCACTCCCTGCCTATTGAAATCTTTACTGGAGTCTCTTTTTTTGTCCCTGGGGAAACCATTTTTATTCAGGGTTCAGATATGTGGAAGTTGGCAAGTGTTTTTATCTATTGCTAGCTTCATTGTTTATTTTATAATATTTTGAATATTTAAAATAGCTGTTTTCAACATTGTCTTTTATTGAAAATTTATAATTTTTGTTACTTTTTATAAACCACTGGGAGGGTCTATTTACACTAAAGTGTTATATAAATTTGACCTGATCTAGCGTCAATAAAGATCAGCCAATCCTTGAACCATGTATTGAGTAAACTTTCTTCTTCTTCTTCTTCTTCTTCTTCTTCTTCTTCTTCTTCTTCTTCTTCTTCTTCTATGCAGCTGCTCCCATAAAGGTTTCAGAAGAGATATTTACCGCCTTACATTTATCAGAACCACAGTGATTTATTCTTATTCTCTGCAGAGTCCAAGAAATAGTTCCACACCCCTTCACATATTGCCTTGGGGAACAATAATGTCAACTTCACAATTAAGGGCTGCAGGAGGTTGTTTATTCAACTATGCTTGAAAAGTCTGATGTATAAAATACCTTGGGGCCAAGATATAGAGCATTTGAAGGAGAAAGTATAAAACCCAATCAAAACATAGGAAGCTGCCTTCTAGCTCAGTACCATCTACTGACTGGCAGCATCTCTCCAGGTAGAGGACATCCTCAGCTCTACCTGTTATCAGGTAGCAGAGACTGAACCTGACACCTTCTGGGTGGGAAAAAGATGCTCCATCACTGAGCTATGGCCCTTCCCTTCAATCCTAATTTGGGCAGAGCTGAACACCCCTTGTATTTGTCAAGTCGCTGAAGCCTCTGTCTTGCAAATATTTGGGGTTTCTTCTAAGTAGCGGCTTGTGTGGACTGGAACAGTCACAAGAAAAGAGTAGCAGGCAGACCCAAAATGATGATGATTATTATACCGCTGCTTGTTTCGTTGCCTCTAGCAACACAGGGGATGCAGCAGAGGGCAAAATGTCCACTGAATCTGATCAGAGATAGAAATCTGACTGTTAATTATCACCGGCAAGGAGATCACCTCATTAGTGGAATTGTATCTTCAAGATTAATTGGAAATCAACTTCCCTTTAGCTTTTCCAGCACCCCAGTAAGCGATTTTGAGAAGTAAGTAATGGTGTATTGCCATACAGTGATACCTCGGGTTAAGTACTTAATTCGTTCCGGAGGTCTGTACTTAACCTGAAACTGTTCTTAGCCTGAAGCACCACTTTAGCTAATGGGGCCTCCTGCTGCCGCCACGCCGCCAGAGCACGATTTCTGTTCTCATCCTGAAGCAAAGTTCTTAACCTGAAGCAATATTTCTGGGGTAGCAGAGTCTGTAACCTGAAGCGTATGTAACCCAAGGTACCACTGTATTCCTTCTTCCTAAACTACTCTCCACTTCCCTTGCTGTGCTGATAAATCACTATATTTGTTGTTTGAAGATTAAGGGAGCATCTCATCCACTGGAATCAAATACAGCTGGAAAATCTGAGTAGGAGTTATAATAATAATAATAATAATAATTTATTACGGCCGTAGGCCCATACAGATAAAAACAAGACATAAATAACAGCCTGTGCACGTGGGAAAGAACAGCCGCTAAAACACTACTATAACAGTAAAATAGTATAAGATGGAATGGCATACTACGCCTTAATTAGCTTGTGGTGCTCCTTGGCAACGCTTTTGGGTAAGGACAGCGACCAGGAACCTAGCCACTTTCAAGGTTGTATGGGTATCCTTATCCTGCAAGATTTGGGCAAGGTGGAATTTTGGTGGGGTACCCTCTAGTTTCTGTATGATTGATCCCAACAAATTTGCCCGTGGCACCTTGAATAAGGGGCAAGTGAACATAATGTGCTGAAGCGACTCCGGCGTCTCCTTATCACATTCGCACATGGCGGAGGCTTGGCCCTTTGAGAATCTATGTCTCAGGACATTGGAGGGAAAAACGTTAAACCTCGCTTTGGTGAAGGCCAGCCTATGGGTAACAGTCGAAAGGGAGGAGAGGTATGATGGAACGCAGTAAGTTAAAGTGATACCAATGTTCTGGGGCGAACAAACACCTCCCCCCAGCGTATAATTTCGCTGTAAATCGATGTCATCCAGTCTTTGGCGGATCAGTCTTTGAGCAGTGATTTGATCTAGTTTTAGGGAATCTAAGGGAGAGATTCCATAACTCAGGAGTTTGGCATGAATTCTACTAGTCCAAAGGCTGGAGAATTCATCTCGCCATAAGCATTGGACAAGATAATGGTCTGGTAATCTATGCCACAATGATAACCAATAATTGAAGACTTGCTTCCACAGGCAAGTTTCTAAGGATGCGATCTTCAATTCTAGTCGCATGGCTGCGTTGCTTACGCACAGGGGGAGCATTAGGAGCCGACGTAGGAATTGGTTTTGCAGAGTCTCAAGAGGAGCAAGGTCTGTCATCACGGCCCAGAGCAGGGCAGCATAAGCAAGCACGGGAACCACTTTTGCCTTGAACACCTTTAGGGCCGAGGGAACATGCAAAGCTCCATCCGAAAAGAAAAATCGGAGGAGCGCATATGACAGAGTTTTGGCCTTGTTAAGTAGGTGTTGAATATGTGCTTTCCACCCCAAATTGTATTGAAAAATAACTCCTAGGTATTGAAATTTTAGGACTTGCTCTATTTTTGCTCCACCAAGCTTCCATTCGTATAATCTCCGACTTCTGGCGAAAATCAGAATCTTAGATTTAGCATGATTGATGGTTAATTGATTGAGTTGACAATACGTGGCAAAGATCTTCAGAGCTCTGGTTAGTCCAACACGTGTATAAGATAGAATTACCGCGTCGTCCGCATATAAAAGGAGTGGACAGCGGTAATCCGCTAGTCTAGGCGCATGTGTACTTGGAGATGAGTTGACTAGGGGTGCTCGCATGTCGCTGATGAATAGATTGAATAGGCAGGGAGCCAATATACATCCTTGGTGCACTCCCTTGTTTATTGGTATCGAATTTGTGAGGTCGCCCGCAGGAGTAAGTCTCACTCTGGCAAGGGTACCTTCATGGAGCTGACTTATAAGCCATAAGAGTCTTCTATCGATGCCCTGTTTCGCAAGTTTCTCCCAAAGAATATTTCTAGGAACGCTGTCAAAGGCTGCCTTAAGATCTAAGAAGGCAGCACACAGGTAGCCCCGGGGAGGGGAGGAGTACTTCCATGCCAGATGGTAAAGAACTATCGCATGATCAGTTGTAGAGCGTTTAATTCTGAACCCTGCTTGTTCGTGGCCAATCTGGTTGGTCTCATCTACCCATCGCAATAGTTTCGTCAGCAAAAAGCTGGCATAAATTTTCCCTATGATCGAAAGGAGGCTGATGTTACGGTAATTTTCCGGCTCCATTGGAGAACCTTTTTTATGAATTGGTACTATAATGGCCTCCTTCCATATTTTGGGGATGAGACCAGAAGCGTTGATTGCGTCGAAGGTTTTGGCCAAGATGCCAGCCCACCATTTTGGGTGTAGTTTGATGGCTTCAGCAGGGATCAGGTCGGGCCCTGGGGCTTTGCCCGATTTCAGCTGGGCTATTAGCTTGGCTATTTCGTCAGGATCGGTGGGAGGCCAAATAGGTAGGTGGGAAAACAGATGCATCAGATGGTCGGAGGGAGCATCTGCCTGTGAGAAACATTTCTTCAGGAACAATTCCCATGTCGGTGCAGGGATGACTGCCCTTGGGTATTTCCTCACCCTTCTGTTAATCAGAGACCAGAATTCCCTGGATCTATGTGATTTTGAAGCAGTAATCAAGGCCTGCCAGCGATTATGTTGCCACTCACGTTTGGCAATTTTCTGCGTGCGTTTGTAAACTTGCTTGGCTTGTGCATAACTAGCTGGCAGAGTAGATGCATCGGAGGTCTTATATACATTATATATAGCACGAAGGCGCTGTCTTGCTTGTTTGCACTGAGAGTTATACCAGGGGGCACCGTAAGTATACTCGTTTCGATTTAATATTTTGGGTGGTAACCTGAAGAAGGACGTAAGATCAGTCGTATGATGGTGGAAGCGTTTCAACACTATGCTATGCTCGTCTGAGGCAGAGCCTATGTAGGGATGGGGCCCGAGGATTTCTTTTTGAAAGAATTCCTGATACCTTTGAGCCTGGGTCTCCGACCATTTGATTCCTCTTACTTGGAGAGATACGTTGGTTACCATCTGGGTCGCATGTCTATAGGCCTCCGACTGCCAATTCAGGGAAAGCTTGGCTACAAGGGGAAGATGATCACTAGATTGTACATTCTCGATCTTAAAGGTGGAAATACACTTAAGTAGATCACTGGAGACCAGCAGGTAATCGAGGACGCTGTTTGATTTAACACTCAGGTGAGTGAAATCCCCTGGAATATCAGGGAGGCATGTGCCATTTAGGGGGACCAGATTTAAACGGATGGCCATTTGGTAGAGGAATACTCCAGCCTCATTAACTCGTTGGTCTTTAGAAGTTCTCCTCATGATATGTTCCAGATCATAATTATCAAGGTTTGGGGTAACCCACCATTTGGCTTTGGTCAGCGAGTCCCAATTTGCTGCTGTGCGGGCATTAAAATCGCCACCTATTATGGCCGGGATGTTAGGAAACTTGACATAGCATGAGAGCAAATGCTCTTCTAGCGAGCCCCATTTAGAGCCCAGTTCGGAGGAAGAACCCCCGGGTGGCAAGTAAACATTTGTAACTAGAAGTGAGATCTTTCCCCCCGCAATCAGAGTAAATTTAGAATGTAAGTTGAGGGAGATGCCTATTATTAGGCCCCCTTTAGGGCGGCCTCCTTTCAGGGAGGGGCAGGCAGGGAGTTCTAGAAGCTCAAAGCCATTTAGATCAATTCTCTCTACTTCCCACGATTCTTGGAACAAGATGATATGAAACAGGTTAATATACTCCAAGAATTCTGGGTCAAGTTTTTCCCCCCTCCAGCCCGCAATGTTCCAGCTGAGGACTGATAGGGGGGAGTTCCTGTTGTAACCAATTCGCTGTCATTTCGGGGAGGGATGTGAGTCCTTTGGAGGCAAGGCAGACCCCGCGAAAAAGTCAGTTATTTTACTTTGCATAGCAGGCACCTGCTGAAGGTACCTAGTCTTGAAGTTGGTAGTGAGGTATTCTGACTGGGGCGACAAAACGGGTCAGTGGGGAACTCCACAGGATTTGCTGAGACTGCCCCACCGCAAGGTCTATAGGTCGCCGATGAAACCATTTGGTTTATATGTCCGGTCGGGTCTTCAATCAAATCCGGGCCATTTTTTGATGTAGGTGGGACACTCCCCTGACCTGATGCTGGCAAAGGTACAGGGGATGTTCGGCGTACTGGTACCGTTTGTATGTCGGGTCTATGCCGCTCAGGGGAGTATGAGGACTCCAGTTCCGGCATTGATGGATTAGATGGTAAGGAGTTGTTTTGGTGGAAGGAACTCTGAGTTACACTCCTCAGCGGGGGACTCTTGGAGGGCGAGTCAAAATTTATCAAGAGTTGGGATGAGGGGCCAACTTGAGAGGCAAAACCTGGGTCTGCCAAGCGTCGGTGGGTTTTGCCCACAAGTGGGGGAGGCATGGGTTTAGGAGCTGGACTAAGGTATGGAAGACTTCCTGCTTCCTTAAACCACGACTCCGAAAAGCTGGCAGAGTTATCCTGAAAAGTGGGCAGGACTTTTCTGTTCTTCTGGACATGTATGAGCTGATGATTAAGTACTTCTAGTCTATCAATTATTTCTTGTTGTTCTCTCGGTGGAAGGTCGCCAAAGGTGGCTAAAAGCTCTCTTTCCTCCAGCGGGGTCAGAGAATTACTTGCGCCAGTGGGTTTCTTTAGAGCTCGTGGGGACGTAGGGTGAGTCCAGTTTCGGTGCGGATGGATATCCTCCGGGAGAGGAGGCTCGATGTCCCGAGGTACGCCCGACCTCTCCGACAGAGTCCACTCCGTACCGTGACCAACAAGTAGGAGGGGGTGGATCATGCTATCCATAAAAACTCTTGTTGGGATGATATCGTACCTTGCCAAGAGTGGTTTCTGCCTGATGATAGCTGAAGGGATCCTTGGAGAGTAAAACGCAAGCATCACTTTCTGTTGCCCGAGGTGCTGGTTCAAAGGTAATACTGCAATGAGATCGCATTGTGAGATTTCTATGTTTAGGAGATTGCTTAGGTGCTTTTTAACCCCACTCAGAGTAAGCCACCTTGGTGACCCTGCCCCGATGTTTAGGCAGATTTTCTTAGGTTGCAGGGACAATGCTTGATGTTTCAGTGCAGGATTTGGTTTATATTTAGGGATCACACTTCTTTTTTTGGTAGAAGGCAAGGACCTCTGGCACTTCAATTCCCCCGTATCTACAGTTGGTTTAAACTTTGACCAGAAGTTATCCATTTTCTGTTCGAGGTTACATAACTGGGAGGCTAGCACATCAATCTTCTTGAATATACAATTAAGGGTTCTGACCACAAGATGGAGATGTTCATGTTGTTCTTGTCTTGCGCAGTCCTCAGTTCCAGCGTCCTGCACCACCCTCAATGGGACACTCCCTCTTCCTCCAAGCTTGCCGTCCGCAGTTTTAGTCTGAGGTAAAAATAATTCCTCTGGTGTTGACGTTGTTTCTGGAGACATTAGAGGGTAGAAACGGTTCTGAGTTTTCACCCTATAGCAGAGTTCAATGGGGTCACTCCGTTTGTCAGACACGGGGGGGTCGATTTTTAATTGTTTGGCTCTTGGGGAGGGCAGAGCCTCGTCACAATCCCTTAGGCGTTTGCCTTGGCCCATCGTTATGAGTCTTTTAAAATAGCAGTGCTTAAAAGATAATAAAAGGTAGTAGAAATAGAAATACAACTGGATGTGAGCTGGCGGAAAACCAGTAAGTCGAAGGCTGCTTCCAAGGCTGCCGGAGAATGCAATTATCTCTGAGTAGGAGTATTGCAGGCATCCGTCTGTCTATTTTTCCTGGAGGTCTAAACAATAATACCATTGGATGGAGACCTGTTATTTGTTCCATTTGTTTATTAAAGTTTTCTGTACGGCACTTTACTTGGTGAAAAGCAGTGTATCAATGTGCTTTCTATAAGCTAAATGTGTTTTCTATAATGTGTTTTCTATAAGCTAAAAAGCTGTGAAGGGTGTTTACGTCGCAGCTTTTCTGTAGTTGTCTCGTTGTCTCTCGTGAAACATTGTGGAAATTCGAATGCTCTGACCATGGCCCTTGGCATGAATAATGGGAAGTTTCCTACTCTCAATATACAATAATCTTCTAGATGTTTATCCACAGAATTAGTTTCCCAGGTTTGACTCACTACCCTTACCAGGAGAATGAAGACAGGGTATGGCAGGCTGTTCCTTTATAGATTTGTGCAATGATAATTGGAGCAAACCATCTTCGGTAGGAACTGAACAATTATTTCCCCCAGGCACAACATAACCTATGCAACTTCAAACTGCAGATGCCTGCTATCCTTAGACAGCTGAAATGCATCCTGTGCGCTAAGATTGGCTCTGGGGACATTTTCTGAGGTGCTCAGCAGAGCTGAACAGCCGTAAGTCTTTTTGGCTGGTGTGAGTGGTTGCTCTTCCCAAATAGCACTACAAACATGCAAACCATGATTGGGGGACCAGTTTTTGTGAGATATATAATGTCTAGAGTGATCTTTTGATACAGGGGCAGCTAGTAGCCACAGAACTGGTCAGAGGGCCAAGGACGTTACCAGAACATGGGCCTCCATCCTCCTCCTTTGTAAAGGTACTGCAGACGCTATTACTGGTACACCTCAGCCCCACGTTGTCCTACTTTCTGGCCTCCTTTCACGTTTGCCTTGATTTATACAAACAAGTACGCAACTCATTTTCACTGAATGGTGGGTGACTATGTGACACACCTTTTTGCAGCTGGATGGATGTGAGGAACTGCCACGTTCTTTCCTTCTCACTTACTGCTCAGGAGATCAATCGTAACCCCAGGCTCTTACCCAACATCACCCTGGGCTACAGCATCTATGATACCTATTTTGATGGAAGAATAACTACTGATGCTTTGACAGACCTCTTTGCTGGTGGGAAAATCAACATTCCAAACTACAGCTGCGGAAGACGGGGAAACCTTCTAGCTATTATTGAAGGGGGTGAAACCGACATCTCCATGCACATTGCAAGCATGTCGGGCTTCTACAAGATACCACAGGTAAGAACTGGGCTCAAGTCAAACATACCCAGCAACATTTGCCATTTCATAAGAAAAGCAAGGTATGCTTAGCTTAGTGCAATTTATTTTATTGCTCCCTGCCCCCCAACCAGTTGCAGCCTCTGTAGCACGTTGCTACATAAATTTTGCCCTACCGGAAATTGGCGCTTTCAAGTGCTGTTATTGAGCTTGGCACGGGAAAGGTTTCCTTCACTGTTCCACGAGGCTGCTACCTCTTCTTACAGCTCCAGGAACTGTTAAATAAAATTGTTTAATGTACAGTGGTACCTTGGTTTCTGAACAGTTCTGTTTGCGAACTATTCAGTTTACGAACTCCGCAAAACCGGAAGCAGTGTTCCGGTTTGCAAACTTTACCTTGGTTTACGAACAGAAGCCGAATGGTGAAACAGCACCTTCAGTGGGAGGCCTCAATAGGGAAAGCACTCCTTGGTTTAATAATGGATTCGGTTTAAGAACAGATTTTCAGAACGTTAAGTTCGTAAACCTAGGTACCACTGTACATTGAAATGGGAACTAAATTTATAGTGTGCCTGTATTGTATACCACGAGGCATGGTTGGAAATTTCCACTGAAGCTGAAGAAGAGCTTGCTAGGTTAATCATTAATGGGGTTGTATCATGGAACTGTATGTGTATGTCTACTGGTTCAATCACATGAAAAAGATAGTATTAGAGGTCCATGCCTATGTTAATCTGGGAGATATCCATGTTTGGGTGTGTGCCCTTTGTTTGAAGCTACTGAAGAGAATGGATTTGTGAATCTGTCTCCAGCAAACAACCTCTGGCTAATGGAGACTGAAATGGCATGACACCAGTAATGAGCCGCATGGTGCCACAACTGCCACCCAGCAACTAGGTGAATGGAATTTCTCCAAACAGAGGGATGTTGAATGTGGAGTACCTCAAGACTGATATGATTTAGGAGTGAAGAGGGAGATGGCCAAGTTTTCTGATCATACTGAATTGTTCTAGATTGTTAAACCAAAAGCAGATTGTGAAGAGCTCCAAATAACTTCTCCAGATAAAAAGGCACATGCAATTCAATATAAACAAGTGTGAATTTATGCACGCTGAGGGGGAAATCAGCCTTAATTTCACATGTTTGCTTCTGGGTTCTGAACTGGCATTGACTGAACAGAAATGAGACCACAGGGTCTTGGTAGATAGATCAATGAATATGTTGCCTCTTCAGCATTTGTCATGTAAAAGCAAATTCCATGCTAAGTACACCATCAGGAAAGGAATTAAAAATAAAACTGTCAATCTCATAATATAGTTATACAGACCTATGGGGCTGCTGCCTTTGGAAGACTGTGTACATTGGTTTTTGACACACCTCAAACAGTGTACAGGTTAAACTTTATTCGCATTAGCCAACAGCAATGGCAACATAAAACAAGCAATATATACAAATAAAAAGACAGCAATGGGTAAAAAGGGCAATCAAATGACCAAATGTATTATAGAATTGGAAATAAGTTCAGAAAAAGATATTGGAGATGAGGTGGTTATATTCAAAAGGGACCATTGGAAAACAGTCCTAATGCTGCAGTCCATGCTGATAACACACAACTCTAATTTTTCATAAGATTTCAATATGGAGGAGCTGTGCATGATGTAGAAACCCCTCTGGGTGTCATGGTAGACTGACCTCCCAGTCCTTCTGAAGGCTTTATAGTATTGCAGGATGCATTTTAATGGAAGTGTGATTTTAGACTTTTGCATTCATAATTTTGTTCTATTGTATTTCTCTAAACTGCAGAGAGACAATTGCCATTAGGTGATAAATAAATTGCATATATATGAAATTTCAAAAAACATTGAAGCTTATACTAATTAAATGTTTCATCATATTTGATTTGATTTGATTCACACAGAGGTATCCAATCTTTGTCCTGAGAAACAAAACACCAGTTTCTTTTCTTCAACAGCTCAGTTATGGCTTTGTTCTTCATGATAAAGTCCAGTCCCCTTTTATCTACCAGATGGTCTCAAAGGAAGAAACTCAGTACCTGGGAATTATCCAACTCCTCCTGCATTTCAGGTGGACGTGGGTTGGTCTCTTTGCTCCAGACAATGACAATGGAGAAAGGTTCCTGAGTATCTTGACATCCCTAATGATCAAAAGGGAAATCTGTGTTGCCTTCACAAAAAGAGTACTACTACAAACCTGGCTGTGGTTACCCCATGAAGCCCCTGCCATGTGGAGACAAGTCAATGTCTTTGTTTACTGTACAGACTCTCAATATGGACTTTTCACAATCATGGAGGTACAAACCTTGCTTGAAAGGATAGAAACTGGGGGGAAAGTCTGGATAATCACCGCTCTTGAGAACACAGTCTTGTTCTATGAGACGGAATCCTTCCGGTATGCCCATGGTTCTTTGTCCTTTGTAATGAAGACCAAAAAAAAGATGAAAATGGACGACTCCGAACCAATATTCCCTTCTGTTTTGGATCTTTGGCAAGAAGAATTTGAATGTTCATATTCCAAACATGCCTTGTCTGTGAGAGGTTGGACAAGATGCAGGGAGACAGAGAATGTGATGATCCAGCAGGAATTTATTGAACAGGTTCATTCCCAAGATAGCTATGTTCATTACATCAGTATCCTAGCCGTTGCTCAGGCCTTACATGCAGCATATTCATCCAGATCAAAGCGGATGTCACTGATGGGTGGAGGAGACCTGTTGGGACTTCAAAAGATTCAGCCATGGCAGGTATGTCCTTTTCCTGTTCATTGTCCCAGCTCTGGAATCACCATATTAGGAACATAGGAAGCTGCCTTAAAATGAGTCAGACCATTGGTCTCACAAGTAGCATTGTCTATATTGGTCTAACAAGTAGCATTGTCTATATTGACTGACAGACAGGGAAAGTGAATTATCCCAAATGTTTTCATGTTCTCTTAGTGCTGGAGTTTCCTCTGTCGTTGTAGCTTCATCCATTCTTGAAAGAAGTGCATCTCTATTCTAATACTTCACCTGATGGACAGTACTTGAATGAGAATGGGGCATTGGCCATTGACTTCGATATTGTGAATTGGGTGCTGTTTCCCAATACCTCTCATGGTAGAGTGAAGATTGGGGAAGTAGAGAAACAGGCATCCTCAGAGGTAAAGTTGACCATCAACCGAAAAGCAATTGTCTGGCCCCTGGCCTTTAACAAGGTATGGAGAAATGATATGTCATTTTATTACTTGTGACATCTGCTAGGCTCTAATAGCTTGTTGAATTGCACATATGAGACTTTGACTGTGATTTTACTGATACAGTGGTACATCGGTTTACGAACTTAATCCATTCTGGTAGTCCATTCTTAAACCGAAACTGTTCTTAAACCAAGGTGCGCTTTCCCTAATGAGGCCTTCCGCCGCTGGTGCTCTTCCACTGTTCAAATTCGTCCTTAGACCAAGGTAAAGCTATGAAACCGGTTTTGTGGAGTTCATACACCAAATAGTTCATAAACAGGACTGTTCTTAAACCGAGGTACCACTGTACTTCCCTCGAACAAAGTCATTGAGATGAATGGAACAGCCTCTTGAGTATGTATAAGATTTCACAGTGAATAGGAGACTTTCCTAAGCACAGTCAAATAGTTTCCCAAATGTAAGGCCTTCCCAATCTGTTCAGAATATCCAGAGGACAGCATGTATTTCCTGTAGGGACTGTCAGGAGTTCAGCCTACACTCGAGTAGGATCCTGGTAGAGACACATGCCCAACTGGCATGTTCTCTCCCTCCTGGCCGATTGTTCGGGAGCTTCAAAAGCTTTCTTCTGCCCGAACATCACAGTGACCAATGCCAACCAACACTGGCACACTTAGGGATCTGCAGAGTTTGTGCATTTCGCGTGACAGACCTCAGCAACTCAGCATTTTGGCTAATCTACTTTATTTACATATAAACACACATTGAGCACTGCAACATGGCTCCCTCTCTCTCTAGCATCAGACAGCAAAGAGAAAAAGAACAAAGGACAATAGTCCCATTTCACGGAACACAGTAACACAAACATCCTGTCTTCGTCACTTCCCACACTGTGGTGTCAAAACATATACCGTCATGTGATAGACAACAATCCTATGACTGAAATCAAGTAGCAGGAATTCTAACAGGGACACCCTGCACCCACCCACAAATATTAATCAGAACTGGCAATTATTAATCACCTGCCAAAATAGGGCCTGGGGTCACTTATGGCCATTGGAAGCAAATATATGTTTTCCACAATCTTGCCAAAACACTGCGATCTGTTTCCAAAAGCACAAATGCTCCTAATCGTTTCTCATTGATTCTCCTTCCTCAATTTCTGCCTAGACCATGCCTCATTCAAGATGCTCACAGAGCTGTCACCCTGGATATGTCAAGAAGATTCAGGAAGGGAAGCCCCCCTGCTGCTATGATTGCACTCCCTGCTCAGAAGGGACCATCTCCACTCAGGAAGGTAGGCCAAGACCTCAGGAAAAACCGTCTTACCTGGGAGGATGGGGCAAAGGTTCGAGCCAGCCTAAGCATGATGTTTGTAATGGCATCCCATGAGTGAAATGCCTCTCAGGTTTTTGGAGGTTCAAAGAGCAGCACTAGGAGGGATAAGCAGTTTTAACGGGGGGAAAGCATGTCCACCTCTTTGACCAATGCACACATGCACAGGTCATCAGCTGACAATTATGCCTTTGAGGCCCTACCCATCACACAACTCAAAAAGTGGCATCACCAAATGGGGTGACCTGCTGAGCTAAGTTTAATCCAGTGGCCAGAGGTTCCCAGCACCAGTTTACACTTAATAGAAGCGCTTCTGAAATATCTCACAGGCCAAGCTTTTCTAGCCATGCTCCACATGATCTATTTTGGTGGATGAGACCATGGATCGAGATGTTTTTGCCAGTGAACTTTTGCTTCTCTCTTTCCCAACAAAACTGTTCTTTTTTTATCTCTCCCATATGCCTACCTTCCCCATATGCCTAGCTTGGTTTACAACTGCTGTTAGGATACTGAAGTCTCTTTTTCTCTCTGCAGATACTGCCAAATGCACCAAATGTTCAAAAGATCAGCATCCAAAGAAAGACAAAAATCAATGTGTACCCAAAACAATCACCTTCCTGTCCTATGAAGAACCTTTGGGGAGCATCCTAGCTTCCTTTGCCATCCTCATATCCTTAGCCACAGTTTTTGTGTTAGAAATCTTTATTAAATACAAAGCCACTCCCATAGTCAAAGCCAACAATAGGGATCTCTCCTACATCCTCCTCATCTCCCTCCTTCTCTCATTTTTGTCCTCCTTCCTCTTCATTGGCCAGCCAAGAAAAGGGACCTGCCTTTTGCGCCAAACAGCCTTTGGCATCATCTTCTCAGTTGCTGTCTCTTCCGTCTTGGCAAAAACCATCACTGTGGTGCTGGCCTTCCTGGCCACTAAGCCAGGGAGCAGGGCGATGAGATGGCTGGGGGAAAGTCTGGCCAATGCTGTTGTCATTTCCTGTTCCAGTGTCCAAATTCTCATCTGCACCACCTGGCTGAGTACCTCTCCCCCATTCCCAGAGTCTGACATGCACTCCCAGCCTGCAGAGATTATCCTGCAATGCAATGAAGGGTCTGTGGCCATGTTTTATGGTGCCCTGGGCTACATGGGCTTCCAGGCTGCCATCTGTTTTATGGTGGCTTTTTTAGCCAGGAACCTGCCTGGAAACTTCAATGAAGCCAAGCTGATCACCTTCAGCATGCTGGTCTTCTGCAGTGTTTGGGTGTCCTTTGTTCCCACCTACCTGAGCACCAAGGGGAAATTCATGGTAGCAGTGCAGGTCTTCTCTATCTTGGCCTCCAGTGCTGGGCTTCTGGGCTGCATCTTCCTTCCCAAATGCTACATTATTATACTGAGGCCAGATCTGAACATGAGAAAGACCAGAAAAAGCTAAATATGATATTTGATTATTAGGTCTAGGGATATCATGGAACCGTAGAGTTAGAAGTCCACACCAGAATATTGACTGCACTGTGCAGCTAGCCATGTAAATGGTGAGGCAAAGATCCAATAGTGTGCTTACCATGGTTCCCTTAGCCTCACATGTAATGGAAAGCAGGTAAACATCTACTGGTGGATCTCTGGATTATATTCAGAAGACCTCTAACAGGTTCTGATACCTCGTTCTTCAGTAACAGCAACTGTAGAGATCCGCATTGTTGTTTGAGATCATTCTTGTGCCAGGCTCCTTTCTCTTGAGTTAAACTGCTCATTACTCTGAGCTGAATTGCATAAGCTGCTTTAGAAGTTGCAAACTGAATTGCTAAAATACTAAATAAACTTAGATAAATTAGAATAAAGTCACATTAAGACAGCTACATTTGATTTGATTAATTACATTTCTATGCCACTCTTTATTAGATTGAATCGCAGAGCAGTTTATAGACAATAAATAACAACAGAATAACAATAACAATAGACACAAAAGAAGAATGGTTATGCAAGCTGACTGAGTACTTGGAATTCGCGAAGCTAGCAGATGTCTTAAGAGACAAATCTAATAAAATAGTTAAGAAGGAATGGGATCATTTAAACAACTACCTGATGAATCAAGGTTCAGCACCTAAGATCTGGTTGTGCCTAGAATAACACTGCAAAAGCAATAAAGTCCTGATACCAAGATGAGGAATCAATTGAAATACAGGAAAGTATCTTTACTAAGAACAATGAACTGTTGCGGTATTGGCAGAAGTCTTTATTTGTTGTTTTGTAGGTAGCTTTGTATGTGGTTCTCTGTGTTTTAATTTAAGAATCTGTTCGTCGAGAGCCAGTGTGGTGTAGTGGTTAAGAGCGATAGACTCGTACTCTGGTGAACCGGGTTCGCTTCCCTGCTCCTCCACATGCAGCTGCTGGGTGACCTCGGGCCCGTCACACTTCTTTGAAGTCTCTCAGCCCCACTCACTTCACAGAGTGTTTGTTGTGGGGGAGGAAGGGAAAGGAGAATGTTAGCCGCTTTGAGACTCCTGAAGGGGAGTGAAAGGCGGGATATCAAATCCAAACTCTTCTTCTTCTTTGTAAAATATTAGTCTAACAATGAATGATTTACTGTTATCCTAGATACACACACACACACATTCCCCCCCCCCGTTTTCTTCCCTTTTTTCTCTTTTTCTTCTCTTCCATACTTCTCCTTTCTTTTTTTCTTCTTCTATATTATGATTTTACTTTTCCTTATTAATTATTGATTCTTCTTTTATCTACTTAATCAGTTTGACGACTGTAAGTTTTGTTCTAATTGTTTGTGTATGCAACATAGTTCAACAACAACAACAAACAATAGTGTAATAGAACATCACAAATATAGACTTACAGAGAATAATGAACAATTCATTGGTATAACAATTACAGCTCATTGGCGAAACCATTACTAATAATCAGTAAATCAATTACAATTTATAAAACACTGTTAACAAAACACCTTAAAAATATTATATTATAGGATTCACAAAGTACTATAGCATTTATAATTTATAAAACAATATTAACAACAGTAACATAATAGCAACTCAAAAAATGCAAAGCACTCTTTAATTCCCCTCACCCCAAAATCTATCATTCTATTCAGTCCATTAAAAGACACAGACACATAATGCCTATGGTAGCAACTCCAATCTGCAGGTTCCTTGGGCTGGAGGTGTGACAGCACAGGTGAAACCAAGCACTGTAGGATGACAGACAAATCTCTCCCCCCTCACAGTTCTTCCTCTGGAAACAGCTCCCTCATGAAGGCTCCTAGGGCTGGAGGGTAACGCAAAGCAGTGGAAACACCATTGCCTGATGACCAGCACAAAGTCTCTCCTCGCTCACCATCAAGGACACAGGTATAAGGTCTTCTGGGAACCTGCAAAGTTGATGCTCATTTACAAAGAGTTTGCGGAAGATAAATATTTTCAGCAAATGGATCTTGATGAGGAATAAAAGTGCAAGGCTGGGAGAAAACTTAATACATGGAAAGATGTGACTGAAAGTTTTGGTTTTGGACAGGATGTGGACCTTGATTTTAGATAGAAAGGAGATGAGTAGTCTCAGGAGAAGTAAAGTCAGACATAAAGAAAGGGGAACGTGGCTAAAGTTTTGGGCAGTGTTATGTACTGAAGTTCTCACCCTGGGCCAGCAGGGGGATACTGTAGATAGTTATGCAAATGAAGGATCGAAAAGTGACGTTCAGTGATTGGATAGTTTTAGAAAATGGCAACAGTTACATTGTTCTGGAGCTCTATATAAGCAGGCTGACTGAGCCCCTCAGCTCAGTTCTGTTCTGACATCTGAATAAAGAAGAGCTGTTTGAAGAATCACTGTGTCGTCTGCTATGTTCGCCCACAACTTAACAGGCAGAATGTGGGATGTATGTGATAATGACCTCGTGTAGGTATGTCCTGGAATCTATGCTAACCGAAGGGAATCTGAACAGTTCGACATCACAAATGATGCTGGACAAAGGCAGCAGAACCTGGAGCTTTTTGCGTGAAGAGGTTCTCTCCCCTTCAGAAATAAATGAACCTGGGCAGAATCTGGAAACATATTTGCAGCTTTGCATGTGCCAGTTTATATTAATCCCTTTTTCTCTTACGTTACACGAGAATCTACCATAGCATACTGCCCATCCTCCCTAATTCTAAGGTGTCCAAATAATAAAACAAATGTTCATAAATATATAGAGTGGGCACACAAACATAGCTACATAAACTGGATTCAGAAACGGTGTAGGGGTCCCTTAAATGACCCCAAATGTTTCTCTGCAGTAGAAGGAAGTGTCTTGGGGGGAAAGGACCTTTTCTTTTTCTTTTTTTTTAAATGATATTTATTAAAAGTTTAAAAATTACAGAAAAAAGGAAAACGACAACAATAAAAAAGAAAAAAACCATAGAAAAGCAATACAACAATACAGCAAAAAGAAACAAACCCCCCAAAAAACTAAAACACACATCCAATATTCCATATCTTTACCTTTCCTTTACTTGTTTCATCAACCTCCTCGCACCTCCCTTTTTTTGTATTCTAGTTCAATTCACTATTTCAGCAAATTCTTCCCATCTTTCTCAATTTTTGTTCTATAATTTATCTTAACGGCCTAACCTTACATTTTTTCATTTTAACCCGTTATCAATCAGCTTTTACTTAATTCTTTGTTACATTTCTACTAAAACCATATAGCTTCATTCCAGCATCCTTCTAACACTCATTAATTTTACAATGTTTCTGTAAGTATACTTTAAATTTTTTCCAATCTTCTCCCACCGACTCTTCTCCCTGGTCTCGGATTCTGCCAGTCATTTCCGCCAGTTCCATGTAGTCCATCAGCTTCATCTGCCATTCTTCCCTTGTGGGTAGATCTTGTGTCTTCCAATGCTTTGCAATAAGTATTCTTGCTGCTGTTGTAGCGTACATAAAGAAAGTTCTATCCTTCTTTGACACCAATTGGCCGACCATGCCCAGGAGAAAGGCCTCTGGTTTCTTCAGGAAGGTATATTTAAATACCTTTTTCATTTCATTATAGATCATCTCCCAGAATGCCTTAATCTTTGGGCATGTCCACCAAAGGTGAAAGAATGTACCTTCAGTTTCATTACATTTCCAACATTTGTTATCGGGCAGATGGTATATTTTTGCAAGCTTGACTGGTGTTATGTACCACCTATAAATCATTTTCATTAAATTCTCCTTTAAGGCATTACATGCCGTAAACTTCATACCAGTGGTCCATAACTGTTCCCAGTCAGCCATCATAATATTATGTCCAACATCTTGTGCCCATTTAATCATAGCAGATTTCACCATTTCATCTTGAGTATTCCATTTCAACAGCAAGTTATACATTCTTGACAAATTCTTAACTTTAGGGTCTAACAATTCTGTTTCCAACTTTGATTTTTCCACCTGGAAGCCTAGTTTTTTATCCAAGTTATATGCCTCCATTATTTGATAGTAATGGAGCCAATCTCGTACTCTGTTTTTTAGTTTTTCAAAGCTCTGCAGTTTTAATCTGTCACCCTCTTGTTCCAAAATTTCCCAATACTTCGGCCATTTGGCCTCCATATTGAGTTTTTTCTGAGCCTTTGCTTCCATTGGTGACAACCATCTTGGGGTTTTATTTTCTAACAAATCCTTATATCTTATCCAAACATTAAACAGTGCTTTTCTTACAATATGGTTTTTGAACGCTTTGTGTGCTTTAACCTTATCATACCACAAATATGCATGCCAACCAAATACATTATTGAAACCTTCCAAATCCAAAACATCCGTGTTTTCAAGAAGCATCCATTCTCTCAGCCAACAAAAAGTGGCTGATTCATAATAAAGTTTTAAGTCTGGCAGGGCAAATCCACCTCTTTCTTTAGCATCAGTTAATATCTTAAATTTTATACGAGGCTTCTTGCCCTGCCAGACAAATCTAGAGATATCTCTCTGCCACTTCTTGAAACAGTCCATTTTGTCCAAAATTTGCAGTGTTTGAAACAAAAACAGCATTCTTGGCAAGGACCTTTTCAAATAGTTCACTTTCTCATGTAAATCCTATAAATAAATAAACTATTTGGAATGAAGAGGCCTGCTTCTATGCAAAACCAGTCTGGCAGGTATCTGTTAAGCAGAGCAGACATGTCAATAGAGCATCTTCTTCTGAGACAAGCCTTACTCTCACATTTCTGTTGTAGAACACCGTTTACTGTGACATGTGTATGATGCTTTCTTGGGTGGTCCTCGGCTAAGGGACCAGGCAATTTCTAAAACCTTTAGAAGTTCTTGCACATCTTTGTCCTGGGTCCTCACCTCCTATCAAAGCTGGTAGGGGAACTTCTGTTGCAACAGAATAATAAAGATCTGCCTTGCTTTCACAGGATCTTGCCTCAGCTCATTTTTCTTTGACCTAACATGAACTTGAGGGGCTCTGAGTCCTTTAACAGGGAGTCGGGCTGTTACAGGCACCCCCCCTATTTTCTGGTCACACCTACCTGCAGATTTATTTTCTGTATTAGGACTCTGATTCTTGAAATAAAATATCCTTCTATTACCTATTTCTGGTGCCTTCCTGTATAGTCTTAACAGCTGGCAAACCACTCACCAATCTAGAGTCTGTAGCACAGCTGGAAGGAGCTGTCTGCAGTCAGAAATCTCTGTTTGATTATCCTCATACTGTCAGAGGAATGACCCTAAATTAAAATTCTTCACAATGACGACAACAAGACCTTGCCCACCCAAACCCTAAATTGGGCTACTTGGTTGAGAAAAATTGAGGGGGACTAGGAGAGGAATTTCATTCGACAATAGCTCCTGGCAATTGAAGAAATGTTTCCCCTTCCAATATTGGAGACAGGATGCTCTGACTACCAGTTGTTGGGAAACACGTGTAGAGAAAGTGCTGCTGCGCTTTCATCTCCAGCTTATGGGCTTCTGTTTGGGGCAGGTGGTTGCCCATTTTGAGAACGGGATACTGGACTTTATAGGCCTTAGGCCTGATCCACCTTCAGGGCTCTTCTGCTGTCCATCATACAGCACTTTCTTCCTCCTTGAACCATGTCAGATTCCTGAGTCAACATGTTTTTCTCCTGTTCTCCACCTGCTCCCATAAGTTTCTTCCCCTTACAATCATCAGAACAACAGTGATCTATTATTATCCTTCCCATAATCAAATAATCTTCAAATGTTACCTTTGGGAACAACAATGCAAACATCACAATTAAGGGCAGCAGGAGGTTATTACTCCACTGTGCTTGAAAAGTTTGGTGTATAAAATATATTGTTTGATGTATAAAATATATTGCGTGCCACAGAATCCATGCAGTCAAGATATAGGGCAGGTGATAGGGCGCAGGAGATAGGTCATTGTGGAGCGTAATCAATAGGAAGCTGCCTTCTAGCTCAGTGCTATCTTCTGGCTGGCAGCAGCTCTCCAGGTCAAGAACATCCTCAGTCCTACCTGGAGCAGTTAGCAGAGGTGGATCCTGGCACCTTCTGGGTGGAAAAGAGATGCTCCACCACTGAGCTATCACCCTTCCCTTCAGTCTCTTTTTAGCTCTGAAGCCAGAGCTGAACAACCTTGCCTTTGTCAAGTCAATGAAGCCTCTGTCTTGCAAGAATTTGAGGGGGTGTTTCTAATTAGTGACTTGCGTTGAGAGGAACGGTCAGAAGGGAAGTGTAGCAGGCAGACCACAGAATGATAACACTGCTTTTATTGCTGCCTCTTGCAACCTACGAAATGCAGCAGAGGGCAAAATGTCCACTGAATCTGATTGAGGATAAAAATCTGGCTGTGAATTATCACCGGCAAGGAGACCTCCTCATTAGTGGAGTCATATCTTCAAGATTAATTGGAAGTCAACTTCCGTTTAGCTTTTCCAGCACCCCAGTAAGCGCATTTCTGAAGTAAGTAATGGTGTATTGGCATATTTCTCCTTCCTAAATTACTCTCCAATTCTCTTGCTCTACAAGGGTCAACCCCCTATTTTCAGGTACCCCTGATAAATTACTATTGCCTGTTTTTTGTTTGAAGATGGGGGGAACGTCTCAGTCAATGGGATCAAATGCAATTTGAAAATCTGAGTAGAAGCATAATGTTCAAGAAAAGCAAAATACGCCCTCTTATAGTTTTCTCTTAAACCATAGCATGCTGTAGATTTTATATCCATATTCCACAATTGCTGCAATGCTTTCATATCTATATTATAACCAATATCTATTGCCCAATGTATCCTCCTTTATAGCTGGGTTCAAAAATAGTTGGAGGGAACCATTTTCAGCAGGAACTGCACAATTGTTTCCCCCTGGCTAAACGCAAACTATGCAACTGGAAACTGTAAATGTTTACAGCACTTGAATGCAGCCTGTGGGGCTAAGTTTGGCTCAGGAGACATTTTTGGTAGTGCTCAGCAGAGCCCAACATCCCTAAGACTTCCTGTCTGATGTGAAGGGTTACTCTTCCCACACCCCACTACAAACATGCAAACCATTATTTGGGGACCAGATTTGTGAGAAAGATAATGCCTGGAGTGTTCTTTTGACACAGTGGCAGCTAATAACTACAAAATTGTTTGGGTGCCCTAAGGGGTCACCACCCAATGCTGCCCTACTTCCCAGCCTCCTTCATCTAGTAACAAAATGTATGTGACTATCATTTTCACTGCACCATGGGTGACACACTTTTGACACACTTTATGACACACTTTTTTGCAGCTGGATGACTAGAAGGGTCTGGCACATTCTTTCCTTCTCACTTACAGTTCAAGAGATTAATCAGGACCCGAGTCTCTTACCCAACATTACCCTGGGCTACAGCATCTATGATACCTATTTTGATGGAAGAACAACTGCTGATGCCCTGACAGACCTCCTTGCTGGTGGGAAAATCAACATTCCAAACTACAAGTGTGGAAGATGGAGAAAGCTGCTGGCGGTTCTTGAAGGGGGTGAATCTGACATCTCCACGCACATTGCAAGCATGTTGGGCATATACAAAACCCCACAAGTAAGAATTAGGTTCAAGTCAAGCACACCTGGAAACATTTGCCATCTCGTAAAAGAACAGGTTATGCTTACCTTAATGCAACTGACTGTATTGCTTACTTTATACACCTAATTGAAACACTGCTTTTCATGAAGTGAAGAGTCATATAGAAATATTTTCTTAAATAAAGTGATCTTCTGCATGTGAAACTGATATTCTACCACTGGGCTATGACCCTTTCCCTCATTTTATTTATTTATGAATGAATGAATAAATGAATGAATGGGTTGGTTGGTTGGTTGGTTGGTTGGTTGGATGTTATTTTCAGCCTTTTCCCCCATTTTATTGTGCTGAGAACATCCTCTTTTTTGTTCTGAATGCGGGTAGCAGGGAAGGAACTGATGTTTGTACAGTGTCACTTAAGGCAGAGCTTATTCTGGTTCTAGTTATCTTCTCATCAGCTTTTGATGTGTGGGCACAGTGATGAAGTAAATGAGGAAAAACAAGCAGAGCTTGAATCCCAGCAAGATGGAGGCACTTCTGGTGAGTAGCTCCCATTTCCAAGAAATTGGTCAATTGCCTACCCTCAGGTGTCATGATGAAGACTTCAAACAACTCACTTGGCCTAGTGAAACCAGACACACACAGAGCTTCTTTTCAGTACTTATATCAGTAGTAAACAGAAATACACGGAGACCATGGAATGTACTTCTTCAAAGATTGAGCTGTTGACTCTCAAGGGACATCACGTCAACTGGCTGCTGTACTGTTTCTAATGCATCTGATTCCTGTCTCTGTTCAGGGCTAGTACACCTGCCACCTTGCTCCTGTTCTTCACTATCCATTATTTTGCAGCTCTTTTCTTCTTCTGGGATGTTCCCCATCTGCCACCACCACAGACCTGGGTCCATACTCTCTTCATCTGCCTCCTGACTGGAAGCTTCTTGGGGCAACGATCTCCACCGCTCCTCCTCATCTGCCCAGTCCCTGACACCTGGACAGGGTTATGTTCTCCCCGAAGGAGCAGGTTTACAGTTTTGGAGTGCTTCTGAATCCACCTGTCTCGCTGGAGGGTCAGGCAGCTTCGGTGGCTAGAAGTGCCTTATACCAACTGTGACTGGTTCTGCAGATATGGCCATTCCTGGACTGGAACAGCCTTTACCACAGTAGTTCATGCATTGGGTTATTTCAAGATTGGATTACTGCGATGCTCTCTATGTGGGTCTTCCCTCACGCTTGATCCAGAAGCTGCGGTTAGCTCACAATGCTGCAGCATGATTGCTGACAGGAGTGAGGCCTTGTCAGCATATAGCACCCGAGTTCAGAGATCTGCACTGGCTGCTGGAACTGCCTGCCTATTGAGATCAACCAGATACCTCACTGTACTCTCTTTGGCACGTGCTAAAAATATTCATGTTTTGACAAGCCTGCAATGATGCTTAGAAAATTGACATAATATTAATCTGTTTTAGCGTTTCTGTTTTTGTATATTTAAAATATGGTTGCAAAATCTTCTTGATTTTACTGTTTTATCTTTCATAAACCAATCTGAGGGTTTGTTTTACAATCAAGTAGTGTATAGCTGTTAGAGCAGCTAAATAAGTAAACAATTTGGGTCCAGGATGCCTGTGGAACTGCCTAATCCCTTATAACATAATCCCTTTTACCCTGTTGGGGGGAATAACGGAAAGAGGCTCAGCTTGTATCCTAATTTTAGGAAATACCCTTCCAGTTGAGCTCAGACAGACCCCTTTCCAGGAACTACTGAGGGGTTTTTTATTATTATTTCAGAAGGCATATTAATTGAAGTATGACTTTATACTTCTACCATCTTGATTTTTTTGTATTGCACCTTTGTAAACTGTTTACAAAATTACATAAAATTTTCATGTTTGCCCTAATAAAATGTGTCATCATCTTTCACATAGAAGTATATGATCTTGGCCCTGAAAAACAGCACATCAGTCTCTTTTGCTTTCCTCAGCAGCTCAGTTACGGCTTCATTCTTCATGATAAAGTCCATTCCCCTTTCGTCTACCGGATGGCCCCAAACCTAGAAACTCAATACCTGGGGATTATCCAACTCCTCCAGTATTTCAGATGGACGTGGGTCGGCCTCTTTGCTCCAGATAATGACAATGGAGAAAGATTCCTGGGTACCTTGACACCTCTGATGATCAAAAGGGAAATTTGTGTTGCTTTCACACAAAGAGTAGTACAACAAACTTGGTTGTGGATACCCCATGAACCACCTGCCATTTGGAGACAAGTCAATGTATTTGTCTACTCTACAGACTCTCAATATGGACTTTTTATAATCCTAGAGGTACAAACCTTACTTGAAAGGGTGAAAATTGGGCAGAAAGTCTGGATAGCCACAGCTCTTCAGGACACAATCTTGTTGTATGAAACTAAATCCTTCCAGTATGCCCATGGCTCCTTGTCCTTTGTAATGAAGACCCCAAAAAGGGGGAGAAATAACTACTGTGAGCCAATAACCTCTGCTAGTGAAAAGCATTGGAACAATGCGTTTGATTGCTCATATTCAAAACATCCCTTGTCCGTGAGGGGTTGGGAAAAATGCAGGGAGAAGGAGAATCTGACGGTACTACCTCAGGAAGAGGTTGAAAGAGTCCTATGCCAAGACAGCTATGTCAACTACTTCAGTATCCTAGCCGTGGCTCAAGCTATAAATGAAGCATATTCATCCAGATCACAGCGCATGTCAATGGGAGGAGGAAGAGGAAGGTTGGAACGTCAAAGGCTACAGCCATGGCAGGTATGTCCTTTTCAAACTGCAGTTCATTATCACAGCTCTGGAATCATCACGATAGGAACATGGGAAGCAGCCTTATACCAATCAGAGGAATAATCCATGTAGTTCCGTATTGTCTACACTCATTATCAGCAGAAACATAGGAGTTATACCATTGGTTTATCTACCTTAGTTTCCTCTACATTGCAGTGGTACTCGTGTGTGTGTGTGTGTGTGTGTGTGTGTGTGTGTTATAAAAATTCTACACCGTAAACATAACATTTTCACACCTTAGAAAGGAAAAGGGTTCTTTCAAACCTTGAGATCTTCTTCCTTTTCTCAGTGGGTTCCAATTCTAAATTTTATCCCTGCATCTTTTACTGTAACCTATCTGTTATGTGCCTGGCATGCTCTGGTCCATGGGGTCATGAAGAGTCGGACATGACTAAATGACTAAACAACAACAATCTGTTATGTAATCATAGTATCCAAAATCCATGTTAACATTACAAATGTCCTTGTAGTCCTGCCAATTATTTCAACTGTTTACAGTGATCTCTCAAATATGTTAAAAGGTTATTCCAGTCTTTTAAAAATACTTGGTCTTCTTGATTTCTGATCTTTCCTGTCTATCTTGCCATTTCTGCATATTCCATCAGCTTGGTCTGCCACTCTTCTCTGGTCAGTGCTTCTTCTTCTTTCCATCTCTGGGCAAGAAGCATCCTTGCTGCTGTTATTGCATACATAAACAGTCTTTTGTTTTCTTTTAGTATTTCTGCACCTATAATGCCTAACAAAAAAGCCTCTGGTTTTTTAACAAAAGTTATCTTAAACATTTTTTTCAACTCATTACATATCATTTCCCAGAAAGCTTTTACCACCCCACATGACCGCCACATATGATAAAACGTACCTCTTTCCTTTTACATTTCCAGCACAAATTTGAGCAGGTTCTATACATTTTTGCAATTTTACTAGGTGTCAGATACCAGCAGTACATCATTTTCATATAAATTTCTTTCAATGAACAGCAGGCTACAAACTTCAAATCCTCTTTCCGTAACTTTTCCCATGAAGAAAACTCTGTATTGTAACCAAAATCTCTTGCCCAGTGGACTGGCAGTGGTTCTCAGTAGGGTCTGGAAGGAAATCTTTCCCAACCCTCCACAGAGTTGCAGTCAAGGATGGAACTTGAGACCTTCTGCATGGAAACCAGGTGCTCCGGCAATTGAACTATGCCCAGTGATTTGCAGGCAGCATTCTGCACCATGGGCAGCCCACAGAGCGCCACCAAAGGTAGCACAACATAGAGAGCAGTGTAGAACTAATTGGAACAATGCCCTGACTCAGCAGTGATCCACTTATCATCAGCTTCAAACCATGTGCTCCTCAGAAATTAAAAAAACCAAAGGCTGCGAATCATTGCTGCTGCGTCTGCTGCCCAGGAGGACTCTCCTGTGTGGGTGTCTGAGGGCCCTGCTCCTTCCTGCCACTCACCACCTGGCCCAGGGCGGGGCCTGAAGGACTCACAGGGACGGTTGCTGTCACTGCTGCTGCGGCCCAGGGGGATCCGGAGGGGCGCAGAGTTCTTTTTAAAATGTTTTAAAATGTTCCCTTTCCTTTTCTTTTTATTTTTTGTATATGTGGGGACGGGGATGGGGGTGGGATGGATGTTTAGTTGGGAATTTGTTTGATTTTAATGGATTTGTAATTTTTATAGTTTTTCATTTGTATTGTTTTTTGTTTTCTGGGGTTTTTTATTGTTTTAAGGTCTTATTTTGTTCTTAAGGGGAAGGGTTAGGGCTGCCGGGGAGTGGGTCCCAGGCAACAAAATGGCTGGGGTATGTTCCACAGAGGGGGATGCGCTGGGACAACCGATCTCAGTGATCACGGGTAGGAGGAGGAGTTACGCTAAGACCAGACCATGTCATTACAGAGGAGGCAGGTTTAGTCGTTGTCTGAGGACTATCCCTGCCTCCGGGTCTGGTCCTATCCGGACGGATACTAGAATCAGCAAGGGATACCCACATAGCCTGAAGGTGCTGCTGTGCAATGCCAGGTCAATGATTCATAAGACCACTGCCATCCATGACTTGATCATGGATGGAGGATTTGACCTGGCTTGTGTAACAGAGACTTGGTTGGGTGAAGCAGATGGGCCTGTTCTTGCCGCTGCTTGTCCACCAGGTTTCTCTTACGCACAGCAACCCAGGCCTTGTGGGCGGGGAGGGGGGGTTGCAGTGATTTTTAGGAAGTCATTAGTTTGCACCAGGCGTCCTATTGGGAAGACCCAGTTCTCTGAGTGCATGTTCTGGAAGTTGGGCAATAGGGGCAGTACAGGATTCCTTTTGGTGTACCGACCTCCCCGCTGCACCAAGGATTCCCTGCCCGAGCTGCTTCAGGTCGTGGCGGATGTTCTCCTGGAGACACCTAGTTTGGTTGTCCTAGGGGATTTTAATATCCATGCCGACACGACCTTACAAGGGGCCGCTCGGGACTTCGTGGAAAGCATGGCCTCCATGGGGCTGTCCCTGAATAAGTTTGGCCCAACCCATAGCCGCGGACATGCCTTGGACCTGGTGTTTACCTCCATGGATGTTGGTGTTCTGACACTAAGTAAAAGCGAAACAAAAGAAGTGCCATGGTCAGACCACTTCCTGGTGCAACTTGACTTCGCCGCGACCCTTCCCCTCTGCAGGGAGGTGGGACCGATTCGGATGGTCCGCCCCCGCCACTTAATGGATCCAAATGGTTTCCAGAGAGTGGTAGGGGATGCTTTATCCCATGTTGATGGCCTTTCAGCTGATTCCCTGGTGGCCCGCTGGAATGCAGAGTTAACCAGGGCTATTGACTGTTTGGCTCCGAAGCGCCCTCTCCGATTGCATGGAGCCCGGACAGCCCCGTGGTTTTCCACGGATCTGAGGGCAATGAAACAATCGTTGAGACGGCTAGAGCGCCGGTGGCGGATGACCCATTCTGAAGCTGACCGGACACAGGTTAGAGCTCAGTGTCGAGCCTACCAAGTGGCGGTAGCGACGGCGAAGAAGGCTTTCTTCGCCGCCTCTATTGCATCTGCAGAAAACAGCAGCAGGAGACTTTTTCAGGTGGTCCGCAATTTAGCGGAACCACCTGCTACATCGGGGCCCAGTACGGGCCACATGATCTCCTGCAATGATTTTGCAAAGTTTTTTGCAGATAAAGTCGCTCAGATTCGGGAAGAGGTAGACGCCACCGTGGGAGCAGGGCCGGGGCGGGAGAGTGCTAGAGTCCTGTCTAGTCAAATTGCGTGGGATCAATTCCAATCTGTTACCTCCGAGGATGTGGACAGGCTGCTTGGACGAGTGAAACCAACCACCTGTCTCCTTGATCCTTGCCCATCCTGGCTTATAAAAGCTAGCCGGGAAGGGCTGGGCGATGGGCTTCGTGGGGTGGTGAATGCTTCCCTCCGTGAGGGAGCCTTCCCAGACCCGCTGAAAGAGGTGGTTATTAAACCGCTTCTTAAAAAACCATCTTTAGATGCGGCCACGATGGCCAACTATCGCCCAGTCTCAAATCTTCCATTCTTGGGCAAGGTGATTGAGCGAGTGGTTGCTGAACAACTCCAGGCACGCCTGGAAGAAGCGGACCATTTGGATCCCTTCCAATCGGGATTCAGGCCTCATCACGGGACTGAAACTGCCTTGGTCGCACTGGTTGATGATCTCCGGCGGGCTAGGGACAAAGGTGAGAGCTGTTTCCTAGTTCTGCTGGATCTCTCAGCGGCGTTTGATACCATCGACCATAACATCCTTCTGGACCGTCTTGAGGGGCTGGGAGCTGGGGGCACTGTCATACAGTGGTTCCGCTCCTTCCTCCTGGGCCGTGTTCAGAAAGTGGTGGTGGGGGATGAGTGTTCAGACCCCTGGGCTCTCACTTGTGGGGTGCCTCAGGGTTCTGTCCTCTCCCCCATGCTTTTCAACATCTACATGCAGCCGCTGGGAGAGATCATCAGGGGGTTTGGGCTGGGTGTTCATCAGTATGCGGATGATACCCAGCTCTACCTCTCTTTCAAATCAGAACCAGTGAAGGCGGTGACGGTCCTGTGTGAGTGTCTGGAGGCGGTTGGAGGATGGATGGCGGCAAACAGATTGAGATTGAATCCTGACAAGACAAAAGTACTGTTTCTGGGGGACAGGAGGCGGGCAGGTGTGGGGGATTCCCTGGTCCTGAATGGGGTAACCGTGCCCCTGAAGGACCAGGTGCGCAGCCTGGGAGTCATTTTGGACTCACAGCTGTCCATGGAGGCACAGGTTAAATCCGTGTCCAGGGCAGCTGTGTACCAGCTCCATCTGGTACGTAGGCTGAGACCCTATCTGCCCGCGGACTGCCTTGCCAGAGTGGTGCATGCTCTGGTTATCTCCCGCTTGGACTACTGCAATGCGCTCTACGTGGGGCTACCTTTGAAGGTGACCCGGAAACTACAACTAATCCAGAATGCAGCAGCCAGACTGGTGACTGGGAACGGCCGCCGAGACCATATAACACCGGTCTTGAAAGACCTACATTGGCTCCCAGTACGTTTCCGAGCACAATTCAAAGTGTTGGTGCTGACCTTTAAAGCCCTAAACGGCCTCGGTCCAGTATACCTGAAGGAGCGTCTCCACCTCCATCGTTCTACCCGGACACTGAGGTCCAGCACCGAGGGCCTTCTGGCGGTTCCCTCACTACGAGAAGCCAAGTTACAGGGAACCAGGCAGAGGGCCTTCTCGGTAGTGGCGCCCTCCCTGTGGAACGCCCTCCCACCAGATGTCAAAGAGAACAACAACTACCAGACTTTTAGAAGACATCTGAAGGCAGCCCTGTTTAGGGAAGCTTTTAATGTTTGATGTATCACTGTATTTTAATATTCTTTTGGAAGCCGCCCAGAGTGGCTGGGGAAACCCAGCCAGATGGGCGGGGTATAAATAATAAATTATTATTATTATTATTATTGCAGTTTTGAAAGGTGAACACATGTGGAATCAGAATCTAATATCAATATAAGGGCTGACTTTTTACAAAATGTTAATGGTAGATTGTGGCTAGATTTAACTCAGAAAACATGAATTACTTCAGTGATGCAAACACAACCATTCTAGATGATCATTAGAAATCAATATGCTTGCAAGCTTCCGTCTTACAATTTCAACCACACAGCTCCAAAACTGCTTTTTTTCTGATACAGCCCTGTGACAAATGGAAGGAGTCTCCAACCAGCACTTTCCATCTCCAAGCTTCCTTATGATCATTGATTTCCAGGGCTACTAATGCCCATTTGCTAGTGATCTTTACACAGTTTCCCTTGAGATTTTTTGATATACAAAAAGAGGACCCTGCAATAGGAAGGTGACTATTGTTCTTTGTGAACTTAGCGTTCTTCCTTTAATCATTCTTTACATATTTTCCCAAAAACTTAAACAATATATGTAATTATTTTGACTTTGATAATCCCCCTCTCCCAAAGACTGAAAAAGAATACAGGGACCTAAAAATCTATCACAGATTCCCTAGTCCTTATTCAGATGAGATTAGGATTCAGAGTAAGCAGGGATGAAATATCACACATGGTTGCATGTTCTCTCAGTACTGGAGTTTCCTTTGTCTTCCTAGCTTCATTCATTCTTGAAAGAAGTCCATCCGTCTTCTAATACTTCGACTGATGGACAGTACTTGGATGAGAATGGGGCACTGGCTGTTGACTTCGATATCATTAACTGGGTGCTGTTTCCTAATAACTCTAAGGCTAGAGTGAAAATTGGGAGTGTAGAGAGACAGAAGTCCTCAAATCTGAAGATCGCCATTAACCCAGAAGCAATTGTATGGCCCTTGCCGTTTAACAAGGTATGGGGAGATTACATGTGTCATTTCATTAACCATATCTGCTAAGCGCCAATCACTTTTTCAATAGTACATAGGAGACTTTGATGGCAATATTATAGATACTTCCCTGGAATGAAATCCCATAAAATTTAATGGAGCCTGCCCTTAAGAAGGTATAAGTTGTCACAGTAATAGCAGACTTCACAAAGCAACGTAGAACAGCTTTCCCTAACTTGGTGCCCTCCAGATATTTTGGACTACAATTCCCATTCCCCGCCCCCCAGTCCAGCATTGGACAAAAATATCTGAGAGGCACATGGTTGGGCAAAGCTGGGGTACAATAAGTTATTCCCCATCCCTTCAGTAGATCAAGAGGACAGCATGAAAACAGCTAACCTCAGGGTGGCCCATTTAGTGACATATTTTGTCCATATTTCACAACTGTGCAACAAAAGAGCAGATGCCAAGGCAGCAGTGTGAGGAATTGTGTTATTGCTTCTGTTCATATGAGTGCTTTATGCTTGTTGTTTCCACGCTCTTATTTGCTCTTATTGTTATCCTGGCATTGTAGTTTATTCAGTTCTGTTGCAGTTACATCACTTTTTCCTTGATATTCCTTCTATTTATGCCCAGAACACACCCCGCTCAAGATGCACAGAGAGCTGTCACCCTGGATATGCCAAGAAGGTTCAGGAAGGAAAACCAGTGTGCTGCTATGATTGTGCTCCCTGCTCAGAAGGGACAATCTCTACTCTGGAAGGTAGGAGAGGATCTCAGAGGAAAGGGCCTTTAATGGGAGGATGGGGCAGATATTTGAGCCAGTCCAAACATGATGCTTGTAATGGCGACACATTAATGGAATGCACCATGAATGGAATGCCTCTCTAGTTTTGGGAGGTTCAAAGAGCGTCACTGGTAGGGGAAGGCAGTTTCCACTGGTTGGAAACAGCTTTCCACTTCTTAACCAATACATGCATACACCACACATCAGCTGCTGAGCAGATTGCAGTCTGCCTTGCATATGTTCCCAATTGTTAAATCCCCAGCCTTTCATAAGATCCTCTTTTGGGAAGGAGACCATAGATTGAGAACTTTCGTCTCTCTCCTGCCCAACAAAACAGTGTTCTTCTTGATCTCTCCCATATGTCCACCTTTTCCCACAATTGCAGCAGCATTCAGACTCCTGTAGGCATATCCCTGATATTAGGATACTGATGTCTATTTTCCTCTATGCAGATACCAAAGAATGCACCAAATGTCCAGAAGATCAGCATCCAAACAAGGAGCGAGATCAATGTGTCCCCAAAGTAGTCACCTTCCTGTCCTATGAAGAATCTCTGGGGAGCCTCCTGGCTTCCTTTGCCCTCTTCTTATCCTTCACCACAGCCATTGTGTTTGGAATCTTGGTTAAGTACAAGGAAACTCCCATAGTCAAAGCCAATAACAGGGATCTCTCCAACATCCTCATCATCTCCCTCCTTCTCTCATTTTTGTCCTCCTTCCTCTTCATTGGACAACCAAGAAAAATAACCTGCCTTCTCCGTCAAACAGCCTTCAGCATCATCTTCTCTGTTGCTGTCTCTTCACTCTTGGCAAAAACCATCACTGTGGTGCTGGCCTTCCTGGCCACCAAGCCAGGGAACAGGGTGAGGGGATGGCTTGGAGAACGTTTGTCCAACTCCATTGTCATTTCCTGTTCCAGTGTACAAGTTGCTGTTTGTGCCATCTGGCTGGGATTTTCTCCACCCTTTCCAGAAGCTGACATTTACTCCCAACCAGGACAGATCATCCTGCAATGCAATGAAGGGTCTGTTGCTATGTTTTATGGTGCCCTTGGCTACATGGGCTTCCTGGCTGCCATGTGCTTCACAGTGGCTTTCCTGGCCAGGAAGCTGCCTGGGGCCTTCAATGAGGCCAAGCTGATCACCTTCAGCATGCTGGTTTTCTGCAGTGTTTGGGTGTCCTTTGTGCCCACCTACCTGAGCACCAAGGGGAAGTACATGGTAGCCGTTCAGGTTTTCTCCATCTTGGCCTCCAGTGCTGGGCTTCTGGGCTGCATCTTCATCCCCAAGTGCTACATTATTTTACTGAGGCCAGATCTGAACATGAAGGAGCACTTGAAAACAATAAGCTAAACATAATATTTGATTCTTAGCACCAGTAATATTGAATATTATGGAATATTGAATATTGAACATTATGGAATAATATGGAATATTACTGGACTGAAATCCTAAACCCAGCCTGTGACTCTGCTCATCAGCGGCCTCACACTCCTCCGCTGTCTGGCACAGAGTAACTATTTTGTTAATTTCCTATTGCCTTCTTTTGTTGTTCTAGATGTTGGTTCTTCTCCACAGGGGATTTTCTAGTCAGGAAAAACTGATTTAACCTGCGTTTTTACACTGCTACATCCAACATCTGGCACTCAAGCACTTATTAATTTCTAACTTTTAGAAACGTTAGAATCTGGCACCCAAAACTTATAACAATATATATGGCTTGATTCTTGTGTGGACTTTTGGATGTTCACTAAGGCTAGAGCTGTGACTGAAACACATTCTACACTGTGAGCATTTGTATGATTTCTTTCCAGTGGCTTTTATACAGCTGGAGCACTGCAGAGTGCAGTTCCGGTATAATAATAATAATAATAGTAATAATAATTTATTTATACCCCACCCATTTCCCCAGCCACTCTGGGCATCTCCCAACAGAATATTAAAAACACAATAAAACATCAAACATTAAAAACTTCCCTAAACAGTGCTGCCTTCAGATGTCTTCTAGAAGTCAGATAGTTGTTCATTTCCTTGACATCTGATGGGAGGGCATTCCACAGGGTGGGCACCACCACTGAGAAGGCCCTATACCTGGTTCCCTGTAACCTCACAGTGAGGGAACTGCCAGAAGGCCCTCGGAGCTGGACCTTGGTGTCCAGGCAGAACAATGGGGGTGGAGATGCTCCTTCAGGTATACTGGGCCGAGGCCATTTAGGGTTTTAAAGGTCAGCACCAACACTCTGAATTGTGCTTGGAAATGTACTGGGAGCCAATGTAGGTCTTTCAGGACCGGTGTTATATTGTTTCGGTGGCCGCTCCCAGTCACCTCAGTCCTTTCAGGTGGGCATGCCTTTACATACTTCTGAGAAGCCTAAACAACATTTAAACGGAAGCTGGCCAGAGTGCACGAGCCTACGCTTTTATTATATCTGTGAATCCACCTAGTTCCTAGCTTCTCCTAGCGATGAGTAGTCAAGCTACAGGATGGGATCAATTAATATTTCCTTTTCTTCACTCTCCCTCCCGTTTAGCAGCAGTAGGCTTTAAGCTTACCAGCCAGACCTCTATCATTGCGTGCACACGGGGCCCTTCCAAGCTGCCCTAACCATCTGCCTGAATCTAAGAAAACAAGGGAGGTGGGGTGCATTTAATTGATTTGCTCCAGAACCAGATGCACCAGCATCTGTTCATGGCTGCCCGGAGTCGTCTGGCGACTTACTGTAACAACTTCATGGTGAGTTCCAGCACCTATTTTTCTTGAAAAAAGCACTGGTGACATCATTAGGTTATGGATGCTCTTCCCACACTCTAGGCAAATATATTGTATAGATTCTCTGATGTAAATTAAGGACCTGCCATACTCCTTGAAACAGCTTGCCGGTGAAATTAGAAAAAATGTATAAAATGGGAAATAAAATATGCTGGAAATGTAAGATTAAAAAAGGGAATTTCTGCCACATGTGGTGGGCTTGTGAAGAAATTAAAAAGTTTTGGGAACTCACATATAATGATTTTTAAAAAATACTCAAATATACCTTCTCTTAAAAAATGGAAGCCTTCCTACTGGGAATAATTGGGGACGAAATTAAAAAAGAAGATCAGACACTATTCCAATATGCGACAGTGGCTGCTAGAATATTAATAGCACAAAAATGGAAGAACCCAGACATCCCAACCGTTAAAGATTGGCAAATAAAACTATTTGAATATGTCGAATTAGCAAAAATGACACAAAAAATTAGATTCCAAAAAGGTACAAAGTTTATTAGTGATTGGAACAAATTTATAACATACATTGAAGGAAATTTCAGAAATCTAAAAACCACAGCAGGTATCACATAAATCTTACGACGTGTGTTGTATTAACCACGAAACTGCAAAAAAGGAAGATTTACCAAGAAGCCCGAAATCGGGAGGGAGGGAGGTCAACATGCGTAGATAATAGGGACATTAATAAGATGTTGTAATTATTGAAAAATTGTAATGGCTAGTTTATGTTGTCTAATTTAGGCTATTGTTGCTTATTGTTGTTTGTTTTATTGAAGGAAAATTAATTTAAAAAATTAAAAAAAAGAAAGAAACAGCTTGCCTGGGCACCTGCTCTGCTTTCTCATTCACCTGGCCACCTACTGGCAGCCACATGAATTGCAGTGTGACAACTGCTTTGCATTCTTTGTATACAGGAAGGGAGGGAGGAAATTTTGGTCCTAGCAATTCCAAAGATGTTTCTCATGGAAAGCTTGTCAATGCCACCTGCCCTCCCTCTCTGCCCCAAGTGAGTTCCAAAAGACACGTTTTCCTCCAGTTCTGAACATTTTCCTTCACACAAGCAGATGGACCAAAGGGCTGGGCGATTCTTCTTCCTTATAATTATTAAAATTACAGTGATTCACACCATTCTTCTTACCAAGGATTTCCCCAATGGCTGAAAACACCATAATTAAGGGCAATGAGGCAAGTTCTTGCACTAAGCCTGAAGGAGGAACAGTTTCAGAAATATATCATTTACCACTGATATTTGGAGCAGGTAGGGACAAGTGGGTGAGGTTTACTATTGGTACCTTTCAATATCAGGACTCGATTTGTATATCTAAAATTATTGCTGTCAGAAGGGAGGCAACTGTTGCAGGCAGATTCAGAATGATATTGCTGCTCCTACTGCTCCTGCTGCTGCCAATGCCCCAGGCAGTTTGTGGGATGCTGAAGGCAAAATGCCCATTGAATTTGATCAGGGATGAAAGTGACCCATGGAATTATTACAGGCCAGGAGACTACCTCATTGGGGGCGTCATATGTCCAAAAGGTGCTGGAATTAAACCATACATTTTCTCCAGCCCCCCCTTAACAAGGATTTCTGAGTAAGAAACTATACGCTGCTTGATTTCACACTCCTTCACCTGATGTTCCTTGCTACCTGGCAATCCCAAACTTCTAGTCAAACACTCTCCCAACTTTGGATTTGAATTGCCCTTTGATGGGCCCCATGAACACAACTGCGCCCCGTTGGGGTTCTCCAGCCAGAGGGCTCATTTTGAACAGCTTGATATAACATATTATGTGACGATGTGGTTTATCTAGCATCTAAATGAAGGTTCAGCCTCCCCTCTTTCTCCTCCCACAAAGCTTCTTAATAGAATGGGAGTAAATGTTCCTGAGAGAGCACCGAGTTGCAGCTTTTCTATAGAAAGTAGGACAAAATCCACTGTGCAAATGATTATCTCTGCATTGTGAAAAGCCCTGTCCTCTGAGGTCCCACAGCCACCAACATTGGTTTAATTTCACAGACAGGCTTCAACTTGGATATTAGAAAGCCAGTGTGGTGTTGTGGTTAAGAGTGGTAGATTCGTAATCTGGTGAACTGGGTTCGCGTCTCCACTCCTCCACATGCAGCTGCTGGGTGACCTTGGGCTAGTCACACTTCTCTGAAGTCTCTCAGCCCCACTCACTTCACAGAGTGTTTGCTGTGGGGGAGGAAGGGAAAGGAGAATGTTAGCCGCTTTGAGACTCCTTAGGGTGGTGATAAAGCGGGATATCAAATCCAAACTCTTCTATCTGAACTGTTTAAGAACTGTTAATCCTACAGCTTACAATTGTGGTAGTTGTCACCTGTGTTTTAAAATTGTTGAGAGCAAAGGTGCAATGCATCCAGTAAGTTACCTAAACCACTGGGGGTTGGTACGCAGAAAGACAATCTACCGTAATTTTCGCTCCATAACACACAGTTTTTTCCTCCTAGAAAGTAAGGGGAAATGTCTGTGCGTGTTATGGAGCGAATGCCTATGGATGGAGGGGGAATCTGCTGCAGTCGTGAGCAGTCCGTGGCTCGCTTTGAAACAGCAAAGCGGGTGTAAGCGGCTCCTGTCAGCGAGCCAAACCAGGGAGGAGGGAGAGAAGCAGAGCGGTGTTGGCCGCTTTAAAACAACCCCGTGCTCTCTGTCCCTGTCTGCAGTTTTTTGCTGTCCGATTTTGGATTAGCAACTGTAGGGGCTGTGTGTGTGTGTGCTTGAGCTATCGTTCTCCTCCTACTACTTCCTGTTCGCTCTCCCAGCGCCCCTGCGCTCTCCCAGTGCCCCTGCGACTTTAGGATTGATACTCTGTGTGTCTGTGTGTGTGTGTGAGGCATCGTTCTCCTTCTCTCGCTTCCCGTTCACTCCCCCAGCGCCCCTTTGACTTCCAGCGCCCCTGCGACTTTAGGATTGATACTCTGTGTGTGTGTGTTTGTGTGAGAGGGATCGTTCTCCTTCTCTTGCTTCCCGTTCACTCCCCCAGCACCCCTGCGACTTTAGGGCGACTTTAGCATGGATCCACATGGATCCTCAGGATTTTTGCATTGGGCTACCCCAAACTCACCGTCAGATCACATGTCTGTGGCCACAGCATGAACCACAAAAATCATACATCCACTGTTTTGTTTAGAATATTTTTTTCTTGTTACAGATGGGTAGCCGTGTTGGTCTGCCATAGTCGAAGTAAAAAATTCTTTCCTGTAGCACCTTAAAGACCAACTAAGTTAGTTCTTGGTATAAGCTTTCGTGTGCATGCACACTTCTTCAGATACACTGAAACTTCTGTTTCAGTGTATCTGAAGAAGTGTGCATGCACACGAAAGCTTATACCAAGAACTAACTTAGTTGGTCTTTAAGGTGCTACAGGAAAGAATTTTTTACTATTTTTTTCTTGTTTTCCTCCTCTAAAAACTACGTGCGTGTTATGGTCTGGTGCGTGTTATAGAGCGAAAAATACGGTATTCTTCCCTCTCCAATTCCTTCTTAAGTAACTCCATGCAGATTACTTTCTCTCAGGTTTTACTTCCTTCTTCCTCCTTCCTCCTTCCTCCTTCCTCCTTCCTCCTTCCTTCTTCCTTCTCCAGTCAGTGTTGGACCTTCATTTTGGACCTTTTGTGGTGATGGCTGCAGGCAAGCATATACTCATAATGTTCCTTTTTTTATTTCAACCAGCAGTCTTGCCAAACCACTTATTTCTGCACTCTGCAGCAATATATATATATATATATATATATATATATATATATATATACCAAAGTCCAACATGAATTAAATTTACTGTTGTTTTTTTAATTTGCTGTTTTGTAATTGGAAATATTGCCTGAATTAAGTGTCATTTTGATCTCAGGGTAAACTATAAATACTTGCTGTATTGCAGGTTTGAATTCAGAAGGTACTGGCATATGTTGTCCTTCTTCTTCACCATTCAGAAAATCAATCAGGATTCTAGGATTTTACCCAACATCACCCTGGGCTACAACATCTATGAGAACTATTGTAATAGCAGAATCACTTCTGATGTCATACTAGACCTGCTGGCTGGTGGGGAAATCAATATTCCGAACTACAATTGCGGAAGACGGAACAACCTGTTGGCAGTTCTTGAACGTGCTAATTCTGACATCTTCAGCCAGATTTCAACCGTGTCAGGCATCTACAAAATCCCACAGGTATGATGGATTGGGAGAAAATCAACTGTGTATAATTCTAGAGATCCTTTGGTGACTTGCAACATTTATTTTGCCGAAGTTTATGTTCCTTTTTGTTCTCCTATTTGGAGCAAGACTTCCATTTTTCTGAAGGAAACTTTACCTGTAACAACTCCCCTGAATCTGTCTATTACATTGCCATTATTTTGCAATTAACAACATTTAAGAATTGCCTGGATTAGGCCAATCTAATTCAGCATCCTATTTTCACAGTTGCCAACCTGCTGTCCCAATGGGAAGCTCACAAGCAGAACTTGACTGCAATAACACTCTCCAGACGTGACTCACCACAACTGATATTCAGTGCATACTGTCTTGAACAGTGGAGGCAGAACATTGCCTTTTAAAACCATCCAAGTTAAACTATGCACTCTGTGAAGAAGTTCCTTCTTTGATCTGTCCTGAATCTTCCAAAAATTATATGTGTCTCCTTTTCTTTGCCTCTTCTCCAAACTAAAAGGTCCCTTTCTTCATAGAGGAGCTGCTCTCAAGCAGCCGTGGCAGCTCCAGGGGGCTGAGGTGTCCCCTCAATATCTTTTGGCAGGGTCCCCAGCCCCCACAATGTCAGAGACACGGCAGGGCAAGGTGTCTTGGCCCAGCGTGTCCCTTTGGGGGTCACCAGGGTGCCTTCCAGGAAGGAGTGCTGGAGATCTCAAAATGTTCTCAGGTGCCTCCTTGGACCTCATGGAGGAAGAGAAGGAGAAGGAGAAGGAGACCTCACCAAGGTGGTCTCAGCCTTGTGGTGGCAGCTGCAAATGAAAGTAAGGCAGCGGGTGCTGGGCGATGGGTGGGGGATGGCGGGTTGAGTTGGCCTGGCTGGATTAGGAGGGGCGGCATGCACATTGTGAGCCACGCATCTGACATCATGCATGTGAGACGGGCCCCCCAATGTTAGGTGCAACTCAACACCTGCGCACCCCATTGGGTATACTTGCCTCTTTCTCTCTCCTATATATATGTAAGACTGTGCTGCTAAACAACCCTGACCGAAGTATATTGATGCTGAGCATCTCTGTTCATCACTTGCTTTGGAGTAAAGATCACCATTCAGTCCTATGGGGGAAAGTAAAGCACTGTGTTGGGGATGCTGGGCACAGTGGCTTGAGTAGACTGGCACTCACTGACAAGCACACCACAGAGTCCCCTTGGAGGTTGCTGATACATGTTAGTAACTCCAGATTAACAAGTATTTGATCATTGTCCTGGAAAGGTATCATCCATCTTTTCCCCCTTCTTCACTAGGTCAGTTACGGCTTTCTTCTCGATTATAAAACTCAGTTCCCTTTTGTCTACCGGATGGTCCCAAAAGAAGAGGCGCAGTGCTTGGGGATTGTCCAGTTGCTCCTGCACTTCCAGTGGACATGGGTTGGTCTCGTCGCTCCAGACACTGACAATGGAGAGAGGTTCATGAGCGCCTTGAAACCTCTGCTGACCCACAATGGAATTTGTGTTGCCGTTTCAAAGAGAGTCCTCAGGATGATGCCGTACTATGAGTTACTCAAAAGAGAATCCCGTGACGTGTGGAGACAAGTTAGCGTACTTGTTTACTATGCAGACTCTCAACACGAATTTGATCTGATTGCAATTTGGCAAACCCTACTTGAAACAATACACGCTGGGTCAAAGCTCTGGATCACAACAACTTTCTGGGACATCAACATGTACTTGTTTGTTGATTTCCGTTACCTCTGGGGTTCCTTGTCCTTTGTAATGAAGACCCGCATAAGGATGAAATATGACTACTATAATCCGTTCTCGCCTGTTCTTGAACGATTTTGGAAAAGAGCATTTCATTGTTCATATTCAAAGCGTGTGTTGTCTGTGAAAGGCTGGACAAGATGCACAGAGGGAGAAAAGCTGGAGAGTTTGCAGCAGGAGGAGTTTGAGAGAGTTTTCTCCCAGGACAGCTACAGCACGTACAACAGTGTCCAAGCAGTGGTTCGGGCCTTGAACATGGCTCATTCATCGAGATCCAGACAGATCTTGAGGGTGGGTGGAGGACGTGGGCTGGAACATCAGAGGCTGCACCCTTGGCAGGTATTTCTCTTCAGTAGTGCCCCAAATCTATCACTTTGAGTAGCCAATCTCATTTTGCCTAACAGTGGAATATGCTCTCTTTCAAAAATGAAATGAACATAGAACTGAGCTTACACCTGTAATGATAATGAGTAGCCAGCCTTAAAATGCTGAAGAGAAGGAAGTTACTAAGCTGTGACAGCAGAAAACAGCAGCAACCATGATCAGCCACTATGGCTGCAGTACTATATGCACTTACATGGGAGTAAGCTCATTGAATTCAGTGAGGGTTACTTCTAATAGAAATATGTAGGAGTCCAGATGAGTTGTGCGCTAGTCCCAATATGAAGCAGCCTGCTGTGAGTGCTGAAGGCCACTCCCTACAATACTTTTTTCCACCTGGCCTAGAGAGTGGGGACCAGGCTCACCTGCTCTGCTTTAGACTCCTGGGAGTAACCAACCAACCAACCAACCAACCAACCAAACAAACAAACCCCTGTGTTGCAAAGAGAACGCCAGTAATGTCTAGGCAACATGATGACCATGTACATACGTAGTAGACAATCTTTATAGAATTCCTTCAAACCATAACAAGTACAAAATGAAATCTTTCATCTCAAAGTCTCTGCAAATCTTTAAATGAAGCGAGTAAATTTTACAGACAATTGCATGACATATCACTTTACAAAAAATATAAACTATAATACAAACAGTAATGAAAAAGAGTACATACCCCATCTTATTTTGAATGAATGTCTATAAATGAAAATATCAAATGCTGTGGAACAGTGCTCATGTAATAATGTAGTCACTGCTACTAACAATATTTTTTGAATATTGCCCTGTTGCGAGTCCTGAAGAAGCCCAGACTCACTGAAACAAACTCTGGGGTTGGGGCAAATGTCGAAAATGCTTTTCAATGTTTTAAAATAGTTTTTAACCTGTGGTATTTTAAATTTCTGTTTTTGTTTTTGCTCTGTTGGGTGGTAGGATAAATGTTTAGATGGGGCTGGGGATTAGTTTAATTTTAGTATAACTGTAAAAATAATATTTTTAGCAGGGGCAATTAGAGTAAGATCTATTATGTGATTAACTTTCTAACATTCCTCAGGTTTCCCTTTTTCTTTTAATCAAAAGAAAGCCTACTGGCTCACATGTTTTATCTGTGGCTAAAGCTAACTGTTTAGCTCGATTTCCAGTATATTTTACTTTATTGCTATTGGCTAATGCAAATAAAGTTTCTAGCTAGCTAGCTAACCATGGCTAGTAGCTATCGATAGCACTGTTCTCTGTGAATTTGTCTTACCTACCACACATGTTGCTCTTTCTCCTGTCCTTTCAGCTTCACCCTTTCTTAAGAGAAGTCCAGATGACTAATACCTCCATCGAGGGGCAATGTTTGGATGAGAGTCGGGAGCTGCCAGCCAGCTTTGACATCATCAATTGGGTGCAGTTTCCCAATAAGTCTCGTGGCAGAGTGAAGATTGGAAGTATGGAGGGATGCACATCCTCAAACCTGAAGTTCACCATTAACCCAGATGCTATTTCATGGCCCGAGAGGTTTAAGAAGGTTGGGGAGATGTGTATCATTTTATTGTCTGTGACATGTGTCAAGCTCAAGTCAAATCTGTGACATGTGTCAAGCTCACAGATTAGAGAACTGGGCCAAAACAAACAAGATGGATTTTAACAGGGAGAAATGTAAAGTATTGCACTTGGGCAAAAAAAATGAGAGGCACAAATACAAGATGGGTGACACCTGGCTTGAGAGCAGTACATGTGAAAAGGATCTAGGAGTCTTGGTTGACCACAAACTTGACATGAGCCAACAGTGTGACGCGGCAGCTAAAAAAGCCAATGCAATTCTGGGCTGCATCAATAGGAGTATAGCATCTAGATCAAGGGAAGTAATAGTGCCACTGTATTCTGCTCTGGTCAGACCTCACCTGGAGTACTGTGTCCAGTTCCTCACCTGGAGTACTGTGTCCGGTTCTGGGCACCACAGTTCAAGAAGGACACTGACAAACTGGAACGTGTCCAGAGGAGGGCAACCAAAATGGTCAAAGGCCTGGAAACGATGCCTTATGAGGAACGGCTAAGGGAGCTGGGCATGTTTAGCCTGGAGAAGAGGAGGTTAAGGGGTGATATGATAGCCATGTTCAAATATATAAAAGGATGTCACATAGAGGAGGGAGAAAGGTTGTTTTCTGCTGCTCCAGAGAAGCGGACACGGAGCAATGGATCCAAACTACAAGAAAGAAGATTCCACCTAAACATTGGGAAGAACTTCCTGACAGTAAGAGCTATTCGACAGTGGAATTTGCTGCCAAGGAGTGTGGTGGAGTCTCCTTCTTTGGAGGTCTTTAAGCAGAGGCTTGACAACCATATGTCAGGAGTGCTCTGATGGTGTTTCCTGCTTGGCAGGGGGTTGGACTCGATGGCCCTTGTGGTCTCTTCCAACTCTATGATTCTATGATTCTATGATTCCAAGTAATTTGAGCATGCTGGGATGCAATGTAAACACATACAGCAGGGATGAGGAACCAGATGTTGTAGGACTCAAACGCTCATCAGCCCCTGCCAGTACAGTCTGTCAGGAGTTCAGCCTACACTCGAGCAGGACTCTGGCAGAGACACATGCCCGACTGGCATGTTCTCTCCCTCCTGGTCAATCGTTCGGGAGCTTCATAAGCTTTCTTCAGTCCGAACATCACAGCGACCGATGCCAACCGACACCGGCACACTTAGGGATCCGCAGAGTTTGCGCATTTCACATGACAGACCCCAGCAACTCAGCATGTTGTCTAATCTACTTTATTTACATATAAACACACACGGAGCACTGCAACATGGCTCCCTCTCTCTCTAGCATCAGACAGCAAAGAGAAAAAGAACAAAAGTCAATAGTCCCACTTCACGGAACATAGTAACACAAACATCCTGTCACTTCCCACTCTGTGGTGTCAAAACATATCACGTCATGTGAAAAACAAAAATCCCATGACTGTAATCAGAGATCAGGAATTCTAACACAGTCATGGCCTGGGATAATGGGAGCTGTAGCCCAGCAAGATCTAAATAGTCGCAGGTTCTCCATCCCTGATCTACAGGGCTGCACTGTACAAAGGAACCTTCCCATATCAGCAGCCGCCAATGAGTGTTTAGCTCCCCCAACCTGCCCTGTTTGCGGGGATTAAGGACAGGTTCTGCCATGGCTGGCCCAGAACATTTGAAAGAGGCTGCCCAGCAAGGTTTTCACGGTGTCTGAAGCACAAATCTTTGAATGTATACCACCAACTGCAAATACTTCTAATTCTTTTCCTGTGACGCTCCATCTCTTTCTGGACAGACCGTTCCTCGCTCCAGGTGCACCAAAAGCTGCCATGCTGGATACGCCAAGGAGACTCAGGAAGGAAAGCCAGTTTGTTGCTATGCTTGCACTCCATGCGCAGAAGGGACCATCTCGACTCAGGAAGGTATTCCATTTGTTTTGTTTGCAAAACACAAAACGAACAAAAAACCCCTGTAAGCCTGATGTTAAAGGGGGAGGGGGGAAATACCATGGCAGAGAAGAACATAAAATTGTGTTCATAAAGCAAGTACAAAGTGGTAACAACAGTGAATGGGATGGCCTTTCCAGGGAGCCTCAGCTGCCGCTAGCTGTGATGTGATTCCAGCATCAGGCGAACAAATCTTTAGCTGTTCAACCAGTCCAGCGCATTGTCTGGTTTAACGACTTGCTCTCTAGAATGCTGGTGCCCTTTGCTTGGTTCTGAGATTTTTTTACATTTAAAAATTTATTATTTCAGTTTGTACAATGCGCTGGTAGTTTTAATGATGGCCATGCCATTATCAATGCTTCTCTCCAGTCTGCTGAATGTTGATGCTGTTGTACTGTGCTTTGTTTGTCTGTGGTTTTCATATATCCGTTCCCCTTCCCTGGGGGGGGGGGGAGTGTTGCGGACCAGCATCCGGAACCCCCAGTGACCCGGCTTGGGGATGGAGGATGCCACCCACATCATGGGGATTCCCAGCCACGTCACGCCCCTGGCCATCCAATCGCCATGGCTGGGAGCATGGCAGTAGGCCATTTAAACTGTCGCGCAGCCAGGGGGTGGCCTCTTTTTGCCTCCTCGCCGGATCTCGCCCAGCCCACCTGCCCTGTTTTTATGCGTTGCTATGACAGCGACCTTGCTATGGACATATGTCGACTGCCATATTGATGGGGCGGGGTAGGAATTGTTTCACTTGGCAAATTGGCACCAGCCATTTGGTTTTCGCCTACCGTGTAGCAATCGTCACAATTTTGTAAGGTTAGGCATTGGGTAGGCCTTTGTGATGGGAGGGGAGGTTGTAGCCTCTGCCTGCCCCTCCTCGATAAGGGTATCCTGTTAAAAGGATCCGATTAGCCCATTAACCTAAATTATTTATGTCCATGTGTGTTTATCATATAAGGGAACTGTGGGGCCCGGGGTCTTGTCATGAATGAGGTTTTCTTCTTCCGGTTCTTCTGGATGGGTGCCTTAAGATAGTGGTGGACAGGATGAGAGCCAATAACCTGAGTCTGAATCCTGGGAAGACAAAAGCTCTTGCCTGTTCCGGCTTTATTTTGAATTTGTTTACATTTTCTGTGAAGGGTTTAAACCTCTGCTCTATATGTGGTTGGGGAACAGGTCAGTCTTTAAAGACATGTTCTAGTCTTTATCATGCACAGTGAATCCTCCACACTTTGGGGCTGCACTTTGGGGCAGATATGAAAAACGTAAATCAAATTTGTAGAAGGAATCCTATTGTGCAATGTTCAGGGTACACCAGTTGAAATGGGTGCAAGTAGGTCTAAATTTATGTCAGATATAGGCTTCTGTGTACAAAGCATATCCTCTACCAGTAGATATCTTCCTCTTGCTATCGCTTCTGCTCCTTCCTGTTTTCTGACACAAATACCATCGAATGTAATACAGCAAAGATAGTTGTAGATGTAAGCTTGATGTCAATAACCCTGGAGTCGCTCTCCTTCTCAGATGCAGGACATTGCACTAAAGGTCCCGAAGATCAGCATCTAAACAATGACAAAGATCAATGTGTTTCCAAGGTTATTCCCTTCCTAGCCTATAAAGAGCATTTGGGAATCCTCACGACATCCTTTGGTGTTTTCTTATCCTTAACCACTGCATCTCTCTCCTTCCCAACAACACAGTGTTCTTCCCTGATCTCTCCCATATTGCAACCATTCCCCACAATTGTGACAACATTCAGACTGCTGTAGATGTATTAATGCTATAAGGATATTGAAGTCTCTTTCTCTATGCAGATGCCAAGGAATGCATCAAATGTCCAGAAGATCAGCATCCAAACAAGGAGCGAGATCAATGTGTCCCCAAAATAATCGTGTTCCTGTCCTATGAAGAATCTCTGGGGAGCCTCCTAACATCCTTTGCCCTCTTCTTATCCTTAACTACTGGCCTTGTGTTTGGAATATTCATTAAATACAAGGAAACCCCAATAGTCAAAGCCAACAACCGGGATCTCTCCTACACCCTTCTCATCTCGCTCCTTCTCTCCTTTTCGTCCTCCTTCCTCTTCATCGGCCAGCCAACAAAAATGACCTGCCTTCTGCGACAAACAGCCTTCAGCATCATTTTCTCAGTTGCCGTCTCCTCCATCCTGGCAAAAACCATTGCTGTGGTGCTGGCCTTCCTGGCCACAAAGCCAGGGAGTAGGGTGAGGAAATGGTTGGGGAAGGGTTTAGCCAACTCCATTGTCATTTCCTGTTCCAGTGTACAAGTTCTTATCTGCGCCACTTGGCTGGGGATCTTTCCCCCATCCCCAGACTCTGACAAGCACTCCCAGCCTGGAGAGATTACCTTGCAATGCAATGAAGGGTCTGTTGCCATGTTTTACACTGCCCTCAGCTACATGGGCTTCCTGGCTGCCATCTGCCTTACAGTGGCTTTCCTGGTCAGGAAGCTGCCTGGGGCCTTCAATGAAGCCAAGCTGATCACCTTCAGCATGCTGGTCTTCTGCAGTGTTTGGGTGTCCTTTGTCCCCACCTACCTGAGCACCAAGGGGAAGTATATGGTGGCCGTTCAGGTCTTCTCCATCTTGGCCTCCAGTGCTGGGCTTCTGGGCTGCATCTTCATTCCCAAGTGCTACATTATTATATTGAGGCCTGATCTGAACATGAAGGAGCACCTGAAGACAAAAGACTAAACATTGCATTTAATTCTTAGCACTACAGATGTTAAATAATTGGGAATTTAAAAAGAAAAAACCTGGAACCCAGGCTTATTATTTCCCAAAAGGCTCCAAAGGGAATGACTTTTTAAATAATAATAATAATAATAATAATAATAATAATAATAATAATAGTATTATATAAGGAAAACGGATACACATAGTAGGACTGAAAAATGACCATTAGCATTTTGTGTAGATTCATTCCAACCAATGACTCCCATGCCTCCTTTCTCTGACCAACTCCTAACTGATGCATCCACAATGAACGTTGATTCCGCCCCCCCCAGTACTGATCATTAATGATTCTGCTGACCAGACTAAGATTTGCCTTAGGTGTACAGTTGAAATCCTAGGTCATGAAGAAATGGGAAATGGGCTTAGGTTTTGCACCACCAACAGAATTTGGGGTGCAGATGCTAAGGACCTTCTGGAAATATGCCCTGGAATCAACGCTAACCAAAGGAAATGTTTAACAGGTTGACATTACAAAGTGTGCTTGGCAGAGGCAATTTTATAGTATACAAGCAGGTGTTTTTAGGCAAATAGGTTGTCTCCTCTTCAGAAATAGCTGAATCTGGGGAGAGGTCCAGTTTTCTGGAAGCAGCTTTGTGGTCTTGCTGTTTCAATCATATCTGTTGCTGTTTAGATTTCTTTTCTGTATCAAGGACTCTGATAATAAAACCTCATTTTCTAATCAAATTCTGGTGTCTTATGTTATTGTCTAACTAGCATGCAAACTCTAAATCTAGAATCTGTATGATAGCTGAAGAAGCTGCCTGTCATTTGACATCTCTGTCTGATAAAACTTACACCTTCAGAGTGGTGACCCTAACTTCAAATTCTTTAAAACAACAGGAGCTGTCCCCACAAACCCAAATTAGGCAGCTGAGTGCAATTTTGCCCCTCTCAAATCGATGCTGGAAGTGCCACGAGGTAGAGGGATGTGGTGGTTGTGTAAATGTGGTGGTTGTGTAAATATGCTAGAGAATGCTGGGAGATTATTCATACAAAATTTAAAAAGATTCTTAAGATCACATTTCCCCAAAGAGGCATATCTGTTAGGGATAACAAGTGATGAAATCCCGAAAAAGACACTCAATCTCTTTTTATACACAACTGGAAAGAAAAAAGAGATACCCATGGAAGAAATTTGGCAGAATAAATTGATATAATTCACAAAATTAGTAACTATGACTGTGAAACTAAGAAATAAGGATGAATCACGGAAGAGAGATGAGTGGAAGTGCTTTGAAGAGTATCTTAGAGGGTATAATAGTCAATATAACCTACAAGTAAGAATGAACATATGAGCAGCAGATAACATTAAATAAAGGAAGATTTGAGACGAAAATGGGTGGAATAATAGAATATGCAGCCAACAAAAACTACCGAGAAATGCTTGTATGCATTACTATGTGTTTTAAATTTGATTGGTTGGTAACTGAATTCTAGAGAGTTCTCTAGTAGTTCTCATGTGATTGGCTAACATTAGTCACATGGGAGGTATCTAGTGAAGGAGAGACTCCATTTTATAACTCCAGATCAAAAAGAGATTGCTGCAATATTCTCCTTTTTACAAAACCTGGCTGAGAGCATCCCCTCAGCATTCACTCCCCGTGCCTCTATTTACTCGTCCTTCAACACGTATATATCACTCATCCTCGGATTCCACTTCTGACACCATTTATGTCACAAAACCGTGGTGACACCTCGGGCACGCCAAAGGCCACCTCGTCCTCAGCTCATTTGCTCCTCTGTCCTACAAGAGATTCCAGTAAGACTCTTGAAGAAGAGAAAGGACTATAAATTTCAGACGGATGCCCTTTAAAAGAAAAATATCTGCTTCAGATGGGAAAATAACGGAGGCGCTTGCAACCATGTTAGAGTTGTTGCAACCAGCTGAAGTGGATAAAGCTATGCATTCAGGGTTAAATCACCATATGCAGAAAATAATTTTTTTCCAGGTGACTGCCTGGTACTCTTCAACTCTAAAGTATCAAGGATAAAGTTATCCAGACATCCTATGAGAAAGGGCTCCTCTGTCCTCTCGCCAACACAGCCCGTGCCAAGCAGAGCTTAGGCAGTTTCAGCAGCAGGTGCCTGGCACCCCCCAGAATTTGGCGCCCGGGTGCCCTGAACCCCCGGGTACAGATGGCCCTGGGTACCTTGGTTCTCAAACTTAATCTGTTCTGGAAGTCCGTTTGACTTCTGAAATGTTCAAAAACCAAGGCACAGCTTCTGATTGGTGCAGGCACCCCAAAAACAATAGCCGACAGCCGCATCGGACTTTCAACTTCTGAAAAACGTTCGAAAACCGGAACACTTACTTCCGAGTTTTTGACATTTGGGAACCAAGGTATTTGATTGCCAAGGCATTTGAGAACCAAGGTACTATGTCGGGAAACCAGCCCACCAGGTGCGGAGGAAAAATGACGAAGAGTCATGGGTGAAGGTTTAAGCAAGGAGTGAGCTCTCTCCCCCAGCAGCCTTGCATGTTTATTAGCCTTGCGCACATTACATCATGTTGCATATACACGTGTAGCACTCGGGTGGAAAACAGCTAGGGTTTGCATTTCTTAGAATAACTTCTCTACCAGACAGCATGACAGCCGCGTAAGCTTTGCGGTTAGGCAGCGCGACACTGACCCAGGCGTGTGGGGGAACAAGTCAGCAGATGCTTCCTCTTGCACAATCTTGCACAAGGGTGCTATTTTTTTATTGCATCCCCACATGCCCTCCTTTTTTATTTTATTTAATCAGAGTCATAAATTTCATTGCGAAAGCGCGTGTATCTGGCAACATATGCTCGGCGGGGGACACCTAAGGAAGTGCGTCGCGAAGACCACCACCCCATACATTGGGTGATCAGCGAGGGAACACATTGTATGCAACAACAAATACACACAAATCCTATAACCAATCCTAAGCCTATTAGCAATAAATGACGAAACCAAAATCCATCGGGAAGCCAGGAAAAAAGCCATTCCCAAGGGTCAGGAATGGGAGGATGTGAGATCGGATTTTGTTTAACCATGGCTTCCATTTCATTAATAGTTGTGGAAATACTAAGATTATAATCTTTTATATACATACAGCAGTGTGATAACACTAACCCACACACCCCTCCCTTGGAGGCCAAAATGGTGTCCAAAGCATAGCGGTTCTGCAGGGAAACCTCACGAATATTGGACATTTCTTGGTTAATTACTTTCAAGGCTTTTATAGTTGCATTGAATAGCCCTTCTGTCCAGTTGGAGAGTCTGTGGAGGTCCCTGTAATTCATGGCAACACCAAGAGGGGGCAGGGCAGCCCTAGCAATTGCAATTGTAGTGAAAGTGCTCTTTCAGTAATTCAAAGTTTCAAAGTTATTTATTTCTGGAGCCGTGTGAAACGTTAAAGCTACCATGGCTGGCACATGAGGGTGGCACATGGAGCGTCCTAAAATCCAAGTTCTGCATAAAGACCTACAGATACGAGCAGCAGCCTATCAAATGCATGCAAGCATTTCCTCTGTTCCTCCTTCCAAGTTCCGTGTGTGTGTTTGTGTGCATCAGGAGTGCCAACTTGACCCCGCAACCATGAATGCCTGGGGCCGTGGGTGCCATGCAGCGCACATGGCCCTGGCACTGAATTTTGTGGGTGCCCACCACCTTCATGGGGAATTTTGTGGGTGGCTCAGGCCCCCAGGGGGAGTTGGCACCTATGGTGTGCATGTGTGTACAAGGAAACAAAGAGAAAATCAGATTATAGGAATAAGAATTATTTATTATTTCTGTGCCGCCCATGTGCCCCAGCCGCTCTGGGCAGCTTCCAACAAATTAAAACACAGTATTAACATGCCTTCCACAACTTCCCTGTCCTTCTGGTCAGCCTTAAGTGTGGGAATGGCGCGCTTAACACCTGTGAGCGATGTTCTTCCAGCTCAGTGGTTAGAGAAACTGCCTTGGGTGCAGGAGGGTCCCAGGGGTCAATCCCCAATGGCAGATCCAGGCAGGGAGACCCTGGAGAGCCGCTGTATGTTAGCTTAGAGGTGGAGGGACCACTGGTCAGCTTCAGAGAATCAAAGACTAATAGAGTTCCGCAATGCAGGAAACTCAACTAAAGCAGCCATGACAGATGCCAGCAGTGAGATGGAAAGCAGGGGAGGGGTGAGGGAGGGGAGGGGCAAGGAAGAAAAGGGTAAAGTCACCCCATGCTTCCCATAAGCGCCATTCCTGGGATCCACCATGAGGTGCCCATTTCCATGCAATCCAGCGGCATCTGCAGGGCTTGCAATGCAGCATCTCCTTTGAAGCCCCATCACACCATAGCTGTCAACTTTTCCCTTATTCCCTTTTCCCTTATTCCCTTATTCCGAATAGGACTCCTTGCAAGAAAAGGGGAAAGTTGACAACTATGCCATCTGGAAGGACAGATCCTGAAGCTGAGGCTCCAGTACTTTGGCCACCTCATGAGAAGAGAAGACTCCCTGGAAAAGACCCTGATGTTGGGAAAGATGGAGGACACAAGGAGAAGGGGATGACAGAGGACGAGATGGTTGGACAGTGTTCTCGAAGCGACCAGCATGAGTCTGACCAAACTGCGGGAGGCAGTGGAAGACAGGAGTGCCTAGCGTCCATGGGGTCACGAAGAGTCGGACACGACTAAACGACTAAACAAATGCCGTCACACACGCACACGTGTTTCTTTCTCGTTGAGGATCAGGCGATGCTCAGCTGCCCTGCACCCCTTGGGTGGCCTTTGAGGGAGTTGAAATGGGAAGGCCCCCATCCCCGAGGAGGGTTGGCTGTTAAACAGAGCCCCAAACCCTCCGCCTCTCTGCAATAAGATCAATAAATGCAATAAGATCAATAAATCAATAAAACAATAGCCGGGTGATGTTCCTCCAGCCTTATGAGGAGCCTCTTCAGTAGGGCTGGTGAGTGTGGGTCCTGCCCCCCAGGCCAGGTCGAAAGGGCCTTGCTCCCTGGAAGCTGGATTCCTGTCCCCGCCCCTGCCCCATGTGTAAGAGAAGCTGAAGCGCCTCTGCATGGGAGACTGGGGGCTCCAAACGTGGGGTGCTGCACTATTCAGAGTCACACCATCAGTCTGCCTGGGTTAGTGCTGCCTACCTGGACTGGCAGCAATGGCTCTCGGGGGTTTCACACAGAGGGAGTCTGTACATCTCAACCCTTTCTCCTCCTTTCTCCCCGCCTCCCTCCCCACCAATCCTCAGGTTGCAAGGCTAGGACACACAGAGAGAGCCTCTTCAGGATAACTTCTACATTTCCCCTCTAAGATGCAAGTGTGCCTGTGTGCTTGGATCCTCAGCCAAGCACATAGTACCTCTGTCTGCATTTCATGCTTCATTGAAGGACACAGGTTTCCTGCAAGTAAACAACATTTCTATGCTTCCAGGAAGTCTGGAAAAGGGTAGAGCCAGGATGGTACCCAGAAAGGATTCGTAATCTAGACTAAACAGTCATATTGCCCACTGTAAAGGTAAAGGGACCCCTGACCATTAGGTCCAGTCCTAACCGACTCTGGGGTTGAGGCGCTCATCTCGCTTTATTGGCCGAGGGAGCCGGCGTACAGCTTCCAGGTCATGTGGCCAGCATGACTAAGCCGCTTCTGGCGAACCAGAGCAGCGCACGGAAATGCCGTTTACCTTCCCGCCGGAGCGGTACCTATTTATCTACTTGCACTTTGACATGCTTTCGAACTGCTAGGTTGGCAGGAGCAGGGACCGAGCAACGGAAGCTCACCCCGTCGCGGGGATTCGAACCGCCAACATTCTGATCGGAAAGTCCTAGGTTCTGTGGTTTAACCCACAGCGCCACCCGCGTCCCTTTATTGCCCACTGTAGAGCTGTGCAAATTGTTCTATTTTTCCGGGGGAGCCTTGAAGCGAAAGCCAAGCCTCAAGGATTTGCATGGAAGTTCCCGTTATTACTGTGTGAACACACATGGGTAGCAGGGACCGTGATTCTATGAAATCATTCTGCCTCATTCTTGGCTATGTCAAAAGGGGGCTAGTTCTCCCCTCATCAATTACAATCCTGACACTCAAGTCCATGAGTAGGTAAACTAAGGCCCGGGGCCCAGATCTGGCCCAATCCCCTTCTAAATCCGGCCCGCGGACAGTCCGGGAATCAGTGTGTTTTTACATGAGTGGAATGTGCCCTTTTATTTAAAATGCATCTCTGGGTCATTTGTGGGGCATAGGAATTCGGTCATTTTTTTTCTCTTCAAAATATAGTCCGGCCCCCCACAAGGTCTGAGGGACTGTGGACTGGCCCCCTGCTGAAAAAGTTTGCTGACCCCTGCTCAAGTCGGTGCTTTTCTGAGGCTTCCATTCATTTCATGTCCTCTGCTTCCAGTGCTGAGAGGCGCTGGTCTCTTGATGCTTTTTAATTTATTAAAAATTTATTGAGCTGCTCTACGACCGGAGCTGGCGCTGCATTCGGAAAAGAACCCAAAGTGTCGCTGTCAGTGGACAACAGCCCCCACCCACTCCCGGATCTTTACATTGCAGGAAACCAAAATAGCGAGCAAGGGGAGGGGTGGGCAGAAAGAGCAAATAGGTAAAAAATGCAGCGTGGGGTTTGGGGGGGGGGGCTGGGAGGAAAAGCACGAAGAGACACCCCACCCCCACCCCACCCCAAAAAGACTTCCTTGGAAGTCGTTCTGGGTTCAGGGGAGACTCCCAGGGGAGAAGGGGGGAGAAGAGACATAGGAGCCAGCTCCTAGTCGCCAAGGTCCCGTCACCCCCTGCTCAAATAAAATATTTGAGAGGCCCACGCCCCCCCCAAAAAAAGTTGATTGACATTAAAACAGTGGGGGGCTGCGGGGCACAGACTCTGATCAGGCTCCATAGCAGGGTAGATGAAGGAAGGAAGGAAGGAAGGAAGGAAGGAAGGAAGGAAGGAAGGGGTGGCTGGGAGGTGAGGAGGGAAGACTTCAAAACTGAGAAGAGGAGAACGTTTGGCAGTAAATTGTTATAAATTCTTCAACACCAGCTCCAAACAAACAAGGCTGCATTATATTGAGACAGACCCTCTGCTGATTACCTCAGACCGTCTGCATGTAGGCAGTTGCTCTGTCTAAGCTACAGCCCCTTCCTCTATGGGGCTGGGGGGTTGGAGTGGGAAGCAGGAGAAATGGAGGGATCCTACAATGCCAGAGGATGGCAGGGAGAAAAGGTGGACAGGAAAGGAAAGGAATGCTTTTTATACTGTTATGAAGAAGATCCTCTTTCAAGCATGACTCCACTTTCCTTGCAAGGTGGGGTTCGGGAGGAAGGTACCCCTCTTCTACCATGGAAGCTGCGGGTGGGAGAAGCACAGATGGGGAGGGGGCTTCCCCTCCGAAAGGAAAATCCCTGCAGGGGCTCTGAGTCTCCCTTTGCTTCTTTCTTCCAGGAAACCGCATCTTCTTTAGGCTTCTAAGCGCCTCAGGAAGGAGTCAAGAGATAGAAGCAAAACAGCAGCTAGTAGGCCTGATCTTTATTGTTCCAACAAGACTTCAAACTACCACACAGAAGAAGCAGATAAAAGCTCCAAACAATGGTTACATCAGTATTTCGCATTTTTCCAAAGTTTTCCATAATACATTTCCAGAAACATCATCAAGACATCATAGGTATGTCACAGAAAAGGTGTGTTCTCAGGTAGAACCTGAGACCCAGGCATGCCCCTGTCACTCAAATATAGTTTTCCACACTTACTTCATCACAGTGCAAAGGAAGGGTCCCTGAATCAAGTCAAAACACCCCTTTGTCTTGTCTGGCCTTGATCCCACTATGGGGTGGGTAGGCATTGTGATTGAGATGGTTCTCTGACACTCTTCGGAAGGCCCTGCAGACCTGATTATGGTGGGCTCACTCACCCCTCCCCTTAAACCTCACTTCCCTGGGTCCTAAATGAATTGAGTTTTCCCATTGAGCCAGTACATAATACACATTTATCCCTGAATTACCCACAATGCATTTTTACTTCTTTGTTCTTTGCCCTTCTGCCTCCTCTTTCGCTATTCCAATTCACTGCAGTATAAAGATGGGGGAGGGCTGTTGTCCACTGACACCCCACCCTCCTCCCCCTTCTCTACGGGCTCCTTTTGCTCTCCAGCCTGGAAACCTCTGACATGTAGAGTTAGGGTGCAGTTGTACATGTTGGATATTCTCCCTGTGTAAAAGGGAATCATTTCTTCTAGAAACAGAGAAGAAGTTTCAAGAAGCAACAGAAGGCTGAAATTGTTTTGTCTATGCAAGGACATTTTCTGCAGGAACTGTTCTTTGGGCATGCGCAGTGTGTAACAACGGTTCTGGGTAACTTGCTGTAAGTTGTTGTGAGTCTCTTGCTTGCGCCTTGCGCTGAGAGAAGCAGAGAGAGAGTCTTGGACTCTTGTTGGGCTCTAAGCATGCCTTGACCATGGATAGCAATGGTGAATGTCTGTGCATATTTGCTACCGATAAGCTTTTATGCCTGTCAAGTCAAGGTCTACACTTGACTGAATCTTTATGGCGCCCATATTGCCTACTGTGTGTACCTTCAACCCCGAGGAAGGTTGAGGTGTAGCTCTGGCACACACATGCAGGGAAAGTGATGCTTGACCCAATCCTCTCTAAATCATCCCTCAGAGGTTGATGGATGAATGTCCTGGTCTGCATCCTATACCCTTTTAAAATGTGGCTCTTTTCTGGAGGGTGCTATTGGGTTGCTGGTTTTATTTTGATTATATATGTTGTGATCTTTTCTGTGAACCACCTGGAGACCTTCAGGTATAGGGTGGTATAATAATAATAATAATAATAATAATAATAATAATAAACTGTTATTTACTGAAATTCTCACCCTGGGCCAGCAGGGAGATACTGTAGATAGTTTTCACTCAGGTCCACATATGCAAATAAGGGATCGAAAGTGACATTCAGTGATTGGATAGTTACAGAAAATGGTAACTGTTGTGTTCTAGTGGAGCTCTATATAAGCAGGCTGGCTAAACCCTTCAGTTCAGTTCTGTTCTGGCCTGTGAATAAACAAGAGCTGTTTGAAGAATCGCTGTGTCATCTGATATGTTCACCCACAACTTAACAAAAACAGCATTGTCTGAGAAGTGAACCCAGATGCTTGCAATGAGATTTGTTTCTAGTTCAAAGTTCAAAAAGTTAAAGGCTTACTTGGAGCACTTGCACATAGAATTGTATAGGATTGAGATGCACATCTCACTCGTGGTCCCACTAGTGTACTAGCGCTTATTGTGGTTCAGGCTGCAGCGCATGGTTGCTCTGTGTGTGTGTGTGTGTGAGAGAGAGAGAGAGAGAGAGAGAGAGAGAGAGAGAGAGAGAGAGAGAGAGAGAGAGAGAGTATCAGTATGCGTGTATGTGTTCAGCTCTGATGAAACAAACCCAACAAAACCTTTGTTTTTCTTGAGACGTCACGTCCTGTTTCTATCCAAACACCGGTAGGGGCTGCTTTGCGATCGTAGCTCTAGGGGCGAGCGCTTTCCAAAAAGAACCCGAAGTGTCGCCGCCGCATAGCCCGGTCCCCACCCCCACCCCTTCGGTGAGTCACATTTGCCGGAGAGACTGACATTGGGAGTCCATGTAAGGGTTAAAGGAAGCGAGAGAACGAGAGCCGTGGATAGAGACCCACCCCCTTCCATCACTTCCCTCTCCCCTACTCGTCTTGGGTAGTCCCTCCAGACGGTGCGCTTTGGAGAGGCAGGGCGCGCAGCGCAGGGCGAGGGGTGAGCCGTGCCAAAGGGGGGGCCTTTGGGCGCAGGGGAGACTCAGGGAGGAGGGCAGAGGAAGTTGGGGGGGCTGAGGGAGGAATGGAGGCATCCCTGGGGGAGGGAAGCACAGCATTGGCAGGGGGCAGAGACACGGTTTTGGGGGGGAAACTGTGTGCGTCTTCAGCGCCGGAGAGGCTGCGGCGCTACCTTGACATTTGCTTCCCGCTCAGCAGCCTCCTTTAAGAGGCATCCATAAAGCGGGAGGGGGGGAGCCCTATTCCCACCCCCACCCCCGTTTCCCTCCCTAGAAGCTGGATTCATGGAATCATAGAATTTGTCAGAGAGCCAGCCAGCAAAAAATGACACGAAATAGGTGAAGTTAAAATTGTTGTTAACTCTTTAGTAGCAGAAACAAGGCCTGGTCCGGGGAGCCAGGTCTAATGGGCGCAACAACTCTTCTGGGTATTTCTTTCCCCCCCTATGAGGCAGTTGCAGAGGCTGCAAATCTGGTCGGAGGAATCTGCAGCGCAGCTCTTTGCAGTTCTACTGAGAAGTAACCACTGTGGAGTTGGGGGGGGGCAGAGTCTGTGGGGAAGTGAAGGAGGGAAGGCTTTAAAACTGGGAAGAGGAGAAGCTTTGGTCTGATGCTGAGAAACACCCCCTGGGTCAGGACCCGGATTGGTAGCAGTGGTTCTCTGGGGTTTCAGAGGGATGGAGTCTGTTTCAGGCCTACCTTTGAGGATTGAACCTGGGACATTCTGCCTACAAGAAGATGCTCTGCCCCTGAGCTGCAAGTCCTTTCTGTAACCTGGGGGCGGGGGGAATTGAGGGGGGAAGCAGAAGGAAAAATGGAAGGAGCCTGCAACGCCAGAGGATGACAGGGAGAAAAGGTGGACAGGAAAGGAAAGTTTTTAATACAGTTGTGAAGAAGATCCTCTTTCAGACATGGCTCCACTTTCCTTGCAAGGTGGGGTTCGGGAGGAAGGTACCCCCCTTCTACCATGGAAGCTGCGGGTGGGAGAAGCACAGATGGGGAGGGGGCTTCCCCTCTGAAAGGAAAATCCCTGCAGGGGCTCTGAGTCTCCATTTGCTTCTATCTCCCAGGAATCCGCTTCTTCTTTAGGCTTCTAAGGATCCAAGAGTCAGATCTTGCAATCCTATCAAGGATGGAAGGAGGAAGGTGGACGGTTGACCTGGTTCGGCTGTCTCCTGCATCCCTCCCCACAACCTCTGGGTGTTTTCTCCCAGGACCCTCAGAGAGATCTGGTGAGTTCGAGGGGAGGGGAGAAGAGGACATGGATGGATGGATGGATGGATGGATGTTGGAAGTGGGGAACCTCCCTGGCAATAGGAAAAGTGGGAGAGGAGAGAAAAGGCAGGAGGTTCCTAACAGGAAGAAGAAAGGGGAATTCAGGTTTTACAAGTTTTTTGTACAGCATGATTCATTGACAGTGACAAATCCAGTAACTATTTATAATGTATATTTCAAGCATTTCTACCACTATTGTTTTTTTCTAGAAAGTTATTATATTCAGTTATTTACTTTATATACAGAAGCGTAGGAATGCCGGGTGGTACCCGGTGTGGCAAATTTCTTGTCACACACACTGGTGGTTTTTTGGGGGAGTTGCCAGCAAAAATGGTTTGACTTTATTTCATATTTTCTTACAAAGGAATGTGGATTTGGGGCCTCCGATAACAAGTAGGTGACTGTGGACAGATACTTAAATCTACAGGATGGATTGTGTTTTGGCTTGTGTTGTTTTATTTATATTTATATTTTATTTATTTAATATTTTTTTAAAAAGAAAACTGCAAAGTGGTTTGTTGCATTTGTTGTTGTTGTTGTTTAGTCGTGTCCGACTCTTCGTGACCCCATGGACCAGAGCACGCCAGGCACTCCTGTCTTCCACTGCCTCCCACAGTTTGGTCAGACTCATGCTGGTAGCTTCAAGAACGTTCTCCAACCATCTCATCCTCTGTTGTCCCCTTCTTCTTGTGCCCTCAATTTTTCCCAACATCAGGGTCTTTTCCAGGGAGTCTTCTCTTCTCATGAGGTGGCCAAAGTATTGGAGCCTCAGCTTCACAATCTGTCCTTCCAGTGAGCACTCAGGGCTGATTTCCTTCAGAATTAATAGGTTTGATCTTCTTGCCGTCCATGGGACTCTCAAGAGTCTCCTCCAGCACCAGAATTCAAAAGCATCAATTCTTCGGCGATCAGCCTTCTTAATGGTCCAGCTCTCACTTCCATACATCACTACTGGGAAAACCAGTAGTGGTTTTACTATACAAACCTTTGTTGGCAAGGTGATGTCTCTGCTTTTTAAGATGTTGTCTGGGTTTGTCATTGCTTTTCTCCGAAGAAGCAGGTGTCTTTTAATTTTGTGGCTGCTGTCACCATCTGCAGTGATCATAGAGCCCAAGAAAGTAAAATCTCTCACTGCCTCCATTTCTTCCCCATCTATTTGCCAGGAGATGATGGGCCCAGTGGCCATGATCTTCGTTTTTTTGATGTTGAGCTTCAGACCATATTTTGCGCTCTCCTCTTTCACCCTCATTAAAAGGTTCTTTAATTCCTCCTCACTTTCTGCCCTCAAGGTTGTGTCATCTGCATATCTGAGATTGTTGATATTTCTTCTGGCAATCTTAATTCCGGCCTGGGATTCATCCAGCACAGCCTTTCGCATGATGAATTCTGCATATAAGTTAAATAAGCAGGGAGACAATATACAGCCTTGTCGTACTCCTTTCCCAATTTTGAACCAATCAGTTGTTCCATATCCAGTTCTAACTGTAGCTTCTTGTCCCACATAGAGATTTCTCAGGAGACAGATGAGGTGATCAGGCACTCCCATTTCTTTAAGAACTTGCCATAGTTTGCTGCGGTCGACACAGTCAAAGGCTTTTGCATAGTCAATGAAGCAGAAGTAGATGTCTTTCTGGAACTCTCTAGCTTTCTCCATAATCCAGCGCATGTTTGCAATTTGGTCTCTGGTTCCTCTGCCCCTTCGAAATCCCGCTTGCACTTGTGGGAGTTCCCGGTCCACATACTTCTTAAGCCTGCCTTGTAGAATTTTAAGCATAACTTTGCTAGCATGTGAAATGAGTGCAATTGTGCAGTAGCTGGAGCATTCTTTGGCACTGCCCTTCCTTGGGATTGGGGTGTACACTGATCTTCTCCAATCCTCTGGCCACTGCTGAGTTTTCAAAATTTGTTGGCATATTTTGTGTAGCACCTTAACAGCATCATCTTTTAAATTTTTAAATAGTTCAGCTGGATTATCATCACTTCCACTGGCCTTGTTATTAGCAGTGCTTTCTAAGGCCCATTTGACTTCACTCTCCAGGATGTCTGGCTCAAGGTCACACTACCTGGGGTGTACGAGACATCCATATCTTTCTGGTATAATTCCTCTGTCTATTCTTGCCACCTCTTCTTGATGTCCTGTATCTTTCACTATCTCCCTCGCATTTTGCTTGCGGTGGACTCGTAGTCTGGTGAACCAGGTTCACTTCCCCGCTCCTCCACATGCAGCTGCTGGGTGACCTTGGGCTAGTCACACTTCAGAGAAGTCTCTCAGCCCCACTCACCTCACAGAGTGTTTGTTGTGGGGGAGGAAGGGAAAGGAGAATGTTAGCTGCTTTGAGACTCCTTTGGGTAGTGATAATGCGGGATATCAAATCCAAACTCCTCCTCCTCCTCTTCTTCTTCTTCTTCTCCTTCTTCTTCTTCTCCCCCGCTATTTGTAAGGCCTCGTTGTACAGCCACTTTGCTTTCTTGCATTTCCTTTTCATTGGGATGGTTTTCGTTGCTGCCTCCTGTATAATGTTACGAGCCTCCATCCATAGTTCTTCAGGCACTCTGTCCACCAAATCTAAATCCTTAAACCTGTTCCTCACTTCCACTGTATATTCATAAGGGATTTGATTTAGATTTTATCTTACCGGCCCAGTGGTTTTTCCTACTTTCTTCAGATTAAGCTTGAATTTTGCTATAAGAAACTGATGATCTGAGCCACAGTCAGCTCCAGGTCTTGTTTTTGCTGACTGTATAGAGCTTCTCCATCTTTGGCTGCAGAGAATATAATCAATCTGATTTCGATGCTGCCCATCTGGTGATGTCCATGTGTAGAGTCGCCTCTTGTGTTGTTGGAAAAGAGTGTTTGTGATGACCAGCTTGTTCTCTTGGCAGAACTCTATTAGCCTTTGCTCTGCTTCGTTTTGAACTCCAAGGCCAAACTTGCCAGTTGTTCCTTTTATCTCTTGACTCCCTACTTTAGCATTCCAATCCCCTATAATGAGAAGAACATCCTTCTTTGGTGTCATTTCTATAAGGTGTTGTAAGTCTTTATAGAATTGGTCAATTTCAGTTTCTTCAGCACCAGTAGTTGGTGCATAAACTTGGATTACTGTGATGTTAAAAGGTCTGCCTTGGATTCGTATCGAGATCATTCTATCATTTTTGAGATTGCATCCCAGTACAGCTCTCGCCACTCTTTTGTTGACTATGAGGGCCACTCCATTTCTTTTACGGGATTCTTGCCCACAGTAGTAGATAATGATGGTCATCCGAACTGAATTCGGCCATTCCCGTTCATTTTAGTTCACTGATGCCCAGAATGTCAATATTTATTCTTGCCATCTCATTTTTGACCACATCCAACTTACCAAGGTTCATGGTTCTTACATTCCAGGTTCCTATGGAATATTTTTCTTTACAGCATTGGACTTTCCTTTCGCTTCCAGGCATATCCGCAACTGAGTGACCGTTTGGCTTTGGCCCAGCCGCTTCATCAGCTCTGAATCTACTTGTACTTGTCCTCCGCTCTTCCTCAGTAGCATGTTGGACGCCTTCCGACCTGAGGGGCTTATCTTCCAGCGTCATAACTTTTATATGCCTGTTGTCTTTGTCCGTTGAGTTTTCTTGGCAGGGATACTGGAGTGGCTTGCCAGTTCCTGCTCCAGGTGGATCACGTTTGGTCAAAACTCTCCACTATGACCTGTCCATCTTGGGTGGCCCTGCACGGCATAGCTCATAGCTACTCTGAGTTATTCAAGCCCCTTCGTCACGGCAATCCATGAAGGGGATGCAGCAAATTAGTAACGAGATAATAATGGCATGTAACTTACCAGTTTAGATTGTAAGGTAAAGCTGGTAAGGGAGAATCTAGGAGATGTTTCAGTAAGAGAAAGTGCTGACTGAGCTTTGTGTATGTTAACTTCCTTCCTCCTTATCCTTGAAACCCTAATAGGAATTTCTTTCTCCTCGCTCTGAAGCAGGTGGAGATGACAGACAGAACTCTGCAGGACCTGTAATTTCACCGGTAATAACAACGAAACTGTTGGAATGTGCAAGGAGCTTTATGGATACTGGAAAGCTTAGAAATCATCTACAAACTCATACAGGGGGGAAACGATATGAATGTATGGAGAGTGGAAAGAGCTTCAGTCATAGAGAAAAGCTTAGAATTCACAAACGAACTCACAGAGGGGGGAAACCATTTAAATGCATGGAATGTGGAAAGAGCTTCAATGATAGTAGAAACCTAAAGGTACATCAACGAACTCACACAGGGGAGAAACCCTATAAATGTTTGGAGTGTGGAAACAGCTTCAGGCAAATAGGTACCCTTCGAAGTCATCAACGAACTCACACAGGGGAGAAACCCTATAAATGTTTGGAGTGTGGAAACAGCTTCAGTAAAAAGGGTACCCTTCAAAGTCATCAACGAACTCACACAGGGGAGAAACCCTATCAGTGTTTGGAGTGTGGAGACAGCTTCAGGCAAAAGGGTGCCCTTCAAAGTCATCAACGAACTCACACAGGGGAGAAACCCTATCAATGCTTGGAGTGTGGAGACAGCTTCAGGCAAAAGGGTGCCCTTCAAAGTCATCAACGAACTCACACAGGGGAGAAACCCTATCAATGCTTGGAGTGTGGAAACAGCTTCAGGCGAAAGGGTGCCCTTCAAAGACACCGACAAACTCACACAGGAGAAAAGCCATTTAAATGTATGGAGTGTGGAAAGAACTTCACTAATAGGGGATACCTCAGAATACATGTGGTATCTCACAGAGGGGAAAGGCCATATAAATGTATGGAGTGTGGAAAGAGCTTCATTCAAAACAGTACCCTTCAAAGTCATCAAGTAACTCACACAGGGGAAAAGCCATTTAAATGTATAGAGTGTGGAAAGAGCTTTGGTCTGAGTAATAACCTTAGAAGACACCAACGAATTCACACAGGAGAAAAACCATTTGAATGTATACAGTGTGGAAAGAGCTTCACTGATAGGCAAAATTTAAGAAGACATAAACAGACTCACACAGGAGAAAAGCCGTTTAAATGTATGGTGTGTGGAAACAGTTATACCCAGAATGCATACCTTAAGTTACATCAACGAACACACATGGGGGAAAGACCATATAAATGCATGGAGTGTGGAAAGTGTTTCCATGAAAAGAGAGGCCTTGGAAAACATAAACGAATTCATATAGGAGAAAAATCATATAAATGTATGGAGTGTGGAAAGACTTTCAGTACAGGTTCAGCACTTAATATTCACCATCGAATCCACACAGGAGAAAAACCATATAAATGTATAGAATGTGGAAAGACCTTCAGAAGAAGCAATAAGCTTAGATTACACCAACGAACTCACACAGGGGAGAAACCATTTAAATGTACGGAGTGTGGAAAGACCTTCAGTCGTAAAGATAAGCTTACATCGCATCAACAGACTCATACAAGGTGAAGACCATTCCAATGTATTGAGTGTGAAAAGACCTATAGTTGCAATGATATCCTTAGAATACATCAACAAACTCACACAATGGAAAAACCAATATACAGTGGTGCCCCGCAAGACGAATGCCTCGCAAGACGGAAAACCCGCTAGACGAAAGGGTTTTCCGTTTTGGAGGTGCTTCGCAAAACGAATTTCCTATGTGCTTGCTTCGCAAGACGAAAATGTCTTGTGAGTTCCTGCGGGGTTTTTTTCCTTTCCCCCCCCCTTTTTCCCAAGCCGCTAAACCGCTTATCAGATGATCGGCTAAGCCGCTTAACAGCTGATCGCTAAGCCGCTTATCAGCTGATCGTTAAGACGCTTATCAGCTGATCGTTAAGCCGCTTAACAGCTGATCGCTAAGCCGCTTATCAGCTGATCCGCTAAGCCGCTAATACTGTAGCGCTAATCCGCTAAACTGCTAGTGGGCTTGCTTCGCAAGACGAAAAAACCCGCAAGACGAAGAGACTCGCGGAACGGATTCTTTTCGTCTTGCGAGGCACCACTGTATTGTACGGTGTGGAAAGTGTGTGTGTGTGGTTTTTCATAAGATAAATTTAATATCAGATATCTTCCCTCCTCCCCTTTGTTGGTCCTATTGTAAATCATTTCCTCCTGCATCTTTTATAATAATCCAAATCTTTTACATCTCTATTATGCCCAAAGTGCACCATGAAACTACAAGTTTATTCCAATCCTAGAAACAATTTTAGCTTTTTACAATGGTTTTTAGTATAGTTTGTAAATTTTCCCCATTCCTTATTAAAGTTTACTGTTCCTGATTTCTAATTCTTCTGGTCATTTTTGCCATTTCGGCATAATCCATCAACTTCATCTGCTATTCTTCTCGGTCGGGACTTTATTTTCTTTCCATCTCTGGGCCAATAACATTCGTGCAGCTGTCTTCGCATACATAGTCTTTTTTGTTGCTTTGAAATTTTGGCACCTAGAATTCCTAAAAGAAAGGCTTCAGGGGTTTTAGAAAAAGTTGTTTAAACATTTTTTCGATTCATTATATATCATTTCCCAAAATTCTTTTACTACCTTACATGTCCACCACATATGATAAAAGTGCCTTCTTTTTCCTTACATTTCCAACACATATTGGACCCTGTTTTATATATTTTTGCTGATTTACTGAACCTAGGACCTGCCGGTCAGAGGGTTGGCAGTTTGAATCCCTGTGACGGGGTGAGCTCCCATTGCTTGGTCCCTGCTCCAGCCAACCTAGCAGTTCGAAAGCATGTCAAAGTGCAAGTAGATAAATAGGTACCGCTGCGGCGGGAATGTAAATGGCGTTTCCATGCACTGCTCTGGTTCGCCACATGACCCGGAAGCTGTACGCCAGCTCCCTCAGGCAATAAAACGAGATGAGTACTGCAACCCCAGAGTCGGTCATGACTGGACCTAATGGTCAGGGGTCCCTTTGTTGATGTTGTTTAGTCATTTAGTCGTGTCCGACTTCGTGACCCCATGGACCAGAGCACGCCAGGCACTCCTGTCTTCCACTGCCTCCCGCAGTTTGGTCAGACTCATGCTGGTAGCTTCGAGAACACTGTCCAACCATCTCGTCCTCTGTCGTCCCCTTCTCCTTGGGCCCTCCATCTTTCCCAACATCAGGGTCTTTTCCAGGGAGTCTTCTCTTCTCATGAGGTGGCCAAAGTATTGGAGCCTCAGCTTCACGATCTGTCCTTCCAGTGAGCACTCAGGGCTGATTTCCTTAAGAATGGAGAGGTTTGATCTTCTTGCAGTCCATGGGACTCTCAAGAGTCTCCTCCAGCACCAGAATTCAAAAGCATCAATTCTTCGGTGATCAGCCTTCTTTATGGTCCAGCTCTCACTTCCATACATCACTACTGGGAAAACCATGGCTTTAACTATACGGACCTTTGTTGGCAAGGTGATGTCTCTGCTTTTTTTTACCTTTTCTTTAAATACCAACGATACATTGGTAGCCCTGAGTGCTCACTGGAAGGACAGATCCTGAAGCTGAGGCTCCAGTACTTTGGGTATCTCATGAAAAGAGAAGACTCCCTGGAAAAGACCCTGATGTTGGGAAAGATGGAGGGCACAAGGAGAAGGGGACGACAGAGGACAAGATGGTTGGACAGTGTTCTCGAAGCTACCAGCATGAGTCTGACCAAACTGCAGGAGGCAGTGGAAGACAGGAGTGCCTGGCATGCTCTGGTCCATGGAGTCACGAAGAGTCGGACACGACTAAACAACTAAATAACTAAACAACAACAACTGTCTTTACTAACAATATGGGAAGTCATTAACAATTTATACATGTGGATTATAACTTCATTCCGGCAAGAACATTTTGGATTTATATGGAAGTTCATTGAACTATCAAAATTTATCTCTGTTGGACACTGGAAATTAACAAATGGGACTAAGTGTTTGGTTTTTTCCTATTCATATTCTTCATATTCTTCTGAATTAATTGGAACTGAAAGTCTTCGGCTGATTTACTTTGATTTATACCAAACAGTCTAGGTAAAAGGCTGATATTCAGACTCCTTTTGAGTCATTCTGTCTTCTCACATATCCATTTCTTTCTATTATTATATAATTTACTTGAGGTATATAAGTGTAGATAAGGCCAAATAGTTTGGCAGTTGGTGGGAAAGTCACCTGGTCCAAATGGGCTATATTATCTATAATAAAAGATTGCAAAATTATTTAATTCAACCATTACAAAATGTGATGAATGAAATACTAAATGCAGGACAGATTACCAAATACTTGGAAAAAGGCCCTCACCACTTGAATTCCAAAGCAAAGGACAGACTTGCAGGAGGTAAAAAATTATAGACCAATTTCATGAATAAATATGCATGCCAACCAAATCAATTAAATACATTAGCATGGTTTTAGAAACACTTGTAATGTTACGAAGGCGTATAAAATTGGAAGCAAATAGAGAAACAAGGTAATATGGACATGCATAAATTAATAAGGGTAACAATGGAACCAGGAGTGGAGGCAAGTCAGGGGGTTCAAGTAGTCCCACACTTGGATTTGATACTGAATATGTAAAGAGGGTTTTGTTGTTGTTGTTAAATTTTCTACTTTGATATTTACTCTTTGTGGTGTTGGTTACTGTGAAAATCAATGAAAATATTATTTAAAATAAAGGAAGGGGTTGCAGCTCAGGGGCAGAGCACCTTCTTGCACGCAGAAGGTCCCAGGTCCAATCTTCAGACTCCTGAAGCAGACTCCATCCCTCTGAATCCCCGGAGAGACATTGCAGCCAGTCGGTGTCAACAATAGTGATCCAGGGGGTCTGGCTCACAATAAGGCAGCTTCCTATGTTTGGAGCTGGTGGTGAGGAATTTATCACAATTTACTGCAAAAGCGTCTCCTCTTCCCTACTTCACCTCCCCCGTTTTGTTCCTTCCTAAGGGTCTCTGCCGCGGACCCTGATCAGTCTGCGTCCCCCACAAACTCTGCAGGGCTTAGTTCTCAGTAGAACCGCAAAGGGCCACCAGATGTGCAGCCTCTGCAACAGCCTCATAGGGGCAAGACCTACCCAGAAGAGTTGCCGTGCCCCTTAGTCCTGGTTCCCAGGACCAGACCTTGTTTCTGCTATTAAAGAGTTGTCAACAACAAGAGCAGCAGCAACAACAGCTACTACTGCTACTTATTATTGCTATTTTAACGTATTCCGTATTGTTTGTGGAATGATGCTGGAAAACGAAGCTGTTCCTGTTTTACCAGTAATTAAGGGGTCAAGAACCACGGGGCTTCCTGAAATTGTAGGTTGGCTCTGATTGGCTGTGACCCCTTTCTCCTCCCTTCTCTCCCCCTCCTCAGGTTGCAAGGTTGGAGACACACAGAGAGTCTCTTGAGGATAACTTTTCCCTCTAAGATGGAGGTGTACCTGCATTTGATGTTGCACTGAAGGACACAGGATCCCTGCAAGTAAGCAACGTTTCTATGCTTGCAGGAAGTCTGGACTAGTCGTTTGTGACAAGGGATGAGGCAGCATAGTGCCCAGAAAGGATTCCTAATCTAAACTAAACAGTCTATTCCCCATTGTAAAGGTAAAGGGACCCCTGACCATTAGGGGCCGACTCTGGGGTTGCGGCGCTCATCTCGCTTTATTAGCCGAGGGAGCCGGCGTACAGCTTCCGGGTCATTGGCCAGCAGGACTAAGCCGCTTCTGGCGAACCAGATCAGCAAACAGAAATGCCGTTTACCTTCCCGCCGGAGCGGTACCTATTTATCTACTTGCACTTTGACGTGCTTTTGAACCGCTGGGTTGGCAGGAGCAGGGACCGAGCAACAGGAGCTCACTCCATCGCGGGGATTTGAACAGCCGACCTTCTGATCGGCAAGTCCTAGGCTCTGTGGTTTAACCCACAGCGCCACTCGCGTCCCTTATTCCCCATTGTAGAGCTGTGCAAATTGTTCTATTTTTCCAGAGGAGTCTTGAGGATTTGCATGGAAGTTCCTGTTATTACTGTGCAAATGCACATGGGTAGCAGGGACCATGATTCTATGAAATCACTGATGTTACAACGCCTGCCTCATTCTTGACTAAGTGAAGAGTGGGGAAGTTCTCCCCACATAAATTGCAATCCCAATCCTCAAGCTGGTTTTGCCAACGCATCCTTCTTCCAGTTGTTCTGCTTGGTTCTTTTCCAGAGCTCCCACTCATTTCGCGTCCCCTGCTGCCTCCCTGGAGAGGTGCTGGTTTTTTGATGCTTTTTAAAACGGCCCAAAATACCTTTTTATTATGGTGTCACCTCCGGTTCCCATCTGAACACAGGAAGGCACTGCTCTAAAGGCCCTAGTAGGCAACTAGGGCCTGGGGGCCGGATCCAGCCCAATCACCTTCTAAATCCGGCCCGCTGATGGTCCAGGAATCAGCATGTTTTTACATTAGTAGAATGTGTGCTTTTATTTAAAATGCATCTCTGGGTTGTTTGTGGGGCCTGCCTGGTGTTTTTACATGAGTAGAATGTGCCCTTTTATTTAAAATGCATCTCTGGGTTATTTGTGGGGCATAGGAATTCATTCATATATTTTTTCCCAAAATATAGTCTGGCCCCCCACAAGGTCTGAGGGACAGTGGACTGGCCCCTGCTGAAAAAGTTTGCTGACCCCTGTTAGGGTCTTCAAAGCAGCGCCTTCCTCTGTTGGATGGCAGCCGAAGAATCCCAGACAGGTGGCCACACCCAATTTCTTCTTGAAAATCTCCCTTCAAGGAGAGTCCACCACCTGAGAGAGTCCAATCCACTGCCAAAGTGGAAAGTTATTTTCCCTGACGCTCTTAGGCTTCAGTGAGCCAACCAGCTACAAATCCGTCTCTTATTCATGCCCTTCTTAAATCTCAGCTCATCTGTAAGCTCAATGCAAACCTGAATCTCTCAGCAAGAGAAGACCCTGTTTGGCAATACCTGTGGCCCATCTCTCCTCTGAAGAGGAGACCTTTATAATAGGCATCCAAAACGATTGCTTATCTTTACAATTTCCCAGAGGGAAATTTCTTTTAGATCAAAGGAAATCTGATTTCTAGGGAAACCTCTATAGGTGAAAAGGCAATATAGGTCAAAAAGCAATAGTTCTTTCTTAAATTAACAAATGATCATACGTTAATAGGAATAAAAATGTGTACCCCACCACCAAGACCATTCCATTATAACTATCCAACCTCCCAAAGTTTCAACACTTCTTGTGATGGTTTAACCCCTTTCCGTTTTAATAATACAAATTATGCAAACACCCTAAGAGCAATGGTTCTAAGATGAAGGCTATACATCCAGCTGTTTTGATCTAGACAACCTTTACGTTGATATTTGATGTGCTTGTGAGCAGACTAAATGTTGGTACTCAAAAGAGTTTCATTGACAGGACAAACTGAAGAGCTGTTCAGGATTGTGAAGCTTTATTTCGAATAAAAGGTAGGAGGCCAAAAAAAGCCCCTCCCCCAAAAAACACCACCACTCCAGGTTGAACAGATTTCAAAATAAAGCAGAGTGCTTGTAGCTCTATACCTGGATTAAGCATAGCCTATTCACAAGTAATGTGGGACGCGGGAGGCGCTGTGGGTTAAACCACAGAGCCTAGGACCTGCCGATCAGAAGGTCAGTGGTTCGAATCCCCGCAACGGCGTGAGCTCCCATTGCTAGGTCCCTGCTCCTGCCAACCTAGCAGTTTGAAAGCACGTCAAAGTGCAAGTAGATAAATAGGTACCGCTCCGGTGGGAAGGTAAATGGCGTTTCTGGGCGCTGCTCTGGTTCGCCAGAAGCGGCTTAGTCATGCTGGCCCCATGACCCAGAAGCTGTACGCCGGCTCCCTCGGACAATAAAGCAAGATGAGCGCTGCAACCCCAGAGTCGTCCACGACTGAACCTAATGGTCAGGGGTCCCTTTACCTTTTTAATCGCAGCAGCTTGCATTGGTTGTGTGTCCTAGCTTTGTAGTTTGATGTGCATTTTCTCAGACAGAAGCCATGAAATTTGTTTCCAGGTGAAAGTGCATAAGGTGAAAGCCTGACTTGGGGCATGTACAGGATCGGGGTGCGTGTCTCGCCTCTGGTCCCAGTAAGGAGAAAACCGCCTTCTTGTGGATCCGACCCTTGGCACGTGTTTGTGTGTGCTCAGCTAAGGAAATGGCAAAATTGTCACTTTTCTAGTGATGTCACTTCCAGTTCCCCTCCTTACACAGGCAGGGGCTGCTCTGCGACTGAAATTGCGAGAGTCCCACCCCCACCCCCTTTTGAAAACATGTCAGATGTTTATTACATGAAATGAAATCAGAGCAGGGAGCGGGAAGGCGGATGGCCAGGAGAGAACCAAGGTAAAGATGCGGCGTGTTAGGGAAGAGGTAATTGGCGGGTGCGGGGGGGGGGAATGATTAGAGACGCTCTCCCCAAAAACGCTCCTTTCCTAGGACCCATCGAGGGGGCCCGGATCCATGCAATCTGGCTGCAAAGTGGGGACTCAACACCTTCAGGGTTTGCATTGCGCCATCTCCTTTGAAGTGCGCGCTCTCACACACAAATTGTTACTGGTCCAGGACGGGCAAAGAGACACTTAACTGCTCCGCACCCCTTTGGGCACTTTTGCGGGAATTGAAATGCAATGCCTGTCAAGGGGGGTGTGACCACAGCGCCCCCACCCCCAAGTAGGGCTGGCTGATTCAAGTTCAAGTTTATTGCGGCCAAAGCCAGTGACACTAAACACCACAAGATCAGACAACAAGAAATCAGCAACAACTTCAGAAAAGAAAAAAGGTTACACAAGGGAACTTCGCAGTGTGCCATTCAACAGAAGAGATTTACGCTTCTTAATTACTAAAGTGCAAAATTTAGCCACCTCATATGATATTGAGCTTGAGGAATCTTCCAGGAGGTATTTTCGAAGAATTTCAGGGGAGGATTCCAAATAATATTGAAGGGGTATAAATTTTGATAGAAGCGGTAAAATAAGTTGAACTCGTTCTTCACTATAGAATTCGCAAGATAGAAGAATGTGTGTGACAGATTCTACCTTATTAGACATACAAGGGCAGAGACGCGCATGCATTGGAACCCGCGTCAATTTGCCGTACAGCACTGCTGAGGGCATTGTCTCAAAGCGGGCTCTAGAGAAAGCCCATCTATAGGCTTCGTTAGTGATGTTAGTTAAGTAAGGGGCAGCTGCAAAATTAGGCCAAGCTTTTAAACATCTATACGTCTCTGGGAGTAGGGCGCCTTCTTGTTGTAATTCGATAAGGGCTGGCTGATAAACGGTAGAGACAGAGCGAGGGAGTCCACGGAAGGGTTAAGGGAAGCGAAAGAGTCCTGGATAGAGACGAGTCCCCTCTGTCTCTAGCCCACGGGAGATCATGGAGAGATCAGCTGGAGCAGGGCAGTTTCATTCTCATGTATTCACTATACAGTGGTACCTCGGGTTAAGTACTTAATTTGTTCTGGAGCAGTGGCGTAGTGTGGGTTGTCAGCACCCGGGGCAAGGCAAGTAATTTGCGCCCCCTAACCCGTGGATTTTAGCAGGGGGCAGAGAGCTGCGAGTGCGCCCCCCCAGATGTTGCGCCCGGTGCGGCCGGCCCCCCCTGCACCCCCCACGCTACGCCACTGTTCTGGAGGTCCATTCTTAACCTGAAACTGTTCTTAACCTGAAGCACCACTTTAGCTAATGGGGCCTTCGGCTGCCGCCGCACCGCTGCTGCACAATTTCTGTTCTCATCCTGAAGCAAAGTTCTTAACCCGAGGTACTATTTCTGGGTTAGCAGAGTCTGTAACCTGAAACGTATATAACCCGAGGTACCACTGTATAAATCCAAGGTTCCCACACTAAATGATGGTCTGGATGATATATCTGTAAGGTATAATGCCGTTTCTGAGGTGCAGAAGCCATAGAAGCTAACATAAATATTCTAGTTTTTTTCTAGTGTGCCTGGAAAGGTTCCAAGGTTTCCCTGGGGACAGAGATGCAGCTGGAATGAGCTCATTGTGCTTCAAGGTCAAAACACCCTTGGACTGCCTTGGTCTCGTGAAACCTTGGAGATGCTGTCTGAGGCCTTGCGAGCCCTTGGAACCTGGTGCTACTGGAAGTCCAGTTCCAAGGCCGTGTGTGTGTGTGTGTGTGTGTGACATCATGACGTCATGTTGTGTGCACTGGAACCAAGTCGGCTCCCCTGATCTGGACACTAGACTTCTGTTGATGCAGCCTAGAATATCATTCTCTTTTTCTGCTGCTGCATCACAGTGTTGATTCATGTTAAGACTGTGGTCCACCAAGACGCCCAAACCCTTTTCGCATGTACTGCCAGAAAGCCAGATGCCCCCCAATCCTATTTTTGTGCAAAACCTTACATTTGTCCCTATTGAAATGCATTTTGTTAGAGATAATACTTACCATATAAAGCGGAAACAAATGATTAAGCTCGCTTTACTAGGGAAATTGTATATAGATGAAAGAAACACGGTGTAAAAGGGTTCGTAAATGATTTATTCTTTGTAACAGACTTCTAGAATCACACAGACACTCCTGCGTTGTGGGAAGTCTCTCTCTCATCATAATCTCCGAAGCACAGAGTCATGCAGGGGGAAGAATCCCAGGACAAAGTTTCTCCCTCTGGATGGAGGCGATGGATGAGATATAATGGCAAATGTCTGCCTGCGTCTGTCCGATGAATAGAACACGGGTTGCTCTTGTTGCCATCCCAATGCGGCTTGCAGTAACAATGCTTCGTGTAAATTCTGCCTGGAAAGGTGTAAGACCCGCAATTCCCAAATGTTCCGATTGACATATTGCAACCCCTCCTAATTCCGTGATGCCTCTTTGACATTTACCTACCTATCACTGACGTTTGTGCGGTGGGATTCCTTGCTGTTTCGCGGGAACTGTAAACCTTTAAAAGGCAGGACACCCTTAGTCACGAGGTTCTCCTTCCTTTGCTTTTATAGAGGCTGAATATTTGTCACGACAAATAAACAATCAAAGGCTTAACAGTCCAATTTGCTTCGGATTTTGGTTGCCTTCCATTTTACTTTTCACTCTGACGGGGGACCCAGTGAAGGAACTCAGGTTAAGGGACTTGCTCTAAAATGAGCCCCAAATTTTTCGGGCATCAACACACAAAAGATTTTAGGCAAATCACTCCAATCAGGTCAGGTCACTAAACCGAAAGAATTTGATGAAGGAGGCGAACGACCTGTGGATTGGGGCCACGTGCCTTGGCTGGGTGGTGAGCATCAAACCGTCTGCCTCTCCTACCCAATTTGACTTCCTTTGGATTCAAACTTGGAGCTCCCACCCCAGGCCAAGGAGCTCCAACAGCATCCAATTAACCCTCAGTTTAAGGGGAAAACAAAACAGCAAATAATTCCCTTACATGAAATACGTTTGCTGCTCCTACTGCAGCTTTTTTCACATTCACTTATAGAGGGTTTACCCACGGCATGGGTTCCCAGATGCACAGTCAGGCCATCACTCCCTCCAAAGCTTTCTCCACTCGCTATACATTGATACGGTTTCTCCTTGGCATCGGTTCTTTTATGTAAAGTAAGGTGGTAATTGTGACTAAAGCTGTTTCCACACTCCAAACATTTAAAGGGTGGGTTTTTCTGTGTGGGTTCTTTGATGTGCATTAAGGTTTCCACTCTGGCTAAAGCTCTTTCCACACTCCATACATTTGTAAGGTTTCACTCCTGTGTGGGTTCTCCGATGTGCAGTAAGGTCACAGTTCCTGTGAAAGCTCTTTCCACACTCCAAACATTTAAAGGGTTTCTCCCCTGTATGGATTCTTCGATGTGAAGCAAGGTGTCCTCTCTGGGAAAAGCTCTTTCCACACTCCATACATTTAAAAGGTTTCACTCCTGTGTGGGTTCTCTGATGCACAGTAAGGTCAAATTTTCTGAGAAAACCCTTGCTGCACACCATGCATTTAAACTGTTCTGCCCACATGTGCATTCTTTCATGTGCAGCAAGGTGTCCACTCTGGCAAAAGCTCTTTCCACAATCCATACATGTGTAAGGTTTCACTCCTGTGTGGGTTCTGTGATGCACAGTAAGGTCAAATTTTCTGAGAAAACTCTTGTCGCACTCCATGCATTTAAACTGTTTTGCCCACGTGTGCATTATTTTATGTGCAGCAAGGTGTCCACTCTGGCAATAGCTCTTTCCACACTCCATACATTTGTAAGGTCTCTCCCCAGTGTGGGTTCTTAGATGTAAAGTAAGATGGTGATTGAGACTGAAACTCCTACCACACAACATACATTTATATGGTTTCTCCCCAGTGTGGATTCTTTGATGTGCCATAAGGTTTCCGCTCTGGCTGAAGCTCTTTCCACACTCCATGCATTTAAAGGGTCTCTCCCCCGCATGGATTTTTTTATGCTTGACAAGGTTACCAGCACTACTGAGGCTCTTTCCACACTCCGTGCATTGAAACGCTTTCTCCCCTGTTTGGGTTCTCTGATGTAAACTAAGCCTTCCACTATGACTGAACCTCTGTTCACACTCCACATTGCTGCTTCCTGTGCATTCCTCCTGTGAATTCAAGGGTACATGAACACTAATGTCCTGAGTAGTGGAAGGTGTGCTTTCCCCATTTTTCAACATGTTTTCTACATGCTTTGGGGGTGATTGTTGATTTACAAATATCTCGTCCGCTGTTTCACTCTCCACATTTTCTAATGACACTACGGATGGCTCACCATAATTCTCACTCTTCTGCCAGTTACCTGATTTGAGGGAAGGAGAAAAAGAAAATATTGTTCAAATTGCAAGGCAGAATCATGGATCAAGCCCAGTTCTCTGCTTCTCTGATTTTACAGTTTTCAAGTATGTCCCCCCCCCCTCCTTTTCTTCCTACCCAACTGAATCTGAAGTTAGCTTCTGAATATGCAACAGTTTCAAGACAACAAGTCCCTTCCTGTTCCACATGCTGTCACTAAGCAGAGCTGTGTCTGCTGATCTCTCCACTTTCCCAGAGCCCCATCCAACTGGATCTTCTCCATTCTCCCAAGTGATGAAGTCTGGTTTGGGAAATGGTTTCAAAGAGTTAATTTGGAATACAAAATACCCAAACACTCCTAGCACTACGGCTGCCATGGCTCTCTTGCCAAAATAAGGGAAAGGCAAAGTCTTAATTGTCCTGCTGAGGGAAAGCAGAGGGCCATGTGAACCCAGCAGAATCGCTCTGGCACTTGTGAAGAGGATCTCACTGTACATTGACCTCAGTTCAGAGGCACCGCGGAGGCTATTTTAATTTGGGGCATATACTAGCAATGCGGAAAGGAAACCTCAACCTAGAGGCCGACTCTACTCTTTAGAAAAGGGCTGCTGGATCAGACCAATGGTCTCTCTCAGGCGTGAGCAACTTTTTACAGCTTGAGAGCCGCATATTCACACTTTGTGGGGCCAGAGGCAGACATGGGTGTATCAATGGATGCAAATGTCAGCTCTGGACAGGAGCACGTTTTCTACACACCCTTCTCTCTCCTCCCATCCAGGCAAGGAAGAAGCCCCATTTCAAGGAAACAACCCAGCCAGGAAAAAGGACTCGAGGAGGATGTGAAGCAGCACTGGTCAACAAGGGTCAGGGCCTGGGGAGGAGAGAGTCCCAAGGCCCAATGGAAAGGCATTGAAAACCACATTTGTCTCGCTGGCCTGTTTACTCCAAGAGCCCCCAGGGGCCAAAGGAATGCTGATAAGAAGCAGGACATAAAAAAGAAGAGTTTGGATTTGATATCCTGCTTTATCACTACCCTAAGGAGTCTCAAAGCGGCTAACAATCTCCTTTCCCTTCTTTCCCCACAACAAACACTGTGTGTGGTGAGTGAGGCTGAGAGACTTCAGAGACGTGTGACTAGCCCAGGGTCACCCAGCAGCTGCATGTGGAGGAGCGGGGAAGCGAACCCGGTTCACTAGATCACAAGTCCACCGCTCTTAACCACCACACCATGCTGGCATCCGGCTTCTCCCTCACTTCCTGGAGGGCCCCACGACACATCTAAGTACCTACCTGCTGACATCTCCCCTTCTTTGGGATTCTGGAGAAATGGACCTTGTCTTTCTTCCCAACAGGAATTGAGGTCTGATTCTGTCAAGGAAAGAGATAATATTAGCTACTTTGGGGCACAACCGGCCATTTCAAATTAATCTATTCTCTCGCCTTTGAGGTCATAGATTCGGATTACAGTGGTACCTCGTGTTACGGACGGGATCCGTTCCAGAGGCCCATCCATAACATAAAACTTTCACAACTCAAAGTGCTGCGTCTGCGCACACACGCGGTGCAGTTTAGTGCTTCTGTGAATGCGTGAGCGACGAAACCCAGAAATAACCCATTCCAGTAGTTCCGGGTTTCCTGCAGTGCACAACCCAAGTTTACGTAGTCCAAAGGCAACGTAACTCGAGGTTCCACTGTATGTATTCAGATCCTATAAAGATGCACGGAATGAGTAGGAGGGGGCCGCATGGTCCCCACTGTCACAAGGTGTGTTTATGTGAACATACACACCTTGTGAATGTTGCTTCAGACAGCAAATCTGCAAAAATCTTTATCTAAAGAGTAAAAGAAGGACCCCTATCAACCACCTAAAGAGAGAGAGCCTTGACAATCAACATGGACTGGCTGGATGCAGAGGAATAGTGAGAGGCATGAGGTGGGGGGGGAACCCCTGGGGAAGAAGGCTCAGAGCCAGGGGATTGGTGGTGGGATGACGAGGGGCTTTCAGAAGGAAAAGAGGGAGCAGTCCGGGAGCAGGAGGTGTTGGAAGCTGAGGAGGGTTTGGTGAGCAGGAGGAGGCTGTGGAAGAGAGCAGTCCAGCCTTGGGAGGCGAAAGCAGAGGCCGATATCAAGAAGCAAAGTAGAGGCAACCTGGATAAGAAGCCAGGGAAGCTCCCCCTCCTGCTTTGACCAGCTCATCTCCCCACTGATCTCCCAGAACACACAGAGGAATGAAGAGGGTGAAGCAAAGAGAGACAAGACGAAGGAGCCTTAGGCTGCTGGGGAAAGAACCAGGGGAGGGCCTTAGAGAGCAGTGGGAAGGCAGGGAACATCAGTCCTCGCACCTGCCTCATTGGGGCAAGACCTACTGGGAAGAGTGACCACTAGGCCTGCACTGTTTGGGGTTCTTTGAATAAAGGGATAACTTCACTGACACTGGGTGTTTTATTGCTGACCTCCTCCTGATTCCGGCTCCTGACAACAATTTGCCACAGACCCACACTAAAGTAAAGTAAGGAACTACAGGGTAAGTGGTACTTTGAAAAGTGTTCCGATGCCAGTAAATAGAAAAGTAACTAGTTAGCTCTTATTTCAGGAGTCTTATGGAAAGTAAGCTAGAAGGCAATAGCTAGAAGGAAGTAGCTAGGACTTTAAATGCGGAACTAGGCAGCCAAGAAGGGCACTCTGTCAGCCAGAGGGAGCCTGGGCAGACGAACTTCTTAGCTCCGAGTAAGACAGACACGTGAGCTCTGCAGGAGGGCAAGGAGGCCAGGGCACCCCACTCTTGCAAACAAACAAAAAACAAAATATTTAATAATAATATTTTTTAAAAAATATATATATTTATACCCCGCCCTCCCTGGCAAGAGCCGGGCTCAGGGCAGCTAACACCAGTAAAATTACAGTAAAAACATAATAGGGGGGGGAAAACCAATTTAAAAGACAGGTTAAGATGCAATTTAAAAAGCATTTTCCCTTATAACCTGAAGGCAGCCCTGTATAGGGAAGCCTTTTCATGTTTTATGTTTTACACAGGTAAATTGTTAAATGTTCTGGTTTGCGAACGTTTTTCGGAAGCCAAACTCTGACGAGCTTCCGCTTGAGTGCAGGAAGCTCCTGCAGCCAATCGGAAGCTGCACCTTGGTTTTCGAATGGTTTTGGGAGTCGAAGGTACTCCTGGAACGGATTATGTTCGAGAATCAAGGCACCACTGTATTATGTTTTTATATGTGTTGGAAGCTGCCCAGAGTGGCTGGGGAAACCAGTCAGGAGAGAGGGGATTATTATTATTATTATTATTATTATTATTATTATTATTATTAATCTCCCTTGAGGCCAAGCTGGATAAGATGGATAGTGGTGGTGAGATATGAAGTTCTCGGTCAAATAGACAAAATTAAAACAGATAAAACTCCAGGTCCACGCGGCATCCGCCTGAGAGTTTACAAAGAAGTCAGATGGGAAATTGCTAATGCTCTAAATTCATTGAGGAGGAGAGGTCCACCAATGGCCACTAGCCAAGATGGCTCTACTCTGCTTCCACAGTCGGAGGCAGTGGTTTCTGGAAACCACAGGAGGGGAGTGATGCTTCTATGCTCAAATCCTGCTGGCTTCCCACAGGCAACAGGATGCTGGATGAAATGGGCCACTGGGCTGATCCAGCAGGCTATCCGTACAAGGTATGTTGTTCCTACACAGCATGAATAAATGGCTCAAACAGGAGATTCACACCTCCAACGTCTAGCAGCCAAGAGGCATAAAAAATGCATCCTTACCTAGAGAGGCCACCATCTCATAATTCTCCTCCATGACTTCCTTGTGCAGAGCTCTTTGGCCAGGATCCAGCAGAGCCCACTCCTCCTCCGTGAAAAACACAGCCACCTCCTCAAAGGTCAAGAGGGCCTGGAAGAGGAAGAGGAAGAAAACAGAGCTTCTCTTAGATCCCCATCATCCCCACTCAACACAGAGGGAGGCTGGGTTGTCCCATCTGTGCCTCTTCCCTCCTCCCTGCTCCTGTTGCTCTTTCCCTACCTGAGGAAGATGCCAGGCTCCTCTTTTCACTCCATCTTTAAGAAGAGACAGTGCAAGCGATGGTGCCTCTGAGGCCATTGTGCTGCCTTTGGAAGAGACAGAGGACAAGGAGGTGAAACTGGGCAACTTCCAGGACTCCGCTGTTGCCACAATGAACTTCAAAGCAGGGAGCAGCTCTCTAATGAGAACAATGGAGAAAAACGGATTTATGTAGGGTGGGAGACATTTACACAGATAGTATACCTTTGACCAGGGAACAAATATTAAGTAAAGCTAGGCAACATCTGGAATTATCTACACATTTTCTAACGAACCCAAAAGTTACTGCATATGCCTCTAGGTCCATAAACTCCAGTTGAAATTCTAATCACAAATACTAATGCAGAATCCAAACACAGATTATCTATCTATCTAGGAATGTGCGTGGTGCTGTGGGTTAAACCACTGTGCCGCTTGGGCTTTCCGAACGAAAGGTTAGCGGTTCGAATCCCCACGACGGGGTGAGCTCCCATTGTTCGGTCCCTGCTCCTGCCAACCTAGCAGTTCGAAAGCACACAGTGGAAGAAGATAAATAGGTACCGCTCCGGTGGGAAGGCAAACAGTGTTTCCTGCTCTGGTTTCGCCAGAAGCAGCTTAGTCATGCTCGCCACATGACCAGGAAAAACTGTCTGCGGAAGTGGACAAACGCCAGCTCCCTTGGCCTGTAAAGCGAGATGAGCGCTGCAACCCCAGAGTTGTTCACAACTGGACTTAATTGTCAGGGGTCCCTTTACACACACACACACACACACACACATATAGTGAAAACTAAACATCCTATCTACCTGAAGTTTGGTATTGTTAAAGGTAAAGGTAAAGGGACCCCTGACCATTAGGTCCAGTCGTGGCTGACTCTGGGGTTGCGGTGCTCATCTCGCTTTATTGGCCGAGGGAGCCGGCGTACAACTTCCGGGTTATGTGGCCAGCATGACTTAGCCGCTTCTGGCAAACCAGAGCAGCGCACGGAAACACCGTTTACCTTCCCGCCGGAGCGGTACCTATTTATCTACTTGCACTTTGACGTGCTTTCGAACTGCTAGGTTGGCAGGAGCTGGGACTGAGCAACGGGAGCTCACCCCATTGCGGAGATTCGAACCGCCGACCTTCTGATCGGCAAGTCCTAGGCTCTGTGGTTTCACCCACAGTGCCACCCCTTGGTATTGTTAGCCATTTTTAAAGAAGACAATGCTAATCTGAGATATGAAGAACTAATCACATTTTCTTTATTTGCTGCTCAACAACTCAACAGAAAGTCTGGAACATTTGCAGATAGAAACAGAAAGTCAGAAAAACTGGCAAAGGCAGTTAAGCCTTAGCTGGAAAAAGTACTGTGACAAGGTACCCTTTCAAAAAACCATAAACTGCTATGGCACCCACCAGACATCCACCTTGGAACGGCGGGAGGGGGGGGCATTAAATTTTGGCCCCGCTCCCCCATGTGCAGCAAGGCAGTGCATCAAAAGCTGGGCTGCCCAGATCTCCGCACTTCAAAGAGAATCTTGGAATGCAAGATTTGCTGGGCAGGAGACCCACCACCACCACTTTTAATCTGGATTGCCTTGATCCCAACCCCCAATACTGCTTCCCAGAGAGAAAGGGGGGGCTCTTCCTCGTCCCCCTCCCCCAAGAAATCTCATTTCCCTCCCTCCTCCCTTCCCCTCCTAGCTGCCCCGTTTGTAGATTCAGGGAGAGTAAAAGCAAACCACCCATAAATATCTTGCACCTCTTTCTCCTCCTCTCCAGGTAATTTCTCCCAACTTCCCCAGCGAACTTTTAATCCGGAACCATCAGGCTGACTGAAGTGGGAGCCTCAGGCTGCGGAATACGGAAGCGGCAGCTCAACAGAAAAAGCTGAATGACCAAGCCGCAACTTCTTCAATGGGTTTCCCAGCTTCCGGCTCACCTGATTGGTTCGCCTCTTCGTTCCGGCTCTTCTGATTGGTTCTCTTTTCCCGGACCTCTATTCATTTCGTCATAGCCGCTGCCGGAGCTGGGGGGGGCAGGTAGTTTGATGCTTTAACAAAACAAAACAAAAAACTGTATTTACGCAGAACTAATCGCAGCAGCTTGCATTGGTCGTGTGTCCTAGCTTTGTAGTTTGATGTGCATTTTCTCAGACGGAAGCCATGAAATTTGTTTCCAGGTGAAGGTGCATAAGGTAAAAGCCTGACTTGGGGCATGTACGGGATCGGGGGTGCGTGTCTCGCCTCTGGTCCCAGTAAGGAGAAAACCGCCTTCTTGTGGATCCGCCTGCAGGGTGCATCTGCGCCCTTGGCGCGCGCGCGTGCGCGTGTGTGTGTGCGTGCGTGTGTTCAGCTAAGGAAATGGCAAAATTGTCACACTTCTCGTGACGTCACCTCCGGTTCCCCTCCTTACACAAGCGGGGGCTGCTCTGCGACTGAAATTGCGAGGCCTCCCCCCCCCCTCCTTCGAAAACGTGTCGGATGTTCCCAGGCAAGGGGGCAAAAGCAGCCGCTGGAGAAGCGGAAGATTTTGGAAAGGGGAAGAGGGGCGTCGGTAGACAACTCCCACCTCCCCATTATATTGCAGGAAACGAAATCGGAGCAGGGAGCAGGGGAGGCGGATGGCCAGGAGAGAACAAAGAGGTAAAGATGCGGCGTGTTAGGGAAGAGGTAATTGGCGGTTGCGGGGGGGGGGGAATGATGAGAGACGCTCTCTCCAAAAACGCTCCTTTCCTAGAACCCATCGAGGGGGCCCGGATCTATGCAATCCGGCTGCAAAGTGGGGACTCAACAGCTGCAGGGTTTGCATTGCACCGTGTTACTGGTCCGGGACGGCCAAGAGACGCTCAACTGCTCCCCACCCGTTTGGGCGCCCTTGCGGGAATTGAAATGCAATGCCCATCAAGAGGGGAGGAGGCGGGTGACCGCAGCGCCCCCACCCCCAAGCAGGGCTGGCTGATATACAGGGCTTCATTCGGGTTTCGCCCTTGCAGAAATCCCTCGGGACTTGCGGCCTGTCCGGGGTGCCCCGGGTGGGTCCCTTTTGGTGGTAGAGACGGAGTGAGGGAGTCCGCGGAAGGGTTGAGGGAACCGAAAGAATTATGGATGGAGACCCGTCCTGTCCCACCTCTTTCCCCGCCTCCCTGCTGGTCTTGCGAGGCCCCTCTGGATGGAGAGATTGGGGCGCTAGGAAAAGATTCGGCGCGCAGGGCTAGGGGTGAAAGGGGGCAAAAGCGCAGGAGAGAGGAGTAGGGTCTCCTTCAAGTCGAGCGAGGGGGGGTCTTCAGGAGAGGATTCCGGTCCCCCCACTTCCCTTGCAGCACGCTAAATTCTCTCTGCCCCCACCTTAAAATAACTATGCAAAATCTACAGAGACTCCCAGGTTTGTGTTGTCTTTGCTTCTTCACAAGATGAACTTTTTTGAAGATTTTTACAGTAACATAATAGCATCAATAACACTTATGCTTTACTTATTTGACAAACGAGAGACTCTGGTAGGATGAGTCTGAGCTCATCTCCTTGCCCAAAACCAAAAAAAGAAAAACACTGAGCAGGAAAAATTGAGGGGGATGTCCTTTCAGTATGCAATGAGACCCTACAGTATGTGTAGCTCATTTAAACAAAATCACTGATCCAATGAACAGCAGCAGTGAACAATGTGATAGTGAACTGACGTCTCTTGTCTTCACTGCCCTCTCACACTTGTTGTGAAGAATCATCTTTCATTATGAATGGTCTGTGTCACCATTAAGAAAAAGAAGGCAGAATAGGCCAATATCTATGTGTACTGTCCCTGGATCAAAGGACATTTCTTCTTTAAGTTCTCAGAAGTTCTTAAACCTAGCACAAGGTTGTCCTTTGAACTAGCCAGATGTTTAACTGAGAATCAATCACAATCTGTCCATCATTTGAAAAATAAGACTTTAGAGCCATCCTACCCCAAATGGCAACTGTTGTTGTTGTTTAGTCGTTTAGTTGTGTCCGACTCTTCATGACCCCCTTGCAGGGCAGCAGCTGAAGAAGGTGCAAAAAGGGTTTTCTTGTGTGTGTGTTTCTTTGTGGCTGATTAGCTGCTCTCCCTGTGCAAAGGTCAGAGGGGGCAGGGTTTCTGTTGAGGCAGGTGATTAGCTGTGGGAGGAGCTTATCAGAGCTTGCAGGGCAGCGGCGCACGCCTAATGGCGCGCGCAGTTTGATCCATCTTTTAGATTTAGGGGAGCTAGTCTCAAACGTTTGTTGGGGGAGACCTAGGTTTTTTGGGGGGGGAGTTATTTGTCCTGTCTTCACGCTTTTTATGATGGAGGACTGCTGTAGCCACCCCCAACGACACGTTCTCAAGATGGAGGGGGAGGGAACAGCTGCAGTCGCCTGCGGTTCCTGCGCAATGTTTGCCATCTTGCCAAAGGTTGCAGATTTACCTGCAGCAATTGAATGTTGATTGCCCTCTTAGAAGACAAAGTCCAGCAACTGGAGGAACGTGTAGCTACGCTCCAAAGAATTAGAGAGCTGGAGCTCTTCTTGGAAGCAACAGAGCACACCATCTCCACCAAGGAGAAGACAGGGGACTCCCCTGAGAAGGAGGCTAGTTCACCAACACAGGAGCCAGATATATGGAGAAATGTGACTCAAAGAAGTAGGAGGCCCAGGGTTCGCTCTGATTGTTTAGAAATACACAGTCGCTTTGAGGTCCTCTCCCCTAGCATGGAAGATGAAGAGCAGACTCCATTTGAGGATCTCTCCCTCATTACAGTCGATCAGGTATATGAAGACGAGCAGCAAAGTCAGTCGTCAGGGAATGTGCAGGCGACCTTGGAACGGACAGCTCATGGAAGAACCCCGACCAAACCTAAGAAGAGGCGTGTAGTGGTGATAGGGGATTCCCTACTGAGGGGAACAGAAGCAGTGATCTGTGGGCCTGACAAGATGTCTCGGGAAGTGTGCTGTCTCCCCGGGGCTAAGATCCAAGATGTAACTGAATGACTGCAAGGAATCATAAAACCCACTGACAAATACCCCCTACTCTTGGTTCATGTGGGAACCAATGACACTGCAAGCAATAGCCTCCAGAAGATCAAAAGAGACTACGAGGCTCTGGGCAGGAAATTGAAGCAATTAAATGCACAAATTGTCATCTCATCTGTCCTCCCAGTTGAACGACGTGGCCCAGGGAGAGAGGGAAAAATAGTGGACGTGAACAGCTGGCTTCGCAAATGGTGTAAACAGGAACGGTTTGGATTCTTAGATCACGGACTGCAGTTTCTTGAAGATGGACTTCTGGCAAGCGATGGGCTGCACCTCACAACGGTTGGGAGAAATGTTTTTGCCAAAAATCTCAGAAACCTCATCAGGAGGGCTTTAAACTGACTAATGTGGGGGAGGGAGACAGTGCTCCTGAAGGTAGGAGTCTATCAATTGATGAAGATGATCATCCAAATGTCATAGACCAAATGGAGCAAACAGCACGCAGACCTAGTGGTGGGAGGAAAAAATCCTTAAATAAGAGTCACGGGGGAATGATTAATGGACTTCAATGTCTGTACACTAATGCGCAAAGCATGGGAAATAAACAAGATGAGCTTGAGCTCTTGGTACAGCAAACTAAATATGACATAATAGGCATCACTGAAACCTGGTGGGATAAGTCCCACGATTGGAATGTAATAATGGGGGGATACAATCTATTTCAGAGAAACAGACCAGACAAGAAAGGAGGAGGAGTGGCGTTATATGTCAGGGATGTGTATACCTCTGAAGAGATCCAAGATTTAGAACCTCAAAGCCAAAGTGAGAGCATTTGGGTCAAAATTAAGGGAGAGAAGAATAACAGTGACCTCATTGTGGGGCCAGTTACAGATAGGTAGCCGTGTTGGTCTGCCATAGTCAAAATAAAAAAAATCCTTCCAGTAGCACCTTTAAGACCAACTAAGTTAGTTCTTGGTATGAGCTTTCGTGTGCAAGCACACTTCTTCAGATACACACTGAAGTGTGTATCTGAAGAAGTGTGCTTGCACACGAAAGCTCATACCAAGAACTAACTTAGTTGGTCTTAAAGGTGCTACTGGAAGGATTTTTTTTACTCATTGTGGGAGTTTACTATAGATCCCCAAGCCAAACGGAGGACATAGATGATGCTTTCCTGGAACAGATGGCCAAGCATGCAAAAGGAAGGGAGATAGTAGTAATGGGGGACTTCAATTACCCGGATATTTGTTGGTTGTCAAACTCAGCCAAGAGCATAAGGTCAAACAGATTCCTCACTGGCCTTGCAGACAACTTTATTGTCCAGAAAGTGGGAGAAGCAACAAGAGGAACAGCCATTTTAGATCTGGTCCTAACCAATGTTGATGACCTGGTTAGTGGGGTAGAAGTGGAAGGATCATTAGACGTGAGTGATCATGCTCTTCTGAAGTTTACTATACAGCGGAAAGGAGCAGCCAAGCATACTAGGACTCAATTTCTTGACTTTAAGAAAGCCGACTTCATAAAACTTAGGGAAGTGCTGGGTGAGATCCCATGGACAGTAATACTAAAAGGAAAGGGAGTTCATGATGGCTGGGAGTTTGTTAAGAGGGAGATAGTAAAAGCACAACTTCAGGCAATACCAATGAGACGGAAACATGGAAGGTGCCTAAAGAAGCCAGGGTGGCTATCTAAAGAACTTTTAACTGAGTTAAGATTAAAAAAGAATGTGTACAAAAAATGGAAAAGGGGGGAACCACCAAAGAGGAATTCAAACAAATAGCCAGCACGTGTAGACACAAAGTCAGAAAAGCTAAAGCACAGAATGAACTCAGGCTTGCTAGAGAGGTTAAAAGCAACAAAAAAGGCCTTTATGGGTATGTTTGTAACAAAAGGAAGAACAAAGAAACAGTGGGGTCACTCAGAGGAGAAGATGGTGAAATGCAAACAGGGGACACAGAAAGGGCTGAACTCCTCAATGCCTTCTTTGCCTCAGTCTTCTCCGATAAAGAAAACAATGCCCGACCTGAAGAATTTGGAGCAAATGATTCAGCATAGGAAACACAGCCCAGAATAACTAAGGAGATAGTACAAGAATACTTGGCTAGTTTAGATGTATTCAAGTCTCCAGGGCCAGATGAACTGCATCCAAGAGTATTAAAAGAACTGGCAGATGTGATCTCAGAACCACTGGCAGTCATCTTTGAGAATTCCTGGAGAACAGGCGAAGTCCCGGCAGACTGGAGGAGGGCAAATGTTGTCCCTATTTTCAAAAAGGGGAAAAGAGAGGACCCAAATAATTACCGCCCAGTCAGTCTGACATCAATACCAGGGAAGATTCTGGAGCAGATCATTAAGCAAACAGTCTGTGAGCTCCTAGAAAGGAATGCTGTGATCACCAATAGTCAGCATGGATTTCTGAAAAATAAGTCATGTCAGACTAACCTGATCTCGTTTTTTGACAGAATTACAAGCCTGGTAGATGAAGGGAATGCAGTGGATGTAGCCTACCTTGATTTCAGCAAGGCATTTGACAAGGTGCCCCATGATATTCTTGTAAAGAAGCTGGTAAAATGCGGTCTTGACTATGCTACCACTCAGTGGATTTGTAACTGGCTGACTGACCGAACCCAAAGGGTGCTCATCAATGGTTCCTCTTCATCCTGGAGAAGAGTGACTAGTGGGGTGCCACAGGGTTCTGTCTTGGGCCCGGTCTTATTCAACATCTTTATCAACGACTTGGATGATGGACTCAAGGGCATCCTGATCAAATTTGCGGATGACACCAAACTGGGAGGGGTGGCTAACACCCCAGAGGACAGGATCACACTTCAAAATGACCTTGACAGATTAGAGAACTGGGCCAAAACAAACAAGATGAATTTTAACAGGGAGAAATGTAAAGTATTGCACTTGGGCAAAAACAATGAGAGGCACAAATACAAGATGGGTGACACCTGGCTTGAGAGCAGTACATGTGAAAAGGATCTAGGAGTCTTGGTTGACCACAAACTTGACATGAGCCAACAGTGTGACGCGGCAGCTAAAAAAGCCAATGCAATTCTGGGCTGCATCAATAGGAGTATAGCATCTAGATCAAGGGAAGTAATAGTGTCACTGTATTCTGCTCTGATCAGACCTCACCTGGAGTACTGTGTCCAGTTCTGGGCACCACAGTTCAAGAAGGACACTGACAAACTGGAACGTGTTTAGAGGAGGGCAACCAAAATGGTCAAAGGCCTGGAAACGATGCCTTATGAGGAACGGCTAAGGGAGCTGGGCATGTTTAGCCTGGAGAAGAGGAGGTTAAGGGGTGATATGATAGCCATGTTCAAATATATAAAAGGATGTCACATAGAGGAGGGAGAAAGGTTGTTTTCTGCTGCTCCAGAGAAGCGGACACGGAGCAATGGATCCATACTACAAGAAAGAAGATTCCACCTAAACATTAGGAAGAACTTCCTGACAGTAAGAGCTGTTTGACAGTGGAATTTGCTGCCAAGGAGTGTGGTGGAGTCTCCTTCTTTGGAGGTCTTTAAGCAGAGGCTTGACAACCATATGTCAGGAGTGCTCTGATGGTGTTTCCTGCTTGGCAGGGGGTTGGACTCGATGGCCCTTGTGGTCTCTTCCAACTCTATGATTATATGATTCTACCAGAGCATGCCAGGCACTCCTGTCTTCCACTGCCTCCCGCAGTTTGGTCAAACTCATGCTGGTAGCTTCGACAACACTGTCCAACCATCTCTTCCTCTGTCGTCCCCTTCTCCTTGTGCCCTCCATCTTTCCCAACATCAGGGTCTTTTCCAGGGAGTCTTCTCTTCTCATGACTCCTAGACATTCAATTTTGGGCGGCTGTAACCTTGATTTAACAAGACATTTGGCACCTAGCTTATATATATGAGTTTCTAACACTGATCCTGTTACCTCCACACACTGCTGCCTCTGTCCCCCTTAGTAGGAAGTCACGTACCACCATCACATCCCTCTTCCTCCTCTGGGGAGTGGTAGGAATTGCTCCATACCCTGCCCCTTCCACAGCCACCTTGGTGTGTTCTGAGGTCTGCATCTTGCTCCTCTGTCCCAGAATTGATTTTGCAGCTCGAGTGACACATCAGGGTTCCTAACAGCCCCGTTTCTCTGTACCGCATTCCTCCAGGTTTTCGTTTCCTGCAACCAGCGATCTTCCTCCTGCCTGTGGCCAACCCCACCTGTGTTGCTGTCCCAGGACCATCCACTCTGCTCTCTTTCAAGAAATCCCTCATCTTGCTCAGGAGCTCGTAGGGCAGATAGGCGGACCTCAGCTTGCTGTTCCTTCTCTTCCTGCATCTGCTGCAGGTGTAATTCTGCGCATTCTCAGGCAGGAGGACAAACATGGCACAGGTGTTGCTGGTCACTGCAGCAGCTCCCTCGCCATCCATGTCTCTTGCTCCTACACACAGCATGAGACAGGACTCCTGGCCTCCCCCTCACACTCAAACTTAGAAGGGTGGTTTCTAAATCTAATAAATAAAAATTGGGGTGAGTGTTTCAATCTGGGATTCCAGCAGCCAGGCTCCAACAGCCTTTTCCTGCATCTCCAGCTCTCCCTCTGCACTGCAAGGCTGACAGATGGAGGTCCAGCTCCAAGGACATTAGCCTACCTGAGCACACCTTCAGTTTATTCCAAGCGCCAAGCCTTCTCACTAGTTCCAGGCTACAGTCCCTAGAAAAACCTGAACCCTGGGTCTCCCAATATGGTTGCTGCCACGGCTAAAATGGCTGCTGTTTCTTTAATGCGAATAAAGCTGGGTCAGCATGACTCAGCGGCCTGCACCAAGTTGTATATATAGAGTGAGAAATGTTAGTTTGGTTGCTGGTGTTTGGGTTGGTTGGTTAGTGCTGGTGTGTATAGTTGTTCAGTCGCTTTTTAACAAAGACTTTTAAGAATAAAACTCTGCAAGGGACTCTTTTGTGCCGACAAGGGTCCAAGGACCAGGCTGAGGAGACAAAGGGAGGTCAGAACCCTTTCCTCCTTTTTTGCTTTTTACAAACACTGATAGGTTATGGGCCCAGTGTTTCTGAGCATGTGCAGAGTGCAAAAACGACTGACAGCATCTCAGCAGGGAGCTGGCGAGTCCTGGTGGTGTATGGAGCCAGTGGCTGTGCGTTGGAGCAGTTGGTGGCAAGCTGTAACTGTCTGCAGTGACGCCGGAGCGGCTAGGATCTGAGGCTAAGGAAAGCACTCTACTTCGGCTACTGGAAGTTTGAACTGCTAGAGCACCACAGTAGCGGCTACACCAGTTGCAGAGCCAGGCGGGACCTGAAGGTCAACAGAGGCAGCAGCTAGAAGCCGGTGAGTGCCAGCCAGGACCATCCAGTTGGACTCTAAAGAGAGAGTCAGGAGAGATTGCTGGAGACACCACAGAAGGGGCTCAGCAAGCACCAGCAGAGATGGCAGATTTCCAGGCTTCCCAAGTTGTAAATATTGGGGGAGGCATCCCTTTTGAACTTCTTTCAGAAAACAACTGGCTGAGTTGGTCAATTAAAATGCAGCAGTTGTTAAGGAGAGATGGACTATGGGACTGTGTTGAAACTGAGGTTTTGAGAACTGACTCTGCTGAGAAAAAATGGCTGGATGAAAGGGCTCGTGCTATGTTTGAGCAACTCTCAGTTATTGCATGTAGCAAATGCCAGCACAGCATTTGAGTAAAGGGAAGTTCTCTTTCTGCAGTTCTCTTACCGCACATAACTGTGGCATTGTGGGAAGTCTTACTATGGGAACTATTGCTTCTTTTCTCTTGCATTCTGGGAAGTCTCGCTTCTGCTTCTGCACACACTGTACAAACCTGTTCCAAACACACCAAGACATTCTCTCATTCTTCAGTTCATTTCAAGTTCATGAACAAACAATATGATCTGTTCTTAATGCATAGCTGACCACATCTACGGAACTCGATTATTATACTCTTTCATGTTATAATCAATCATTAGTAATTGTTTTAGTCATGTTATATTAATCTTTAGTTATAATTTAATTAGGAGGTTTCATGCCTGTCTAGTTCCAGCTCCGTTTCCCAGCCTTTAATCTATCAGTGATAAATGGTTATATGTAATTCCCGCCTTGTACCTATGTTAACCAATCAGCAACAAGTTGCTTTGTGTTTGTATCAACCAATCAGCCACAAGCACACCTGTGGCAATGTTTGTAATATTCAATAAAAGAGAGTTCCCGGGGCTTGCCCCGGCAGACGCCTCTCATATGACACCTGCCACTCGTCTGTCGTGGATTCATTCCAACATTTGAGTGCTGTAATTTATTAAGGGCAAGTCAGAGAAACTGCTGGAACTATAATTTCTCTGACCAGAAGGCTGTTCAGGACTGTTATGAGGGAAGGTGAGAGTTTGGCAACTCATCTTCAAACGCTGAAATCTCTGTTTCTTCAACTACAACAGAGAGGTAAGCATTATGATGAGACTGACCAAACCTACATTATCCTTTCAAGTTTGCCTGAAAGCTGGTTGCCCGTGATTAACAGCATGGAGAGTATGCGTCCCCGAGATCTGACCCTTGAGTATATGTGGTTGGCAGATTGACTGAAGAAGCAGAAAGAAGGTCAGATAAACAAGCTGAACTCCAAGAGCGGAGGAGTTATAGCCAAGGGGGCCAGCAGCAGAATCTGTCCATGGAGCAACACCAAGGTTTGGACTTGGCCATGGCGGTGAGGAGGTGTTATAGATGCAACCAACCCGGGCATCTCCAACGTCAATGCAGGGCTAGACTTCCAGGAGACAACGTGGAACAGAGACAGCAATCGACGCAGAAACGTAAGCAGAAGGGGTTCTCTTCAGTGAAGAACACGCGTTCTGCTCAGTTTGTGTCTGCATTTTCTCAGGAGGAGAGGAAGATACATCGAGGAACATGGTTGCTGGACTCCGGGAGCAGCAGGATTATCTGCAACAGTCAGGAGGACTTTAAGACCCTGGGGAAGCCAGCTGATGGGAAAGACTATCTTGCTGATGGTCGTAGAAGCAAGATTGATGGCCAGGGAACATGTTTCCTGCAGTGCTTGAACATTACTCTACCAGAGACTCTGTTTGTCAGTAGTTTGGACTATTGTTTACTGTCTGTAAGCTGTTTGATTAATGCAGGATATAGTGTTAACTTCACACGGGATGGTTGTCTGATAAAGAATGGAACTCAGGTATGTGGCCATACAAAGTTGGAAAATGGGTTATATGTAATGCAGGACAAGCCTGTTAAAGCAGCCCAGGTGGTTCAGGATAATTTGCCAGTTCATAAGGGGTGTGTACATGAACTGAACAGAAAACTGGGTCACGCCAATTTCCGTTTGCTTTCAGAAATGCAAAAGGTGTGCAAGAACCTAAAAGTAAATAGCTGTAACTGTTTCCTAGATTGCAATGTATGTAAAATGGCCAAATCTAAGAGGAAGCCTGTGGCTTCTAAAAGTGACAGAGTATCTAGAAGTTTTAGAACTTGTCCATTGTGATGTGATAGGCACTTTTCCACAGAAGACTGAAGGGGTCGCCAGATATGCTTTTCTGGTAATAGATGATAAATCACGTTTTAGTTGGTTGTTTTTGTTAAAGCAGAAATCTGAGTGTTTCCCCACATTCAGAGAATGGGTTGCCCAAGCTGAAAAGCTCTTTGCTCGCCCTGTTGTGCAGTTGCAAACAGATAGGGGTGAAGAATTTCTGAACAAACAATTTGGGGCATGGTTGCGGCGTAAGGGGATCACTCATCGTTTGACTAACCCTTATAGCCCTGCTGAAAATGGTCTGTGTGAAAGACGTGGGGCTGTAATACAGTCAGTAAAGGACTGCCTGCTAGTGGATGCAGGATTGGGCCACAACCATAGGCTGTGGGGCGAGGCTCTCCTTACAGCGAACTTTTTGATTAATAGAACCTGGTCTAGCTCTATAAAATATATTCCTTATCGTCTGTTGTTTGGGAAAGAACCAGAGTGGGCAATGCTCCATAACTGGGGTTCTTGGGCACATGTAAATATTCCCAAAGCTCAGCACCAGAAAGGGGGGCGCTAGAGCACAGAAACTGCGGTTTGTGGGATATCAGTCCTATGGCAAAGGGTGGTGCTTCAATTTATGCCCAGGACGCGTGGTTCTGTCACGAAGTGCAGACTTTGCTGACCAGGACAGATGGACTGCGATCCATGCCAACCCAGATTGCCTACTGCCCCTGCAAGTAAGAGAAGAGGCTTCTTCTCAGCCATTGGAAACGCAGGAGCAGGATGAGGAGGAGGAGGCACAGATTTCCCCAAAGGATGTGGCAATAGATAATCTTCTCTAGAGGAAGAGGAAGAAGAGCCAGAGATAAGGGGGGGGGAGAGAAGTAGTTGTGCCTAGGCGCTCCCAGCGTTCAAACAAGGGTGTACCTTCTCAGCATTTGACCCTAGGAGGAGTGAGAGTATGCAATGTGAGTTGTGTGGAACCACAAAGTTATAATGAAGTCTTAGACTTACCCCCTGAAGAACGTGCTTTGTGGGAACAAGCTATGAAAGAAGAAATGGACTCTTAAACGTAACAAAGTGTTTGAGGTCATAATGCCGCCTCCAAGTGGCAGAGTGGTGTCATGCAAGTGGGTTTACAAAAGGAAAACCCTTGCATCTGGGGAACCACGTTTTCGAGCCAGATTAGTAGCCAGAGGGTTCACTCAGATAAAAGTGGAGAGTTATGATGAAGTGTTTTCTCCCACTGCAAAGAGTGAAACTTTTCATTTAATGCTCTCTATTGCTGCTGTAAGACAACTAGCAGTGCACCATTTTGATGTTGATGCTGCATATCTGCATGCAAATTTAGACCATGAAGTGTTAATGAGACAACCCCCTGGTTTTGAAGAGGAGAATGGTGCAGTCTGGCGTTTGAGAAAGGCTGTTTATGGTCTCAAACAAAATGGAAGGTGTTGGAACCAGTGTTTAAATGAAGCCCTTGTAAAACTTGGTTTTAAAAGGAATGTGGCTGATCCATGCCTGTACACCAGGGGGACAGGCAACAAATATCTAATGCTCTTAGTCTTTGTTGATGATTTGCTTGTAGCAGGGAGTTCCACAGATGAGATCCAGAAGCTCACAAGTCAACTGGAAAAGAGGTTTAAGCTTAAAGCCTTGGGGCCTGTAAGCAATTACTTGGAAGTAGAAGTAAGGCAGGAAGCTGATGGAAGCTTTCTATTAACCCAGAAAGAGAAAATTCTTCATTTGATAGAGCAGTTTGGCATGGAAAACTGCAAGCCAGTTCAGACTCCCATGACACCAGATTTCCCAAAGACAGTGTGTGATGATGAATTTGATCAGCTTGAGTTGTATCACTCAAAAATAGGATCACTGTTGTATTTAAGCCAGTGGTCAAGGTCAGACATTGCACGTGCTACAAATGTTCTGAGCCAACGTGTATCTAAACCCAGTACTGCCGATTGGTGTGCTTTGAAAAGGCTTATCAGATACCTAAAGGGGACATTAAATGTATGTTTAAAGATATCTAGTACACAAGATGAAAAACTAGAAGTATTTTTTGATGTGAACTGGGGAAGCTGTGTAGCTACTAGAAAATCTACAAGTGGAATGGTTATGATGTTTGCCAATTCCATAACTGAATGGAGGTCAAAGAAACAAGGATTTGTTGCAACCTCATCCTGTGAGGCAGAATATGGGAGCCTGTCGATAGCATGCAATGAAATCATATGGTTTATACAGATACTAAAAGATCTAGATTGTAAAGTAGATTTGCCTATCCAAGAGTATGAAGATAGCCAATCGTGCATTGCATTAGCGGGCTCGGAAATAATGAAATCCGCATCAAAACGTATTGCTATCCGTCATGCGAATGTGAGAGATGGTGTACACAATGGGGTAATCAAACTGGAGTATTGTCAATCACAAGATAATATTGCTGATTTGTTTACCAAGCCTTTGCCAGCAACATGTCATAATGAATTGATGACAAAACTGGGTTTATGTATATAGTGTATGTATGTATTGTATGTATGTATTGTTTCTGTTGGGGTTTTTCGCATTTAAGAAACAGAAGGGGTGTCACGGCTAAAATGGCCGCTGTTTCTTTAATGCAAATAAAGCTGGGTCAGCATGACTCAGCGGCTTGCACCAAGTTGTATATATAGAGTGAGAAATGTTAGTTTGGTTGCTGGTGTTTGGGTTGGTTAGTGCTAGTGTGTATAGTTGTTCGGTTGCTTTTGAACAAAGACTTTTAAGAATAAAACTCTGCAAGGATATTCTCATGGACTCTTTTGTGCCGACAAGGGTCCGAGGACCAGGCTGAAGAGACAAAGGGAGGTCAGAACCCTTACCTCCTTTTTTTTGCTTTTTACAAACACTGACAGTTGCACCTCCTGGGGCCCAATGGACTGTGGGGGTGATTGATAAATATCCAGAGGTCCAAAGGGCTAAAATGTGCCCCAGAGGTGGAATAATATTACACGGAGAATGAAAAATGTCATTAGCAACTCTGATTCTGAGAAATGGAGGGCACGTTCGTGGAAGAACAACTCCCTTTCCTGTGAGGCAGGTCCTTATTTAAAAAGGCAATCCCACAACTGTATTCTTAGATGAAACTACTTTATTAATGATGATTTAGTATTATGGAAGGTTGATGATGCATTCCTATTATTTGGCATTGTTTCCCCTCATTTGCTTAAAATTTGGAACATAAAGAAGACAGGGAGGAATGTACAATAGGTTGAAATAAGAGAAGGTGCTAATTGCATTTGATGTGTGTTACAGTCTTTGTTCTCTTCCTTGAAATACTAACAGGGGTTTTCCTCCCCTCTCATTTCCAAGCAGGTTATGGAGAAGACAGTGTGTCATCTGTAATTTCATTTGGAAATACGAAGAGACCATTTAAATGTGGTGAATGTGGAATGTGCTTCAGTCCATGTGTACAGTTAATAAACTCACATCAATAAACTCACAGAGTGGGGAAACCGTTTAAAGGTATGGAGTGTGGAAAGAGCTTCAGACAAACTTCATCTCTTACTTTACATCGTCTAACTCACATGAGTGAGAAACCCTACAAATGTATGCAGTGTGGATGGAGATGCAGTATGAGTAGACAACTTACTGTACATCAAAGGATTCACGCAACAGAAAAACCATTTAAATGTATAGAGTGTGGAAAGAGCTTCTGTCATAGCATAATGCTAAGCAAGCATCTACGGACTCACACAGGGGAGAAACCATTTAAATGTATGGACTGCGGAAAGAGCTTCACACATAATAGAAACCTAAATAGCCATCTACGGACTCACACAGGGGAGAAACCATTTAAATGTATGGAATGTGGAAAGAGCTTTCGTTCAGGTGGTCATCTGAATTTACATCATCAAACTCACACAGGGGAGAAACCATTTAAATGTATGGACTGCGGAAAGAGCTTCACACGTAATGGAACCCTTAGAAAACATCTACAGATTCACACAGGGGAGAAACCATTTAAATGTATGGAGTGTGGAAAAAGCTTCCGTAAGAGTTTATCACTTAATAGACATCATCAAACTCACATGGGTGAAAAACGCTACAAATGTATGCAATGTGGAAAGAGCTTCACACATAATGGTAACCTTAGCAACCATCAACGGACCCACACAGGGGAGAAACCATTTAAATGTATGGACTGCGGAAAGAGCTTCACACATAATGGAATCCTTAGCAACCATCAGCGGACCCACACAGGGGAGAAACCATTTAAATGTATGGACTGCGGAAAGAGCTTCAGACATATTGGAAACCTTAGAAATCATCTACGGACTCACGCTGGGGATAAACCATTTAAATGTATGGACTGCGGAAAGAGCTTCACACATAATGGAAACTTTAGACAACATCTACAGGCTCATACAGGGGAGAAACCATTTAAATGTATCGAATGTGGAAAGAGCTTCACACATAATGGAAACCTTACCCTGCATCTACAGGCTCATACAAAGAAGAAACCATTTAAATGTATTGAATGTGGAAAGAGCTTCACAAATAATGGAAACCTTAGACAACATCTACAGGCTCATACAAAGAAGAAACCATTTCAATGTATGGACTGCGGAAAGAGCTTCACACATAATGGAAACCTTAGACAACATCTACAGACTCACACAGGGAAGAAACCATATGAATGTATGGAATGTGGAAAGAGCTTTCGTTCAAGTGATCATCTGACTTTACATCATAGAACTCACACAGGGGAGAAACCATTTAAATGTATGGACTGCGGAAAGAGCTTCACACATAATGGAAACCTTAGAAAACATCTACGGAGTCACACAGGGGAGAAACCATTTAAATGTATGGAGTGTGGAAAAAGTTTCAGTCAGAGTTCATCACTTAATAGACATCATCAAACTCACACGGGTGAGAGACCTTGTAAATGTTTGGAATGTGGAAAAAGCTTTTGTTCAGGTTATCGTCTGACTTTACATCATCGAACGCACACAGGGGAGAAACCATTTAAATGTATGGAGTGTGGAAAGAGCTTCAGTCAGAGTCAAACTCTAAGAGTACATCAACAGACTTGCACGGGAGAAAAATCATTTAAATGTATGGAGTGTGGAAGGAGCTTCTGTCACAGCGGAATGCTAAGAAAACATCAAAGGACTCACACAGGGGAGAAACCTTATACAGCAAATGTATGAAGTGTGGAAAGAGCTTCAGTCTAAAGGAAACTAAGAGTACATTAACAGACTCACAGGTGAGAAACCATTTAAATGTATGGAGAGTGGAAAGAACTTCAGTCAGAGTGGACACCTTACAAAGCATCAATGGACTCACAAAGGAAGAAACATTTAAATTCCAGGAGTGCAGAAACTGCTTCTGTTTAATGGAGTACTTACAAAATGTTTACGGACTTATATGGAAGGAACCATTTAGATGTATGGAGTGTAGAAAGATTTATCCTCAACAAGAGGAGGAGGAGGAGGAGTTTGGATTTGATATCCCGCTTTATCACTACCCTAAGGAGTCTCAAAGCGGCTAACATTCTCCTTTCCCTTCCTCCCCCACAACAAACACTGTGTGAGGTGAGTGAGGCTGAGAGACTTCAGAGAAGCGTGACTGGCCCAAGGTCACCCAGCAGCTGCGTGTGGAGGAGCGGAGACGCGAACCCGGTTCACCAGATTACGAACCACCGCTCTTAACCACTACACCACACTGGCTCTCTCAAGGGTTCATTTCTTCCTTCTAATGAACAGGCTCCTATAGGTGGAAATCAAATTTAAATGCGTCCCATGTATGTGATGATCTGGTGTTTTAATGTAAAGTTGTACTTTCATGTAGTAAAGTAATCAAGGTAGCGTATCACAATAGTTAGTAATGTATAAATGGCTTTGTACAGTGTACCTCAGGTTACGAACAGCCTGGTTGATGAACATTTTGGATTATGACCATTTCAAACCCGGAAATGAGTTGGTTAAACTAGTATTATAGGAATGGCAGCATGACATGCATTGTTTTAATTGCGGCCCAGGACCCACGTACCTACAGGACTGCCTCTCCTGGTATGCCCCGTGGAGGACCTTAAGGTCCACAAATAACAACATTTTGGAGGTCCCAAGTCGCAAGATGGTTAGATTGGTCTCAAGTAGGGCCAGGGCCTTTTCAGTACTGGCCCCGACGTGGTGCAACGCTCTGTCACAAGAGACTAGGGCCCTGCGGGATTTGACATCTTTCCGCAGGGCCTGCAAGACAGAGCTGTTCCACCTGGCCTTTGGTTTGGACTCAGACTGACCATTGTGTTTGCCTCCTCTTATGGTTTTGATCTGTGGGCTACTTTAAAAATGTGGCTGTATTTTAAATTGCATTTTAACCTGTATTTTAAATTGGTATGGTTTTTTCCCCTATTATGTTTTTACTGCAATTTTACTGGTGTTAGCCGCTCTGAACCTGGCTCTGCCCGGGGAGGGCGGGGTATAAATAAAACCTATTACCGTATTTTTCGCTCTATAGGACGCATTTTTCTCCCTCCAAAAATGAAGGGGAAATGTGTGTGCGTCCTATGGAGCGAATGCAGGCTTCAGGCAGCTATACGCAAGCCTTCTGAGCGCTCCGAAGGCTTGCGGATAGCTGCCTGTTCTGGGGGCTGGGGTCGAGGGAAGCTCGGGCTTTCCCCGTCCCAGCCCCGTGGCTAAAAACAAAGCCGTGCGCAGCTTCTCCCGGCTGGACAGTTGCGCATGACAGTTGCTTTTGGGGGCTGTCGGGGGGGAAATAATTTTTTTTCTTTATTCCCACCCCCCCCCTAAAAACTAGGCGCGCCGTATGGTCCGGTGCGCCCTATGGGGCGAAAAATACGGTAGTAATAATAATAATAAAGCAACAAATAGTTTATACATTAATTGTGCTGCAATGACTCATGATTCTTTGAAGGGCAAATTGTTCAGGTAAAACATACCTGGTGGCAGCAGGAATAAAGGGGATGTTTAGATCAGAAGGTTGGCGGTTCCAGTCCCCCCGATAGGGTGAGTTCCCGTTGCTCGGTCCCAGCTCCAGCCAACCTAGCATTTCGAAAGAACGAATTGTAAGTAGATAAATAGGTACCGCTCCGGCGGGAAGGTAAACGGCGTTTCTGTGCGCTGCTGTGGTTTGCCAGAAGCGGCTTAGTCATGCTGGCCACGACCCGGAAGCTGTACGCCGGCTCCCTCGGCCAATAAAGCGAGATGAACGTCACAACCCCAGAGTCGTCCGCGACTGGACCTAATGTTCAGGGGTCCCTTTACCTTTACTTTTTAGTGGAATAAGGAAGAAAGTCTCAGCTCTTAGGTGTGCATCTTGCATGAGGTGGGACGGTTGGAACAGGGCAGTGTGGGCAAGTGGCAGGTGTCACGAGAGGGTGTAAAATACATCAGTGGAAGCTCATGCCTAATTCTCCCCAACTTAGCACCCAGAGGGGAGAAATCATAGGAGAACTTCCTACAAATCCATGAACCAAGACATACCTACTATTACAGGAAACAAGAAACTTCCTTCCAACCAATAGGGCACAGAGAGGGGTCGAAGTGTGAAGGGAAAGTTAACCCTTACCTCTCCATCTGTGGCCCAAACACAACTCCACTGGAAGAATGGTACATTTGGAAAGAAAAGATGCTGCAGCTACCAGTGAATCCCCTGGTTGGTCCATTTTCACTTATAAGCATCATGTGGCTACCCCAGGGCTACTGCTTTTATGACAAGCAATCATCATCATCATTGATTGGGTTGCCCCAGACACTCTGGAGTCTTCTAAAAGTTATGTACTGTGGTTCTTTATCTGCATGACATCTCAATACATCTCATGGAGAGCGTTTACCAGGGTGGGCGCCACCACCAAGAAGGCCCTCTGCCTGCTTCCCTGTAACTTTCTTCTTGGAGTGAGAGAACCAGCAGAAGACCCTCGGAGCTGGATCTCAGTGTCTGGGCTGAACAATGGGGGTGGATTTGCTCCATCCGGTATACAGGGCCAAGGCCAATTAGGGTATGCACCAACACTCTGAATTGCGCTCAGAAACGTACTGGGAGCCAATGCAGGTCTTTCAGGACCAGTGTTATATGGTCCTGGCGGCCGCTCCCAGTTACCAGTCCAGCTGCCACATTCTGAATTAGTTGTAGTTTCCAAGCCACCTTCTAAGGCCGCCCCACATAGAGCGCATTGCAGTTATCCAAGCAGGAGATAAACGGAGTATGCAGCACTCTGGCAAGACACTCTGTGGGCGGGCAGGGTCTCAGCCTGCGTACCAAATTGAGCTGGTAAACAGCTGCCCTGGACACAGAATTGACCTGCGCCTCCATGGACACCTGCGAGTCCAAAATGGCTCCCAGGCTGTGCACCTGGTCCTTCAGGGGTACAATTACCCCATTCAGGACCAGTGAGCCCTCCACACCCGCCTGCCCCCTGTCCCTCAAAAACAGTACTTCCTTCTTGTCAGGATTCAACCTCCATCCATTAGCTGCCATCCATCCTCCAACCTCCTCCAGACACTCACACAGGACCCTCACTGCTTCTGATTTGAAAGAGAGGTAGAGCTGGGTATCCTCCACATACTGCTGAACACCCAGCCCAAACCCCTGATGGTCTCTCTCAGCAGTTTTATATGCATGTTAAAAAGCATGGGGCAGAGGACAGAGCCCTGAGGCACCCCACAAGTGAGAGCCCAGGGGTCTGAACACACATCCGCCAGAAACCACAGGAGATCTTGGACCAGCTAGAGCAAGGCAGTTTCAGTCTCAGGATGGGGCCTGAAACTCGACTGGAAGGGGTCCAAGTGATGTGCTTCCTCCTATCCAACTTGGTTGCTTTTGCATGTACGGTGCATCCGTAGGCATTTTTTTAAAAAAGTAGCACAGGCTAGAGTTTCATTTTCCTTTATTTTTTTTAGAGGTAGAAGCATTGCCAACATGCAACCCTTGCAAAAAGAGAGGTCTGTTTCCTTCTGGCTGGGTGGGGGGCGCGATCTTGTTATACGTCTTGTTCCCTTCAGGATTAAAGCCAGTTAATGCAATTTCCCAGAGGGAAAGAGAGAAAGGGAGGCTGGGTGCTCGCCCAGCACCTTCCCCTAGAAAGGGGGTGTGGCTTAACAAGAAAGACTGCCCCTCCCCCTTGACCTCCTGCCGCCCTTGACCTCCCAGGAATCGGGCTGAGTGCAAAGCGCCTTGAGGCACAGCAAACTTTTGTTTTTGGTGGGGGGGGGGTACAACGTCGGTGGCGATGGGATGCGGGTGGCGCTGTGGGTTAAACCACAGAGCCTAGGACTTGCCGATCAGAAGGTCGGCGGTTCGAATCCCCTTGACGGGGGGTGAGCTCCAGTTGCTCGGTCCCTGCTCCTGCCAACCTAGCAGTTCAAAAGCACGTCAAAGTGCAAGTAGATAAATAGGTACCGCTCCGGCGGGAAGGTAAGCGGCGTTTCCGTGCGCTGCTCCGGTTCACCTGAAGCGGCTTAGTCATGCTGGCCACATGACCCGGAAGCTGTACGCCGGCTCCCTCGGCCAGTAAAGCGAGATGAGCGCCGCAACCCCAGAGTCGGCAACGACTGGACCTAATGGTCAGGAGTCCCTTTACCTTTACAATGTCGGTAGGATGTGGGGGCAGAGCAAGAGAGAGCAGACAGGGAAAATGCCGGACAGGTGAGGAAAGAAGAGATTTTCTCCCCCCCCCCCCCCCAGGGACGTGGGTGCACACCTGGTTCATCTTCGTTGCAGAGAAGAGCCAGTGAATCTCCCTGAAGGTGCATACACACAAACACACGCACACGTGTGAACGCGCACACACAGAACATAAGAAGGCCCTATAGTTGGAGCAGACCAAGGGTCCCATCTCACCCCGAATCCTGCTCTCCCGGAGTCCCAGTGGGAAACCAGATGCCCGTTTTGGGGATCCTGCAAGGAGAAGTTCAGCCCAAGAGCATCTCTCCCCTCCCTGCTCGGTGGTCCAGGCAGCAGCTGGAAAATGCTGTCTGCGGAGTTTGGAGTCTGTCTGGGTTTCTCTCAAGGACCAAAGGGTCTTGATCCGGCCGTGCTCCTCCTCCTCCTCCTCCAGAAACCCCCTCCCCCGTCAATGGGGTGGGCGTGGAGTTGGGCAACTTCGCAAGGGAGCCCAAAGGGGAGGAAGCCGAAGGCAGCGCCGTCACGTCCGGCTCCCATGCGAAAAGAGGAAGGGACTTCTCCCAGGAAGGGGTCTCTCTGTGGGTCGGAAGTTAGCAGGAAGTGGGGGCAGAAGGAGCCCCTGGAGAAGCGAGAGGTTTCAGAAAGGTAAAGAGGGGCGCCAGTCGACCACGGACCCCCCCCCCTTCTCCGCTTTATATTGCAAGAAAGGAAATCGGAATAGCTACGAAGGGAGGCGGATGGTCAGAGGAGAAAGAGGTAAAGATGCCGGTGGAGGGAAGGGGGGGGGGAGGAAAGGATAGAGAGACCCTTTCTTGCTCCCCCAAAAGCTCCTGCCTTGGGACGAGGGCGGGGAGGGGCGATGGGGTCGGAGAGAAAGGGGCACAGAGCCCCCCCCCAATTAATCTCTTGTCCTGGGACCCATATGCAGAGGCTCGGATCCATGCAATGCAGCTGCAAAGCGTGGAGCCCCCATCTGCAGTGTTTCCCTTGCGCCGTCTCCTTTGAAGCCCCCCCCCACCAGACACGTTTTCCCACCAAGGGGGTGCCCCCAAAAGCCCCCACCCCCAAGCAGGGCGAGCCGTGCCAAGGAGGGCCAGAGGGTGTAGGGGGGACTCTGGCGAAGAGGGGGGGAGCAGAGGATGTTGGGGGGCTGAGGGTTGAATGGAAGCGTCCCTGGGGGTGAGACGCCATGTTGATAAATGGCAGGGGGGTGGAGAAAGAAAGAGGCCTTTTTCTGGGATGCCTCCACCTGGGGTGCTGGCAGGGGGATTTCTGCAGGGGCTGCCTTGGCTTCTCCAGTGACCTAGAGAAGGATTCCTGCAAGCTGAACCCCCTCCCCCCCCCCATTTTGTCCCAGGGAAGCTGCTGCATCGGATGCTGGGAGCTCCAGGCCCCTTGATCTGCATTCTTCCAAGCCAGAGCATTGGTCCACTGGGAGAGGAGAGGAGAGGGGCAGTTGAAGGAGTCCGTGTCAGGATAAAAAGGTGGGGTATAGATAAATAGAAGAAGAATAGCAATCATTCTAAGATTGCTTTAGGAGGCTTCTAGTCAAAGCAATTGGAGCCTCGTGTGAAGCCCCTGAATGAGACCAGCCTGAGAAGAAAGAGTGTCCGACAAGGACCTGGGAGGCAGGGGGTTAAATTCCCCTGGGGGATCTTGCCTCTTGGCCTCACCTGCCTCCTTGGAGGAAAAGGGGGGATTGATAAATGACTAGTGAAACAAAAGAGGACAGAGCAGAGACAGACAAATGCATCAGGAAGATGTTCCAGATCATAGAGGAAGGAGAAAGCAAAATGCAGATAATTAGTACTTTCAGAGAAATCTCAGCAGAGAAGGTTTTTTGGGGCTCAGTGTGACTTGGGAGTTCAAGGTGGGCGTGGATACCAAGGGGTCTTTAGACGATTTTTCAGGGATTATGATTGACATCTGTACTCCAGCAACCATATGAATCCAAGGTTCCCACAGTAAAAGGAGGTCTGGATGATGTCCCCAAAGGTGCCTGGCTTATATTCCAGAAGATGGCCTGGGGGTGTTCCAGAAGGGAGTGTCTCTCAGGTTCTGAGTCGGAAAGGGAGCCAGGTACAATGACCCCGATTTGAAGGCTGGCTTCTTCTTTATACTCACCTTTTTAATCTCTTCCCGTGGAAACATCCGTGCTTCCACCTCCTCTCTCTTTCCTTTCTTCCCCACAATCAGGCCTCTGGACCTTTAATATCCACCTTTTCCCGTGTTGCAGATCTTCCCTGTTGGAGCACAGGTGGGGGTCTCCCTTGGGGTGGGGGGCGAGGAGTCCATGGCCCCCCACCCCAAAGGAGGACAGTGAGAGAGGCTTGGGCAGAGAATTCCTACAAGGATAGTGCTGTGTCCTGACTATGGGATGAGGAGGCACATTCCCTACCCATTATTGCCCAGGGGACTGATGGGAAATTATACGCCATTATAATTGCTTCGTGGTCTTTAGATGAAGTGTGATTAATAAATTTAATAAGTAATAATTGCTCTGGTAACCTCAAGATTAGATTGCTGCAATGTGTTATATGTAGGGCTGCCTCTGAAGAGGGTTCAGTAACTTCAGCTGGTGCAGAATTCAGAGGCCCCCCCACCTTAAAATAACTACGCAAAATCTACAGAGACTCCCAGGTTTGTGTTGTCTTTGCTTCTTCACAAGATGAACTTTTTTGAAGGTTTTTACAGTCACGTATAGCATCAATAACACTTATGCTTTACTTATTTGACAAACGAGAGACTCTGGTACGATGAGTTTGAGCTCATCTCCTTGCCTGAAACCAAAAAAATAAAAATAGAAAAACACTGAGCAGGAGAAATTGAGGAGTATGTCCTTTCAGTATGCAATGAGACCCTACAGTATGTGTAGCTCATTTAAACAAAATCACTGATCCAATGAGCAGCAGCAGTGAACAATGTGATAGTGAATTGTCGTCGCTTGTCTCCACTGCCCTCTCACACTTGTTGTGAAGAATCATCTTTCATTATGAATGGTCTGTGTCGCCATTAAGAAAAAGAAGTCAGAATAGGCCAATATCTATGTGTACTGTCCCTGGATCAAAGGACATTTCTTCTTTAAGTTCTCAGAAGTTCTTAAACCTAGCACAAGGTTGTCCTTTGAACTAGCCAGATGTTTAACTGAGAATCAATCACAATCTGTCCATCATTTGAAAAATAAGACTTTAGAGCCATCCTACCCCAAATGGCAACTGTTGTTATTGTTTAGTCGTTTAGTTGTGTCTGCCTCTTCGTGACCCCCTGGACCAGAGCACGCCAGGCACTCCTGTCTTCCACTGCCTCCTGCAGTTTGGTCAAATTCATGCTGGTAGCTTCGAGAACACTGTCCAACCATCTCGTCCTCTGTTGTCCCCTTCTCCTTGTGCCCTCCATCTTTCCCAACATCAGGGTCTTTTCCAGGGAGTCTTCTCTTCTCATGACTCCTAGATATTCAATTTTGGGCGGCTGTAACCTTGATTTAACAAGACATTTGGCACCTAGCTTATATATATGAGTTTCTAACACTGATCCTGTTACCTCCACACACTGCTGCCTCTGTCCCCCTTAGTAGGAAGTCACGTACCACCATCACATCCCTCTTCCTCCTCTGGGGAGTGGTAGGAATTGCTCCATACTCTGCCCCTTCCACAGCCACTTTGGTGTGTTCTGAGGTCTGCATCTTGCTCCTCTGTCCCAGAATTGATTTTGCAGCTCAAGTGACACATCAGGGTTCCTAACAGCCCCGTTTCTCTGTACCGCATTCCTCCAGGTTTTTGTTTCCTGCAACCAGCGATCTTCCTCCTGGCTGTGGCCAACCCCACCTGTGTTGCTGTCCCAGGACCATCCACTCTGCTCTCTTTCAAGAAATCCCTCATCTTGCTCAGGAGCTCGTAGGGCAGATAGGCGGACCTCAGCTTGCTGTTCCTTCTCTTCCTGCATCTGCTGCAGGTGTAATTCTGCGCATTCTCAGGCAGGAGGACAAACATGGCACAGGTGTTGCTGGTCACTGCAGCAGCTCCCTCGCCATCCATGTCTCTTGCTCCTACACACAGCATGAGACAGGACTCCTGGCCTCCCCCTCACACTCAAACTTAGAAGGGTGGTTTCTAAATCTAATAAATAAAAATTGGGGTGAGTGTTTCAATCTGGGATTCCAGCAGCCAGGCTCCAACAGCCTTTTCCTGCATCTCCAGCTCTCCCTCTGCACTGCAAGGCTGACAGATGGAGGTCCAGCTCCAAGGACATTAGCCTACCTGAGCAAACCTTCAGTTTCTTCCAAGCGCCAAGCCTTCTCACTAGTTCCAGGCTACAGTCCCTAGAAAAACCTGAACCCTGGGTCTCCCAATATGGCTGCTATGCACCTCCTGGGGCCCAAGGGACTGTGTGGGTGATTAATAAATATCCAGAGGTCCAAAGGGCTAAAATGTGCCCCAGAGGTGGAATAATATTAGACAGAGAATGAAAAATGTCATTAGCAACTCTGATTCTTAGAAATGGAGCGCACGTTTGTGTTGGGTATTTGCAGTGTGGTAGCGCTGCAGAGAGCTTGCTGGGGAGACCATGCATTAAAAAGGACTCAAAAATAACTTAAACAAGGTTTTAATAACAAAAACAAAAACTCCATTTACACTAAAGACAACAACAAACAACCATGACCCAACCACCAACCCATCCCCCAGGGTAATGGGAGAGCTAGGTGCTGCTCCTTATATACTACACCCAAATGCTGGCACAGCTTAATCAATACAACTCAGCAGCCCCTGCCATGTTTCACAGCTGTAAACCTGGGTCTCGTTATTTTGCTCTGGCCCCTTAAAGACATACACAACTGGTGGAACAATGACGAACCTTTACATTTAAAGGAACCATTCAACATTTCCCCTGCGGTTCATCATTGTGGAACAAAAACATAAAGCATATTTTGTACATGTCTTTCATGTGTAACCTTTGGAAGTGCTTTTGTAAAAATGTCCGCAATTTGATTGTCACCTGGAACATATTGAAATACAACTATTTCGTCAGCAATTAGTTTCTTTACAAACTGTAAACGTAATCTTAAGACTCTAGTGCGTTGTGTATTGGTCTCTGAACACAGGATAGCGAGTCCGCTCTGGGAATCAAGGTAAACTTTTACTGGTAGTGTTACTTGCATCTGTAGGTCTGCAAATACTTGCAGATACCATTCTACATCACAGGTAGCCTGAACGCATGCACATAATTCACTCTCTGCTGTGGAGAGACAAATAATGGTTTGTGTTTGGGACTTCCATTCAAATGGACAACCGTTATAACAAAACACCATACCAGACACACCCCTGCAACTATTTTGTTCCACTGCATGAGATGCATCGCAGAAAATTTCAAAACCTTTGTCAATACTTGATGTAAACTGCAACCTATAATGTTTGGTATGTTTAAGGTACATTACCACTCTCTTAAGAGCAGAGAAACATTGCATAGTGGGCTTTTCCACAAATTTTGCCAGAAAGTGAAAAGCATAAGTTATATCTGGTCTTGAGATTCTTTGAATGAAATTTAGCTTGCCTATAGCAGAACGATACAAAGTTTTGTTAGGAAATGGCTTTTCTTCACCAGTAAAGGTGAAACCACACACCATGGGCGTTTCCTTCCCATTTGCATTTTCTAAACGTAGCATTTCAACAAGATCATCAATTTTTGCAGTTTGATGAACCAGAAAAGATCCATTTTTACCTTTCTCAATTTGCATGGATAAGTAATTTTTAGCTATGCCTAATTCCACCACATCAAATTTATTCTGTAACTGTGATACTACCTGTTCATATTCCTGTTTAGTTTTTGTAGAAATTAACACGTCATCTACATACACGCATATTTTTGATACAGAGTTTGCCCTTTCCTTTATAAACACACAATTGTCTGCCTTTCCTTGTGAGAAACCAATATCCCACAATTCTTTTGCTAAAGTTTGGTGCCAATTCCTTCCACTTTGGTGCAGACCATAAAGGGATTTATTTAATTTGCATATCAAACCTTCAGCGGCATCTATGCCTTCAGGAACACGCATAGAGATTTGTTCTTTTAAATCTGCAAACAAATATGCAGCTTTTATATCTAAATGATAAACAGAATGTCCACGTTGTGATGCATCTTTTAACAAAAGCTGAACTGTCTCATATTTTACACTTTTTTTTTTTTTAATATTTATTAGAGTTTTCAGAAAAAAAAAAAATACAAAATATAAGAAAAAAACCAAAAAAACCAAAAGAGAAAAAACACAACCATTATACAACAAATCATATCCATTTTTGACTTCCATCAACGTCACTGACAATCGTTCGTAGTTATCCTTTTGTTACACATTTCTTCTTTTTTTCCATATTGCCCATTATTCTTCCCTTCCTCATAATCTCTGCTATACAATATTTATTATTCCTTTACAAAGCCTCTTTAAATCCCACTAGCGTTATTTTTACACCATAGTTACTTTCCAGATAACACACAAATTTCTCCCAGTCCTTTACAAATTTTTGATCTTTGGTATATCTAATTTTCCCTGTTAATCTATCCAATTCAGCATATTCTATCAATTTTGCTCTCCACTCTTCTACCGTTGGAACTTCCTCCTGCTTCCATTTCTGAGCTAACACAATTCTGGCGGCTGTCACCGCATACTGGAAAAGTTTATAGTCCTTTCTTCTGACATCCTTCCCTACTATACCTAATAAAAATGCTTCTGGTTTTTTCACGAAAGTGTACTTCAAAATCTTTTTCAACTCATTATAAATCTCTTCCCAAAAGCTTTTAACTTTCTTACACTCCCACCACTGATGGAAGAATGTCCCTTCTTTATATTTACACTTCCAGCATTTATTATCCACCTTGTACATCTTTGCCAGTTTAGTGGGTGACAGGTACCATCTGTAGAGCATTTTCATCATGTTTTCCCTCAATAACGTGCAAGCCGTGAATTTTATATTCTCTTTCCACAACCTTTCCCAATCCTCTAATTGAACATTATATCCAAAGTCCCTTGCCCATTGTACCATCACCGATTTCACCTCTTCATCCTTCGTGTACCACTCCAACAATATTTTATACATTTTTGACAAATTTTTATATTCGTTATTTATTATCTCTTTTTGGAAGGTTGATTCTTTTTCTACATAATTCCTTTCCTTCAACTCTTTTTTAAACATTTCATTTATCTGGAAGTAGCTTAGCCAATCGTATGTTAATACCTTAACTTGATCATTTCTTCTCCTTGGTAGGTTTGGGGGAGTCTCCTTTCCCTTTTCTGAATAAGACTATTAAAATTAAAATTAAGGTGAACAGTTGAAGGAGAGTAGTGGACATAACTATTTAAGAACTCTCTTCCTATGGTTGGTAGATTTTGACTCCCCCCAGTGGTCTGAGTGAAATACTGCATCTCAGTGTTGAAATTCTTGGTGGAGTCAGTTTAAGCTTTGTGAAACAAACTGAGGAATAACTGCTTTTGAGAAACTTCTTCTTTTAAGGGACTAAATTCTGCGAGCTGCTCAGTATTAAAATATACATATAAGGGATAAGTAGAATAAATACAGAAAATTATAGTATTTTTGGAACCTAAACTTCTTTACTTCTGATATTTTTGACATCATCTCCTGGACTATATTTGAACTTTATTAGAACTTTATTTGGTTATACAAACTAGATTTGGGATTGGAAAATCAGTGCATTACTTTATCAACGCTTTGGAAGGATTAGCCCGAATAGGGGCAAGAAGAACACAGAAGGACACAGACAGAGGCGACAATTACAACTTCTCCCAACACTTGGGGGGGGGGACAGAAAACAACTAACGATAAGACTTTGGGGGTGAAGGGTCAAAGAAGCCAAGCTCTGTAAAATATTCATCTAGGTTGTTTTCTCTGTACTCCCTGTTTACTGGTGTTTATTCTAATAATAATTACCACAGTTGTGGTTGTAACTGTATAGCAAATAAGTAGTGTAAATATCTGATAATTCAATAATTAAGTAATGTCGCATACACAGAAAAAAGGAGCAGAGGGGGGGACTCCAACAGACAGAAGAGTTTCAAGGCAAGAAACAGAATTTAGAACAGAAATATTGAAGATGTTTGCAGAAATAAAACAAAGCGAGAAAAATCTAGAGACAAAATTAGAACAGGTAGATAATAAAATTGGGAAGATGGATAAAAAGATTGAGGAGACAGTTAGTGAACTGAAAGGACAAATTAAAGAGGTTTCAAGGAGAGTGGATGAGGGATTAAAGAAGTCAAAACAGGAAATGAAAGAGATGAAGCGGGAAGAAGAGAAGATGAAAAATGAGATTGCAGATTTAAATAGAACACAGGAAGAACTAAAAGATTCTATTGCAATGAATGAATTAAAACAGAGAGAAGTGAATTTGAGACTGAGGCAAGTACCGGAAATACAAAACGAAAATATAAAAGAAAGACTGATAAAGGAAATTGCGCAGTGGATGGAATTGTCGGAGGAAGAAGTCGCGAAGACAATACAAAATGCATTTAGAATGAAAATTAAAACAAATAGGTTAAAGAAATTCCCGGGTGACTGCTTAGTAACTTTCAAGGATAGAGAAATGAGGAATCTGATTCTGCATAGGAACAGAGAGAAGAGATTATACATTGACGGGAACTACATAATCATATTTAAAGATATCCCAATAAGGTTGTTGAAACGCAGAGAAGCTTACAAACCACTGGTGCAATTGCTTAAGAAAAACAAGATTGACTTTAGATGGGAATTTCCCGAAGGAATCTCTTTCTTCTATAAAGGAGTGAAGAGAAGATTAACAAGTCCTGAGGAAATAGGAAAATTTACAAGAAGATACAAAGAATTACAACAAGGAGAAGAAGAGACCAAAGGAGCAGAAGGAGGATTAAGATTGAGGGAAGATTCTGAAGCAGGAGGAGAAGAAGAACAGACCAGGAGAGAATCAGAAGAAGAGGAAGAAGAAGAAGGAGAAGAGATAGAAAGACTATAAAGACTACAAAGCAAATTAAAATCTAAATAGCGGTAAGAAGAATGACATTAAAATTATGCAACTGGAATATTAATGGAATGAATGACAAGAAGAAACGGAACGGAATCGAACACATCTTAAAAAAGAAAAACTTGGACATCATATGCCTACAAGAAACGCATGTGGCTAAAAAACATAGGAAAATTCTGATTAACAAAAGATTAGGGAATGAATTCATATCCTCAGACAAAGAGAAAAAAAGAGGCGTTGTTCTATACATCAAAAATAAAATTGAATCTAAACAACTATTTAAGGATGAAGAAGGGAGAATTATTGCGGTTCAAATTAATTGGCAAGGGGAAAATATGATAATTGTTGGGATATACGCACCAAATGGGAATAAGACAGAATTTTTTAGATTATTGGAAGAGAAGCTATTTGAATACATGGACCAGAAAATTATATTAATGGGAGATATGAACGGTGTGGTCTCAATAGAAATGGACAGATTAAGGGAAACAAAAAATAAAGAAGGGAAATTACCTAAAACCTTTTTTATGATGACGAAGAACTGTAATTTGGTAGATATTTGGAGGCTTAGGCATCCATTGGAGAAGCAGTTTACTTACCATTCAGAACCGAACCAATCGTTTTCAAGAATAGATCAAATATGGGTGTCGAACGAGCTAACCCCAAGAATTCAAAAAATTGAAATACAGGCGAAGGTGATTTCAGATCACAACCCAATAGAAATGGAGTTAAAAGGTTTTGAAGAGCGAACTTTTAGGTGGAGATTGAATGATAATTTATGGGATGACCAAAAGTTCGTGGAAAAATCACAAAAAAACCTAACTGAATTTTTTATGAATAATATGGACAAAGGGACAAAAATGAGTGTGGTGTGGGATGCAAGTAAGGCAGTGATGAGGGGCCTCTTTATTCAACAGAACGTATGGAAAAGAAATAACAAAGAGAAATGGACAAAAGAGATCCTTAGACAGATTATGGACTACGAACAAAAACTGATTAAAAAACCTAATAATGAGAAGATAATGCAGGAAATAAAGATTCTCCAAACTCAATTTGCGATGTTAATAAATAAAGAGGTTGAATGGAACATTAAAAGATTGAGACAAAAAAATTTTGAATTTGCTAATAAATCAGGGAAATGGCTTGCTTGGCAGGTTAAAAAAAGAAAAGAACAAAATACAATTAGCAAAATTGAGGTAAATGAAGAAGAAACAGAACCGAAGGAAATTAGGAGAGCATTTGTAGATTTTTACAAGCAATTGTATAGGAATAAAGAAAGGAATAATAAGAAGAAAATAGATAGATATTTGAAAGAAAAGATGGTGAGAAAGATTCCGATAGACCAAAAAGAACAGCTGAATGCTCCAATATACAAAGAAGAGGTAGAAGAAGTTATAAAAGAGTTAAAAAGGGGGAAAGCACCGGGGCCAGACGGGTTCACTTCTAGCTATTATAAAGAAATGAGAGATACACTGATGACCCCGTTGATCAAAGTAATGAATAACATCTTAAAAGAAAAAGACATTCCAGGAACATGGAAAGAGGCATTTATTACAATAATACCAAAACAAGATTCGGACCCCACACAAGTTAAGAACTATAGACCTATCTCGTTATTAAACATAGATTATAAGATCTTCGCGGGAATCTTAGCTAAGAGATTAAAAAAGATACTGATAAAGATTATACATAAAGACCAAGAGGGTTTCCTACCGGGCAGACAAATAAGGAATAATATAAGAAATATAGTTAATGTCATCGAATTTCTGTCCGATAGATGTGATAAACCAGCAAGTCTAATATTTGTGGACGCGGAGAAAGCTTTCGATAATGTAATCTGGGAATTTATGTTGAAAAATTTGGAGGTCATGGAGGTGGGTCAAGAATTCTTTAATGGTATTGAAGCAATTTATACAGATCAGAAAGCAAGATTGATAGTAAATAACATCATTACGGAAGAAATAAAAATATGCAAAGGTACAAGGCAGGGATGTCCACTCTCGCCATTATTATTTATAGTGGTCTTGGAAGTTCTATTAAATGCAATTAGACAAAATAAGCAAATTAAAGGGGTGACATTAGGGGTAAACGAATATAAAATTAAGGCCTTTGCAGACGACGTGGTTCTGACTGTGGAAGAACCTACAGAAAGTATAAAGGAGATTTTAAACGAAATGGAACAATTTGGGAAAATAGCAGGATTCAGATTGAATAAGAAAAAGACCAAAATGATAGTCAAAAATATGGATCGAGATAAGATTGAACTATTACAACAAAGAACGGAGATTGAGGTAGTAAAGAAGATTAAATATTTAGGAATCTGGCTTTCTGATAAGAACATAGATTTATATCAATACAACTATATCCCTGTATGGAAAGGTGTGAAAAGAGATTTGGAGATTTGGGCCAGAATGAAATTATCATTCTGGGGAAGAATATCGATGATAAAAATGATGGTGCTTCCTAAGCTGTTATTTTTATTCCAAACGATACCCATAATTAGAGGCACAAAAGTTTTTAAAGAGTGGCAAAAGGTGATCTCAAGATATGTCTGGGAAGGGAAGAAGCCTAGAATTAAATTTAAGTTACTAACAGATACAAAAGAAAGAGGTGGCTTCTCCCTACCAGACATGAGACTTTATTACGAGGCAGCATGCTTGTGCTGGTTAAAAGAATGGGTAAAGTTGGAAAATAAGGAATTATTAGATCTTGAAGGGTTTAATAATAGATTCGGGTGGCATGCGTACCTATGGAGCGACAAAAAGAGAGTACATAAGGGATTTACAAACCATATCTTTAGAGGTGCACTAATAGAGGTTTGGGATAGATACAAAAATATATTAGAACCAAAAATTCCGCATTGGTTATCCCCGTTAGAAATGATGTGTGTTAAAACAATCAACATGAGAGGAAAGTGGGGAAACTACGGAGAAATGGTTATCAACGAAGGAGGGATGTCTCATATTTTACACTTGGTGAATAACACAAATCATAATCTTCACCTGGAATTTGTTGAAAACCCCTAGCAACTAATCTAGCCTTGTACATTACAACTTCATTTTTGTCATTCATTTTAACTCTATAAACCCATTTTGAATCAATAAGTCTCATATCTGGGGTTTGTGGTACAAGAGACCAAGTGTTATGCTCTTTTAAAGAAGCTATCTCAGAGTTCATAGCTTTATACCAATTTACAGCTTGGTGCTTAGGTAAATTATGAACATCATTGTAGCTTTTTGGCTCAAAAACTGCCTTATTGGCATACACAGTATTAAAATGTTCATCTGCAAAACGTTGTGGCTTCTGCCTCTTTCTATCTGAACGTCTCAGTCCAGGAGGAGAGTCAGACTCCTCAGACTTAACGGGACTAAGTGAACTACTAGTTTCAGGTTGTAAACCACCATTGTCAGACTGAAGAGATGCCTGTAGGCTAAGCTCACAGTCAGAAAACTCAAAAGAATCTAACCTCCCCTTGGGTGCCTGTGACTTTAAATCATCAAGCAAATTATCAGATTCAACAGGCTTTTCATCTTCTCCCATTAATTCAGAATCATTATTATTCCCTGCTGCTGCTGCTACTGCTTCTTCCTCTTCTTCCTCAGTATTATCTATGCCATCAGTATCTTGGAAAACAGCAACTCCATTCCAATTTACAGTTTGTATCATGCTTCTGGTAACATGAAATTTGCCAGTTGCTGGGACGTAAATTCTGTACGCCCCCTGCTGGTAGCCCATTAATTTTCCCTGGACACTACGTTCACCCAATTTCTGCTTAGCGGGATAATGCATAATTACATCTGAACCCCAAATGCGTAGGTATTTCAGATTAGGGTGTTTTTTAAACAACTTCTCATAGGGGGTGACATCTAAACCAGAATGATAACTGCGATTTCTCACATAACAAAAGGCATGGAGTGCTTCAGCCCAAAAATCTTTGGGCAGATTAGCATCGTGCAGATAAGTTTTAATCCCTGCCTGCAGGTCATGCTGCACAACTTCAACAAGCCCATTTTGCCAGGGACTTCAGGGGCAAGATAACTCATGTGCAGTCCCCTGCGCTTCCAGGAACTTCTCAAAAACCTCAGAAACAAATTCTCCACCCCGGTCAGAAAACAGGTTCTTAATAGGTTTGTTAAAATGCGTTTTTACCCAACTGCAAAAAACTTTGTACTTCTCAAATGCTTGGGACTTCTCAGCTATTGCATAAGTCTAACAATATCTACTACACTGGTCTATGAGAGTAAGCCAGTACTTAGAACCTCCTAATGATGGTGGAAGTGGCCCAACTAAATCACAATGTACACGCTCAAATGGCTCAGTGACTTTCCTATCTGAGCACCTACCCTTGCGTGCAACCTTAATCTTATTTTTGCAATAGGATAGACATTGCATAATTTACATGGTTTTAAGTTGAGGCCATTAACAATATTCTTTGTCTTAATTACATCAGCAAAATTCAGATGTCCTAGAACTCTGTGCGCCTCGTGGACACACCCAGAATGTGGCCTTACATTCCTCAACCCCTGGCTTGACTGTGCTGTTCTACAATTTATAGGCGATTGGGAGTAGGTGCGAAATTACAGTCTATATAAACTATCAGAGTCCCGGGCATACAATAGATGTCTGTTCCCATCGAAAAACTCACACATTGACTTTGAGAAACGCACAGTTATGCCTTGACGAGCAAAGCACCTTACTGACAATAAATTGTCCACTGACGGGCAGTAAATGCAGTTCACTATTGTAATGTTTAAAGAGTCAAGTTTAACAGTACCCCTGCCAAGCGACTGCAAGACTTGTGAATTGGCTAAATGTACATTACCAATTTCCTCTTTAAAAGAAATAAACAAGCTTCGATCGTTGCAAATGTGCTGGGATGCTCCTGAGTCCACAATAAAAGATTTCCACTTGGCACCTTTAATTCTTTTACGATCTGTTGTCAGAGCATGAAAAGCTCGTGGCTCGTTTCTGTCTTTACGATACGATGTCGGCTGCTGGGCTGACGACCGTGACTGACGAACAGAAACAGACTTTGGAGTGCTTTGCTTTCTTTTGGGTCTGCAGTCCTTTGCAAAATGTCCCTGCTTATTGCAGAACCAACAACGCTTGGCAGCTTTAAATGCAGTTGTATCACCACAGGTTTGCATGTGGTGTTCCTCATTCTTTCTGGAAATAGGAGTGCTTATGGCACAAGCCTCCCTTCTATCCAACTCGCCCAATAATCTTGCCATTACCCCTTCCACAGTTAATTGTGCTGGTGGAACGGCAGATATCTGGCTAGCTATACCATCAAAGTCCTCATTAAGGGAACATAGAATGATAAAAACATACTGAATATCAGGTATCTCCATGTCCCTTCGAATTAATTCGCAGCGTATTGCCTCCAGACGTCTCAAGTGTGCTGCCAAATCACCACCAGGCTGCAACTTCGTCTGGTACAACTGCTTGAAAAACGTCAATGCAGACGCTGACTCTTTTCTAATATGCACTGCTGCAAGACTGTCCCACATTTCTTTGGCAGTTTTCTTATTCCTTATATAGATAACTTGCTGGTCGCTGACTGCCAAATTAATTATCACCCTGGCTTTTGCATCTCCTTTTGACCAAGCATTAGTTACAGGGTCAGGAGGGTCATCAGTTATATAGGTCCATATTTCTCTAGAGGTCAAAAGCGCCTCCACCTGAAAAGACCATAAACTATAGTTCTCATCTGTCAGCTGTGGGAAGACCAGAGCCTCCTCAGCTTCTGGAACCCGGTCAACCATTCTGGAACTCTTCCAGATCCACAGAACTACGCTAACAGGAGAAGGAGTTTTCAAACCTTTCTCAGAGTCCAAAAATATGCAGTCATCCACTCAGCAGCTGGGCCCATAACCAAAGATGGTGGCTATTTGCAGTATGGTAGCGCTGCAGAGAGTTTGCTGGGGAGACCATGCATTAAAAAGGACTCAAAAATAACTTAAACAAGGTTTTAGTAACAAAAACAAAAACTCCATTTACACTAAAGACAACAACAAACAACCATGACCCAACCACCAACCCATCCCCCAGGGTAATGGGAGAGCTAGGTGCTGCTCCTTATATACTACACCCAAATGCTGACACAGCTGAATCAATACAACTCAGCAGCACCTGCTATGTTTCACAGCTGTAAACCTGGGTCTCGTTATTTTGCTCTGGCCCTTGCTCTGGCCCCTTAAAGACATACACAACTGGTGGAACAATGATGAACCTTTACATTTAAAAAAACCATTCAACAGTTTGTGGAAGGAAAACAGCTCCCTTTCCTGTCAGGCAGGTCCTTATTTAAAAAGGCAATCCCACAACTGTATTCTTAGATCAAACTACTTTATTAATGATAATTTAGTATTATGGAAGGTTGATGATGCATTCCTATTATTTGCCATTGTTTCACCTCATTTGTTTAAAATTTGGGACATAAAGAAGACAGGGAGGAATGTACAATAGGTTGAAATAAGAGAAGGTGCTAATTGCATTTGATGTGTGTTACAGTCTTTGTTCTCTTCCTTGAAATACTAACAGGGGTTTTCCTCTCCTCTCATTTCCAAGCAGGTTATGGAGAATACAGTGTGTCATCTGTAATTTCATTTGGAAATACGAAGAGACCATTTAAATGTGGTGAATGTGGAATGTGCTTCAGTCCATGTGCACAGTTAATAAACTCACATCAATAAACTCACAGAGTGGGGAAACCGTTTAAAGGTATGGAGTGTGGAAAGAGCGTCAGACAAACTTCATCTCCTACTTTACATCATCTAACTCACATGAGTGAAAAACCCTACAAATGTATGCAGTGTGGATGGAGATTCAGTATGAGTAGACAACTTATTGTACATCAAAGGATTCACGAAACAGAAAAACCATTTAAATGTATACTGTGTGGGAAGAGCTTCTATCATAGCATAACGCTAAGCAAGCATTTACGGACTCACACAGAGAAGAAACCATTTAAATGTATGGACTGTGGAAAGAGCTTCACACATAATAGACACCTAAGCAACCATCAACGGACTCACACAGGGGAGAAACCATTTAAATGTATAGAGTGTGGAAAGAGCTTCTGTCATAGCATAACGCTAAGCAAGCATTTACGGACTCACACAGAGGAGAAACCATTTAAATGTATGGACTGTGGAAAGAGCTTCACACATAATAGAAACCTAAGCAACCATCAACGGACTCACACAGGGGAGAAACCATATAAATGTATGGAATGTGGAAAGAGCTTTCGTTCATGTGATCATCTGACTTTACATCATCGAACTCACACAGGGGAGAAACCATTTAAATGTATGGACTGTGGAAAGAGCTTCACACATAATGGAAACTTCAGAAAACATCTACGTACTCACACAGGGGAGAAACCATTTCAATGTATGGAGTGTGGAAAAAGCTTCACTCAGAGTTCATCACTTAATAGACATCATCAAACTCACACGGGTGAGAGACCTTGTAAATGTTTGGAATGTGGAAAAAGCTTTCGTTCAGGTGAACATCTTACTTTACATCATCGAACGCACACAGGGGAGAAACCATTTAAATGTATGGAGTGTGGAAAGAGCTTCAGTCAAAAGGGAACTCTAAGACTACATCAACAGACACACAGGAGAAAAATGATCTAAATGTATGGAGTGTGGAAATAGCTGCAGTCAGAGTCAAACTCTAAGAGTACATCAACAGACTCGCACGGGAGAAAAACCATTTAAATGTATGCAGTGTGGAAAGAGCTTCTGTCATAGCGGAATACTAAGAAACCATCAAAGGACTCACACAGGGGAGAAACCTTATACAACAAATGTATGAAGTGTGGAAAGAGGTATGGAGTGTAGAAAGATTTTTCCTCAACAAGAAGAGGAGGAGGAGGAGTTTGGATTTGATATCCCGCTTTATCACTACCCTAAGGAGTCTCAAAGCGGCTAACATTCTTCTTTCCCTTCCTCCCCCACAACAAACACTGTGTGAGGTGAGTGAGGCTGAGAGACTTCAGAGAAGCGTGACTAGCCCATAGTCACCCAGCAGCTGCATGTGGAGGAGCGGAGACGCGAACCCGGTTCACCAGATTACGAACCACCGCTCTTAACCACTACACCACACTGGCTCTCTCAAGGGTTCATTTCTTCCTTCTAATGAACAGGCTCCTATAGGTGGAAATCAAATTTAAATGCATCCCATGTATGTGATGATGTGGTGTTTTAATGTAAAGTTGTACTTTCATATAGTAAAGTAATCAAGGTAATGTATCACAATAGTTAGTAAAGGATAAGTTGCTTTGTACAGTGTACCTCAGGTTACGAACAGCCTGGTTGATGAACATTTTGGATTATGACCATTTCAAACCCGGAAATGAGTTGGTTAAACTAGAATTATAGGAATGGCAGCATGACATGCATTGTTTTAATTGCGGCCCAGGACCCACGTACCTACAGGACCGCCTCTCCCGGTACACTTGGTGGAGGACCTTAAGGTCCACAAATGACAACATTTTGGAGGTCCCAAGTCACAGGGTGGTTAGATTGGTCTCAACTAGGGCCAGGGCCTTTTCAGTACTGGCCCCAACTTGGTGGAATGCTCTGTCACAAGAGACTAGGGCCCTGCGGGACTTGACATCTTTCCATAGGGCCTGCAAGACAGAGCTGTTCCACCTGGCCTTTGGTTTGGACTCGGTCTGACCCTTATGTTTCCCTTCCCTTATGGTCTTGATTTATCAGCTATTTTAAAATGAGGCTGCATTTTAAATTGTATTTTAACCCGTATTTTAAATTGTTGTTTTTTCCCCTATTATGTTTTTACTGTAATTTTACTGGTGTTAGCCACCCTGAGCCCGGCTTGGCTGGGGAGGGCAGGGTATTAATAATAACTGGTGGGGGTGGGTGGAGGAAGAAATGACCAGTCCATAATTTTAATGGTAGGTCTATTATAGCTGTGAGAGAAACAGAATAACAACAGGAAAAACCCCAGAAACCTAGAAGTCAAATCAGAGATTGATGTGCATTACAATGAGTGAAATAAGTATTTGATCCCTTATCCACCAGCCAGATGTCAGGCTACCTGGTATCTTAACTGTTACGTAACGAGCTGAGATTAGAAGCACCTGCTGTAAGGGAGAGGTCTTACCTGTTATCCCAGCTCGTTACAGTACCTGTACAATAGACAATAGACACCTGTCGACAGAAGCAATCAATCCAAAGGTGTTTTTATTATGCATTGGCTTGTGACATATATGGAAGGTGACTAATGAAGGTGGTTTTCCGCGTCTCTTAGGTCATAAAAATGTTCTAAAGGACTGTGTGGAAAAATTAGGGCTGAGGGACAATTGTGGACGGGGTTGAGGGGTGTGAAAGGGAGACGAAGACGGAGAGAAGTCTCTGAGTCATTTGCTGAGGGATGTGGATGAAGGCCTTGGTTTCTCTCACACCAAATGTAACCGCTCTGTAGAAAAGACTCTACAACCTGAAAATGGAGACGGTGCACGTACTTTTGTAACCTAAGAAAGTCTTTAATATTTTTTTAAAATTGAAATAAAGGCCTTGGTCTCCTTCCATCGGACTTTCCTTTAAGCGAAGCAGCCCCTGTATCTCAGGTCTCTGAGCAGTTTAGTATGCCTACTTGAGAAATGTGCTTTAAATGGCTGTGTCTCTCAATGTCCAGGAGGAGACACAGGCTGCTTCCACAGAAGTGTGTGTGGAACGCACAGCAGCTTTGTCCCCACTGACCCTCGCCACGGGGTCCATAACTGCACCTTCCATACCACTGGGAAACTGACCGTTCCCTGTGCTGCTCATTAATGTGCTTGAAATACTATATTGTTAGTGGCTAGGCTATGATTAGTCCATCTTAAGACCTACAGTGTTTTGCTTTTGAAATCCCTTTTCTTCCTCCCTTCCCCACCTTTTATTCTATCCACCATTCCAGGAGCTCGTGGGGATGCTATGTTTGATTTCAGGCAAGAAATGAGGGTTTTCATCTCGTTACAGGAGACTGGTTGCCATTCAGGCTTCCTCTGATGACCTGTCTTCAATTAAACCCCGGGCCACCAGCTCCCAGCATTTGTCTTCCCTCTGTTCCATTAGCTAGTCCCAAGGGCTTTCGTATTTTCAGCTTTCTTGTCGTGGAGCAGACTCTTGTATTCCAACCTACGTTTGATCAAATTTTCCATGGATTCCTCTGATGGATTCTGATGTCTTAACTGTCTTAGCTGGAGCTTTCTTAGCTGCTTTGAATCAACTGTCAAACCAGCCAAGGTGTGTTGATTGTGTGTAATTAGTAATTGTAGGAAGTTATCTGTGATGGGCAGCTGAGCTTGGCCAGAATCGGGGGTGCAGGGCCTCAGAATTCCATGAGAGAGCTGGAGCCTCTCTCTGATTGGCTACCAAGACAGGGGGGTGGAGCCAGCACTTTTGGAGGGAAAATAAAATGAGCCGTTTCTGAGAAAGTGGAGGGATAGTTTTGTGGGAGAGGAGGGAGGAGGGTTGTTTCTGGTCTGTGTATGAAGTGCACTCTGAGGAAATTATCCCAAGCTAGAGAAAGGGGTCTCTGAGCTTAGAAAGACTAGTTTTGAGAGAGTATTCAGACAGGAGTTAACTGGAAGGCTGGAAGCAAGGAGAAGTAGAAGCTGTGAGGATACTGTCTACTTGGGTCTCATTTCAGTCAGGAAGGGAAAGATCTAGAAAGAGAAGAATCCCAAACCAGTTATGAAGGGTGTGGTGACCCCCTGGGTCGGCTATACTGTCAAAAGTACCTCAGGAGCGTGGAAACTGACAGAAAGTACCACCTTGTTTAAGAATCAAAATATTAAGCTGCAACAGCTAAGTTAAAGAGCTGAAGTGAAATAACTGGAAATAAGCTCAGCATTGGCCACCCTCTCTAGACACCTGTAACATCGAAGAGGAATAACTTAAAAGAAGCAACAGAAGTTTAAAAGAAGCTGTGCATTTACTACTTTGTTTAGAAGCCTGTAACATACACTAAATTTAGTACAATTTATTATTGAGTTCACTGCTTCCTGAAAGAACATTATCTATCTCCTGACACATCCTTCGCTTTTTTCAACTTTGTTCTGTAAAATAAATCTTTCTTGTTTGTTCAACTTCTGCCTGAGTCGCCAAGGATCTTTGTTTACGTTCACACAAAAACTGTAAGATAACCCATTGTGATTATATAGTCAGTCAGGACTGACTGAAGCAACTGACTACAGTGGTATCTTGGTTCTCAAACTTAATCCGTTCTGGAAGTCTGTTCGAAAACCAAAGTGTTCCAAAACCAAGGTGCGCTTTCCCATAGAAAGTAATGTATAACAGATTAATCCGTTCCAGACTTTTAAAAACAACTCCTAAAACAGCAATTTAACATGAATTTTACTATCTAACAAGACCATTGATCCATAAAAGGAAAGCAATAATCAATGTACTGTACTATAAAAGAAAGAAGACAGTACTGTACATTAAAATTTAAAAAAAAAATTCTTACCTGCACTGATGATATTGTTTGGATGGGGGGTTTTATACATTGAGGAGGACTCTCCTGTGTGAGTGTCTGAGGGCCCTGCTCTTGCCGCTTACCATCTACCTGGCCCGGGGCAGGGCCTGAAGCCTCATAAGGACTGCTGCGCTCTGCTGCCCAGGAGGACTCTCCTGTGTGAGTGTCTGGGGGCCCTGCTCCTTCCTGCCACTTACCACCTGGCCCAGGGCAGGGCCTGACGGGCCTCACTAGGACAGTTGCTGTTACTGCTGGAGGGGTGCAGAGTGCTTTTAAAATGTTTTAAAAATTTTCTTTTGAATTTTTTACATGTGGGGGGGTGGGGGTGGGATGGATGTTTATTGGGCCTGGGAATTTGTTTGATTTTATGTTTTTGTAATTTTTCTTGTTTTTTGTTTGTATTGCTTTATTTGTTTTTTTTTTTAAAGGTTTTATTTTGTTCTTAAGGGGAGGGGTCAGGGCTGCTGGGGAGTAGGTCCCAGCCAACAAAATGGCTGGGGCATGTTCCACAGGGGGGGATGCACTGGGACAACCGATCTCAGTGATCACGGGTAGGAAGGGGAGTTACGGTAAGACCAGACCATGTCATTACAGAGGAGGCAGGTTTAGTCGTTGTCTGAGGACTATCCCTGCCTCCGGGTCTGGTCCTGACCGGATGGATACTAGAATCAGCAAGGGATACCTACATGACCTGAAAGTGTTGCTGTGCAATGCCAGGTCAGTGATTCATAAGACCACTGCCATCCATGACTTGATCATGGATGGAGGACTTGACCTGGCATGTGTAACAGAGACTTGGTTGGATGAAGCAGATGGACCTGTCCTTGCCGCTGCTTGTCCACCAGGTTTCTCTTACGCACAGCAACCCAGGTCATGTGGGCGGGGAGGGGGGGTTGCAGTGATTTTTAGGAAGTCATTAGTTTGCACCAGGCGTCCTATTGGGAAGACCCAGTTTTCCGAGTGCATGTTCTGGAAGTTGGGCAATAGGGGCAGTACAGGATTCCTTTTGGTGTACCGACCTCCCCGCTGCACCAAGGATTCGCTGCCCAAGCTGCTTCAGGTTATGGCGGATGTTCTCCTGGAGACACCTAGCTTGGTTGTCCTAGGGGATTTTAACATCCATGCCGACACGACCTTACAAGGGGCCGCTCGGGACTTTGTGGAAAGCATGGCCTCCATGGGGCTGTCCCTGAATAAGTCTGGCCCAACCCATAGCCGCGGACATGCCTTGGACCTGGTGTTTACCTCTATGGATGTTGGTGATCTGACACTAAGTAAAAGCAAAACGAAAGAAGTGCCATGGTCAGATCACTTCCTGGTGCAACTGGACTTCTCTGCGACCCATCCCCTCTGCAGGGAGGTGGGACCGATTCGGATGGTCCGCCCCCGCCACTTAATGGATCCAAATGGTTCCCAGAGAGTGGTAGGGGATGCTTTATCCCATGTTGATGGCCTTTCAGCCGATTCCCTGGTGGCCCGCTGGAATGTGGAGTTAACCAGGGCTATTGACTGTTTGGCTCCGAAGCACCCTCTCCGATTGCATGGAGCCCGGAGAGCCCTGTGGTTTTCCACGGATCTGAGGGCAATGAAACAATTGTTGAGACGGCTAGAGCGCCGGTGGCGGATAACTCATTCCGAATCTGACCGGACACAGGTTAGAGCTCAACGTCGAGCCTACCAAGTGGTGATAGTGACGGCGAAGACTTTCTTCGCTGCCTGTATTGCATCTGCAGAAAACAGCAGCAGGAGACTTTTTCAGGTGGTTCACAATTTAGCGGAACCACCTGCGACATCGGGGCCCAGTTTTTTGCAAAGTTTTTTGCAGATAAAATCGCTCAGATTCGGGAAGAAGTAGACTCCACCGTGGGAGCAGGGCCAGGGCGGGAGAGTGCTAGAGTCCTGTCTAGTCAAGTTGTGTTGGAGCAATTCCAATCTGTTACCTCCGAGGATGTGGACAGGCTGCTTGGGCGAGTGAAGCCAACCACCTGTCTCCTGGATCCTTGCCCATCCTGGCTTATAAAAGCTAGCCGGGAAGGACTGGGCGATGAGCTTCGTGGGGTGGTGAATGCTTCCCTCCGTGAGGGAGCCTTCCCAGACCCGCTGAAAGAGGCAGTTATTAAACTGCTTCTTAAAAAACCATCTTTAGATGCAGCCACGATGGCCAATTATCGCCCAGTCTCAAATCTTCCATTCTTGGGCAAGGTAATTGAGCGAGTGGTTGCAGAACAACTCCAGGCACGCCTGGAAGAAGCGGACCATTTGGATCCCTTCCAGTTGGGATTCAGGCCTCATCATGGGACTGAAACTGCCTTGGTCGCACTGGTTGATGATCTCCGGTGGGCTAGGGACAAAGGTGAGAGCTGTTTCCTAGTTCTGCTGGATCTCTCAGCGGCGTTTGATACCATCGACCATAACATCCTTCTGGACCATCTTGAGGGGCTGGGAGCTGGGGGCACTGTCATACAGTGGTTCCGCTCCTTCCTCCTGGGCCGTGTTCAGAAAGTGGTGGTGGGGGATGAGTGTTTAGACCCCTGGGCTCTCACTTGTGGGGTGCCTCAGGGTTCTGTCCTCTCCCCCATGCTTTTCAACATGCAGCCACTGGGAGAGATCATCAGGAGGTTTGGGCTGGGTGTTCATCAGTATGCGGATGATACCCAGCTCTACCTCTCTTTTAAATCAGAACCAGTGAAGACAGTGAAGATCCTGTGTGAGTGTCTGGAGACGGTTGGAGGATGGATGGCGGCTAACAGATTGAGGTTGAATCCTGACAAGACAGAAGTACTGTTTTTGGGGGACAGGAGGCGGGCAGGTGTGGAGGATTCCCTGGTCCTGAATGGGGTAACTGTGCCCCTGAAGGACCAGGTGCGCAGTCTGGGAGTCATTTTGGACTCACAGCTGTCCATGGAGGCACAGGTCAAATCTGTATCCAGGGCAGCTGTTTACCAGCTCCATCTGGTACGTAGGCTGAGACCCTATCTGCCTGCAGACTGTCTCGCCAGAGTGGTACATGCTCTGGTTATCGCCCGCTTGGACTACTGAAATGCGCTCTATGTGGGGCTACCTTTGAAGGTGACCCGGAAACTACAACTAATCCAGAATGCGGCAGCTAGACTGGTGACTGGGAGCGGCCGCCGAGACCATATAACACCGGTCTTGAAAGACCTACATTGGCTCCCAGTATGTTTCCGAGCACAATTCAAAGTGTTGGTGCTGACCTTTAAAGTCCTAAACGGCCTCAGTCCAGTATATCTGAAGGAGCGTCTCCTCCCCCATCGTTCTGCCCGGACACTGAGGTCCAGCTCCAAGGGCCTTCTGACGGTTCCCTCACTGCAAGAGGCCAAGTTACAGGGAACAAGGCAGAGGGCCTTCTTGGTAGTGGCGCCCGCCCTGTGGAACGCCCTCCCATCAGATGTCAAAGCGATAAACATCTACCTGACATTCAGAAGACATCTGAAGGCAGCCCTGTTCAGGGAAGTTTTTAATATGTGACATTTTAGTGTATCTTTCATCTTTGTTGGAAGCCGCCCAGAGTGGCTGGGGAAACCCGGCCAGATGGGCGGGGTACAAATAAATTATTATTATTATTATTATTATTATTATTATTACATAGCCACAGTCACACAATCAATCAAAAACAAAGAACAAGCCACAGTAACAAATACGAAAAAGCCAAATAAAAAAGCCAATTTCTTTTAGCAAAAACAAAAGCACCAAATAAAAGCTCCAAATATCACCTCAGAACACTGCAATTGGAAATGGAAGGCTTTGATTACAATGGGGGGGATGCAAATTAGCAGCGCAACAGTGAAAACAGAAGCTCAGGAGCATGTTCGGCTTCCGAAGCGAAGTTCACAAACTGGAACACTGACTTCCAGGTTTGCAGCATTTGAGTTCAAAGTTATTCAGGAACTAAGCTGTTTGAAAACCGAGGTACCACTGTATATAGACATGGTTGCCATACATCCAGAACTGTAAGCAGCGTATGAGCGGAAATTGCTGAAATGTCCGGGAAAATCTGGATGTATGGCAGCCCATGTCGCAAGTGTAGATTTCGGCAAACTTCACTTAAAATAGATACGCTGCCCCCGGGCCCCCCCAGTTCCTTCAAGCCCTCCTCATAAGGCTTGGTTTCAGACCCTTGATGATCTTGATTGAGTCCTCTGCATCATCTTCATGAAGTTTTCCCTTAGTGTGTAGCAAGCTGTAAACCTTAAATTTACTTTCCACAGTTGTTACCATAAAGCAAAGTCAATATTGTGTCCTACATCTCTGGCCCAGCTTCTCATTGATGATTTCATCATTCCATTCTTTGTATCCCACTCAAGTAATGTTATACATTTTAAATACAGTGGTACCTCGGGTTACATACGCTTTAGGTTACATACACCTCAGGTTACAGACTCCGCTAACCCAGAAATAGTACCTCGGGTTAAGAACTTTGCTTCAGGATGAGAACAGAAATCGCGCAGCGGCAGCGGGAGGTCCCATTAGCTAAAGTGGTGCTTCAGGTTAAGAACAGTTTCAGGTTAAGAACGGACCTCCGGAATGAATTAAGTACATAACCAGAGGTACCACTGTACTATTGTAACCCTGGAGCCTAATAACTCCCTTTCAAACTGTGAGTTTTGTTCTGCAAATCCATTTTTAAAAATCTAACTTGAATGTTGCATTCAACTGATGGTAACTTGACCAGTCTCCCTCCCACCTAGTGGAAGAAGTTCCCTTTATAGGAACCCCACATACAATTAAGCAATACCACACGGCCCTAAACCTATCCTCCCAATACTTCGACCTCAGCAGGTAAACTATTGGTCCGCTGTGTCAATGTTTTACTGAACAGTTGGATAATATTGGTGAGAGCGCCTGTAATCTCACAGTCACCACTTCCCCGGAATAAGAATCACTTCCGTCCAAACCAGTAAGTATGTCTGTAATTATGACAATCTGACCAATGCCCAGATGACTTAAGCCGTATATCGGACTCCTCTCCATGGGTTTCCCCCCGAATATAGAGCATGGTCCAATCCCCTGGACATTCTCAGACATACAGAAGTCCTTCTCAAGGTCATGAAGGAATCTGAAGAGGTGATTCAAGCAACACAAAAGGAGATTCCTCCTAAAGATCAGGAAGAACTTTCTGATAGTAAGAGACAACAGTGAAAAGGAACTCCCTCAGAAGAGAGAGGACTCTCCTTCATTGGAGGTATATAAGAAGAAGTTGGATGGCCATCTGTCATGGATGCTTGAAATGAGATTTCTGCATTGGCGGCAGTTGGACTAGATTCCGAATCTACCATTCTATTATTCACCCTGCTGTGAGTTCTTGAATTGACTTTTTTACGAGTGAAATTTTATCCACATTCCATGCGCTGATATGCTTTAAACCCTGTATGAACTATTTGGTGGGCCATGAGAGTGGCATTCTGACTGAAGTTCTTCCCTCATTCCAAACACTAAGAGGTTTTCTCTCTGGTGTGAATTATTTGATGGGAAGTGAGATTGTGGCTGTGACTGAAGCTCTTTCCACATTCCAAGCACTGATAGGGTTTCTCCCCTGTATGGATTCTGTGATGGGAAGCGAGATGTGATCTGTGACAGAAGCTCTTCCCACATTCGAAGCACTGATATGGTTTCTCCCCTGTATGAATACTTTGATGCAAAGTGAGCTTGTCCTTTCGACTGAAGCTCTTCCCACATTCCAAGCACTGATAGGGTTTCTCCCCTGTATGAATTCTTTGATGGGTAGTGAGATTTTTGCTGTGTCTGAAGCTCTTCCCACATTCCAAGCACTGATAGGGTTTCTCCCCTGTATGAATTCTTTGATGGGAAGTGAGAATGTCCTTTCGACTGAAGCTCTTCCCACATTCCAAGCACTGATATGGTTTCTCCCCTGTATGGATTGTTTGATGGGAAGTGAGTCTTCCCTTCCGACTGAAGCTCTTGCCACATTCCAAGCATTGATAGGGCTTCTCCCCTGTATGAATACTTTGATGCAAAGTGAGCTTGTCCTTTCGACTGAAGCTCTTCCCACATTCCAAGCACTGATAGGGTTTCTCCCCTGTATGAATTCTTTGATGGGTAGTGAGATTTTTGCTGTGTCTGAAGCTCTTCCCACATTCCAAGCACTGATAGGGTTTCTCCCCTGTATGAATTCTTTGATGGGAAGTGAGATGGGTCCCATGCAGGAAGCTCTTCCCACATTCAAAACACTGATATCTTTTATCCCCGCTATGAATTCTTTGATGAATAGTGAGACCCTGCATCTGACTGAACCTCTTCCCACATTCCAAGCACTGATATGGTTTCTCCCCTGTATGAATTCTTTGATGGGAAGTGAGAATGTCCTTTCGACTGAAGCTCTTCCCACATTCCAAGCACTGATAGGGTTTCCTCCCGGTATGAATTCTCTGATGGGAAGTGAGAATGTCCTTTCGACTGAAGCTCTTTCCACATTCCAAGCACTGATATGGTTTCTCCCCTGTATGAATTCTTTGATGGGAAGTGAGAATGTCCTTTCGACTGAAGCTCTTTCCACATTCCAACCACTGATAGGGTTTCCCCCCAGTATGAATTCTTTGATGACAAGTGAGATGTTTTCTCTGACTGAAGCTCTTCCCACATTCCAAGCACTGATATGTTTTCTCCCCAGTATGAATTCTTTGATGGGAAGTGAGGCTCTTCCTTCGAATTAAGCTCTTTGTTTGATGGGAGGAGGACTGGGAGCTCTGACGGATGTTCTCTCCACACTTTGAATATTTATCGGACCCCTCCGCTATGTGGATTCTGTTGTGGTTCCCCTTGTTCTTCCCTTCCAATTCATCACCATCTGCAATGAAGAGAGAAGCTAATTAGAGCCTCAGGAAGAAATAGAGCTCCACATTATTGAACAATGTTAATGAATGCTTGTGATAGAGGAAGAACTGAAGGGAGTTAGATGTGAGGCCTTACTACAGTTTACACTGCCTTTGTTGGCTGGAACTGCTTGGCTTTTATCCGGGATAGATTTGTTTAGCTCAGTCATGGAGTCCACTCCATCTCAAAGGTCAGTCATCTCTTTGGTCAACAAAATGCAGACCGAAGCAAAAGCAAAAACATCAAACCTGACAGAAGTTACTTCAACTTCCCTAAAAACTTTCAAGCTGACATTTAAGAAGGCCTGGGCAGTTCAGGCAAGCCTGGTCATTGTTTAAAAAGGCATGACTAGATGAAGAATATTCACAAAGAAACCAGTTGATATCCCTCCATACAGGGATCACGGTGAGGATGTTAGAATCCCAGATGCTGTTGGTCTCCATCCAAATAGTGGAGGTTCATCACATACAGGTATGTATGGAGTTTCAAAACTCATCTTATGATCCAACAAGGAGTTTTACCGAGAGGGTGCATGATTCCACGATTCCCCTCCTTGACTTCCTTATGCAGAGCTCTCTGGTCAGGATCCAGCAATCTCCACGCCTCAACAAACAGCAACGTCATCATTTGCACACTCCCCATCAGCATTTACCTCAATCTGGTTGGTCTCAATTTAAATTTATAAATCACTTTCTTCACTTGGAACTACCCTCCCATGTTCATGAGGAGACCAACTCTGTATTGTTTCATTGGTAACAGTAGAGGGAAAATGACTATGACTCACACTTAATCTAAGCACGACAGTCACAAGAGCTCCTGACTAGGCATTTAGGTGGGAGATGTTCAATGTACTCTGTTCTCCCCTATCTCTCCTCTCCCCCCAATTTAAACCAATTCATGAACTCAGAACTCATACACTGACCACTAATGATAAACCATATGTTATAGATATTCCTGTAAATTTATTCTGCTATTTTTGAGAATCATATGAGAAGATTATTTTTGAGAATCACATGAGAATTCATTTGAGAAATCATATGAGAATTTGATTTGAAAATCAAATCTACATATTTGTATCATTTATGAGACCTATATGATCCTTGTTTTTAAAAGAAAAGGAAAAGTTATTCCTAAAAGAAAAGAAAAAGGTAATGCACAGAGGCCCTTTCTGTGATCAATCTATAAAGCAGGTTACTTTAAAGAATCATGGCTTCTAATGCTGCCTGATGGATCAGTGAGTTCTCTGACACTGGTAGGGCATTCAATCACAGTACTGGTTGTAGACATCTTGAGCTGCCAATACATCGCGGTGGCCGTGGAGTTGTGATGTATTCCTAGCTCAAATTGCCTGCAGATGTCAAAGGTGCAGGCAGGAAGGCAGGCAGGTGGAGGAGCACAAAAAGGTGCTCATCTTCTCAATCTCCATCCGCCTGCCTGCCTCATCCCACCCCCAAGCTGAGCAAGCCCTGATACCTCTACGGCTCCATCCATCCATGTCCCCATCTCCACTCCCCTGGGACTCGCCAGATCCCTCGGAGGTCCCTGGGAGGGAACGCTCAGAGGCTGTGAGGAGGGATGCAGGAGACAACCTGACCAGGTCAACTGTCCATCTTCCTCCTTCCATCCTCGCTAGGTTTACAGATTCAGACTCTTTCATCCTTCCTGAGGAGTCAAGAACCACCACAAGCTGCAGGGTCCTGGGAGAGAGGAAGGAACAAAGGGAGTCTCAGAGGCACTGCAGGGATTTTCCTGGCCTAGATATTCCCCTGCTCCTGGAAAAGCACAAATGGGGCAGCCCCTTCCCGACAGAAACCCCATTTGAAACATCTCCAATGATTCCCATTTAATCTGTTGGCACCTCACCAAAATTCATAAGGCTGGCATGGTATGCACACTAGTGACCTGAGAGTAGACCCCATTGAACTCAGAGGGGCTTATGGATAGAACTAGGTGCAAAAACCAGGCACCATGCTGTCCTCAAGCCGGAAAACTGCAAGCCCAGGCCATGGGCAGAAAATAGCCGAGTAGCTATTACATGTGGGTGCCCCCACTTCTCAATGCAAGAGATGACTTAGCAGTTGAGCTGGTTGGGCCCCAAACCTCTTTCTGCTCATCATTAGAGCTGCTGAGAGACCTTAGAAGGTTGGGAATTGGATCTGGCTCCTGCTGTTTCTTAGCCACCTCCTCATTTTCCTTATTCATGCAAAATGGAGTGATTTTTTGGTTGTGCTTTCTTTAGAGAAGCTCTCTTTGAAGCAGGGCCCGTGGCACTCGGGGAGAGACCAGAAATTTTGTAACCACTCCAGGTCAACACCATCTTTTCCCTTAATTCCGTATCATGTTTCCTTATACCATTTGTAGCAATTAAAGCTTTTCTAACTTTAGTCTGCAGCAGCTTCTGTGTCATTCACTTAGTGTTCTGCAGAATGTGGAGGCTAAACTGGTGACTGGGACTGGCTGCTGGAACCATGTAAGACCACTCCTAAAGGATCAACCCAGTATGTTTCCGGGCACAATTCAAAGTGTTGGTGGTGACCTTTAAAGCCCTAAACGGCCTCGGCCCAGGATACCTGAAGGAGCATCTTCACCCCCATCTTTCAGCCTGGACCCTGAGGTCCAGCACCAAGGGCCTTCTGGCGGTTCCCTCAGTGAAAGAAGAGAAGTTACAGGGAAGCAGGCTGAGGGCCTTCTCGGTAGTGGCCCCCTCCCTGTGGAACACGCTCCCATCAGATGTCAAGGAGATGAGTAACTATGTAACCTTAAGAAAACACCTGAAGGCAGCCCTGTATATTATATGTGCTGGAAGCCGCCCTGAGTGTCTGGGGAAACCCAGTCAGATGGGTGGCAGGTAAATATTATTATTATTATTATTATTATTATTATTCACACAGGATGCTGATGACGTGGCAGCTTCACCCCAGAGCCTTGCCAGGGCAGGAGGGGCTTGGTCTTCCTAAAAATGTTGAGCTGAGCAAGGCTGGAGGCAGCTCCTGCTCCCAAGAGTGGCACATGCCAGTCTGTGCACTGGCTCAGCTGGGAGGGGGCAGATGTTTAGCTGCTGATCCATCACAAGGTTGGAAACCAGATCTCACCCGGCCCTAGGGACTCCTCCCAAGAATCCTGGGAGCCAGAATTGGTTCAGGACCCTGAGAGTTGCAAGGAGACAGCTTCAGCCCTGCTGCCCAAAGACTGCAATTCCCAGAGTGGTCACCAATCCGCCCTTCTTGCCAGGGAACTCTGGGAATTGTATTTGGGTAGATGGTGGGTCTCCCCTCCAGTCTCCACACTTGGGGGGGCTGTATCTCCCCACTCCACAGGGCTTCTCCTTCCTTGGATTCCTTGAATGCTTCTCTGTGTTAAGAAATGCGACTTTCCCCTCAATCTGAAGGGGGCTTATTTGCATGCCCTCTTTTTGTTGCCCCAAAGACTCCTCCCCAACAAGGAAGGCAGCATCTTGATCCAAAGGAAGAACAGAGTTGCAGACCTGCTTGACACTCAGCCCTTCCCTGGCTTGGCAGAGAGGAACTGGGGGCAGGACCCTCTGCTCCCTGATTTGGGGGTCTCCCCCCCCCATGCATGAGCCGAACGGGGGGGGGGGTTGCCTCCACCCTTGCAGCCCTGGGACCCCCTTCTCCCCGCTGCACCCCAAGGGGGAAGAGAGAAGAGACTCACCGGATTCCAGGAGGGGCACCGAGGAAGTTTTTGCAAAGCAGAGAGAACAAAGCAGCCTCCTCTTTGCTCGCAGGAAGGGACTGGGCAGGGAGGGGCTTCTGCTGGGGAGGACCTTGCCCTCCCCCGCCCTCCCCTTCCTGTCCTCTCTAGGAAGCCAGCTCTGCTCCGTTTAACCCTTGGCAAGCCGAGGGCACCGAGACCGCCCCTCCCTCTCCCTGCCTGCTTCTGCGCTCTAGGGGCTGCCCTCCCTTCTCCATCTGGGCCAAGGACTCTGCATCAAGGCCCCCCCCCCATCTTATGCAGACTGACGACAACGGAGATGGGGGTTTCTGCATTCTGCAGTGTGAATCTGGATCCGTACTTTGAAATGACTAAAAACCTGAATGTTAAAGCGCCTTTCCTGGAAGCGCCTTCCCTGGGACCCACCGGCAGGGTACATCCTGGAAGTCTCCCCCCCTCCACACACACACACGTTTCTCTTTCCCTGGGGGGCCAAGAGATGCTCCCCTGCCCTGCACCCCCAGGGGCCCCTTTGCGGAAACTGAAGTGTGATGCCCACCAAAGGGAAGGCGAAGGTGAAGGACCCCTGGACCTTTGTCCGCAGACAGCTCCCCCCCTTTCTTCCCCACACCAAACATAACCACAGTTTTGAAAATCCTCCATACTCTGGGGATGTGCAGATTTCGCAGCTTTCTGCAAACCAGAGGCAGGGAAGAAGTGGCCAAAGAACCACCTTGCAGAAAAGGGGCCTTGTGGGCTGAGGTGCAGGATCCCTGAGGATCCAGTACAGGAAGAACTGAACAGGGAAGAACTCCACCCCCCATCATAGAGGGGGGTGGCACCCCCACCTGAATCGCAGAAATAGACTCCAGGAGGAGCAAGCAAGGGAGGCAGATGGGCAGAGAGGACAAAGAGATGAAGATGCAGTGATGGGGAAGGGAGGGCCCCCCAAAAGGGTCCTTACTGGGCCCCAGATCTATGCAATCCAGCTGCAAAGTGGGAACCCAACACCTGCAGGGGTTGCCTGGCAGGATGAAGCCCCTCCCCCCCCGCAGGAGATTACCCTCCCCCCACGCACAATAACACTGGGATATTCAAAAGGTAAAGGACCCCCTGGACGTTTACGTCCAGTCAAAGGCGACTGTGGGGTTGGGGCGCTCGTCTCCGCTGTCAGGCCGAGGGGCCTGGCGTTTGTCCACAGACAGATTTTCCGGGTCACGTGGCCAGCAGAACTAAACCGCTTCTGGTGCAACGGGGTACATTGGTGAAAACCAGAGTGCACAGAAATGCCACAACTGCTTGTACTGGTATGTTTTTGAACTGCTAGGTTGGCAGAAGCTGGGACAGAGCAACGGAAGCTCACCCCGTCATTGGGATTCGAACCCTGACCTTCCCTGTCCTTCAGATGAGGGTCCCCATCGCCAAAGAGGGCCCTCAGGGTTGACTCCCCAGGGAGGGGGTGGAAAGAGGCCCAGGAGTCAACTCCTAGGGGCCAAGGTCCTGTTGTCCCCCACCCAAAGAAAGTTGTTTGACATTAAAACAGGGTGGTGGTGGGAGTGTCATCTGATCCATTAGACTGGGAGGGGGATGTTGTGGGGAGGGAAGCCCAGCCAAGCATTGCCAGGGGACGGTTGGGGGCGCTGGCAGAGAATTTCCTGGAGGGGCTCCAGAGCTGCCTTGGCATCTTCCTCCTGCTCAGGAATCTACTTGAAGTAAAGGGGGGGGTGTCCTATTCCCACTGCACCCCCTTCCTCCAGGGAGGTTGGATTCATGGAATCCTAGGAACTGTCAGAGAGCCAGCCAGCAAAAACCACAGAGAGCATGTGAAGCTAACTCTTTATTAGCAGAAACAAGGACTGCTGCAGGGAGCCAGGAATGGTCAGCACTCAACTCTTCTCAGTAGTTGCAGAGATCCGGGTGGAAGAATGTCAATGGTCTTACATCCGACCTTAAACAATATAGGTTATCTAGGCTAGCTAGAGAGCAAGGAGCCAATATATTGTGTCTTCAAGAAACCCAAAAAAAGACAAAAAGACATTATTTAATAATTCAGCTTGGGAGGTATTAGCAGAAGCAAGAAGTAAAGCGAAAGCAAGAGGGGTAGCAGTCCTGGTAAATAGGAGAATAGATATTAAGATGACAGAAATGGAGTTAGACAAGGAAGGTAGATTTATGTTACTTAAAGGTAAACTGGAAAATGAAGTGTTAACAATAGTGAACATTTATGCCAGTGTGGTGTAGTGGTTAAGAGCGGTAGTCTCGTAATCTGGGGAACCGGGTTCGCGTCTCCGCTCCTCCACATGCAGCTGCTGGGTGACCTTGGGCCAGTCACACTTCTTTGAAGTCTCTCAGCCCCACTCACCTCACAGAGTGTTTGTTGTGGGGGAGGAAGGGAAAGGAGAATGTTAGCCGCTTTGAGACTCCTGAAGGGGAGTGAAAGGCGGGATATCAAATCCAAACTCTTCTTCTTCTCTCCAAATAAAGGACAGAATAAATTCCTAAATAAAGTACTTTTAAAAATTTACCAGTTCTCAGAGGGCAAAATGATTATAGCAGGCGATTTGAATATGGATATCACAAAAAATAAAACAATTCTATTGAGTAATTGGGGATTGCAAGAAGCACCTGGCATCCTAGGTTTAAAACCCAAAGCTACCCATATATCTAGCAGCATCCTGTATAGACGTCTTTATTTTGGGAAAGGCTAGTATTTGGGTAGTCAAAGGAATTACAACATGCCCAATATTAATCGCAGACCATGCCCCTCTAAGTATTGCGTTAGGATTAAGACTGAGTAAGGACAAGAGACCTTGGAGATATAAGAAGGGTTAAAGTTCAAGACAGAGAGTATGTGGAAAATCAGATCAGGTTATTTTTTCAAGATAGTAAAGGATCAGTTACTCCAGAAATCCTCTGGGATGCAGCAAAATGTGTCTTTAGGGGCAACTGTATAATGAAAGAAAATACTCCCAACCTTTCGCAATAGGCAGAGGCGTTCGGCAGGGGTTTCCTCTTTCGCCGTTCCTATTTATAATGGCTATAGAACAACTAGCGGAAAGGATAAGGAACTGTGGAAGGATAGAGGGCTATAGGATTGGGAAAGAGGAGATGAAAATCAATTTGTTTGCAGATGATATTATTGGAATCATAACAAATCCTAAGGAAGAGATAAAAGAATAAAAGATAATATTCGAAGATTTTGAGGAATATTCTGAATTAGGGGTAAATATAACAAAATCAGAAATAATGTATTTTAATGTGAATGTAACAAACAAAAGTAATAAACAACATAACAGGAATGGGCCTGGGGTCTAAAAGAATAAAATACCTAGGCATCAAACTCTGCAGAAATATTAACAAGACTGCAGAATTCAACTATAAGAAGGTATGGAATAAAATACTAAAGGATATGAAAAGATGGAGAAACAAAACTCCATCTACATCTATGGCCTAGCTTGTCATTGATGATTTCATCATTTCATTCTTTGTATCCAACTCAAGTAGTATGTTAAACATTTTAGATAATATTTTAACCCTGGAGCCTAATAACTCCCTTTCAAACTGTGAGTTTTGTTCTGCAAATCCATTTTTTAAAATCTAACTTGAATGTTGCATTCAACTGATGGTAACTTGACCAGTCTCCCTCCCACCTAGAGGAAGAAGTTCCCTTTATAGGGACCCCACATCCAATGAAGCAATACCACACGGCCCTAAACCTAACCTCCCAATACATTGACCTCAGCGGGTAAACTATTGGTCTGCTGTGTCAAAGTTTTACTGGACGATTGGACAATATTGGCAAGAGCGCCTGTAATCTCACAGTCACCACTTTCCCTGGAAGAATCACTTCCGTCCAAACCAGTAAGTATGTCTGTAATTATGACAGTCTGACCAATGCCTAGATGACTTAAGCCCTATATCGGACTCCTCTCCATGTGTTCCCCCCCGAATATAGAGCATGGTCCAATCCCCTGGACATTCTCAGACTTACAGAAGTCCTTCTCAAGGTCATGAAGGAATCTGAAGAGGTGATTCAAGCAACACAAAAGGAGATTCCTCCTAAAGATCAGGAAGAACATTCTGATAGTAAGAGCCAGCAGTGAAAAGGAACTCCCTCAGAAGGGGGTGGACTCTCCTTCATTGGAGGTATATAAGAAGAAGTTGGATGGCCATCTGTCATGGATGCTTGAAATGAGTTTTTTTCAGCATTGGCGGGGGTTGGACTAGATTCCGAATCTACCATTCTATTATTTACCCTGCTGTGAGTTCTTGAATTGACTTTTTTACGAGTGAAATTTTATCCACATTCCATGCGCTGATATGCTTTCAACCCTGTATAAATTATTTGGGGGGCCATGAGAGTGGCACTCTGACTGAAGCTCTTCCCACCTTGCAAACACTAAGAAGTTTTCTCTCTTGTATGAATTCTGTGATGCGAAGCGAGACTGCGGCTGTGACTGAAGCTCTTTCCACATTCGAAGCACTGATATGGTTTCTCCCCTGTATGAATTCTTTGATGGGAAGTGAGATATGATCTGTGACTGAAGCGCTTCCCACATTCCGAGCACTGATATGGTTTCTCCCCTGTATGGATTCTGTTATGGATTATGAGCTGGGGGCTTTGACTGAAGCTCTTCCCACATTCAAAGCACTGATAGGGTTTCTCCCCTGTATGGATTCTTTGATGGGAATTGAGACTGTCCTTTCGACTGAAGCGCTTCCCACATTCCAAGCACTGATATAGTTTCTCCCCTGTATGGATTCTTTTATGGATTAGGAGATGGGGGTGTTGACTGAAGCTCTTCCCACATTCCAAGCACTGATACGGTTTCACCCCTGTATGGATTCTTTTATGGATTATGAGATGGGGGCTGTGACTGAAGCTCTTCCCACATTCCAAGCACTGATAGGATTTCTCCCCTGTATGAATTCTTTGATGGGAAGCGAGACTGCTCCTCTGACTGAAGCTCTTTCCACATTCCAAGCACTGATAGGGTTTCTCCCCTTTATGAACTTTTTGATGGGAAGAGAGATTGCTGCTCTGATTGAAGCTCTTCCCACATTCTAAGCACTGATAGGGTTTCTCCCCTGTATGAATTCTTTGATGGGAAGTGAGACTCTGGCTGTGATGGAAGCTCTTCCCACATTCAAAGCACTGATATGGTTTCTCCCCTGTATGAATTCTTTGATGGGAAGCGAGATGTGATCTGTGACTGAAGTTCTTTCCACATTCCAAGCACTGATATGGTTTCTCCCCTGTATGAATTCTTTGATGGGAAGCGAGATGTGATCTGTGACTGAAGCTCTTCCCACATTCGAAGCACTGATATGGTTTCTCCCCTGTATGAATTCTTTGATGGGAATTGAGACTCTGTCTGCGACTGAAGCTCTTTCCACATTCAAAGCACTGATAGGGTTTCTCCCCCGTATGAATTCTTTGATGGGAAGTGAGATTATACTTCCGATTGAAGCTCTTTCCACATTCTCTGCAGTGATACAATTTCTCTCCTCTGTGAATTCTTTCATGTGAAGTGAGGCTATCCCTCCGAATGAAGCTCTTTTGTTGATTGGCGGTGGACTGGGAGCTCTGGCCGATGTTCTCTCCATACTCTGAATATTTCTTTGATTTCTCCAATATGTGGATTCTGTTGTGGTCCCCCTTGTTCTTCCCTTCCCATTCATCACCATCTGCAATGAAGAGAGAAGCTAATTATCGCCTCAGGAAGAAATGGACCTCCAGATTATTGAACAAAGTTCCCCAGCCCCCAGCTCACTAAGAGACTTGAGAGTGCTCCGTTTCAGCCTCAAGAGGACAGCCTTGAAGTCTAACTTAACGGCATTGTAGATGTGTGGCATCTTCAACCCCCTAACATTTGAGCACGCCTGAGGGTGCCAGACTCTCTTGAAACCAATGGGCCACACTGCCAGCATACTGTGACCGGGGCGCAGATGACACAGAACCATCAAACCCACCACCTGACCCCTCCCCCAGCACTGCCATGTTAGGGTAAGTCGTGCTAACTCTGCATCGCTGCCCCGGACCCCAACCCCACTCAGAGCGAAGGGGACGTGGTTCACATCCATTATTGAACAAAGTTAATGAATGCTTGTGATAAAGGAAGGACTGAAGTTAGATGTGAGGCCTTACAATAGTTTTCACTGCCTTTGTTGGTTGATATTAACTGACATATTGCTTGGTTTTTCTCTAGGATAGATTTTATTTGGCTCAATCCTGGAATCCACCCCATATTCAAGGTCAGTCATCTCTTTGGTCAATCAAATGCAAACAGAAGCCAAAACAACAAACCTGAGAGAAGTTACTTCAACTTCCCTAAAAACTCTCAAGCCCACATTTAAGAAGGCCTGGGTGGTTCAGACAAGCCTGGTCATTGTTTTAAAAGGCATGACTAGACGAAGAGAAAACAGTTGATATCCCTCCATTCAGGGCTCACGGTGTGGATGTTAGAATCCCAGATGCTGTTGGTCTCCATCTAAATAGTGGAGGTTCATCAAATAGAAAAGGGATGTCCAACAGGTCGATCACGATCTACTGGTAGATCCCTGCGAGGTTTTGGTCAATCGCAGTCAATCGCTGACCCCCTCCCGGATCCTCCCTCCATTGTTGGAGAATGGAAGACAGAGCTTTCAAACCGAGGCTGGAAGCTGTTTCCCCCCCCCCCCCCAGCGTCCTTTGGTGAGTTGCTAATAAAAGCTCAACAACTTTGACCCGAACCCCTAAAAAACGGGGGTGGATCACTCCCAGTTTTTAATTCTGCGAGTAGATTGCAGTCTCTTGGAAGTTGGCCACCCCTGAAATAGAGGTATGTATGGAATTTCAAAATTGATGTTATGATCTAACAGGGAATTTTAATGAGAGGGTCCATGATCCCATAATTCTTCTCCTTGACTTCCTTACGCAAAGCTCTCTTGTCAGGATCCAGCAACGTCCCTGCCTCCTCTGAAACAAGCAGGAACATCTTCACCTGCACACTCCCCATCAGCTGTTGCCTCAATCTAAATTTGGTCTAAATTTAAACTTTTTTTCTAAATATCTTTCTTCACTTTGAATCTCCTCTCATTTTCATGAAGAGACCAACTCTGTATAGTTTAATTGGTAACAGAAGAGGGAAAATGACTATTACTCACACTTAATCTCAAGGTTCAAAATTGGGAAAGGAGTACGGCAAGGCTGTATATTGTCTCCCTGCTTATTTAACTTATATGCAGAATTCATCATGCGAAAGGCTGGACTGGATGAATCCCAAGCCGGAATTAAGATCGCCGGAAGAAATATCAATAACCTCAGATATGCAGATGACACAACCTTGATGGCAGAAAGTGAGGAGGAATTAAAGAACCTTTTAATGAGGGTGAAAGAGGAGAGCGCAAAATATGGTCTGAAGCTCAACATCAAAAAAATGAAGATCATGGCCACTGGTCCCATCACCTCCTGGCAAATAGAAGGGGAAGAAATGGAGGCAGTGAGAGATTTTACTTTCTTGGGCTCCATGATCACTGCAGATGGTGACAGCAGTCACGAAATTAAAAGACGCCTGCTCCTTGGGAGAAAGGTGATGGCAAACCTAGACAGCATCTTAAAAAGCAGAGATATCACCCTGCCAACAAAGGTCCGTATAGTTAAAGCCATGGTGTTCCCGGTAGTGATGTATGGAAGTGAGAGCTGGACCATAAAGAAGGCTGATCGCTGAAGAATTGATGCTTTTGAATTCTGGTGCTGGAGGAGACTCTTGAGAGTCCCATGGACGGCAAGAAGATCAAACCTATCCATTCTGAAGAAAATCAGCCCTGAGTGCTCACTGGAAGGACAGATCCTGAAGCTGAGGCTCCAATACTTTGGCCACCTCATGAGAAGAGAAGACTCCCTGGAAAAGACCCTGATGTTGGGAAAGATGGAGGGCACAAGGAGAAGGGGACGACAGAGGACGAGATGGTTGGACAGTGTCCTTGAAGCTACAAACATGAGTCTGACCAAACTGCGGGAGACAGTGAAAGACAGGAGTGCCTGGCGTGCTCTGGTCCATGGGGTCACGAAGAGTCGGACATGACTAAACAACTAAACAACAATAAAAATCTAAGCACAACGGCCAGAAGAGCTTCTGACTAGGAATTCGGCTATGCGATGCTGAATGTTCTCTGTTCTCCGCTGTTTACCCTTTTTTGTTTCAATTTATACCAATTCATGAACCCAGAACTCATACACTGATCACCAACGAGGAATGACATGTTATTCCTGCAAATTTATTCTGCTAGTTTCGAGATATACAAATGACAGGAGAAGAATGAGTCTATATATTTGTATCATTTATTAGTTCTATGATCCTTGTTTTTAAAAGCAATAAAAAGTTATTCCAAAAAGAAATGGATCAGTCACTTGTTCTGTTGCTCTGTTCTCTCCTATCTCTCCTCCCTCCCCCCGATTTAAACCAATTCATGAACTCAGAACTCATACAGTGACCACTAATGATAAACCATATGTTATAGATATTCCTGCAAATGACTTCTACTAGTTTTGAGAATCACATGAGAAGACTAAGAAGACTCAGTCTACATATTTGTATCATATATTAGTCCTATATGATCCTTGTTTTTAAAAGAAAAGGAAAAGTTATTTCTAAAAGAAAAGAAAAAGGCGAAACACAGAGGCGCCATCTGCAGTCAATCCTGAAATTAGGATCAGGTAATTTAAAGAATCATGGCTTCTAGTGCTGCCCGATGGATCAGTGAGTTCTCTGACATTGGTGGGGCATTCAGAGCACAGTACTGGCGCCAATACATCGCGGTGGCCGGTGAGCTGTGACTTATTCCTGGCTCAAATTCCCCGCAGATGTCAAAGGCGCAGGAAGGCAGGCAGGTAGGTGGAGGAGACCGAAAAGGTGCTGTCAGGGGTTCAGGAGCAGAGGCAAGGGCAAGGGAGGAAACAGAGAGCGAGGGAGAGGAGGCAGAAGAAAAGATGAGTGATGACGACGACCCGAGATCTCCGAGTCTTTCCAGTGAATCAGAAGATTCACAGAAAGGAGCACCAGTGGCCAGGGCAAGGGGGGAGCCTAGGGGGACACCCCAGGAAGATAGAGCCAGAGGGGACTCAGAGGGGAGCAGTTGGAAATCAGGACCAGCGTCACCGCCAGAGAGCAGGGAAGAGGAAGGGCGCCAGGGATCAAGCGCTGGCAGCTCACAACAGGGGGGAGGGCACGAGTCAGGAGTGGCCACACCTCCATCGGGGAGCGAAGAAACGGTCAGACGGAAGGTGGAAGGTTGGGCACGCGTGCCAAGTTCAAATGCACAGGAAAGTGGCGCAGTAGGCAGCCCGGAAAGGGAGCCAGGTCCTAAAGCCCGCCGAAAGGAGGGAGAAGAGTCAGGGGGGTCAGCGTCAGAGGAATCCCGGAAGGAAGAGACCCCGGGGGGCAGAGGGACCCAGAGAAGAACAGTCAGGCGGAAAAGGTGGAGCAAGGCTAGGATATTAAGTTGGTGTACAAGGGGCGGAGACTCAGATGGAGCTTCGCCGATCTAACCATGAGACGTAGAGTTGCACGCAGCAGCTTGAGAATGGAAACTGTAACTCAATAAAGACTTTTATTTAATGATCGCTGGCTAGCGTGATCCTCTGTGAGCTAGGATCTGGAAGCAGCTCTGACAGGTGCCCACCTTCTCAATCTCCATCCGCCTGCCTGCCTCATCCCACCCCCAAAATGGGCAAGCCCCAGTACCTCTCCAGCCCCATCCATCCATGTCCCCATCTCCCCTCCCCTGGGACTCACCAGATCTCTCGGAGGTCCCTGGGAGGGAACGCTCAGAGGCTGTGAGGAGGGATGCAGGAGATAACCTGACCAGGTCAACTGTCCATCTTCCCCCTTCCATCCTCGCTAGGTTTACAGATTCAGTCTCTTTCATCCTTCCTGAGGAGTCGAGAAGCCACCACAAGCTGCAGGGACCTGGGAGAGAGGAAGAAACAAAAGAAGCCTCAGAGGCCCTGCAGGAATTCTCCTGCCCTAGATATTCCCCTGCTACTGGAGAAGCACAAATGGGGCAGCCCCTTCCCAACAGAAACCCCATTTGAAACATCTCCAGCGATTCCAATTTAATCTGTTGGCACCTCACCCCACTTTGTAAGGCTGGCATGGTATGCACACTAGTGACCTGAGAGTGGACCCCATTGAACTCAGTGGGGCTTATGGATAGAACTTGGTGCAAAAACCAGGCACCATCCTGTCCCCAAGCCTGAAAACTGCAGCCCCAGAGCATCGGCAGAAAATAGCCGAGTAGCTATTACATGTGGGTGCCCCCACATATCAATGCAAGAGATGACTTAGCAGTTGAGCTGGCTGGGCCCCAAACCTATTTCTGCTCATCACTAGAGCTGCTGAGAGACCCTAGAAGGTTGGGAATAGGATCTGGCTCCTGCTGTTTCTTAGCCACCTCCTCATTTTCCTTATTCACGCAAAATGGAGTGATTTTTTAGTTGTGCTTTCTTTAGAGAAGCTCTCTTTGGAGCAGGGCCCGTGGCACTCGGGGAGAGACCAGAAATTTTGAAACCACTCCAGGTCACCATCATCTTTTCCCTCAATTCCGTATCATGTTTCCTTATACCATTTGTAGCAATGAAAACTTTTCTAACTTTAGTCTGCAGCAACTTCTGTGTCATTCACTTAGTGTTCTGCAGAATGTGGAGGCTAGACTGGTGACTGGGAGTGGCTGCTGGAACCATGTAAGGCCGCTCCTAAAGGATCTACTTTCAAAGTGTTGGTGCTGACCTTTAAAGCACTAAATGGCCTCGGCCCAGGATACCCGAAGGAGCATCTCCACCCCCATCATTCAGCCTGGACACTGAGGTCCAGTACCAAGGGCCTTCTGGGGGTTCCCTCAGTGCAAGAAGAGAAGTTACAGGGAAGCAGGCTGAGGGCCTTCTTGGTAGTGGCGCCCTCCCTGTGGAACACGCTCCCATCAGATGTCAATGCTGTCCAAAGACTGTAATTCCCAGAGTGGTCTCCAATCCACCCTTCTTGCCAGGGAACTCTGGGAATTGTAGTTGGGTAGATGGTGGGAGAGGGTCTCCCCTTCAGTCTCCACACTTGGGGGGGGGGCTGTATCTCCCCACTCCACAGGGCTTCTCCTTCCTCGGAGTCCTTCGATGCTTCTCTGTGTTAAGAAATGCGACTTTCCCCTCAATCTGAAGGGGGCTTATTTCCATGCCCTCTTTTTGTTGCCCCAAAAAGGACTCCTCCCCAAAAAGGAAGGCAGCATCTTGATCCAAAGGAAGAACAGAGTTGCAGACCTGCCGGACACTCAGCCCCTCCCTGGCTTGGCAGAGAGGAACTGGGGGCAGGACCCTCTGCTCCCTGATTTGGGGGTTTCCCCCCCCCATGCATGAGCCGAACGGGGGGGGGTTGCCTCCACCCTTGCAGCCCTGGGACCCCCTTCTCCCCGCTGCACCCCAAGGGGGAAGAGAGAAGAGACTCACCAGAAGTTTTTGCAAAGCAGAGAGAACAAAGCAGCCTCCTCTTTGCTTGCAGGAAGGGACTGGGCAGGGAGGGGCTTCTGCTCTGGAGGACCCTGCCCTCCCCCGCCCTCCCCTTCCTGGCCTCTCTAGGAATCCAGCTCTGCTCCGTTTAACCCTTGGCAAGCCGAGGGCACCGAGACCGCCCCTTCCTCTCCCTGCCTGCTTCTGCGCTCTAGGGGCTGCCCTCCCTTCTCCATCTGGGCCAAGGACTCTGCATCAAGGCCCCCCCATCTTATTGCAGACTGACGACAAGCGAGGTGGGGGTTTCTGCATTCTGCAGTGTGAATCTGGATCCCAACTTTGAAATGACTAAAAAACTGAATGTGAAAGGGCCTCTCCTGGAAGCGCCTTCCCTGGGACCCACCGGCAGGGTACGTGGGATCCGGCTGCGAAGTTGGGGACCTGCAAGGTCTCCTTGGAAGTCTCTCCCCCTCCACCCACCCGCGTTTCTCATTTCCTGGAGGGCCAAGAGATGCTCCCCTGCCCTGCACCCCCAGGGGCCCCTTTGCGGAAACTGAAGTGCGATGCCCACCAAAGGGAAGGCGAAGGTGAAGGACCCCTGGACCTTTGTCCACAGACAGCTCCCCCCCCTTTCTTCCCCCACACCAAACATAACCACAGTTTTGAAAATCCTTCATATTCTGGGCATGCGCAGATTTTGCAGCTTTCTGTAAACCCGAGGCAGGGAAGAAGTGGTCCCGTTGTCCCCCACCTCCCAAAAAGTTGATTGACATTAAAATGGTGTGTGATGTGTGGCACCATCTCATCCATTAGACTGGGAGGAAGAGGGTGTGGGAGGGAAGCCCAGCCAAGCATTGCCAGGGGACGGTTGGGGGCGCTGGCAGAGAATTTCCTGGAGGGGCTCCAGAGCTGCCTTGGCATCTTCCTCCTCCACAGGAATCTACTTGAAGTAAAGCGGGGGGTGTCCTATTCCCACTGTACCCCCTTCCTCCAGGGAGGTTGGATTCATGGAATCCTAGAGCCAGCCAGCAAAAATCACAGAGAGCATGTGAAGCGAACTCTTTATTAGCAGAAACAAGGACTGCTCCAGGGAGCCAGGAATAGTCAGCACTCAACTCTTCTCAGTAGTTGCAGAGATCCGGGTGGAAGAATCTGGAGCCCAGCCCTTTGCGGTTCTGAAGCACAAGAGCCAACTCCTAGGGGCTGATTGGCTTTGCCAATAAAATATTTGTAGGGTCCTGGCACCCCCAAATTTAATGGGCCCTGCCATTCAAATAGTGTGTGTGCACGGCATCATATGATCACTTCTGCTGGACAGTGATTGCCTGGGCCCTCCTATTATTTTATTCAAGTCGGCACATCTGCTGAGAAGTAAGCCAGGTCAGATCAAGGTGCTTTTGGAAAAAACTAGTTTTCTGGATCCATTTCAATTGGGTTTTAGGCCCAGTTTGGGCTCAGAAACTGCTTTGGTCGCCCTGTATGATGATGACCTCTGTCGAGAGTTAAGGGAAACATGTCCCTGTTCATTCTTCTCGACCTGTCAGCGGCTTTTGATACCATCGACCATGGTATCCTTCTGGAGCGACACTCCGAACTAGGAGAGTTTGGCATGACTTTTTGATGGTTTCAGGCCTAGTTGGATGGTCATTCCCAGAGGGTGGTACATGGGGAGTGATTTTCAGCCCCATGGAACCTTCAATGTGGGGTTCCGCAGGGCTCAAGCCTATCCCCCAGGTTGTTAAACATCTACATGAAACTGCTGGGTGGGGTTATCTGGAGGTTTGGAGTACGTTGTCAGCAGTACGCTGATGACACTCAGCTCTGTTTCTCCTTTACATCTGCAGGTGAGGCAGTGGAAGTGCTGGACCAGTGTCTTGCCTCTGTAATGGACTGGAGAGAGCCAACAAACTTAAGCTCAATCCAGATAAGACCAAGGCACTGTTAGTGGGTGGTTCCCTAGGCCACCTGCTCTTCACGGGGTCACGTTTCCTCCGAAGGAGGAGGTTCACAGCTTGGGGGTACTCCTGGAGCCTTTGCTGTCGCTCGAGGCTGAGGTGGCCTCGGTGGCCCGGAGTGCCTTCCATCAGCTTCGGTGATTAAAATGGTGATATTAACAAAAATCCTACTTTTATTTCAAACTATCCCAATAATAATTGGGACAAAATATTTTAAAAGCTGGCAAAGAGACCTTGCCAATTTTATATGGCAAGGGAAGAAAGCCAGAAGAAAATCAGAACTAATGATGGGGCCAAAAGAAACGGGGGGATTTGCAGTACCAGATTTAAGAAGATATTCTGAAGCAGTGTGCTGGAGTTGGATGAAAGAGTGGATGTTACTAAAAGATATTGAAGTTTTGGAACTAGAAGGCTGGGACAAAATATAGGGTTGGCATGGATATTTATTCTATAAAGGGTATACAGCATAAATATTTACGAACCGCCTAGTGAGAAAGGCCCTATTTGAGGTATGGGAGAGAACAAAAGAGAGAATTATAGAAAGAACTGCATGGTGGACCTCTCCAATAGAGGCAACCTCGATATTAAAAAAATAATATTAAAATTGCCTGGCCAACTTATAGAGATTTAGCAGAAGGAATGAATGAAAATATCAAATTAAAAGAATACGAAGAACTCAAAATACTGGGAATAAATTGGTTAGAATATTTCCAACTTAAGGCTATATATGAGAAAGATATAAAAACTAGGGGATTTGGGAATAAAATATCAAAATTAGAGAGAGAGGTTTTACAAAATAATCAAAAAACACTCTCTAAAATATATAGATTATTAGATAAAGTCCTCCCAGATCAAGAAGTCAAAGGAGAGAATATGATAAAGTGGGAATGGGATTTAGGATATATGTTTGATTCTGAAGATTGGAAAAAGTTTTGGGGGAAAAATATAAATTTTACGGCTTGCTATTCTTTTAGAGAGAATTATATGAAGATGCACCACAGATGGTATATGGCACCAGACAGACTGGCAAAAACGAATAGATCAAATAGTAATAAATGCTGGAGATGTAATAGAATGAAAGGCACTCTATACCATATGTGGTGGACATGTCCAGAGGTCAAAAATTTTGGGGAGGTGATCCATGAAGAGATTAAAAAATTGATAAAAGTATCATATATCAGAAGGGCAGAAGCATATTTACTAGGAATCTTGAGTTAACATATCCTCAAATACAAAATTAACATCTTTCTGTATGCAACAACAGCAGCGAAAATGTGGGCAGCCAGTCATTGGAAAGGAAATTATATCCCAACAAAAGGGGACTGGTTAAGTAAACTGTGTGAGTACCTGGAGTTAGCAAAATTGACGGATTTAATAAGGCATAAATCCAAAACTATAATACAGAAACAATGGGAATGCTTAAAAGAATATACAAGCAGGGCTCAAATAGGAAAGTTTAGTTGTGCTTAGACTAACCTTGTTAAGAATATAGAGAACATAAAGATTTGACGGATTATGAAAGAACCTAAGGAAGGGAAATGATTGAAGAACAGATGTAAAGGCGAGCAAGATAACTAAGAGACGTGCGGTGAATGCGGTGGAAGTCTTTTAAAATATTTTAACTAGGATTTATATATTGTAATGCTTGAAGGAGTCAAAATTAAGGGGGTGAAGCAATTAGCAATTCAAGCTAAACAGCTAGCCCAGGAAAATGAAAAAAAAAACAAAAAAACTACACTATCTAAACAGGGGGGAGAATTGTCAGACCGCCAGAGAAGAGCTAATACGATTTTGGGAGGAATTCCAGAAGAAATACAAGCTAAAGAGTTGGAAGAAACTTTGAGAACCTGTCTATGCTCCACCTCCATTGTTCTGCCCGGACACTGAGGTCCAGCGCCGAGGGCCTTCTGGTGGTTCCCTCAGTATGAGAAGCCAAGTAACAGTGAACCAGGCAGAGGGCCTTCTCGGTAGTGGCACCCGCCCTGTAGAACGCCCTCCCATCAGATGTCAAAGAGATAAATAACTACCAAACTTTTAGAAGACATCTGAAGGCAGTCCTGTTTAGGGAATTTTTTAATGTTTAATAGGTTATTGTATTTTACTGTTTTGTTGGAAGCTGCCCAGAGTGGCTGGGGAAACCCAGCCAGATGGGCGGGGTATAAATAACAAATTATTATTATTATTATTATTATTATTATTATTATTATTACTACTACTCAAGGAGTTAGTTTGAAGGCAGAAGATGTGGAACAAGCCCATCGCTGCCAAGGGCCCAAGGGGAGAAAATCCCCCAGGAATGTAATAATTAAATTTTCTAGACAGAAGCTGCAACAGCAGGTATACCAGACTTTGAAGAAAATTAAAGAGTTGAGTTTCCAAGAGAAAAGAGTGTGGTGAGTCGAGATGTATGCCTGGCTACTTTAAGGCAAGAAAGCCCAATGAAACCTATGCACAAAAACTGCATAATAACGACATAAGGATTTACAGCCGAATTTTATAAGGAAATGGTAGAAATTTTGGCCCCGGACCTACAACAACTTTTTAACAGTTTACTAGAAGGGCAAAAGGCTCCAGAAACATGGAAAAAGACAGAAATAATGGTAATCTTAAAACCAAACAAAGACCCTAAAGAAGTAGGTTCATATAGACCTATAAATCTATTAAACGAAGATTATAAAACCTTCGCCAATATTATGGCATCCCCCAAATAATAAAAGAAGACCAATATCACGGACAAGTAAAAAAGTTTGGGCTACTGAAATTAGACGTCTTTAAAGCATTTGATACACTCTCAGAGGAATTTTAATGGGAAATAATGACAAAATATGAAATAGGAGAGGTTTATCGGTTCGCGATACAAGAACTATATAAGGAAAGAACAACAGTGGTGAGAGTTAATGGGTAATACTCCCAACCTTTCCCAATACGCAGAGGCGTTTGGCAGGGGTTTCCTCTTTCGCCGTTCCTATTTATAATGGCTATAGAACAACTAGCGAAAAGGATAAGAAACTGTGGAAGGATAGAGGTCTATAAGCTTGGGAAAGAGAAGATGAAAATCAATTTGTTTGCAGATGATATTATTGGAATCATAACAAATCCTAAGGAAGGGATAAAAGAAATAAAGATAATATTAGAAGATTTTGAGGAATATTCTGGATTGGGGTAAATATAACAAAATCAGAAATAATGTGTTTTAATGTGAATGTAGCCAGAAAAAAAGCAATAAACAACATAACAGGAATGGGCCTGGGGTCTAAAAGAATAAAATACCTAGGCATCCAACTCTGCAGAAATATTAACAAGACTGCAGAATTCAACTATAAGAAGGTATGGAATAAAATACTAAAGGATATGAAAAGATGGAGAAACAAAACGCTAAGCATTACAGCTAGAGTCAAGGTTACTAAAATGTTCTGGGTCCCTAAGCTGAGCTGTCTCTTCCAAGAGAAGAGATGAGAAAACAGCAAATGGAACAATGGAATCATGAGACAAGACAATGGATATTTGGAAGTAAAAAATCTAGGATGCAAAAGAGATTTGTGTACAACCACAAATCAGAACTAGGGTGGGGCCTCCCAAACATTTAAATTATTACAAAGCTCTTCAATTAAAAAAAATACTAGAAATTGCAGTTGAAAACAAACAAAAGTGGATCAAATTTGAGGATGAGGCAAACAATGGCGCAGGAAGATTTGGAATTTTAACAAATAATGTAATCAAAGATTTGAAACCTGCAATAGGCCCCAAGAAATTGGCATTAGGTTTATGGAGGAAATGGCAACCTTTATGGTCAAAAAGGATTTTTCTAAGTGCACCCCTAGAAAGTATTTATGAGGTAACAGATGACCCCAAATGATGGGAAATTCTAAACGCAAAGGGCTATCATATACTTAAAGGTATGTATAGAGGAGAATCCTTAAAGTCATTGCAGGAAGTAACAGAGAATATAGGTAACCAATATTGGTAAAAAATTGGAGGACTATACAACAAAATTTCCAAAGTCCAAGGGACTGGAAACAGGAGTTTAGAAGAGCCAATAGAGGAACTATACAAACAAATGGAAAAAAAGAAACAAGGAATGACAGGTAAAATCTATAAGAGAATGATTACAAATAATGAACAGACAACCCAACTTATTCAAAAGATGTGGAGTAAGGAAGAACAAGTTAGCGAAGCAACGGTCGAAAGGATAATGAAAGGAACAGATGAGATTTAAGTAAGCAAATTTAGAGAGCTGAAATTAAAATTCTTTCTAAAATGGTACAGAACTCCAGCCCAGCTTGCTAATATGGTAGCAGGATTGAATTCTAACTGCTGGCACTGTAAACTAGCCAAGGGATGGTTTTCCCATATGTACTGGGAATTCCCAGAGGTAAGGAATTCGGGGGGGGGGGGATCCTAAAGGTTATTAATGAAATTTTTTAAATGAAGCTTTCAATAGATTTTGATTTCATGACAATGGGTATACTTGGAAACATGGCTATAGAGAAAGGGGACCAGTTTACCTTCAAAGCTATGATATTAGTGGGAAAGGCAACGATAGCTTTAGGTTGGAAAGAGAGAGGAAAATGGACAGTAGAGGCATGGAATAGTTATTTGCTTGGCAGGGGGTTGGACTCGATGGCCCTTGTGGTCTCTTCCAACTCTATGATTCTATGATTCTATTCTATGATGCTATGATTCAAAAGTGGGAAAGGAGTACGACAAGGCTGTATATTGTCTCCCTACTTATTTAACTTATATGCAGAATTCATCATGCGAAAGGCTGGGCTGGATGAATCCCAAGCCGGAATTAAGATTGCTGGAAGAAATATCAACAACCTCAGATATGCAGATGACACAACCTTGATGGCAAAAAGTGAGGAGGAATTAAAGAACCTTTTAATGAGAGTGAAAGAGGGGAGTGCAAAATATGGTCTGAAGCTCAACATCAAAAAAACGAAGATCATGGCCACTGGTCCCATCACCTCCTGGCAAATCATAGAATAGAATCATAGAGTTGGAAGAGACCACAAGGGCCATTGAGTCCAACCCCCTGCCAAGAAGGAAACACCATCAGAGCACTCCTGACATATGGTTGTCAAGCCTCTGCTTAAAGACCTCCAAAGAAGGAGACTCCACCACACTCCTTGGCAGCAAATTCCACTGTCGAAATAGAAGGGGAAGAAATGGAGGCAGTGAGAGATTTTACTTTCTTAGGCTCCATGATCACTGCAGATGGTGACAGCAGCCATGAAATTAAAAGACGCCTGCTTCTTGGGAGGAAAGCAATGACAAACCTAGACAGCATCTTAAAAAGCAGAGATATCACCTTGCCAACAAAGGTCCGTATAGTTAAAGCTATGGTTTTCCCAGTAGTGATGTATGGAAGTGAGAGCTGGACCATCAAGAAGGCTGATCGCCGAAGAATTGATGCTTTTGAATTATGGTGCTGGAGAAGACACTTGAGAGTCCCATGGATGGCAAGAAGATCAAACCTATCCATTCTGAAGGAAATCAGCCCTGAGTGCTCACTGGAAGGACAGATCGTGAAGCTGAGGCTCCAATACTTTGGCCACCTCATGAGAAGAGAAGACTCCCTGGAAAAGACCCTGATGTTGGGAAAGATGGAGGGCACAAGGAGAAGGGGACGGCAGAGGACGAGATGGTTGGATAGTGTTCTCGAAGCTACCAGCATGAGTTTGACCAAACTGCGGGAGGCAGTGGAAGGCAGGACTGCCTGGTGTGCTCTGGTCCAGGGGGTCATGAAGAGTCGGACACAACTAAATGTTGTTTAAACAACAACAATTCAGTCAGACATTGTTGCAGTCATGTCACAGGAAACAACTACTGGAACAAAAGACATTTGGTGGAAAGTAAAGACGCTATGCCCGTAGCTGAGGATAAATGTTTGAACCCTTCCAAAGGGTATGGGAGGGGGAAGGGAGGGAAAGGAAAAAAATTGTACGGGAAATGTAAAAATTGGAAGCAGATAATATATGTATGTAAAAAATCCCGAACTCGAATAAAATAAAATAAAAAATTAAAAAAGAAAGTAATGCAAAACAGATTAACCCATTCCAGACTTTTAAAAACAACTCCTAAAACAGCAATTTAACATGAATTTTACTATCTAACGAGACCATTGATCCATAAAATGAAAGCAATAATCAATGTACTATACTATAAAATAAAGAAAACAGTACTGTACATTAAAATTAAAATTAATTTTTGTCCTTACCTGCACTGATGATAGACATTGTTTGGATGGGGGGTTTTATACATTGCCGCAGTCACACAACCAATGAAAAACAAAGAACAAGCCACAGTCACAAAAAGCCAAATAAAAACTCACTTTTTTTGTAGCAAAAATAAAAGCACCAAATATAAGCTCAAAAGATCACCTCAGAACACTGCAATTGGAAATGGAAGGCTTTTATTACAATGGGGAGAAACAAATCAGCAGCGCAACAGTGAAAACAGAAGCTCAGGAGCATGTTCGGCTTCCAAAGCAAAGTTCACAAACTGGAACACTGACTTCCAGGTTTGCAGCATTCCAGTTCAAAGTTGTTCAGGAACTAAGCTGTTTGAAAACCACTGTATATAGATATGGTTGCCATATGTACAGAATTGTAAGTAGCGTCTGGGCAGAAATTGCTGAAATGTCTGGGAAAATCTGGATGTATGGCAGCCCATGTCGCAAGTGTAGATTTTGGCAAACTTCACTTAAAATAGATACGCCCCCCCCCCAATTCCTTCAAGCCCTCCTCATAAGGCTTGGTTTCAGACCCTTGATGATCTTGATTGACTCCTCTGCATCATCTTCATGAAGTTTTCCCTTAGCATGTAGCTAGCTGTAAACCTTAAATTTACTTTCCACAGTTGTTCCCATAAAGCAAAGTCAATGCTGTGTCCTTGTCATTGATGATTTCATCATTTCATTCTTTGTATCCCACTCAAGTAATATGTTATACATTTTAGATACTATTTTAACCCTGGAGCCTAATAACTCCCTTTCAAACTGGGAGTTTTGTTCTGCAAATCCATTTTTTAAAATCTAACTTAAATGTTGCATTAAACTCCCTCCCGCCTAGAGGAAGAAGTTCCCTTTATAGGGATCCCACATACAATGAAGCAATGGCCCTAAACCTATCCTCCCACAACATCGACCTCAGCAGGTAAACTATTGGTCTGCTGTGTCAAAGTTTTACTGGACGGTTGGATAATATTGGCGAGAGCGCCTGTAATCTCACAGTCACCACTTCCCCTGGAATAAGAATTACTTCCGTACAAACCAGTAAGTATGTCTGTAATTATGACAATCTGACCAATGCCCAGATGACTTAAGCCGTATATCGGACTCCTCTCCATGGGTTTCCCCCCGAATATAGAGCATGGTCCAATCCCCTGGACATTCTCAGACATACAGAAGTCCTTCTCAAGGTCATGAAGGAATCTGAAGAGGTGATTCAAGCAACACAAAAGGAGATTCCTCCTAAAGATCAGGAAGAACTTTCTGATAGCAAGAGCCAGCAGTGAAAAGGAACTCCCTCAGAAGAGAGAGGACTCTCCTTCATTGGAGGTACATAAGAAGAAGTTGGATGGCCATCTGTCATGGATGCTTGAAATGAGATTTCTGCATTGGCGGCAGTTGGACTAGATTCCGAATCTACCATTCTATTATTCACCCTGCTGTGAGTTCTTGAATTGTCTTTTTTACGAGTGAAATTTTATCCACATTCCATGCGCTGATATGCTTTAAACCCTGTATGAACTATTTGGTGGGCCATGAGAGTGGCATTCTGACTGAAGATCTTCCCTCATTCCAAACACTAAGAGGTTTTCTCTCTGGTGTGAATTATTTGATGGGAAGTGAGATTGAGGCTGTGACTGAAGCTCTTTCCACATTCCAAGCACTGATAGGGTTTCTCCCCTGTATGGATTCTGTGATGGGAAGCGAGATGTGATCTGTGACAGAAGCTCTTCCCACATTCGAAGCACTGATATGGTTTCTCCCCTGTATGAATTTTAAGATGAGAAGTGAGACTCTGCCTCTGACTGAAGCTCTTTCCACATTCCAAGCACTGATAGGGTTTCTCCCCTGTATGAATTATTTGATGGGAAGTGAGACTGTGGCTGTGACTGAAGCTTTTTCCACAATCCAAGCACGTATGTGGTTTCTCTCCTGTATGAATTCTTTTATGGGTTATGAGATTGCGGCTTTGACTAAAGCTCTTCCCACATTCCAAGCACTGATATGGTTTCTCCCCTGTATGAATTCTTTGATGGGAAGTGAGACTTTCCTTCAGACAGAAGCTTTTTCCACAGTCTAAGCAGGGCTTCTCTCCTGTATGAATAGTTTGATGGTAAGTGAGCTTGTCCTTTCGACTGAAGCTCTTCCCACATTCCAAGCACTGATTAGGTTTCTCCCCTGTATGGATTCTTTGATGGGAAGTGAGATGTTGTCTGTGAAAGAAGCTTTTTCCACAATCCAAGCACTGATAGGGTTTCTCCCCTTTATGGATTCTTTGATGGGAAGAGAGACTCTTGCGGTGAATGAAGCTCAACAGTGAAAAGGAACTCCCTCAGAAGAGAGAGGACTCTCCTTCATTGGAGGTATATAAGAAGAAGTTGGATGGCCATCTGTCATGGATGCTTGAAATGAGATTTCTGCATTGGCGGCAGTTGGACTAGATTCCGAATCTACCATTCTATTATTCACCCTGCTGTGAGTTCTTGAATTGTCTTTTTTACGAGTGAAATTTTATCCACATTCCATGCGCTGATATGCTTTCAACCCTGTATGAATTATTTGGTGGGCCATGAGAGTGGCACTCTGACTGAAGCTCTTCCCACATTTCAAACACTAAGAGGTTTTTGCTCTTGTATGAATTATTTGATGGGAAGTGAGACTCTGCCTGTGACTGAAGCTCATTCCACACTCCAAGCACTGATATAGTTTCTCCCCTGTATGAATTCTTTGATGGGAAGTGAGACTTTCCTTCAGACAGAAGCTTTTTCCACAGTCTAAGCAGTGATAGGGCTTCTCTCCTGTATGAATAGTTTGATGGTAAGTGAGCTTGTCCTTTCGACTGAAGCTCTTCCCACATTCCAAGCACTGATATAGTTTCTCCCCTGTATGAATTCTGTGATGGGAAGTTAGACTGTGGCTGTGAATGAAGCTCTTTCCACATTCAAAGCACTGATAGGGTTTCTCCCCTGTATGAATTCTTTGATGGGCATTGAGATGGGGGCGTTGACTGAAGCTCTTCCCACATTCCAAGCAATGATATGGTTTCTCCCCTGTATGAATTCTGTGATGGGAACTGAGATGTTGTCTGTGACTGAAGCTCTTCCCACATTCCAAGCACTGATAGGGTTTTTCCCCAGTATGACTTCTTTGATGGGAAGTGAGACATTCCTTCAGACGGAAGCATTTTCCACATTCCATGCACTGAAAGGGTTTCTCCCCTGTATGAATTCTTTGATGGGAAGTGAGAATGTCCTTTCGACTGAAGCTCTTCCCACATTCCAAGCACTGATAGGGTTTCGACCCGGTATTAATTCTTTGATGGGAAGTGAGATGTGAGCTTTGACTGAAGCTCTTTCCACATTCCAAGCACTGATAGGGTTTTTCCCCGGTATGAATTCTTTGATGGGAAGTGAGATGTTTTCTCTGACAGAAGCTCTTCAGACATTCCAAGCACTGATATGGTTTCTCCCCTGTATGAATTCTTTGATGGGAAGAGAGACTCCGCCTGTGACTGAAGCTATTCCCACATTCCAAGCACCGATATGGTTTCTCCCCTGTATGAATTCTTTGATGGGAAGTGAGGCTATTCCTTTGAATTAAGCTCTTTGTTTGATGGAAGGTGCACTGGGAGCTCTGATGGATGTTCTCTTCACACTTTGAATATTTATCGGACTCCTCCGCTATGTGGATTCTGTTGTGGTTCCCCTTGTTGTTACCTTCCAATTCATCACCATCTGCAATGAGGAGAGAAGCTAATTAGAGCCTCAGGAAGAAATGGAGCTCCACATTATTGAACAATGTTAATGAATGCTTGTGATAGAGGAAGAACTGAAGTGAGTTAGATGTGAGGCCTTACTACAGTTTTCACTGCCTTTGTTGGCTAGAATTGCTTGGCTTTTATCTGGGATAGATTTGTTTGGCTCAGTCATAGAGTCCACTCCATCTCAAAGGTCCGTCATCTCTTTGGTCAACAAAATGCAGACAGAAGCAAAAGAAAAAAACCCCAAACCCCAGAAGTTACTTCAACTTCCCTAAAAACTTTCAAGCCGACATTTAAGAAGGCCTGGGCAGTTCAGGGAAATCTGGTCATTGTTTAAAAAGGCATGACTAGACAAAGAATATTCACAGAGAAACAAGTTGATATCCCTCCATACAGGGATCACGGTGAGGATGTTAGAATCCCAGATGCTGTTGGTCTCCATCCAAACAGTGGAGGTTCATCACATAGAGGTATGTATGGAATGTCAAAACTCATCTTATGATCCAACAGGGAGCTTTACCGAGAGGGTGCATGATTCCCCGATTCCCCTCCTTGACTTCCTTATGCAGAGCTCTCTGGTCAGGATCCAGCAATCTCCATGCCTCAACAAACAGGAACATCTTCATTTGCACGCTCCCCATCAGCATTTATCTCAATCTGGTTGGTCTCAATTTAAATTTATAAATCGCTTTCTTCACTTGGAACCACCCTCCCATGTTCATAAGGAGACCAACTCTGTATTGTTTCATTGGGAACAGTAGAGGAAAAATGACTATGACTCACACTTAATCTAAGCACAACAGTCACAAGAGCTCCTGACTAGGCATTCGGCTAGGAGATGTTGAATGTACTCTGTTGTCTCCTATCTCTCCTTTCCCCCCCAATTTAAACCAATTCATGAACTCAGAACTCATACACTGACCACTAATGATAAACCATATGTTATAGATATTCCTGTAAATTTATTCTGCTATTTTTGAGAATCATATGAGAAGATTATTTTTGAGAATCACATGAGAATTCATTTGAGAAATCATATGAGAATTTGATTTGATAATCAAATCTACATATTTGTATCATTTATGAGTCCTATATGATCCTTGTTTTTAAAAGAAAAGTTATTCCTAAAAGAAAAGAAAAAGACAAAACACAGGGGCCCCATCTGTGTTCAATCTGTAAAGCAGGTTACTTTAAAGAGCCGTTGCTTCTAGTGCTGCCTGATGGATCAGTGAGTTCTCTGACACTGGTAAGGCATTCAATCACAGTACAGGTTGTAGACATCTTGAGCTGCCAATACATGGCGGTGGCCGGGGAGCTGTGATGTATTCCTAGCTCAAATTTCTTGCAGATGTCAAAGGCGCAGGCAGGCAGGCAGGCTGGTGGAGGAGCACAAAAAGGTGCTCACCTTCTCAATCTCCATCCGCCTGCCTGCCTCATCCCACCCCCAAGCTAAGCAAGCCCCGATACATCTACACCCCCATCCAGCCATGTCCCCATCTCCCCTCCCCTGGGACTCACCAGATCTCTCGGAGGTCCCTGGGACGGAACGCTCAGAGGCTGTGAGGAGGGATGCAGGAGACAACCTGACCAGGTCAACCGTCCATCTTCCCCCTTCCATCCTCACTAGGTTTACAGATTCAGTCTCTTTCATCCTTCCTGAGGAGTCGAGAAGCCACCACAAGCTACAGGGTCCTGGGAGAGAGGAAGAAACAAAGGGAGCCTCAGAGGCCCTGCAGGGATTCTTCTGCCCTAGATATTCTCCTGCTCCTGAAGAAGCACAAATGGGGCAGCCCCTTTCCAACAGAAACCCCATTTGAAACATCTCCAGTGATTCCAATTTAATCTGTTTGCACCTCACCCCACTTTGTAAGGCTGGCATGGTATGCACACTAGTGACCCCATTGAACTCAGTGGGGCTTATGAATAGAACTTGGTGCAAAAACCAGGCACCATCCTGTCCCCAAGCCTGAAAACTGCAGCCCCAGAGCATCGGCAGAAAATAGCCGAGTAGCTATTACATGTAGGTGCCCCCACATCTCAATGCAAGAGATGACTTAGCAGTTGAGCTGGTTGGGCCCCAAACTTTTTCTGCTCATCATTAGAGCTGCTGAGAGACCCTAGAAGGTTGGGAATAGGATCTGGCTCCTGCTGTTTCTTAGCCACCTCCTCATTTTCCTTATTCACGCAAAATGGAGTGATTTTTGGTTGTGCTTTCCTTAGAGAAGCTCTCTTTGGAGCAGGGCCCATGGTACTCGGGGAGAGACCAGAAATTTTGTAACCACTCCAGGTCACCATCATCTTTTCCCTCAATTCCGTATCATGTTTCCTTATACCATTTGTAGCAATTAATGCTTTTCCAACTTTAGTCTGCAGCAGCTTCTGTGTCATTCACTTAGTGTTCTGCAGAATGTGGAGGCTAGACTGGTGACTGGGAGTGGCTGCTGGAACCATGTAAGACCGCTCCTAAAGGAACTACTTTCAAAGTGTTGGTGCTGACATTTAAAGCCCTAAACGGCTTCGGCCCAGGATACCCGAAGGAGCATCTCCACCCCCATCATTCAGCCTGGACACTGAGGTCCAGCACCAAGGGCCTTCTGGCGGTTCCCTCCGTGCAAGAAAAGAAGTTACAGGGAAGCAGGCTGAGGGCCTTCTTGGTAGTGGCGCCCTCCCTGTGGAACACGCTACCATCAGATGTCAAGGAGATGAGTAACTATGTAACCTTAAGAAAACACCTGAAGGCAGCCCTGTATATTATATGTGCTGGAAGCCGCCCTGAGCGTCTGTGGAAACCCAGTCAGATGGCTGGCAGGTAAATATTATTATTATTATTATTATTCACACAGGATGTTGATGGCGTTGCAGCTTCACCCCAGTGCCTTGCCAGGGCAGGAGGGGCTTGGTCTTCCTAAAAATATTGAGCTGAGCAAGGCTGGATGCAGCTCCTGCTGCCAAGAGTGGCACATGCCAGTCTGTGCACTGGCTCAGCTGGGAGGGGGCAGATGTTTAGCTGCTGATCCATCACAAGGTTGGAAACCAGATCTCACCCGGCCCTAGTGACTCCTCCCAAGAATCCTGGGAGCCAGAATTGGTTCAGGACCCTGAGAGTTGCAAGGAGACAGCTTCAGCCCTGCTGCCCAAAGACTGCAATTCCCAGAGTGGTCACCAATCCACCCTTCTTGCCAGGGAACTCTGGGAATTGTATTTGGGTAGATGGTGGGAGAGGGTCTCCCCTCCAGTCTCCACACTTGGGGGGGGGCTGTATCTCCCCACTCTACAGGGCTTCTCCTTCCTTGGATTTGATACGGACCGGGGGGGTGCCTCCTTTCCTCCCCTTCTTCTTTGGAACGTCCGAGGCGATGACCTCGAGGGTGCCCACCGTATACTCACCCTCAGCCCCCTCACCGTTGCATAAGCACCACATTTTTCCCAGACCCCTTTTCTCTTCCTTCCACGAGCGAAATAAGCTCGAATACATGTATATATTCCCCTATCTCTTCTTATGCCTATTTGCGCTCCATACTTAGAACGAGTAGACCGGGTGTCCCTGTATCCCCGCTTATTCCTATGGCCGCGCTTTAGCCAATCACAGCCATGCATTCGCCCTGCAGAAGCCAGCTCAGGGAGCTACTGCACGCCTCATTTCACTCCTGACAAGCTGCTGACGGCCCCCCACTGCGAGGACAATGGATCTGAAACCAGGGACCTCGTAAAACTGTCAAATCCTGACACCCCCCCCACTGCGAGAACAATGGATCTGAAACCAGGGACCTCGTAAAACTGTCAAATCTTGCTACAATCTTGTTACAATGTATCCATTCTGTTTCCGCTTTTTTTATATATATATAATGATATTTTATTAAAAATTTTCCACAAAAAAAAAAGTTAACATCCACAAAGGAAACAACAAAGATGAGAAAAAAAACAATCACCAAACATCAACAATTCCAACAGCAACAAACAAAAAGAAAAAACAGAAAAAGAAGAAAAAATACAAAAAAGAATTTTAGCATAAAAAAGAACACTCTTTTATATTAGTAACTTTCAAAACCTTACTCTCTTTGCTTCCACCCGCCTTCCCTTCTTGTATTCTATTTTAAAAGTTAATTCAGCAAGATCGTTTAATATTCATTCTAGATTTTTATCCATCCCTTTATAGTCTAAATTATCTTAATCGCTAGAACCCCTTAACTTCATTTTCAGAGCCTTCAAGATTCATAAATTTTACAGTATTTTTGTAGATAAATTTTAAACTTCTTCCAATCCTCTTCCATCTGCTCCTCTCCTTGATCTCGGATTCTGCCGGTCATCTCCGCCAGTTCCATATATTCGATCACTTGCACCTGCCATTCTTCCAAGGTGGGTAAATCTTGCGTCTTCCAATGCTTTGCGATGAGTATTCTTGCTGCTGCTGTGGCATACATAAAAAAAGTTCTATCCTTCTTTGGCACCAGTTGGCCGACTATGCCCAGGAGGAAGGCCTCTGGTTTCTTCAGAAAAGTATACTTAAATACTTTTTTCAGTTCATTATAGATCATTTCCCAGAACGCCTTGATCCTTGGGCACGTCCACCAAAGGTGAAAGAATGTCCCTTCGGATTCTTTACATTTCCAACATTTATTATCAGGCAAATGATAGATTTTTGCAAGCTTGACTGGTGTCATGTACCACCTATAAATCATTTTCATAATATTTTCTCTTAAGGCATTACATGCCGTAAATTTCATACCGGTGGTCCACAACCGTTCCCAGTCAGCAAACATAATATTATGACCAATGTCTTGTGCCCATTTTATCATAGCCGATTTAACCGTTTCCTCCTCCGTATTCCATTTCAACAGCAAATCATACATTCTCGACAGTGTCTTAGCTTTGGGTTCTAATAATTCTGTTTCTAACTTTGATTTTTCCACCTGGAAACCTTTTTTCCTGTCCAAGTTATAGGCCTCTCTTATTTGAAAGTAATGTAACCAATCCCGCACCTTATCTTTAAGTTTCTCATAACTCTGCAATTTCAACCTGTCCCCTTCTTGTTCCAAAATTTCCGAGTATCTCGGCCATTTAGATTCCATATTAAGATTTTTCAGAGCTTTAGCCTCCATTGGTGACAGCCACCTAGGGGTCTTACTTTCCAGCAAATCTTTGTATCTCATCCAGACGTTAAATAGTGCTTTCCTAACAATATGATTTTTAAAACCTTTATGAACTTTAGCTTTATCATACCACAGATATGCATGCCACCCAAAAGCATTATCAAATCCCTCTAAATCCAATATGTCAGTGTTCTCAAGAAGTAGCCATTCCTTCATCCAGCAGAAAGCTGCTGCTTCATAATATAACTTAAAGTCTGGCAGGGCAAACCCCCCTCTGTTCTTAGTATCAGTAAGGATTTTATATTTTATTCTGGGCTTTTTGCCCTGCCAGACAAATCTAGAAATTTCTTTTTGCCACTTCTTGAAACCGTCCATCTTGTCAATGATTTGTAACGTCTGAAACAAAAATAACATTCTTGGCAATACATTCATTTTGATAACCGCAATTCTACCCAATAAGGAAAGCTTCAAGTTTGTCCAAATTTCAAGATCTTTTTTCACTTCCGACCAACACTTCTCATAGTTATCTTTAAATAAATTACCATTTTTTGAAGTCATGTTCACCCCAAGGTATTTCACTTTTTTAACCAATGATAAACCTGTTTCTCTCTGAAACTCTTCCTTCTCAATTGATGTCAAATTCTTCTCTAAAACCATTGTTTTTGATTTATTCATTTTAAAACCTGCCACCTGACCAAATTCTTCTATTAATTCCAAAGCTCTATTAATACTGGGGATCGGCTCCTTTAATGTCAAAACTAGGTCATCCGCATATGCTTTGAGTTTATATTGTTTAGCTCCGACCTGTATACCCTGAACCTGTTGGTCCCTTCTAATCATGTTCAGCAAGACCTCCAGGACAGAAATAAAAAGCAGGGGGGAAATTGGGCAGCCTTGTCGTGTCCCTTTCTCTATCTTAACTTCTTCTGTAACTGCGTTGTTCACTATTAACTTTGCCTTTTGTTCTGAATAAATCGCACCTATACCTCTTCCAAATCTTTCTCCCACCCCCATCCCTTGTAGATTTTTCATCATAAAAGTCCAAGAAATATTATCAAAGGCTTTCTCCGCATCAATAAATATCAAAACAGCTTTAGTGTTTATATCAACTTGCAGATTTTCCAAAATGTCAATCAAGTTTCTTGTATTGCTTGAGATATATCTGCCTGGAAGAAAGCCTGCTTGGTCTTTGCATTCTGTTTCCGCTTTTGATCGACAATGCAGAATGGGTTGGAGAGCATTGAAACCTTTGAAAATTGATATAAAATCAACCGTAACTCCGATTTCTTCGCTCCTGGTGTCATTCAACTCAGTTCCCTTTGGACTCCATGATGCTACCCCTACTTCCATAATCCCCGAAACGGCAAGTCACGTACACAGGAACTTCTTAATCCTGTCAGATCGTTTCGCCTAACCCTTCCTCAGGGCAATATTAGGTGGCAGACGATGCATATCTCTGGCCCATTGTCTTGCCACCACCGGTACTCAATAAATGTTTATCTATGTATATCTCTCGCTCTGCATGTTTCCCCCTCCCTTATCTCAAATGTTAATTAATGTAACCCCACCTTTCTTTGATATATTCGTGACGTGTGAAATATATTCATGATGTAACTCGCAAAACCCAACCTTCCCATAATGTATTCATGACGTTTCGTGCACTGTATTCTGGGACATGGAGGGAACTTTTAAAAGTTTATGTCGCCCCATTCTCGGGGTTCAATCTCGTCTTGAACCTGTTGCGCAATAAACTTGGATCTTCGTTTTTGCTCCTGCGTCCGGCTGAGCTCCTTTCTTCTCCGCAGGGACCCGCGGACTTAGTCCGACGAGCTGGGTGGCAGAGTAATTACGCACCCGGATTTTCCGTAACAGATTCCTTGAATGCTTCTCTGTGTTAAGAAATGCGACTTTCCCCTCAATCTGAAGGGGGCTTATTTGCATGCCCTCTTTTTGTTCCCCCAAAAAGGACTCCTCCCCAAAAAGGAAGGCAGCATCTTGATCCAAAGGAAGAACAGAGTTGCAGACCTGCTGGACACTCAGCCCCTCCCTGGCTTGGCAGAGAGGAACTGGGGGCAGGACCCTCTGCTCCCTGACTTGGGGGTCTCCCCCCCCATGCATGAGCCGAACGGGGGGGGTTGCCTCCACCCTTGCAGCCCTGGGACCCCCTTCTCCCCGCTGCACCCCAAGGGGGAAGAGAGAAGAGACTCACCAGATTCCAGGAGGGGCACCGAGGAAGCTTTTGCAAAGCAGAGAGAACAAAGCAGCCTCCTCTTTGCTTGCAGGAAGGGACTGGGCAGGGAGGGGCTTCTGCTCTGGAGGACGTTGCTCTCCCCCCGCCCTCCCCTTCCTGTCCTCTCTAGGAATCCAGCTCTGCTCCTTTTAACCCTTGGCAAGCCGAGGGGACTGAGACCGCCCCTCCCTCTCCCTGCCTGCTTCTGCGCTCTAGGGCTGCCCTCCCTTCTCCATCTGGGCCAAGGACTCTGCATCAAGGCCCCACCCATCTTATTGCAGACTGACGACAAGGGAGGTGGGGGTTCCCTGTTACCATTCTGCCGTGTGCATCTGGATCCCTACTTTGAAATGACTAAATAAGTGAATGTTAAAGGGCCATTCCTGGAACGCCTTCCCTGGGACCCACCAGCAGTGTGTTAACGGAAAAATCCGAGGGCTCCCTTGGACAAAAAGTAAAGACACCAACCAGGGTAACTTGGAGCAAAACAGCAGCCTGTAGGCTTGGCCTTTATTGAACTGTTGCAACAGGGTGTTCCCCTCACTTGCAGGAGAGAGGAAAGACACAGAAAAATGGTGTGCAAGGCCTTATAAAAACTTTTGAAATTCCCATCCTGTAGGTCAAGCCCACCCCCAGAAACATCATGCATACATTACAGAAAGGAGGGGTTGAGGGAGGAGTTGCGGTGGTAACCTGAGTGTCCTGTCACCTGGCTGGTTCCCTTCTACTCCTCCCCATGAGTCATTTTCTGAAGACAAAAGGTAGTCTCAGTTTCCTGCCCCCTGAGGGAAGATCTGATCATTGTCCTTTGTTCCAGTCCATGCTGAATCCACTTCCATATGCAAGTTCTTTGTGATCTTGATTGTCTTCTGTCTAGGACCATCAGGGTTGGCATAGCTACTGGGCAGGGCTCCTGTGGATGTGCTGGGATGTTCAAGGGATTATGGCTGGCCTGTATCAAACCTTCCTCATTTTTATTTTTTTTTAATGATATTTATTGAGATTTCCAATAAAAAGAACACATCAATAAAAAATTAAAAAGAAAAAAAGAAAAATACACAATTCAAAAATACACAATACGTAATCCAAAAACAACAACAACAGAAGACAAAAAAGAAAACAGTTAAAAACAATACCACCTTTTCATCACCATTTTTAAATTTACTTATTTTCTGGACCTCCTCATACCTCCCTCTTTTGTATTCCAGTTCAATTTGTTTGTCCAGCAATTTCTTTCCCTCTTTTTTAATCCCAATCCTTAATCTTAATATAATATAACATTAAATTTTTACCTCTTAAAAACCAAATTTCCATTTCCTTTAACTTTTTTAATCCTAATCCTTAATCTTGATCTATATATAACTTTAAAGCCTGTATAGCTAGAAGCCACTTATTTTCTTTCTTTTTTTTTATAAATTTTTATTAGGGTTTGGCATACAGAATAAATATAGTAAACAATATAGCATATATCTTAACATAGTTTCACATCTTCTTTGGACTCCCTCACATCTCCCGCTCCCACTTTCATCGTTATAACTTTTTGCCAGCAATTTATCATCTTGTTTACATTCTTATGTCCCATCTATTTATTTATAATCTTGTAATTTTCGTAAAAAATTGTATTTTCTCAATCTCACTTATCATCTTGAATCATCTAATTTAGTGGTGCTCAATTATTTACGATCTAGCATCCTGCTTAACATTCACTCAGATTACAATATTTTTGTAAATAAATCTTGAATTTCTTCCAATCCTCCTCCATCCTCTCCTCTCCCAGGTCACGGATTCTGCCGGTCATCTCAGCCAGTTCCATATAGTCTATCAGTTGCATCTGCCATTCTTCCAGTGTGGGTAAATCTTGAGCTTTCCAGTGCTTTGCAAGAAGTATCCTTGCTGCTGTTGTTGCATACATAAAAAATGTCCAATCCTTCTTTACCACCCCTTGGCCGACAATACCCAAAAGAAAGGCCTCTGGTTTCTTTGTGAAGGTATACTTAAATACCTTTTTCAGTTCATTATAAATCATTTCCCAGAACGCCTTCACTTTAGGGCAGGTCCACCAGAGGTGGAAGAATGTTCCTTCACTCTCTTTACATTTCCAACACTTATTATCAGACAGGTGGTATATTTTTGCAAGTTTGACTGGGGTCATATACCATCTATATATCATTTTCATTACATTTTCTTTCAAAGCATTGCATGCAGTAAAATTCAGCCCAGTACTCCACAACCTTTCCCAGTCCTCAAACATGATATTATACCCAATGTCCTGCGCCCACCTTATCATAGCCGATTTAACCATTTCATCTTGTGTATTCCATTTTAACAGCAAGTTGTACATCCTTGAAAGTACCTTAGACTTTGGTTCTAACAGTTCTGTTTCTAATTTCGATTTCTCCACCTGGAACCCTAGTTTCTTATCATTTTTAAAAACCTCTTTAATCTGAGCGTAATGTAACCAGTCTCGCACTTTATCCTTCATTTTCTCCAAACTCTGCAATTTCCAATTGTCTCCATCTTTTTCTAGTATTTCCCAATATTTTGGCCATTTGGCCTCCATATTGGGTCTTTTTCGGGCCTTAGCTTCCAAGGGTGAAAGCCACCTTGGAGTTTTATTTTCCAACAAGTCTTTATATTTTGTCCAGACATTAAACAGTGATTTTCTGACAATATGGTTCTTAAAGGCCTTATTGACTTTAACCTTGTCGTACCATAAGTATGCATGCCATCCAAAAGTATTGTTAAACCCTTCCAAATCCAACACGTCAGTGTCTTCAAGAAGTAGCCAGTCTTTTAGCCAGCAGAAAGCTGCGGCCTCATAATACAACTTTAAATCTGGCAGGGCAAAGCCCCCTCTTTCTTTCGCATCAGTTAATATCTTAAACTTAATTCTGGGCTTTTTGCCCTGCCAGACAAACTTAGAGATATCTCTCTGCCACTTCTGAAAGCACTCCGTCTTATCCAAAACCTGGAGTGTTTGAAACAAAAACAACATCTTTGGCAATACATTCATCTTGATAGCAGCAATTCGGCCTAACAAAGAAAGTTTCAATTTTGTCCAACTGTCTAAATCTCTCTTAATTTCTGCCCAACACTTTTCATAGTTGTCCTTAAATAGACTTAGATTTTTTGCTGTTATGTTTACCCCTAGGTACTTAACTTTTTTAACCACATTTAGTTCTGTCTCTTTCTGAAACCGTTCTGACTCTGTATCTGTCAAATTTTTTCCCAAAACCTTAGTTTTCTGTTTGTTTAATTTAAATCCCGCCACCCGACCAAAGTCATAAATCAGTTGTAATACTCTTTTCGTACTAGACTCTGGCTCCTGTAGGGTCAAAACCAAGTCATCTGCAAAAGCTTTAAGCTTATATTGTTTCTCTCCGACCTGAATTCCTTCCACCAACCGGTCCCCTCTAATCATATTCAGGAGCACTTCCAGAACCGAAATAAATAACAGAGGGGAAATAGGGCAGCCTTGTCGTGTTCCTTTTTCAATTTTAAACTCTTCTGTAACCACATTGTTAACTATCAGTTTAGCTTTCTGCTCTGAATATATCGCTTCAATCCCATTCTCAAAACCCCGTCCCACTCCCATTTCTTTTAAATTTCCCTTCATAAATTTCCAGGAAATGTTGTCAAAGGCCTTCTCCGCATCTATAAAAATTAAAACTGCTTTTGTATTTATATCTGTTTGCAAAAGTTCCAAAATGTCAATAATGTTCCTTGTATTAGCAAACAAGTGTCTGCCTGGGAGAAAGCCTGCCTGGTCCTTGTGAATTACTTCATTTAAAACTTTTTTAAGTCTACTTGCCAAAATGTCTGCAAATATTTTGTAATCCACATTTAAAAGAGAGATGGGACGATAGTTCTTAAGTTGTGTCTTTTCAGCTTCCGACTTTGGTATCAATGTGATAAACGCTTCCTTCCACGACTCCGGCGCCCTCTTCCCCTCCATGATTTCATTGCTGACCTCCATCAAAGGTTGTATCAAGTAATCTTTTAATGTCTTATAGTACTTGGAGGTCAGCCCATCTGGTCCTGGAGATTTGCCCAGTTGCATATTCTGAATGGCCTGTTCAATCTCTTGTCGTGTTATTTTGCAATTCAGGATTGTCCTATTTTCTTGTGACAATTTTGGTAATCCATTTTTTGCCAAAAATTGTTTAATCTCAGCCTCATCTTGCGGCCCTTGAGTGTATAATTTTTTAAAATATCTCTGGAAACACTTTCTAATGTCCACAGGATTCTGGATATTTCTTCCTTCGAACTCTAAATTTGTAACTGTATTTAATCTTTGTCTTCTCTTCAACTGCCAAGCTAGCAGTTTTCCACATTTATTCGCCGACTCAAACGTTTTTTGTTTCATTAATTTAACCTTCCACTCTATTTCCTGGTTTATCAATTTAGAATATTGTGCTTGATAGAGTTTAATTTCTCTCAGAGTTGGCTGTGACTTCGGGTTTAATCTTAACTTCTTCTCTAATTCTTTTATTTTGTCCAGAATCTTGTCTTTTCTCTCATTTTGTGTCCTTTTCTTTACTGCATTCTGTTGTATCAAGAATCCCCTCATAACAGCTTTACTTGCGTCCCAGACGATTCTTTTTTCCACCGTGGTGTTCATATTTATCTCAAAATAGTCCTTCAAAACTTTTTGGGCCTTCTTGGTGATCTCCTGATCTCTAAACAAGTTGTCATTCATCTTCCATCTAAAAGAGCCGGTTGGTAACAGTGTCATGTCCATCTTTACTGCATTATGGTCGGAGCAGGTCTTTGGGCAGATTTCCACTTTTCTAGCCTTAGGTGCCAGACCTCTAGATATCCATATTTGGTCGATTCTTATCCATGTCAGTTGGGCTTCAGAAAAGAATGTTTCCTCTCTTCCCAAGGGGTTCTTTGTCCTCCAGATGTCAATCAAATCCATATTGTCCGTCATTTCAAAAAAAGTTTTAGGTAGTCTGCCGTCTTTTGTAACATTTTGACTTTGTGACTTGTCCATGTTGGTTGATACGACCCCGTTCATGTCTCCCATCATAATGATGTTGTTATAGTCCAGATAATCCAGCATAGTCTCATGCAACTTCTTGTAGAATTCCGATTTCCCTTCGTTTGGTGCGTAGATTCCTAGTATCAAAAGCTTCTCTCCTTGGTGTTGTATCTCAATTGCCAAAATTCTTCCATGTTCATCTTTAAATAGGAATTTGGGTGACAGGCTCTCTTTCGCATATATCACCACACCTCTCTTCTTTACTCTGTCCGAAGATATAAATTCCTGGCCCAGTCTTTTGTTTATTAACACTTTTCTGTGGAGCCTTGTCACATGTGTTTCCTGTAAACAAATAATGTCCAATTGTTCTTTTTTTAATATGTGAAATATTTTCTTCCTTTTTTCTGGAATGTTGCAGCCATTTATATTCCAGCTCAAAAGTTGCAGAGACATCCTGAATAAATCTGGTTATTTTTCTAGGGGTGGTATCTTATTCGTAGGATCTTCAGGTTCCACAGGTGCCGGTACTACCGGTGCTTCAGGCCCAAGGGGTAGTTCAATTCCTTTTTGAAGGTCCTCTCCGTATGTAGACAAAAATTTGTCTCTATCTTCCAGTGTTCTAATTTTAACCTTCTTCCCTCTGAAGGTAAAGGATATTCCTTGGGGGAATTCCCACCTAAAAGCAATTGAGTTGCTCCTTAGAAGTTTGGCAAGTTCAGAATAGGCGGATCTAAGGTCCAGCAGTTGTCTTGGAATATCTTTGTAAATTTCAATTCTTCTGTCCAGAATATCCAGTGACTTTTCGTAGTGTAGGCCCAAAATCTTATCCCTTTCCTCCTTTGATCTCAATGTTATCAAACAGTCTCTGGGCCTCTCCTTCTTTATAAATCTTCCAAGCCTGAAAGCTGACACAATTTTAAAGTCTTTTTCCTCTAGATTCCAAAACTTGGAGAATTCTTTAGTTAAGAACTCAGCTAAGTTACCTTCTTCTGCTTCTTGTACCAACCTAATCCTTAAATTGTTCTCACGGTTTCGCAGTTCTATCATAGACAGATAAATCTGATGTTCACCTACTTGTTTACAGAGTGGTCTTACCTCTTGTTCTAAGTTTTCAAGTTTTTGGCTAGTGTCCTCAGCCAATTTCCGATTTTCTGCCGTGGCCTCCGTCAACTGTCCAATTGCCTGTGTGTTCTGTGCAACTTGTCCAGTTAATTTATTTAAACATTCTGTATTTCGATCAATCTTAGCTGTTTGCTCATCTGCTTTCTTATCCAAAGCTTCCACTTTCTTATCCAGAGATTCCAATTTTTCATAAATTTTCTCTAGAATAGAAGCAGATGATCCTGAGGCCATATCTTCCAATTGTAATTGCTCCGTTTCTCCCTCCCTTGCCTGTGGCAAAACGGCTTCTTCTACCTCTGAAGGCAGCGTAGGTACAGATGATCTACGTATCTGCGAGGCTGAGGTTAGAGTTGTCAAGGTTGTTTGTCTAGTTCTTCCCCTTCTTCTTGTGCCACTCATTCCAAAGTTGTCTATGAGTCAAGGTCAAGCTGATTTATTCCCACGAGAAAACTGGAGCCCAGAGAAAACAGGAGGCCAGGAAAGGGAAAGTAAATGTACAGTCACTGTTGTAAGTCTCAAATCCTCTAGAGGGAGCTTAAGATGTCTTTAGGGAAGATCTAATAAAGTTAAAGTCCAATTTAAAGTCCAGAAACCTTCAAAAACAATATTTAGCAGAGTTGGTATTAACAGCCACTTTGTTTCTACCAGTGCTTGCTGGTCTTTCAAACGATGTTTCAAAATAGCAAGTCCAAATACCCTCAGATTGTTACAAGTTCTAATACACAGTAACCAAGTCTGCAAAACTGACAGCTCAGTCTCTCAGGGAGCTCAGGCAGCTCCGGACTCTGGGTTTCTCAGTTCCAATTTGCAAATCCAATAGAAGAAAGGTGAATCGATACAAATAAAAGGTACCAAATCATAAGCTTAAAGTCCTTACTTTGTTTAGCAGATTCAGTGGGTGCTCAGATCAGTAAGGTTGAAAGTTCTTTTTAAGCCTCCACTCCTCCAGCTCCTTGCTTTTTGAAGTTCAGTGGCAGCGGAAGACGGACTTCCTGTTTCCACGTCTCTCCGCTTTCAGCCAAATTCAGTATTTTAGTCTCAAATTGTAAAATATTCAGTCTTTACTCACGGATTGTTGCTTTCTTCCGAATCAGAAATTTACAGGAAAAGGGATCAGCGCTCACCGGCAGCAGCAGCGCGGCTTCGCTCCGCAGATCGCGAAACGGCTCACAGCGCCGCAACCCCCCTCCACGTTCCGGAGCCCCTTACCGGAGCCTCCTTTGCCGTTTAGGGGGTCGCTTCTGGCGCCCACCGAGCCTCAAGACCACAGGCTCTTGCTGCCTGTGGGTTTCCGAAGTGGGTCTCCGCTTCGCCGTAGCGGACGACCCGTTTCTGCGGAGCCTCCTCCTCACCAGTGGAAGAGGACCGCCATTGCCGTTCGCGCCGCCCCCGGAAGTCCGGTAGAAGCCACTTATTTTCAATCCAACATCACTCTAACATTCTTTAATTTTGCAATGTTTCTGCAGATAGTCTTTGAATTTCTTCCAATCTTCCTCCACCGACTCTTCTCCCTGGTCACGGATTCTGACAGTCATTTCCGCCAGTTCCATATAGTCCATCAATTTCATCTGCCATTCCTCCAGTGTGGGGAGCTCTTGTGTCTTCCAATACTTTGCGATGAGTATTCTTGCTGCTGTTGTTGCGTACATAAAGAAAGTTCTATCCTTTTTTAACACCGTTTGGCCGACTATGCCCAAGAGAAAGGCCTCTGGTTTCTTCAAGAAGGTATATTTAAATACCTTTTTTTAATTCATTATATATCATTTCCCAGAAAGCCTTAATCTTTGGGCACGTCCACCAAAGGTGAATAAATGTACCTTCAGTTTCTTTACATTTCCAACATTTATTATCGGGCAAATGATAGATTTTTGCAAGCTTGACTGGGGTTATGTACCACCTGTATATCATTTTCATAATATTCTCTCTTAGGGCATTACATGCCGTAAATTTCATACCTGTGGTCCATAACTGTTCCCAGTCAGCAAACATAATGTTGTGTCCAACGTCTTGTGCCCATTTAATCATAGCAGATTTTACCGTTTCATCCTGAGTGTTCCATTTCAGCAGCAAGTTATACATTCTTGACAAATTCTTAGTTTTGGGTTCTAACAGTTCAGTTTCTAATTTTGATTTTTCCACCTGGAAGCCAATTTTCTTGTCCAATTTAAATGCCTCCATTATCTGAAAATAATGAAGCCAGTCTCGCACTTTGTTTTTTAGTTTTTCAAAGCTCTGCAATTTCAGTCTATCTCCATCCTGTTCCAAAATTTCCCAATATTTCGGCCATTTGACCTCCATATTGAGCTTTTTCAAGGCTTTCGCTTCCATTGGTGACAGCCACCTTGGAGTTTTGTTTTCTAATAAATCCTTATATCTTATCCAAACATTAAACAGCGCTTTCCTGACAATGTGGTTTTTAAATGCTTTATGTGCTTTGACCTTATCATACCACAGATATGCATGCCATCCAAATACATTGTTAAAACCTTCTAGGTCCAAAATGTCAGTGTTTTCAAGAAGCAGCCATTCTTTCAACCAGCAAAAAGCTGCTGATTCATAATAAAGTTTGAGGTCTGGCAGGGCAAATCCACCTCTTTCCTTTGCGTCCGTTAGTATTTTAAATTTTATTCTAGGCTTCTTGCCCTGCCAGACAAATCTAGAAATATCTTTCTGCCACCTCTTGAAACAATCCATTTTGTCCACGATTTGCAAAGTTTGAAACAAAAACAACATTCTAGGCAATACATTCATTTTTATCGCAGCAATACGGCCCAGCAGTGAAAGCTTCAAATTTGACCAAATTTCTAAATCTTTTTTCACTTCTGCCCAACATTTTTCATAATTTTTTGCTGTCATGTTGATCCCCAGGTATTTCACTTTCTTAACCACTGTTAAACCTGTCATATTCTGAAACCTCTCTTTCTCCATTGGTGTTAAATTTTTCTCTAAAACCTTAGTTTTTACCTTGTTCAATTTAAATCCTGCAACTTGACCAAATTCTTGAATCAATTCTAAGACTCTTTTAGTACTAGATTATGGCTCCTGTAACGTCAATACTAAATCATCTGCAAATGCTCTCAATTTGTACTGTTTAGCTCCGACCTGTATACCTTTAACCAACTGGTCCCTTCTAATCATTTTCAGCAAAACCTCCAGGACCAAAATAAAAAGAAGTGGGGAAATTGGGCAACCTTGTCGTGTCCCTTTTTCAATTTTAAGTTCTTCTGTCACCACATTATTTACAATTAATTTAGCCTTTTGTTCTGAATAAATTGCACTTATACCATTCTCAAAGCCTTGGCCTACCCCCATACCCTGTAGATTCTTCTTCATAAAGTTCCAAGAAATGTTGTCAAAGGCTTTCTCCGCGTCCACAAATATCAAAACTGCTTTAGTGTTTATGTTCACTTCTAGTTTTTCCAGAATATCAATTATATTCCTCAAATTGTCAGACAGATGTCTTCCTGGGAGAAAGCCCGCTTGGTCTTTATGAATCTCTTCCATCAACACTTTTTTAAATCTCTTGGCCAAAATGTCAGCAAAAATTTTGTAATCCACATTAAGTAATGATATAGGGCGGTAGTTCTTAAGCTGTGTCTTTTCAGTCTCTGTTTTCGGTACAAGTGTAATATATGCTTCTTTCCACGACTCTGGTGCTCTTTTCCCCTCCATTATTTCATTGCAGACCTCTTTCAAAGGTTGTATTAACCATTCTTTCAAGGATCTATAGTATCTAGAAGTCAAACCATCTGGTCCTGGAGATTTGCCCAATTGCATATTTTGAATGGCACCTTCTATTTCCTGTTCAGTTATTTTGTAATTCAAAATTAGTTTATTTTCTTGAGATATTTTTTGTAATCCATTTGTTTTCAAAAATTGATCTAAATCTGTTCCTTTCAATGGCCCTTGGGTATATAATCGTTTAAAGTACCTCTGGACAAACCTTCCTCATTTTGTAGTCCTTCCTTCATGGAGTAAAATAAAAGTGGAACAGTGCAAATCCGATGTATGGTTGATTTTCTATGAATTTATAACAGAAGCGTAGCGTATGTAGTGTGTGAGTGTGAGTGTGAGTGTGTGTGAAGTTTGTACAAACTGAATGATTGGGGGAGGGGTTCCTGCTACAAGAGTATGTGCGATCCGGCCGCGAAGTTGGGGACCTGCAGGGTTTCCTTGGAAGTCTCCCCCCCCCCACGCTACACACACACACACACACACACACACACACACAGACACACACACACGTTTCTCTTTTCCTGGGGGGCCAAGAGATGCTCCCCTGCCCTGCACCCCCAGGGGCCCCTTTGGGGAAACTGCAATGTGATGCCCACCAAAGGGAAGGCGAAGGACTCCTGGACCTTTGTCCACAGACAGCTCCCCCCCCCTTTCTTCCCCACACCAAACATAACCACAGTTTTGAAAATCCTCCATACTCTGGGCATGTGCAGATTTCGCAGCTTTCTGTAAACCAGAGGCAGGGAAGAAGTGGCCAAAGAACAACCTTGCAGGAAAGGGGCCTTGTGGGCTGAGGTGCAGGATCCCCGAGGATCCAGTACAGGAAGAACTGAACAGGGAAGAACTGCCCCCCCCATCATAGAGGGGGGTGGCACCCCCGCCTGAATCGCAGAAATAGACTCCCGGAGGAGCGAGCAAGGGAGGCAGATGGGCAGAGAGGACAAAGAGATGAAGATGCAGTGATGGGGAAGGGAGGCCCCCCCCCAAAAGGGCCCTTACTGGTCCCCGGATCTATGCATTCCAGCTGCAAAGTGGGAACCCAACACCTGCAGGGCTTGCATGGCAGGATGAAGCCCCTCCCCCCTCAGGAGATCACCCTCCCCCCACACACAATATCACTGGAACATTCAAAAGGTAAAGGACCCCCTGGATGTTTACGTCCAGTCAAAGGCGACTGTGGGGTTGGGGCGCTCGTCTCTGCTGCTAGGCCGAGGGGGCTGGCGTTTGTCCACAGACAGATTTTCCGGGTCACGTGGCCAGCAGGACTAAACCGCTTCTGGTGCAACGGGGTACATTGGTGAAAACCAGAGTGCACAGAAATGCCACAACTGCTTGTACTGGTATGTTTTTGAACTGCTAGGTTGGCAGAAGCTGGGACAGAGCAACGGAAGCTCACCCCGTCATTGGGATTCGAACCCTGACCTTCCCTGTCCTTCAGATGAGGGTCCCCATCGCCAAAGAGGGCCCTCAGGGTTGACTCCCCAGGGAGGGGGTGGAAAGAGGCCCAGGAGTCAACTCCTAGGGGCCAAGGTCCTGTTGTCCCCCACCCAAAGAAAGTTGTTTGACATTAAAACAGGGTGGTGGTGGGAGTGTCATCTGATCCATTAGACTGGGAGGGGGATGTTGTGGGGAGGGAAGCCCAGCCAAGCATTGCCAGGGGACGGTTGGGGGCACTGGCAGAGAATTTCCTGGAGGGGCTCCAGAGCTGCCTTGGCATCTTCCTCCTGCTCAGGAATCTACTTGAAGTAAAGCGGGGGGTGTCCTATTCCCACTGCACCCCCTTCCTCCAGGGAGGTTGGATTCATGGAATCCTAGGAACTGTCAGAGAGCCAGCCAGCAAAAACCACAGAGAGCATGTGAAGCTAACTCTTTATTAGCAGAAACAAGGACTGCTGCAGGGAGCCAGGAATGGTCAGCACTCAACTCTTCTCAGTAGTTGCAGAGATCCGGGTGGAAGAATGTCAATGGTCTTACATCCGACCTTAAACAATATAGGTTATCTAGGCTAACTAGAGAGCAAGGAGCCAATATAATGTGTCTTCAAGAAACCCAAAAAAAGACAAAAAGACATTATTTAATAATTCTGCTTGGGAGGTACTAGCAGAAGCAAGAAGTAAAGCGAAAGCAAGAGGGGTAGCAGTCCTGGTAAATAGGAGAATAGATATTAAGATGACAGAAATGGAGTTAGACAAGGAAGGTAAATTTATGTTGCTTAAAGGTAAACTGGAAAATGAAGTGTTAACAATAGTGAACATTTATGCCAGTGTGGTGTAGTGGTTAAGAGCGGTAGTCTCGTAATCTGGGGAACCGGGTTCGCGTCTCCGCTCCTCCACCTGCAGCTGCTGGGTGACCTTGGGCCAGTCACACTTCTTTGAAGTCTCTCAGCCCCACTCACCTCACAGAGTGTTTGTTGTGGGGGAGGAAGGGAAAGGAGAATGTTAGCCGCTTTGAGGCTCCTGAAGGGGAGTGAAAGGCGGGATATCAAATCCAAACTCTTCTTCTTCTCTCTAAATAAAGGACAGAATAAATTCCTAAATAAAGCACTTTTAAAAATTTACCAGTTCTCAGAGGGCAAAATTATTATAGCAGGCGATTTGAATATGGATATCACAAAAAATAAAACGATTCTATTGAGTAATTGGGGATTCCAAGAAGCACCTGGCATCCTAGGTTTAAAACCCAAAGCTACCCATATATCTAGCAGGCATAAAACAGCATCCTGTATAGACGTCTTTATTTTGGGAAAGGCTAGTATTTGGGTAGTCAAAGAAATTACAACATGCCCAATATTAATTGCAGACCATGCCCCTCTAAGTATTGCGTTAGGATTAAGACTGAGTAAGGACAAGAGACCTTGGAGATATAATAAGGGTTAAAGTTCAAGACAGAGAGTATGTGGAAAATCAGATCAGGTTATTTTTTCAAGATAGTAAAGGATCAGTTACTCCAGAAATCCTCTGGGATGCAGCAAAATGTGTCTTTAGGGGCAACTGTATAATGAAAGAAAATACTCCCAACCTTTCGCAATAGGCAGAGGCGTTCGGCAGGGGTTTCCTCTTTCGCCGTTCCTATTTATAATGGCTATAGAAAAACTAGCGGAAAGGATAAGGAACTGTGGAAGGATAGAGGGCTATAGGATTGGGAAAGAGGAGATGAAAATCAATTTGTTTGCAGATGATATTATTGGAATCATAACAAATCCTAAGGAAGAGCTAAAAGAATAAAAGATAATATTCGAAGATTTTGAGGAATATTCTGAATTAGGAGTAAATATAACAAAATCAGAAATAATGCATTTTAATGTGAATGTAACAAACAAAAGCAATAAACAACATAACAGGAATGGGCCTGGGGTCTAAAAGAATAAAATACCTAGGCATCGAACTCTGCAGAAATATTAACAAGACTGCAGAATTCAACTATAAGAAGGTATGGAATAAAATACTAAAGGATATGAAAAGATGGAGAAACAAAACGCTAAGCATTACAGCTAGAGTCAAGGTTACTAAAATGTTCTGGGTCCCTAAGCTGAGCTATCTCTTCCAAGCTATCCCACCAGAGATGAGAAAACAGCAAATGGAACAATGGAATCATGAGACAAAACAATGGATATTTGGAAGTAAAAAATCTAGGATGCAAAAGAGATTTGTGTACAACCACAAATCAGAACTAGGGTGGGGCCTCCCAAACATTTAAATTATTACAAAGCTCTTCAATTAAAAAAAATACTAGAAATTGCAGCTGAAAACAAACAAAAGTGGATCAAATTTGAGGATGAGGCACACAATGGCGCAGGAAGATTTGGAATTTTAACAAATAATGTAATCAAAGATTTGAAATCTGCAATAGGCCCCAAGAAACTGGCAATAGGTATATGGAGGAAATGGCAACCTTTCTGGTTAAAAGGATTTCTCTAAGTGCACCCTTAGAAAGTATTTATGAGGTAACAGATGATCCAAAATAGTGGAAAATTCTAAACGCTAAGAGATATCATATTAACAAGGTATGTATAGAGGAGAATCCTTAAAGTCATTGCAGGAATATACAGAATATAGATAACCAATATTGGTTAAAAATTGGAGGACTATGCAACAAAATTTCCAAAGTCCAAGAGACAGGAAACAGGAGTTTAGAAGAGCCAATAGAGGAACTATAAAGACAAATGGAAAAAACGAAACAAGGAATGACAGGTAAAATCTATAAGAGAATGATTACAAATAATGAACAGACAGCCCAACTTTTTCAAAAGATGTGGAGTAAGGAAGAACAAGTTAGTGAATCAATGGTCGAAAGGATAATGAAAGGAACAGATGAGATTTAAGTAAGCAAATTCAGAGAACTGAAATTAAAATTCTTTCTAAAATGGTACAGAACTCCAGCCCAGCTTCCTAATATGGTAGCAGGATTGAATTCTAACTGCTGGCACTGTAAACAAGCCAAGGGATGGTTTTCCCATATGTACTGGGAATTCCAGAGGTAAAGGAATTCGGGGGGGGGGGGATCCTAAAGATTATTAATGAAATTTTTAAAATGAAGCTTTCAATAGATTTTGATTTCATGACAATGGGTATACTTGGAAACATGGCAATAGAGAAAGGTGACCAGTTTACCTTCAAAGCTATGATATTAGCGGGAAAGGCAACGATAGCTTTAGGTTGGAAAGAGAGAGGAAAATGGACAGTAGAGGCATGGAATACTTATTTGTTTGAACTTATTCAGTCAGACATTGTTGCAGTCATGTCACAGGAAACAACGTGGAAGGTCAAGTCTACCACAATAAGGAACAGAGGGAACCCCTATCTTGAATGGATAAAAACTACTGGAACAAAATACATTCGGTAGAAACTAAAGACACTATGCCCGTGGTTGAGGATAATTGTTTGAACCCTTCCAATGGGTATGGAGGGGGAGGAGGGAAAGGAAAAAATTGTACAAGAAATATAAAAATTGGATGGAGATAATATATGCATGCAGAAAATCCCAAACTTGAATAAAATAAAAATTTTAAAAAGAAAGTAATGTAAAACAGATTAATCCATTCCAGACTTTTAAAAACAACTCCTAAAACAGCAATTTAACATGAATTTTACTATCTAACAAGACCATTGATCCATAAAATGAAAGCAATAATCAATGTACTGTACTATAAAGGAAAGAAGACAGTACTGTACATTAAAATTAATATTTTTTTCTTTTTACCTGCACTGATGGATGGGGGGTTTTATACATTGCCGCAGTCACACAATCAATCAAAAACAAAGAACAAGCCACAGTCACAAAAAGCCAAATAAAAACACAAATTTTTTGTAGCAAAAATAAAAGCACCAAATATAAGCTCCAAAGATCACCTCAGAACACTGCAATTGGAAATGGAAGGCTTTTATTACAATGGGGGGGGGGGGATGCAAATTAGCAGCGCAACAGTGAAAACAGAAGCTCAGGAGCATGTTCGGTTTCCAAAGCAAAGTTCACAAACTGAAACACTGACTTCCAGGTTTGCAGCATTCGAGTTCAAAGTTGTTCAGGAACTAAGCTGTTTGAAAACCACTGTATATAGATATGGTTGCCATATGTACAGAACTGTAAGCAGCGTCTGGGCAGAAATTGCTGAAATGTCCGGGAAACTCTGGACTTATGACAGCCCATGTCGCAAGCGTAGATTTCGGCAAACTTCACTTGAAATAGATACGCCCCCCCCCCCCCCAGTTCCTTCAAGCCCTCCTCATAAGGCTTGGTTTCAGACCCTTGATGATCTTGATTGAGTCCTCTGCATCATTTTCATGAGGTTTTCCCTTAGCATGTAGCTAGCTGCAAACCTTAAATTTACTTTCCACAGTTGTTCCCATAAAGCAAAGTCAATGTTGTGTCCTACATCTCTAGCCCAGGTTCTCATTGATGATTTCATCATTTCGTTCTTTGTATTCCACTCAAGTAATGTTATACATTTTAGATACAGTGGTACCTCGGGTTACATACGCTTCAGGTTACAGACTCCGCTAACCCAGAAATAGTACCTCGGGTTAAGAACTTTGCTTCAGGATGAGAACAGAAATCGCACAGCGGCAGCAGCGGGAGGTCCCATTGGCTAAAGTGGTGCTTCAGGTTAAGAACAGTTTCAGGTTAAGAACGGACCTCCGGAATGAATTAAGTATGTAACCAGAGGTACCACTGTACTATTTTAACCCTGGAGCCTAATAACTCTCTTTCAAACTGTGAGTTTTGTTCTGCAAATCTGTTTTTTTAAATCTAACTTAAATGTTGCATTCAACTGATGGTAACTTGACCAGTCTCCCTCCCACCTAGAGGAGGAAGTTCCCTTTATAGGGACCCCACATCCAATGAAGCAATACCACACGGCCCTAAACCTATCCTCCCAATACGTCAAACTTAGCGGGTAAACTATTGGTCTGCTGTGTCAAAGTTTTACTGGACGGTTGGATAATATTGGTGAGAGCGCCTGTAATCTCACAGTCACCACTTCCCCTGGAATAAGAATCACTTCCGTCCAAACCAGTAAGTATGTCTGTAATTATGACAATCTGACCAATGCCCAGATGACTTAAGCCGTATATCGGACTCCTCTCCATGGGTTTCCCCCCAAATATAGAGCATGGTCCAATCCCCTGGACATTCTCATACAGAAGTCCTTCTCAAGGTCATGAAGGAATCTGAAGAGGTGATTCAAGCAACACAAAAGGAGATTCCTCCTAAAGATCAGGAAGAACATTCTGATAGTAAGAGCCAGCAGTGAAAAGGAACTCCCTCAGAAGGGGGTGGACTCTCCTTCATTGGAGGTATTTAAGAAGAAGTTGGATAGCCATCTGTCATGGATGCTTGAAATGAGTTTTTTCTGCGTTGGCAGGTGTTGGACTAGATTCCGAATCTACCATTCTATTATCCACCCTGCTGTGAGTTTTTGAATTGACTTTTTTTACGAGTGAAATTTTATCCACATTCCATGCGCTGATATGCTTTAAACCCTGTATGAACTATTTGGTGGGCCATGAGAGTGGCATTCTGACTGAAGCTCTTCCCTCATTCCAAACACTAAGAGGTTTTCTCTCTTGTATGAATTATTTGATGGGAAGCGAGATTCTGGCTCTGACTGAAGCTCTTTCCACATTCCAAGCACTGATAGGGTTTCTCCCCTGTATGGATTCTGTGATGGGAAGCGAGATGTGATCTGTGACAGAAGCTCTTCCCACATTCGAAGCACTGATATGGTTTCTCCCCTGTATGAATTTTATGATGGGAAGTGAGACTGTGGCTGTGCCTGAAGCTCTTTCCACATTCCAAGCACTGATATGGTTTCTCCCCTGTATGAATTTTATGATGGGAAGTGAGACTCTGCCTCTGACTGAAGCTCTTTCCACATTCCAAGCACTGATAGGGTTTCTCCCCTGTATGAATCCTTTGATGGGAAGTGAGACTGCTGCTGTGACTGAAGCGCTTTCCACATTCCAAGCACTGAAAGGGTTTCTCCTCTGTATGGATTCTTTGATGGTAAGTGAGACTGCTGCTGTGACTGAAGCGCTTTCCACATTCCAAGCACTGATATGGTTTCTTCCCTGTATGAATTCTTTGATGGTAAGTGAGACTGCTGCTGTGACTGAAGCGCTTTCCACATTCCAAGCACTGATATGGTTTCTTCCCTGTATGAATTCTTTGATGGCAAGTGAGAGTTTCCTTCTGACGGAAGCATTTTCCACAGTCTAAGCACTGATAGGATTTCTCCCCTGTATGAATTGTTTGATGGGAAGTGAGATAGGTCCCATTCCGGAAGCTCTTTCCACATTCCAAGCACTGATAGGGTTTCTCCCCTGTATGAATTTTATGATGGGAAGTGAGACCCTGCCTCTGACTGAAGCTCTTCCCACATTCCAAGCACTGATATGGTTTCTCCCCTGTATGAATTGTTTGATGGGAAGTGAGATAGGTCCCATCCCGGAAGCTCTTTCCACATTCCAAGCACTGATAGCGTTTCTCCCCTGTATGAATTTTATGATGGGAAGTGAGACCCTGCCTCTGACTGAAGCTCTTCCCACATTCCAAGCACTGATATGGTTTCTCACCTGTATGAATTCTTTGATGGGAAGTGAGACTTTCCTTCAGATAGAAGCTTTTTCCACAGTCTAGGCAATGATAGGCCTTTTCCCCTGTATGAATAGTTTGATGGTAAGTGAGCTTGTCCTTTCGACTGAAGCTCTTCCCACATTCCAAGCACTGATAGGGTTTCTCCCCTGTATGGATTCTTTGATGGGAAGTGAGATGATGTCTGTGAAAGAAGCTTTTTCCACAATCCAAGCACTGATAGGGTTTCTCCCCTGTATGAATTCTTTGATGGGAAGTGAGACTTTTCTTCAGACGGAAGCCTTTTCCACAGTCTAAGCAGTGATAGGGCTTCTCCCCGGTATGAATTGTTTGATGGGAAGTGAGATGGGCCTTTTGACTGAAGCTCTTCCCACATTCCAAGCACTGATAGGGTTTCTCCCCTGTATGGATTCTTTGATGAGAAGTGAGATGTTGTCTGTGAAAGAAGCTCTTCCCACATTCCAAGCACTGATAGGGTTTCTCCCCTGTATGAATTATTTGATGGGAAGTGAGACTTTTCTTCAGACGGAAGCCTTTTCCACAGTCTAAGCACTGATAGGGTTTCTCCCTGGTATGAATTCTTTGATGGGAAGTGAGATCACTGCTCTTACTGAAGCTCTTTCCACATTCCAAGCACTGATAGGGTTTCTCCCCTGTATGAATTCTGTGATGAGAAGTGAGATCCCCACTCAGACGAAAGCTCTTTCCACATTCCAAGCACTGATTGGGTTTCTCCCCGGTATGAATTCTGTGATGGGAAGTGAGATGTGAGCTTTGACTGAAGCTCTTTCCACATTCCAGGCACTGAAAGGGTTTCTCCCCTGTATGAATTCTTTGATGACAAGTGAGATGTTTTCTCTGACTGAAGCTCTTTCCACATTCCAGGCACTGAAAGGGTTTCTCCCCTGTATGAATTCTTTGATGGGAAGTGAGATGTGAGCTTTGACTGAAGCTCTTCCCACATTCGAAGCACTGATAGGGTTTCTCCTCTGTATGAATTCTTTTGTGGGTCGTGAGATCCCCATTCTGACGAAACCTCTTTCCACATTCCAAGCACTGATAGGGTTTCTCCCCAGTATGAGTTCTTTGATGGGAAGTGAGATGTGAGCTTTGACTGAAGCTCTTCCCACATTCGAAGCACTGATATGGTTTCTCCCCGGTATGAGTTCTTTGATGGGAAGTGAGATGTGAGCTTCGACTGAAGCTCTTCCCACATTCGAAGCACTGATATGGTTTCTCCCCGGTATGAGTTCTTTGATGGGAAGTAAGACTTTTCCTTCGAATTAAGGACTTTGTTTGATTGGAGGGGGACTGGGAGCTCTGACAGATGTTCTCTCCACACTTTGAATATTTATCGGACTTCTCCGCTATGTGGATTCTGTTGTGGTTCCCCTTGTTCTTCCCTTCCAATTCATCACCATCTGCAATGAAGAGAGAAGCTAATTAGAGCCTCAGGAAGAAATGGAGCTCCAGATTACTGAACAATTTTAATGAATGCTTGTGATAGAGGAAGAACTGAAGAGAGTTAGATGTGAGTCCTTACTATAGTTTTCTCTGCCTTTGTTGGCTGGAATTGCTTGGCTTTTATCCGGGATAGATTTTGTTTGGCTCAAAACCTGGCACTTGATTCATAAAAATTTCTTCTTGCAGATTTGCGTTAAGATAAGCTGTTTCAATATCAAAAAGATTTACCTTAAACCCACATTGTGCTGCAAGAGCTAGCAATAAACGTACACTTTCACTCCTTGCAGTAGGAGAAAAGGTTTCATCAAAGCTTTCACCTTTTCTTTGAGTAAAGCCTCGTGCTACCAGCCTAGCTTTGTACATAACACCACCATCTGCCAAGTGTTTTATTTTATACACCCATCTACAGCCCACTGCCTTTTTTCCTTCTGGCAATGCCTCTATGGTAAACACATTATGTTCTGCTAAAGATTTTTCTGCTTTCATTGCATTTTTCCACCTTACTATTTCCTGGTGTGGTAACTTTAAAACCTCCTCATAATCACAAGGTTCTTTCTTCACATCAACAGTTTTAACTTCTTGTATAGTAAACCTTTCTGGAGGTACCCCCTTATTGCTTCTTTGTGATCTTCTAACTTGAACACTCTCCCCCTCTGAACTATCTTCCCCTTCTGATTCATCTTGCTCAGGAGAAATTGGTTCAGCTTTAGGAGATTGTGTACTGGGACCCTCATCCCCTGAGTTCTCACCACTGTCTCTTTCAGAATTTTCTTTAATTTGTGGCTTTTCTACCTCAGATTTCACAAATTTATCTGTATCATCAGAAGATAACACAACTTCTGAATTTCCATGTAAACGAGCCCAACCATCTTGCTCACAAAACTCTGCATGTCTTGATATCACAACTCTGCCACGCCGTAGTGCAAAACGATACCCCTTTGACCAAGTTTGATAGCCAACAAACCTAAGTTTCTTTGCCTTGGGTTCTCCTTTCCTTCTCTGTCCTTTTGGGATGTGAACCCAAGCCCAGCAACCAAAAGTTTTAACATGGCCTAAAAAGGTTTTTTTTCCATAAAGCAAAAAATGAGGGGTATTGTTTATGGTAGAATGTGTCAGGAAAAAGCAGCAATGCGGCAGCGAGCTGCAGCTGGCTGCAAAGCCAAACAGGATGTTGATGTTTGGGACTGTACCGTGGGAACAAAGGGACAGTCTATTCACTGTACTGAGCACCGGATGTTAGCTCAGAGTGTCATCTGACCTGTACTGAAAGTACAGGGGTGGAGTCTTTCTCTCTACTGTTGGAGACAGGAGAGTGCAGACGTGTTTCTCTGTACTGCTGCAATGACAGAAATAAAGACATGTAAATAGATTTCTGTCTCTTTTTTTTTTTTAAAAAAAGATACTTATTGCAAATTTTGAACAGAAAAAAGGAAAACACCAAACATATATAATACCATCACCACAGTATAACAAACGAAGAAAAACAAAAAGCAACAAGAAATTAGACATAGAATAGAAAAAATACAACAAAAACAACTGTCCATAAATCAAATTTCCATAACCTTTGGACTTCCTCACATCTCCCTTTCCTGCATTCTCAATAATAAAATTATCAACAGCAATTTATTACCTTATTTCAGTTCTTATTCTGTAATTCTCAAATATTATGTCCCAAACTTTAAATATTTTTATCAAATACTGAACTGCTTAATTTAGACATAATATTACTTCAAATTTCATCATTTTCTTAACCATCACTTATTCTCATATATCTTTCAACTAAATTGCTGATGCCATATTGTTTTCTATCGTGCAATTTCTTAACATTCATACAACTTATAGTGTTTTTGTAAGTAGTCTTTAAACTTTTTCCAGTCCTCTTCCACCGTCTCCTCTCCCAGGTCTCGAATTCTGCCAGTCATTTCAGCCAACTCCATGTAGTCTATCAGTTGCGTCTGCCATTCTTCCAGCGTGGGCAAATCTTGGGTCTTCCAATGAGATTTCTGTCTGTCTCTTTCCCCTCCCTGAGGGAAACAGGGAGGAGGGAGAAATGGTGTGTCCCTCTCACCCTGAGTGGGATCGCCGATCGTGACCTTGCCTGTATCTTGCCGGGAGACGCAGACGGGGAGGTCAACAAGGATCTCAAGCTTAATGCCTGGAGAGTGGCCCGTTACCTCTGACTGAGGCCTGAGAATCCGACATCTGGTAGCAATGCCGGTGGTTCTGATCCATGTAAATCTGCATGAGAGGTTGATGGATCGTTCTTCATCCTCTGCACCAAGGGAGGAAGATAAGTCTGCGCGCAGCTGGAAGCTGAACAGACGGCTGGGCATCGAGAGGAGGTGAATGCCAAGCAACGGAGCCCCAAAGGTATGGAGAATTTATGGCTGTGAAGTGAACGCGTTAAGAGGCTGTCTTTGGTTCAAAAAGTGTCTGCGTTTGAGAGAAACCAGCACTGTGGGGAAAACAGCCGCATACCTTGCATTCCTAGATAACACTGGAATGCACAGTTGCTAAGCGACGAGGAGTCAGAAGAGTTACTGACTGGGGGCTGGAACACGGAGTGTGTTTTGACTAACTTCGCTGTTCTTTGCAAGGTCTTTCAAGCAGCTTGCGGTTTATCTGCCAAGTGAAGAGAAGGCAGTAAACAACAAAAAGAGACTGTTGGATTTTACAGGCTCGAGAGTGAGAGCTGAGGCTTGGATTCAAAATGGATGCCAAGAAGGGGGGAGGCTTACCTTACCCACCTCCCCTGACTAATGACAATTACTCATCATGGTCTATAAAGATGAAAGCCCTGCTGCAGAATCAGAGGTTATTTGGGGTGATTGAGAACCCCATCCCTGCAGCACCAATGCCAGGTTGGAATTCACAGAATGTGAAAGCCAGGAAGCATCTCACGTCGGAGAGAGTGTGTGCCAATGTTCTGAATGAACATGATCGCCTTGCTGCACTGGATGTGAAGGACAGGGGGAGAGAGGCACGGAGTTCTGACTCCCCCACTGCTATTGCTACTGAGGAACGTGCTGTAGCATTGAGCGCTGTCCAATGTTACAATTGTGGACAGACTGGGCATCTTCAGCGGAACTGTAAGAAGCCACGTGAGCAGAAAGGAGCCAAGGAGAGCTCTGCAACGCCTGAGGCGTCAGGCAAAAGTCGTACCAAGTCCCAGGTGAAACCTGCAAAAGCTTTGATGTCGAAAGGAACCACACCAGAGGTGGAGAACACGTTTGTAATTGACACTGGAGCAACGAAACACATGACCCCACACAGAGGTCTGTTTTCGACGTTTAAGAAGCAAAGCTTCACTGTGAAGCAGGCCAACGGTCAGGAGCTGGAAGCGACCGGGTTTGGAACTGTGTATCTTGAGAGTCTGAACTTGACTATAGACAATGTGTACCTGGTTCCTGAGTTGAAGTTCAATCTGCTGAGTGTGTCGCAGATTGCAAAGAAAGGACTGAGACTGTCCTATGATAGTAAAAGCTGCAAGATCTTCAAAGATGGAGAGCTGTATCTTTCTGCCAGAGAGAAAGATGGACTGTATTTGTTGACTTTTGATCAAAGTGATTACATGAAATGTAATGCATTTGATACTAATGAAATATCTCTTGCAGGTGTGACCAAGAGCGCCCGGAAGGTGGCCAGGGTCGACAGAGCATTTCAGCGGGTGTATGCTGATGTGATTGGTCCTCTAGCACCATCTATTTTTTTTTATATCATATTTATTGAAATTTCCAGAACTCAAAAAAAAAAGAAAAAGAAAAAATAAACCTTTACAATTAAAGCCTTACTTTCATTAACATCTTTTCAGGACTCCCCCCTCCCCCTCCCTATTTGTATTCCCCTTTCATTAATTTGGTTCCACAAGTTCTTACTCCCAATTTAAAACTTATTTTGTTTAACCCACTATTCAAATTAGTTATATAACCCCTTTCCCCTTACATTCCACCATCCCTCATCATTAAAAGAAAGTTTTTTCCCCCAAGGTCCACCCCAATTTCCTTCCACGAATTCCCTTTTATTGGTAAAGACGTCCAAACAAGGTAAAAAATATAAAAAGTTCAAAAAATAGTTGTACACCCTTTGGATTCCAGATCTCCCCCCTCCCTTCCCCGGTTTCGATTCCCCATGTCCATCAGTCTATCTACTGTCGGCCTGGAGATCTCACGTCCATAGCCAATTTTTTTTCCCAGTTCCACCTTGCCGGTTTTTTTTTTTTGGTTTTTTTTTAATAATGTTTAACTTCAAACGCCCAGTCTTAAATAGGCCCCTGACAGGCCTTTGGTTTTCCTTGGTCTTTCACAATAATATGGCTCCTCCCTTGTTCTTTCCAAGTCGTCATCAGTCCTTTGTTCTTTTTTCTCACTTTCTCTTTTTTTTTTCCTGTTCCGCTGCAAAGACATTCTAATTCAAAAATTTAATACTTCTACAGGGGTTATTGTTAGTCAGGAACAAAAACTTGCGTCCAGTCCCTTCCGTTCTTCAATAGATAATTCTATTGTCTCCTTTAATATAAACACCTCTGTAGACAAAATACTGATTCGTTTTTGCAGCTTTCCCAGAAGATAACAAGTCCTGTGCGATTCCAAGAGTATTTTTCCACTTACGACCGTTCTTGTAATGTCCCGAAACCCCTCTAGGGGGATTATAGTAACTTTGTTTCCTCAAATCCAAAAGTCAAATTGTTATTCCTTATTTTCGACAATTTATATCCAAATTGTAACAAATCTAACCAGCAAAGTCCTCATAGCAAAGTTCTCTTTATATTCTCCAACTTTGACAGCTACTTTGACAGCTGTCAAAGTCCCTGTCTCTCTTCACCAGGCTCTCTCGCGGATCGCCCCGGTTCCCGGGGGGGTTGCACTTTCACTCTCACCATCCACTCTTCTCCTCCAGCACTTCTTATAATTTCGCATCGTGGAATTAATAATTTTTATCAATAAACAGAAGCAAGCTCCTTTTCCAACCTTAGTTGCCAAATCCTTGTTTTAAAATGTCTACAATAGGGGGGAGACTGACTTCCTTTTTGGATCTCCCCCGCTCGTGCCGAATCCGAAAAAATTTTTTTTTCTCCTTTTAAGTCCGATTTCCAAATTACTCACGGGTTGTTGTTTATAGTCCAAATTTTCAATAGAAGAAGTCAGCGCTCTCCGTCGAATGGCATGCGGCTTCGCTCGGCAGGGAAAGCAGAGGACTCATAGCACCACGCCACCCCCGTCCCCCGCTCCGTAGCCTTTAAAAAGGCTCCTTCGCGGGTCGGGGGCGCTAACGGTGCCCGCCGAGTCAACCATGTCCACGGGCTCCGTGCCCGTGGTTTTTGAGGGTCCCCGCGTCGCCGGCGCGGTAGGACCCAACCCCTGCCGAGCAGGCTCCCTCCGGAGCTCGGAGGGAGTCCGCCATTCGGCGATGGCGCCAACCCGGAAGTCCGGTCCTCTAGCACCATCTAGAGGCAATGCAAGATATTATCTTGTGTGTGTGGATTGTTTCTCTCATTATGTGTGGGTATATACATTAGAGAAACCAAAAGAAGCCTTAGAAAGGTTTAAGGAGTTTTGTGACAAGGTTAAGAGTGTGCAAGATGCTAACATTGATTGTCTCTTCACAGATGAGAAGCCAATTTTTCTGTTACAGGATTTTCAGAAGTTCCTGCAGAAGAAAGGGATAAGGCACAAGGTTGCTGTTTCAGCGGAAGCGTGGAACAGAGGTGTCTGTGTAAGGGTGAACAAAGAATTGCAAAAGGGGATGAATGCGCAATTGCTTAGTTCACATTTGCCACATGAATATTGGGCGGAGTCGTTAATGTCCTATGTTCACACGTGGTTGAGAAAGGTCTCAAAAGAGTTGGGAAGTTCTCCTTTTGAGAAGCTGTTCCATAGAAAACCTTCTGTTGCCTATTTCAAGGTTTTTGGGTCTCATGTGAGAACAGAAGCTCCAGGTGGAGTAAAGAATGCCAGAGGCATTTTTGTAGGATATGAAAAGGGTCTCTACAGAGTAATTTTGTCTGAATCTGGACAGGTGATTCTCACAAAATTTCTAGAGAGTGCTCCTGAACAGGAGAGAGTAATTGTGCACACATTTCCCACAGAGCACAATTCAGATGATGATGATGATTTTACAGATAACAGTGGTGATGATGACAGTGATAGCTCACAGAGCTCAGTTGACACAGTCATTGAGAGGAAGTCTCACATAATGGATAGGCCTTCGCAGATGAAGGAAGAACCACTGTTTACTATTGGATCTGGTTCTCCTAAGAGTCCAGAGGATGAACCAGTGAGCAGAGAGGATCAGCACCTCATACGTAGGTCTGAGAGAGTTACAAAGGGTGTACCACCCAAGAGGTATTCAAAAGAGTTTGCTAACTTAGCTGTTGCATGTGTTGCTGTTGTACACAACCGAGGACAGGTTGAAGCTGTGTCTAAGTCAGAGACTAAGACACAACAGAGAGTTGCTAGCCAAGGTAATGCAGATGCACTCATTCCTTGGAAGCCAGACAACCAGAGAGATACACTGGGGAAACCAGTGGCGGGGAGTTCCAAGGGTGGAACTGAAACAACAGGGGATTGTTATATGTATAACAACTGTTTGTATTCTTCTCTGGATAACACTTTGCTCGCAACCCACATTGATACTTTTGGGGGAGGATGTCAGGAAAAAGCAGCAATGCGGCAGCGAGCTGCAGCTGGCTGCAAAGCCAAACAGGATGTTGATGTTTGGGACTGTACCGTGGGAACAAAGGGACAGTCTATTCACTGTACTGAGCACCGGATGTTAGCTCAGAGTGTCATCTGACCTGTACTGAAAGTACAGGGGTGGAGTCTTTCTCTCTACTGTTGGAGACGGGAGAGTGCAGACGTGTTTCTCTGTACTGCTGCAATGACAGAAATAAAGACATGTAAATAGATTTGTCTGTCTCTTTCCCCTCCCTGAGGGAAACAGGGAGGAGGGAGAAATGGTGTGTCCCTCTCACGCTGAGTGGGATCGCCGATCGTGACCTTGCCTGTATCCTGCCGGGAGACGCAGACGGGGAGGTCAACAAGGATCTCAAGCCTAATGCCTGGAGAGTGGCCAGTTACCTCTGACTGAGGCCTGAGAATCCGACAGAATGAAGCAATCTGTTCTGTATGTAGTTAGCGCAGAGAATTCCTTCCTCCCAATACTTCCTGGATAGGCCAGAATCACATACCATAGAATCTAGCATTTTTTGCAAAGACCTTATCTTGCGTTCTGCAACTGAATTTTCTTCAGGCGAAAAAGGACACGATTTACGGTGACTAATACCACGCTTTTTCAACCAGACCTGGAGGGCTTCAGACATGAACTTGCCTCCACGGTCACTCTGCAACTGGGTAACTTTGTAGGGAAACTGCCTTTCTATATAGTTGACCCAATTTTTAATCAGTTGACCAGTTTCATTTTTGTGTTTTAACAAGTATACCGGCTATAATCATCCACAAGAACCAAAAAAAAACTTTGCTCCTCCTTCAGACTCTGCAAATGGCCCACAAAGGTCTGAGTGTACTAAAGCAAATGGCCTCTTGCTAATTCTAGTACTTTCAGGATAGGATCCCCGCTTACTTTTAGACTTCTTGCAGGTATTGCAGTCCAGAAAAACTGAACATTTTTTCATTTTAATTCCCTTGCTTAATTCTGGCATTTTTGCAATACTGCGGAAATTGGCATGCCCCAAACGACGATGCCACAGATGCTGGCACTCATCATGCAAGGCTCTATTACAGGCTTTAACACATGCCCCAGACTCACTTACTAGCTGGTCTTTCAAAACAAACAAACCATTTTTTAGTGACGCTGTAACCACTTTTCCAGCTTTCTCTATTTTACAGCCTGAACCCGAGAAGGTTACCTTAAATCCCTGCTTAACAAGACTTGTAACTGAAAGCAAATTATTTTCTAAACTTGGTACACATAAAACATTGGTAAACTTGGTACTTAAACAGTTGATATTCACACTACCCTTTCCAGCTGACTCATGTACTGTTCCGTCAGCTAGTACTACATTTACAGACTTACAAGGCTGCTTTTCTACAAAGCTTTGTGCAGACTTAACAAAAATGTTTGTCGCTGCTGAGTCTAAAATCCAGTCTTGTCCAACGTCGTGACTGGTGCCTCAAACTGCTGCAGAAACATACTGGACTCGACTCTTCCTGTCTCCTGAATTTCCCAGCAAACGCAGGCCGCCCTTTTCTTGTGTTTTCTCCCACAGACACAGTGCACTGACATACTAAATGTTTGGTTGACCCATGATAGCATCTTCTGACCGTGAAAGCTGCTTCCTCTCTGTGGTCTTCAACCTCTTTAGGTTGCCGCTCCTCATCAGTTGCATATCTTTTACTGGACTGCCTCCCATTTCTGGAATTACGGTGAGGGGTTGTGGCCTTCCTCTCATGGCGTCTTTCTTCCTCAGCAAGCAAACGCCCAGTTAAGAAATGCATTGTTAATTGGCTTTCTGGAATTGCCTCCAAAGTCATCACTAAATTGTCCCATGACTCAGGAAGTGAAGACAGCACAATATAAACCTTTCTCTGTTAAGAAAAATGTTCCCCAAGTTCATTTAACTGTGAAAATAAATCACGCATTCTTTGAAGGTGTGTTGAAACACATTCACCCTCACTTAGTCTGGCTCGGTACAGAGCTCTCATTAGAGTAATTTTGCTGCCAGCAGTGTCTCTAATGTGTATCACTCTTAGTGCTTGCCAAATCTCACTTGCTGTTTCAAGGTCTCGCACATGAGATAACTGAGACTTCTCTAAACTCAAAATTAAATTGGCATAGGCTTTGTCCTCCAGCCTTTGGTCTGCTTCATCTACTTCTTCATCCTCCTCTTTTACAGGAGGGTTAACAATAACAGTCCAACATTGTTCTTTCTTTAAAAACGCCTGCATCTGTAAACCCCATGACATATAGTTGGACTCTCCCAGTTTCTCTACTGGAAAATAGGAAGCTCCCCCTTGAGCTCCAGCTCCAAGTCCAGCCATGACACCACTCACCAGTGTGGTGTAGTGGTTAAGAGCGGTAGACTCGTAATCTGGTGAACCGGGTTCGATTCCCCGCTCCTCCACATGCAGCTGCTGGGTGACCTTGGGCCAGTCACACTTCTCTGAAGTCTCTCAGCCCCACTCGCCTCACAGAGTGTTTGTTGTGGGGGAGGAAGGGAAAGGAGAATGTTAGCCGCTTTGAGGCTCCTTTGGGTAGTGATAAAGCGGGATATCAAATCCAAACTCTTCTTCTTCTTCTTCTTCAGCTTTCAGCTTTCCACTCAGTCCTTACTCACATGTGGCTTGAAGAAATGTTTGGCTCCTGGTCTCAAACAGACTCTCCCTGCCGACGCCTTCACACAGCCAGCTGCTTGAGAAACGCTGAGTTGCTTCCAGACTCTGGGTTCTTTTCACGCTCTGTCTCTGCCCACTCAGGACTGGGGACTGGGCCCATAACCTGTTGGAGGGGGATTTCCAGCTGGTGGCAGAGGACAGAGTGACTCCAGGAGACATAGGTGTAAAAACCCAAACTAAAACGAAGACTTTATTACCAAACAAATAAACACAAACACTGGTGGGTGTTATTCCTGCAGGCAGCCTACAAAACGCTCCTTTTGCCTTTTTACAGCCACGGCCAGCTGCAACCAATTAACCCAGAAACGTCTTAAAGGTATACACACATGTTTCTGTGTAGAATGTCTCCCAACACAGTCATGGAGTCCACTCCATCTCAAAGGTCAGTCATCTCTTTGGTCAACAAAATGCAGAGAGAAGCAAAAGCAAAAACTCTCAAGCCGACATTTAAGAAGGCCTGGGCAGTTCAGGGAAATCTGTTCATTGTTTAAAAAGGCATGACTAGATGTAGAATATTCACAGAGAAAAGAGTTGATATCCCTCCATTCAGGGCTCACGGTGTGGATGTTAGAATCCCAGATGCTGTTGGTCTCCATCCAAACAGTGGAGGTTCATCACATAGAGGTATGTATGGGATGTCAAAACTCATCTTATGATCCAACAGGGACTTTCACTGAGAGGGTGCATAATCCCACGATTCCCCTCCTTGACTTCCTTATGCAGAGCTCTCTGGTCAGGATCCAGCAATCTCCATGCCTCAACAAACAGCAATGTCTTCATTTGCGCGCTCCCCATCAGCATCTAACTCAACTTGGTTGGTCTCAATTTAAATTTATAAATCACTTTCTTCACTTTGAAGCACCCTCCCATGTTCATGAGGAGACCAACTCTGTATTGTTTCATTGGGAACAGTAGAGGAAAAATGACTATGACTCACACTTAAGCACAACAGTCACAAGAGCTCCTGACTAGGCATTCAGCTAGATGTTGAATGTACTCTGTTCTCTCCTATCTCTCCTCCCCCCCCCCCCAATTTAAACCAATTCATGAACTCAGAACTCATACACTGACCACTATTGATAAACCATATGTTATAGATATTCCTGTAAATTTATTCTGCTATTTTTGAGAATCATATGAGAAGACTGAGACTGTCTACATATTTGTATAATTTATTAATAATAATAATAATAATAATAATAATAATAATTTTATTACTTATACCCCACCCATCAGACTGGGCTTCCCCAGCCACTCTTGGCGGCTTCCAAAAAAATATTAAAATACTGTAATACATCAAACATTAAAAGCTTCCCTAAACAGGGCTGCCTTCAGATGTCTTCTAAAAGTCTGGTAGTTGTTGTTCTCTTTGACATCTGGTGGGAGGGCATTCCACAGGGAGGGTGCCACTACTGAGAAGGCCCTCTGCCTGGTTCAATGTAACTTGGCTTCTCGCAGTGAGGGAACCGCCAGAAGGCCCTCGGTGCAGGACCTCAGTGTCCAGGTAGAATGATAGGGGTGGAGACGCTCCTTCAGATATACTGGACCGAGGCCGTTTAGGGCTTTAAAGGTCAGCACCAACACTTTGAATTGTGCTTGGAAACGTACTGGGAGCCAATGTAGGTCTTTCAAGACCGGCGGCCGCTCCCAGTCACCAGTCTAGCTGCCGCATTCTGGATTAGTTGTAGTTTCTGGGTCACCTTCAAAGGTAGCCCCACGTAGAGCGCATTGCAGTAGTCCAAGCGGGAGATAATCAGAGCATGCACCACCCTGGCGAGGCAGTCCACAGGCAGATAGGGTCTCAGCCTACGTACCAGATGGAGCTGGTAAACAGCTGCCCTGGACACAGATTTGACCTGTGCCTCCATGGACAGCTATGAGTCCAATATGACTCTCAGGCTGCACACCTGGTCCTTCAGGGGCACAGTTACCCCATTCAGGACCAGGGAATCCTCCACACCTGCCCGCCTCCTGTCCCCCAAAAACAGTACTTCTGTCTTGTCAGGATTCAATCTCAATCTGTTAGCCGCCATCCATCCTCCAACCGTCTCCAGACACTCACACAGGATCTTCACTGTCTTCACTGGTTCTGATTTGAAAGAGAGGTAGAGCTGGGTATCATCTGCATACTGATGAACACCCAGCCCAAACCTCCTGATGATCTCTCCCAGCGGCTGCATGTAGATGTTGAAAAGCATGGGGGAGAGGACAGAACCCCGAGGCACCCCACAAGTGAGAGCCCAGGGGTCTGAATACTCATCCCCCCCCACCACTTTCTGAACACGGCCCAGGAGGAAGGAGCGGAACCACTGTATGACAGTGCCCCCAGCTCCCAGCCCCTCAAGACGGTCCAGAAGGATGTTATGGTCGATGGTATCAAACGCCACTGAGAGATCCAGCAGAACTAGGAAACAGCTCTCACCTTTGTCCCTATCCTGCCGGAGATCATCAACCAGTGCGACCAAGGCAGTTTCAGTCCCATGATAAGGCCTGAATCCCAACTGGAAGGGATCATATATAGTCCTATATGATCCTTGTCCCCTTCATGGATCAGTGCCTTGCCGTGGCGAAGGGGCTTGAATAACTCAGAGAAGCTATGAGCTATGCTGTGAAGGGCCACCCAAGATGGACAGGTCATAGTGGAGAGTTTTGACCAAGCGTGATCCACCTGGAGCAGGAACCGGCAAGCCACTCCAGTATCTCTGCCAAGAAAACTCCATGGACAAAGGCAACAGGCATATAAAAGTTACGACGCTGGAAGATGAGCCCCTCAGGTCAGAAGGCGTCCAACATGCTACTGAGGAAGAGCGGAGGACAAGTACAAGTAGATTCAGAGCTGATGAAGCAGCTGGGCCAAAGCCGAAAGGACGCTCAGTTGCGGATATGCCTGGAAGCGAAAGGAAAGTCCAATGCTGTAAAGAAAACTATTGCATAGGAACCTGGAATGTAAGAACTATGAACCTTGGTAAGTTGGATGTGGTCAAAAATGAGATGGCAAGGATAAATATTGACATCCTGGGCATCAGTGAACTAAAATGGACGGGAATGGGCAAATTCAGTTCGGATGACCATCATATCTACTACTGTGGGCAAGAATCCCGTAAAAGAAATGGAGTGGCCCTCATAGTCAACTAAAGAGTGGCGAAAGCTGTACTGGGATGCAATCTCAAAAATGATAAAATGATCTCGATACGAATCCAAGGCAGACCTTTTAACATCACAGTAATCCAAGTTTATGCACCAACTACTGGTGCTGAAGAAACTGAAATTGAGCAATTCTATGAAGACTTACAACACCTTATAGAAATGACACCAAAGAAGGATGTTCTTCTCATTATAGGGGATTGGAATGCTAAAGTAGGAAGTCAAGAGATAAAAGGAACAACTGGCAAGTTTGGCCTTGGAGATCAAAACAAAGCAGGGCAAATGCTAATAGAGTTCTGCCAAGAGAACAAGCTGGTCATCACAAACACGCTTTTCCAACAACACAAGAGACAACTCTACACATGGACATCACCAGATGGGCAGCATCAAAATCAGATTGATTATATTCTCTGCAGACAAAGATGGAGAAGCTCTATACAGTCAGCAAAAACAAGACCTGGAGCTGACTGTGGCTCAGATCATCAGCTTCTTATAGCAAAATTCAAGCTTAAACTGAAGAAAGTAGGAAAAACCACTGGGCCGGTAAGATACAATCTAAGTCAAATCCCTTATGAATACACAGTGGAAGTGAGGAACAGGTTTAAGGATTTAGATTTGGTTGACAGAGTGCATGAAGAACTATGGATGGAGGATCGTAACATTATACAGGAGGCAGCAACTAAAACCATCCGAATGAAAAGGAAATGCAAGAAAGCAAAGTGGCTGTCCAGCGAGGCCTTACAAATAACGGGGGAAAGAAGGCAAGCAAAATGCGAGGGAGATAGTGAAAGATACAGGAAATTGAATGCAGATTTCCAAAAAATGGCAAGGAGAGACAAGAAGGCCTTCTTAAACGAGCAATGCAAACAAATAGAGGAAAACAACAGAATGGGAAGAACCAGAAATCTGTTCAAGATTTGTACAAAGATTACCATAATAAAAGACAAAAGTGGAAAGGACCTAACAGAAGCAGAAGACATCAAGAAGAGGTGGCAAGAATACACAGAGGAATTATACCAGAAAGCTATGGATGGCTCGTACACCCAGGTAGTGTGGTTGCTGACCTTGAGCCAGACTTCCTGGAGAGTGAAGTCAAATGGACCTTAGAAAGCACTGCTAATAACAAGGCCAGTGGAAGTGATGGTATTCCAGCTGAACTATTTAAAATTTTAAACGATGATGCTGTTAAGGTGCTACACTCAATATGCCAGCAAATTTGGAAAACTCAGCAGTGGCCAGCAGATTGGAGAAGATCAGTCTACATCCCAATCCCAAAGAAGGGCAGTGCCAAAGAATGCTCCAACTACCACACAATTGCACACATTTCACACACTAGCAAGGTTATGCTTAAAATTCTAAAAGGCAGGCTTAAGCAGTATGTGGACCGAGAACTCCCAGAAGTGCAAGCTGGATTTAGAAGAGGCAGAGGAACCAGAGACCAAATTGCAAACATGCGCTGGATTATGGAGAAAGCTAGAGAGTTCCAGAAAGACATCTACTTCTGCTTCATTGACTATGCAAAAGCCTTTGACTGTGTCGACCACAGCAAACTATGGCAAGTTCTTAAAGAAATGGGAGTGCCTGATCACCTCATCTGTCTCCTGAGAAATCTCTATGTGGGAAAAGAAGCTACAGTTAAAACTGGATATGGAGCAACTGATTGGTTCAAAATTGGGAAAGGAGTACGGCAAGGCTGCATACTGTGTCCCTACTTATTTCAAATACACGCAGAATTCATCATGCAAAAGGCTGGGCTGGATGAATCCCAAGCTGGAATAAAGATCGCCGGAAGAAATATCAACAACCTCAGATATGCAGATGACACAACCTTGAGGGCAGAAAGTGAGGAGGAATTAAAGAACGTTTTAATGAGGGTGAAAGAGGAGAGCGCAAAATATGGTCTGAAGCTCAACATCAAAAAAAACCAAGATCATGGCCACTGGGCCCATCATCTCCTGGCAAATAGAAGGGGAAGAAATGGAGGCAGTGAGAGATTTTACTCTCTTGGGCTCCATGATTTTACTTTCTTGGGCTCCATGATCACTGCAAATGGTGACAGCAGTCACAAAATTAAAAGACGCCTGCTCCTTGGGAGAAAGGCGATGGCAAACCTAGACAGCATCTTAAAAAGCAGAGAGAGCACCTTGCCAACAAAGGTCCGTATAGTTAAAGCCATGGTTTTCCCAGTAGTGATGTATGGAAGTGAGAGCTGGACCATAAAGAAGGCTGATCACCGAAGAATTGATGCTTTTGAATTATGGTGCTGGAGGAGACACTTGAAAGTCCCATGGACTGCAAGAAGTTCAATCGCATCCATTCTTAAGGAAATCCACCCTGAGTGCTCACTGGAAGGACAGATCGTGAAGCTGAGGCTCCAATACTTTGGCCACCTCATGAGAAGAGAAGACTCCCTGGAAAAGACCCTGATGTTGGGAAAGATGGAGGACACAAGGAGAAGGGGACGGCAGAGGACAGGATGGTTGGATATTGTTCTCGAAGCTACCAGCATGAGTTTGACCAAACTCATGGAAGGCAGTGGAAGTCAGGAGTGCTTGGCGTGCTCTGGTCCATGGGGTCACGAAGAGTCGGACACGACTAAATGACTAAACAACAAGAATCAGTCGGACATTGTCACAGTCATGTCACAGGAAACAACTACTGGAACAAAAGACATTTAGTGGAAACTAAAGATGCTATGCCCGTGGCTGAGGATAATTGTTTGAACCCTTCCAATGGGTATGGGGGGGGGGAAGGGAGGGAAAGGAAAAAATTGTACAGGAAATTTAAAAATTGGAAGGAGATAATATATGTATCTAAAAAATCCCGAACTCAAATAAAATAAAAATTTAAAAAAGAAAGAAAGTAATGCCTCCTTGTTTTTAAAAGAAAATGAAAAGTTATTCCTAAAAGAAAAGAAAAAGGCAAAACACAGAGGCCCCATCTGCAGTCAATCCTGAAATCAGGATCAAGTAATTTAAAGAATCATGGCTTCTAGTGCTGCCCGATGGATCAGCGAGTTCTCTGACATTGGTAGGGCATTCAGAGCACAGTACTGGCGCCAATACATCACGGTGGCCGGGGAGATGTGACGTATTCCTGGCTCAAATTGCCTGCAGATGTCAAAGGCGCAGGAAGGCAGGTGGAGGAGCCCAAAAAGGTGCCCACCTTCTCAATCTCCATCCACCTGCCTGCCTCATCCCACCCCCAAGCTGAGCAAGCCCCAGTACCTCTCCAGCCCCATCCATCCACATCCCCATCTCCCCTCCCCTGGGACTCACCAGATCTCTCAGAGGTCCCTGGGAGGGAACGCTCAGAGGCTGTGAGGAGGGATGCAGGAGACAACCTGACCAGGTCAACTGTCCATCTTCCCCCTTCCATCCTCGCTAGCTTTACAGATTCAGTCTCTTTCATCCTTCCTGAGGAGTCGAGAAGCCACCACAAGCTGCAGGGTCCTGGGAGAGAGGAAGAAACAAAGGGAGCCTCAGAGGCCCTGCAGAGATTCTCCTGCCCTAGATATTCCCCTGCTCCTGAAGAAGCACAAATGGGGCAGCCCCTTCCCAACACAAACCCCATTTGAAACATCTCCAGTGATTCCCATTTAATCTGTTGGCACCTCACCCCACTTTGTAAAGCTGGCATGGTATGCACACTAGTGACCTGAGAGTAGACCCCATTGAACTCAGTGAGGCTTATGGATAGAACTTGGTGCAAAAACCAGGCACCATCCTGTCCCCAAGCCTGAAAACTGCAGCCCCAGAGCATGGGCAGAATACAACCGAGTAGCTATTACATGTAGGTGCCCCCACGTCTCAATGCAAGAGATGACTTAGCAGTTGAGCTGGCTGGGCCCCAAACCTCTTTCTGCTCATCACTAGAGCTGCTGAGAGACCCTAGAAGGTTGGGAATAGGATCTGGCTCCTGCTGTTTCTTAGCCACCTCCTCATTTTCCTTATTCATACAAAATGGAGTGATTTTTTAGTTGTGCTTTCTTTAGAGAAGCTCTCTTTGGAGCAGGGCCCGTGGCACTCGGGGAGAGATCAGAAATTTTGTAACCACTTCAGGTCAACACCATCTTTGCCCTTAATTCCATATCATGTTACTTATACCATTTGTAGCAATTAAAGCGTTTCTAACTTTAGTCTGCAGCAACTTCTGTGTCATTCACTTAGTGTTCTGCAGAATGCGGAGGCTAGACTGGTGACTGGGAGTGGCTGCTGGAACCATGTGAGACCACTCCTAAAGGATCTACTTTCAAAGTGTTGGTGCTTTAAAATCCTCAACGGCCTCGGCCCAGGATACCCAAAGGAGCATCTTCACCCCCATCTTTCAGCCTGGACCCTGAGGTCCAGTACCAAGGGCCTTCTGGCGGTTCCCTCAGTGCAAGAAGAGAAGTTACAGGGAAGCAGGCTGAGGGCCTTCTCGGTAGTGGCGCCCTCCCTGTGGAACACGCTCCCATCAGATGTCAAGGAGATGAGTAACTATGTAACCTTTAGAAGACACATGAAGGCAGCCCTGTATATTATATGTGCTGGAAGCTGCCCTGAGTGTCTGGTGAAACCCAGTCAGATGGGTGGCAGGTAAATATTATTGTTATTATTATTATTATTATTACTACTACTACTACTACTACTACTATTATCATCATCATCATCATCATTCACACAGGATGCTGATGGTGGTGGCAGCTTCACCCCAGTGCCTTGCCAGGGCAGGAGGGGCTTGGTCTTCCTAAAAATATTGAGCTGAGCAAGGCTGGATGCAGCTCCTGCTCCCAAGAGTGGCACATGCCAGTCTGTGCACTTGCTCTGCTGGGAGGGGGCAGATGTTTAACAAGGTTGGAAACCAGATCTCCCCGGCCCTAGGGACTCCTCCCAAGAATCCTGGGAGCCAGAATTGGTTCAGGACCCTGAGAGGTGCAAGGAGACAGCTTCAGCCCTGCTGCCCAAAGAGTGCAATTCCCAGAGTGGTCACCAATCCCCCCTTCTTGCCAGGGAACTCTGGGAATTGTAGTGGGTAGGTGGTGGGAGAGGGTCTCCCCTCCAGTCTCCACACTTGGGGGGGGGCTGTATCTCCCCACTCCACAGGGCTTCTCCTTCCTTGGATTCCTTGAATGCTTCTCTGTGTTATGAAATGCGACTTTCCCCTCAATCTGAAGGGGGCTTATTTGCATGCCCTCTTTTTGTTGCCCCAAAGACTTCTCCCCAAAAAGGAAGGCAGCATCTTGATCCAAAGGAAGAAGAGAGTTGCAGACCTGCTGGACACTCAGCCCCTCCCTGGCTTGGCAGAGAGGAATTGGGGGCAGGACCCTCTGCTCCCTGAATTGGGGGTCTCCCCCCCCCCCACGCATGAGCCGAACGGGGGGGGTCTGCCTCCCCCCTTGCAGCCCTGGGCCCCCCTTCTCCCCGCTGCACCCCAAGGGGGAAGAGCGAAGAGACTCACCGGATTCCAGGAGGGGCGCCGAGGAAGTTTTTGCAAAGCAGAGAGAACAAAGCAGCCTCCTCTTTGCTGGCAGGAAGGGACTGGGCAGGGAGGGGCTTCTGCTCGGGAGGACCTTGCCCTCCCCCGCCCTCCCCTTCCTGTCCTCTCTAGGAATCCCGCTCTGCTCCTTTTAACCCTTGGCAAGCTGAGGGCACCGAGACCGCCCCTCCCTCTCCCTGCCTGCCGTTTTTCTGCTTCTGCGCTCTAGGGGCTGCCCTCCCTTCTCCATCTGGGCCAAGGACTCTGCATCAAGGCCCCCCCATCTTATGCAGACTGACGACAAGGGAGGTGGGGGTTCCCCGTTACCATTCTGCCGTGTGCATCTGGATCCCTACTTTGAAATGACTAAATAATTGAATGTTAACGCAGCCTTCTCAAGAGCACAGAGGGGGGAGGGGCAGCTGCCCCCAAACAATGAAAATTGTTGTTTACTGAGTTGAATAGGACCCAAAATGCAGCAGTCTGATTGGTCCTAGAACAATAGGATTCAGAATGCAGCAGTATGATTGGTCCTAGAGCAATGCAGCAGTATGATTGGTCTGCAGGAGCCACCAATCCAGCTCCAGATGGAAGTGAATCCACAACCTGATTGGCCTACAGGAGAATTCTGGAATTAGCCAATCACATGGGGCCCATTGTGTAAATAATGTATATAAAGCAGATATTTTGGGGGAACTTTCATTCCTCCTCACCACTATGAGCTGAATAAAGAGCATGAAATCCACTCTCGACTCTGAGTATATTTCAAAAATCTAGAAAAAATACATAGGAAACTGAGGTTCTACGCGCGCACACACACACACACCCACACATCCCAAAAAATCCTGGCTACTCCAGGAAACGAAGACGCCAGGGATGAAGAGCAAGGTGTTCTCTCCAGGCTGCAAAACCCCAGAGCGCATTTTCATGAACACAAGGAGAATCACATCACCAAAGAACAAGATCCTGCAGTTCAGGATACAATTACAAGTTAGGCGTCAGTAGCTAACAAGAAGTGGCAACTCAGTCACCTATTGGAAGGCAATTCAGTGTGGAATCCTAGAACTGCGGGAGATGGATGTGTTACCGGGGAATTGGAGGGGGGGTGAGAGAGACACCCCCAGCCTTGCCTCTCCACACTGCCAGGCAAAGACAAAGAGCCTCCGCTGCACATTCTCCAATGTCGCAGTTCACTGATAAATGCATCTTATGTACTGGCTCAATGGGAAAACTTTAGAAATTCATAAGAAATCACATCGTTGAATCTCATAGAATCATAGAGTTGGAATAGACCCCAAGGGCCATCGAGTCCAACCCCCTGCCAAGCAGGAAACACCATCAGAGCACTCCTGACATATGGTTGTCAAGCCTCTGCTTAAAGACCTCCAAAGGAGGAGACTCCACCACACTCCTTGGCAGCAAATTCCACTGTCGAACAGCTCTTACTGTCAGGAAGTTCTTCCTAATGTTTAGGTGGAATCTTCTTTCTTGTAGTTTGGATCCATTGCTCCGTGTCCGCTTCTCTGGAGCAGCAGAAAACAACCTTTCTCCCTCCTCTATGTGACATCCTTTTATATATTTGAACATGGCTATCATATCACCCCTTAACCTCCTCTTCTCCAGGCTAAACATGCCCAGCTCCCTTAGCTGTTCCTCATAAGGCATCGTTTCCAGGCCTTTGACCATTTTGGTTGCCCTAAATCTTCTCAGTTCCAATGGCATGTAGGACCCAGGTATAAGGGTTGAGGTGACCGAGCCCAGCATAATCCCCCGAGATGTACAGTCATGGCTGCAGGGGCTTCCCAAGGTGATATCCTGCCCCAAGCATGTCAGACAGGTAACCATCTCATTCACCATGCCTACCCACCCCATAGTGGGACAAGACAAAGGGGTGTATTTAACTTGACTCAAGGACCAGGGAGGGACGTGGGTGGCACTGTGGGTTAAACCACTGAGCCTAGGACTTGCTGACTGCAAGGTCGGCGATTCGAATCCCCGCGACGGGGTGAGCTCCCATTGCTCGGTCCCTGCTCCTGCCAACCTAGCAGTTCGAAAGCATGTCAAAGTGCTAGTAGATAAATAGGTACTGCTCTGGCGGGAAAGTAAATGGCGTTTCCATGTGCTGCTCTGGTTTGCCAGAAGTGGCTTAGTCATGCTGGCTACGACCCGGAAGCTACCGTATACGCCGGCTCCCTTGGCCAATAAAGTGAGATGAGCGCCACAACCCCAGAGTCGGCCACGACTGAACCTAATGGTCAGGGGTCCCTTTACCTTTTAAGGACCGGGGAACTGTAAATGCTTTCCTTTGCACTGTGATGAAGTAAGTGTGAAATACTATATTTGAGTGACAGGGTCAACCACTGGGTCTCAGGTTCTACCTGAGACCACACCTTTCCTGTGACATACCTATGATGTATTGATGATGCTTCTGGAAATGTATGATGGGAAACTTTAAAATACTTATCTATCCATTGTTTGGGGCTTTTGGCTGCTTCATCTTTGTGGTAGTGGGAAGTCTTGTTGCAACAATTAAGATCATGCCACCGGGCCGCTGTTTGGCGTCTATGTCCTGGCTGAAGTCTCTCGCTTGTGACCCCCGACCGGAACCTATGGGAGCCAAGGTTAGGCAATTGTGGGGTGCTCCAATGACTCTCTTTTTCTTTTTCCTCTTCTTTCACCACCCATCATAGCACAGTAAGATTGTCTTCCATGAACATGGTCTCAACAGTGAGTCCATAAGTGACTGTGGAGGCCAATTCTGGTTCCTGTTGTAAACAAAAAATCTGCCCTTTTCCCTTATGGGGTACCCAAGAGACCATATAGGTTCCCCATTGGTAAGAGAAAATGACAGAGGCCAACCAGAGAATATTGAGAAGCAAAGCAACTAGTAAACCTGATATTTATTGATCTGTTGCAACAGGGTGCCCCCTTCACACACAGGAAAGGAGGACGACCCCAGAATCATGGTGTGCCTGCCCTTATATATATATTTTAAATTCCCTGCCCTGGAGCTCAAGACCGCCCCTCCATACATCATACATACATCACAGAAGGGGTGTAACACAAGATCACCCCCACATACCGTACCTACATCACAGAAAAGGCAGTCTACAGCAGAAATCTGAATGTGTTTTTCCTGTCTGCCAGGTTATCTGATTGCCTTTCCTGATAGTCTGTCACCCATTAAAATGCTGATTACTCAATTCCTGAGACAATGGGAAGGCTCCCTGACCCCCCCCCTCCCTCCTTGCAGAGAAAACGTTTGGTCAGTTTGGGAATCAAAAATGGTTTCAGGTTGGTCTTCCTGTGCTGATCTATGTACGTGCTTGGTTGGTACATTTATGTACCACAGGGGTGTGGGACTTGTCAGTCTGTTCCCAACAGCAAGGGCTGGCGGACCAGCTGACAGGGCTCCCTTGCCCGCTTGCTTGCTTACTGCAAGGCCACCTTAGTTCCTGGCACCCAGCACCCCCTGGCCAGCCCCAGAGGGACCATTCGCCCAGGGAGCTTGTAGCCAGGGCTGCTGCCACAAACAGCTGTGCAAGCCTTTGGGAGGTAGAGATGCAAGAGGGCATCCAAGGAGGGAGCGAAGGAAAGAGGGACGGAGGCCAGTGTTGCCTGTGGCACCCCTGAGCATCCTTCACGGCACCCCAGGGTGCCAGGGCTCACTGGTTGAAAACCGCTGCAGAATAGACTTTGTTTATGTCTTCAGGCTGTCAACTGTACGAAACAAATTTTACTACACTGTGGGCTTTATAAACAAGCCAGGAACCAATTCATCAAAGCTTTCTTGGTGAATTCATCTGGTAAGTCTGATACCTTTTATCTCAAATATCTCCTTGGAAGATAAATAATATAATCCTGGCTGTGGCAAAATTTCTCTCAGGGGTAATAAGAATTAGAAATTGACATGCTCTGGATAGATAGATAGATAGATAGATAGATAGATAGATAGATAATAATAATAATAATAATAATAATAACAACAACAACAACAACAATAACAACAATAACAACAATAATAATAATGAATTATACCCCGCCCATCTGGCTGGGCTTCCCCAACCACTCTGGGCGGCTTCCAACAAAATATTAAAATACAGTAATGCACCAAACATTAAAAGCTTCCCTAAACAGGGTTGCCCAGCAATGTTTTTCCTGTATCTCTGCTATATTTTGTTTTCAAAATTGATTTTGAGGGTCTTTGGACTGTAATAAAGTAAGTTTAGTGCTCCCACTACAGCTTTTTTCACATTCCCTTAGAGGGTTTATCCACAGCGTGGGCTCCCAGATGCACAGTCAGGCCATCACTCCCACTAAAGCTTTCTCCACACCCTATTCATTGATACGGTTTCTCCTTGGTGTGGGTTCTTTTGTGTAAAGTAAGGTGGTAATTGCGACTAAAGCTCTTTCCACACTCCAAACATTTAAAGGGTTTTTCCCCTGTGTGGGTTCTTTGATGTGCAGCAAGGCCTCCACTCTGGCAAAAGCTCTTTCCACACTCCATGCACTTGTGAGGTTTCACTCCTGTGTGGGTTCTCTGATGCACAGTAAGGTCACAGTTCCTATGGAAGCTCTTGCCACACTCCATGCATTTAAACGGTTTTGCCCACGTGTGCGTTCTTTGGTGTGCAGCAAGGCCTCCACTCTGGCTAAAGCTTTTTCCGCACTCCATACATTTGTAAGGTTTCACTCCTGTGTGGGTCCTCTGGTGCTCAGTAAGGTCACTACTCTCATGGAAGCTTTTCCCACACTCAATGCATATAAACGATTTATCCCATGTGTGTGTTCTTTGATGTGCAGTAAGGCTTTTACCATGTTTGAAACTCTTTTCACACACCATACATTTAAACGGTTTCTCCCCTGTGTGGGTTCTCTGATGTAAAGTAAGATGGTCACGTCGACTGAAGCTCTTTCCACACTCCATGCATGTAAATGGTTTCTCCCCTGTGTGAGTTCTTTGGTGCACATTTAGATCCCCACCACGACTGAAGCTCTTTCCACATTCTAAACATTTATATGCTTTCTCCTCTGTGTGGATGCTGTAACATATACTAGATTGGGATTGATACTTATATGGTTCACCACGTACTGGACATGACTTCTTGCTGCTTCCTTTGTTATCTTGAGAATTCAGGGGTACATGGACATCAATTTCCTGAGTTGTGGTGGATTTCTCTTCCCCATTCATTGACTTTTGGGGTGCTTCTTGATTGGCAAACATCTCTTTCCACGCTTCATTCTCTGATGTCAACATGGATGTCTCACCATTATTCTCATTATTCTGCCTATTACCTGTTTTGGGGGAGGGAGAAAAGGAAAATGCGTTTCAATTGCAAGGCAGAAGCAGATTCTCGTTATGGATCGAGCCCAGTTCTCTGCTTCTCCGATTCTATCGTTTTCAAGCGTCTCCCCTTCCTTCTCCCCAAGCCCTGCTGAATCTGAGGTTAGCTTCTGAATATGCTACAATCTCAGGACGACACCAAAATTCCTGCTCCACCTCCCACTTGCTGTTGTTGGGATAAATTATAAAGAGAGGTTCCTACACTGGAGGTATCCCTCTCAGAAACCCGAGAGGAGACTTGATATGGTTAGTCAGCAGTCAAAAAAACTATTAGAGGCAAGAAGGCTCCCTTCAAAAAATTGAAGTCTTGCCCAAATGAAGAGAACGAAAAGAAACTCAAATTTCGGTATCAAAGAGGGCAAGCAGACACCAAAGGATGCTACAGAAGACTTTCTATGACAGCCTTTCTCAACCTGTGGGTCCCCAGATGTTGTTGAACCACAACTCCCATCACCCCTAGCTAGCAAGGCCAGAGCTCAGGGATGATGGGAGTTGTAGTCCGACAACATCTGGGGACCCACAGGTTGAGAACCGCTGTTCTATGAGCTTCTGGTCCGGGATAGTCTGACAACTGTTGACCATCTCTGCGCTGCATAGTTTCTCCTAACAAGGGAAGAGGGGGTCCTTACCCAGAGAGACCAAGTTCCCATAATTCTCCATCGTGACCTCCCACTGCAGGGCTCTTTGGCCTGGATCCAACAGAGCCCACTCCTCCTCCGTGAAAAACACAGCCACCTCCTCGAAGGTCAGTGGGCCCTGGGGAGAAAAAAATGGGTTAGAAAATATTTGCTCCTCGCGACTGACATAGAGAGAGCTGTGATTCTGGCATTGCATGCCTCGATGACCCGTTGGGTTGCTGGGGTTTATGCGGGCAGAACTCCAGTGAAGCAATAAGAGCACATCGTAGAAACATAGCTCCATAGAGTTGTAGACTTGAATGGGACCTCCCCAACGGTCCTCTAGTCCAGGAATCTCAGTTTAAGCTTCCATGACCGAGGAGCAACCTCCAATACGGAGGTTTAAAAGTATTCACCAAATGTTGCCTCCGCACACGTAGTAATATATGTTCCATGTTTCACATATAGGTAAAGGTAAAGGACCCCCGGATGGTTAAGTCCAGTCAAAGGTGACTATTGGGTTGCAGCGCTCATCTCCCTTTCAGGCCAAGGGAGCCGGCATTTGTCCACAGACAGTTTTCCAGGTCATGTGGCCAGCATGACTAAGAAGAAGAAGAAGAAGAGTTTGGATTTGATATCCCGCCTTTCACTCCCCTTCAGGAGTCTCAAAGCGGCTAACATTCTCCTTTCCCTTCCTCCCCCACAACAAACACTCTGTGAGGTGAGTGGGGCTGAGAGACTTCACAGAAGTGTGACTGGCCCAAGGTCACCCAGCAGCTGCATGTGGAGGAGCGGAGACACGAACCCGGTTCCCCAGATTACGAGACTACTGCTCTTAACCACTACACCACACTGGCTCTCCGCTACTAAACCGCTACTGGCACAGGGAGGACCGTGACGAGTGCCAGAGTGCATGGAAACGTCATTTACCTTCCTGCCGCAGCAGTATCTATTTATCTACTTGCACTGGTATGCTTTCGAACTGCTAGGTTGGCAGGAGCTGGGACAGAGAAACAAGAGGTCACCCCGTTGCGGGGATTCGAACAGCTGACCTTCCAATTAGCAAGCCCGAGAGGCTCAGTGGTTTAGACCACAGTGCCACCCAGGTGCCTTCATTCACGTATAAAATGAGATGGTATCTCTAAGCTTCTAAACAGTTTTTAAAGCCCAACAGCTTGCTCTTAAGTCTCTCTCTGTGACTCTTACTACTACTACTACTAATAATAAATTTTATTTATACCCCGCCCTCCCCGGCCAAAGCCAGGCTCAGGACGGCTAACACCAATAAAATTACAATAAAAACATAATAGAAAAAAACAAAATAAAGCCGTTTAAAATACAGGTTGAAAAGCAATTTAAAATGCAGTCTCATTTTAAAAGTAGCCAATAGATGAAGACCATAAGGGGAGGGAAACATAATGGTCAGACTGAGTCCAAACCAAAGGCCAGGCGGAACAGCTCTGTCTTGCAGGCCCTGCAGAAAGATATCAAGTCCCGCAGGGCCCTAGTCTCTTGGGACAGAGCGTTCCACCAAGTCGGGACCAGTACTGAAAAGGCCCTGGCCCTAGGTGAGATCAATCTAACTACCTTGTGACTTGGGACCTCCAAAGTGTTGTCATTTGTGGACCTTAAGGTCCTCCGCGGGGCATCCCAGGAGAGGCGGTCCAGTAGGTACGTGGGCCCTAGGCTGCAAATCTCTCTCGCAGCAAGCTCTTCTTGGTCTCCTCTCTGTCCTAAAACATTCCTGTTCAGTGGTTTGTTTGCATTTTCACAAACACACAGCATTTCTCTCTGAACACAAAACTGAGAAAAATGCGGATGACTGTGGGAGACTCACACACGCTAAGCCACCCTGCTACACGGTAAATTCTATAACCAGGGTGTCTCTGGACCTCAAATTAAGACTCAGGCAAATAGTAATATTTAGAACTTACTGGACCCCAGTCTGCTTGTTTATGAAAGGACTATCTAAGACATCTAGTTGCTGGAGATGTGACAGCGATTAAGCTTACCTAAAACATATGTTTGTACAATGTCCTAAGGGACGCGGGCAACGCTGTGGTGTAAACCACAGAGCCTAGGGCTTGCCGATTGGAAGGTCAGCAGTTTGAATCCCCCTGATGGGGTGAGCTCCCGTTGCTCGGTCCCAGCTCCTGCCCACCTAGCAGTTCAAAAGCACATCAAGTGCAAGTAGATAAATAGGCACCGCTCCGGCGGGAAGGTAAACAGCGTTTCTGTGCGCTGCTCTGGTTCGCCAGAAGCGGCTTAGTCATGGTGACCACATGACCCGGAAAAACTGTCTGCAGACAAATGTCGGCTCCCTTGGCCAGTAAAGCGAGATGAGCGCCGCAATCCCAGAGTCATTCGCAACTGGATTTAACTGTCAGGGGTCCCTTTACCTATACCTATACAATATCCTACACTGAAAAACTTTTGGCAGAAGGTAATAGAGATAATCAGCATGACTGTAGAGGAAAATGTCATTTTGAATGATATACCCAACACATGGAATCTAACAAAGGGGCAATATGAACGGACTCTCCTCGCTCTCACTGCTGGTGTTGATGAACTGGAAAAATAAAAATGCAGCTCCCTTTAACGATTCAATTGAAGATTCATTTTTATAAATACCATATTAGGTTAAGGTCTGGTTAACTACACTAACAATTCCCCACCCCTTTTTGTAATGTACACTTCTTCTCCGTGTCTTATGACTCTGTGCAATTGTACTTTTGTACTTCTTTATTTTTCAATAAATAATGTAGAACAAAAAGTCGCCCAGCCATAAGACTTGGGACTCCCTGCAGCTGCAATCTTGGGAAAAAGGGGGAATCTTTTACATGGTCAGAATAAACCATTTCCTTAACACAGGTCCCTTTCCATCTGTTGTGATTCTACGAAGGAAGCAGAGATCCTTGGAAAGGGAATCAAGGAGCAGATCCTTTCAAGCCCTGGCTAACACCACTTCCCAGATCCCAAGTTTTTTTCCATCTCCTACCTGACCAGGCAACTGAACGAACACCATTTCTTCTTTGTCACACAGTAAGGAAAGGCTGGGATGATCTGGCAGAGGAGTTCGGCTGCCTATGAGTGAAAGGAAAAAAGGAAGCAGCAAGGATTCTTCTGCTGTCTCCTGTCACCTGCCCTGGTTCACGGCCCAAGCTGCCTGGGTAGACTTTGCTTGGGGATCAGGGTGGGTTTGATTTAAATCAAATCAATTTAAATCACGATTTAAATCACTAGTAAGTAATTCTTTTTTCTTTTCTTTTTTTAAAGCACTCATTCTTGCTGGTATAATCTTAATACAGTGGTACCTCGGGTTACATACGCTTCAGGTTACAGACTCCGCTAACCCAGAAATATTACCTCGGGTTAAGGACTTTGCTTCAGGATGAGAACAGAAATCGTGCTCCGATGGCGCGGCGGCAGCAGGAGGCCCCATTGGCTAAAGTGGTGCTTCAGGTTAAGAACAGTTTCAGGTTAAGAACAGACCACTGGAACAAATTAAGTACTTAACCCGAGGTACCACTGTATTTACAGCCAGATGAATGTTTCATTTTTGGAATAATACATTTATTATAAAACCAGAAAATAAAAATAAAACCAGAAAAAAAGAAAAAATGACTTCCTATCATTTCCCGGCATATAGCCTTATTCTATAATGAATATACATATCATGATTCTTTATATTCCTTCTAATACATTCTTACAACAGTTAGTACCTTTTGACTTATTTCTCATATGTTTCACTATAAAAGGGTCAATCAAATACTGCCATAGACATACCACTGTTACAATTTCGTAAATATTTCTTATATTTATCCCATTTTTGTACAAATACCTGTCTTGTGTTGCCTCTCAAGCTATTAGTTAGTTGCACCATTTCTACATATTCCTGTAATTTATTTTGCCAGTCCGTTATGGTTGGAACATTTTCCCCTTTCCAGTTCATTGCTATCAATGTTCAAGCTGCAGCCATGGCTGTATCAGTTAGATTAAATTAGGTGGGGCTACCTTTGAAGACGGTTCAGAAATAACAACAACAACAACAATTATTTATTATTTATACCCCACCCATCTGGCTGGGTTTCCCCAGCCACTCTGGGCAGCTTACAACAGAATATTAAAATACAACAACCTATTAAACATTAAAAGCTTCCCTAAACAGGGCTGCCTTCAGATGTCTTCTAAAAGTCTGGTAGTTGTTTCTCTCTTTGACATCTGGTGGGAGGGCATTCCACATGGAGGGTGCCACTACCAAGAAGGCCCTCTGCCTGGTTCCTGCAGGGAGGGAACTGCCAAAAGACCCTCGGCGCTGGACCTCAGTGTCTGGGCAGAACAATGGGGATGGAGACGCCCCTTTGGGTATACTGGGCCGAGGCCATTTAGGGCTTTAAAGCTCAGCACCAACACTTTGAATTGTGCTTGGAAACTTACCGGGAGCCAGTGTAGGTCTTTCAAGACCGGTATTATATTGTCTCGGTGGCCGCTCCCAGTCACCAGTCAAGCTGCCACATTCTGGATTAGTTGTAGTTTCTGGGTCACCTTCAAAGGTAGCCCCACACAGAGCGCATTGCAGTAGTCCAAGCGAGAGATAAGCAGAGCATGCACCACTCTGGCGAGACAGTCTGCGGGCAGGGAGGGTCTCAGCCTACGTACCAGATGGAGCTGGTAAACAGCTGCCCTGGACACAGAATTGACCTGCGCCTCCATAGACAGCTGTGAGTCCAGAATGACTCCCAGGCTGCACACCTGGTGCTTCAGGGGCACAGTTACCCCATTCAGGACCGGGGAGACCTCCACACCAGCCCGCCCCTTGTCCCCCCAAAACAGTACTTCTGTCTTGTCAGGATTCATCCTCAACCGCCATCCATCCTACAACCTTCATCTGGAGCAGAATCCCCCGGTTAGTCATGGAGGCAAGATGGTTTGGGCATATAAAACCACCACCCACCCCCGAGACCGTGATCAAACCAAAAACCCACTCCCAATTCCTCCTTACCCAGCGAAGGAGAAGCATCCGTTCCACTGCCCTCTGGAATGGCTCTCCAGAACAGCTGCCGCCTCCTGCTGGCCGACGGGACCTTCTCTGTGTCGTAAAATGGAAGCCCCCCATTTTTCAGCCTCAGGATCTGAAATAAAAATGGGAATCCCCACGCCGGGAAAGGGATTAGGAAGAGGCGCCCTGATTTCATCATGGGGGTGGGACACACCAAACATTTGCACATTCTATCCTCCCCTTGGGGAGTTTAGCTCTTACAACGAATTCATACCAAAGTAGCTGAGAAAGAGATTTCAGATGGGGAAACTCCACTGGACTGTCAAAATGGGATTTGGCATAAAAAGTGTAATGCTTTGATTCTGGTGTAGAAATTTGCTCCCTTTTTTAATTTGGCATGTGTTATTTAACTTTATTTTCTTTTATTGTAACAGATTAATGGGGCCGGGGGGGGGAGGAATTCCAGGAGGTCGGATTAGATTGGGCATCCCAAAACTTGGCCCTCCAGATGTTTTTGACTACAATTCCCATCATCCCTGACCACTGGTCCTGTTAGCTAGGGATGATGGGAGTTGTAGGCCAAAAACATCTGGAGGGCCGAGTTTGCCTATGCCTGATGACTCTTTGGCAGGGTGGATTTGATTTAAATAAACTGGATTTAAATCACTAGTCTGTATGACTTGATTTAATTTTAAATTTTTTTTTACAGAAAGACTCTTTCTTGCTGGTATAATCTTAATATTTACAACCAGATGAAGGTTTCGTTTTTGGAATAATAAATTTTCAGAGTAGTTTTTACAGTTACATTAAAAATTACTGATTTGGTTATACTATTAGAAATACATGGACAGATGGTTATGAATTTATTGTGAGGTTCAATAAGTTAGCTGTTTCTATTTGGACAACTTTTCTGCTGCACTTAATAACAATTTAAACCATTTATTTAACTAAACTATTTAACTAAAACAATAACATTATGGCATGTTTGTTAACTGATGTGATTAAACAATTAAAAAAAACACCATACTGAGTTTTAGCATGAAAAACTTAAAACAAATCTTTATTTCCTTTGGACTATAATGTAACTTAAATAGAAAACTATCTTTAGAAATATTTTTACTCCAAAGGGATTTCAATTTGAAAATCCGATTTAAATGAAAAAATCCGATTTTTTTATCATTGATTTTTATCCACCCTGCTATTTCGCTCCTTCCCCACTACCATAATAATAATAATAATAATAATAATAATAATAATAATTTATTTATATCCCACCCTACCCAGCTGAAGCCGGGCTCAGAGCAGCTAAAACAGTAAAAGTAACACAGTTAACATAAAATCACAATCAATTAATTGAGATACGTTCAAAAATCAATTCATTCTAAAATCAATTCAGAATCAACCATTGGGCTAGAGTTCTGTGAAGATTACAGGGCTGTGCCCTGGCCAAAGGCCTGGTGGAACAGCTCTGTCTTGCAGGCCCTGCGGAAAGATGTCCCTAGTCTCTTGTGACAGAGAGTTCCACCACATCGGGGCCACGGCCAAAAAAGCCCTGGCTCTGGTTAAGGCCAGCCTCACCTCCCTGCGGCCCGGGACCTCCAAGATGTTTTTGTTTGAAGACCGTAAGGTCCTCCGTGGGACATACCAGGAGAGGCGGTCCCGTAGGTACGATTTAAAGAAAGCGCTCTCACCTGCTCCTTTTCTTCCTGCCTCTTCTCTTCCACCTGGCTCAGGAGGAAGCCTTCTGCCAGGGCCACCGCCTGGGAACTGGTCTCCGCTCCGCACTCCCTGACCCAGTTTTCCATCTCCGGGGGGAGGATAGTCAGGAACTGCTCCAGGACCACCAGGTCCAGCATCTGGGCCTTCGAGTGCTTTTCCGGCTTCAGCCACTGGCGGTAGAGGTGGTGGAGGCGGCTGCAGACCTCGCGGGGGCCCTCGGCCTCCTGGTAGCAAAACGCCCGGAAGTGTTGGCGCTGGACGTCTGAGCTGGCATTGCCCTCGCCCAAGATCTGCTGCACGTTCCTTTCCCAGACCTCCCCAGTGCTCCCAGTCTGGGTGACGTGGGGGTCCTTTCCTCCCCTGGGAGCCGCTGAGTCTGGCTTTTCCATCTTCCAAAGTTCCCTGAAGGAATCCAAGGATTGCCTTCTTTTTGTTCCCAAACCAAAGGCTGCCGGAATTTGATTGGCGTTGGAGGGGAGGGTGTCGATGTCCGGCAAAGTCTGCAAGCCCCCCTCTTGCACACGCCAAAGGGAAAGATGCTTTGCTAGGAGTGAAGGGTGACCCCGGCTGGGACCTGTAAAAGACGGCAGAGACTTATAAGCAGAAATGGGGGAGCAGTGGAGGCAGTGTGGTGTAGTGGTTAGAGTGTTGGGCTTGGACATGGGAGACGAAGAAGAGGAGGAAGAAGAAGAATTTACTATTTATACCCCACCCATCCGGCTGGATTTCCCCAACTCTGGGCAGCTCCCAACAGAATACTAAAAACACAATAAAACATCAATCCTTAAAAACTTCCCTAAACAGGGCTGCCTTCAGATGCCTTCTAAAAATCAAATGGTTGTTCATTTCCTTGACATCTGGTGGGAGGGCATTCCACAAGGCGGGCACCACTACCAAGAAGGCCCTCTGCCTGGTTCCCTACAACCTCACTTCTCCAGTGAGGGAACTACCAGAAGGCCCTTAGACCTCAGTGTCTAGAATGGTATACTGGGCCAGGATTAAGAAGCCAAGAAGAGTCTGATGATCAGGCCAGTGGCCAACAAGATTCCTGTGGGGATCTTGAAAGCAGGATCTGAGCACAGGAGCCCTTTCCTCTCCTGTAATTTCCAGCAACTGATACTCCGAATTATTGCTGACTTCCACTTGCTCACTTCAAAGGCTTTGCATGTCAACAAGGAAGTTCAAGGCCCTGCAACAGAACCTTTCAATATCTCTTCAAAAATTATTACTCTTACGTAATCCGCCAGGACAACCCTGGTTTCTTTGTCTTTCAGGGCCCGGTGACCTTTGAGGAGGTGGCTGTGCAGCCAAGAAGCCCACTTAGGTTTTCTCTCCCCAACCTCAGTTGCATTTGCCCCCCCTGCTCCCCCCTTGGAGGAAGAGACAGCAGGGGCTGTTGGAGAGAGAGGTAAGTCCCAAAAGTGATTCTTCCCTCTCTCTCTTGGCAGAGTTAAGCCCAACGCAGACCATTAAAACTTGGACCATTAAAACTCCCACAAACCAGCGGAGATTATATTTCTACTCACAAGAGTTCCAGGAGCTACAGCGAACAAGGCAGTAAAAAAAAAAAAGAGTGAAGAAGGAAAAAGGACTTAGAAAGGAACTTGGCAGAACGATCTCCCTTCGGAGAGATTTCATTCCCTGGTTCTGCTTTTTTGCCTCCTTCTTCCTACAAGGCAGAAGAGGGAGGGAGCCTGCTAAGCCCCGCCCACATGGGAAACTTGACCTCAGGGCTCGGGTTAACCCTTCCGTGCCCGCAAGGTGAGTCAGCAGCTGCCTACTGCAATAGCGCCCTGATTAATTTTTGGATTTTTTTTATTTTTTGCGGGGGGGGGGGGAGGAGATCCCAGGCTCGTTTGATGCTCTGCGCGCCCCCTCCCTTCCTCCGGTGCCACCCTCCCCTCCTCCTTGCACGCCTCTCCAGGAACCCAGCCTCGCTCGCTTTAACCCCTTCCTCGCCGCGGACCCACACCGAGAGGGCCTCCCTCCCCATCGCCCCCCACCCACTCCCGGGATCCCTTTCCAAAAGCCGCGCCTGCAAGAGGACTTTGCAGCTGGGGGCGCATAGGGGCGCCGCTGCTCTCTGGCGCGGGGCTCTCCTTCTGCTCCTTCCCTTGCAACTTTGGGGGGGCGGGGTTGAAGCCCCCCCCCCTTGAAGGGATCTCCCTCTGCAGATCACTTCCTGCTCGCACCCCCTCCACTCCCAGGCATCGTTTGGGAAAGTGAGGAGGGTTTGCGCTCCTGGGTGAGTGTGGGGTGGAGGTCTTGTGGTGGGGGGTCTGGATGGGAGGAGGGGGGGTGCATCCCAGGAATCTTGCATGCAGAAGTCCGGCCCCCTCTTTCTCTGCCTGCTGCCACCCCCACGCCTAGCTAAGGTCCGCCGCGGCTGCAAAACGCATCTGGGGCTTTTTTGATCAAAGAGACGAGGAGAGATCCCCTCTTTCGGAGCCCAAAGACGGTTTTCACATATTACATTACAATACAGATGTACCAAAGCCAAGACCATTTCCTCCCCATACATTTACATTTCTATTTCCTCCATCCATCATATTATTCTTTTCTCCTTCCTCCCACTTCCCTCCGCCCCCACTCGATTTCCCCCACATTATACAATTTACAGTAACCTTTGCATTCTACAACCTTCTCAAATCATCTACATATTCTTATTATCTTTCCTTACCAATTTTTCTTCCATCCAGTACTTCACATTTTAATCTAGGCATATTAGCATATCTTTTTTTGAGCAAGATTTTGCCATATATTTATCAAAACATTTCCACTCCTTTTTTAAATTTTTGATTCGACTGATTTCTTATTATAGCAGTTAATTTTGCCAAAATTAAATATACATTTAGTTTACAAATCCATTCCTCCTTTGTGGGTATAGTTTGTGACTTCCACCTATCAGCAATCACTATTCTAACAGCTGTACTTGCATATAGAAAAATTCTTCCCCCCCCCCGGGGGGGTATCTCATCATCTATCAATCCAAGGAGATATGACTCTGGTTTCTTTGTTATTGATATTTTCAACATCTTCATTAGTTCTTCGTGTACTACTATCCAAAATTTCTTAATTTCCTCACACCTCCACCACATATGTACTGCTGAGCCGCTTGGTCCTTGCGATGCAATTAGGATCACAGACTTGCAGCGTTGGAAGGGACCTCGCGGGGTCATCCAGTCTAACCCTCTGCAGTGCTGGCGTCATAAGGAAGGGGGGCCCTGGCTGAAGTGGGGGAGATCGCCTGCTTGGCGTGCAGAAGGTTCCCACGTTCAATCCCTGGTGACCTTTCTAGGTAGGGCTGGGGGGAGGGAGCCCTGAGTCTGAAACCCAGGAGAGTCGCTGCTGCCAGTCAGTGTGGGCAATTCTGAGTTCAATGCACCCTGGTGCTCTGGGCTCAGGATAAATGGGTTGCTGTCTATAGTGTGTCAGGCCTGCGCTCTGGCAGGGAGAGCAGACTGGTGGAACCAGGTCCAGGGAAACAACGCCCTCCTTCGACTTTGCAGAGCTTTGGAGTTACACAGGACTCCTCATCAGGCCGGATGTCTTAAAGAAATAGTCTTTCCTCTTCTGCATCTCACATCTGTCTTCGGATAGACGCCTCTTCGAGTTCTCTCCATGGTTCTTCTGCTGTTTGCTTTCTGCACCCGTGTGGCCTTGCTGCTGAAATAAATTAATGACTGATAAATAGATTATATGCATGCATTGGACACTTCAGCTTTCAAGTCTAATGAGGTGTTGTTGTTTTTCTTTTCGTCATGATCTGAGTTTTTGCAAAGGACTCCCCCAATTGTTTTATTCCTCCTCTGGTTGATTTTCTCTTCCCTGTTCTTTGTCCTAAATTGACGTATCCTTTGACTTGCTCTGTTTCGTTATTTTCTAATTTTATGTATCATTCTCTTCTTCAACCATTACTTTAGCCTTCGCTGCCTTCAGTCCAACCTTTCCTGATTCCCCATTTAGTTCTTTCAGGTTTGGTGCTTGAATCCTGCCTAAGATCTTCCCTTTGGTTGGACTGTGTGAGAACAGAATGCTGGACTAAATTAGACCCCTTTGGTCAGGAACCCTCTTGTGTTCATTTCTTGCCATCCTTGTCAAATTTTAGCTATTAACAGCTACATCAGACAATAACAACAAGGGAATATTTCTAACTGAGGAGGACACAGGCAGAGGGCCTTCTTGGTGGTGGCACCTGCCCTGTGGAACGCCCTCCCATCAGATGTCAAGGAAATAAACAACTACAGTGGTACTTCGGGTTACAGACGCTTCAGGTTGCAGACGCTTCAGGTTACAGACTCCGCTAACCCAGAAATAGTGCTTCAGGTTAAGAATTTTGTGGCGGCAGCAGCAGCAGGAGGCCCCATTAGCTAAAGTGGTACCTCAGGTTAAGAACAGTTTCAGGTTAAGAACAGACCTCCAGAACGAATTAAGTTCTTAACCCGAGGTACCACTGTATCTGACTTTTAGAAGACATCTGAAGGCAGCCCTGTTTAGCGAAGTTATTAATGTTTGATTTTTATTCCATTTTTAATATTCTGTTAGGAGCCACCCAGAGTGGCTGGGAAAACCCAGCCAGATGGGTGCAGTATAAATAAATTATGATTATGATTACAGTGGTACCTCTGGTAAAGAACTTAATTCGTTCTGGAGGTCTGTTCTTAACCTGAAACTGTTCTTAATCTGAAGCACCACTTTAGCTCATGGGGCCTCCTGCTGCTGCCGCGCTGCCAGAGCACGATTTCTGTTCTCATCCTGAAGCAAAGTTCTTAACCCGAGGTACTATTTCTGGGTTAGCGGAGCCTGTAACCTGAAGCATCTGTAACCTGAAGCGTCTGTAACCCGAGGCACCACTGTATTATGATTCCATGGCTCTTTCTGAACTCTTGGTGTTTTCCTTGTTTTCCCCCCCTTTCAGGTAGCAGCTCAAGCCTTTCGCCTGTGAAGTATTTCCCAGAGAAAGCAGTTTGGAACAGACCGCCTTGTAAAGCCAGCCAGTAACCCCCTTGCATCCTCCTTGCCTTGGGAATGAAAAGAACCTTTCGTGCATGAAGGTATTTGAGGGCCCTTTCTGAGCACAGAAAGAAAATGGAGGTGCCAGGAATCTCCCCGGGCAACGAGGCGTCAGGGAAGGACCCTCGGGCCACCCAGGCTGGAAGCAGTGGGGCATTGTGGGAGAAAACAGGGCAGAAGGCCCTAGGTGGGGAAAATGCCCACCTGGATGCTCAACGCCTGCACTTCAAGGAGTTTTGCTACCAGGAAGCCGAGAGTCCCAGAGAGGTCTGCAGCCGCCTCCATCACTTTTACCGTCTGTGGCTCAGGCCGGAAAGGCACACGAAGGCCCAGATGCTGGACCTGGTGGTCCTGGAGCAGTTCCTGGCTGTCCTCCCCCCGGAGATGGAGAACTGGGTCAGGGAGTGCAGAGCCGAGACCAGTTCGCAGGCGGTGGCCCTGGTGGAAGGTCTCATCCTGAGCCAAGCGGAGGGAAAGAAGCAGGTAGAGGAGAAGCAGGTGAGAGGGTTAAATCTTGGTGGTTGCAAGTAGCAGGGGATTGAAGGGTCTGGTATGGGGGAGGCATTCCAGGAGAGATTGGGGTCCCCACGCTTTATAGGTCCCAAGCCAGCACTTGGAATTGGGCTCAGAGACGGACAGACAACCACAAAGATTTAGAAATGTCCAGGGATTCAAGGAGTCTTAGAAGCAAAGCTCCTCACCTGTATCTTTTCTGCCTGGGGTTCCATTTCAGGTGGAGAAGACTTCAGCCATAGCAGCCATGGCAGATTTCTCTGGGGTAGCAGAAACCCCATCGGACACTGGACTGAGGTCAGTGTTAGGGGGGACCCAGCAGAAGGTTGACAGAGGTAAGAATCAAGGGGACATATTGCAAGTTGGCCAGAGGGGTGGGATTGGGGAGGGAGTTAGGTGAGGCGGCTGCATGGCTGCGGGTTTGGCTAGATGACCTTTGCGGTCCCTTCCATCCCTACGATTCTATTATTCTCTCTGTATTTTGTGTTTTTGTCCTTTTTTTTAATGCTGCAAACCACCCCCCTCCGATATCTACGGATGAAGGGTGTTAATACAAATTTGATAAACAGTAATTTTGAAAAATGCTCTTTCGGTGGATGACGGTTATATAAATCTCATAAATTAAAAATGAATAAAAGGTTGTTTTTAAAAAAAATACATGTAGCATTTCATTTCATGGATCAAAATCAGACCCCCCCCCCCCCCGCTCTTATTTTTTGGGGACTTTGGGTTCACATATTTTATTTTAAACGTTAATAAACCGTTTCCCAGCCTGAGCCCATCAGAGCCAAGTAGAAGGTGAAATTAAATACACAAAAACTATTGAGAAGCTGTTCTTACAGGCTTACAGTTAATGTCCATACATGACCAGGAGGGTCACTCCTCAGGGAAACCCTTCTTAAACCACAACAAAATAGTCTTCAGGATGCAGAACCTCGACACCATGGACTTGTATTGGGTCTACTCAGAGTAGACCCATTGAAGTTCATGGACCCGCCTAAGGGCACAATCACATCCTAACATTTAAAGTGCTGTGATACCACTTTGCACAGTCATGGCTTCCCTCAAAGAATTATGGGAACTGTAGTTCAGTACGGTGCTGAGATTGGTTCAGAGAATCCCCCTTCCGGTCACGGAGCTACAATTCCCAGAGTGGTTTAACATTCCATCCGTCTATACAGGGTACTCCGGGAATTGTAGTGCCGTGAGAGCGTCCTAGCAACTCACAGCACCCTTCAGCTACAGTTCCCAGAACCCTTTGCGGGAAGCTGTTTAAAGTGGTGTAATGCCACTCTCGATGCATATTGTGAATGTGGCCATACTCGGATGCATTTCCTTCCTCTAAGTAGGATCAGCATTTTGGATCCAGCCCCATGATGCTGGGGGCCTGATTTTGGCTAGCTACTGATTCCAGAGGCCTGGAGGCGCAAGGCCCGAAATCTAAAGCAGCCATCTTGAACTAGGCCCAAAGCAAACGTGGAGACAGATTTTACTTCAGCCCACAAACTGAAGTGCCAAATTTATGTATTTTCTAGAAGAAAAGGACAAGCGCCGCATCCTCACATCCTTTCTCTTCCCCAGGTGTTGGGATGGCAAAAGGACTTCATTCTCTTCCTGCCCGAGTGGAAATGGAAGTGGCACACTCTCCACCGGATCAGGTCATCATTGCAGAGATTTGTTTAATTCCATTTACAGGCAACCGCCCCACTTATGCTGAGGTTGCGTTCCCAGGTACTGCGCATAGACATGAGCACAATATATGCCAGGAGGCTAAGTTGGGTCAGAATCGAGTACACTCTCCCAGAGTTAACGCTGAATACATAACTTCTGGACAATGCGCCACTGCAGCCGCTGGAGGGCCATGAAAACTTGTGTTCAGGGCTTTTTAGACTCGTCTACCCATCGCAGGTGGCGCTGTGGGTTAAACCACAGAGCCTAGGACTTGCCGATCATAAGGTCGGCGGTTCGAATCCCCACGATGGAGTGAGCTCTCATTGCTTGGTCCCTGCTCCTGCTGACTTAGCAGTTTGAAAGCACGTCAAAGTGCAAGTAGATAAATAGGTACCGCTCCGGCGGGAAGGTAAACGGCGTTTCTGTGCGCTGCTCTGGTTCCCCAGAAGCGGCTTAGTCATGCTGGCCACATGACCCGGAAGCTGTATGCTGGCTCCCTTGGCCAATAAAGCGAGATGAGCGCCGCAACCCCAGAGTCGGCCACGACTGAACCTAATGGTCAGGGGTCCCTTTACCTTTACCCATCTGAAACCAAAAGGGCACATTGGTTGCTAGATGTGAAGTAGTTTGGCATTGTTTTCAGCTCTCCTACCCCATTGTTTGAGGCACCTAGTTGGCCACTGCGAGAACAGGATGCTGGGCTTTATGGGCCCTTGGCCTGATCCAGCACGTTCTTCTTATGCTCTTGAAAACTGCCTGTTCAGAAGACTTTTGACTACCACTGACCAACCTCCAGATCCTGCAGGAGAACCTCTCCTCCACCTTTTACTGTCTTTCCCCCATGAATTCTTGTGTTATCCAGTAGGACAACCTGTTTCCTTTGTCTTTCAGGGCCCGGTGACCTTTGAGGAGGTGGCTGTGTTTTTCACGGAGGAGGAGTGGGCTCTGCTGGATCCGGCCCAGAGAGCTCTGCACAGGGAAGTCATGGAGGAGAATTATGGGACTCTGAACTCTCTGTGTAAGGCTCACTGCTCTCCCCTGGCAGACAGACACAGAAAGGAGGGATTTCAGCCACTCTTTTCCTGTTTTATTCATTGCACTGTTTGAGCAGAACAACAGCAGCATGCTCTATTTTTATTTTAAATTAAGATACTTGCGCAGCTGACCACAGTACCCCATTACTTCCCAATTGGATTATTGCAATGCAATGAAGACGACTCAGAGATTTCACTGGGCCCCAAATGCAGCAGCCAGATTACTGGCTGGGGTTACCCACAGATCTTAGGGGAGCGGGTGGCGCTGCGGTCTAAACCACTAAGCCTCTTGGGCTTGCTGATCAGAAGGTCGGTTCAAATCCACGACGGGGTGAGCTCCCGTTGCTCTGTCCCAGCTCCTGCCAAGCTAGCAGTTTGAAAGCACACGAGCGCAAGTAGATAAATAGGTACGGCTGTGGTGGGAAGGTAAACAGCATTTCCGTGCACTCTGGTTTCCGTCACAGCGCCCTGTTGCGCCAGAAGCAGTTTAGTCATGCTGGCCACATGACCCGGAAAGCTTTCTGTGGACAAATACCGGCTCCCTTGGCCTGAAGTGAGAGGAGCACTGCAACCCCATAGTTGCCTTCGACTGGACTCAGCTGTCTAAGGGTCCTTTACCCTACCTGCAGAGCTCATATAACCCCTGTTTTGAAACAGCTGTATTCGTGACCAGTTCTTTTCTGGGTCTAGTTGAAGGTCCTCGTGTTTGTAAGCCCTAAACCAGGGGTGGCCAACTCCCAATTGACTGCGATCTACTCACAGAGTTTAAAACTTGCAGTGATCTATCCCTTCTTTAGGGGTTCAGGGGGTTTTTTTACGAAAGAGGGAAAGCACAGTTTTGGGGGGGGTACAGGGCTAAAATGTTGAGCTTTTATAGGGGAGCCAAAGTTGTTGAGCTTCTTTGGGGGGAGACACTGATCTACTGGTGATCTACCACAGGCATCCAGTGATCTACCGGTAGATCATGATCTACCTGTTGGACATGCCTGCACTAAACAATTCAGGTTGCAAATACAGGAGAGACCACGTCCTTCCCTAAAGACCCTCTTGGGTGCTGAGACCACCAGAGGGGACCCACTTGGTAGTTCCTCCACACTCGAAGGTGGTGTGGCCCCCTAAGCTGTGGGACTTCTTGCACGCAAAGGTGTGTCAGGCACCTTCATTATACAGCTCCCAGAGAAGGCCTCTTTGCCTTGGCTTTTGACACTAGAGGTGTGTGTTTTTAAAAGGTAAATGGGACCCCTGACCATTAGGTCCAGTTGTGGCCGACTCTGGGGTTGCGGCGCTCACCTCGCTTTATTGGCCGAGGGAGCAGACGTGGCCAGCATGACTAAGCCACTTCTGGTGAACCAGAGCAGCGCACGGAAACACCGTTTACCTTCCCGCCGGAGCGGTACCTATTTATCTACTTGCACTTTGACGTGCTTTCAAACTGCTAGGTTGGCAGGAGCAGGGACCGAGCAATGGGAGCTCACCCTGTCACAGGAATTCGAACCACCGACCTTCTAATCGGCAAGTCCTAGGCTCTGTGGTTTAAACCACAGCGCCACCCGCGCCCCGTGTGTTTTTAGGACCCACCTAATTTCTGTGAGTTGTTTTTAAAAAATTTTTTTAACAGCGAGGCATCGTTGCATCCTCTCTCAATCTGGAAGAACTGCAAGGTGTCTTGCAGTAAACAAAAAGAACCATGCAGAGTCAGAAGATCCACAGTAAAAGGGAAAACTTTACTGAGGAAAAAAAACAAACACCTTTGTTACAATGTACAAGCAAAGTGTGTGTGAGAGAGAGCATAGGAATTGATCTTTCCTGGCTCGGCATGACCTTGACATAGTCAAAACAATATTTGTATCAGAAATTAACCTGCTGGAAGCTTCCAGACTCTTCCAGCACTTTCTAGCACTTTCCAGTTTCTGCCCTTAAAGAAATTAGTCATGACAGTTTTGGCCATTTCCTTGCAGTTTTTCATTATTATTATTGATCTCCTCGTCAGGAGTATCTTGAGCAGGGGTCAGCAAATTTTTTTCAGCAGGGGGCCGGTCCACTGTCCCTCAGTCCTTGTGGGGGGCCGGACTATATTTCGGAAAAAATAATGAACGAGTTTCTATGCCCCACAAATAACCCAGAGATGCATTTTAAATAAAAGCACACATTCTATTCATGTAAATGATTCCCGGACCGTCTGCGGGCTGGATTTAGAAGGTGATTGGGCCAGATCCAGTCCCCAGGCCTTAGTCTGCCCACCCATGATCTTGAGGCACAAAATGCAAAATCTGAAACGCCTTACAAAAAGACAGCTGTAGTGTAAATTGCCCAATAGCTACTTGACAATCTGAGTCTCTGATTATCTCTGATTATCTTTCTTTATTCCTGCAGATGGTGGGCAGGAAAGGCAAGGGAGAAGGAAAGCTGGATCAGAACAGCCAGGGAAGATGAATTCTGTCTGTTCCCAAGAAATCCCACTCCTACAAGTGTATCACAAAACAGAAAAAGGAAAGACTCTGTGTTCAAAGCCGTCTATCTTTAGCACAGATCAGATGATCCAGAAAGGGGAGACGCTCTTGATATGCTCGGAGTGTGGGAAGAGCTTCAACCGGAGCACAAACCTGACTCGGCACCAACGGATCCACACGGGAGAGAAGCCGTTTAAATGCTCTGAGTGCGGGAAGAGCTTCAGCCAGAAGATGAACCTTACGCGACATCAGAGAGTCCACACGAGGGATAAACCCCATGAGTGCTCGGCGTGTGGGAAGAGCTTCAGTCAGAGCACAACCCTGAAAATACATCAGAGAATCCACACGGGGGAGAAACCGTACACATGCTCCGAATGTGGGAATAGCTTCCGTCAGAAGATAAATCTCACCAGGCATCAAAGAGCACACGCAAACGAGAAACCCTACAAATGCCCCGAGTGTGGCAAGAGCTTCAGCCACAGCTCAAGCCTCAATGACCATCAGAGAATCCACACGGGGGAGAAACCTTACAAATGCCCCGAGTGTGGGAAGAGCTTCAGCCAGACCACCAGCTTTGCGTACCACCAGAGACTTCACTCTAGAGGGAAACCACACCAATGCCCCGAGTGCGGGAAAAGCTTCAGCCATTGCTCAAACCTTAACGAACATCGGAGAATCCACACAGGGGAGAAACCGTACGAGTGCTCTGAGTGCAAGAAGACCTTCAGCCAGAAGATAAACCTTGCGAGGCATCGGAGGGTACATACAGGGGAGAAACCATATCGGTGCTCGGAGTGCGGGAAGAGGTTCAGCGACGGCTCAAGCCTTAGTGCCCATCAGAGAATCCACACCGGAGAGAAGCCGTACAAATGTGCCGAGTGTGGGAAGGGCTTCAGCCAACTCACCAACTTCACTTACCATCAGAGAATCCACACGGGGGAGAAACCCTACGAATGCCCAGAGTGTGGGAAGAGTTTCATCCAGAAGATAAACCTTATTAGACATCAGAGAGTGCACAAAGGGAGGGCATCCTGAGGACAGAAACATCTTTGGGATGCGGAAGGCACATGAGAAAGATATGAGGGTGACTTTCCTCTCCAGTGATTCACACGGAGGCAATGTATTACAAGCAGAGTAGAGCTTCTCTGGTTTTAAGAGAGAATCCATGAAGGGGAGAAAACTAAGCTTGGTGAAAATGTAGAAAAATCTGAATGACTTTTGTTTTGTTATGCTTTCCCCCCGGTCCATTTTATCAAATAAATCTGTCCTCCTAGTAAATATTCTAGCCAAGCCACCAGAGGGATAGATGAATACTTACAAGTAGCCTTTAATCAGAAAGAGAGGGAGAGATGTATCATTCAGGAATTAACTGTTTTCTAGCTATGATATTGGAACTCGTTCTCTGCAATGCCATGAATCCTTTAATGTGACGTTGTCATGGCATGACAGTGGTTCCTGCTTGACTGGAACCAGGAGCTTGGCTGCAGGGTTTTGAGAGAACAACGGATATTGTGACAGGTCAGTATGAAGAGGTCAACAACAACAACAACAACAACTTTATTATTTGTATCCCGCCCATTGGACTGGGTTGCCCCAGAACAGGATGGAATGTTATGAATTGCAGGGGATTGGAACAGATGACCATTCGGATCCCTTCCAACTCTACAGAAGAACTATGATTCTATGAATTTATTAACTGTGGATGGAGAGAATTCCTCACTCTCAAAACACAAAGATCTGGGCACACCACCAGTGAGACTGGTTGGAGGGTCAGCCCAAGGCCAACAAAGGTGAAGCAGCTTCTTCACCAACCACACCACGGTCAAGTTGCAGGAATCGCTTCCACATGGTTGTAATGGGGACATGTAGCTTAGACATGTAGTTTTCTTTTTCTTTTCTTTGTTGTACCATTTATACATCGCTTTGTAAAAAGCCTAGGAGTTGTTTGTTGTTGTTTTTTAAGAAAAAGAAGATAAAACATTAAAATTATCACTTAAGAAAAATTAACAACTATAATTCTAAGCATAGCTGTCAGCTTACAGATTTGAAAATAAGGGACCAGCAGCCAAAATAAGGGATTTTCAGAGCACAGGTATCTTCAACTTCTGAGCCCCTCCGAGCCAAAGGCAGAAAGCCCAGCCAGCAGCCAAACGAAGCCTCAAGCGGTGGTTCCCACAGCGCAGCAACCCGGCAAAGGGGATGCAGCAAGGAAAACCACCGTCACCTCTCCGCTGGGAAGCGCTGAGCAAAGGCGAGTCACCAGGCAACGCGGCCAATTTGATCGGCACAAGGCATGCAAGCGCCACCCCCCAGTCGTTCTTAGACTCCTTATTGGGTGAGCAACGCAGCCAAGCACCACAGTTGGAGCCTCCCTCCTCCCTGGCTGGCAGGGAGGGAGGGAGAGGAGCTGCTTCCTTTGAAACCCGGGAAATTTAAGGGACATCATCAATAAGGGATAGCAGCGAGACACAGCGCTGGGATAAGGGACTTTCCCGCCAAATAAGGGACGATTGACAGCTATGATTCTAAGCTTTCTAAAAAATAGCAATAGACCAAAAACAGATTAAAACCCGCATCAGCTTTATAAACTTGCCTAAACAGAAACATTTTTAGGAGGCACCAAAAAGAGTAATAATAATAATAATTGTCTTATTTATATCCTGCCCATCTGGCTGGGTTTCCCTAGTCACTCTGGGCGGTGTACAGTGAAGTGTCCTGCTTCATATCAATAGGCAGGGAGTTCCCAAGGGTAGCTGCTGCCACACTTGAAGAGATGTAGGTCTTACTAACGCAGGACAGGGTATTATTAGAAATGGAGTAGGCAACTTCTAGAAGGGCAGGCCTGCTGGTGGCTAAGAGATTTAAGGCTGGCTTCTCCACATACACAGATTTAGTTGGTCTGAAGGACAGCAGATGGCAGATGGCAAAATGCTTGGAAGTCAATGGAGTTGTTAGGCTGGGAGGCCAAAGGCTACGGGGCTGGTGTCTGCAATGATGCCCCTTTGTGGGCGTAGGAGCGTGGTTCACAGCTCCAAAGTCTCACCTTTCATAGTCTCCTTTGGAACGGCTCTGGAGAATTACCCAGCCCTGCTATCTAGTACATGGAAGATTGGACCTGAGGCCTGCCAGCAAAGTCCAGTTCACCCAATATTTTTGGGGGTGCCCTGGCTCAAGATGTCTTGCCTCAAGAAAGGGGGCTGGGTTTAGACAGCTTACGAAGCCCCCACCCCAACACCTCAAACTCTACGATTATGTTCGCAACACATGTGTTCTGCCATAGAATTCTGATCTCCCAATTCTTCTCATGTAAAGTAGAGCAGTATTTGTGGTGGCTGTAATTTGTCTTGGATATTTTACAAATATTTTGTTAGCAATGTTGTGTTCGCTTTGCTCTCTGTAATTTAACTTTGTCCTGTCCCGTCCCCCCAAGACGTTGCTGAAGTACATCTCCCCTCCCCACCCCAGTCAGGTCAGGGGTATTGGCAGTGCAGCAGCAGGGATCATACAGTTTGCCACGTAAGGGTTAATTCTGCTAATGTTAGTACATTAGCTAAGAGGGGTGGTGCTGCTGCTTAGAGACCAGATAGTATTGCATGATCTTCACTGAGGTAACACATTCTCTGATTGGTTGTGTAGTTATTAACTTTTTGTATGAGTCATATGCATTTATTAATTATGAACACTTTGGGAAACAGATATCAAGAATGACATTCATTTTCTGACCCTAGCTACAATTCTGCTGTATCTTATATCAAGTCAGAGACACTGGCTGTATAGTCTGAGGCAGTTTTCCCTTTCTGTGTTTGGTTGAATGTCTTCCTCCTATGTACAAGGCCTGACCTAAAAAAGACAAAACTTCCCTTGTTCTTTCTCCTCAAATGATATGCTGTTTTTGCTCAGTTTGACTCAGTACAGTGTTAATCAGAATTCCTCTCTGGGCTCTGTCTGCATTTTTAAAGCGACTTTGGTAACAAAGGCTGAAGGGAGTTGGGAGTGTCAATAACATCTTTTTGGCCTTTGCCCAATGTGCTCAGTTATCCCTCACCGCGGGCTAGATAACCTTCATACATCTATAACAAGGAGTCTTGTGGCAAGTCAAAAACTAACATGTTTATTACTGGTCTGCATTCATCTCTCTTGGGAGACAGTGGAGAACTGTGCCTTTGGGAATGAAGTCGAGCTATTCAAAGGTCACAGTGCTTGTTGTGCCAGTAGAGACCCATAAGGGAGAGACATGTTTGGACTACCGCAATGCGCTCTACCTTTGAAGGTGACTTGGAAACTACAACTAATCCAGAATGCGGCAGCTGGACTGGTGACTGGGAGCAGCTGCCGAAGCACAATTCAAAGTGTTGGTGCTGAACTTTGAAGCCTTAAGCAGCCTCAGTCCAGTATACCTGAAGGAGCGTCTCCACCCCCATCATTCAGCCTGGACACTGAGGTCCAGCTCCGAGGGCCTTCTGGCGGTTCCCTCCCTGCGAGAAGTGAGGTTACAGGGAACCAGACTGAGGGCCTTCTCGGTGGTGGCGCCCTCCCTGTGGAACGCCCTCCCATCAGATGTCAAGGGAATAAACAACTATCTGACTTTGGGAAGGCATCTGAAGACAGTCCTGTTTAGGGAAGTTTTTAATGTTTGATGTTTTATTGTGTTTTTAAAATTCTGTTGGGAGCTGCTAAACAAATGAGCCTAGGGCTTGCCGATAGGAAGGTCTGTGGTTCGAATCCCTGCAGCGGGGTGAGCTCCCATTGCTCAGTCCCTGCTCCTGCCAATCTAGCAGTTCGAAAGCACGTCAAAGTGCAAGTAGATAAATAGGTACCACTCCGGCGGGAAGGTAAACGGCATTTCCATGCACTGCTCTGGTTTCGCCTGCTCTGGTTGCTGGCCACATAACCTGTAAAAACTGTCTGCAGACGAACACCGCCTCCTTCGGCCAGTAAAGTGAGATGAGCGCCGCAACCCCAGAGTCGTTTGCGACTGGACTTAACTGTCAGGCGTCCTTTACCTTTACCTTTGGGAGCCGCCCAGAGTGGCTGGGGAAACCCAGCCAGATGGGCGCAGTATAAATAATATTAATAATAATAATAATTGTTATTGGGTGTGGGTGGATGAGACATGAAACTAGTTGACCTTGCCTTCCATGGGGCAGAGGAGAGTTGGAAAACGTTCACAAAAGGGCAACCAAAATATGATTATTATGATAATGATGATGATAAAATTTGTACCCACCCCAACAGCCTGGGTTTTCCCAGCCACTCTGGGTGGCTTCCGACAAAAGTATAATAAAGGATCACACATTTAAAACTTCCCTCCACAGGGCTGCCTTCAGATGTCTTCTAAAAGTCAGGTCTTTGTTTATTTCCTTGACATCTGATGGGCAAGGGGCACATCATGCCAGCACTCAGCTCTCTCTCCAGGGATGCCAACTTGAACAAAATATTGATCACATGACACAGTGCATACCATTTGAATGGCAAAGCCCATTAGCTTGCTGGGAGGGCTGCCCCCCTCAAATATTTCACTGGGGGGCCAAAGCCCCCTGGGAGTTGGCTCCTATGGCTCACACCTGCAGCTCCTAGAGACGGTCAGAAGCAGCCACATCTTGGGAAATGGGCCTAGGTGAGGGTAGACGATGGTTCTCAACCCTCAGTGAATTAGGGGCTTCCCCTGCATGAGAAGGGGGGCTCTGGCAACCCAGAAATCTTGCTTGTTTTTCTATGACCCCCTTCTGGATTTTGGGGGGGGGGGAATCCATGTTCCCAAACGGAACAGCACTCCAAGCACAGGAGCATTGAAGGCCATTTGCCATTTGCACCTACATCTCCCCCATTGCGTGGCTCCCGGGAACATGTTGTTGTTTAGTCATTTAGTCGTGTCCGACTCTTCGTAACCCCATGGACCAGAGCACGCCAGGCACTTCTGTCTTCCGCTGCCTCCTGCAGTTTGGTCAAACTCATGCTGGTAGCTTCGAGAACACTGTCCAGCCATCTCATCCTCTGTTGTCCCCTTCTCCTTGTGCCCTCAATCTTTCCAGGGAGTCTTCTCTTCTCATGAGGTGGCCAAAGTATTGGAACCTCAGCTTCAGGATCTGTCCTTCCAGGGAGCACTCAGGGCTGATTTCCTTCAGAATGGAGAGGTCTGATCTTCTTGCAGTCCATGGGACTCTCAAGAGTTTCCTCCAGCACCAGAATTCAAAAACCCGGGAACATAACGGTGCGTAAAGGCGAAAACAACAACCCTGTGGGAGGAGGCAGCCTGTCTTGAAGAGGGAGGGTTGCAATGCAATGCAAAGCCCCACCTTCCCCGAAACCTCTCCAACCCCCACGGCGACTCCTGGTGGCCATTAAAAAAAAATATGCAGAAAGACAGAGAGAGGCTGGCTAGTTTTGCATTCCTAGAGAGGCCCCTGTCTGCGGGTCGGGGAGCCACTTCCTCCTCCAATTTTGGGACGGTGGCGGGAGGAGGTTTTTGCTGAGAGGTAAGGAGACGTGATGGGGGGGGTCCATGCATGGGTGGGTGTACGCACGCAATTGCATGCATGCAGTTGGGGGGGGGCGAGCCACGGCTGCACAGAACGCAATAAGGTTCCCAGGATTCCCTTCCTGCTAAAAGTTTGGGGAGGGGGGCAAGACTGAGCGAAGGCCCAGCTATGTGCGGGGCAGGGGGAGAGCCGCTGCCAGTCGGGGGGGGGGGGAGCGGGAGGACTGTCCTGGTCAGGAGCTAGCAGTTTGTCCTCCCCTCCCCATGCAACTGGTATTTAAATATTTTTTTTATTTTATGGTTCTGGAGTTTTGCATGCAGCTAGTCCACAGAAGCCCCTGAAAGGCTCTTGATGCTCCCAGAGAACGGGGGGGGGGGATTGTGGAGAGGGCAGGAGGATCCCACCACCATCCAAACTCCACTCCCCAGGTGTAGGTTTCCTAGGGAACGCAATTCCCGTCATTCTGTGGCTCCTCTGTGAATGCACAGAGTTCCTGGACCCTGCGTGCGTTTTGACATGGTATGGTCTAACCTCAGGGGCCTGGCTTTAAAACTGTTCTCAGTATTGTGCTTTAATGTTGTAACCTGCCCCGGGACCTTAGAATGAAGCGATGATGATGATGATGATGATTTATTCATACCCCGCCCAACTGGCCAGGTTTCCCCAGCCACTCTGGGCAGCTCCCAACAGAATATTAAAAACATGTTAAAGCATCAAACATTGAAAACTTCCCTAAACAGGGTTGCCTTCAGATGTCTTCTGACCATTAGGTTGCGGCGCTCATCTCGCTTTATTGGCCAAGGGAGCCAGCATACAGCTTCCGGGTCATGTGGCCAGCATGACTAAGCCGCTTCTGGTGAACCAGAGCAGCGCACATGCTTTCAAATTGCTAGGTGGGCAGGAGGAGCTCACCCCGTTGCGGAGATTCAAAGTGCCAAGGTCGGCAAGTCCTAGGTTCTGTGGTTTACACCAGAGCGCCACCCGTGTCCCTGTGGTGAGAAGAGAGCGTTAGGTAAATGCTTCTAGGGGAAGGGAACGGTGCAAAATCAGCTGGTCAGTGGCCTTCCCTGATTCTTTGGGGGGGGGGTTGCTTTCTTTCCTGCAGAAGATCAGATTGGCAGCAGGAAATGCCCTTGTAGGATTGAGACATTGCCTCTTCCTTCAGTTCCACAATGGAAGTGCCAAGCCGGGCAGGAGAGCAAGCAGAAAAAGACCCTCACCCCATGCAGTCTGCATGCAGTGGGAGATGCTGGGAAGGGACTGTGCAGAAGATCCCGGATAAGGCAGATACCAGCTCAGACCTTTGGCGCCAGCGGTTCAGGGAATTCTGCTACCAGGAGGCCGAGGGGCCCCGAGAAGTTTGCAGCCAGCTCCATGGCCTTTGCCGCCAGTGGCTGAAGCCGGAAAGGCTCACCAAGGCCCAGATGCTGGACCTGGTGATCCTGGAGCAGTTCCTGGCTGTCCTTCCCCCGGAGATGGAGAACTGGGTCCGGGAGTGCAGAGCAGAGACCAGTTCGCAGGCGGTGGCCCTGGCAGAAGGCTTCCTCCTGAGCCAGGAGGAGGGGAAGAAGCAGGAAGAGGAGAAACAGGTGAGAGTATTTTCATCCAAGTAGTTTGGAGAGTTGGAAAATGCATGCAAGAAGATTATATTCCAACATGCCCAACTGAACGATGGGGGTGGAGACGCTCCTTCGTAGTTTAGCTTCATACTGTGTGACAAAGTCCTTCGTTTCATCTGTCCTGAATCTTCCAACATTCAGTTTCCTGGGGTGCCCACGACTTCTAGTGTTATGAGAGAGGGAGAGATAAACGTTCCCTTCCCATTTTAAAGCCCTATACGACCTAGGACCCTCGTACCTACGGGACCGCCTCTCCTGGTATGTCCCACGGAGGACCTTACGGTCTTCAAACAAAAACTTGGAGGTCCCAAGCCACAGAGAGGTTAGGCTGGCCTCAATCAGAGCCAGGACTTTTTCAGCGGTGGCTCCGATCTGGTGGAACACTCTGTCACAAGAGACTAGGGCCCTGCAGGACTTGACATCTTTCCGCAGGGCCTGCAAGACAGAGCTGTTCCACCAGGCCTTTAGCCAAGGCATAGTCTGACCCCTTCCTTTTGTAATCCTCATCGAACTCTAGCCCAATGGCTGCCATTAATTTGACTCTGAATTGATTTTAGAATGAATTAATTTAAGAATGTGTTTCAATTAAATGATTATGATGTTATGTAAACTGTGTTATTATTACTGTTGTTAGTCGCTCTGAGCCTGGCTTCGGCTGGGGAGGGAATTTATTATTATTATTATTAGTTTCTCCATGCCATTGCATAATTTTATAAACATATACCATGTTGCCCCTTACTTACCTTGTTGCTAAACTAAAAAGCTCTAGAATCTGCCACCTTTCCCCATGGGGGGGAGTGTTGCCCCCATCATCTTGATCCTTTTCTGAACCACTTCCAACTCAACAGTACCCTTTCCTAGGCGAGGCGACCAGAACTATCCACAGAATTCCAAATGCAATCATACCATAGAGCTGTATGACGGCATTGTGATACTGGCTGTTTTCGTTTTCGGTTCCTTTCTTGACGACGACTCCCCCCCCCCCCCCCCGCATGGATTGTTCCTCTTAACCTGTTGCCTCCATGGGATCCTTGCTTCTGTTTCAGGTGCAAGGCCCACTCCTGGGGGTCGCCGCTGGTTCCTCCGAGTTGGAGAACGCCCCACACAATCCCTGTCAGAAGCTGCTCTCTGTTGGCGTCGCCCAGGAGATTCGAAGTCGGGGCGTTTTGCTGGGTAAGAGAGGATTCCTTTCTTCCTAAGTTGTTGGAATTGTGAGAAGTTGTGTTTCCTTCATTGCAAGGGGGTTGGACTAGATGACTGGGGCCCTTCCAGTTCTATAATTCTACGATTCTACACGTTCCCAGGAGAAATTCCTACATGAACAGCTCCAAGACCACTGGGTCTCTCCTTTTGTGGGCGCCTAGAACGTAATGAGCTGTTTTTATTTTATTTTATTTTATTTTATTTATTTTATTTTTTCCAATTTACCTTTTTTAAAAAAACAGCAACACTTTATTCCAAAACCGAAAAAGAATTACAAACTTCAAATTCAAAATCCATATTCGTTTCTTAATGTAAGCCTATTATATAGCTGACTAAATTAAAATATACCTAATTGCCATAGACTTCCCTTTGCAACGCAATTAGAAATATTATAAATGCAACGCAATTAGAAATATTATATTAGAATTTTTTATAAATTCCCCTATACCCTCCCACTCCCCTTCACCCATGTGTGATCTCAGTATTTTTTACTTCTTCCATCTTGTTATGTTGTTGTAATTTAATAGTTATTCAATTGATTCTTTTATTATTTCCTTCCTTACCCCTGCACGTTTTACACATTATCTATTAATATTCCAGTTCCGGAACCTTATTTTTTTTCATGTATTCCTTCACTCCATCCCACTCTTAAATTATTCTCTGATTTGAATGGCCTCTAATGATTGCTGTCAATTTCGCCATTTCCACAGCAAAGAATTGGAGGGAGGAGAAAACACCATCATTATTAAGAATGGCAAATCAAGCTCTGTGAGTTTGTGGAAATGGTTTGTAATGAGCTGTTTATATGCTTCGCTGACTCACCCCCCCCCCCGCTGTGTGTTTTTGCAGGGGGGTCATAGAGTTGCAAGGGACCCGAGGGTCATCTAGTCTAACCCCCTGCGATGCAGGAATATGCAGGTGTCCCGTACGTGGATCAAACCTGCAACCTTGGCATTATGAGCACCACGCTGCTTAGGGAAGTTTCTGGTGTTTTTTCGTGTTTTTAATATTTTGTTGGGAGCCACCCAGAGTGGCTGGGGAAACCCGGGCAGATAGGCAGGATATAAATAATAATTTTATTTTTATATTATTTATATTTATATTACAGTGGGCTCTCGGGTTGCGAACATGATCCGTGCGGGGTGCACGTTCACAACCCGAAGCGTTCGCAACCCGCGTCTGTGCGTCAGCGCACGCTCGGGTTGTGATTCGTGCTTCTGCGCATGCACAAAGCGCGATTTAGCGCTTTTGCGCATGCACGACCGCTGAAACCCAGAAGTAACCCGTTCTCGTACTTCCGGGTTTCGGCGGTCTGTAACCTGAAAAAACACAACCTGAAGCAGCTGCAACCCAAGGTATGCCTTTATTTATACCGTGGTACCTCGGGTTAAGTACTTAATTCGTTCTGGAGGTCCGTTCTTAACCTGAAACTCTTCTTAACCTGAAGCACCACTTTAGCTAATGGGGCCTCCTGTTGCCGCCGCTCCCCTGGAGCACGATTTCTGTTCTCATCCTGAAGCAAAGTTCTTAACCCGAGGTACTATTTCTGAGCTAGCAGAGTCTGTAACCTGAAGCGTCTGTAACCCAAGATACCACTGTATTGTATCCAGCCTTATGCAGAGTTCATTAATGCACAATTTTTAAAAATTATTAAATTTGTATACTACCTTTCACCTGTAGATCTCAGGGTGCTTCACAACAATTTCAATGTTTCTTCCCACCACCATCTCACAGAGAACGAGACGACGTCACTGATGCTCTTGAAAACATCTCTTTACGGCGCGTCGGAAATGGCTGCTAGACCTACTGCTCAGGTAGGGAGAGGACCACACGAGGCGAACGAGTCCTAGACAGTGGCTAACCAGGTGCCCCGGAGAAGCAACAGCAGCATGTGTATTGCATGTGTGACGATTGCTGCGTCGGGAGGAAGCTGCCCAGGCCTTCTCCCGATGAGACATTTGCCTGCCAGGCTGCACTGGTCTGTGTGGCCGCTCATGACGCTGCATTGCCCAGGGCAACATCCCACCAGGCTGTGCTGGGTCAGGAGACTGACTTGCTGCCAGGTCTCCTCGACCCCCTCAAGATTGGAGGGGCTGAGCTCCATATCTCCATGGGGCTGTAAATGGAGGGGGCTGTTGAGACTACTTTTCCCTCTCCAGGCGTATTGCTTCCCCTCACAGGCTCTTAGGCTTATCGAATCCCGCCACTGTCTCCACTTTACTGTGGTGATCACACAGGGTCCCCGGACATTTCACCGTCTATTGATCCCTGTGCCACCACTTTATTTCTCGCTGCCACCACCCAGGCCCTACCTGGTTGGAGGGCAACCAAAATGGTCAAAGGCCTGGAAACGATGCCTTATGAGGAACGGCTAAGGGAGCTGGGCATGTTTAGCCTGGAGAAGAGGAGGTTAAGTGGTGATATGATAGCCATGTTCAAATATATTAAAGGATGTCACATAGAGGAGGGAGAAAGGTTGTTTTCTGCTGCTCCAGAGAACACGGAGCAATGGATCCAAACTACAAGAAAGAAGATTCCACCTAAACATTAGGAAGAACTTCCTGACAGTAAGAGCTGTTTGACAGTGGAATTTGCTGCCAAGGAGTGTGGTGGAGTCTCCTTCTTTGGAGGTCTTTAAGCAGAGGCTTGACAACCATATGTCAGGAGTGCTCTGATGGTGTTTCCTGCTTGGCAGGGGGTTGGACTCGATGGCCCTTGTGGTCTCTTCCAACTCTAGGATTCTATGATTCTATTCTATGGTTATCCGTGTCTTACATAACAAGACACGAGTGCAATCTTGAAATACCCAGCACTTGTAAAAGTTTCTTTTTCGTCCCTTTGCAAACCTCACATTCTTTGCCTCACTCCTCTTTCCCTTTTTCTGCCTGCTGTTTTAGGAGGTGGGAGAGTCCAAACTGGTCCCCAAGACCAAGAAGGCTCCCCTGGATGCCACACAGAGGTCGTGGCTCAGGTGGGTTGTGGAAGAGGGTGATGGAGACGCCTCCCCCCCAGGTAAGGATTAATAGGGGTCAATTTCAGCCTGATCTGTCCCTTGACGGTGTTAGCCACTGCCGGGTCCTCCCTTTTTTCCAGCTTGTGATAGACATTCGGGATGGATAAATGAGAGCACCTCTTCATGTACCACACATTTGTTGTTTTTTTGATAATAATTTTTACTAGTTCTCATTTACAACAATCCAATCCAATAACAGCCTCATTATAACAATGCCAAATTATAATACAATTAAAAATACCAATCATTGAGATGCCAAATTATACAATTTAGGTGGCCCTCTGCGTGCTAGAATTAATGGTTTGATGTTTCCCTTTCTGTCTGTGTTCCAAAGTCTTATAAATTTCATTCACGCTCCATTCCAGGTAAAGATAAAGGGACCCCTGACCATTAGGTCCAGTCATGACTGACTCTGGGGTTGCGGCACTCATCTCGCTTTATTGGCCGAGGGAGCCTGTGTACAGCTTCCGGGTCATGTGGCCAGCATGACTAAGCCGCTTCTGGCGAACCAGAGCAGCGCACGGAAACGCCGTTTACCTTCCCGCCAGAGCGGTACCTATTTATCTACTTGCACTTTGACGTGCTTTCGAACTGCTAGGTTGGCAGGAGCAGGGACCGAGCAAGGGGAGCTCACCCCATCGCGGAGATTCGAACCGCCGACCTTCTGATCGGCAAGTCCTAGGCTCTGTGGTTTAACCCACAGCGTACCAACCCCTTATATCGCACCTGCAGTTTTAACGACTTCCATTCGTACTGACGCATTGAATAATTTCTGCACCTACAGATGAAGCATTCAAACTCCCTCCTTCCTGTGTGCCTGTAATATTTCTTCCCATCCTTGTAATTTATTATGTCTATCTTTTGTCAATTGTTGTTGTTCTCCTGCATGCCTTGGGTGTCCCATTGCTGTTTCAGAAAATCTCCATTGTTTTACAGCTACAAAAGTCACACTGTCCCAATAAGTTTCCACTTTTCCCCATCTTTCTCTCAGCCTGGGAGGGGGAGCAAGCTGTCAAACTTCAAATAACTCAGTAATGAGCCTTATCAACTTCTTGGCAACTTCTTGAATGAGCCCAGGCAGCTAACGGGATCAGATGTCTGCAGAACCTGTCTGCTTTTTTTCTTTTTCCTCTCAGGTGGTGAAATGATCTTGGAGCCTCATTCTGGTTCTTCCCCTCTTTGGGATAGAGCTAAAGCAGTTGATGTGCAGTCCATGGATCAGGTACGAGAAGAATTGCTTTCAGGGACACATTCATAGAAAGTCCAAACCCATGCAATGCAGGAATCACAGCCAAATAATCCCTGACCGATGGCAGAGATTGGCCGAGGGGGGTGGCAGCAAAGACTGGGCATCCTTTGTGATGCTTTCAGAGACTGTCTACTTGGAAGTTTTTTGAATGCACCTTAGATCTTACAGGGGAAATTTTAGGTACCTCCACCTTTTTTAACTTCATTGCTGGATTCTTAACATTGCCCATGGGAAGAAAATATTTTCCTTCTCTCCTTTCAGGGTGTGGTGACATTTGAAGAAGTGGCCGTGGATTTCACAGAGGAGGAGTGGGCTCTGCTGGATCCAGACCAAAAATGTCTGCATAGGGAGGTCATGGAGGAGAATTATGGGAATCTGGTCTCCATGAGTAAGCAACCCTCTTTGCCTTCTGCACATCTTATGGCCTAGACTGTAAGCTTAGTTGCTAATACAGTGGTACCTTGGTTCTCAAACTTAATCCGTTCTGGAAGTCTGTTCCAAAACCAAAGTGTTCCAAAACCAAGGCACGCTTTCCCATAGAAAGTAATGCAAAATGGATTAATCTGTTCCAGACTTTTTAAAACAACCCCTAAAACAGCAATTTAACATGAATTTTACTATCTAACGAGACCATTGTTCCATAAAATAAAAGCAATAAACAATGTATTGCAGTCACACAATCAGTCAATCAGTAGCTGAACTGGGTTCCACACAGTCACAAAAACAAAAGAGCCACAAAAACAAAAACACAAAATAAATAGCAAAAACAGACAGACCTCAGCATAACACTCAAAAAGGAGCACGTTCGGCTTCCGAAAAAAGTTCGCAAACAGGAACACTTACTTCTGGGTTTGCAGTGTTTGGGTTCCAAGTTGTTTGAGTACCAAGGCATTTGAGAACCAAGGTACCACTGTACGGAGTGAGGGCCCGTCTGCACTTTACACTACAAGCACTGGCGGAGGAAGAGGAGTGCGGGGGGAGCGTAGTGCCCCCGGCAGCGTGATCCTGGTGGGGTGCCATCGCGGCTGCCTCCCCGCCCACGCTGGGTGCCACGCCCCGCAGGCGGTGCACCACGCCCCCAGGACATGCGCCACGCCCCGTGGGTGGCATGCCACACCCCCGGGACACGCATCAGCCCTGCTCCCACCTGCTTTCCGCCCCCCAGTGCTGGAGCATGAAGCTCCGCCACTGTCTACGAGAAGTATTGTACCACTTTAAACAGTAAAAGCTTCTTGAAAACCAACACCTTACTGTTTAATGAATACCACAGTTAGTAGGGTTTCTTTCCTGATTTGAAAGATCCATTTCTTACCAGTTTTCTCTTTCTGTTCCTCCAGGGGGTGGGAGAGGAAACAGAGAAGCGTGTGAGCAGCAGAGCAGGAAAACTGAAACAAAGAGGAAGCTTGTTGATTTCCAGAGCTGTGACTGCTCAGAAATCCGAGTGCATGAAGAGCGTTGCCAAGCAAGCAAAAGGAATAATATTCCGCTGCGTGAAGATGGCGCAACTGGCAAAGCGGGCATTAGAGCACATCAGAGAATCCACACAGGGGAGAAACTGTATAGATGTGCCGAGTGTGGGAAGAGTTTCACCGAGAGCACAAGCCTAGTGAGACACCACAGGATCCACACGAGGGAGAAACCATATGTGTGTGCGGAGTGTGGCAAGAGCTTCACTCTGAGCACAACCCTGAGAAGGCACTACAGGATCCATACCGGGGAGAAGCCATACACGTGCTCGGAGTGCGGAAAGCGCTTCAGCCAACGAACGAACCTGATCTCCCATCAGAGGACCCACACCGGCGAGAAGCCCTACCGATGCTCCGAGTGCGGCAAGAGCTTCAGTACGAACATAAGCTTGACGTCGCACCAGAGAATCCACACTGGGGAGAAGCCGTACACGTGCTTGGAATGCGGAAGGAGCTTCGCCGAGAGCACAACCCGCACAAGACACCAGAGAATCCACACGGGCGAGAAGCCATATCGGTGCTCCGAGTGTGGAAAGAGCTTCAGCGTTACTGCAAGCCTCACGAGGCACTACCGGATCCATACCGGAGAAAAGCCGTACAAATGCTTGGTGTGCGGAACGAGATTCAGCCACATGAACACCCTTACCTCGCACCAGCGAACTCACATGGGGAGGAGCATTCATACAGGTTAAAATAAAAATCGTATTAGAATCATGGAATCTTATATTTGTGTGTTCTACTGACGGAAGGTACTCTAAGATAAAATTTAATTGGGCCACAAATCTCTTGCTGGAAGGAAAAGAATATGGCGGCTGTGATAAGAACGCTGCAGAGATTCTGTGATTTGGAATGGAGAATGTGATTTGGATCCCGTTTGCATCCAGAGGTACCACTGTATTAAATCTTCAGCACGTTCGAAAACTGTCCACCTTTTCCAAGGCTGAGGGGGAAATGGCGAAGATCTGCGACATGTTTTACCAGTGAGACAGAATGGTTTCTAGCAGACTGTCACCTGTTCCGAGACATCGAAGCAAGGGATGGAGAGATAAGACCTCTGAGAAACTTTGAGATTCAGTTCTGCCCAAAGCCACGATGGGAGAAAACAACACCTGGGAAGTGAAAGAGACAATATCATATATGGAGAGAAGGAATCTCCATGGACATCAGTTTTCACACGCATAGCAGAATAAAGATAATAGTTTGAGTTCCTCACTTGAAGCTTTATAAATTTATATAATGTAACATCATGAATGGAAATAATTAATTATGTAGCTGTTGACTGAGGGATTGTTATTATAACTGAAATGTAACTGACATTAATGAAGGTCATGGAACGCAGTGATATAAGATCGGAAATGCACCCAAACCACCATGCAGGGAGCCACTTTAATTAAAATGTATTAATTGGAAGTTGATTGGCACTTTGATTATTAGAAAACTAATTATATATATATATATATATATATATATATATATATATATATATATATATATATATATATTTAAATGGATTGAGGTCCATTTGAAGACCAGCACATTTGGGTGGTTGGCAGAGTTCAGTGGGAAAGGATTTCCGAAGCTGTGGGGACCTCCGTAAAATGGCCCTATCCCTCAATTCCACTAATGTGATATTTCTTAACCCAAGCTAGTACGGTAACAGCTTCAAGCAAATCCCAGTCCACCTCTTCAGGCCTTCATCTTTCTCCTTGGCGAACACTCCCTAGCCCAGGGGTCAGCAAACTTACCGCGCCTTGGGCCGGTGTCTCCAGCGCTGATCGTGCGGCGGGCCAGAGGGTGGGGGAGCGTGTGCTCATATGCGTGCGCGCACCCTATCTCCGGCGCACTTCCGGGTTGGAGGAGCACCAGAAATAGCTTGTGCACACATGTACGGGCCTCCTCCGACCCGGATGTGCACCGGAAATAACACTTGTGCATATGCAAATAACACTTGCGCATGTGCACAAGCTATTTCCGGTGCTCCTCTGACCTGGAAGTCAGCAGCGGCGCGGCACAGCGCCGGTAAAAGTGGGCGGTGGCAGCGGGTGGCGGGGGTCACCGCAGGCCGGATAAACGAGTCCTTCGGGCCTTATCCGGCCCTCCGGGCCTTAGTTTGGGGACCCCTCCCTAGCCACAGTTCTGCAACCCGGAGCAGCTTACCCAGTCAGTCACATTGGGCTGTTCAACTATGATGAGTTTCTGACAGGATGCAAAGGCCTTGCTCGTTCTTGTGCTGCTGCAGCAGCACACAGCAGCTTTCAAACACACATGCACAGTTACCTGAACAGTTCCTAAAAATCATCAACCCATTCCCACCGCCGCCACCAACATGCGAAAAGCACAAATCAACAGCATTTCAAAAACCATTGCCAAAACTTTCAGGAAGGATCCCAGCAGAAAGTAAGTAAACAGTCGCCAAAAGCGCAACCCCCAACACCATGCAGTTGCCTGCATGACTCTAAGGGGGAAGAAAAGGCTAAGGAGTAAACATTACACAAATCCGGACTGGAGCCCCTAAGATGGTCAGATGGTGCCTTGCATGCCTCGTTCCAGGCAATTCCTGACGCCAAGCTGGTGTCAAATGTCTTGCTTGGCTTTCCTTTGTTCGGGCAAAAATACAGGACAGGGTAGGATGGTTGGAGGGCATTTTATTACAATTTATTTCAGCCTAACAGAACAGGTGGCGCTGTGGGTTAAACCACAGAGCCTAGGGCTTGCCAATCGGAAGGTCAGCGGTTCAAATCCCCAAGATGGGGTGAGCTCCCGTTGCTCGGTCCCTGTTCCTGCCAGCCTAGCAGTTTGAAAGCACGTCCAAGTGCAAGTAGATAAATAGGTACCACTCCGGCGGGAAGGTAAACAGCGTTTCCATGCATTGCTCTGGTTCGCCAGAAGCGGCTTAGTCATGCTGGCCACATGACCCGGAAGCTGTACGCCGGCTCCCTCGGCCAATAAAATGAGATGAGCGCCGCAACCCCAGAGTCGTCCGTGACTGGACCTAATGGTCAAGGGTCCCTTTACCTTTTAGCCTAATTCCACCATGCTGGTAGCACTGTGGTCTAATCTTGCTCTGCAACTGGACCTAACGGTCAGGGGTCCCTTTACTTTACCTTTAGCCTAACTCCAGACATATGGCAACCCTAAGTCCTATGTTGGGCGAAAGATTCCATTCCAAATCTACAATTCTCTGATTATAGAATGGTAGAGTTGGAAGGGACTGCAAGAGCCATCTACTCTAAACCCCTTCAGTGCAGCAATAAGAGAGATTAATTGATCAACTGCAGTTTGCAATATATTGATTGCAGTTTGCAATGTATTAAGAGAGCGAAGCGCAAGAGAGAGCTCATCTGTCACTCAGCCCTCCAGCTGTGTAAAGAACTGGACTCTGTTTCCTAGAGAGGCAGGATGTTGTAACCAAAGTGGAGGTGGTGTTGGAAGGGGTGGGCAGACAGACAGACAGGCAGACAATAGTGAAAGGCAGGGAGGGGCAAATAGGCTTGATCAAACTCCCTCGGAGAGGAGGAGGGAGGCTGAGATGCGGAGCGGACAGCGGATTGAGAAAGAGGTGCGGGACGGCGCAAGAGGGAAGGGGCAGGGATTTGCTTTGGGTGCAGGGAGGGGAGAAGGGGAGTCCCCCCTCTCCATATTCCTCCCCGGAAACCTATAGAAGGGAGGGGTGCTCTGATGCATTGCATGCAACCCGGGTTCAGAATCGCTCCCCCAACAGCTTCGTGGATTTTTGCATCCTAGGAGCCTCGTCCAGCCCACCGCCAAGTAAAATTCATTGGATTGGGTGCGGGGGAGAGAAAGATGCATAGGTCTGTGTGCAGAGGAGACCCCCCCCCCAAGGTTTAGGAAGAAACACCCACTGCACGATTTCTATTGCACGATCCTGTTAGAAGCCCCACCCCCAAATACGGAGCTGGGAGTGGGTGGGGGGCTTGGTGCAGAGAAAGCAGCCTTGCTGGGACGGGGAGGGCAGAAGAGGAGGGAGGGAGGGTGCTCTCTCGCCCTGTCCGGCCCCCCCCCCCCAAGAAGGAAAGGACAGAATCACCATCCCAATGCCCCCAAATTGCATCATCGGGCACCTTTCCAACTCTACCATTCTGTGATTTGGGTGTCCCTTTTCTGAAGCTTTTCCAAATCTTTTATGACAGGGCAGCCCTGAGAGTCTCAGAGGGGGCCAAGTTTTCAGCAGCATGGAATCCCTGGGACCTTCTCTTGGTTCTCGGGATGAAGTGGGAGGAGACCCTCAGGTGCAGCCGCCTCAGGTAAGGGAAGGAGAACTGGGATGCAGGAGGGGAGAGAGGCACACCATTTTCAACAGTGATTAAACATACCGGAGCTTTTACATCTTATTCAGTTTTTTTGACTTCCATCAGCCCTGTCTGAAAAATTTCCAGTCTAATCTCTTAGTATGCATTTCTTATTTTCCCTATTACATTCCAAACTCATAACCAATATCTCTATCTTTTTCTACATGGTAACGCTTCGTATATTTCTCCTTACAAAACGTCTTGTAGTCCTACTAGCGTAATTTGTTGATGACAGTTGCTCTTCAAATAATTCATATACTTCTTCCAATCTTCTGTAAATCTCTGGTCCCCCAGATTTCGAATCCTTCCTGTCATTTTGTCCAATTCTGCGTAGCCCATTAATTTCGTCTGCCATTCTTCTTTCGTCGGAATTTCTTCTTGCTTCCATTTCTGGGCTAACAATATTCTTGCTGCTGTTGTTGCATATAAGAACAGTTTGACATCTTGTCTGTTAATGTCTTGGCCTAGTTACAGATAGGTAGCCGTGTTGGTCTGCCATAGTCAAAATAAAAAAATTCCTTCCAGTAGCACCTTAAAGACCAACTAAGTTAGTTCTTGGTATGAGCTTTCGTGTGCATGCACACTTCTTCAGATACACTGAAACAGAAGTTGCCAGATCCTTCTATATATTGAGAAGGTGGGGAGGGGTATTACTCAGAAGGGTGGTGGGAATGGGAGATTGGCAGATAGCTCATCTCAGCTATCTTGGCCTATAATACCAAGCAAAAATACTTCTGGTTTTTTAAAGAATGTATATTTCAACATCTTTTTCATCTCATTATATATCATTTCCCAGAAGTTCTTTACTTTCTTACATTCCCACGGCACTTTGCAGGTTCTCAAGGTCACACAGAAAGAGGTTCTGCAGACCTTCCTCATTCAGAGAATCATAGGATTGTAGAGGTGAAAGGGGCACCAGGGGTCATCTAGCCCAACCCCTTGCAATGCAGGGATCTCGGCCAAAGCATCCCTGACAGGTGGCCACCCAAACTCTGCTTTAAAAGCTACCAGCCAAGGGGAACCCACCACCTTCAAAGGTAGTCGCTGTCGGACGGCTCTTGCCATCACAAGGTTCTTCCTGAGGTTCAGTCAGAATCGCCTTCCTTGTAGCTTGAAGCCATGGGTTCGAGTCCTACCCTCCAGAGCAGGATAATAATAATAATTTATTATTTATACCCCGCCCATCTGGCTGGGTTTCTCCAGCCACTCTGGGTGGCTCCCAATAAAATGAGCTAACTCTACCTTCCCTGTGACAGCCTTTGAGATATTGGAAGGTGGCTGTCATCTCTCCTCTCAAGTCTCCTATTCTCCATCCCAAACATACCCAACTCCTCAACACTTCTTCAAAAGGCTTGGTTTGCAGACCCTGAATCATCTTGGGCATCCTCCTCCATCCATCCTGACCGAGGCAGAATAGAGCGGTACTGTTACCATTACTATTACAATTAATAATAGCAATAATAATAATAATAATTATACAAGTTGTTGTTGCTGCTGTTGTTGTTAACAAGAACAACAACAACAACAATTTGTATACTGCCCAATGCCTGCAGACATTTGGGTTGTTCACAGGATAAAAGGTGCATAATGAAGGTGCCTGGCAAAACTCCCTAGGGAGAGCATCCCACAAACGGGGAGCCACTGCGAGAAGGCCCCGTTCTCGTGTTGCCACCCTCTATACCCTATGGGCACTATACTTCCTTTGAGTCAGCCTAGCATTGCATTAGCCTTTTTTGCTGCTGCATCACAGATTCTCTCGTATAGACTCTTTAATGCTGCAAATAAATGCTGCTGTGTTACTTTTATTGTTGTTAGCCGCTGTGAGCCCGGCTTCAGCTGGGGAGGGCGGGATATTAATAAAATATTATTATTATTATTATTATTATTATTATTATTATTTATTAAATAGATGAGTAAATAAAGCCCACCAGCACCTCACCTTGTTACCCTTTCCCCTTTCAAACTGGGAGCAATGGTCTCTGTGGGAGAGATTACCTCCTGAGTAGGGAGTGTGTTCTTTCCCCCCAGGATCCGGTGACCTTCGAGGAGGTGGCTGTGCGTTTCACAGAGGAGGAGTGGGCACTGCTGGATCCGGGCCAGAGAGCTCTGCACAGGGAAGTCATGGAGGAGAATCACAAGGCAGTGGCCTCTCTCGGTAAGAATTCTTTTCTGCCCCTTCTTGATTGATAGGTATCGTCGGCGTGAATCTGCTATTTTTGCCACTTAAACCTGCAGTGCAGTGATGCTGTGATGAAAATGGGCGTCTGGGCCATGTGTGCTGGATAAGAAAATAAGAGCCCTGCTTAATAATAATAATACTAATAATAATACTAGATGCCTGTAGGAAAGCCACAAGCACAAGCAGAAAAACACACTGGCCCTTTCCTGCAGTTTCCAACAACTGGTATTCAAACACACACATTCTTTATTACAGTCCAAAGACTGGTACAGTGGTGCCTCGCAAGACGAAATTAATCCGTTCCACGAGTCTCTTCGTCTAGCGGTTTTTTCGTCTTGCGAAGCAACCCTATTAGCGGCTTAGCGGATTAGCGCTATTAGCGGTTTAGCGGCTATTAAAGGCTTAGTGGTTTAGCGGCTTAGCGGCTAAAAGGCTATTAGCGGCTTAGCGGCTTAGAAAAAGGGGGGGAGCGAAAAAAAATCTCAAGACTCGCAAGACATTTTCGTCTTGCGAAGCAAGCCCATAGGGAAATTCGTCCTGCGAAGCGTATCGAAAAACGGAAAACCCTTTCGTCTAGCGGGTTTTCCGTCTTGCGAGGCATTCGTCTTGCGGGGCACCACTGTATAGTGGGGTAAACCTCTGTGATAGGGAAAACATTTAATCTAGCTTTGGTATATTGTCTGTGATAACTGGGCACTGACAAAATCGTAAGATATGAAGGTAATTGAAAACCATGCCCATACTGAAACGTTCCGCAGGTTACATATGATTGAGAGCGAAGATGGCTGCGTTCAGTATTCCGCAGCCCGTAGGTATTCAGAAGCAATAGGCAGGTGGGACTTGGGTTTGATTCAGCCCAGCTCTTGTTTTAAAGAGGACAGCTGGCCTGCAGGTCGAACCTCCCCTTCCACCTGCCCAGCTGTTTCCACAAAGTTAAATGTCTGGCTTGGCTTTCAAGTAACAGCTGCCTAGAGGAGACCTGAAGAGTTTAGTAGTCAAAAGTAACAGCCTTCCCTGTTTTCCTTGAAAGAATCAGAGCTCGGTTCCAGCTGGGGAGAAGGAGAATATCTGCTCATCCAAGACCTCAAAGAAGAGGAGGAAAGGACATTAGCAGGTTAGTCCTTAGGCGTGTCATTGGGCCCTTTGTGGAACTGACTAATTTGTCTTCTGTTCCCAATGATCCTGATGATTTTGCCCCTATTACTCTATTTCACTTGGCACGTAATCATAGCTCAGTTGGCTAGAGCGCAGTGCTGATAATGCCAAGGTTGCAGGTTCGATCCTGGTACAGGACAGCTGCATATTCCTACATTGCAGGGGGTTGGGCTAGATGACCCTCGGGGTTCCCTTCCGACTCTACGATTCTGTGATTCTACGATCTCCAGCCTGGGTGCTTCAATTTGACAGCAGGCCAGGGAGAAAGGCAGATTTCATGCTAGGGATCATTAGGAAAACAACCAAAAATAAAACTGGCAATATCACAGTGCCATTATATAGACCCATTATGCAGCTGCATTGGGAACACTGTGCCCAGTTCTGGTCGCCTGACCTCAAAAAGGATATTGTAGAGTTGGAAAAGGTTCAGAAAAAGGGCAGCCAAAACAATCAAACAATGAAGGCGGTGAAGGTCCTGTGTGGGTGCCTGGAGGCGGTTGGGGGATGGATGGCGGCTAACAGATTGAGATTGAATCCTGACAAGACAGAAGTACTGTTTTTGGGAGACAGGGAGCGGGTGGGTGTGGGGGATTCCCTGGTCCTGAATGGGGTAACTGTGCCCCTGAAGGACCAGGTGCGCAGCCTGGGAGTCATTTTGGACTCACAGCTGTCCATGGAGGAACAGGTTAATTCTGTGTCCAGGGCAGCTGTCTACCAGCTCCATCTGGTACGCAGGATGAGACCCTACCTGCCCGCAGACTGTCTCACCAGAGTGGTGCATGCTCTAGTTATCTCCCGCTTGGACTACTGCAATGTGCTCTACGTAGGGCTACCTTTGAAGGTGACCCAGAAACTGCAATTAATCCAGAATGCGGCAGCTAGACTGGTGACTGGGAGTGGCCGCCGGGACCACATAACACCGGTTCTGAGAGATCTGCATTGGCTCCCAGTATGTTTCCGAGCACGATTCAAAGTGTTGGTGCTGACCTTTAAAGCCCTAAATGGCCTCGGTCCTGTATACCTGAAGGAGCGTCTCCACCCCCATCGTTCTGCTCGGACACTGAGGTCCAGTGCTGAGGGCCTTCTGGCGGTTCCCTCATTGCGAGAAGCAAAGCTACAGGGAACCAGGCAGAGGGCCTTCTCAGTAGTGGCACCTGCCCTGTGGAACGCCATCCCATCAGATGTCAAAGAGATAAACAACTACCTGACATTCAGAAGACATCTTAAGGCAGCCCTGTTCAGGGAAGTTTTTAATATGTAACGCTGTACTGTTTTTAACACTTGATTGGGAGCCGCCCAGAGTGGCTGGGGAAACTCAGTCAGATGGGCGGGGTATAAATAAATTATTATTATTATTATTATTATTATTATTATTATTATTATCAAGGGGAAGAAAAGTTGCTTTATTCCCTTCCTAGATGTTTGGCTGTTCTCTCACCCCACTCTCCGATATGGGATTTCTGAATACTTTGTGCTCAAAAGTAACAAATCATGTCATTTTTTAGAATGTATTTTACTGGTTTTCCACAATAGTGACCACAAGCAAAACAAAACTTGTAATGCAGGTTTTCACGTTGTCAGCTACATCAAATAAAATTCAAGTACATATGGAGGCATTTCCATACCAACCATGTCTTTTTCTCCCCCTGGAAGAACCAGACTTCATTTCCTGGTGGGAAGAAGGAGAAGATGAACTTATACACAACCCCAAAAAAGAGGTGGCAGAGGAGACATCATCAGGTAGCTGCTTAGTTGTGGAAATTGTTGTTAAAGATAGAAGAGCGAAGCATGTAGAAGAACAAGCCTCGCAGAAGCAGGGCCAGCATGGCTTCTGCGAGGGAAAGTCCTGTCTCACAATCCTGTTAGAGTTCTTTGAGAGTGTCAGCAAGCTTATAGATAGATAGCAGTGATCCCATTGACCTAGGGTACTTCGGCTTTCTCTTTGTAAACTGCTTTGAGGGTTTTTCTCCCAAACAATCAAACAGTGTATAAATTTAACAAAATAAGCAAGCTTTCAACAAAGGGAAGAATCATGGAGATTTTCCTGGTCTAGCAAAGACACAGGGCAAAGATGAACTTCTAATCACTGCATCTTGCTTGGGTCTAACTCGCACAATTTCAACCAGCCTTCCCCCAACCACATAGGGTTGAAATTGTGCAAGTTGTATTCACGTAAGATGCGACCGTATGGTACTTTATGGTACCCATTTGTCAAAGATGTACCCTCCAGATTCTTCCAGCGTCTCGTTATTTCAAGCCTGGCTGCTAGCAAAAGTGGACATTAGAGGGTTGTCCAATTATGGCTCTCATGTTGTGGGTTCTGATCCAGGGATCTCCTACCCACCAATCTCTGTTTTAGTGCCGCCACCCTCTCCTCACCTGGTTCAGAGTCAGCTACCTGGTCTGGCTCCTTAGTCAAAGGCTCTGCAGCCTATGTGTCTTGATGGTTACTGGACTCGGCGGGTCATGATAGGGATGTTGAAATAAAGGGAAGCAGCCAATTGCTTTTGATCCGTTTTGGGACCCTTAGTTCCTGCCTTGCACTACTAACAGGATTTCTGCCCCTCTCCAAACAGGTGGGCAGGACAATGAGGATTCTGTACCTCCATCAGAAGCCATCAAGCCCGAAGTAAGAGGGGAGACCTTTGGAAGCAAAGGTCACAAGGAAAACCAGAGGAAGACATCCGTTGCTTTTCAGGGTGCAGATGTCCACAAACTCCACATCCCCCAAGGAGATTGTAAAGGAAAGAGGAGGAGAACGTGCCCGGCATGTGGGAAAATATTCAAGTTTAAATCGGACTTAAATAAACACTTCAGAACCCACACAGGGGAAAAGCCGTATACATGTAAGGAGTGCGGAAAAGGCTTTAGCAATAGCGGGAACCTTAAAAAGCACCAGCTCCTCCACACAGGGGAGAAACCCTATAAGTGTATGGAGTGTGGAAGGAGTTTTACTCAGAGTGGTAGCCTGACGATACACTACCGAACTCACACGGGGGAAAAGCCCTATCAGTGCGCTGAGTGTGGAAAGTGCTTCAGAGTGAGTTCAAAGCTGACTTCGCACTACAGAACTCACACGGGGGAGCCATATAAATGTGCGGACTGCGGGAAGAGCTTCAGCACGAAAGGAAACCTTTGTAAACATCAGAGAATCCACACGGGGGAGAAGCCGTATAAATGCACCGACTGCGGGAAGAGCTTCAGCAATAAAGGAAACCTTTGTAAACATCAGCGAATCCACACAGGAGAGAAGCCATATATATGTACAGAATGCGGGAAGGACTTCAGTGACAGCACAAGCCTTACTTTCCATAAAAGAATCCACTCAGGGGAGAAGCCGTTCAAATGCGTGGAGTGTGGGAAGAGCTTCAGGATGAGCTCTGGCCTTACCACTCATCAGAGAACTCACACTGGAGAGAAACCGTATGCGTGTGTGGAATGTGGAAAGAGCTTTCGCGAGAGACCAAGCCTTGCTTACCACAGAAGGACTCACACAGGAGAGAAGCCACATAAATGCGCCGAGTGTGGAAAGCACTTTGCCGAAAGGTCAAGCCTGACTTTACACCAGAGGATCCACACGGGGGAGAAGCCGTACCCTTGTGTGGAGTGCGGAAAGAGCTTCCGGACCAAAGGAAACCTTTGTCAACATCAGAGAACGCACGTAGCTGAGAAGTCCTATAAGTGCCGGAAGTGCGGAGAGGCCTTCAACGACAGCGTGAGCCTCGCTTTTCACAAAAGCGTTCACTCGGGGGAGAAGCCGTTTCAGTGCGTCGAGTGCGGGAAGAGCTTCCGGGGCCACTCGAGACTTCTCTCCCATCAGAGAATCCACACAGGGGAGAAACCATATCCTTGTGTGGAGTGCGGGAAGAGCTTCCGTTGGCTCGAGGTTCTCACTGCTCACAAAAGAACCCACACGGGAGAGAAGCCGTATAAATGCGTGGCATGTGGGGAGAGCTTCAGAAACAGAGGGAGCCTTTATAAGCATGAGGGCATCCACGGGAGGGAGAAACCACGCGCATCATCCTTCCCTGATGCAACTCCCTCTGCCACAGAGCCTGCACAGACCTTCCATTGCATGCCCACAATGCTGTCCCCTCCCCAAGGCACCATTTATATTCTTGTTTTCCCTTGACATTTCTAGGAGGGCTGGGAATCCGCCAGTGGCTGATCCATTGAAGCTGGGGGGGGGAGGGGCGCAGAAGACAAGGGGTGGAGGGGGTCCCTCTGCAAGGAAGCCTGTGCCTCAAACTCCCCTACGTGGCAGGAAGAATTTTCGACTGCCGGTTACGCCTGGGGCAGTCTTTTTAAAATCATTTTTATTGATTTTCCAATAAAAAACATCCAATTAATATATCCAATCACAATACTCCAATTAAAATTAAAAAAACTAAAATAAAAAAGAACAAATTATAATCCAAATTATAATTATTAATTCTTCGGGGCTCCCCACGGTCTGGATCTCTGAAGCATATCTCCACATCTCAGTCCTGCCTCTCCTCATCATTCCATATTTTCCACACATCGGTTTTGACGTTTTATAATTCCCGTCCCTGAGTTTTATTCTCAGTCGTGTCAAACATCATGTACTTTCATCCGTCGAATACAGCTTTGTTAGTATATATTTTTCCGACTGTCTTTTTATCAGCGCAGCTTCCTCCGACACCGTTCCGATCCGGGATGTTGTCCAAATCTGTTATCTGAAGTTTAATGGCGCAGCAACTCCCAATCATTAATTGTCCAAACCTTCCTTTTGGGCTTTATTGAACCAGTACCTTCCAAGTTAAATGTTAAGCAGACCTGTTTGCAATATTACAATGTAGATAAATGTATTCCACAAATATCAGTCATTTGGCGATAGGTCAGCCTATGGAGATGACACTCTTCCCCCCTCCAGGCCTGGGGCAGTCTTGAACTGGATCTGCTGTTTCCATGGGCCCAAGGAGTTGAAAGCAATTATTATTATCATGATTGCAGTTATTGAAGGATTGGAAGGGACCCCTAAGGCCATATAGTCCAAACCTCTGCAATGCAGGAATCACAACTGAAGATTCCCTGGCAGATTCCCAACATCCATTTAAAAACCTTCAATGAAGGGCAGCCAAGGGAGCTTATTCCCCTGTTGAATGACTCTTGCCATCAGAAAGTTATTCCTAATGTTTACTCGGAATCTCCTTTCCAGCAGGGTGGATAAAAATCAATGATTTTTTAAAAAAAATAATCAGTTTTTTTTATTTAAATCAGTTTTTTTAAAAAAATTAAAATCAGATTTTTTAAAATTTAAATTGGATTTTTAAAATAAAATGCTTTTGGACAAAAAAAATCTTTCTAAAGATAGTTTTCTATTTCAGTTACATTATAGTCCAAAGGCTATTCATCAGGAAATAAGGATTTGTTTTAAGTTTTTCATGTGTGCTAAAAATCAGTCTAAGTTATTATGGGAATGACTTCCAATAAAGTACAGCAGGAAAGTTGTCCAAATATAAACAGTTATCTTATTAAACCTCACAATAATCTCATAATTATCTAGGTGTTTCTAATAGTATAAACAAATCAGTAATTTTTGATATAGCTGTAAAAAGTACTCTGAAAATTTATTATTCCGAAAATGAAACCTGCATCTGGTTGTAAATATTAAGATTATACCAGCAAAAATGAGTCTTTCTGTAAAAAGATGATTGAAATCAAATCCACCCTCCTGTCTGGTAATTTGAATCCATTGGTTCAATGTGGAAAGGACTACCTTGGAAGGATGTTTTTAAACTGGGGTTGTGTGGCCATGTGCCAGGGATTATTTAGCTCTGATTCCTGCAATGCCAGATGGTTGGACTAGGTGACTCTTAGGGTCACCCCAAAAAAAGAGGGGGATTAATGGGCAACCTTTTCCGGAAAACATTTGTACTTCGAGGAGATAAGTGATCTAACTTAGTCTTCTCTTGCTGCTTCTGTTTACTTTCCTTCTCTATCTCTTCATAAAGTTCTTTGATGCCTGAGAGCAGCCTTTAATGCAGGGGTAGGCAACCTAAGGCCCGGGGGCCGGATGCGGCCCAATCGCCTTCTAAGTCCGGCCCGCGGACGGTTCGGGAATCAGCGTGTTTTTCCATGAGTAGAATGTGTCCTTTTCTTTAAAATGCATCTCTGGGTTATTTGTGGGGCATAGGAATTCGTTCATATTTTTTTCCAAAATATAGTCCAGCCCACCACAAGGTCTGAGAGACGGTGGACCGGCCCTCTGCTGAAAAAGGTTGCTGACCCCTGCTTTAATGTATAATCTGGTGGAAGGAAGAAGTGATAATGCAGGGTACCTTCTGACCTCTGATGTTAGACATTGTTTGGAGGGATGTGCAGAGAGGGCTGGCTGGTGAATAATCTGCCCTAGGCAGTTGGGCAAACCATACAGGCTAGCTATCAATACAGTGGTACCTCGGGTTACAGACGCTTTAGGTTACAGACTCCAGTAACCCATAAATAGTACCTCAGGTTAAGAACTTTGCTTCAGGATGAGAACAGAAATTGTGCTCCGGCAGCGTGGCAACAGCGGGAGGCCAAATTAGCTAAAGTGGTGCTTCAGGTTAAGAACGGACCTCCGGAACGAATTAAGTTCTTCACCAGAAGTACCACTGTTATGTACTGAGTTGAATAGGATCCAAACTGTAGCAGTCTGATTGGTCCTAGAACAATAGGATCCAAAAGGCAGCAGTCTGATTGGTCCTAGAACAATAGGATTCAGAATGCAGCAGTCTGATTGGTCCTAGAACAATGCAGCAGTATGATTGGTTGGCAGGAACCACCCAATCCTGCTCCAGATAGAAGTGAATCCACAACCTGATTGGCTTACAGTAGAATTCCAGAATTAGCCAATCATGTGCAGCCCATTGTGTAAATAATGTATATAAAGCAGATACTGTGAGGGGACATTTATTCATTCCTCCTCACCACTATGAGCTGAATAAAGAGCATGAAATCACTTTGCGACTCTGAGTATATTTCACTGGCGACGAAGGTGGGATCCCGCTGAGCTGACTGCCACACACAGCACCGCAGCACCGCCAACTGCCGCACCGCTGCCTCGCACCGTGTATCCAGGCTTCAGCTCCGGGGCACAAGGAACTCAGAATGGCAGCCAACAGCAGCTTCTCGCCATTCAACCCAGCATCTGGAGACTGGGAAGCGTACGCCTCCCGTTTCACCTTCCTCCTAGAAGCCAAAGGGGTCACCGACGAAGAAGACGCCAAGAAGAGGGCGATATTCTTCAGCGTCTGCGGAGAGGAGACGTTTGAAATCGCCCGGGCTCTCCTTGCGCCTGAAGACGTCGCTACTGTTCCATACAAAACAATAATGGAACAGCTGAAGGGGCACTTTTCGCCGCAGCCCTCAGTGGTGGCTCGTCGAAATGCCTTCTACGCAAAGCGGCAAGCCCCTGGGGAAACCATAACTGGGTTTGTGACCTCTCTCCGCCAAGCCGCCCGGTTCTGCAACTTCTCAGAGCTGGAGAACATGCTTCGTGACCGCCTCGTCGGTGGCCTGAAGGATGAGAAGCTGCAACGACGCCTCTACGCTAAGAAGGACCTAACGTTCCAGGTCGCTCTGGAGGAGGCCCTGGCAACAGAAGCTGCCGAGAGGTCGACCCAAGAGGCACGGCCGAGCCTGCCATCCCAACCGAGGGTCCACCATGAAGACCTCACCGACGACTCAGGATCCGACAGGGAGGAGGTGCACCGAGTACAGCAGCGCACTCAAGCAGCGCACAGACCACAGCTGCCTCGACGAGAAGGAGGGAACTGCGCAAGCTGCGGGGAGAGTCACGAGAGGAGGACCTGCCGTTTCCGCAACGCAGAGTGCAGGCAGTGCAGAAAATCGGGACACATCGCCCGGGTGTGTCGGGCTCGGCCCACCCGACACCAGGCATCAGATGACCAATCCAAGAGCCCCAGGTCCCGGGGCCCAACGCACCAAGGCAACTCGACGGAGCTCACGGACTTCCAGGTATACCAGTTGCCCCACCCCAACGTAGAGAAAATTTATGTAGAGGTACAGATAGAGGGGGCCCCATGCCGCATGGAGCTTGACACGGGTTCAACTCTATCCATAATCTCGGCAAGGACCTTAAGGAAACTGTGTCCCACTGGGGGTCCCAAACTCAGGCCGGCCCCATTCACCCTCCGGGACTTCCAGAAACGTAAGGTCCCCACAATGGGGGTGGGGACCTTCAGGGTGCAATACCGAGGGCGGACGCGGCAACTGGACTTGCTTGTGGTCAAGGGCCCCTACATTAGCTTACTGGGATTGGCATGGTTTGGACCACTGGGGCTAGCTGTCACCGGGGTGAACCACACTAGCTTACAAGTGGACGTGGACGCCATATGCAAGGAATTTCCAGGGGTTTTCGATGGGAAATTGGGACAGTATACGGGCCCCCCCATTGCGCTACAGCTTGACCCCGCAGTACGACCGGTCAGGCTCAAGGCCCGCCGGGTCCCGTTCGCCTTGAAACCCCGTATAGACGAGGAATTGGACCGACTCGTAGAGCAAGGAGTGCTGGAGCCGGTGCCTAATGCTCCCTGGGAAACCCCAATCGTCACACCCGTCAAGCCTAATGGTTCGGTCCGCATCTGCGCAGACTACAAATGTACCATAAACAAGGCCCTCACGGCCCACGCATACCCAGTGCCAGTGGTCAGCCATGTCCTTGCCACCCTGGCTGGGTCGAAAATTTTTGGCAAGCTGGACTTGGCCCAAGCATATCAACAGCTGCCAGTAGATGAGGCCACAGCAGAGGCACAGACGATTGTGACGCACAGAGGAGCGTTCAGGGTAAAGCGGCTGCAATTCGGTGTCAGCGTGGCACCAGGCATATTCCAGAATATAATGGACTCTCTCCTTAAAGGGATTCCTGGCGTCACCCCCTTCTTCGATGATGTGTTGATTGCCGGCCCCACACCAGAGGAGTTTGAGGACCGCCTCCGCACCGTTCTGCACCGTTTCCAGACGGCGGGTCTCAAGGTGAAGCGGGAAAAATGTCTACTAGGAGTGCCTCAGGTGGACTTTCTGGGATTTATGGTGGACGCAGAAGGGGTCCACCCGACTGGGGACAAGGTACGGGCCATTTGTGATGCCCCAGCGCCCAAGAGCAAGACTGAACTTCAGGCCTTCTTGGGACTATTGAACTTTTACCATTCCTTCCTTCCCCACAAGGCGGCGGTAGCGGAGCCCCTACACAGACTCCTGGACAAGCGGGCCCCTTGGGTGTGGGGCCAGCGCCAGGAGGCCGCATTCCAGGCAGTCAAGGACTTGCTTGTCTCAAACTCGGTCTTGGCACACTTCGACGAGAGGCTGCCGGTGGTGCTAGCATGCGACGCCTCACCCTATGGCATTGGAGCTGTCCTGGGGCACCAACTCCCGGATGGAAGAGAGGTACCGGTGGCGTACTTTTCCCAGACACTCAACACAACCGAGCGGAACTACTCGCAAATCGACAAGGAGGGTCTGGCAATCGTAAAGGGAGTAAAAAAATTCCATGATTTCTTGTACGGGCGGCCCTTCACCGTGGTGACTGACCACAAGCCGTTGCTTGGCTTGTTTGCCCCCGAAAAGCAGACCCCCCAAGTGCTGTCTCCTCGCGTCCTCAGGTGGTCAATTTTCCTTGCCAGCTACCAGTATGCACTGATTCACCGACCTGGGAAGGCGATGGGCCATGCGGACGCCCTCAGCAGGCTACCACTACCGGAAACAGGCCCTGACCCAGCACCTGCACAAGAGGTTATGAGCCTGGAGCTGCTTCCCGACCGCCCCATTCAGGCACAAGAAGTTGCACACCATTCCAAGAAAGATAGGGTCATCTCCCGGGTCCTGGACTGGGTGTGGAGGGGATGGCCCAGCAGCAGCCCCGGGCCAGAATTCGCCGGCTACACAACCCGCAAACATGAACTGTCGGCCCACAAGGGGTGCCTGTTATGGGGAAGCAGAGTCGTTGTTCCCCAGCCCCTCTGCAAAAGGGTCCTCACAGCCCTACACGAGACACATCCAGGGGTAGTAAGAATGAAGGCCCTTGCCAGGAGTTATGTGTGGTGGCCGGGGATCGATGGAGAGATAGAGGCCTGGGTCAAACACTGCCAGGCCTGCCAAGAATCCCGCCCAGATCCCCCAAGGGCCCCAGTCCAGTCTTGGGAGTCCGCCCGAGCACCATGGTCACGCCTGCATGTGGATTTCGCTGGCCCCTTTCAGGGGAAAACATTCTTCATAGTGGTGGACTCCTACACCAAATGGCTGGAAGTCGCACTGGTACCGTCCACTTCCACATCCGCAGCCATCCGGGTACTACGCAGGCTGTTTGCAACCCACGGGCTCCCTGACACTCTCGTCTCAGACAACGGGACTGCATTTACGTCAGGAGAATTCCAAACCTTCACAGCGCAGAACGCCATCCGCCACATCCGTTCGGCGCCGTTCCACCCTGCCACCAATGGCCAAGCAGAACGCATGGTGCGGACCACCAAGGACACCCTTCGCCGCATGACGCAAGGGGACTGGGAGTACCGCCTTGCCACATTCCTTCTAGCACAGCACAGCACCCCCAGCTCAACGACTGGCCGGAGCCCCGCTGAACTACTAATGGGTCGGCGCCTTGCAATCAGATTGGACCGCCTTCACCCCGATAGAGCTCAGGATGAGGTAGTGGTGGGGGAAGGCAGGAACCCCCGGACCTTCGAGGCCCAGGACCCAGTGTACGCAAAGAATTTTGGGGCAGGCCCAGCATGGGTACCCGCCACAATCACCAGGGTCACTGGCCCCGTGTCGTACGAGGTGCTAACGGATGGGGGGCAATGCTGGCGCCGCCACTGCGACCAGATACGGCGACGATTCCCGGGAGAAAACCAGGAGGAGGACAGGTCAGAGGAGTCCCAAGGGAACAGCGGGGCAGTGAGGCCCATAGAGCAGGAGGGGCCAGCAGGAGAGGCAGAATCAGTAAATACAGAGAGGACCCGTGAGGCCGAAAGGACACCGGAACCAGAACCACGACTGAGCGAGCCGGTTGCACCAGACCAAACAGCCGCATCACAGCCAGCATCCTTGGAACACGAGCCAGAACCCGGAGCCCGGACCAGGGAACACCCCAGGCCACAACGCACACGTAGGCCGCCGGCATACCTTGAGGACTATGAATGCGACCTCCCGGGCAGGACTGGAACTTAGAGGGGAGGGGTGTTATGTACTGAGTTGAATAGGATCCAAACTGTAGCAGTCTGATTGGTCCTAGAACAATAGGATCCAAAAGGCAGCAGTCTGATTGGTCCTAGAACAATAGGATTCAGAATGCAGCAGTCTGATTGGTCCTAGAACAATGCAGCAGTATGATTGGTTGGCAGGAACCACCCAATCCTGCTCCAGATAGAAGTGAATCCACAACCTGATTGGCTTACAGTAGAATTCCAGAATTAGCCAATCATGTGCAGCCCATTGTGTAAATAATGTATATAAAGCAGATACTGTGAGGGGACATTTATTCATTCCTCCTCACCACTATGAGCTGAATAAAGAGCATGAAATCACTTTGCGACTCTGAGTATATTTCAACCACTGTAATCTGTAAATCAGATGGTTTTGAGGAAGCTTGTGGACGAACTCATGGCCGGAAGCTTGTGCAACCTGAGACCACCTGGGGAGGTCACTTCGCCACTTTTTGAGGGCTCCCCAGTGGCATACCGAAGAGCTTGCTTGGTAAGGTATATAATGCTTGCTGTTTAGAATAAAATCTTTAATCTTCTCACTCACTTGTGTTTGTATTGCTTCTGAATCTCATTAAAAGAACCACCTTGCATTTGGTAATAATAATTATTATTATTTATTTATACCCCGCCCATCTGGCTGGGTTTCCTCAGCCACTCTGGGCGGCTCCTAACCGAATATTAAAAACACAATACCACATTAAACATTAAACAGGGCTGCCTTCACATGTCTTTTAAAAGTAAGGTAGTTGATTATTGCCTTGACATCTGATGGAAGGGCCTGTTTAACAGATTGTTGTATTTTAATATTTTGTTGGAAGCCGCCCAAAGTGGCTGGGGAAACCCAGCCAGATGGGCAGGGTATAAATAATAAATTATTATTATTATTATTATTATTATTATTCAGGAACTAAAGTATTTACCATTTACCAGGTTGAGCAATGATTGACCATTATGAAGTATCCTGACAGATTTTCTGCCGTAGACTGCCGCCCTGTGATGTATGTATGATTTTTTTTGGGGGGGTGGCAGTCTTGAGCTACAGGGTGGGCAGTTTTAAAATTCTATATCATGGGTAGGCAAACTAAGGCCCGGGGGCAGGATCCAGCCCAATCACCTTCTAAATCCGGCCCACGGACGGTCTGGGAACCAGCGTGTTTTTACATGAGTAGAATGTGTCCTTTTATTTAACATGCATCTCTGGGTTATTTGTGGGGTATAGGAATTCATTCATTTATTTTTTTCAAAACATAGTCCGGTCCCCCACAAGGTCTGAGGGACGGTGGACTGGCCCCCTGCTGAAAAAGTTTGCTGACCCCTGGTCTACATAGGGGCTGGCACACCTTTGTTCTGCGTTCCTCTCCTCCCTCCCTGCATGGGGGGAGTGGGGGACCCTGTTGCAACAGTTTAATAAAGATCAGGCTTACTAGCTGCTTTGCTGCTGGGAGGGCATTCCACAGGGCGGGTGCCACCACCGAGAAGGCCCTCTGCCTTGTTGTTGTTGTTTAGTCGTTTAGTCGTCTCTGACTCTTCATGACCCCATGGACCAGAGCACGCCAGGCACTTCTGTCTTCCACTGCCTCCCGCAGTTTGGCCAAACTCATGCTGGTAGCTTCGAGAACACTATCCAACCATCTCGTCCTCTGTCATCCCCTTCTCCTTGTGCCCTCCATCTTTCCCAGCATCAGGGTCTTTTCCAGGGAGTCTTCTCTTCTGCCTGGTTCCCTGTAATAATAATTTATTAATAATGAATCTCTTACATATATTGGTAGTTTGCTCAGCTTAACAGATACTTGCCAGGTTGTATTTGCAAAGGAAGGTTTAAGCCCCTGCAGTCCAAAGACAACTGGAAAGCTTTTCCCATTTCCTCCCTCCTTGCAGAGAAATATTTGAGGTCAATTTTGGAGAGTCAAAATAGCTTCAGGATTCCCTTCCCGTACTGTTTCAGACATTATACTTATGCATGTGTGTTTGCCTTGTACATTTATGAACAGCAGCAGTCCCACATGCTCAGAGACTTTTCGCCTGTTCATTGGGGCATATAGGAAGCCCAGAGCACTTGTTCTTTAGATGTCCCTTTTATGAAGAGGCACGTAGTGAGACCATTGATCCCCAGCTGGTGAGGCTCGCTGACCTCCCAGAAAAGCAAAAATTTGATCTTTTCCTCTTAGGCAAAGATCATAAGATAACCCGGATGGTCGCCAGATTCTGTGTACAGACCTGTAGGCGCAGACCATCCCCCGACCCAAACTAGTTTAAGAAAACCCCCCAAACTCGGTTCCATGGGTGACTCTGGGTCAGCTCTCTGCCGTAGCTTATCTTAAAGTTTTAAGTGTCTATAGGCTTATTGCATTTATAAATTTTAAATTTATTGTTGTACATTGTTTTAAATGTTTGTTTTCCTTCTGGGATTGTACCCCCAAATGTGTTTTATAAGCTGGTCTCTGACCATAATAAATTATCTACCTAACAGCAGGAAGGAAATAAGGGTATGTTCGGAAAAAGGCTGAGGGACACGGGGCTCCGTGACCCAGTCGGGGTGGAGGGGTGGGTCCCTTCCCACTACGTTCCTATGACTCGTCTTGGCGGGAGGACCCCTCCCCACTCCCCCTGAGTCAATGAACTCGCTTCCTAGAGAGGCAGGAAGTGACGGAGCAGGGCGGGGGGGGGGTGGTGGTAGAGGCAATGTTGGAGGGGTGGGGGGGTCTCCATGCACACCCCCGGAAGAGAAGGAGGCCTGCAAAGGAGGAGGAAAGAGGTGCAACATTTCGGGGGGGGGTGTGACTTGGGGTGCAGGGAGGGAGAAGAATTTGCATTTCCTCCCCCTGAACCTACAAACAGGGCGGCAGGGAGGGGCGAAGGATGAGTGGGGGGGCATTAAAGCAAGGAAGGTCTCCCCCCCTTTCCCTCTAGGAACCAGGAGAGGCAATCTGCAATCGGCTGCTAAAGGGGGGCGGGGTCCTCTCCCCCAAACAAGGTTTGCATTGCAGGATCCTCTTGGAAGCGGAGAGATCAACCAGACTCCGGGGGCGGGGGGAGAGACATTTTGCTTCCCGAGACGAAGAGCGCCCCCCCCCCATGCAACCTGACTGGGACACTGAACCAGTTGTGCCAGTTTCACCCCACGACTATGGGTCCCCGGGGCTGTGGGTGCCATGCAGGGTACATTGCCCTGGCACCGAAATATGTGGGTGCCCAGCCCCTTCATGGGGAATTGGGTGGGTGCTCAGGGACCCGGGGAGCTGGCACCTATGCACTGAAAGTCACCAGGTGAAGCCCCCACCCCGATCTTAGACCCAGCCTCCTAACCCATTTTTGTGTATTTCTGCACACTGAGCCTGGAACACCCCCCCCCCTTGGCCTCCTCCTTCAGGGAGCTGGTCTGGGCGGGAGGGGAGAGAGAGACAGATACACAAATACTTACACCAGAAGTCAATAGTTTCTGTTTCTGTTGTGATAATCTCAAGTGTTCCAGAGCTTTTGTAATTAGAATTTGGGAGTATTAATTTATTATTACTGGTATTTGTACAGTATTTGTAAAACGTATGCTCTCTGTGTAAATGTCTCCCACTCTAAATAAATCCGCCTTTCTATGAACTGCTCTCAGACCTCCGGGTGCAGGGCGGTATAGAAATTCAGTCAGTAATAATAATAATGATAATAATAATTTCTTCATTGTTTTCCTAAAAGGGCTGCTCCCTGCATTGAAGTGCATCGTGGCTACAGGTGAGAGAGTCCCAGAAGTGGCCCAGTTTATGCCTCCTCCTCCTCCTCCGTCCTTTCCACTGGCAACGCAATGGCCTCCGAGACCCCCTCTGAACGGTCTCTTCTCAGAGGTGGAGTGGAAAGAGGAGCCAGGCAGCTTCCTCAGGTAGGGAAAGAGCAGCGGGAGCAGGAAGGAGGGAAGAGGCACAGATGGGACCACCCAGCCTCCCTCTGTGTTGAGTGGGGATGATGGGGATCTAAGAGAAGCTCTGTTTTCTTCCTCTTCTTCTTCCAGGCCCTCTTGACCTTTGAGGAGGTGGCTGTGTTTTTCACGGGGGAAGAGTGGGCTCTGCTGGATCCTGGCCAAAGAGCTCTGCACAAGGAAGTCATGGAGGAGAATTATGAGATGGTGGCCTCTCTAGGTAAGGGCACATTTTTATTCCTCTTTTATTCCTAGACGTTGAAGGTGTGAATCTCCTGTTTGAGCCATTTATTCATGCTGTGTCTTCTTCTTTGGCAAATCCTTGTAGCCGAGTAAGATTGTCTTCCATCCACACGATCTTAACGGTGTGTCCGTAAGTGACTGTGGAGTCCAATTCTGGATCCACACATCTTTCCACAGTGGGGACATAGGTTTCTGGGTGGGAGTTAATCACAGTGAGGATTTGCCAAACGTACTTTCCTCTTAGTTTGCTTCTCCCTTTTGTACTGAGTTTGTGCTTCTTCAAAGTCCATGACGCCTTTGCTAAAGGCTATTCTCCGATTGGAGCACTCGCAGGCCAATGTTCTGTGCTTATACTGCATATTTTTAGATTTGCCTTGAGAGTGTCTTGAAGCCTCTTTTGTTGTCCACCTGTATATCAATTTCCATTCTTAAGTTGGGAATACAGTAGTTGCTTTTGAAGACAATAATCAGGTATCCGAAGAACATGACCAGCCCAACGAGTTGATGTTGAAGATTGTAGTTTATCACAACTCTACTTTTGTCAGTAGGTAACTCTTCGTAAGCTGATATTGTGGTATGAATTCACAAAAAAATCCTGTGTTTTACTTATTCCACAGGGTAAAAATGGTGGCATGTGGTTTGCTGGTCAGTGTCATTTATTAACTTTTAATAGGCCACCAGATACTTTGCTGTCTTTGTTTCACAAGATTAATATTTTTTGAATATTTTTATAGTCCCATATGACATAAACAGCACTTCTGTTTTACTTATTCCACATAGCAGAGACTCTGACACTCAGGTCTGAGCTCATCTCGTCGCTTGGAACAGAAAAATACAGGGATGTTGTCCTGGACAAATTGAGAGGTACATATTTTGACTTTGCTGTGAGGCTGTAACTTTCTGTCTCCTTTCAGTGTGTGGGAATATAAAAAGAGCCCTTTTGGATCAGAACGAGGGCCCATCTTTCTCAGAACCCTGGTGCAGGTTTAGGTGATGTGAACAGCTGGTTGGAATGTATCAGCCAGATATTACAGATCAGGGAGGAAGGAGAAAACAATACAGAGGTGTAGCATTTTCACAGGAGGAGGAAGATGGAAAAAGTGTGTCCCTTCAGATGTTGCTGCACTACAATTCCCATCATCCCTGGTCATTGGCCATCTTTACTTGGGTTGAGGGTACTTAGAGTCCAACCACATCTTGAGGGCCATAGATGCCTCATCTCAGCATAGAAGGTTCTCTTGGTGCTCAGTGTTGCATGCAAGTTGAAGGTAGAACTGGATACTAGGGGTTATTGAGGCTATTTTTAGATTCCCTTTCCTTTCCTAAACATGTACATAGGAGAGGGAGGGATGCTGGAGGTGTTGAAATAATAGAAGGTGCTGATTGGTCTTGCTGTGTGTTAAGTTCTCTTGTTCTTTTCCTTGAATACCTAACAATATTTTCTCTCCTCCTTCCCCACTTTAAACCAGGTGATGGAGAAGACAATCAGAATTCCGAGGGGCCATCTGTAAAGTACTTCAGCATGAGTGAACACCTTAGCACACAACTACAAACTAACACGGGGGAGAAACGCTTTAAATGTATGGAGTGCGGAAAGAGCTTCAGTAAAAATAGAAATCTTAGCGCACATCAACGAATTCACACAGGAGAGAAACCATATAAATGTATGGATTGTGGGAAGGGCTTCATTGATAGTGGAGCTCTTACAAGACACCAACGAACTCACACAGGGGAGAAACCATTTCAGTGTATGGAGTGTGGAAGCAGCTTCAGTGAAAATGGAAGTCTTGCCCGACATCAACGAACTCACACTGGGGAGAAACCATTTAAATGTATGGAGTGTGGGAAGAGCTTCAGGGATAGGGGAAAGCTTACTGTACATCAACGGATTCACACAGGGGAGAAACCATTTAAATGTGTGGAGTGTGGGAAGAGCTTCAGTCAGTATTCACACATTACTATTCATCGGAGAACTCACACAGGGGAGAAACCATATAAATGTATGGAATGTGGGACAGGTTTCATTGAGAGTGGAGCTCTTTCAAAACATCAACGAACTCACACAGGGGAGAAACCATATAAATGTATGGAGTGTGGCAAGAGTTACACTGAAAGTGGGTCACTTACAAAACATCAACGAACTCACACAGGGGAGAAGCCATATAAATGTTTGGAGTGTGGGAAGGGTTTCAGTCAAGGGGGGAAACTTACTGTACATCAACGGACTCACACAGGGGAGAAACCATATAAATGTTTGGAGTGTGGAGAGTCCTTCATTTGTAGTAGGAAACTCACTGTGCACCGACAAAGTCATACCGGGGAGAAACCATTTAAATGTAAGGATTGTGGGAAGGGCTTCAGTGAAGGTGGAAAACTTACAAGACACCTGCAAACTCATACAGGGGAGAAACCATTTAGATGTATGGATTGTGGGAAGGGTTTCATTGAGAGAGGAGCTCTTGCAACACATCAACGATCTCACACAGGGGAGAAACCCTTTAAATGTATGGAGTGCGGAAAGAGCTTCAGTCAAAATGGAAGACTTACCATACACCAACGAATTCACACAGGGGAGAAACCATATAAGTGTATGGATTGTGGGAGGTGCTTCAGTGAGAGTGGAACTCTTACAAGACATCAGCGATCTCACAGAGAAGCAACAGTTTAAATGGAAAAAGTGTGGAAAGTGTTTCAATTATAATGGAGTTATTAAACCTATGGACTCTCACAGGGAAGAACTCATTTACATGTATGGAATGTGCGAAGTTTTTCTCACAGAGTTCACTTTGTCACTCATATCAACAAACTCATATAGGGAAAAACCATTTGTAAATGCATGGAGTGTATTTGATGTTCTGGTGTTTGTATGGAAAGTTGTACATATATGTATTAAGACAATGAATGTAAGTGTCTCATAATAGTAAGTATAATGAAATATACAATGTACAGTTAGGGATGTGCAGAATGTGACCCTGGAGGGGTCATTTTGAGTGAACATGTGCTGAGAGTCCGTTGATATTTGGTCTTTGGCAGAGAGAGTTGAAAATGGAGAGTTGGGGAAAGTGGAGCACAACAGTGGTGTTTAGGAAGCAGGATTGGCTCTGGAATCCTAGAGCTGTAGTTGAAACAAAATAATAAAATTCCTTCCAGTAGCACCTTAAGAGACCAACTAAGTTTGTTATTGGTATGAGCTTTCGTGTGCATGCACCAAGCTCATACCAATAATAAACTTAGTTGGTCTCTAAGGTGCTACTGGAAGGAAATTTTTTATTTTGTTTTGACTACGGCAGACCAACATGGCTACCTACCTGTAACTAGAACTGTAGAGTTGAAAGGGACTCCAACGGACTTCTAGTCCAACTCCTTGTTACAAGAACAACAGCATAAATCTTTTTTTATAGTTGCAATAAAGGAACAATGAAAATGCAGAAAGACTGAAATGCATAGTCTTATGTGCACAAAGTAATCCTTAAGCCGTCCTACGTTGTTTATATTTTACAAATTCATTGTTTTACAAAACCTTCTCATTCATGGCTACATGTCATGTTCAGAAGTCCCCCCTCCTTTTTTGGTAGCTCACCGATGAGAATTAATGAGCAGTTGGTAGATTTCTGCTCTTTTTATTACCGTATCATGTTACTAGCACAAACAGGCAACTCCTTGCAAGGATAGCAGTTCTTACCCACGTCCAACGGGATGTCCCTCTCCCACTTCTCCTTCGTTCTCTGACAGGCTCATATCTCAGAGAGTGGGGTATGTGTGTGTGAGAGGGAGTCCCCCCACTCTGATTGTTGTATTGCTCAGCTGCCTCTCTCCTTTCTGTTTCCTAGCTACTATCTCAAAGCTGGGTAGCTCCTGTCTCAACTGTGCAGCCTCTGAATCTGCCTGTCTCTCTGCATTGTGAAACTCTGGAAGAGCGGGGGGGGGGGGGACTTCCCTCTCCTCTTCTGTTAGAAGCTGATCTTCCTGAAATTGCATTCCCCAATCCTCCGATTCAAACCAGCCCCTGACACTAAACTGCAAAGTGGGCATAATCCCTGGTGGCAGCCGGAACAAAGGAGGTGCTGTGGGGAACAACCAACATGGGGAGGGAAGGTGGCACAGGGAAATGTGGGCATTGCCAGTGGTTTCAGGAGAGTCATTTCCCTGTGGAGAGAGGAATCTTCCCCCATAACTGGCCCAAGTTTCAGAAATCTGTAGAAAGAGCAGGCAGTATAGGAGGTTGAAAGTGGAGTTCACCTGGAGCTGCTCCTCCCTCTGCCGGCATTGAGCATTTGCCCATGACATGAAGCAGCCACAGCAGGTGCTGCAAGCTGCCCACAGTAGGACTTCACCCCCAAAGGCCCCCTCCTCCATCGCCTCCCGAGACAGACGGATGCCAACAGGGTCTCTCTGCCTGACGAGGATTTCACCTGGGACCTCCTGCATGCAAAGCATTGAATTTGAGACCTTAAAAAAAATGTTTAAAGGTACGGTGTGTGGAAAGTGCTTTAGTCAGAATGGAATCCTTAATGTACACCAACAAAGTCATATACGGGAGAAATCATTTAAATGTATGGAGTGTGGAAAGAGCTTCACTAAAGGTTTACAACTGAACATACATCTATGAACTTACACAGGGGATAAACCCTTTAAATATTTGGAATGTGGGAAGTGCTTCAGAGAAAGGTGGAAACTTACTGTTCATGAACAAACTCACACACAGGAGAAACCATTTAAATGTATGGAGTGTGAGGTGTGCTTCAATGAGAGTGGAGCACTTACAAAACACCAAGAAACTCAGAGAAGAAACCATTTAAATGGAAGAAGTGTGGATAGTGCTTCAGTTAAGTTCATCTATGTACAGTAACACCTCTGGTTATGTACCGTCCTCCTTGTGAATGCTTTGGGTAACGAGCTCCACTAACCCGGAAGTAGGTGCTCCTGGAAACGAACTTTGCCCCAGGATGTGAGCAAACGCAGTGGGAGGCCCCATTAGCAAAAGCGCACCTCAGGTTAAGAACGGTTTCATGTTAAGAACAGGCCTCCAGAACGAATTAAGTTCATAACCGGAGGTACCACTGTGCTCTCATGGGAAAACCCATTTAGATGTATGGAGTGTGTCTAGTGTTCACTTCGTTCTTCACATCAACAAACTCCTACTGATTGTGTTGTAAACAAAAACTGCTCCCTTTCCCTTATAGGGTACCCAGGAGTCCTTATAGAGTCCTTTGTAGGCTCTCCATCAGTAGGAGGAAATAACAGAGGCCAACCAGAGAATATTGAGAAGCAAAACAGCTAGTAAGCCTGATCTTTATTAAAGCTGTTACAACAGGATGCTCCCCCCACACGCAAGAAAGAGGAGGTCGTCCCAGGACAAAGGTGTGCTAGCCCTTATATAGACTTTTGAACTGCCCACCCTGTAGCTCAAAACCACCCCTCCATGCATCATACATACATCACAGAAGGGGTGTAGCCCAGGACCACCCCCTAGTTACATCATATGTACATCAGAGAAGGGACGGACTACAACAGAAATCTGAGTGAGTTGTTTTTATCCTGTCTGCCAGGTTACCTGATTGGATTAAGATATCCATATATGAGATACTCTGAATCTTGTGACTAGCCCCGCCCCTGAATGGGTCCTTAAAATAATTTTTATAAAACTACATATCATTATGTTCTCCACAGTTTTCATCTCTCTAAATCATCCATGTCTTTTGTTTCTTTACAAGCTATTTTTAAAGTCCGGCTAACGTTTTTGTTTGTTTACAATGGTCTCCCAAGTAAGTTATAAATTTTCCCCATTCTTTTTTAAAGTCATGATCTTCTTGATTCCTGAATCTCCCAGTCAGTTTTGCCATTTCAGCATTGCCATTCTTCCCTTGTTGGAACTGTTGGTTCTTTCCATATTTGGGCTAGTAGCATCCTTGCAGCTGTTGTCACATACATAAACAGTCTTTTCTGGTCTTTTGAGATATCGGAGTCTGTAATTCCTAATAGAAAGGCTTTCGGTTTTTTGACAAATGTTATTTTAAACATTTTTTTCAATTCATTCTACATCAATTCCCAAAAAGACTTTGTTAACTTACATGACCACCACAAATGATAAAAGGTACCCTACTTTTCTTTACACTTCCAACAAATATTGGAGCTTGCTCTATACAATTTAGATAACTTAGTAGGAGTCAAAACAAAATTTAAAAAATCCAGTGGCACCTTAGAGACCATGTTTATTATTGGTATGAGCTTTCGTGTGCATGGACACTTCTTCAGATACACTGAAACAGAAGTCACCAGACCCTTATGTATAGTGAGAGGGTGGGGAGGGGTATTACTCAGAAGGGTGGTGGGAAAGGGTGATTGGCTGATAGGTGTGGAGTCAGATACCACCGATACATCATTTTCATATAATTTTCTTTCAGCGTAGGTGCTGTGAATTTCAAAGCCGTTCTCTAGAATATTTCCAATTAAAAACAATATTTGAGAAGGATAATAAATTTAAGGGGTTTGATAAAAAAATCTCGGTATGGGAAAAGGAAATATTATACAACAACCAACAGACTCTCTCAAAAATATATAAATTGTTACAAAATAGGAAAATAGAAAAGGAGGAAAAAGGTGACGCTATTAAAAAATGGGAACAAGATCCGGGCCATTCAGTTGAATATAAAGAATGGGAAAGACTGTGGACAAAAAAATATAAATTTCACAGCATGTTACCTAATAAGAGAAAACTATATGAAAAAGCATCACAGGTGGTATCTGGCACCAGAAAGGCTGGCAAAAATGAATAAAACATATAATTATAAGTGCTGGAGATGTAAGAAACAAAAAGGAACTTTCTGCCATATGTGGTGGACATGCCCCAAAATTGGGAAATTTTGGAGCATGATCCATGAAGAAATAAAGAAAATACTAAGAATATCATATAGTAAAAGGCCAGAGGCATTCCTTTTAGGAATATTAAACGACGATATCCCAAAAGATCAAACTGAATTTTTATTATAAGTGACGTCTGCAGCAAGAATTCTGGTGGCTAAGTATTGGAAAGGGAATCAGTTACCCACTAGGGGAGAATGGTTATGTAAGCTTTCAGAATACTTAGAGTTAGCCAAACTGACAGATATAATAAGACAAAAACCAAAAAGTGTAGTGGAATGGGAATGCCTAAACGAATACCTTAAAAGACAAGGTTCGAGGACAGAAATCTGGCTGAGTCTGGAATAACCTTGTGAAGTGAAAGGTTAAGAAAGAGGGATATATATTTAGATGCTAGGATCGAGATGATAAAGAAAACAGGAAGATACAATGAGAGGTAAAGGAGGTGCTGTGGGATTGGTGGAAGTCAACGTTTGTTTTCCTTTTTAGTGTTTATATTATTAATTTGTAAGATTTGGATTTGTTTTTGTGTCTTGTTATTTTTCATTTTTTGTTGTGTGGAAAATACTAATAAAATTTACTATTAAAAAAAAAAATCCAATCTGTTCTCCATAGCCTCTCCCAATCTGCCATTTGTATATTAAGTCCTAAGTCCTTTGCCCAGTTTATCATAGCCAATTTAACCTGTTTATCCTTTGTATGCCATTCTAGGAGCAAGTTATACATTTTTGACAGTTTTAATATTATTTTCTAGAAGTTCTTTTTGGAATCTTGATATCTCATAACTAAAACCTCTCTTTTTGTCTATCTTGAAGTTATCATTCAATTGAAAATACTGTAACCAACCTGTTATTAGTTCCCTTATCTCTTCAAAATATTTTAATTTTAACTGATTTTCCACTTCGGTTAGCAGCTCTCTGTAAGTCGGCCAGTTACTTCTCTTGTTCACTTTGCCTGTAAGTGTTCTTTGATGTGCAGTGGGTTCTTCGATGTAAAGTAAGGTGGTGATTGAGACTGAAACCCTTTCCACATTCCATACATTTAAATGGTTTCTCCCTGGTGTGAGTTCTTTGATGTAAAGTAAGGTTTCCACTCTGACTGAAGCTCTTTCCACACACCACACATTTAAATGGTTTATCCCCAGTATGAATTCTTTGATGTGCAGTAAGGCTTCCGCTCTGACTGAAGCTCTTTCCACACTCCATACATTTAAATGGTTTCTCCCCAGTGTGAATTCTTTGATGTGCAGTAAGGGTTCCGCTCTGGTTGAAGCTCTTTCCACACTCCATACAATTAAATGGCTTATTCCCAGCATGGGTTTTTTGATGTAAAGTAAGGACACTCCCAATACGGAAGCACTTTCCACAATCTATGCATTCATATGGTTTCTCTCCTGTGTGGATTCGTTGATGTTCTGTAAGTGCACTCCTACAAGTGAAGCTCTTTCCACACTCCATGCATTTATGCAGTTTCACCCCTGTGCAGTTTCTCTGATGTAAAGTAAGATGGTAATTGAGATTGAAACTCTTTCCACACTCCATAGTTTTTAATGGTTTCTCCCCTGTGTGGGTTTTTTGATGTGCAATAAGGTTTCCGCTCTGGCTGAAGCTCTTTCCACACTCTATACATTTAAATGGTTTTTCTCCGGTGTGGCTTCTTTGATGTAAAGTAAGATGGTGATTGAGACTGAAACTCTTTCTGCACATCATACATTCATATGGTTTCTCCCCTGTGTGGGTTCTTTGATGTGCAATAAGGTTTCCACTCTGGCTGAAGCTCTTTCCACAGTCCATGCATTTGAATGGTTTCTCCCCTCTGTGGGTTTTTGTATGCTTGACAAGGTTACCAGCACTACTGAGGCTCTTTCCACATTCCGTGCACTGAAACGCTTTCTCCCCTGTTTGGGTTCTTTGATGTAAACTAATGCTTCCACTCTGACTGAAGCTCTTTCCACACTCCACACTGCTACTTCCTGTGCATTCTTCCTCTGGATTCAGTGATACACAGACATCAGTGTCCTGAGTAGTAAGGGATTTGGTTTTCCAGTTCTTCAACACATTTCCTACATGCTTTTCAGGTGAACGTTGATTTACAAATGTCTCTTTCTGTGCTTCATGCTCCACATTTTCTACAGACACCACAGATGGCTCCCCATAATTCTCACTCTTCTGCCCATTACCTGTTTTGAGGCAGAAAAAGAAATGCCATTTAAATTGCAAAGCAGAGACTCTCATTATGGATTGAGCCCAGTTCTCCGCTTCTCTGAGTTTACCATTTTCAAGAATGTCCTCCGCCTGCCTTCCCTGCCCAGCTGAATCTGATGTTAGCTTCTGAAGATGCTTCTGACTATGAACATGTTGTCTCAAGACAACAACACAAGTCCCTTCTTGCTGCTCCTCAAACTTGCTGAGCTGTGTCTGCTCATCTCTCCTCTTCCTCAGAGCCCCATCCAACTGGATCTTATCCTTCAACCCAAATGACGAAATACAAAATAGCCAGACACTCCTAGTGCTACTACTGCCATGGCTCTCTTCCCCAAACCAGGGAAAGGCAAGATCTTAGCTCTCCTGCTGAGGGATAGCAGGGGGGACACGAGGACCCAACAGAACCCCCCTGGCGCCCGTGAAGAGGATCTCAGCTCAGTGGCACTACAGAGGACATTTTAATTTGGGGTGCATCTCAGCACATGGAAGGGAAACCTCAGCCTGGAGGCCGTCTCTGCTCTTTAGAAGACCCTGTGTGGGCAACATTTTGCAAATTGAGAGTGGCTTGCCTGTATGCTGTGGGGCCAGAGGCATTTACAACGAATGTAAATGCGACCTTTGGACAGGAGCAGAGCTTCCACACACCCTTCTCTGTCCTCCATCCAGGCTGGCAAGAAGCCCCATCTGATTTCAAGGAAACAACCTAGCCAGACCAAAAACACTCAAGGAAGATGGGAAGCCGGTCAGGGTCTGGGGAGAAGAGAGGCCCAAGGGCTAGCTGGAGAGGTTTGAAGGCTGCATTTGTCCACCTGGCCCCACAGGGGCCAACTAAATACTGATAGGAAGCCCAGAAGCAGGATTTCTCTTCCTTGGGCCAGTATACCTGAAGGAGCATCTCCACCCCCATCGTTCAGCCCAGGCACTGAGGTCCAGCACCGAGGGCCTTCTGGCGGTTCCCTCACTGCAAGATGTGAGGTTACAAGGAACCAGGCAGAGGGCCTTCTCAGTGGTAGTGCCCATTCTGTGGAATGCCCTCCCATCAGATGTCAAAGAGATAAACAACTACTTGACTTTTAGAAGACCTCTGAAGGCAGCTCTGTTTAGGGAAGCTTTCAATGTTTGATGTTTTATTGTATTTAATATTCTGTTGGGAGCTGCACAGAGTGGGTGGAGAAACCCAGCCAGCTGGGCGGGGTATTATTTATTTATATTATTATTATTATTATTATTATTATTAGAGCAAAAGGGGCCCAACAACACAGCTAAGTGCATACCTGCTGAGCTCTTCCCTTCTTTGGGGTCCTGGAGGAATGAATTTTGTCCTTCTTCCCAATAGGAACTGAGGTCGGATTCTGTCAAGCAAAGAGATAATATTTGCTACGTTTGGCCACAAATCACCTGGCCGTTTCAAATCAATCCGTATCTACGACTGCAAAGGTAAAGAGGAGGGATTACCATATCCAGATCCTACAAAGGCACGCAACATGAGCAGGAGAGTGACTTGTGGTTCCCATTGTTACAAGGGTGTGTGTGTGTGTGTGTGTGTGTGTGTGTAAATGGATGGTGCTTCAGAGAGCAAAGCTGCAAATATCGTACATGCACAAAAAGAGGGATCCAGCAGGCTATTCTTATTCCTACTCTGCATGAATAAATGGCACAAAAGAGTGGATCCACACCTTCAACATCTAGCAGTCCAGAGGCATAAATATCTGCCCTTACCTAGAGAGGCCACCATCTCATAATTCTCCTCCATGACTTCCTTGTGCAGAGCTCTTTGGCCACGATCCAGCAGAGCCCACTCCTCCTCCGTGAAAAACACAGCCACCTCCTCAAAGGTCAAGAGGGCTTGGATGGTCACCAGATTCTGGAAGAAGAAGAAAAGATAACTTTTTTAAAGGTCCCTTCCCTACTTGACACACAGGCAAGTGTAAACTGGGCCACTTCTGGGATTCCCTCACCTGTTGCCACGATGCACTTCAAAGCAGAGAGCAGCTCTTTGATGTGAACAATGGAAAAATACAGATTCATTTAGGGTTAACCCCATGGGAGAAAAAATCCCTCATTATTACACCTGTTTACAAAGGGGGGCAGGGCTGTGTCTGAGGGTGTCACCCCCCCCCCCCCGGTTATAACAGCCCCTCAGAGCAGCCTGGTGTCCTTAGGCCCGTTTTGCTAGAGGGGTTTTGAGCAGTACCATACGACAACCCTCAAGGGTAGTCCAGTCTCATTATTATGGATAGCTTTTTTCTTTTTAAGGCAGGGTCCTGGATGTTGGGCTATGCTATTAGGGGCGGGGGGCGTAGCTCCAAGGCAGAGCAGCTGCTTTGCATGCAGAAGGAGGTGCCCGGTTCAATTCTTCCATTCCTCAGGGCCAGCCTTACCATTGGGCAGCCTCAGGTGGTTTCCTCGGAGGGAAGGATCCCGGGAAGATGCAGACTGGAGGCGAAGCCTGTCTCTCCCCTGCAGAGGAGCAGCCGGGGCGGAAGAAGGTGAATGACCAAGACGCAACGGCTTCAATGGGCTTCCAGCTTCCGGCTCCCCTGATTGGTTCGCCGCCGCCTCTCGGTTCTCTTCTGATTGGTTCTCTTTTTCCCGGGCCTCCATTCATTCTGTGTTCCCTTCCTGCAGCAGAGTTACTTGCACTTCTTCGCATTCTTCTGGTTATGGATACCCTTTTCCAAGATTATTTTATTCCAAATAATAACGTATTGCAAACTGTGTCAGAAATATTTCATTTTGTTTTAGTTGAGATCCCTGCATTGCAGGGGGTTGGACTAGATGACACTTGGGACCCCTTCCGGTTCTATGGTTCTAATTCCTCCAGTTAATTGGGGCGGGGGAGGGGCAGTTTCCCAACGAAGCCCCAAGAGCAGGAGGGCAAGGGGCAGCTCGTCACTTCTGGTTCCCATCCGACCACAGGCTGCTCTGTAGACGTAGCTCTATGGTTAGGCAGTCTCTTGGGGGGGGGGAGCGTCAATGGATGGGAAATCGGGAAGGGGAGGGCTGATTGCCAGAGAGGACAAAGAGGTAAAGATGCAGAGTGTTGGAAGGGCAAATATATAAAACTGCAAAATCAAGGCAGGTGTCAGTCAGCGCTGATGGCATTCTCCTATGACTGCTAGTAATGTTTTGGTCTAACGTTGCCTGCTGTTTTGTTCCTTCTGCTTCCAGAATTCCATGCGCTTAAATTTAGCAAGCACTAGTAAAAAACAAAACGGGCATCCCCACGCCGAAAATGGATGGGGGCAGAATGGGGTGGGGGCAGAACGGGAGAATCCCCAATGAGTCCATGGGGCTAGCGGGCGGGGGGGAGAGCTGGGAAAGCCAGCTGCCCACCCCTAAATCAATAAAAAAGGTAAAGGTACCCCTGCCCGTATGGGCCAGTCGTGTCCGACTCTGGGGTTGCGTGCTCATCTCGCTTAAGAGGCCGGGAGCCAGTGCTGTCCGGAGACACTTCCGGGTCACGTGGCCAGCGTGACGAAGCTGCTCTGGCAAGCTAGCACCAGCGCAGTGCATGGAAACACCTTCCCGCTATAAAGCGGTACCTATTTATCTACTTGCACTTAGGGGTGCTTTCAAACTGCTAGGTGGGCAGGAATCAATAAAAGTACATAGCTAATCGAGGTTCTGCCCCCCCCCAAGGCCTGTCTCTATAAACAACGCCACTACAAAAATCCTGCCTACCCCCATGCCACTCATGTGCATCCCAGTGGCCCTGAATGTAGGTGGGGATTCCTGCCCCCATTATCCCACAGGGGAGCTGCAGAAAGACTACTCTGGGTCAAGGGAGCCGTGGACTCTGAAAGATTGAAAACCACCAGCATAAGTAAACAAACAAACTGCAAAGCTCTTTTACGTGGCATCAGCCACCTGCCCCTCTCCCTCTGCCTTTTCTCTGCTGTTAGGGGTGGATTCTACCACCAGCCCCTATTTCAGAAAAGATGGGGTATGCATGGGGTGCTTTTAAGCAAAATGAGCATTGTTCTGGAAGAGAAGCGAGAGAAGGTGATATAAGTAACAAAAAAAAAAAAAACTGCTCTTTTTCACTTATGGGGTACCCAAGAACCCGTATAGAGTCCTTTTGTAGGTTCTCTGTCGGTGGGAGAAAATAACAGAGGCCAACCAGAGAATATTGAGAAGCAAAGCAGCTAGTAAGCCTGATCTTTATTAACTGTTGCAACAGGGTGCTCAGAACCCCACGCAGGAGGCAGGAGGGACCGCGAACAATGGCGCGCAAGCCCTTATATAAACCACTTATAAACCCCATCTCCAACTCCTCAAAAGATTCCATCAACGGTGTCTCCGAAAAATTTTACACATCACTTGGGAAGAAAGGCGAACTAATACCAGTGTATTGGAAGAAGCAAAGATCACCAGTGTTGAAGCAATGATTCTTCAACATCAACTTCCTCCAACTGGTGATGTTGTGTGGATGCCTGATGATCCTCTTCCAAAGCAACTACTCTATTCCGAACTTAAAAATGGAAAGCGTAATGCTGGTGGTCCACAAAAGAGGTTCAAAGACTGTCTCAGGGCAAATATAAAAAAATGTAGTATAAAGACTGACAACTGGGAAACACTGGCCTGCAAGTGCTCCAATTGGAGAACAGCCTTTACCAAAGGTGTCATGGGCTTTGAAGACACTAGAACTCAGGATGCAAGGGAGAAACGTGCTAAGAGGAAGGTACGCTTGGCAAATCCATACCATGATCAACTCCCACCCTGAAACCAATGTCCCCACTGTGGAATGACATGTGGATCCAGAATTGGCCTCCACAGTCACTTACGGACTCATTGTTAAAACCGTGTTTATGGAAGGCAATCTTACTCGGCTATGAGGGATCGCCAAAGAAGAAGATAGACATTTGAAATTGCCTGCCCTGGAGCCCAAGACACCCCCCCCAATACATCATACATACATCAGAGAAGGGGTGGTCTACAGCAGAAATCCGAGTGTGTTGTTTTTCTCCTGTCTGCCAGGAGAATGGATCACTGATTGCATTACCTGGGCCACTCTTTTGTGATGTTAACTACTTAATTCCTGAATCCAGCTCACAGGCTCACCCTATTCATACACAGACACAACCTTAAGACAGGATTTGTGAATAAAGAGACAGTGGAGAGGCTTTTCCATTTCCTTCCTCTTTGCAGAGAAATATTTGAGGTGCCCGAAAGAGTCAAAATGATTTTAGGACTGTTTTCCTGTACTTTTTCCAGACATGTGGTTTATATATTTATGCATGTGTTTGCTTTGTACAGTTATGAACATTTATTTTATATATGTAAGACCTTAAAATTCCTATAACACCCCTTTTTATTTCTTTGTTTTTATTATTCAAATGTTCTCCATTTAAAGTGTGTGTGTGGTTGAACATGGAGCCAGGCCTGTTGGCCCTCATAATAAATTTGCTTTATTCGTATCCGTGGGTCTCTCTTCGGAGTCAAATTCCGCTGGGGGATTCCCCTAGGCTTTGCGGGGCCCTGGCACCCGGCACAGTGATTTTCAATCACCTTAAACCCTAAGAGTTTAAAATAGACAGTTAACTGAAAGACGTGGGTGATTTATAGATATCGATATCTGCCGGATGCCCACCCTTGTTTGGGTCTGTGATGGACAGCAGAGCCAGGCCAGTCAGGGTGCGTAGTCTCTCAGAAATACCACCATGGGGCTGGAGCCTCGCTCTGATTGGTTCCCAAGACAGCGAGGGGTGGAGCCAGCCCTTTTGGAGGGAAAATAAAAGGAGCCGTTTCTGAGGGAGTTTTCGGAGAGAGAGAAAGGGCGGATTGGGAGAGGGATGGTCTGAGGGCGGACCCTGGAGGGGAAGGTGAGGCGAATCTCCACTGGGAGAGGAGGGTGTGGGGAGAGGAGTCAGGCGGGAATTCAACGGGAGAAGCTATGGGGAGGCGGACGAAAGCGGAGTGTCCTTCCAGTGAGGAGGGGAAAAGGAGACCCCCCCCCAAGCCAGTCACCAGGGCTGAGGGGATCCCCTGGGTCCGCGAGACTGACTGGAAATCCCTCCGGAGTAGCTGAGAGGGAGGAGAGCAGAGGAAAAGGGCCCCTCGCTCACGAACCCCCCAGGTCTGAATCTGTGGTGGAAGCAGGGCTGCGTCCCCAGGATTGAACGGGGACACAACTCAGGGAAGGAGCGGGAGGGAAGGAGCAGAAACCCAGGGGAACATTTGGCCCCCGTTTCTAGAAAGCGGAACATCCGCCTTAATTATTAATATTATTATTATTTTATTTACACCTCACCCACCTGGGGGCAGGGCACTAAGCTCCTGTCTTGAGGGCCTCTGAGCCGAGAATCACAGAGAACTCTGCACATGCCCTGGACCACCCGGATTCTGGGAGGGAAGGAGGACAGCCAGCCAGGGGGCTGTGCTCGGCTTGCGAAGGGTTAAATGGAACAGAGCCGGAGTCCTAGAGAGGAAAGGAATTAGAGAGGCGGGCCGGGGCCTCCAGAGCAGAATCCCTTCCCTCCGTGCCCCGTCCCTTGCGGGCGCGGTCTTTTGTCTCTTGTCTCCTCCCCGCGCTGCCTCGGTTTCCCTCCTGGGAAGAATCCGGTGAGTCTCCTCTCTCTTCCCCCTTGGGGTGCCCATGGGAGAAGGGGGTCCCGGGGCTGCAGGGGGAGACCCCCAAGTCTGGGAGCAGAGGGTCCTGCCCCCCCCATTCCCGTCTGCCAAGCCTGGGAGGGGGCGAGTTTCCAGGTGGTCTGCAGCTCTGCTCTTCCTTGGCATCCTCTTTGGGGAAGGAGGGAGGGGTCTGGGGGGAGGGCATGCCCAGAATGCCCCTGCCAGTGGAGGAGCCCCTGCCAGGCCGGCCTTCCCCCCTGCCAGATCCTCCTCCAGATCAGCTCAGGTCTCCAGCCCAGAGCCTCAAGGGAAGCCTCTCTGGGCAGGGGCCACGCCTGGGGCTCCTCCGTGGAGAAAAGGGGAGAGCCAGAGGGCTGAGCTGGCTGCACTGGGCTTGCCAGGGTTCAAGGGAACGGAGCTGCCTTCCTTGAGAGGAGAGGGTGGAAAGGCGCCTTAAGGACCCCAAGATCTTGTCCTGAAGGGGGTGAGGCAATGTAGGGAGGAGAAGGAGGGGGCTCTGGGTGGCAGGTCTGCCAACTTTTCTCTCTCTGATTCCAGAGTGAGCTTTCAAGAATGTTCCCCATCCTGGAGTTTCTCTGCAGCTGCTGCTATTAGAAAACAAGCCCATAGCCTTTGGAGTCCCCAGGTCGTCCATCCCTTCCCAAAGGAGGAACCCCAGTCTTGTTTCCATTGCAGAATGCCTTATTTACATTAAACTTATAACTTTCACGTAGTTAAAACTGGAACTCCCTCCCGCAGGAGCCAGGGATTGGAGAGACTTTTCTAAAGGGAAATAAGACAATCTATATATGGCAAGCATGATTGTGAATAATACTCTCTTAGAAAAATGTAAGGTGCATAAGGAGACATTTATCTATGTATTATCAAGAAGAATAAAGCAAGGATAAAAGACACCTACTACCCCCCTTCTGGGACAAAAGAGGGATTATCAGTCATTGTGTGGCTCCCACTACTAACAGGGGATATTGGTGCTATCTCAAAATAGACTAGTTCTATCAAGCTACCCTAAGATTTGGGAATCTTGTCACAAGAGGAGCGTAAAGCTCACCTCTGGAGTTTTTGGAGGATATACATGCCTGGTGTTCTTAAGAACACTGCAGATTTAGGACATGTGGAAGATCTATACTTTGATTGCTTCCGTGCCAGGGTGGGGGCCACATTTTGGGACTGGAGACTTGCGAAGATGGTGTATAAGCACAGACAATATCTAAGGAGGAGGGGTGTATTAGTTTCCTGATATTTCTAAAATGTGGCATCACCGGCTCCTCTGCTTTCACGTATAGATTTGGTACCCATGCAACTCCTGACAGAGGCGGATACGGCTACAACATCTGTCTGGCTTGTGATGAGAGAGCTCAAAGATTGTGAACAGGGCTCTCCATACAAAGCACCTAGCATGGGGGCACCTACATGTAATATCTACTCTGCTCTTTTCTGCCCATGCTCTGGGGTTTCAGTTTTCAGGCTTGGAGACAGGACGGTGACTGGTTTTTGTACCAAGTTCTGTCAATTACCCCCACTGAGTTCAATGGGATCTAATCTCAGGTCACTACTGTGCAGACCATGCCAGGCTTGCAAGTGGGGTGAGGAGCATACAGAAGAAATTGGAATCACTGGAGATGTTTAGAAATGGGGCTTCTCTTGAGAAGGGGCTGCCCCATTTGTGCTTCTCCAGGGGCAGGAGAATATCTAGGGCAAGAGAATCCCTGCAGGGCCTCTGAGGCTCCCTTTGCTTCTTGGTCTCTCAAAGGACCCTGCAGCTTGTTTTGACTGCTCAGGAAGGATGAAAGAGACGGATCCTGCAAAGTTCGTAAGGATGGAAGGGGGAAGATGGACGGTTGACCTGGTCAGGTTGTCTCCTGCATCGCTTCGCACAACCTCTGAGCGTTCCCTCCCAGGGACCTCCGAGAGATCTGGTGAGTTCCAGGGGAGTGGAGATGGGGACATGGATGGATGGAGCCATAGAGGTATTGGGGCTTGCTCAGGGGGGCACCATTTTTGGGCTCCTCCACCTGCCTGCCTGCGCCTTTGTCATCTGCAGGCAATTTGAGTTACGAATACATCACCGCTCTCTGACCACTGCGATGTATTGGCAGCTCAAAATGTCTAAAACCAGCACCATGATTGAATGCTCTACCCATGTCAGACAACTTACCGATCCTTCAGGCAGCACTGGAAGCCATGACTCTTGAAAGTAACCTGATCCTGGGCTTCTGATTTGTCTGCGAAGGGAAATGGCAAGGTGGTGTGAGTCGTCCGTCTAAAAGACGACCGTTACCGGGGCTTTTGAGCAGTGGAAGTGAGTGCCAGGGTCAGACACCCCCCCAAAAAAAGTGCCCTACAGGTAGTGGGGTGTCGAGGGGACCAGCCGGGCGTGAAGAGGCTTGACGCGATTGCCGGAGCCCCAACACTGCATCAGCAGCGAGTGGGGGGGGGTATGTGAGACAGTGGCTTGAGCCTGCCCATGGCTCCAGCGCAGCTCAGAAACCAGAAACCAGAAATCGCCACCTGAGGCAGAAGACTTTCAAAGGAAAAAAGGTATTGCCAACAACAATGGACTTTTCAAAATAAAAATAATTGGATTTAATTTAGATTTGTCAAAGACGGAATCTAAACAGGAAATCACTGCACTTTGTTACTTTGCTACCTATTAACACTACGTACTCTGGATACAAGAAGAAGCTGTAGCTCTTTGTTCTTTGATTCCTTAAAAGGAAGATACAGGAAGTGATTGGAGTACTCTGTTTTTTTGAATGGGGATGCAGATTTTATGAATGAAAGCATTGAAAGGCTTGAAAACATTGCAAATTCTTTTTTTTTTTAAACCCTCTAAAAAGGACCCTGGATCTTGGCAAGTCCTACCAAAGCTTGGCAGGAGGACACTTTTCCATAACTGGGAGGCACCATATTTTTCGCTCTATAGGACACACCTTTTCCCTTCTAAAAAGTAAGGGAAAATGTGTGTGCGTCTTATGGAGCGAATGCAGGCTGCGCTGCTAAGCCCAAAGCCAGAACAGGGAGATGGAGCGCTGTGCAGCGCTTCGTCTTGCTGTTCTAGCTTGGGAATGGCTGCGCAGAGCCTCTGCCTTCAGCCTCTGACTTCACTCCGCTGTCCTGCGGAAGCTTCAAAGGCTGTCCCTCAAGCCAGAACAGCATGAGGCTATCCCAGAAGCCAGATCCCTTTTGCTGTTCTGGCTTCTGGGGTTCAGAATTTTTTTCTTCTTGTCCCCCCCCCCCCAAACTAGGTGCGTCTTATCGTCCGGTGCGTCCTATAGAGCGGACAATACGGTAATCCCAGGGAGGGGAAGTGCCTGGTAAGAGCTGGAGTAGGAGAAAGAGGGGGGGGGACGGGATTTCTTTTTAAAGACCAGGGCTTGTATTGGAATAAAAACTGAATAAAAACTGAGAGAAATAGCATATATTGGATTACAATTACCATTTGGATTACAAATCTCATTTGGATTAAATACGTCTGGAAAATATTTGAACTCACAGTGTAAATATTTTGGATTACAAGACACATTGTGGATTATAATATAACTAGAAGTTTGGCAAGTGCTTAATTATCATCAAGGAGACAATGTAACAGTGAGTTTGAACAATGGTAACTATTAGACTTGTTGTGGCCTGCTTTTTTATTCTTTTTTTTTGTAGGTTGTATATAAAGTTGATATTGCCCACTTTTCTCTCTCTCTCTCTTGGATATTGTGGAACTTTTATAATTCTGTAAGTTTGAAAGTGTTGTTACAGTTTGGTTTAAAAGGGTGTGGGAATTGGATTGGTGGGAGAACAGTTGTATACAAGGCAAGAGTGAGAAAAAGACAGGAGGGCTGAAGGAAGTATCAAACCTGACATCAATTCTAAGAGGAGCAGGAATAAATTATAAATGGGAATTCCCGGAGGGAGTTTCCTTTACTTATAGGAGAAAGAGATTCAGATCAATGTCAGAGAGTCAGGTACAGGAATTTCTGGATAAACATGGCAAAGACATAGCTCGGGGAGAGACTTCAGAACCCCCTATGAGATGCAAAGAGAGGAACTGGAAAAGACTGAAAGAACAGGGCAAAAAAGCAAATCTTTTTAAAATGAATCAGATCATCACAAATCTTAAATTACTAACCTGGCATGTCAATGGCCTTAACAATTATATTAAAAGGAACAGGGTGTGGCATGAGGTTTTAAAATGGAATTTGCATATAATTTGCCTACAGGAGACTCATGTTGCAAGAAGGGTGATAAAATCTTGAGTAATAAGAATTAGGCAGCCAATTTATTGCATCAGATGTTTCCAAAAATTGTGGAATTGTTTTGTACATAAAACCTGCACTTGAACCACAATTAATTCAAAAGGATGAGAAAGGGAGAAAATTAATGGTACAAATTAAAGTTGAGGGAGGAAAACATAATTTTGGTAGGGATATATGCACCAAATGAAAATAAATTTTAAAAATTCAGGATTTAGAAACAGAATTGCTAGAATTTGCAGATGAGAAAATAATAGTGATGGGAGATCTTAATGGAGTCCCATCACTAGAGAAAGACAGAACGAGAGCTTCCGGTTGATCGCGGGAGCGAGCACAAGCGGGATTCTTCTCTCTAGAGAGAATTCAGCTTTTGGGAGAAAAAAGGGGGTGCTGCACGGGCGCCGTAGCCCCCAAAATACCCCTGGAAGGAGATCCGGGGAGCAGGTTCCTGGCACAGCCAATTGCGATTCCCTCGGCCGTCAGGTAACCTCTTTTTAGAGGCGAAGAGAATGACGAGATAGAAAGGCAGGCAGCGGGAAGCCATTTTCTATCCTCCGAAAGCGCAGCCCCAAGCTTGTACGCAGAAGTGATCGACTCTCAAACATTAAGAAAACTGAATTTAATTGGATTGTAAAATTAATGGATGGTGATTGGGAACAATTCGGAATGGGCGAGGTGGAAAAAAGTAGGTCAGCCTTGTCTGGAATTCTAAGTACACGCAAGGAGTATCTACAGAACGGAAAAGAGAACTGTGAGTTAATTCAAACGGACTTTATTTTGGTGGTTAGAACTTTTTTAACATATCTATTTAACTTAAAGAAGTTGGAATCTAGTTAAAAAAACTTTTGTTTTTCAGTCTTTTTGGTGAACTTTTGGGAATCGGGGGAAAGGGACCTTCGTTATTTTTACTTTCGATTTTAAAGATCTGCGCAGCAGACAGCGTTAAGGAGTTGATTGAAAGAATGCAGCAACAAACAGGTATAGAAGTGGTCAAGAAAGTGAAATATTTAGGAATTTGGTTAACTCCCAAAAATATTGATCTGTTTCAAAATAATTATATACCAATGTGGAATAAAATTAAGAGAGACCTAGAGGCGTGGGGGAGGATGAAGTTATCATTTTGGGGAAGAATTTCAACGATAAAGATGAGTGTGTTGCCGAAGATGTTATTTTTATTTCAGACAATTCCGATAATTAAAGGGGCAGCGATATTTAAAGAATGGCAAAGGATAATTTCGAGGTATATCTGGCAGGGTAAGAAGCCGAGAATACAATTTAAGTTATTAACAGATGCGAAGAAAGAGGAGGCTTCGCCTTGCCGGACTTGAAATTATACTATGAAGCATCATGCCTCTGTTGGTTGAAAGAACGGATGAAATTAGAAAATACAGAACTGTTGGATTTTGAAGGATTTGATAACAGATTTGGTTGGCATGCATATTTATGGTATGATAAGAAAAAAGTTCATAAAGGATTTGAAAACCACATCTTTCGAAGATCTCTCACAGAAGTTTGGGATAGGTATAAAAACCTATTGGAACAAAAAATACCACATTGGTTGTCTTCGTTGGAGGTGATGAGTGTGAGGAAAATCAATATGAGTGGGAGGTGGATAACATATGGGAATTTAATAATTAAAGAAGGAGGTAAACTGAAATGGAAATCATATGATGAAGTAAAAGAGTATGTTAATGATTGGTTGCATTATTTTCAGGTTAATGAAATGTTTAAAAAAGATGTTAGAGAAAAAGGTTTTGCTGAAAAAGAATCAAAGTTTCAACAAGAAATACTGAATAATGACTCAAAAATTTTGTCCAAAATGTATAAATTGCTGCTTGAATGGTATACAAAGGATGAGGAGGTTAAATCAGTTATGATTCATTGGGCCAAAGATTTTGGATATAATATACAATTAAATGATTGGATAAAATTGTGGAATGAAGGATTAAAATTTACTGCTTGTACTGCATTAATAGAAAATGTGATGAAAATGATATATAGATGGTACATCACACCAGTAAAGCTAGCAAAAATGTATAAAATAAGTAATAAATGTTGGAAATGTAAGGAAAAGGAGGGAACATTCTGTCATATGTTGTGGGAGTGTAAAAAGGTAAAATGTTTCTGGGAGATGATATATAATGAAATGAAAAAAATGTTGAAATATACATTCATAAAGAAGCCAGAAGCATTTCTTTTAGGAATAATCAGAAATGAAATTAATAAGAAAGAATGGAAGTTGTTTTTATATGCAGTAACAGCAGCAAGAATACTATTGGCCCAAAATTGGAAACAAGAAAAACTACCTACAATTGAAGAGTAGAGAATTAAACTAATGGACTATGCAGAACTTGATAAATTAACAGGAAGGATCCGGAACCGGCGGGACCAGAAGTTCACTGAGGACTGGATTAAAATTATAGATTATATGAAAAGTATATGTGATGATCAGACAATGTTTGTAAGTTTACAGGCAGCTCTGTGAAGAATTAAGAGCAGAAATATTGTAAAAAAGAAAAAGAAAGGATATGTTATTATCGTAAGGCAATATTAAATAGGGAATGCGTAAGAAGTGATTAAGACAGAGGATTATCAGAGGAGCTGATGGAAGTCCAAAAAGATTGTGTTGGTGATAAAGTGGATGTCTTTTTTATAAGTTTGTATTGGAAAAATTAATAAAAATATATTTTTAAAAAAAGAAAGAAAGAAAAAAGAGAAAGACAGAACGATCAGGAAGAAAGACACGAAAGAAGGTAGACTTCCCAAAACTTTTTTTGAAATGACAGAAAATGTAAAATTGATAGATATTTGGAGAATTAAACATCCATTTGAAAAACAGTTAACTTTTTTCTCTCATGTTTATGGAAGCAGCGCCCGACTTGATGCGGTTTGGGTCTCTAAGGAATTAGAGTCAATGTTCGGTAGATTTATTGTTCAGCGCCCAGCCACGCTTCCCCTGCGAGCCTCTGCAGCCTCTGTTTACGCAGTGTGGCTTTCGAGCGGTCGTAAAGCAATTAGCAGAATTACACAGCGTCTGCGTCGAAAGGGCAGTAAAAAAAGTCCCACACGTTTCTTCTGTCCTAATATCCCTTTATTTGCTCAGAAGTAATGTGTTTACAATTCATAATAGCCATCAGATTCAAGCTGCATTTTCTCTGTGTCCTTCTCTCTCAGTGCAGTGACTGAACAACCTGCTTTCGCTTTTCCACTCAGCTCACAGCATTCCAACCTGCTTTCGTCACGTCCTGGTGTACTTCCCTTGTACGCGCCTCCTCTCAGGCTTGAGGCACAGAAGGTTAACCCTTCACTACACCCAACACCCCCTCTTGTCTCGCGCCTGAGGGGAGAATCGACCCTTGGTCGTCTCAAACCCAGACCTTCGCAAAACTCCCCATGTCTTTGGAAGGAGAGTGGCTTCGTGAACCCATCAGCTAGGTTCTTGGCAGAGGGACAATACTTCAACGCAACTAATCCCTCCTGAACACTCTGGCACACATTCCGAAAGCGAATGTCTAGGTGTTTAGTTCTAGCCTTGAACTGACCTGACTCTGCCAAACGCAGGCATGGTTGATTGTCCTCGAAAACATGTATCGGTTGACAATCCACTTCGCAGAGTTCCTGCACTAAGCAAGCATAGAACTCTACTTCTCTGCATACCTCTGAAAGAGCACTGAACTCGTATGCAACAACAGCAGCAAGAATACTTATCGCAAAGTATTGGAAGACACAAGAACTTCCCACGCTGGAGGAATGGCAGATGAAACTTATGGACTATATGGAACTGGCGGAAATGACTGGTAGAATCCGTGACCAGGGAGAAGAGTCGATGGAGGAAGACTGGAAGAATTTCAAAGACTATCTTCAGAAACACTGCAAAATTAAGGAATGTTAGAGTGATGTTGGACTGAAAATAAGTGGTTTCCAGCTACATAGGTTAAAGTTAATGATAGACTAAGATTAAAGATCAAGATTAAAGATGTTTAAAGAAATGGAAATTTGATATTAAAAGGGAAGAACTTTAACGTTATATGATACTAAGATCAAAGATTAGGTTTAAAGAAGTTGAAGTTATATATTTTAATGTTTTATTAAACTAAAGATTGGGATTAAAAAAGTGGAAAAGAAACTGCTGGACAAATAATTTGGACGGGAATACACAAGAGGGAGGTATGAGAAAGTCTAGAAAATAAGTAATCTAAAAATGGGAATGGAAAAGAGAGTTTGTTTTTTTAATTGTCACGTTTTTTGTTTTTTATTGTTGAGTTTTGTATTGCTTTTTGTGTGTGTTGTTTTTGTTGTTGTTTAAAACTTTAATAAAAATTATTTTTTAAAAAAAAGAGCACTGAACTCAGCCTTAGTGGATGAGAGCGCTATAAGACTTTGCCTCTTGGACCTCCATCCAACTACTGAGTTCCCAAACTTCACCACTAGGCCAGACACAGACTTGCGATCCTCAAGATTAGCCCAATCTGAGTCCACAAAGCAAGTCAGTTTGACTTCTCCTTGTGCTGGTAACCTAAGACAAAAGTCTTTGGTCTCCTGCAAATACCTCAGAACTCTCTTGATGCCATTCCAGGCTTGCACACTAGGGTTTGAAGCTTCCCTGCTGAGCAGATTGACAGCAAACGCTATATCAGGTCTGCTCCACTGGGACAAGTACAACAAACTCCCTAGGGCTGACTGAAACACTTCAGTATTTTCGAACGCCGCACGTTCTACTTGCTGGCTGTCCTTCACAAAACTAGTCTCCATAGGACTTCTCACTCCTACACAATCACTCATCCTCAATTTCTGAAGCAGTTGCTCAATTTTGCCTCTCTGGCTGAGCAAGAAGCTTCCATCCTGTGCTCGGTCAACACTGACACCTAGATAGGTTTTGGCAGCACCAAGCTGTTTGAGCTTGAACCGTTTACCTAGCTCTTTGGCAAACTTCTCCGCCTGTTCATCTGTCTCTGAGAAAAACAACAAGTCATCAACCCAAATCTGCAAATACTCTTGTGTTGCCCCTGAACCTCTCAAATAAAAGCAACTATCAGCAACACTTCTTCTGAAACCTAGCTCTTCTAAGGCTTCATTCAGGCACATGTTCCAGTTTCTGGCAGATTGACGTAATCCATAGATGGATTTGTGCAATCTCCACACAACACCCTGCCTCAAGTTCTCAAACCCCGGAGGAGGAATCATGTACAGCTCCTCCTGGAGATCTGAGTTAAGGTAGGCAACATCCACATCAAAGTGGTTTACCTTCCAGCCTCTGTGCTGCACAAGCTAAAAGCGTTCTCAGAGTCTCCGCTCATGACATTGGTGAATACACCTCTGTGAAGTGTATTCCCTTTCTCTGAGTGAATCCTCGAGCAACTAACCTGGCTTTATACTGTGGCTCTCCAGCGTCAGTGGGTTTCAAGCGGTACACCCACCTGCAACTCACAGCCTGCTTGCCCGGTGGCAACTCTGTGAGTGAGAACACACCTAGATCTTTCATGGACTTCATCTCTTTGTCCATTGCCCTGTGCCACTTATCTGCTTCTTCCTCAGGTAAACTCTGAATATCCTTGAAGGTTCAGGTTCACATCTGGCTGAACCTACCCAGACGCTAGAAGTGTCGTACCGATCAGGAGGCCTCCTTGTCCTCGCTGATCTCCTCAGTGTGAATCCTGGTGACCCTGCTGCTTCACTGGGTCCAGCTAAATCATCCTCAACTTCAGTGTCTTCCCCCTCTGACCTGCTGCGCCTCTTGGGCCTTACAGCTGGTCCAGCAGGTGAAGAAGGCTCACTCTTTGGCTCAAACTTGACACTTGCCTGAGGAGGTGTTCTAGGTTCCCCCCCTGAGGGATCCTGAGCTGTCCCTGCCGTGGACTCTGTCCCTGTGGTGGACCCTGTTGCTCTGGACCATGGTCCCCAGCAACAAGTTCCTCTTCCTCAACATCTGAGTCATAGAACTGCTGTGGAATCACGTCTGGATTAGCGTGCAGACGTTTCCAACCGGCTTGCTCACAGAACTGAGTGCTATTGCTGATAACCAACCTAGACTGGTTTCCACTTGGGTACGCAAACCGCCAGGCCTTTGAGCCAGGCCCATACCCTACAAAGATCATTCTTTTAGATCTTGGCTCACCTTTCTTGCGTAGAGCCTTTGGAATAAGCACCCAAGCCTCACAACCAAACACACAAAGGTAGTGTACCTTGGGCTTCTTTCCATGCAGCAAGAAATACGGAGTATTTCCTACACTAGAGTTGTACACTCTGTTCTGCGTATGAACCACAAATCTCCAAGCCTCCGACCAATACTCTTGGGGTAGCCCTGCGTCCCACAGGATTGCAGACACAGCTTCCTCCACTGTCCTGTTCCTTCTCTCTGCCAGCCCATTCTGTTGCGGAGAGTAAGGAGCGGTCAATCTGTGGCTAATCCCCTTCTCCCTAAAGAAATCCTGTAAAGCAGAACCAGTGAATTCAGAACCTCTATCACTTTGAAAACCATGAACTTTGGTGGAAAAGGTTACCTCAACTGCAGTGATCCAATCCCTGATCATTTTAGCCGCCTCCCCTTTCGTTTTCAGAGAGAAGGTCCAAGCAGACCTCGTAAAATCATCAATCAGAAGCAGAGAATACTTTGATCCTCCCAGTGACTCAACTGACATGGGTCCACACAAATCTGAATGAATTAATTCAAAGGGTTGTGTGGTCTGCCTCTCTGACTTTGGATATGAGCATGTCACAATTTTCACCTGTTTACACGCATTGCAATCTAAAAATTTGCACCCTTGTGTCCGTTCTGGTGCTTTCTGAAGATATCTCCAATTCAAATGGGCGAAGCGTCTGTGCCAAATATGTGAACAACCATGGTGAGGCGCCACATTCACACATTGGCCCATCACATCTTCGGTGTCATCCTCTCCTGTGGAAAAAGGCACATTTACAGCAAACAAATTATCTTTAGACTGCACTGTGTACACGTATTTCCCATCCTTGGAAAACTCACATTTGTCACCTGCAAAAGAGACATGAAAACCATCAACGAGTAGATCATGCACACTTAACAAACATTTAGTTAAACCGCGCACTGTATAAGCTTTGACTTCATGCTTAAGAAAAGGACAGAAGAAAAAGCCTGTCTCTGTTAGTCTTTTTCTGCTTCCATCCACAATCATCACAAACTTCTCAGTTTTTACTGTCCTGCAATTCCTCAAAAGAGCAGGAGATGGCACCAACGAATTTGTGGCACCAGAGTCTATTATTACAGTGAGAAAGTCTTGTTGTTGACATTCCTGGGAAGCCATGGCAACAATTTCCTCACTACCCCCCTTCTTGGGGCTTCTGCAGATGTTCTCTCTGGTTGTCACGGCAACAGACTCCCCCCGGCAGGAAGACTTGCCCACGACCTTCACAGCTTCCGTAGATGCAACTCTCTCAGTTGCCTTGGAGACCAGACTTGTCTCAGCGTTCCCACGCAAATCCGAAGCTCTTATCTGTCTTTGCTGCAGGTGGCCAGCCTTGAAACCTCTAGCTCTTTTCAGCTTCCCAGGCTCTGACTCACGACGTAAACAACTCTTGGCAGCTTTTGGAGAAAGAGGCGTCTCTGAGCTTTCACTGCTCACTGCCCCCCCCCACTGCTCACGGGGCCCCCAGGACGTTTTCCTGCACCCCCTCTGGTGGGTAAAGGGCTCCCAACACTTGGCCTCCAGGCTCCTCACACAGACACGTTGCAGCATCCAAACAGCTCCCAGGCTCAGCAGAAGCACCAGCAGCATTGCCAGCAACAGTCCCTTCGCCCCCCTGTGGGGGCTCCCAGCTCCCAGCTGTGTATCGGCTCTCATGAATGTGTCCATCTTGCCTCTCCCTTTCAGATGCAGCCACTTCTCGGCCCTTGCTTCCCACCCCAGCTCCACAAGCTTCTCGGAGTGCTAGCCAAGCGGCCTCTGGCCTTTTTGCACGCAGGACAACTGGCACCAGCTGAGCATCCACATTTTCTGCCAAAAAAGCAAGCACATGCTTCTCCACTTTGATCTGCAGCCCTCTTAGCCTCTGCTTTCCCAGCTGCATTCTGTAGAGGCTGTACTATGTCCCAAAGCTGCTCCCCCACCAGCAAAAGCTCCACTGCAGCCAATTTTGACTAGTCAGTTTCTGACACGGCAGTTTAAACTCAAAGCCATGTCCATGGGGCTGAGCCATTGCCTCACTTCTGTTGGCCTTTGCAAGAGCAGCCGATAATACTCACTCTGCAGCCAAACCGGGCACTCCGGACAACGTGGCTCCTAGCTCCCACTCTGTCAGCCTCCTCCGATCTGCCCTCTTCTCTCTTTAAAGCCTTGGCAGTCGATCGAGCTGACGTTCAGCCTTTTAGAGTCTTCCAAGCCCTTTCTCACACGCTTCACGTTGACCCATAACCTTGTTTGGTAGATTTATTGCTTTATTGATCAGCGCCCAGCCACGCTTCTCCTGCGAGCCTCTGCAGCCTCTGTTTACGCAGTGTGGCTTTCGAGCGGTCGTAAAGCAATTAGCAGAATTACACAGCGTCTGCGTCAAAAGGGCAGTAAAAAAAGTCCCACACGTTTCTTCTTCTATCCCTTTATTTGCTCAGAAGTAGTGTGTTTACAATTCATAATAGCCATCAGATTCAAGCTGCATTTTCTCTGTGTCCTTCTCTCTCAGTGCAGCGACTGAACAACCTGCTTTCGCTTTTCCACTCAGCTCACAGCATTCCAACCTGCTTTCGTCACGTCCTGGCGTACTTCCCTTGTACGCGCCTCCTCTCAGGCTTGAGGCACAGAAGATTAACCCTTCACTACACCCAAAAGTCAAGAATCAAAAAAATTGAAATAGATCCAAGTACAATATCAGACCATGATTCTATAATTATGGAAATACAGAAAGACACTCAGTCCACCTTTTGGTGGAGACGGAATGAATAAATATTAGATGATAAAGTCTTTCTGGAAAGGGCAGAAAAGACAATAAGTGAATATTTTGAACAAAATTTGAATAATGAGACCAAACTCCAGTCTGGGACACTAGCAAAGCAGTGATGAGAGGCCTATTCATTCAAAAAAATTCAGCTAAAAAGAAGGTAAAAGAAGAAAAAGAAAGATTTTACATAAAATAGCAGAAAAAGAAAAAGAATTAATAAAAGCATTAGATAAAGAAATAGTAAAGCAGGAGATAAAATTATTACAATCACAATATTCAGTGGTAATCAATGAGGAAATAGCATGGAGGGGGAAAAAAAAGTCCATTCGCAAACGACTCTAGGGTTGCGACACTCATGTCGCTTTACTGGCCAAGGGAGCCAATGTTTGTCCGCCGACAGTTTTTCCAGGTCATGTGGCCAGCATGACTAAACTTCTTCTGGCAAAACCAGAGCAGTGCATGGAGACGCCGTTTATCTTCCTGCTGGAGCGGTAACCTTTTTATCTACTTGCACTTTGACGTGCTTTCAAACTGCTAGGTTGGCAGGAGCAGGGACCGAGCAATGGGAGCTCACCCCGTCGTGGGGATTTGAACCACTGACCTTTCGATCAGCAAGCCCTAGGCTCATTGGTTTGGACCACAGCGCCACCTGTGTCCTGATAGGTCCTTGTAAAACCTTTAGGGGAAAATCTAGCAGAGAGTCTGTGGGTTTTGATAAACAAGAAATGGCAAGTGGTGCTATCTCAAAATAGACTAGTTCTATCAAGCTACCCTAAGCCTTTGGGAATCTTGTCACAAGAGGAACATAAAGCTTACTTCTGGAGTTTTTGGAGAGTATACATGCCTGGTGTTCTTAAGAACACTACAGATTTAGAACACGTGGAAGATCTATACTTGGATGGCTTCCATGCAAAAGCCTCATGCAGTGTGCTTTTTGAATCGCTGCTTGTAACAGCCTCAGTCTGCTTAATGACACAGAAGGCCAATGCAAGAATAATGGAAGCTATTCAAAATGCAATGGGAATACTGAAGCTCAAAAAAGGGAATTACCAGGAATGGGTGCAATATGCAGAAGCCCTGCTACGCAAAGAGGGTCTGTTTAATGTGAAGGTGCAATTCACCAAGCGGATGACCACACAATCTCCTGTTAAGGCTATGGAACGGTTGTGTTTCACAGCTTGGATGCATCGATACGTAACGTTCTTTTTGTGCCAGATGTTGCACACAATCTATTGAGCGTCTCGCAGCTGACTGAACAGGACATAGACGTTTCCTTCAAGAGGAGGAAGTGCACCATCACCAAGAAAGATGATTATGTATTGCATGCTGATTGTGTTGATCATTTATTTGTATTGCATTATGATGATTCTGTTGATGTTGTGCAGGGTGAAACTTGTTGTATTGCAGATACTAACAAGGTTTTGCATGCAGGATGTATTCATGATTATCATAGGAAACTTTGTCATTTAAACTTTGAGGCAGTTTCCAAAATGCCTGCCTTAGTTGAAGGTATGACTATTAAACCCTGCAGGTACCACATGAAGTGTAAGGCATGCGCAGCAAACAAGGTCAAAATGGCTGCAAAAGGTAAGGTATCAAGTAGACAAGCTACAGAGCCATATCAGGTAGTGCATGCTGATCTCGTTGGTCCACTAGCACCCTCTTTGGGTGGAGCCAAATACTTTATGGTCCTCATTGATTCATATTGCATATATATTCATGTGTTAATAATAATAATAAATTTTATTTATATCCCGCCCTCCCCAGCCGAAGCCGGGCTCCGGGCGGATAACAACAATAAAACAGTACAACACAACACAACACTCAATCTCAAGCAGAAATCAGAAGCGTTTCCGAGGTTCAAGGAATTCTGTGCTTGGTTGAATAATGTGCATGGTAGACAAGTGAAGTGTTTGTTTACAGATCACGGGGGAGAATTCACTTCTCAGCAGTTTGAAACTTTTCTGACTGAGAAAGGAATTCAACATGACCTTTCAAGTCCACAGTCTCCTTGGATGAATGGACTTTGTGAAAGGGCAAGCCAAACTTTGCTTCAAGGCTTGGAAACCTTGCTGCATGATGCCAATCTTCCAGAGAGTTATTAGGCAGAAGCGCTCAGCTGTTTTGTTTATTCTTTTAATTGCAGATTGTCATCAATGATTGGTTGTACCCCCTATGTTTGGCAAGAAACCATACATCAAGCACATGAGAATTTTTGGATCTGACATGTGGGTTCACACACCACAAAGCTCCAAGTTAGGCAAATGTGGTTTGCATTGTATCTTTCTAGGATATCAGAAAGGTTTTTACAGAGTAATGATGACTGACACTAATAGTTAGACTTACTAGAAGTTTTGAGTACAATGCCAAGTGGGGGGAGAATGTGGGAATTTTCCACTGTTATCCTGATGACACTGAAGAGTCTGAGGATAAACAACAGCGAAACCCCACACCTAGTGCTGAAGGTTCTGAATCTGAGTCTGAGACTGACTCAGATGATTCAAAGGATTTCAAGAGTGCTAAGGCCTCTCTGCGACCCTCTGAAGGCTCTGGCCGAGAATTGGAGGAACCACTGTTCACTATAGGCCACTTTTCTCCTAAGAAAGAAGAGGAAAGCGTTGAAGACTTACGTTTGATTCGCAGGTCTGAAAGAGCCACAAAAGGTAAACCTCCAAAGAGATTTGCTGATGAATGTGCTAAAGCAGCTAAAGCTGTAACTGCTGTTAATAGCTCTGAGAAAGTTTTTGAACCTTCAGACTTCCAAGAGATCCATCTTTGGACTCAAAGAGTGCTGAGCCATGGTTAACTGCCATGAAGGCTGAGCTTGATTCCTAAGAGAGGAACAAAACATGGGAGCTACTTCCGACAGTTCCAGGGATGAAACTGCTTAAAACAAATGGGTCTTCAAAGCAAAGGTAGACCAAAATGGCAAGGTAGTCAGACACAAAGCCAGACTGGTTGCCAGGGGTTTTTCACAGGTACCAGGAGAAGACTATCAGGAGACCTACTCACCCACCATGAGATATGAGAGCATTAGGCTTATGCACAAACTTGCTGCAGAAGAGAATCTACGGGTTTCTCATCACAATGCAATTACAGCATTTTTGTACTTAACCTTAGGTGAATCACTTTATATGCTTCCACTTGATGGCATGCGGGTAAAACAGGGACTTGTTTGTTCTCTGAAGAAGTCACTATATGGTCTCAAGCAAAGTGCACGATGCTGGCACTCTAAACTCATTGAAGTGTTGTTTTCTCTAGGTTTTCAGCAAAGTAAAGCTGATCCATGTGTATTTGTCAAAGAGGAAGGGAAAAAGAAGCTGTATTGCGTGTTTTATGTTGTTGATATTATTTTCTTTTGGAAGGATGCCAAGATATACAACAACGCCCTAGCTCAACTGAAGGAGCACTTTGACATGAAAGATCTTGGCGAGGTAACCAACTACCTATCTCTGGAAATAGAGAGAGACCAAGATGGTAATATTTTAGTACACCAGTCACAGAAAATTGCTGATGTGTTAAGCAAACTAAACCTGATGGATGCTAACCCTGTAGACACACCAATGACAACAGGTTATCAGGTAGATGATACTGAAGAAGTATTTTCTGACACTACACTGTACAGAAGTATGCTAGGCAAACTAAACTTCATTGCCAGATGTTCAAAACCTGACAATGCAATTAGCACTAATTTGCTAAGCAGACAATCCTGCTAAGGATTGGAAAGCTCTGAAACGCATAGTACTCTATTTGAAAGGCACTATGCGCTACAGACTGAGATTTAACAATAAAAAGTCTGGCAGTCTTGAGATATTTGCTAATGTGAGTTTTGGAAGTGACACTATAGACAGGAAAAGCACGTCTGGAGTTTGCTACACGTACAACCAGGGTCTATTTGATTGGTCGTGCAAGAAGCAAACACCAGTAAGCTTAAGTTCTTGTGAAGCTGAACTGAATGCACTGTCTTATTCACTTGTGGGTTGTGAATGGTTGTTATAATTGTGTAAAGACATGAGAATTCCTGTAAAGTGTGCAATCCAGGTTTATCAGGACAACAAATAAGTTTGGCTTTACTAACTTCTGAAGGTTGTAAACAAAGCACGAAGCACTTGCAATTGAAGCTGCAACATGCTAGAGAATGTGTTCAGAAAGGACTCAGAACAGTGTCCTACATGCGAGGTAATGAAATTCCTGCTGATTTATTGTCCAAGGTTGTTCGTGGGATCAACACTGTACCTAGGTACAGAAATTGGGTTTGTACTGAGATTGTACTGACACACTGCTCAGTGGTGTTCACAGAAAGGGGGAGGATGTTAGTTTTCTGTTTATGCCACTGTGCAGTTTTTGGAGTCACAAGACTGTTTACATTCCAGACTGTTGGAAGTCTCAAGGGAGATGGGAGATGGATGTTGATGTTACTGGTTTCCTGTTTCTTTGTCCCAGTTGGTTCTGTGCTCTCACAGAGAGAGGCTGTATATTCTTTTCTGTCTGTGTAGTTAGAAATAAAACGTAGCAATGTAGCTCATATCTTTCTCATCCTGCTGCTGTTTGTACACTGCATAATGGGAACGTGCTTAGAGCCTCATCAAAGGCTTAGGTCATTAATCACGTCGGAGGAGGAGATTCCGAAGACTCGACCGGAGGAGTAGCTCAGTCGAACAGAGTTCCAACAGCGGATACAGCCACAACATTTGCCTGGCTTGTGATGAGAGAGCTCAAAGATTGTGAACAGGGCTCTCCATACAAAGCACCTAGCATGGGGGCACCTACATGTAATATCTACTCTGCTCTTTTCTGCCCATGCTCTGGGGTTGCAGTTTTCAGGCTTGGGGACAGGACGGTGACTGGTTTTTGTACCAAGTTCTGTCAATTATCCCCACTGAGTTCAATGGGATCTACTCTGAGGTCACTACTGTGCAGACCATGCCAGGCTTGCAAGTGGGATGAGGAGCATACAGAAGAAATTGGAATCACTGGAGATGTTTAGAAATGGGGCTTCTCTTGAGAAGGGGCTGCCCCATTTGTGCTTCTCCAGGGCAGGAGAATAAGGCAAGAGAATCCCTGCAGGGCCTCTGAGGCTCCCTTTGCTTCTTCCTCTCTCCCAGGACCCCGCAGCTTGTGGTGGCTTCTCGACTCCTCAGGAAGGATGAAAGAGACTGAATCTGTAAACCTAGCAAGGATGGAAGGGGGAAGATGGACGGTTGACCTGGTCAGGTTGTCTCCTGCATCGCTTCGCACAACCTCTGAATGTTCCCTCCCAGGGACCTCCAACAGATCTGGTGAGTTCCAGGGGAGTGGAGATGGGGATATGGATGGATAGAGCCAGAGAGGTATTGGGGCTTGCTCAGGGGGGCACCATTTCGGGCTTCTCCACCTGCCTGCCTGCGCCTTTGTCATCTGCAGGCAATTTGAGCTAGGAATACATCACAGCTCTCCGACCACTGCGATGTATTGGCAGCTCAAAATGTCTAAACCCTGTCCCATGATTGAATGTCAGACAACCAATGTCAGACAACTTACTGATCCATTGGGCAGCACTAGAAGCCATGACTCTTGAAAGTAACCTGATCCTGCTTTGCAAATTGACCACAGATGGGGCCTCCGTGTGTTGCCTTTTTCTTTTCTTTTAGGACTAACTTTTTATTTGCTTTTAAAAACAAGGATCATAGGACTAATATACAAATATGTAGGCGAAGTATCTATAACATATGGTTCACCATTAGTGGTCAGTGTATGAGTTCTGGGTTCATGAATTGGTTTAAATTGAAAGAAAAAAAGGGAAACGGGAGAGAACAGAGAACATTCAACATTGCCTAGTCAGGAGCTCTTGTGGCCGTTGCGTTTAGATTAAGTGTGAGTTATAGTCACTTTCCCTCTTTTGTCACCAGTGAAACAATACAGAGATAGTCTGCTCTGGAACATGGGAGGGAGGTTCAAAGTGAAGAAAGTGATTTAGGTATAAATTAAAATTTAGACCAACCAGATTGAGATAACTGCTGGTGGGGAGTGTGCAGGTGAAGACGTTGCTTTTTGTTTCAAAGACGATTTGCTGGATCTTGACCAGAGGGCTTTGCATAAGGAAATCAAGGAGGAGAATTATGGAGTCAAGGACCCTCTTGGTAACACTTCCTGTTGGATCATAATACCTGTTTTGAAATTAAGCAAGTAACTCCGCTTTTGAAATTCCATACATACCTCTATGTGATGAATCTCTACTATTTGGATGGAAACCAAGAGCATTTGGGATTCTAACATCCCCACTGTGAATCCTGAATGGAGGGATATCCACTGTTTTCTCTGCAATTTTTTTCCTTCTAGTCATGCCTTTTAAAGCAATGACCAGGTTGTCTGAACTGGCCAGGCCTTCTTAAACGTCAGCCTCAGAGCTTTAAGGGAAATTGGAGATGGAGTGGATTCCAGGATTGAGCCAACCAAAATCTATCCCAGATAAAAACCAAGCAATATGTCAGTTAGTACCAGCCAATAGTGAAAACTATAGTAAGGCCTCACATCCAGCTCTCTTCAGTTCCTCCTCCATCACAAACATTCATTAACTTTGTTCTTCCTGAGGCTCTAATTAGCTTCTCTCTTCATTGCAGATGGTGATGAATTGGAAGGAAAGAACAAGGGGAACCACAACAGAATCCACATAGCAGAGAAGTCAAATAAATATACAAAGTGTGGAGAGAACATCTGCCAGAGCCCCCAGTCCACCTCACATAAAGGAAAGAGCTTTGTTCGGAGGGATAGAATCTCTTCACATGAAAGAACTAACAGCGGAAAGAAATTGTATCAGTGCAGAGAATGTGGGAAGAGCTTCAATCGCCGTCAGACGCTCACTTGCCATCAAAGAATTCATACAGGGGAGAAACCCTATCAATGCTTGGGATGTGGAAATACCTTCCGTCGGAAGGGACATCTCACTTCCCATCAAAGAATTCATACAGGGGAGAAACCCTATGAGTGCTTGAAGTGTGGAAAGAGCTTCAGTCGGAAGGATGGTCTCACTTCCCATCAAAGAATTCATACAGGGGAGAAACCCTTTCAATGCCTTGAGTGTGGAAAGAGCTTTCGTCACAGTGCCAGTTTTACTTCCCATCAAGGAATTCATAAAGGGGAGAAGCCCTATCAATGCTTAGAATGTGGAAAGAGCTTTAATCGGAAGGATGGTCTCAGTATCCATCAACGTATTCATACAGGAGAGAAACCTTTTCAATGCCTTGAGTGTGGAAAGAGCTTTCGACACAGTTCCAGTCTCACTTCCCATCAAGGAATTCATACAGGGGAGAAACCCTATCAGTGCTTAGAATGCGGAAAGAGCTTCATTCAAAGTTCCGCTCTAACTATGCATCATAGAGTCCATACACGGGAGAAACCCTATCAGTGCTTGAAATGTGGGAAGAGCTTCAGTCACAGAGAGAGTCTCACTTGCCATCAAAGAATTCATACAGGGGAGAAACCCTATCAGTGCTTGGAATGTGGAAAGAGCTTTAGTCAAAATGCACATCTCACTTCCCATCAAATAATTCATACAGGGGAGAAACCCTATCATTGTTTGGAATGTGGAAAGAGCTTTCGTCAGAGAGGTGCTCTCACTTTACATCAAAGAGTCCATACAGGGGAGAAGCCCTATCAGTGTTTGGAATGTGGAAAGAGCTTTCGTCAGAGAGGTGGTCTCACTTTACATCAAAGAGTCCATACAGGGGAGAAGCCCTATCAGTGCTTGGAATGTGGAAAGAGCTTTTGTCAGAGGGAGCAGCTCACTTCCCATCACAGAAGTCATACAGGGGAAAAACCATATCCATGCCTGGAATGTGGAAAGAGCTTCAGTCACAGCCAGAATCTCACTTCCCACAAAAGAATTCATACAGGGGAGAAACCCTATCAGTGCTTTGAATGTGGAAAGAGCTTTCGTCAGAGAGGTGGTCTCACTTCCCATCAAAGAATTCATACAGGGGAGAAACCCTATCAATGCTTAAAATGTGGGAAGAGCTTCAGTCTCAGGCACGGTCTCACTTTGCACCAAAGAATTCACACAGGAAGGAAACCCTATCAGTGCTTGGAATGTGGAAAGAGCTTCAGTCAAAGTTCCGCTCTAACTATGCATCATAGAATTCATACAGGGGAGAAACCATATAAGTGTTTGGAATGTGGAAAGAGCTTCCGGGAGGGGGCCAAGCTCACTTCCCATCAAAGAATTCATACAGGGGATAAACCTTTTCAATGCCGTAAGTGTGGAAAGAGGTTTCGTCACAGTTCCAATCTCACTTGCCATCAAAGAATCCACACAGGGGAGAAACTTTTTCAATGCCATGAGTGTGGTAAGAGCTTTGGTCACCATTCCTATCTCATCACCCATCAGAGAACTCATACAGGTCAGAAACCATATCAGTGCTTTGAATGTGGGAAAAACTTCAGTCAAAGCACCCATCTCACGACCCATCAAAGAATTCATACAGGGGAGAAACCCTATCAGTGCTTGGAATGCAGAAAGAGCTTCAGTCATAGTTCTGCTCTAACTATGCATCATAGAATTCATACACGGGAGAAACCCTATAAGTGCTTGAAATGTGGAAAGAGCTTCAGTCACAGAAAGAGTCTTACTTGCCATCAAAGAAGTCATACAGGGGAGAAACCGTATAGGTGCTTGGAATGTGGAAAGTGCTTTAGTCAAAATGCACATCTCACTTCCCATCAAAGAATTCATACAGGGGAGAAACCCTATCAGTGCCTGGAATGTGGAAAGAGCTTTCGTCAGAGAAGTGCTCTCACTTTACATCAAAGAGTCCATACAGGGGAGAAACCCTATCAGTGCTTGGAATGTGGAAAGAGGTTTCGTCAGAGAGGTGATCTCACTTCCCATCAAAGAGTCCATACAGGGGAGAAACCATATCAGTGCTTGGAATGTGGAAAAAGCTTCAGTAAGAGGATACAGCTTACTTCCCATTACAGAATTCATACAGGGGAGAAACCATATCCATGCCTGGAATGTGGGAAGAGCTTCAGTTACAGGCAGATTCTTACTTTGCATCAAAAAGTTCATATAGGGGAGAAACCCTATCAATGCTTTGAATGTGGAAAGTGCTTCAGCCAGGGGATCCATCTCACTTCCCATCAAAGAATTCATACAGGGGAGAAACCATATGAATGCTTAAAATGTGGGAAGAGCTTCAGTCTCAGGCACAGTCTCACTTCGCACCAAAGAATTCATACAGGAAGGAAACCCTATCAGTGCTTGGAATGTGGAAACAGCTTCCGTCAAAGTTCCCATCTCACTTCCCATAACAGAATTCATAAAGGGGAGAAACCCTATCAGTGCTTGCTATGTGGAAAGAGCTTCCGGGAGGGGACCAAGCTCACTTCCCATCAAAGAATTCATACAGAGGGAAAACCAAAAAGGAAAAATAATAACGCAAACATTATTGAACAACCCTTACAAAACACATTTGTATAGAAAAGAGAAAGGGCGGAGGAGAATAACTAAAAATACCCTTTATCACATTTGTATCATATATATCATATCATTTGTCAACACATAGAAAGGCAGGCTCCCCCAGCTCTCCCCTGGGTGCCCCCCTTCTCCCCGTCTCCCACCCTGAGTGATCATTCCTCTGCAGCAGTAATTATTCAGAATATGCACTCCAGGATAAACCCAGCTGTGTTTAGTATCCAGTATTTAGTATCCAGTATCCTTCAGCAAGATGGCACTTTTCCTACATTGTGCCCCCACAGCCCAGCCTTCAAATCTTAAGCACTCAGACAGTGCAATATGACTCTTATAATGATAGCCTAATAATCCAAATTAGTATTTCTCCAGTTTCTAGGTCCAGTTTCTATAAAGCCTTATTAAAACTGTTCCAACAAGTCTCAGTCAAGTCACAGTCCAAAATTATTGTCTCTTTCAATGTTCATCCAATCCTGCTTCCTCTTCTTTTACTAATCTTCTTTCCTAATCCACTGGGGATGGGGAAGAAGGCATATTAAATCCCTTTCCTCATACGAGATCATAGCTTGTGTTATGAACAGTTTCAGTAGTTGCACTGTATCCCCTTTTGCTGGATGTACATTTTTCTCTGCTGATAATTCCCACACCAGCTCATCCCAACGCAGCCTTGTCTTTCCATGGAGCTCTTTTTCTCTCCTCCTGTTCTTCCTTCACCTGCTCAACAGAACCTTCTGCCACTCCCAACAACTCCTTTCCAACGACTCCCAGCTTATGACCCACACATTCTCCTCGGTCTCTTTTTCTGGGACCCATCTTGGTCTTCAGTGCCAAGGCGCTCCATGTCTGGATGGAGAGCAGAGCTGCAGAAGTTTGTTTGGAGTGGATGCATCTGGTTCTCCATAAATCAGGCAGAGGCAAAGTTTGTTGGCAAAAGAAGAACTTTCTACTAAAGGTTTTCCAGCTTCGTTACAGATAAAAGCTTCAGGAGACTTCACAGATGTGAAAGTTAGAAAATGAAAGTAAGAAAGAGAAGCCAGCTCACTGAGCTCACAAAGTTATTTTTCTGGCTCAGTGTGACCTTGAGATAACAAAGCGCAAATCATAATAAATCCAGCTGCCTCAGCAGAAAAAACAAAACCTTCTGGAAGGAACCAGTGTTTTCCAGTATTTTCCGGTTTCTGCCCTCAAGATTTTAGCCATGACATTTTGTCCCACTGCCAGAAAAACATCTTTAGCTCCCTAGTTTCTGTGGCAACACTTTGGCTTAGGTTTCCATCACAGAATCGTAGAATGGGAGAGTCGGAAGTGTGGGGATTTTTAGGGAGGCAGGAGAGGATATATTGTTTACTAATATCCTTCCTAACTTGTGTTAGCAAGTTCTATAACTTAGCAGAGTTCCAAACATTCCCCTTTTTAAATTTGCACGGTGGTTAGCTTGTTGCAGGCTTGCTTAAGCCTCTTGAAATATAGGATTCCTGGTAAGATCCCTTCTATTCCCTCATAAAAAGACATGACACAATCTTGCTAAAGTCAGTATAAAAGTAGTTTACTCACTCATTCAGTTCACAGATGCATCCCTGAAGGCAGACTTAGGTTACAAAAGTGTCTATATGAACTATCCCATAAGGGAGTTAGTCCCAAGTGACTGCAACTGACCTGTCACTTCTAACATATAGAAAGACAAAATGGAGAAAAAGAGCAGAACATGGAGGACATGTGCTCCTCTACTCAGAATAGGCCACACCTACTTCAAGTCACATGCAGTGGAAGTCTGTCCCAGCTCAAGAGGAAACAGGAAGTTTTCTCCTGAGTGCTACGAAACATCCCAAAACATGTTCACTGAAGGAATGTTGTACTTGACTTCTATAAGTTTCACATCCCACAGGAAGGGAGCCTGGGTGTCATCTGGTCCTGCCCCCTGCAAGTCAGGAATCTCGTCCAAAACAGATGGCCATCCAACCTCTGCTTTGAAAACTACCAAGGGAGTCTGTTTCACTCTGGAAAAACTTCCTGTCCTAAAGTATTTCCTGAGGTTTAGCTGGAATCTCCTTTCTTGTAACTTGAAGCCATTGCTCCATCCTGAACACCTTGCTCCATCCTGCAGGTGACAGCCCTTTCATAACATGTATACGTTGTAGAAAATAACAATTCCATAAAACGGCATTTGGATGATTCCGATTTCTTTTAAGCCTATGGCTTAGCCTAACTGAAAAGGCCTATGCCTGCCTACCTTTGACAGAACAGAACGAGCTGCTTTAGGTACTGTATGTAGCAAATGTCTGTTCCAGAACCCTGAAAAGAATAAAGTGGGAGTTGTATACATGAAAAGAGAATCAGCTAGGCATGGCAATTGTGATTCATCTTGAACTGTTTTGTAGATGGATGAAAGAGGACGTTGGAAGACATTTAGTGAATAGGAATAGTAGCCAAAGGCTTAATAAAGAAAGACACAATAAAATAGTTATATGTCATGACATGATATTATGATGAGGGCTTCTCTGAAGAGCCAAATGATTTTGGTTAGCTCAGGATGATGACATTGGGTTGCAACTATTAAGATTGCTGCGGTCCTTTGATTGATGAATAGAAATGATGTGCAATTTGCCATTCCATAAAAAAAACCCTAGAATAAAATATAAATTACTTTTTGATTGGAGAAAGAGAGGCAGATTTGACCTACCTGACCTGGAATTATATCATGGTGCAGCAGCTCTGACCTGCTTAAGGGAGTGGATTAAGTTAAAGGACACTGATGTGTTAGATCTGGAGGACGTAGGCACTCAATTTGGATGGCATGCATACCTAACAGATGAAAAGGAGAGAGTCCACAATGGTTTTATGGACCATATTATAAGGAAGTCATTGTATAAAATATGGATGAAATATAAAGGGATCCTAGAACCCAAAACTGTTGGATTTAAGCAGACGACTTGCACAACCTGCTATGATTTCTGGCCGTCCTTCACACTTCTCTGTGCCTCTGGACGTTTCCCAGTTTCAAGCAGAGTATCGCAGCTGCGGTGTGTGCCTTGTGTAGGTGCAATAAATAACAGGTCCATACACCGGCTTTTTCCTAATCTAAAGAAGCTTTAGGTAAGGTTAAAGGGACCCCTGACAATTAGGTCCAGTCGCAGCCGACTCTGGGGTTGCGGCGATCATCTTGCTTTATTGGCCGAGGGAGCCGGCGTACAGCTTCCGGGTCATGTGGCCAGCATGACTAAGCCGCTTCTGGCAAACCAGAGCAGCGCACTGGAGTGCCATTTACCTTCCCGCCGGAGCGGTACCTATTTATCTACTTGCACTTTGACGTGCTTTCAAACTGCTAGGTGGGCAGGAGCAGGGACCGAGCAATGGGAGCTCACCCCATCGTGGGGATTTGAACCACCGAGCTTCTGATCAACAGGTCCTAGGCTCTGTGGTTTAACCCACAGTGTCACATGCAGCATAGCAAAATAAATCATCCAGGAGAAAGCGCAGGCCTCTCCCGTTTGTCAACGAAAAACAAAAGTAACTCACACACGAAGAAATATTCTTGAATGTGAAAAAGCCACACCTCTCAGTAGGCAGGACGATACCTAGAGCTGTTTAACCCTGTAAGTTCTGATTCTCACAAAAACACCTTGGTGGGCCTCACCTTAGAAATCATGACCGTAAAGAGAAAGAATATGAGTAACAACTGGGCAACATATAAGGATTACTGGGAAAGGAAAATAATAAACTTAAATTGAAAAAATATAAGGAAGTTAAGAGATATTTGAACAATTGGCTGCAGTTCTTTAAATTATTAAGAGATTGGCAAAAGATAAACAAAAGGGGTTTTAGAAAGAAATTTCAAGATTGGATGAGTACTTAATCTAATCTAAAAGTAAACATGTTTCCAAACTATATGATTTGCTCCCAGAATGCAAGGTAAAGGAGGAGCAAGTGAAGACAGAGAATTCAGAACATGATTAGAGTGAAAGGAGAGTAAAGTTAAGATAGAAGAGATTAAAGAAATAATGAAATGCGTTTAAGTCAATTGGATAAATAAAGTAGCATAACAAGAACGGCAAAAAAAGAAGAGGAGTTTGGATTTGATATCCCGCTTTATCACTACCCGAAGGAGTCTCAAAATGGCTAACATTCTCCTTTCCCTTCCTCCCCCACAACAAACACTCTGTGAGGTGAGTGGGGCTGAGAGACTTCAGAGAAGTGTGACTGGCCCAAGGTCACCCAGCAGCTGCATGTGGAGGAGTGGAGACAAGAACCCGGTTCACCAGATTACGAGTCTACCACTCTTAACCACTACACCACACTGGCTCAAGTCACTTTGTGGCTGTTCATGTGGGGTAGGTGTGTTGGAATGTATAGTATAGGTAGGTATAATATAGAGTAATGTTAGGTATGCTTTATGTTAGGAAATAAGGTATTGTGTATAGAGTGGTACCTCGGATTAAGTACTTAATTCGTTCCGGAGGTCCGTTCTGAACCTGAACCTGTTCTTAACCTGAAGCACCACTTTAGCTAATGGGGCCTCCTGCTGCCGCCGCGCCGCCGGAGCACGATTTCTGTTCTCATCCTGAAGCAAAGTTCTTAACCCGAGGTACTATTTCTGGGTTAGCTTAGTCTGTAACTTGAAGTGTATGTAACCTGAAGCGTATGCAACCAGAGGTACCACTGTATGTACTTTGTAAATGTATGTGTTCTATATGCTAATAAAATATTTTAATTTTTTTGAAAAAAAGGAATGTGGTTGGGAGGGATGTGGTTCTTTGCAGACACATTTGTATTTAAAAAAAGGCCTATCTTTCTACTTGGAGACTTCCTCCTTTTCTTTTGGGTTTCTGTGTGGATAACCTCCAGTCTGGGAACCTCTTTTTGAATTTCTACTACATATACATGACAGGATTTTTAATTTTTTTAAAAAAAGTGATTTGTAATGAGACTGAATACAATTATTGGTAGAAACAACTCTTTAAAACTTTCAAAAAATGAATCAGCAATACATTTTAAAAAAGAAATTTTTCTTACCGTGAAGTTGAGTTTACAGATGGTTGGGGAGGGGGCACAATATGCCGAAGCAGAGCCCATTTTTTATTTTTTATTTTTCAAATCATTTTTATTATTTTTTCTAGTAAGGCTGTTTCCCATACTATTTGGTACCATTGGTCCATGCTTACTCCTGACAGGTCTCTCCAGTGTCTGGTTATTATGCTTCTGGCTGCTGAAAGTAGGTGGGTTATGAGTGGCTGAGAGCGAGGAGAGCAGAGGGAAAGGGCCCCTCGCTCACGAACCCCCCCAAGTCTGAATCTGTGATGGAAGCAGGGCTGCGTCCCAAGGATTGAATGGGAGCACAACACAGGGAAGGAACGAGAGGGAAGGAGCAGAAACCCAGGGAACATTTGGCCCCCATTTCTAGAAAGCAGAACATCCGCCTGAAGTGGAGCAACTGCTTTTTGGCAAGCGGAGCGGAAGAAAAGCTGTGCCTGTCCTGCTGTGACATCCTCCAAGTTGAAGGAATAAGTTGACTTCCGCCATAAAGAAGACATCTGACAGCAGGTTTTTCTGGGTAAATAGAAATTTTTGTGTTTGTTCAGCTTCGGCCCAAGACTCTAAATCACCAAGTTCTCCCTCACACAAGAGAGGCTGTGGTCAATGGCAGAAATTCATTTAATGGGCGTACCGTGAGGCAGATCCACTATATTTCATTGGGGGCCATTAGCAGGGACATAATGCGACTTTATTAATGGGAGGCTTGAGGTGGGATCCGCTACAGGGCCATTATAAAATGATCAGAAAGAGTACAACAGAAAGAGTTGGAATGCATTTATACCAAATACAGTAGGTTAAGAATCAACATACATGTTTTTGAATAATAATATCACCTAGACATTAGATAAGTATATATGGAATTGGAATTGTTAACTCTTATAATAATATCCAGGGGTACCTCAGGTTACATACGCTTCAGGTTACATACGCTTCAAGTTACAGACTCCGCTTAACCCAGTACCCTGGGTAAAGAACATTGCTTCAGGATAAGAACAGAAATTGTGCAGCGGTGGCGCAGCTGCAGCAGGAGGCCCCATTAGCTAAAGTGGTGCTTCAGGTTAAGAACAGTTTCAGGTTAAGAACGGACCTCCGGAACGAAGTAAGTACTTAACCTCAGGTACCACTGTAGTGTGTGTTGGGATACTGCCAGGGAGATAAAGTCCATCAAGGCCCCCAAGCCGTCTGCCGGACAATCCATCGACCTCCCGTAGGCACGCAGCGACATGAGTTTCTAGAAAATATCTTGCCACATTCTAGAGCTCATGCACACTCTATCAGCAGATAATGCGCAGCCAAAAGTTGCAGTCAGGAGAGCATTATTTACAAGTTTATTCAGCGTTGATCAGAACACAGAAAAACATGACTGCCTGCTGATTTAGTGTCTGCGACACCGAGAGAAAACGAAAGCAACAGAAAACATAAACATCCTGTGAACAGGAAATACGCAGACTCTGTGACTCACAGCCTGCTCCCTTTTAAGGTGGAACGGAAATATCCTAACATCCTCCCCCTTTCCGTGTAACCTGTAGTACCTGTGGTTCAACCCAATTGCAACCTTTGTACGTAAACCTTAAGTTGTTCTCTGTTAACAACCTTAGACAACAGATCAGCAGGAATTTCATTTCCTGCCATGTAGGACACCTGAATGAGTCCTTTCTGAATACACTCTCTTGCACGATGTAGCTTAATCTGCAAGTACTTGGTCCTTTGCTTGCAACTCTCCGAGTTCAGCAAAGCCAATCACGATCTATTGTCTTGATACACTTGTACAGGACATTTCACAGAAACTCCGATGTCCTTAAACAGTTGCATCAACCATTCACAATCCATGAGTGAAAATGACAGAGCATTGAGTTCTGCTTCACAGGAACTTAGGCTCACTGTCGTCTGCTTTTTGCACAACCAGTCAAACAGGCAGTGGTTGTACATGTAGCATACTCCAGAAGTGCTTGTACCATCCGTGGTGTCACTTCCAAAACTTGCATCTGCAAAGATTTCAAGACCTTCAGTCTTCTGACTGGTGAACCTCAGCCTGTAGTGCAAAGTCCCTTTCAGATAGCGGGCTATGCGCTTCAGAGCTTTCCAATCCTGAACAGTAGGATTATTGGCATGTCTGCTAAGCAGGTTACAGCTTACAGCTATGTCAGGTCTTGAACATCTAGCAATGAAATTCAGCTTGCCTAGAATGCATCTGTACAGCGTTGTGTCAGAAAACGCTTCAGCAGTACTATCTACCTGGTAACCTGTCACCATCGGTGTGTCTGCTGGGTTTGCATCAACCAAATTCAACCTGGTTAATACATCAGCAATTTTCTGTGTTTGGTGTACCAGAAAATTACCTGCTTGGTCCCTCTCCAAAAGATAGTTGGATACCTCACCAAGATCCTTCATGTCAAAGTGCTCCTTCAGCTGAGCTAGGGTGCTTTGGTACAAAGCCTGATTCTTCCAAAACATCAGAAGATCATCAACAAAACATAAACAATACAGTTTGTTTTGCCCCTCCTCCTTGACAAACACACATGGATCAGCTTTGGCCTGGTGAAAACCTAGAGAAAGCAATGTCTCAGTGAGTTTCGTGTTCCAACACCTGGCACTCTGCTTGAGACCATATAAGGATTTCCGCAGTTTACAGACCATTCCCTTCTGTATCTGCATTCCATCAGGTGGAAGCATAAACAGCTCCTCCCCCAGAATCCCGTACAAAAAAGCTGTATTAATGTCATGATGGGAAACATGCAGTTTCTCCTCTGCAGCTATCTTGAGCATCAGCCGAATGCTCTCATATTTGACGGTGGGTGAGTAGGTCTCGTGGTAATCCTGTCCTGGTACCTGTGAAAAACCTCTGGCAACCAATCTGGCTTTGTGTCTGACAACCTTGCCATTCTGGTCTGTCTTGGCCTTGAAGACCCATTTGCTGCCAACCAGTCTCATTCCTGGGACTACCGGTACCAGTTCCCAAGTTTGGTTCCTATTCAAGGAATCAACTTCAGCCTTCATGGCATTAAGCCAAGGCTCAGCATCTTTAGAGGTTAACTCCTGAACCTCTTTGAAGCTTGAAGGTTCCCATACCTTCTCTGAGCTACTAAGAACAGCAGTTGCTGTCTTAGCAAACTCATCAGCAAATCTCTTTGGAGGTCTGCCCTTGGTCGCTCTCTCAGATCTGCGTACTAGACGCAAGTCTTCTGGACTCATCTCCTCTTTCTTAGGAGAAAAGTGACCAATGGTGAACAGTGGCTCTTCCAGTTCATTGTCAGACGCATCAGATGGTCTGACTGAGGCCTTTGCGCTCTTGTAGTCTGCTGTGTCACCACTGTCACTGACATCAGCAACAGCGCCGCCCACTGAACTGGAATCCGAACTCTGATCATCATCATCATCATCCTCAGCAGCTTCCTCAGCTTTAGCTGCTTCTTTGACATCACCTTCATCCTCCTCTGGGTAACTCTGGAAAATTCCCACATTTTCCCCCCACTTAGGATTGTACTCAACACTCTTTGTGAACTTAATGGACTTAGAGTCAGTCATCCATACCCTGTATGCTCCTTTGTCGTACCCCATGAACAAACCATGTGCCCCACGCTTCCCAAGCTTGTTGCTCTGTGGGGTGTGTACCCACATGTCAGAACCAAAGATTCTCATGTGTTTGATGTTGGGTTTCTTACCAAACATCTTCTCATAGGGAGTACAACCAATAGGTGATGACAATCGGCGATTATAAGTGTAAGCAAAATTCGACAGAGCCTCCCCCCAAAACTTATCAGGGAGATTGGCATCATGCAACAATGTTTTCATTCCTTGCAGCAACGTTTGATTTGCTCGCTCCGCAAGCCCATTCATCCATGGTGATCTAGGCGTTGACAAGTCATGCTGGATTCCCTTCTCAGTCAGGAAGAAGAAGAAGAAGAGTTTGGATTTGATATCCCGCCTTTCACTCCCCTTCAGGAGTCTCAAAGTGGCTAACATTCTCCTTTCCCTTCCTCCCCCACAACAAACACTCTGTGAGGTGAGTGGGGCTGAGAGACTTCAAAGAAGTGTGACTGGCCCAAGGTCACCCAGCAGCTGCATGTGGAGGAGCGGAGACGCGAACCCGGTTCCCCAGATTAGGAGACTACCGCTCTTAACCACTACACCACACTGGCTCTCAGGAAAGCTTCAAACTGCTGAGAAGTGAACTCCCCGCCCCGATCAGTAAAGAGACAGCCAATACGTTTACCGTGAACATTCTCCAACCAAGCACAGAATGCCTTGAACTTAGGAAACGCTTGCGATTTCTGCTCGAGCATAAACACATGAATGTACCTGGAAAAAGAATCAATTAGAACCATGAAGTACCTTGCTCCACCCAAAGAGGGCGCAAGTGGACCAACCAGGTCTGCGTGCACTAGCTGGTAGGGTTTGGAAGCCTGCCTGCTAGACTCCTTGCCTTTTGGAGCAACCTTCACCTTGTTCTCTGCACAAGATACACATTTCATGTGAAACTTACAGGGTTTGATGTTCAAACCCTCAACCATCTCTGGCATCTTGGCCAGTGCCTTCCAAGAGAGATGGCAAAACCTTCTGTGTGCATCGTGAATGCATCCTGCATGAAGAACTTTGTTAGTTTGTGCAACACAACAAGAATCAGCATTAGACACAATAGCACCATTGTCAGCATAAGTTATACAGAACAAGCCATCCATAAACTTTGCATGCAAAATGTCCTCTTTGCCTTTTCTGATGACACAGACGCTCCTCTTGAAGGAAATCTCAAAACTATGCCCAGTGAGCTGTGGGACACTGAGCAAATTGTCTGCAGCGCCTGGAACATACAGTACATCTTTGATGGTAGTGTGCAGACTTGCCAGTTTCACAGTCCCGACTCCTGCGATTCGCAACGTCTTTCCGTCAGCCAGGTGGATCTCACCTTCTTGAGGTTTGAAGGAGATAAAGAGATGGCGGTCTTTTGAGACATGGCGGGTACAGCCTGAATCAACAACAAACCTGGCTTTGGCCTTCGGAGCAGTCTTTGCAGCAAGCAAAACCTTGTTTTCCACCGGCGTGGGCTTTTGCAGCTTGCCCCCCTGCTCCTGGCCATCAGACTTGCCTTTAGCCTTTGGTGAGGCTGTGCCAGCAAACAAAACCTTGTTTTCCACTGGCGTGGGCTTTTGCAGCTTGCCCCCCTGCTCCTGGCCATCAGACTTGCCTTTAGCCTTTGGTGAGGCTGTGCCAGTAAACAAAACCTTGTTTTCCGCTGGCGTGGGCTTTTGCAGCTTGCCCCCCTGCTCCTGGCCATCTGCAGGCGTCTGCCTCTGTTTACCTTTGCCCTTCCGGCCTCTGCAAAGGCGATGACCTTGGCTCCCACGAGAAACAGAGCTCTCAGCTGCCGACTCCTTGGCTCCCCCTGGAGGCTGGAATGCTGCCTGGGATGACATGACAGTCAGCTCCCCTTGCAGTTTGCAACCGGTGCCCTCAGCATCCCTGCATTCACTCGCATTCTGGGAAACAGCCAGGACCTCCGATGCAGTCAAACTCTGGGCTGGGATGACTGGCAAATGGGCTATCTTCAAAGCATGCCACATCTTACGTGCAGTCAGATTGCCAGCTAGCGTTTTTATTTCCTCCAGAGAGACGGACAAGACGATTACGTCTATCGCCCTCAAATTTTCGGCCTCCCATCTATCTGTCAGAGGAACTGGAGGGGCCTCACACACAGTATGCCACACTCCAAACTGACGCAGCAAGCTCTCACACCACACAGCCCAGGTCCCATAATTGTGCCGATTTAACTTTGGGCACTCAGCAGCCTCAGAAGCCTGGAAAAACTCCATTCCAGCTTTTTATTTGAGCCTGAGTCTTATTCACTTCAGAGACGTCTTATCTCAGCAGCTCATTTATCATGAAGCCTGCTGGGCTCGACGCCCAGACCAATTAGTCTGCCGGAGTTCAAAGGCCCTTGCCTCGGCAAACAGAAAAGCCTCACTTTCGCTTTTCTTCCACATACCTTTTAGCAGTCTGTCGCAGTCTTACTCTCCTGTAAGTGCTGTGAATCTGGGCCCGAAACCTGTTGTTGGGATACTGCCAGGGAGATAAAGTCCATCAAGGCCCCCAAGCCGTCTGCCGGACGATCCATCGACCTCCCGTAGGCACGCAGTGACATGAGTTTCTAGAAAATATCTTGCCACATTCTAGAGCTCATGCACACTCTATCAGCAGATAATGCACAGCCAAAAGTTGCAGTCAGGAGAGCATTATTTACAAGTTTATTCAGCGTTGATCAGAACACAGAAAAACATGACTGCCTGCTGATTTAGTGTCTGCGACACCGAGAGAAAACGAAAGCAACAGAAAACATAAACATCCTGTGAACAGGAAATACGCAGACTCTGTGACTCACAGCCTGCTCCCTTTTAAGGTGGAACGGAAATATCCTAACAGTGTGTTGGTGTTGTTTAGTGTTGTTCAACACTGATCTTTTAAAAAGAACTAATAATAATAAACAACTGTGAGGTTGGACCCCAACTGACATCTAGTCCCACCCCCTGCAATAAAGAATCCCTGACATTTGGCCTTCCAGCCTCCGTTTGGAAAACCTCCAAGGAAAGCAATTCTGACACTGGTGGTTTACAAACAGAGATCGGGGAAGGAGTGTTTGCTGACACTGAAGATCCAGAGAATCATTTAATTTTGTTTAACTTCTTAACGCAGGAGTGCTGGAAAGGAGACAAAGCAAGAGTTTGTGTGGGGGGGGGGGCATAATAATTAACTCATGCCCAGGTTGGGAAATGCATCAGCCCCACAGTGAAATGGGTGCAGTTTCCCAGCCTCAGTTGTGGCGCCTGTGAAATGGATATATCACAGTGAGGCTGAATTTAAAGGTGCTTCAAGGTGAAGGAGAAGCAGGGAAGGAAGGGGGCAGGCTGGGCTTTGCAAAGGGCCTGGTTTTTATTTTAAGGGTGGGGGTCTCCAGACCCAGGACCTGGAAGACCAGGCCGGCCTCAACCTCCGGGGGCAACTCGGACTCCAGGGCAGATTCTTCCAGGCGTCTCCCGGGTGGGGGCAGGAACAAAATGGCGGGGCGCTGCTTGAGGGCACTGGGCATGACTGAGCCTCTGCCCCCAGCCTCCTCCACGAACCAGCAGCCCAGCTTGGCCACCGGAGGAAAATGGCGCTCCTGGGAGGAGGAGGAAGAAGGGGGTGGACTAGATGGCCCCCGGGTGTGATTCTAGGAGCGGAAGGGCTCAGGAGAGCCCCAAATCAGCAGCAGCAGCAGCAGAATCTGGGTCCGGACCAAGGGGACCCCTCCCACCTAGCCCAGCCTCCTGGCAGCAGCCGACCAGGCGCCCCCCCAGGGAACTCCGCAAGCAGGAGCTGAAGAGCATCCTCCCCTTCTCCTTCTCCCCCGTTCCAAGGTAGACTGGCTCTGTCCATGGAGGATCCCCTTGGGCATCGCGGGGACAAAGCAGAGCCAAAGGGGACCAGGCTCCCCCCAAGCCAAGAGGCCCACGGGGGCAGCGGCACTCTCTCCCCAGGGGCAGCACTGGGCCTTCTCCAGGACTACGCTTCCAGGAAAGCGGAGGGACTATCCCGGGCCACATTCCCCTCCTCCCCGCGCCCTCCCGGATCCTGGCCAGGCCGCCCCACCTTCCCCCGCCTGGACTAGATGACCCTCAGGGGTCCCTTCCAGCTCCAAAATTCTACGGTTCTCTGAATTCTAAGATTCTGAAGTTGAATCGGAAACAGCGGGAAACAAGCTGCCTTCTCCAGAATTTGGGGAGGGGGCGGGAGGGAGAGCAGCCGGGGGGGGGCGCCCCATCTGACCTTTGTGCCTCTGAGTCTTCCTGCCTGAATTCAGAACCCGACCTTTGTCCCCACTGAAGGTCACTTTCTAAGTCTGGAGCGAGTTCTCCAACTAGGGAGTGTACTGATTTATTTATTTGCATTTCACAGATTCACAGGGGGGTCGAGGGTCCTTCAGTCCAACCCTTTGCCATGCCTAAAGTGGGGCTTGAACCCAGGACCCTCAAATCGAGAGTCTCCTGCTTTACCAGCGGAGGATTTTGCTCCCAAGGGACCCGTGTCTCTCTCAGGTACCCTCCTAATATTGCAACAGACTTTCAGTCTGCTAGTGAGCAGCTGAAGCATTATTATTATTTTATTTATACCTCATCCACCTGGGGGCAGGGCACTAAGCTGCTGTCTTGAGGGACTCTGAGTCGAGAATCACAGAGAACTCTGCACATGCCCTGGACCACCCGGATTCTGGGAGGGAAGGAGGACAGCCAGCCAGCCAGGGGGCTGTGCTCGGCTTGCGAAGGGTTAAATCGAACAGAGCCGGAGTCCTAGAGAGGACAGGAAGTAGAGAGGCGGGGCGGGCCCTCCAGAGCAGAATCCCTTCCCTCCGTGCCCAGTCCCGCCTTTTGTCTCTTGTCTCCTCCCCGCGCTGCCTCGGTTTCCCTCCTGGGAAGAATCCGGTGAGTCTCCTCTCTCTTCCCCCTTGGGGTGCCCATGGGAGAAGGGGGTCCCGGGGCTGCAGGGGGAGACCCCCAAGTCTGGGAGCAGAGGGTCCTGCCCCCCAGTCCTCTCTGCCAAGCCTGGGAGGGGGCGAGTTTCCAAGGGGACTGCAGCTCTGCTCTTCCTTGGCATCCTCTTTGGGGAAGGAGGGAGGGGTCTGGGGGGGGAGGGCATGCCCAGAATGCCCCTTCCAGTGGAGGAGCCCCTGCCAGGCCGGCCTTTGCTCCTGGCAGAGTCTTTCCCCCTGCCAGCTCCTCCTCCAGATCAGCTCAGGTCTCCAGCCCAGAGCCTCAAGGGAAGCCTCTCTGGGCAGGGGCCACGCCTGGGGCTCCTCCGTGGAGAAAAGGGGAGAGCCAGAGGGCTGAGCTGGCTGCACTGGGCTTGCCAGGGTTCAAGGGAACAGAGCTGCCTTCCTTGAGAGGAGAGGGTGGAAAGGCGCCTTAAGGACCCCAAGATCTTGTCCTGAAGGGGGTGAGGCGATGCAGGGAGGAGAAGGAGGGGGCCAGGATATAGATGCCTGGTGTTCTTAAGAACACTGCAGATTTAGGACATGGGGAAGATCTATACTTTGGTTGCTTCCGTGCCAGGGTGGGGGCCACATTTTGGGACTGGAGACTTGCGAAGATGGTGTATAAGTGCAGGCGATATCTAAGGAGGAGGGGTGTATTAGTTTCCTGATATTTCAAAAATGTGGCATCACCGGCTCCTCTGCTTCCACGTATAGATTTGGTCCCCATGCAACTCCTGACAGAGGCAGATACGGCCACAACATCTGCCTGGCTTGTGATGAGAGAGCTCAAAGATTGTGAACAGGGCTCTCCATACAAAGCACCTAGCATGGGGGCACCTACATGTAATATCTACTCTTCTCTTTTCTGCCCATGCTCTGGGGTTGCAGTTTTCAGGCTTGGAGACAGGACGGTGACTGGTTTTTGTACCAAGTTCTGTCAATTATCCCCACTGAGTTCAATGGGATCTAATCTCAGGTCACTACTGTGCAGACCATGCCAGGCTTGCAAGTGGGGTGAGGAGCATACAGAAGAAATTGGAATCACTGGAGATCTTTAGAAATGGGGCTTCTTTTGAGAAGGGGCTGCCCCATTTGTGCTTCTCCAGGGGCAGGAGATTATCTAGGGCAACAGAATCCCTGCAGGGCCTCTGAAACTCCCTTTGCTTCTTCCTCTCTCCCAGGACCCTGCAGCTTGTTGTGGCTTCTTGACTGCTCAGGAAGGATGAAAGAGGCGGATCCTGCAAAGCTCGTAAGGATGGAAGGGGGAAGATGGACGGTTGACCTGGTCAGGTTGTCTCCTGCATCCCTCCTCACAGCCTCTGAGCATTCCCTCCCAGGGACCTCCGAGAGATCTGGTGAGTTCCAGGGGAGTGGAGATGGGGACATGGATGGATGGAGCCAGAGAGGTATTGGGGCTTGCTCAGGGGGGCACCATTTTTGGGCTCCTCCACCTGCCTGCCTGCGCCTTTGTCATCTGCAGACAATTTGAGTTACGAATACATCACAGCTCCCCGACCACCGCAATGTATTGGCAGCTCAAAACGTCTAAAACCAGCACCGTGATTGAATGCTTTACCAGAAAACTTACCGATGCATTGGGCAGCACTGGAAGCTATGACTTTTGAAAGTAACCTGATCCTGGGCTTCCGATTTGTCTGCGAAGGGAAATGGCAAGGTGGTGTGAGTCGTCCGTCTAAAAGACGACCGTTACCGGGGCTTTTGAGCAGTGGAAGTGAGTGCCAGGGTCAGACCCCCCCCCCAAAAAGGTGCCCTACAGGTAGTGGGGTGTCGAGGGGACCAGCCGGGCGTGAAGAGGCTTGACGCGATTGCCGGAGCCCCAACACTGCATCAGCAGCGAGTGGGGGGGGGGGTATGTGAGACAGTGGCTTGAGCCTGCCCATGGCTCCAGCGCAGCTCAGAAACCAGAAACCAGAAATCGCCACCTGAGGCAGAAGACTTTCAAAGGAAAAAAGGTATTGCCAACAACAATGGACTTTTCAAAATAAAAATAATTGGATTTAATTTAGATTTGTCAAAGACGGAATCTAAACAGGAAGTCAACTTCCGTATTTTGAAGGGAAGATTTTGAAGTCCAGACTTGTGAATGGGAAAAAAACCTTTGGGGACACATCAGTCTTTAGATGCTTTTTAAACTGCACTTTGTTACTTTGCTACCTATTAACACTATGTACTCTGGATACAAGAAGAAACTGTAGCTCTTTGTTCTTTGATTCCTTAAAAGGAAGATACAGGAAGCGATTGGAGTACTCTCAGTTTTTTTGAATGGGGATGCAGATTTTATGAATGAAAGCACTGAAAGGCTTGAAAACATTGCAAATTCTTTTTTAAAAAACCTCTAAAAAGGACCCTGGATCTTGGCAAGTCCTACCAAAGCTTGGCAGGAGGACACTTTTCCATAACTGGGAGGTAATCCCAGGGAGGGGAAGTCCCTGGTAAGAGCCTTAGTAGGAGAAAGCGGGGGGGGGGGGGGGGAGGGGCCTGTATTGGAATAAAAACTGAGAGAAATAGCATATATACCGTAGATTCCAGCGTATTAGGCGACTGGGCTTATTAGACGACCCCCCAAATTGGCAGCTGCAATTTGGGGATTCGTCTTATAAGCCCAGTTGCCTAATACGCTGGGCAGCAACAGGGGCCGGGCTCAGCTCCATTGATGTAATAATTATATCTCCTGCTTTACTATTTCTTTATCTAATGCTTTTATTAATGGGAAGTGAGACCGGAACTGTGACGAAAGCTCTTTCCACACTCAAGGCATTGAAAAGGCTTATCCCCTGTAAAGGTTTATCTCCTGTAAAGCAGGAGATATAATTATTACAATAAGAATATCCAATGGTAATCAATGAGGAAATAGCATGAAAAATTAAAAAAACAAAAGAAAAAATTCTTTGAAAATGCTAATAAACAGGGAAACCTTTGGCATGACAATTGAGAAAAAGTGAACAAAATAATTATGTGAATTGGATAAAGCTTAATGGTAGAACAATTGAGAAACCAAAAGAAATAAGGGAGGCCTTTGTAAAATATTTTACTGATCTTTACAGAAAAAGATCGTAGGATCCAAAGATGATAGAAGATTATGTTAAAAATAGTGAACTAGCAAAGATAACAGAGGACCAAATGAGGATATTAAATACAGAAATTTCAATCCAAGAAGTAATTGAGGCAATAAATCAGACTAAGGTAGGGAAATCTCTAAGGCCAGATGGAATAACAGCAAAATATTATAAAAAATGGAGTGAGCAGCTTGTGAACCCTTTGAAAGACACAACAAATGAGATTTTGAAAACGGGATGTTCCTGAAACATGGAAAGAGGCCTATATAACCTTGATACCAAAGCAAGATTCGGATGTGACATTAGTAAAAAGTTATAAGCCGATCTCATTGTTAAATAATGATTATAAATTATTTGCCTTTGTTTTGGCAAATAGAATGAAAAAAATTCTAAAAGAATTTATTCATCATGATCAGGCTGGATTCCTTCCAAGTAGACAAATTAAAGATAATATCAGAAATGTATTGAATATTATAGAGTACCTGGAAGTGAGAAATGAGAAAAAAGCAGCATTAATGTTTACAGATGTGGAAAAATGTTTCTTGGAGCTTCATGAAGAGGGTGATGGAAGAGATGGGATTTGGAGTAAATTGTAATAGGGGAATGCAAGCTGTTCACTCAGCTCAAAATGCAAAAATAATTATAAATCGGGTGATAGCGGATAAATGCAGTATACAAAAAGGAACTAGACAAGGTTGCCCCTTGTCACCGTTGTTGTTTGTTCTGGTACTGGAAGTCTTGACAAGAAAGATAAGATAGAGAAGTAGTAGGAATTAAAATCAGAAAGAATGAACACAAATTAAAAGCATTTGCAGATGACTTGGTAATGTTGGATTGAAAATAAGTGGTTTCCAGCTGTACAGGTTAAAGTTAATGATAGACTAAGATTAAAGATTAAGATTAAAGATGTTTAAAGAAATGGAAATTTGATATTAAGAGGGAAAATTTTAATGTTATATGATACTAAGACCAAGGATTAGGTTTAAAGAAGTTGAAGTTATATATTTTAATATTTTATTAAATTAAAGTTTGGGATTAAAAAAGTGGAAAAGAAACTGCTGGACAAATAATTTGGATTGGAATACAAAAGAGGGAGGTATGAGGAAGTCCAGAAAGTAAGTAATTTAAAAATGGAAATGGAAAAGAGATATTGTTTTTAATTGTTATGTTTTTTGTTTTTTTTATTGTTGAATTTTGTGTTGCTTTTTGTGTGTGTTGTTGTTATTATATGTATTGTGTATGTTTCTTTTTTCTCTTTCTTTATTGTCTAAAACCTTAATAAAAATTATTTTTAAAAAAAAAAAGGAAAAATGTTTCTTGGAGCTTCATGAAGAGGGTGATGGAAGAGATGGGATTTGGAGTAAATTGTAATAGGGGAATGCAAGCTGTTCACTCAGCTCAAAATGCAAAAATAATTATAAATCGGGTGATAGCGGATAAATGCAGTATACAAAAAGAAACTAGACAAGGTTGCCCCTTGTCACCGTTGTTGTTTGTTCTGGTACTGGAAGTCTTGACAAGAAAGATAAGATAGAGAAGTAGTAGGAATTAAAATCAGAAAGAATGAACACAAATTAAAAGCATTTGCAGATGACTTGGTAATAACAGTAGAAGATCCAAAAAATTCTCTCCCAAAAGTAATGAATATAATACAAGAATTTGGTCAAGTGGCAGGATTTAAATTAAATAAAAATAGAAGTAAATTGTTATTAAAAAATATTAAAGAATCGGAAAAGAAAGAAATAACAGAGATGGTAGGGATAGAGGCATATAAAAAAATAAAATATTTAGGAGTTTGGATAACATCAAAAAATAGAAATATTTTTAAAGACAATTATGAAAAAATTGTCAGGAAATTAAAAGAAACTTGGAAACATGGAACAGGATGAAATTTTCTTTAATGGGAAGAATTACAACTATAAAAATGAATGTACTCCCAAGGAAGTTATTTCTTTTCCAAACTGTTCCACTAATAACAGGGAATACGTGCTTCAAAGAATGACAGAGAGAAATATCAAGATTTGTCTGGAATGGGAAAAAGCCAAGGATAAAAAATAAAATATAGATTATATCTGGAACCACAGACACCTTGGTGGATATCACCGCTGGGGGAATATGCTATTAAAAAATTGAATATGAGGACAAATTGGCCAACATATAGACAATTATTGGAAGAGGAACAAGGGAAACTCAGATTAAAATCCTATGAAGACATACGGCAATATGAAGCTGACAGATGGCATTATATTACAACTTAGAAGTATATTTAACTCAGATCAAAAGAAAGGACTTGCAAAAGCGGATTCACAATTTAATGTCACAGTGATACAGAATAACAAGAAATTGTTATCAAAAACATATAATTTTTTATTGGACTGGGAATTGATGGAGGAAGAAGTGAAAGAAACAATGATTAAATCGTCTCAGGATCTCAGACATACTATCTAGAGCAATGGGAGAAACTCTGGCGAGAGGATATACGATTTACTGCCTCATATACAATTAAAGAAAATTTTGTAAAGATGTTCTATAGGTGGTACTTAATGCCAGTTAAGTTGGCAAAGATATATAAATTGAAATCCAACCTCTGTTGGAGATGTGGGGGAGAAATAGGAACAACAGTACATATGTGGTGGACGTGAGAGGAAATTAAGAAATTTTGGATAGTAGTACATGAAGAACTAAAGAAGATGTTGAAAATATAAATAACAAAGAAACCAGAGATAATCTCCTAGGATTGATAGATGAAGAGATGCCATGGGGGGGGGGGAGTTTTTTCTATATGCAAGTACAGCTGCTAGAATAGTGATTGCTACTAGGTGGAAGTCACAAACTATACCCACAAAGGAGGCATGGATTTGTAAACTAAATGAATATTTAATTTTGGCAAAATTTACTGCTATAATAATAAATCAGTTGAATCAAAAATTTAAAAAGGAGTGGAAATGTTTTGATGAATATATGGCAAAATATTGCTCAAAAAATGATACGCTAATATGCCTAGATTAAGGTGTGAAGTACTGGATGGAAAAAAATTAGTAAGGAAAGATAATAAGAATATATAGATGATTTGAGAAGGTTGTAGAATGCAAGGATTTTTGTAAATTGTATAATGTGGAGGAAATCGAGTGGGTGCAGAGGGAAGTGGGAGGAAGGAGAAAATAATAATATGATGGATTGAGGAAATATAAATGTAAATGTATGGGGGGATGGGGAAGAAATGGTGTTGGCTTTGGTACATCTGTATTGTAGTATGTGGAAACCAATAATAATAATAATAATAAATAAATAAAATTTAAACAGATGTGAAAGAAAGAGGCAGATTCTCACTTCCAAACTCAAAATTGTATTATAAAGCAGCATCCCTAATTTGGATACGAGATTGGATCAAGCTAGAAAGGGAGGAAATAACAGACTTGGAAGGACATGATAATAGGTTTGGATGGCATGCCTACCTCTGGTATGGAAAAGCAAAAACACCTTGGTGGCTATCACCTATTGAATTTCTACCACTTAAAACATTGGGGGGGAAAGGTGAGTGGCCAACATACAGAGAATGGCTGGTTGAATAAGAGGGAAAGTTAAAATTGAAAGAATATGATGAAATAAAAGAACATCTTCAGAGCTGGCTGTATCACAGAAAATTTAAGGATATATTTAAAGAGGATAATAAGAAAAGCTTTTCATATTCAGTTTCCAAATTCCAAAAGGGAAGGGAGAGAAGAAAATACAAAATTATTAAAAAAAGGCATACAACATTCTTTTGGAGTGGGAAACCAAAGATGAAGAAGTAAAATCGGTAATGATTAAATGGGCGAAAGATATAGGCCATAATTTGAGGATTGGATAAAACTGTGGAAAGTAAATTTAAAATTTACAGATTGTATATTATTGAGATAGAACTATATGAAAATGATGTATAGATGGTATCTATCACTGGTCAAAGTAGCAAAAATGTATAAAAATGAAAAGAAAGGAAGGTACATTTTATCATATGTGTGGGATTGTAAAAAAGTAAAAGTCTGGGAGGGGGCAAGTTCAGGAGGTCTGCAGCTCTGTTCTTCCTTTGCATCCAGGCTCTTCTTCCTCTTTGGAGAAGGGGGGAGGGCATGCCCAGAATGCCCCTTCCAATGTAGGAGCCCCTGCCAGACTGTCCTTTCCCCCTGCCAGCTCCTCCTCCAGATCAGATCAGGTATCCAGCCCAGAGCCTCAGGGGAAGCCTCTCTGGGCAGGGGCCACGCCTGGGGCTCCTCCGCGGAGAAAAGAGGAGAGCAAGAGGGCTGAGCTGGCTGCACTGGGCTTGCCAGGGTTCATGGGAACGGAGCTGTCTTCCTTGAGAGGAGAGGGTGGAAAGCCGCCTTAAGGATCCCAAGATCTTGTCCTTAAGGGGATGAGGCAATGCAGTGGGGAGAAGAAGAGGGCTCTGGGTGGCAGGTCTGCAAACGTTTCTCACTCTGATCCCAGAGTGAGCTTTCAATGATGTTCCCCATCCTGGAGTTTCTCTGCAGCTGCTGCTATTAGAAAACAAGCCCATAGCCTTTTGAGTCACCAGGTTGCCCATCCCTTCCCAAAGGAGAAACACCATCTGGTTGAAGATGGAGTAAGCAGCAGAAACTGAGAGCTCCTGGAGAAAATATTTTAAAAGACGGATTTCTCACTCTGAAGAACAAGTATCATGAAGCAAAGAATACAGGTCAGTCCTTAAGAACTTTTCAAGCAGGAATGTAACCTGGAGTAGTGAAAAAATAAGCACTACTACTTAATTTTTGGGCTAGATGCCAGGCCTGGTCCGGACGCCAAACTTACCGGCTGGAAAAGAATCTAAAGCAAAGGGCTTGTGAATGTTTCTGTTTGTTACTGAGCAGCTGCTTGAAGTCACAGGACTCTGTTTACATTCCAGAGGCCTTGCAGGCTGTTGGAAGTCTCACGGAGGCAGGAGACGGATGTGATGTTTCCTGGTTTCCTGTTTCCTTTGTTCCTTTGTTCAGTTGCTCTCTGCTCTCACAGGAAGAGGATGTATATTTCTTTGCTGTCTGCGTAGTAAGAAATAAAGCATAACAATGTAGCCCAAACCTCTCGTCTCTTTCCTGTGCTGGAAACTCTGCTGAACTGAACGTGCCTTGGAGCCTCATCAAAGGCTCATGTCATTAATTATTTGTCGGGAGGGCGATTCCAAAGGACTCGGAGGAAGATGAGCGTTATCAGCTTGGCCGAGCGGAGATCCCGACAGTGAAGACAAAAAATGGACAATTAGAAATTATTGGACATCTTAAGTTTAAATAGTAGAAGGAAAAAAGAAAGGATCAATACCCAGGACAGCAAAATATTTGGAAATCTTGCAGTAAATAATTGGATATAATTAATTGCTGTTACTTCTGGTTTCCAGGCCTGAAGCCTGATTGCGTCTTGGGGACTAGATTTAATTGAAGCAGAAAGGAATAGACAAGAGGAAGATTTTGGTAGTATTTACTCTCCCCCCCCCCCCGCCATTGCAGATGTAATCTCAAATGTGCCAAGCTATTTTCTAAGGGGTTTCCCCAAGCTACGGACAAGCTGCCAAAGACAGTGGAGTGAAGGGGAGAACCCCAGCACATTAAGATAATTTTGAGGACTGAAAGAGGAAAAGAGGGACAAATGGTGGAGCTTGAAAGGAGGGGTAGTGAGTGACGGAAGGCCCTCCTAAAGAGGAAATGGTGAAGGGGAAACTGCTGTCTCATGCTGCTTGAATGACTGTCTGAGAGGCAACGCCCAAGAAGGAGGGGGAGGAGTGAAGCAAGTAAAGTAAACAAGCTGCCAATAGAAGACAGCGACACCAGCTGGAGAACGAATTAACTGCAGGAACACAGAAATAAGTTCATGTTTTTGACTTCCTGTTTTACCACTACCATTTGAAGGAGCGCAGAATCAACTTTCCAGAGAGGTCCTGAGCTTTGTGAGGCAAAAAGAGATTACGCTAGGGCAAAAGCGAACCTTGTAACCTGAGGAGGTAAATCCTCAGGCTTGGGAGGCTGGCTGCGTTCAGAGGCATCTCTCCTGTGTGCACACCGGACCTGTCGGTGTTCGGCAAGGAGGCAGGATTGAAGACGCGAACTCTAGGATCCATTCTGACCTGCAAAGCGATACCACAGGCTCCGAAAGGGGAAGCGGTAAAGTATTCTGAGGCTTAAGATTAAACCCCACACCCCAAAACAAGAGAAAAAGTGGAAAAGAAGCAAAAGAATAAGGAGGTACAGGGGAGAGTTCTAACAATTTGGGAGCAAAGGAATTCCTGATGCTGGTGGAGAAAATGACGCAAGGGAAAAAATCGGTATGAGTAAGCCAGCGTTTTAAAAAGAAAGTCCAAGAAGGAAAAGAGTCTCAGCTCCTAGAAGGGCTAAGAGACAAGATAAAGCTGAACAAATAAATTTAATTGGGAGATATAGGACCATGTTTCAAATACCTGTGAAATTCAGTACATTTGTGAGGAACTCAGAACTTTGTACGTACTGTTAAGGTGCTTTTGGGAATACCAGGTTGGAAACACCATTGAATGTAAAGACCCATCATAATACTGTAACAACATTGTAACAACACGGCTACTGGACGTTACTGAAGGTTTTGGATTGCAGAGAGCTTAGAGACATTGTTTGCACTTTACTTCTCAACGTTTACAAATATCAGCCTTGAGTGATTTGAGACTTTTTGCAGCCTTCCCTACGTGGCAACAGAGGGGGAATTAGAACTGCTACTTCTTCTCTCCTGTTGTTTGCGACTCGTGATGCTGTGTAGAACGATGGAGCTGATTGTGAACTGAATAGGAGGGGGGACTGAGGTCTGGGGAAACCCAAGGTGTTGATATAAACGGAACACAATCGGACAGATATCGAATATATGAGGTATTTGATTGTATATTTCTTTGAGTTAAGTTGCTCTTTAAGAGAGGAAATTTAGACTATCATTGTGTATGATTGTGTGTGATAAAAGGAAGTAGGAGAGATAGAGACACCTTGTGGTGAATGAGGGACTAGCAGAGAAAATAAGTGTCTTGGCAAACAGGGTAAAATAACCCCCCAGCGGAAGTTCGTGGAACTGCATCTTGAAAAATTATTTAATAATTAAAGAAACATGAGTAAGACAGCAAAAATAACAACAACAGGAGAGAGGAGGACACCAAAAGCTGAGATAGAAGGGGAGGGAGATTTTGCAAAAATATTGGCAGAAATAAGAGGAATCAGGAGAGAAGTAAAGGAAAGTGAAAAAAATATTGGGGAAATGTTATTGGAAGTGGCTTCAGATTTATCAGAACAAATGAAGGAATTGAAAGTAAAAATACAAACAGTAGAGGAACAATCAAAAAAATGCAAAAAGAAATGAGGGAAAATAAAGAAGGGGAAAGAATGAAAGGGCAAATGGAAGAACTTTAAAAAACACAAGAAAATGCATTAGACAGTCCAGCCTTTCTTGAAATGAACCAAAAAGCACAGAACTTGAAATTTCAGGGACTTGCAGAGAAAGATGGGTTGAATGTGAGAGAAAGATTTATCATAGAAATTGCTAAAGTATTAGAAATTAGGGAGGAGGATTTAGCCAAATGGAGGACATAGATGATGCCTTCCTGGAACAGATGGCCAAGCATGCAAAAGGAAGGGAGATAGTAGTAATGGGGGACTTCAATTACCCGGAGATTTGTTGGATGTCAAACTCAGCCAAGAGCATAAGGTCAAACAGATTCCTCACTGGCCTTGCAGACAACTTCATTGTCCAGAAAGTGGGAGAAGCAACAAGAGGAACAGCCATTTTAGATCTGGTCCTAACCAATGTGGATGACCTGGTTAGTAGGGTAGAAGTGGAAGGATCATTAGGCGCGAGTGATCATGCTCTTCTGAAGTTTACTATACAGCGGAAAGGAGCAGCCAAGCATACTAGGACTCAATTTCTTGACTTTAAGAAAGCCGACTTCATAAAACTTAGGGAAGTGCTGGGTGAGATCCCATGGACAGTAATACTAAAAGGAAAGGGAGTTCATGATGGCTGGGAGTTTGTTAAGAGGGAGATAGTAAAAGCACAACTTCAGGCAATACCAATGAGACGGAAACATGGAAGGTGCCTAAAGAAGCCAGGGTGGCTATCTAAAGAACTTTTAACTGAGTTAAGATTTAAAAAGGATGTGTACAAAAATGGAAAAGGGGGGAAACCACCAAAGAGGAATTCAAACAAATAGCCAGCACGTGTAGACACAGAGTCAGAAAAGCTAAAGCACAGAATGAACTCAGGCTTGCTAGAGAGATTAAAAGCAACAAAAAAGGCTTTTATGGGTATGTTCGTAGCAAAAGGAAGAACAAAGAAACAGTGGGGTCACTCAGAGGAGAAGATGGTGAAATGCAAACAGGGGACACAGAAAGGGCTGAACTCCTCAATGCCTTCTTTACCTCAGTCTTCTCCGATAAAGAAAACAATGCCCGGCCTGAAGAATTTGGAGCAAATGATTCAGCAGAGGAAACACAGCCCAGAATAACTAAGGAGATAGTACAAGAATACTTGGCTAGTTTAGATGTATTCAAGTCTCCAGGGCCAGATGAATTGCATCCAAGAGTATTAAAAGAACTGGCAGATGTGATCTCAGAACCACTGGCAGTCATCTTTGAGAATTCCTGGAGAACAGGAGAAGTCCCGGCAGACTGGAGGAGGGCAAATGTTGCAGAGGCAAAGTTCATTGGCAAAAGAAGAACTTTCTACTAAAGGTTTTTCAGCTTCGTTACAGAAAAAAGCTTCAGGAGACTTCACAGATGTGAAAGTTAGAAAATGAAAGTAAGAAAGAGAAGAACCAGTGTTTTCCAGTATTTTCCGGTTTCTGCCCTCAAGATTTTAGCCATGACATTTTGTCCCACTGCCAGAAAAACATCTTTAGCTCCCTAGTTTCTGTGGCAACACTTTGGTTCAAGTTTCCATCACAGAATCATAGAATGGGAGAGTTGGAAGTGTGGGGATGTTTAGGGAGGCAGGAGAAGGATATATTGTTTACTAATATCATTCCTAACTTGCATTAGCAAGTTCTATAACTTAGCAGAGTTCCAAACATTCCCCTTTTTAAATTTGCACGGTGGTTACCTTGTTGCAGGCTTGCTTAAGCCTCTTGAAATATAGGATTCCTGGTAAGAGCCCTTCTATTCCCTCATAAAAAGACACGATGCAATCTTGTTATAGTAAATATAGTAAATCTAAAAGTAGTTTACTCACTCATTCAGTTCACAGATGCATCCCTGAAGGCAGACTTAGGTTACAAAAGTGTCTAACTATATGAACTATCCCATAATGGAGTTAGTCCCAAGTAACCGCAACTGAGCTGTCACTTCTCCTAACATATAGAGACAAAATGGAGAAAAAGAGCAGAACATGAAGGACATGTGCTCCTCTACCCAGAATAGGCCACACCTACTTCAAGTCACATGCAGTGGAAGTCTGTCCCAGAGTGCTACAAAACATCCCCAAACATGTCCACTGTAGGAATGTTGTACTTGACTGCTATAAGTTTCACATCCCACAGGAAGGGAGCCTGGGTGTCATCTGGTCCTGCCCCCTGCAAGTCAGGAATCTCAGGAATCCTTTCAAGAAGAGTGACTAGTGGGGTGCCACAGGGTTCTGTCTTGGGCCCGGTCTTATTCAACATCTTTATCAACGACTTGGATGATGGACTCAAGGGCATCCTGATCAAATTTGCAGATGACACCAAACTGGGAGGGGTGGCTAACACCCCAGAGGACAGGATCACACTTCAAAACGACCTTGACAGATTAGAGAACTGGGCAAAAAAAACCAAGATGAATTTTAACAGGGAGAAATGTAAAGTATTGCACTTGGGCAAAAAAAATGAGAGGCACAAATACAAGATGGGGGACACCTGGCTTGAGAGCAGTACATGTGAAAAGGATCTAGGAGTCTTGGTTGACCACAAACTTGACATGAGCCAACAGTGTGACGCGGCAGCTAAAAAAGCCAATGCAATTCTGGGCCTCATCAATAGGAGTATAGCATCTAGATCAAGGGAAGTAATAGTGCCACTGTATTCTGCTCTGGTCAGACCTCACCTGGAGTACTGTGTCCAGTTCTGGGCACCACAGTTCAAGAAGGACACTGACAAACTGGAACGTGTCCAGAGGAGGGCAACCAAAATGGGAGCTGGGCATGTTTAGCCTGGAGAAGAGGAGGTTAAGGGGTGATATGATAGCCATGTTCAAATATATAAAAGGATGTCACATAGAGGAGGGAGAAAGGTTGTTTTCTGCTGCTCCAGAGAAGCGGACACGCAGCAATGGATCCAAACTACAAGAAAGAAGATTCCACCTAAACATTAGGAAGAACTTCCTGACAGTAAGAGCTGTTCGACAGTGGAATTTGCTGCCAAGGAGTGTGGTGGAGTCTCCTTCTTTGGAGGTCTTTAAGCAGAGGCTTGACAACCATATGTCAGGAGTGCTCTGATGGTGTTTCCTGCTTGGCAGGGGGTTGGACTCGATGGCCCTTGTGGTCTCTTCCAACTCTATGATTCTATGATTACATGGTGATTAATGTTTTCAGAATAAAAGTCACCTCGGTCCAGGCAAGTCAAAAAAAATACCCTAGAGATTGTTTAGCAATCTTTAACTCACCAGAAGTGAGGAATACTATTCTGAGGAAGAGCCGAGAAAAACAATTGATTATAGATGGGAAAATTTTGGTGTTTAAGGATATTCCCAATCGTTTTTTACACAAAAGAAATGTTTACAAAGAATTGACCAAAAAATTAACAGCTAACAAAATAAGGTTCCAATGGGAGTATCCAGAAGGTGTGTCATTTTACTATAAAGACAGTAAATTTAAAATTAAGACAGTACAAGAAATGCAGAAATTTGGAAGAAGATATAAGGAGTTGGAGGGAGGGGAACAGGAAAGTGAAGAGGATAAACAAGAACAAGAGGGAGAAGAGGGAGATATTTAAGTGTAAACAATAAAATAAAATTGTTTTTAATTAAATCAAAATGACAATTAAAATTATATCATGGAATGTTAATGGCATGAATAATAAAGCCAAAAGAAATAAAATTGAATGAGTTATTTTTTAAAAAGTAGACATAATCTGTTTACAAGAAACACACATAACACAGAAACACAATAGAGTTTTAAAGAATAAAAAAATTGGGGAATGTATTTATTTCCTCAGATGTGCAAAAGAAGAGAGGAGTTATATATGTAAAAAATAAATACTGTGCACAACAAATATTTAAAGATAATGAAGGAAGAGTAATAGGAATACAAGTACAATAGAAGGAGAAAAAATAATCATAGTGGGCATATATGTGCCAAACGAAAAGAAAGCAGACTTTTACAAAAAAATTAGAGGAAATATTGATGGACTACATAGACTATAATACTATATTGTTGGGAGACTTCAACGGGGTAATCTCCACTGAACTGGATAGATCAATAAGAAGAGTGAAATCAGACCAGGGGGAATTACCACATTCTTTTATAGAATAATGAATTAGTGAACATATGGAGACTAAAAAACCCATTAACAAAACAATTCACATATTATGCAGAACCAAATCAAAGCTGGAACTGGATAGATCAAATCTGGCTATCAAAAGAACTAACTACAAGAGTGGTGAAAGCTGAAATTTTACCAAAGACATTATCAGATCATAATGTTACTGCAATGGAATGGAAGACTAAAGACCCAACAGCTAGGAGGTGGAGAATAAATGACAATTTGTTAGACAGTACAGAAATATTAGAAAGAATTAAAAAAAATCTAAGTACATACTTTGAATTAAACCAAAATAAAGGTACAGACATAAATGTAGTCTGGGATGCAAGCAAAGCAGTTATGTGAGGATTCTTCCTGCAACAGAATTGTATCCAAAAGAGGGAAAGGGTAAAGAATAAAGTAGAAATATTAAATAAAATAAAAGATATAGAAAACCCGGTGGTTAGGAAACCAGAGGACCCAGAGCTAAAACAAGCAAGTAAATTGCTGCAAATGAAACTATCTATGATTATAAATCAGGAGGTGGAATGGAAAATTAAACTACTAAAACAGCAAAATTTTGAATCAGCAAACAAAACTGGAAAATGGTTAGCTTGGCAACTAAAGAAAAAACAAGGATAGAGGATCATAAATACAATAAAAGACAATAATGAAATAATAGATAATCCCAAAGAAATAAGGAAAGTTTTCCTTAAATTTTACAAAGAACTATATAAAGCACCCAAAGAAAATGAGGAGAAGATAAGAACTTATATAGGAAAACATAAACTGAGGGCAATTTCCCAAGAAAGAAGCGAACAACTAGAAAAACCAATATCAGAAGAAGAGATTATAGATGCAATTAAACAAGGAAAGAATGGGAAGGCCCCAGGGCCGGATGGCATACCAATTAAATATTATAAGAAATTAAGTCAACAATTAGTCTGCTCACCAAAGGAAGTAATGAATAATATAATGGAAAAAGGGCAGATTCCCAACACATGGGAAGAAGCATTTATTTCCCTAATAACAAAACAAGGATCTCACAAACGTAAAAAACTTTAGACCAATATCATTGCTTAACAACGACTATAAACTGCAAACATACTAGCGCAGAGATTAAAAAACGTTATGACTTTACATATACACTCAGATCAGGCAGGCTTTTTACCAGGATGGCAGTTAAAAGACAATATATGAAACATAGTAAATATAATTGAATATTTAGAAACAAAAATAAATAAGCAGGCTGCACTAATCTTCATAGACGCGGAAAAGGCGTTTGATAACGTGGTTTTTTATGAAACACAACTTAGAAATGATGGGTCTGGGAACAAAGTTTTTAAGTATAGAGGCAATTTATAAAGATCAGAATGCAAAACTTATAACAAATAATGGATTAACAGAGAACTTCCATATTACAAAGGGCACAAGACAGGGCTGCCCATTGTCGCCCCTATTATTTACGTATATCAATACTGGAAGTATTACTTCAAAACATAAGAGAAACAGGGAAAATTACAGGAATAAAATGTGGAGAAAAGGAATACAAGGTTAAAGCTTTTGCTGATGACATAGTCCTGACATTACAAGAACCTCAAACTTTGACAGTATAAGCATTAAAAGTAATAGAAGAATTTAGAGGGATGGCAGGATTTAAAATTAATAAAAGTAAAACAAAAATGATGGTAAAAAACATTAATGAGGAACAATTAGACCAATTACAAAGCAAAACAGAAATAAAATATCTGGGTGTTTGGTTCTCCCTGAAAAATACAAACCTATTTAAGGATAATTATAAAACAACATGGAAAGAAGTAAAAACAAAATTGGAAATATGGGACAGACTGAAACTATCCTTCTGTGGAAGGATAGCAGCTATTAAGATGAGTGTCCTACCGAAGATGCTCTTTTTATTTCAAACTATTCCAATTAAAACAGGACAAGGCCAATTCAATGAGTGGCAAAAAGTGATTTCTAGGTTTGTATGGCAGGGGGAAAAGCCTCGAATAAAATTCAAACTTTTAACGGATAAAAAGGAAAGAGGCTCTTCATTACCGGTCCTCAAAATATATTATGAAGCTGCATGTATAACATGGTTAAAAGAATGGTTCAGCTTGGAAAATACGGACATATTAGATCTGGAGGGGTTCGGAAACAGATACCGGTAGCATGCATACGTTTGGTATGACAAGGTCAGAGTACATCGGGACTTTTAAAATCACATCATAAAAAGACCACAATTTGAAGTCTGGATAAGATATAAAGGAAGACACCGTGGTGGCTGTCACCCCAAGAGGCATTTTCACTGAAAAGACTAAATATGAAAGGAAAATGGTTGACCTATAGAGACATGTTACTGGAAGAGAATATTGTAATTAAGTTCAAACCTTATGAGGAATTAAAAGACAAATTATCAAGTTGGATGGAATACCGTCAAATGAATGACATCTTCTCAAAAGATAAGAAAGCAAGAGGGTATGAACAATCAATACTAGAAACTGCAATACTACAAAATAACAAAAAAAAACACTATCTAAGGTCTATGAGTATTTACTAGAATGGCACACAAAAGATGAAGAAATCAAAAGTGTCATGATTAAGTGGACAATAGATGTAGGCCACAACATTGAGTATGAAAAGTGGATAAAATTATGGAACACTACAATAGATGAGTGGTAGTACAAGGTTGTGGAGTATGCAGAAATAGCCAAACTAACAGCAAAAATTTGACATAACATATCAAAAAGAATGGGCAAAATTAGAGAAGACGATCTGAAATAGGGAAACCAGTAGAGCTAAAATAAACCTCACAACGGGAAAACAAAAGAAATTTATTGGATAATAATATCAAAATGAATTAAAAATGTATATTAGGAATATTGTTGAACAATATTTGTAAATGAATATAGACAAACAAAAAGAATTGTATATATAGATTTATTTGTTTACAGATATTTTATGGAAAAAAATGAAGAAGAAATGGACAAAGACAATGGGAAAAGTTAAAGACGACATAAAAAAGCAGGAAGGAGGAAGGAGGAAGTCAGCTCGGGAGAGCAAGAACAAATGTGAAACATAATGTATGTGTATGTATAGTATGTAACTAAAAATTCAATAAAGATCATCTAAAAAAGAAGAAGAAAAGAAACACCATCTTGTTTCCATTGCAGAATGCTTTATTTACATTAAACTTAAAATTTTCACAGTGTGTAGGTAAAACTGGAACTCCCTCACGCAGGAGACAGGGATTGGAGAGGCTTTTCTAAAGGGAAATAAGACAATCTATACGGAACACATGGCAAGCATGATTGTGAATAATACTCTCTTAGAAAAATGTAAGATACAGAAAGGGACATTTGTCTATGTATTATCAAGAAGAACAAGGAAAACTCCAGATATAAAAGGAGGTGAGGGTGGGGCAACAAAATGACAGACTGAAGTCCTCTGCATATGATGTGGTATTATCTTTAGGGGAACCTCTTAGTAGTGTATTAGAAGCAATAAGGCTGCTTGGAAATGCTGCAAGGTTTTTAAAATAAATAGAGGGGAAACTAAGGTGTTAGTGAAAAGCATGGATGCACAGTCAAAAAATGAATTACAGAGAGTGAGTGGATTGGTGATAAAGTAAAATATATTGGAGTATGGTTAACAGCATAAACAACAACAACAACCCTGATATAGTTCAAGATAATTCTATTAAAATCATTAACTTCAAAATAATATATATATATCAGTCCATAACTAAGAAGTAGTCAAAGTAATGGATTGCTGGTGGGGAACACCACGACGCCTTTCAATGGATGATGTCCAAGATAGTATAGCTTCGTCAGCTGATGATGAAATTGAATACATTACATACAATGAATGACAACAAAAATAATACTGAGCAACCTGCAAATTAAATAATGAATAAATAATAAATGAGGAATACATACCAAATAATTTTAGATGGAATATACATACAGTTGGGTGGCTTGTAATGGAGGCACCCCTAGTTGAACACTTTATCAAATATCATCATTCAGACACAGATTTATACACGGTTCTTTGGTTCAAGCAGAGAAAACGTGGGATTAGGAAAGATTACAAGAGGTTACTGTGACAAGAAACTAGGTTGATTTATTTATTCAAATCCACACATCCGGGGGTTTGAATTCAGAGCTAGATTTCAACTGTTTTATTTAAAGTCTGTAACTTTATGGTTTCAGCTTGCGTTGTGATGCTAGATTTGATACTCTGTACCTTTACATTTTCTTGCATTGGCCTTAAATATTTGTTATTTCCCACACCCGAGGATAACCTTATAAGTTCTATACATCTGTTTTATCAGTATCAGTTAGCTACACTGGTTAGTGTGCTCTGATCCACAAGTATTACATTTATGTTCCGATAGAGTTATTGCTTTATTGTTTGGCGCCCAGCCATGCTTCCCTGCGAGCCTCTGCAGCTTCTGTTTATTCAATGTGGCTTTGGAGCGGTCGTAAAGCAATTAGCAGAATTACACAGCGGCGTGTGTCGAAAGATCAGTAAACAAGTCCCACACGTTTCTTCTGTCCTAATATCCCTTTATTTGCACAAAAGTAGTGTATTTACAATCCATAACGGCCATCAGATTCAAGCTGCATTTTCTCTGCGTCCTTCTCTCTCAGTGCAGCGACGCAACAACCTGCTTTCGCTTTCCACTCAGCTCACAGCATTCCAAGCTGCTTTCGTCACGTCCTGGCTTACTTCCCTTGTAAGCGCCTCCTCTCAGCCTCGAGACATAGGTTAACCCTTCACTACACCCAAACCCCCTCTTGTCTCACGCCTGAGGGGAGAATCAACCCTTGGTCGTCCCAAACCCAAACCTTCACAAAACTCCCCATGTCTTTGGAAGGAGAGCGGCTTCATGAACCCATCAGCTAGGTTCTTGGCAGAGGGACAATACTTCAGTGCAACTAATCCCTCCTGAACACTCTGGCACACATTCCAAAAGTGAATGTCTAGGTGTTTAGTTCTAGCCTTGAACTGACCTGACTCTGCCAAACACAGGCATGGTTGATTGTCCTCGAAAACACGTATCGGTTGACAATCCACTTCGTAGAGTTCCTGTACTAAGCAAGCATAGAACTCTACTTCTCTGCACACCTCTGAAAGAGCACTAAACTCAGCCTCAGTGGATGAGAGCGCTATAAGACTTTGCTTCTTGGACCTCCATCCAACTACTGAGTTCCCAAACTTCACCACTAGGCCAGACACAGACTTGGGATCCTCAAGATTAGCCCAATCTGAGTCCACAAAACAAGTCAGTTTGACTTCTCCTTGTGCTGGTAACCTAAGACAAAAGTCTTTGGTTTCCTGCAAATACCTCAGAACTCTCTTGATGCCATTCCAGGCTTGCACACTAGGGTTTGAAGCTTCCCTGCTGAGCAGATTGACAGCAAACGCTATATCAGGCCTGCTCCACTGGGACAAGTACAACAAACTCCCTAGGGCTGACTGAAACACTTCAGTATTTTCGAACGCAGCGCGTTCTACTTGCTGGCTGTCCTTCACAAAACTAGTCTCCATAGGACTTCTCACTCCTGCACAATCACTCATCCTGAACTTCTGAAGCAATTGCTCAGTTTTACCTCTCTGGCTGAGCAAGAAGCTACCATCCTGTGCACGCTCAACACTGACACCTAGATAGTTTTTGACAGCACCAAGCTGTTTAAGCTTGAATCGTTTACCTAGCTCTTTGGCAAACTTCTCTGCCTGTTCATCTGTCTCTGAGAAAAACAGCACATCATCTACATAAATCTGCAAATACTCTTGTGTTGCCCCTGATCCTCTCAAATAAAAACAACTATCAGCAACACTTCTTCTGAAACCTAGCTCTTCTAAGGCTTCATTCAAGCACATGTTCCAGTTTCTAGCAGATTGACGCCATCCATAGATGGATTTGTGCAATCTCCACACAACACCCTGCCTCAAGTTCTCAAAACCCGGAGGAGGAATCATGTACAACTCCTCCTGGAGATTTGAGTTTAGGTAGGCAACATCCACATCAAAGTGGTTTACCTTCCAGCCTCTCTGTGCTGCACAAGCTAAAAGCGTTCTCAGAGTCTCTGCTCGTGACGTTGGCGAATACACCTCCGTGAAGTGTATTCCCTTTCTCTGAGTAAATCCTCGAGCAACTAACCTGGCTTTATACTGTGGCTCTCCAGTGTCAGTGGGTTTCAAGCGGTAAACCCACCTGCAACTCACAGCCTGCTTGCCCGGTGGCAACTCTGTGATTGAGAACACACCTAGATTTTTCATGGACTTCATCTCTTTGTCCATTGCTCTGTGCCACTTATCTGCTTCTTCCTCAGGTAAACTCTGAAGATCCTTGAAGGTTCAGGTTCACATCTGGCTGAACCTACCCAGACGCTAGAAGTGTCGTACCGATCAGGAGGCCTCCTTGTCCTCGCTGATCTCCTCAGTGTGAATCCTGGTGACCCTGCTGCTTCACTGGGTCCAGCTAAATCATCCTCAACTTCAGTGTCTTCCCCCTCTGACCTGCTGCGCCTCTTGGGCCTTACAGCTGGTCCAGCAGGTGAAGAAGGCTCACTCTTTGGCTCAAACTTGACACTTGCCTGAGGAGGTGTTCTAGGTTCCCCAATCTGAGGGATCCTGAGCTGTCCTTGCCTTGGACTCTATCCCTGTGGTGGATCCTGTTGCTCTGGACCGTGGTCCCCAGCACCAAGTTCCTCTTCCTCCTCAACGTCTGAGTCATAGAACTGCTGTGGAATCACGTCTGGATTAGCGTGCAGACGCTTCCAACCGGCTTGTTCACAGAACTCAGAGCTATTGCTGATAACCAACCTTGACTGGTTTCCACTTGGGTACGCAAACCGCCAGGCCTTTGAGCCAGGCTCATACCCTACAAAAATCATTCTTTTAGATCTTGGCTCACCTTTCTTGTGTAGAGCCTTTGGAATAAGCACCCAAGCCTCACAACCAAACACACGGAGGTAGTGTACCTTGGGCTTCTTTCCATGCAGCAAGAAATACGACGTATTTCCTACACCAGAGTTGTACACTCTGTTCTGCGTATGAACTACGTAGCGCCAGGCCTCAGACCAATATTTCTGGGGTGGCCCTGCGTCCCACAGGATCGCAGACACAGCTTCCTCCACCGTCCTGTTCTTTCTCTCTGCCAGCCCATTCTGTTGCGGAGAGTAAGGAGCGGTCAATCTGTGGCTAATCCCCTTCTCTTCCTTTGGCTTTTTGCAAGAGCAGCCGATAATACTCACTCTGCAGCCAAACCGGGCACTCCGGACGACGTGGCTCTCATCCCCCTCTCTGTCAGCCTCCTCCGATCTGCCCTCTGCTCTCTTTGAAGCCTTGGCAGTCGATCAAGCTGACGTTCAGTCCTTTAAAGTCTTCTAAACCCTTTCTCACACTCTTCGCGTTGGCCCATAACCTGTTCCGATAGATTTATTGCTTTATTGTTTGGCGCCCAGCCACGCTTCCCTGTGAGCCTCAACAGCTTCTGTTTACGCAGTGTGGCTTTGGAGCGGTCGTAAAGCAATTAGCAGAATTACACAGCGGCGTGTGTCGAAAGATCAGTAAACAAGTCCCACAAGTTTCTTCTGTCCTAATATCCCTTTATTTGCACAAAAGTAGTGTATTTACAATCCATAACGGCCATCAGATTCAAGCTGCATTTTCTCTGCATCCTTCTCTCTCAGTGCAGCGACACAACAACCTGCTTTCGCTTTCCACTCAGCTCACAGCATTCCACGCTGCTTTTGTCACGTCCTGGCTTACTTCCCTTGTAAGCGCCTCCTCTCAGCCTCGAGAAACAGAAGGTTAACCCTTCACTACACCCAACAATTTACCTATATGGATATTCTGTCTAAAATTATTTGGTATGTGTTCTTTATTTATTCTTTATTCATTATTTAATATGAAGGTTGCTCAGTATTATTTTTGTTGTCATTCGTTGTATGTAATGTATTCAATTTCATCATCAGCTGACGAAGATTCATCTTCAAAACAGTTGATTAAATCCGGACGTCTTGGACATCATCCATTGAAAGACACTGTGGTGTTCCCCACCAGCATTCCATTACATTGACTACTTGGTTATGGACTGATATATATATATATCATTTTGAAGTTTATGATTTGTAAATTTTAGATGACAATCTACTACTAATAATAACACATTTACTATATTAATTAGCCACATGTTGTGACCATATTTGAGCAGCTCAACTGCTAAGTCAGCTCTGGCACTGAGACTAGTAGCTCAAGTGACTCAAGGCCTAATTCAGGCTAAACACTTCTAACTCTCTTCAGTTCTTCCTCTATCACAAGCATTCATTAACTTTGTTCTTCCCTAGGTGCTAATTAGTTTCTCTCTTCATTGCAGAACGTAATGAATTGGAAGCTAAGAACAAGGGGGAACACAACAGAATCCACATATCAGAGAAGTCTTATAAATATTCAGGGTGTGGAGAGAACATCCATCACAGCTCCCAGTCCACCTCCCATCCAAGAAAGAGCTTCATTCAGAGGGATAGCCTCACTTCACACAAAAGAACTCACAGTGGAGAGAAATTGTATCAGTGCTTGGAATGTGGAAAGAGCTTCACTCGGAAGGACTATCTCACTTCGCATCAAAGAATTCATACAGGGGAGAAACCCTATCCGTGCTTGGAATGTGGAAAAAGCTTCAGTCAAAGGTCCCATCTAACTTCCCATCAAAAAGTTCATACGGGGGAGAAACCCTATCAGTGCTTCGAATGTGGAAAGAGCTTCCGGGATGGGGCCGGGCTCACTTTCCATCAAAGAATTCATACAGGGGAGAAACCACATCAGTGTTTGGAATGTGGAAAAAGCTTCAGCCAGGCGATCCATCTCACTACCCATCAAAGAATTCATACAGGGGAGAAACCCTATCAGTGCTTAGAATGCGGAAAGAGCTTCAGTCAAAGTTCCAATCTAACTAGCCATCATAGAGTTCATACACAAGAGAAATCCTATCAGTGCTTGAAATGTGGGAAGAGCTTCAGTCACAGCCAGAGTCTCACTTCCCATAACAGAATTCATACAGGGGAGAAACCATTTCAATGCCATGAGTGTGGAAAGAGCTTTGGTCACCGTTCCACTCTCACTATCCATCAAAGAATTCATACAGGGGAGAAACCGTATAAGTGCTTTGAATGTGGAAAGAGCTTCCGGGAGGGGGCCAGACTCACATCCCATCAAAGAATTCATACAAAGGAGAAACCTTATCAGCGTTTGGAGTGTGAGAATAGCTTCAGGCACAGGCAGGGTCTCACTTTGCATCAAACAAATCATACCAGGGAAAATCCCTATCAATGCTTGAAATGTGGAAAGAGCTTCAGTCAGAAGAACACTCTCACTAGACATCAAAGAATTCATACAGGAGAGAAATCATATCCATGCCTGGAATGTGGAAAGAGCTTCCAGGAGAGAGCCAGTTTTACTTTGCACCAAAAAGTTCATACAGGGGAGAAAACCTATCAGTGCTTCAAATGTGGAAAGAGCTTTCGTCACAGTTCCGGTCTCACTACCCATCAAAGAATTCATACAGGGGAGAAACCCTATCAGTGCTTAGAATGCGGAAAGAGCTTCAGGGAGGGGACCAACCTCACATCCCATCAAAGAGTCCATACAGGGGAGAAACCCTATCGGTGCTTAGAATGTGGAAAGAGCTTCAGTCACAGACAGAGTCTCACTTCCCATAACAGAATTCATACAGGGGAGAAACCCTATCCGTGCTTGGAATGCGGAAAGAGCTTCACTCAAAGTTCCCATCTAACTAGGCATCATAGAGTTCATACAGGGGAGAAACCCTATCAGTGCTTAGAATGTGGAAAGGGCTTCAGGGAGGGGACCAACCTCACATCCCATCAAAGAGTCCATACAGGGGAGAAACCCTATCAGTGCTTGGAATGTGGAAAGAGCTTCCGGGAGAGGACCAACCTCACAAAGCATAAAAGAGTTCATACAGGGGAGAAACCCTATCAGTGCTTGGAATGTGGAAAGAGCTTCAGTGAGAGGGTGCAGCTGACTTCCCATCACAGAATTCATACAGGGGAGAAACCATATCCATGCCTGGAATGTGGAAAGAGCTTCCGTTACAGGCAGAGTCTTACTTCGCATCGAAAAGTTCATACGGGGGAGAAACCCTATCAGTGCTTCGAATGTGGAAAGAGCTTTCGTCTGAGTAGTATTCTCACTTCCCATCAAAGAATTCATACAGGGGAGAAACCACATCAGTGTTTGGAATGTGGAAAAAGCTTCAGCCGGGTGATCCATCTCACTACCCATCAAAGAATTCATACAGGGGATAAACCCTTTCAATGCCATGAGTGTGGAAAGAGCTTTGGTCACCGTTCCACTCTCACTTCCCATCAAAGAATTCATACAGGGGATAAACCCTTTCAATGCCATGAGTGTGGAAAGAGCTTTCGTCAATGTTCCACTCTCACTTTCCATCAAAGAATTCATACAGGGGAGAAACCTTTTCAATGCCATAAGTGTGGAAAGAGCTTTCGTCACAGTTCCAGTCTCACTTTCCATCAAAGAATTCATAAAGGGGAGAAACCATATCAGTGTTTGGAATGTGGAAAGAGCTTCTGGGAGGGGGCCAAGCTCACTTCCCATCAAAGAATTCACACAGGGGAGAAACCCTTTCAATGCCATGAGTGTGGAAAGAGCTTTGGTCACAGTTCCTATCTCGTGACCCATCAAAGAACTCATACAGGTCAGAAACCATATCAGTGCTTGGAATGTGGAAAGAGCTTCAATCGGAAAGATATTCTCACTTCCCATCAAAGAATTCATACAGAGGGAAAACCAAAAGAAAAACAATAATGCAAACATTATTAAACAACCTTTACAAAACATATTTGTATAGAAAAGAGAAAGGGTGGGGGAGAATAACTAAAAATACCCTTTATCACATTTGTATCATATATATCATATCATTTGTCAACACATAGAAAGGTAGGCTCCCCCAGCTCTCCCCTGGGTGCCCCCCTTCTCCTTGTCTCCCACCCTGAGTGATCGTTCCTCTGTAGCAATAATTATTCAGAATACGCTCTCCAGGATAAACCCAGCTGTATTTAGTATCCAGTATTTAGTATCCAGTAACCTTCAGCAAGATGGCACTTTTCCTACATTGTGCCCCCACAGCCCAGCCTTCAAATCTTAACCACTCAGACAGTAATCATCTAATACAGTGGTACTTCGGGTTACATACGCTTCAGGTTACATACGCTTCAGGTTACAGACTCCGCTAACCCAGAAATAGTACCTTGGGTTAAGAACTTTGCTTCAGGATGAGAACAGAAATGGTGCTCCGGCGGCGGCAGCAGGAGGCCCCTATTAGCTAAAGTGGTGCTTCGGGTTAAGAACAGTTTCAGGTTAAGAACGGAACTCTGGAACGAATTAAGTACTTAACCCGAGGTACCACTGTAATCCAAATTAGTATTTCTCCAGTTTCTAGGTCCAGTTTCTATAAAGCCGTATTAAAACTGTTCCAACAAATCTCAGTCAAGTCACAGTCCAAAATTATTGTGTCTTTTAATGTTCATCCAATCCTGCTTCCTCTTCTTTTACTAATCTTTCCTAATCCACTGGGGGTGGGGAAGAAGGCATATTAAATCCCTTTCCTCATACGAAATCATAGCTTGTGGTGTGAACAGTTACAGGAGTTGCACTGCATCCCCTTTTGCTGGATGTACATTTTTCTCTGCCAATACAGTGGTGCCCCGCAAGACGAATGCCTCGCAAGACGGAAAACCCGCTAGACGAAAGGGTTTTCCGTTTTTGAGTTGCTTCGCAGGACGAATTTCCCTATGGGCTTGCTTCGCAAGACGAAAATGTCTTGCGAGTCTTGAGATTTTTTTTTCGCTTCCCCCCCCCCTTTATCTAAGCCGCTAAGCCTTTAATAGCCTTTTAGCAGCTAATCCGCTAAGCCTTTAAGCCTTTAATAGCCGCTAAACCGCTAATAGCGCTAATCCGTTAAGCCGCTAATAGGGTTGCTTCGGATTAATCGCGGAACGGATTAATTTCGTCTTGCGAGGCACCACTGTAATTCCCACACCAGCTCATCCCAATGCAGCCTTGTCTTTCTATGGAGCTCTTGCTCTCTCCTCTTGTTCTTCCCTCACCTGCTCAACAGAACCTTCTGCCACTCCCAGCGACTCCTTTCCAACGACTCCCAGCTTATGACCCACACATTCACCTCAGTCTCTTTTTCTGGGACCCATCTTGGTCTTCAGTGCCAAGGCGCTCCATGTCTGGATGGGGAGCAGAGCTGCAGAAGCTTGTTTGGAGTGGATGCATCTGGTTCTCCATAAATCAGGCAGAGGCAAAGTTCATTGGCAAAAGAAGAACTTTCTACTAAAGGTTTTTCAGCTTCATTACAGATAAAAGCTTCAGGAGACTTCACAGATGTGAAAGTTAGAAAATGAAAGTAAGAAAGAGAAACCAGCCCACTGAGCTCACAAATTTATCTTTCTGGCTCGGTGTGACCTTGAGATAACAAAACGCAAATCATAATAAATCCAGCTGCCTCAGCAGAAAAGGACAAAACCTTCTGGAAGGAACCAGTGTTTTCCAGTATTTTCCGGTTTCTGCCCTCAAGATTTTAGCCATGACATTTTGTCCCACTGCCAGAAAAACATCTTTAGCTCCCTAGTTTCTGTGGCAACACTTTGGCTCAAGTTTCCATCACAGAATCGTAGAATGGGAGAGTCGGAAGTGTGGGGATGTTTAGGGAGGCAGGAGAAGGATATATTGTTTACTAATATCCTTCCTAACTTGCATTAGCCAGTTCTAGAACTTCGCAGAGTTCCAAACATTCCCCTTTTTAAATTTGCACGGTGGTTAGCTTGTTGCAGGCTTGCTTAAGCCTCTTTAAATATAGGATTCCTGCTAAGATCCCTTCTACTCCCTCATAAAGATATGACACAATCTTATTATAGTAAATCTAAAAGTAGTTTACTCACTCATTCAGTTCACAGATGCATCCCTGAAGGCAGACTTGGGTTACAAAAGTGTATAACTTTATGAACTGTCCCATAGGGGAGTTAGTCCCAAGTGACTGCAACTGAGCTGTCACTTCTCCTAACGTATAGAAGGGAACCTGGGTGTCACCTGGTCCTGCCCCCTGCAAGTCGGGAATCTCAGGAATCTTGTCCAAGACAGATGGTCATCCAACCTCTGCTTTAAAAACTCCATGGAAGGAGAGTCCAGCACCTACCAAGGAAGTCTGTTTCACTCTGGAAAAACTCTTCCTGTCCTAAAGTATTTCCTGAGGTTTAGCTGGAATCTCCTTTCTTGTAACTTGAAGTCATTGCTCCATCCTGAACACCTTGCTCCATCCTGCAGCTGACAGCCCTTTCATAACATGTATACGTTGTAGAAAATAACAATTCCATAAAACGGCATTTGGATGATTCCGATTTCTTTTAAGCCTATGGCCTAGCCTAACTGAAAAGGCCTATGCCTGCCTACCTTTGACGGAACAGAACGAGCTGCTTTAGGTACTGCATGTAGCAAATGTCTGTTCCAGAACCCTGAAAAGAATAAAGTGGGAGTAGTATACATGAAAAGAGAATCGCAATTGTGATTCATCTTGAACTGTTTTGTAGATGGATGAAAGAGGACGTTGGAAGACATTTAGTGAATAGGAATATTAGCCAAAGTCTTAAAAAGACAAAAAAATTGTTATATGTCGTCACATGATATGATGAGGGCTTATCTGAAGAGCCAAATGATTTTGGTTAGTTCAGGATGATGACATTGGGCTGCAACTATTAAGATTGCTGTGATCCTTGAAGATGATTGGTTTTTCGGAGCTAACCAACCTAACCGGAAGAGTCCGCGACCAGAAGGAGGAGGAATATCAGAAAGAATGGACTAAATTTAATGATTATTTAGTTAAATATGTCAAGTTAGATGAATTGGAATCAGCTTGCAGATACTTAATCGACTTAGGATTTAATATAAGTTAAGTGATGAATTAATAGGTGTAATTTCAAAATGAAAAGATCTAAGGATGTTAATGTTCAAGTTAAACTTTATAAGAACTGTGATTTGGAAAACCCTTAAAAGGATATGCATTGAAATTCAACCAAGGGGAAGTGAGGAAGGCACTTAACAATGTTAATAAGTGTAATTTTTAATATGGTTATGATTTATGTTTGTTTGTTTGTTTTATGTGTTTGTTTGTTTATAATTTTGTGAAAACCAATAAAAAAATTGAAGTTAAAAAAAAAGATTGCTGTGATCCTTTGATTGGTGAATAGGAATGATGTGCAATTTGCCATTCCATCCAAAAAACACCTACAATAAAATATAAATTACTTATTGATCGGAGAAAGAGAGGCGGATTTGACCTACCTGACCTGGAAATATATCCTGCTGCAGCAGGTCTGACCTGGTTAAGGGAGTGGATTAAGTTAAAGGACACTGATGTGTTAGATCTGGAGGAAGTAGGAACTCAATTTGGATGGCATGCATACCTAATAGATGGAAAGGAGAGAGAATGTAACAAAAATGCAATACAGATGGTACCTGACCCTGGTTAGACTGGCAAAAATGTATAAAAACTGTAGTGATGTTTGTTGGAGATACAACAACGGGGCGGGAACCTTTCTACACATGGGGTGGGAATGCAAAGAGATTGTGGGGTTCTGGGAAAATATTTACAACAAGTTGAAAAAGTGAATAAGGAGTGGGCTATCTTTAAGGAATACATCAAAAGCTATGTGGAAAAAGTTGAACTTTTGACAGATATTGAGTGAATCCAGAACATGATTAGAGTGAAAGGAGAGTAAAGTTAAGATAGAAGAAGAGATTAAAGAAATAATGAAATGTGTTTAAGGCAATTGGAAAAATAAAAGTAGCGTAACAAGAATGGCTGGAAGTCAAGTCACTTTGTGGGTGTTTGTGTGGGGTAGATGTGTTGGTATGTATAGTATAGGTAGGCATAATACAGAGTAATGTAGGAATGCTTTATGTTAGGAAAATAACGTATTTTGTATATGTACTGTGTAAATGTAAATGTATGTGTTCTATATGTTAATAAATTATTTTAATAAAAAAAAAAGAATGATATGCAGTTTGGAAGTTTATTTTAAAAAGCATTTTATCAAATGTGGTTCTTTGCAGGAACATTTGTATTTCAATAAAGGCCTATCTTTCCACCTGGAGACTTCCTCCTTTTCTTTTGGGTTTCTGTGTGGATAACCTCCAGTCTGGGAAGCTCTTTTTGAATTTCTACTACATATACCGGTACATGACAGGATTTTTTTTATTTTAAATGAAATGAATCAGCAATACATGTTCTCTTAGTGTTTACAGTTCAGTTTACAGATGGTTGGGGCGAGAGGAGGGCACAACATGCCGAAGCAGAGCCCATCTTTTTCAAGGGATCCTTAGTAAACCTGGAAATGTCTGCATGTGATCCCATCTCTACAGCTGACATAAACACCATGGAGAAGGAGGCTGGAGCCTGAAAGGCAAAAGCATTGCCCTCGAAGGGAGACCTGGGACCCCCTTTCCTTCTAAAGGGACCTCCGAGGAGGAAGCCAGGGCCGCCAGGGTGGATCAATCCCTGGACCTTGGAAGTGATTCCTCGGCTCATCTGGAAAGTGCCATATCATGTTCCTTTCCCCATTTGCCAGGAGCCTAAGTTCCATTTAGGATTCCTTATTCCACACCCCAAGGTTCTGTTGAGCGGATTGATGTATTGCTCAGATAAGCCTAAAGTCCGACACGCTTCCCAGCGCGCAGCTCTGCAGGCCAGGCCTCTGCATTCCAAAGTCCACATTCCGATGCTTCTGAGCAAAGCAGAGATCGGCAGCAGTTAGAGAAAGACTGCAAAAACTCCAGTGCCTGCTTCAGTGTGCTTAAATAAAGTCCACTCAGGATCTTAGCAGCTAAAAGCAGTTTTATTTACAGCAGACTATCCATTATCTATCACAGCGAACAGCATCGTGAAAACACGTCTTCTCTCCTCAAAAGCGAAAGTAGAGAGAAAGAACAAAGGCTTGAGGCTCTCGGAAATGACAAACCTCCCCCCTCCCAACAGTAGGCGGGGCATACACTCTGAGCTGTTTAACCCTGTAAGTTCAGGTTCTCCTCACACCCCCTCTCGCCCTGCGCTACTGTGGGGAAAGTAAGTACAGAACTTACCCACAACTCCAAACCACCACAAAACTCCCCATGACGCTGGAAGCTTAAAGGTTTGGTAAATCCATCGGCTAGGTTACTGTGACTGGCACAGTACTTCAGCCGTATCAAACCTGACTGAACACTCTGACACACATTTTGGAAACGTATGTCCAGATGCTTGGTTCTGGCCTTAAATTGCGCAGATTCAGCCAATTTCAAACAGGGTTGTTTGTCTTCCCAAACCGTGATGGGCAAGCTACAATCCCCATAGATCTCTTGCACCAAGCATCTATAGAACTCTAGTTCCCGGCACAAATCTGACAGTGCACTGAATTCAGCCTCAGTAGAAGACAGCGCAATGAGACTTTGCTTCCGGGACTTCCACCCAACTAGTGACTTCCCAAACTTTACCACCAACCCAGACACAGACTTGCGGTCCTGCGAATTCGCCCAGTCACTGTCTGCATAGCATGTGAGCTTCGCCTCACCTTCAGCTGGCAGCTTAAGACAGAAGTCTTTGGTATGCTGCAGGTAGCGCAGTACCCGCTTGATACCGTGCCAAGCACTCACACTGGGCTTTGACACTTCCCTACTTAGCAGGTTGGTAGCAAAGGCAATGTCTGGTCTGCTCCATTGGGACAGATACAACTGAAAGAGCTCAGCATTCTCAAACTCAGCACTTTCTGCTTGCTGGCTATCTTTCACAAAGTTCGTCTCCATGGGTGTCCGAACTCCTGCACAATCGGACATTCTGAACTTCTCAAGCAGCTGCTCAACCTTGCCTTTCTGACTGAGCAAGAAGCTACCATCCTCAGTTCTCGCTATCTGGACACCTAGGTAGATCTTTACTGCACCCAGGTTCTTGAGCTGAAACCGTTTCCCAAGCTCTTTGGCAAACTTCTGCACCTGTTTGTCTGCCTTTCCAACATGGATGATGTCATCAACGTAAAATAACACCAGTTCCTGTGAGTCTCCTGGTCCTCTAAGGAACAGGCAACTGCCAGCAAGACTCTTCCTGAAACCTAGCTTCTCCAAAGCTTCATTCAGGCACAAGTTCCAATTCCTGGCCGACTGCTTAAGGCAGTAAATTGACTTGTGAAGTTTCCATACAGTACCTTGCTCATTGCCCTCAAACCCTGGAGGAGGAAGCATGTACAGATCCTCCTGGAGGTCTGAGTTCAAGTAAGCAACATCCACATCAAAGTGATGCACCAGCAAACCTCTTTGTGCAGCGATGGCCAAGACCAAGCGTAGAGATTCACTCCTACAGGTGGGAGCATAAACTTCCGTATAATGCAACCCCCTGCGCTGCGTGAATCCTCTCGCCACTAATCTGGCCTTATACTGCTGTTCTCCTGCCACTGTGGGCTTAAGACGGTAAACCCAGCGGCTACCCACTGTCTGTTCACCCACCGGCAACTTCGTGAGGGAGAACACACCTAGAGACTCCATTGAGTTCATCTCCTTCTGCATCGCCTCATGCCATTTCCTGGCTTCTTCCTGAGGCAGTTTCTGAACATCCTCAAAACTCTCGGGTTCACACTGTGCCATTCTGACCCACACGCTAGTGACGGCAAACCTTTCAGGAGGTTTCCCCTTGGTCGTCCGCGTTGAACGGCGCAGCACTACTTCAGGAACCCCCTCTGACCCACTAGGGCCAGCCAGAACGTCCTTGGCATCAGAGAGCTCCCCCTCTGACTTACTGCGCCTTCTGGACTTCTCAGCCGAACCTGTGGGGGAAGATAGAGCACTGCGTTGCTCAATCTTCACAGCCTTGGGAGAAGTTCTCCCCTCTGCCTGCACTGGGTCTGGACTCTGAGCCTCAGTAGCAGGTTCAACCTCTTCCTCTCCTTCATCAGCAGAGTCTAGCAGACTCTCTGACAGGATGTCAGGGTTCCCATGTATCCTTGCCCAGCCACTCTGCTCACAGAATTCAGCACTGTTGCTGAGCAGAATCCTGGACTGATTCCCTGACGGATAAGCAAACCTCCACCCCTTGGTCCCTGGCTCATACCCACAAAAAAAATCATCTTTTGGGACTTGGGTTCACCTTTCTTGCGTTTGGCCTTTGGTATGAGGACCCAAGCCTCACAGCCAAAAACGCGGAAGTAGTGCACTTTCGGTTTCTTTCCGTGCAGCAAGAAGTACGGTGTGTCACCTACCACTGAATTGAACGACCTGTTCAGAATAAAGTTGGCCGTTCGCCAAGCCTCCCCCCAAAAGCGCTGTGGGAGCCCGGCATCAAACAAAAGAGCTGCGGACATCTCCCCTAGAGTCCTGTTTCTGCGTTCCGCGATCCCATTCTGTTGGGGACTGTGTGGAGAAGTCAACCTGTGTTGAATCCCCTTTTTGCGGAAGAAACTTTGCAGTGCAGACCCGGTGAACTCCCCACCGCTATCGCTCTGAAAGTTTTGCACCCGTGTGGAAAACTGCAGTTCCACAGCCGCAATCCAGTCTTTGATTAGCGGCGCAGCTTCATTTTTGTGTCGAAGCGTGAAGGTCCAGGAGTTCCTCGTATGGTCATCAATCAGAACCAGCGCAAATTTGGCTCCGCCCATACTGCTCACAGAAAACGGACCAGACAAATCTGCATGAATTAACTGAAAAGCCCTAGTGGTCACCCTCTCAGACCTTGGGTATGTGCACATTTTCACCTTTGCGGACTTGCACGCTCTGCAATCTAGAAACTTAGCACATGATTTCATTTTGCACCCTTGCGTATACTCTGGGATCTTCATCACTGACCCTCAGGACACGTGTGCCATGCTTCGGTGCCATAAGTGAGCACACGCATCATGAACTGGAACATTGGCACACTGCGCTTGAGCCTCCTCCGTGTCATCTGGACCTGCAAAAGAAGCATCTATCACAAACAACCTGTCTTTACATTCAACACTGACTAGGTGCTGTCCATTCTTAGAAATAGAACACTTATTGTTCTCAAAACACACTCTGTAGTTCTCAGCAAGAAGTGCACTGACAGACAGCAACGCGCAGGACAGTCCTGGAACAACAAAAGCCTGGATTGAATCCTGTAAGAAAGAACAAAACAGTGAGCCAGTCTGCGTGAGTGGGTGTCGAGTCCCATCTGCTAAACAGACAGTCTTCCCAGAAGTTACAGAGGTGCAGTTCTCCAGGAATCCTGCAGATGGCACTAGGTGATGCGACGCTCCTGAGTCTATGACAAAAGCCAGCACAGCATCCTGTTGACAACTCTTGACTACAGCCATAGAGGCTGCCAAATGTTTACGTTCAGTGTCTCTGCCAGCTGCCTTCGGCTTGCCTTTCCCACGCTTTGAAGAAGAGCCCTTTATCTGGTTGCTACGGGAGACGGCCTTCGGCTGTTCCTGTGCCTCTACTGGACATTCTCTCACCAGATGGGAGGGGGAGCCACAGCGATAACAGAGGCAACGTGTAGCAACAGCTCTCACAGCTCCCTCTTCAGCCATTCCTTTGTTCCCTGCACCCCCACCTTTGGGTGCACAGCCTGGGCCTGCACACTCCCCAGCACTCTGGTTGTAGGCCTCAACATCACATGGCCCCTCGGAGACAAAGCAGCTACTCCCAGCTGTAACTTCAGGAACATGGCCAGCAGCCCCCTCTGGGCTCTCGGCTTCCTCCCTGCTCTTGGCTTTCTCCCGGCCCTGGGCTCCTGCTGAGCTCTCACACAGACTCCTCAGCACCTGCCAGGCAGCCTGAGCCGACTCAACACCCTCCAGATGGGGCAACAGCAAAGCGTCCACGCTTGCTCTCAACATGCAGAGCTCTCTTTGCATTCTCTGCTCTCTATCTTCCAGCAAAGCAGCCTCCAGGTCTGCTCCGCCATCTTCAGCAGCAACTGGCATGGGTGGGGCCGACTCCTTCTGGGCTATACTCCAGAGCCCTGTGGCCAAAAACCACCCCCTTACTCTTCTAACCCAGATATCCCAGGACTGGGTTGTGAGCTTTTCAAACGGGACATCATAAAAGTCCTGGAGCTCAGCCATCTCCTCCCCCAGTGCTCCCATTGGGACTTTGAAGTACTCACGCGTACCAGCCAGCTTCAACGGAGAGGCCTCCAGTGGCTCTTTGCAGCACACAGCATTGCAGCCAGTCTCCCTGCTTTCTCTCAGGCAAAGCCTCAAAGCAGGTCTTTTTCCTTCCAGCAGCAAAACAGCAGCTTCCCAGGTTTCTCAGCCTTTTTAAGCACACAGCACTTCAAAGCAGGCTTCCTCTAATTGCAGTAACTGTCTCCCATAACCTGTTGAGCAGATTGATTTATTGCTCAGATAAGCCTAAAGTCCGACACGCTTCCCAGCGCGCAGCTCTGCAGGCCAGGCCTCTGCATTCCAAAGTCCACATTCCGATGCTTCTGAGCAAAGCAGAGATCGGCAGCAGTAAGAGAAAGACCGCAAAAACTCCAGTGCCTGCTTCAGTGTGCTTAAATAAAGTCCACTCAGGATCTTAGCAGCTAAAAGCAGTTTTATTTACAGCAGACTATCCATTATCTATCACAGCGAACAGCATCGTGAAAACACGTCTTCTCTCCTCAAAAGCGAAAGTAGAGAGAAAGAACAAAGGCTTGAGGCTCTCGGAAATGACGAACCTCCCCCCTCCCAACAGTAGGCGGGGCGTACACTCTGAGCTGTTTAACCCTGTAAGCTCAGGTTCTCCTCACAGGTTCCTCCAAGGCTTGGGGGAAGGAAACTGAGGCAGGCTGAGCCATGGCTTTGGTTCCTCCCAATGGCCCTGCAGGGGATTCAGGCTGGGGGGCCTGTCTCTTCATCTGGCCATGGCAGTTCCCAGGAAGCCTTTTCAGAAAGGCAGTAGACCCTCAGCACAGAACAGCCAAGTTCAGTTCTTCTCCGCAATGGCTTCCTCTTCTGAGAGTTCTTTCTCTTGTCTGGGCTGGACTGGGAGGACCCCAGTTCAGCCAGTTCCTCAGTCCCCCCACTGGGCTCCAGTGGCCCCTTGAAACCAACAGGGATCCAGAGGGGGAGCGACTTCTCCTGTTGAACTACCACCTGAGAAGGAGGAACAGATGTCTTAACCCATTTGGGGGGCAAGCAAGAGCCATCCAGAAAGGGCCCCTGGGATCCCTTGTCTAGGGAAGAGCCCCCTTTCCCCTGGGCCTGCAGGTGGAGCCCTTTTCCTAGCTCTGGCTCTTGGGGTGACAAAGGAAACTGGTCCGGAGGTCAAACTCCCCTGAGGGAACCCTCCACTTCAGAGGGGATAAAAGCCCCAATTATTGTTATTCTCCTTTGGCCTCAGAGACAGAGAGGGCCTTGCCCTCCTCGCCCTCCTCGCCTGTCCTGGCGCAGAACTGGCAGATCCCCCAAGGCCTCTTGCCTGGCATGTCCCAATGGAGAGGCCTCCTCCGTTGGGCCAATGTTATAAGAAAAAAACTGCTCCTTTTCGCTTATGGGGTATCTAAGAGCCCATAGAGTCCTTTTGTAGGTTCTCTTTCGGTAAGAGAAAACAGAGGCCAACCAAAGAATTTTGTTTTATAATATATTTTTATTAAATATTTTCTTGATTTACAAAAGTATATGCAATGTCTCTCATATTCCCCCCCCCCCATGTTGGTTTCATTTGTTGAGACATTAGGAAGAAAAGGGGGAAAGAGGTTGGGGGGAAGATGGGTGGAGGGGTCGGGTGACGATAATAATAATAATAATAATAATAATAATAATATTTTATTATTTGTGCCCCGCCCATCTGGCTGGGTTTCCCCAGCCACTCTGGGCGGCTTCCAACAAAGATGAAAAATACACTAAAATGTCACATATTAAAAACTTCCCTGAACAGGGCTGCCTTCAGATGTCTTCTGAATGTCAGGTAGTTGTTTATCGCTTTGACATCTGATGTTTCTATTTTACTTAATATATGTAGGGTTTGGTGTCAGCGTTGCTTGTGCAGGTTCTTTGCTGTTCACTTGTGTTCCTTTGGTGGTGAGAGATGTTGGGGTTGGCCTAGGGTGTGGTTGTTCATTTGTGGTTGGCTGTGGTGGTCTTTGTTTTCATGGGTGAGTGGGGTGGGTGGGTGTTTTGGATCAGGTTAGCCATATTGATTTGTATGCTGTTGGTGGATTTTTGTCATTGTCTTGTTGGGCTGTGTGTGTGATAAGGGGGAGCCATACTGGGGTAAAGGCATTAAGAATGGAGCTCAAGAATGAATTAAGTACTTAACCTCAGGTACCACTGTAGTGTGTTGTTGTTGTTTAGTGTTGTTCAACACTGATCTTTTAAAAAGAAACTAATAATAAGGTTGGACCCCAACGGACATCTAGTCCCACCCCCTGCAGTAAAGAATCCCTGACATTTGGCCTTCCAGCCTCCGTTTGGAAAACCTCCAAAGAAAGCAATTCTGACACTGGTGATTTAAAAACAGAGATCAGGGAAGGAGTGGTTGCTGACACTGAAGATCCAGAGAATCATTTAATTTCATTTTACTTCTTAATGCAGGAGTGCTGGAAAGGAGAAAAATCAAGGGTGTGTGTGTGGGGGGGGGGTTATAATAATTAACTCATGCCCAGGTTGGGAAATGCCACATCAGGCCCACTGTGAAATGGGTGCAGTTTCCCAGCCTCAGTTGTGGCGCCTGTGAAATGGGTATATCACAGTGAGGCTGAATTTAGAGGTGCTTCAAGGTGAAGGAGAAGCAGGGAGGGGAAGGGGGCAGGCTGGGCTTTGCAAAGGGCCTGGTTTTTATTTTAAGGGTGGGGGTCTCCAGACTCAGGACCTGGAAGACCAGGCCGGCCTCAACCTCCGGGGGCAACTCGGACTCCAGGGCAGATTCTTCCAGGCGTCTCCCGGGTGGGGGCAGGAACAAAATGGCGGGGTGCTGCTTGAGGGCACTGGGCATGACTGAGCCTCTGCCCCCAGCCTCCTCCACGAACCAGCAGCCCAGCTTGGCCACCGGAGGAAAACGACGCTTCTTGGAGGAGGAAGAAGAAGGGGGTGGACTAGATGGCCCCTGGGTGTGATTCTAGGAGCGGAAGGGCTCAGGAGAGCCCCAAAGCAGCAGCAGCAGCAGCAGAATCTGGGTCCGGACCAAGGGGACCCCTCCCACCTAGCCCAGCCTCCTGTCCTCACAGCAGCCCAAGGCCCCACAGAACAGAGCCGCCTGGGTAGACTGCCTCCTGGCCTGGAGGCTCCATAAGAAGAGCCCTGCTGGATCAGGACCAGGGCCAACCTAGCCCAGCCTCCTGGCAGCAGCCGACCAGGCGCCCCCCCGGGAACTCCGCAAGCAGGAGCGGAAGAGCATCCTCCCCTTCTCCTTCTCCCCCGTTCCAAGGTAGACTGGCTCTGTCCATGGAGGATCCCCTTGGGCATCGCTGGGGACAAAGCAGAGCCCAAAGGGGACCAGGCTCCCCCCAAGCGAAGAGGCCCACGGGGGCAGCGGCACTCTCTTCAGGACTACGCTTCCAGGAAAGCGGAGGGACTATCCCGGGCCAAATTCCCCTCCTCCCCGCGCCCTCCCGGATCCTGGCCAGGCCGCCCCACCTTCCCCCGCCTGGACTAGATGACCCTCAGGGGTCCCTTCCAGCTCCAAAATTCTACGCTTCTCTGAATTCTAAGATTCTGAAGTTGAATCGGAAAGAGCGGGAAACAAGCTGCCTCCTCCAGAATTGGGGAAGGGGGCGGGAGGGAGAGCAGCCGGGGGGGGGGGCGCCCCATCTGACCTTTGTGCCTCTGAGTCTTCCTGCCTAAATGCAGAACCCGACCAGAAGGTCACTTTCTAAGTCTGGAGCGCGTTCTCCAACTGGGGAGTGTACTGATTGATTGATTTGCATTTAATAGATTCACAGGGGGGTCGAGGGTCCTCCAGTCCAACCCTTTGCGATGCCTAAAGCGGGGCTTGAACCCAGGACCCAGCTGAAGCATTATTATTATTTTATTTATACCCCACCCATCTGGGGGCAGGGCACTAAGCTCCTGTCTTGAGGGACTCTGAGCCGAGAATCACAGAGAACTCTGCACATGCCCTGGATCACCCGGATTCTGGGAGGGAAGGAGGACAGCCAGCCAGCCCGGGGGCTGTGCTCAGCTTGTGAAGGGTTAAATGGAACAGAGCCGGAGTCCTAGAGAGGACAGGAAGTAGAGAGGCCAGGCGGGGCGGGCCGGGCCGGGCCGGGCCGGGCCCTCCAGAGCCGAATCCCCTCCCTCCGTGCCCAGTCCCGTCTTTTGTCTCTTGTCTCCTCCCCGCGCTGCCTCGGTTTCCCTCCTGGGAAGAATCGGGTGAGTCTCCTCTCTCTTCCCCCTTGGGGTGCCCATGGGAGAAGGGGGTCCCGGGGCTGCAGGGGGAGACCCCCGAGTCTGGGAGCAGAGGGTCCTGCCCCCCATTCCTCTCTGCCAAGCCTGGGAGGGGGCGAGTTTCCAGGGGGTCTGCAGCTCTGCTCTTCCTTGGCATCCTCTTTGGGGAAGGAGGGAGGGGTCTGGGGGGGAGGGCATGCCCAGAATGCCCCTTCCAGTGGAGGAGCCCCTGCCAGGCCGGCCTTCCCCCCTGCCAGATCCTCCTCCTCCAGATCAGCTCAGGTCTCCAGCCCAGAGCCTCAAGGGAAGCCTCTCTGGGCAGGGGCCACGCCTGGGGCTCCTCCGTGGAGAAAAGGGGAGAGCGAGAGGGCTGAGCTGGCTGCACTGGGCTTGCCAGGGTTCAAGGGAACGGAGCTGCCTTCCTTGAGAGGAGAGGGTGGAAAGGCGCCTTAAGGACCCCAAGATCTTGTCCTGAAGGGGGTGAGGCAATGTAGGGAGGAGAAGGAGGGGGCTCTGGGTGGCAGGTCTGCCAACCTTTCTCTCTCTGATCCCAGAGTGAGCTTTCAAGGATGTTCCCCATCCTGGAGTTTCTCTGCAGCTGCTGCTATTAAAAAACTAGCCCATAGCCTTTGGAGTCCCCAGGTCGCCCAAACCTTCCCAAAGGAGGAACACCAATCTTGTTTCCATTGCAGAATGCTTTATTTACATTAAAGTTATAACTTTCACATTGGTAAAACTGGAACTCCCTCCCACAGGAGCCAGGCATTGGAGAGACTTTTCTAAAGGGAAATAAGACAATCTATACTGTGATAAGAATTTTAAGGTGTTAGATATATTTTAAATGCTCATAGATGTACCAACCAAGCCATGAAGCCGTATTTGCTCCTAAACTGACCAAATATTTTCTCTGCAAAGTCAGAGGGAAATGGAACAGCTTCCCCATTGTCTTTTCTTTCACAAATCATGTATTAAGGGCACATTTAAGATATGAATAGGGTGAGAGCCTGTGATCTGGCTCAGGAACTAAGTATTTATCATTACAAAAGACTGGGCAGGCTCCCCAGGCAATCCAATCAAGTGACCATTAAACAGGTAACCTGGCAGACAGGAGGTAAACAAAGCACTCAGATTTCTGCTGTGGACCGCCCTTTCTGTGATGTAGGTGTGATGTATCTGGGGTGGTGGTCTTGAGCTACACCCCTTCTGTGATGTATGTATGATGTATGGAGGGGTGGTCTTGAGATCCAGGGCAGGGAATTTAAAATGTCTATATAAGGCCTTGCGGCCATTGTTCTAGGTTCCTCCTCCCTCCTGTCTGTGGTGAGTGACATAAAGATCAGGCTTACTAGCTGCTTTGCTTCTCAATATTCTCTGGTTGGCCTCTGTTATTTTCTTCTACCAATAGGGAACCTACGTAAGGACTCTATATGGGCTCTTGGAAAAGGGCAGATTTTGTTTACAACAATACGGAACACAAGGCAAGCATGATTGTGAATAATACTCTTCTGTAAGATACAGAAGGGGACATTTGTTTATGTATTATCAAGAAGAATAAGGAAAACTCCAACTTGGGAGTTCTCCAACTGGGGAGTGTACTGATTTATTTATTTTTTTACATTTAATAGATTCACAGAGGGGTCGAGGGTCATCCAGTCCAACCCTTTGCAATTCTTAAAGTGGGGCTTGAACCCAGGACCCTCAAATCGAGAGTCTCCTGCTTTACCAGCGGAGGCTTTTGCTCCCAAGGGACCCGTGTCTCTCTCAGGTACCCTCCTAATATTGCAACAGACTTTCACTCTGCTAGTGAGCAGGTGAAGCATTATTATTATTTTATTTATACCCCACCCATCTGGGCGCAGGGCACTAAGCGGCTGTTCTCAGGGCCTCTGAGCCGAGAATCACAGACAACTCTGTACATGCCCTGGACCACCCAGATTCTGGGAGGGAAGGAGGACAGCCAGCCAGGGGGCTGTGCTCAGCTTGCGAAGGGTTAAATCGGACAGAGCCGGAGTCCTAGAGAGGACAGGAAGTAGAGAGACTGGGCAGGCCCTCCAGAGCAGAATCCCCTCCCTCTGTGCCCAGTGCCTTGCGGCATCTCTTGTCTAATAGGTAGAGGAAACACTAAGGTGTTAGTGAAAAACATGGATGTGCAGTCAAAAAATGAATTACAGAGAGTGAGGGGATTGGTGATAAAGAATAAAGTGAAATATATTGAAGTATGGTTAACAGCATAAACAACAACAACCCTAACATATTTCCAGATAATTATATTAAAATCATTAACTACAAAATTATATATATATATATATATATATCCATAACCGAGAAGTAGTCAATATAATGGATTGCTGGTGGGGAACACCATGACACCCATCTCGCTTTACTGGCTGTGGGAGCCGACATTTCTTCGCAGACAGTTTTTCTGGGTCATGTGGCCAGCATGACTACACTGCTTCTGGCAAAACCAGAGCAGTGCACAGAAACGCGTTTACCTTCCTGCCAGAGAGGTACCTATTCATCTACTTGCACTTTGACATGCTTTCGAATTGCTAGGTTGGCAGGAGCTGGGACCGAGCAATGGGAGCTCACCCCGTCGCAGGGATTTGAACCACTGACCTTTCGATCGGCAAGCCTTAGGCTCATTGGTTTAGACCACATGCCACCTGCGTCCTGATAGGTCCTTGAAAAATCTTTAGGAAAAGATCTAGCAGAGAGTCTGTGGGTTTTGATAAACAAGAAATGGCAATTGGTGCTTTCTCAAAATAGACTAGTTCTATCAAGCTGCCCTAAGTCTCCTGATATTTCAAAAATGTGGCATCACCAGCTCCTCTGCTTCCACATACAGATTTGGTCCCCTTGCAACACTTGACAGAGGCGGATACGGCTACACCATCTGCCTGGCTTGTGATGAGAGAGCTCAAAGATTGTGAACAGGGCTCTCCATACAAAGCACCTAGCATGGGGGCACCTACATGTAATATCTACTCTGCTATTTTCTGCCCATGCTCTGGGGTTTCAGTTTTCAGGCTTGGAGACAGGACGGTGACTGGTTTTTGCACCAGTTTGTCAATAATCCCCACTGAGTTCAATGGGATCTATTCTCAGGTCACTACTGTGCAGACCATGCCAGCCTTACGAAGTGGAGTGAGGAGCAAACAGAGGAAATGGGAATGACTGTAGATGTTTAGAAATGGGGCTTCTGTTGGGAAGGGGCTGCCCCATTTGTGCTTCTCCAGGGGCAGGAGAATATCTAGGGCAAGAGAATCCCTGCAGGGCCTCTGAGGCTCCCTTTGCTTCTTCCTCTTTCCCAGGACCCTGCAGCTTGTTGTGGCTTCTCAGCTCCTCAGGAAGGATTAAAGAGATGGATCCTGCGAAGCTCGTAAGGATGGAAGGGGGAAGATGGACGGTTGATCTGGTCAGGTTGTCTCCTGCATCCCTTCGCACAATCTCTGAACGTTCCCTCCCAGGGACCTCCGAGAGATCTGGTGAGTTCCAGGGGAGTGGAGATGGGGATATGGATGGATGGATGGAGCTGGAGAGGTATTGGGGCTTGCTCAGCAGGGCACCATTTTTGGGCTCCTCCACCTGCCTGCCTGCCTGCCTGCCTGCGCCTTTGTCATCTGCAGGCAATTTGAGCTAGGAATACATCCCAGCTCTCCGACCACCGCGATGTATTTTTAAAAAAATAATAATATTTATTATTTTTCCAAAAACATAGACATTTTAAAAAAACCAATACAATACAACACACCAAATCAACAAAAACAAAACAAAAACAATAAAATAAATCAAACAATTTCGTTATCCCATCTTTCATTCACTTATTTCCATGACCTCCTCACACCTCCCTTTTTGTATTCCACTTCTGTTAATTATTTCAGCAATTCCTTTCCATCTTCCTCTGTTTTCTATCCTATAATTATCTTAACTCATTCTAACCTTATTTTTTCCTTTAATGCTCTATTAACCTATCTGTACTTAATTCCTTATAACATTTCTACTAAAGCCATATAACTTCATTCCAACATTTTTCTAACATTCATTAATTTTACAGTATTTCTGTAAATAGTCTTTAAACTTTTTCCAATCTTCTTCCACCGACTCTTCTCCCTGGTCTCGGATTCTGCCAGTCATTTCCGCCAGTTCCATGTAGTCCATCAACGTCATCTGCCATTCTTCCAGAGTGGGTAGATCTTGTGTCTTCCAATACTTTGCAATAAGTATTCTTGCTGCTGTTGTTGCATACATAAAAAAAGTTCTATCCTTCTTTAACACCAATTGGCCGACCATGCCCAGGAGAAAGGCCTCTGGTTTCTTCAGGAAGGTATATTTAAATACCTTTTTAATTTCATTATAAATCATCTCCCAGAATGTCTTAATCCTTGGGCATGTCCACCAAAGGTGAAATAATGTGCCTTCAGTCTCATTACATTTCCAACATTTATTTTCGGGCAAATGGTAAATTTTTGCAAGCTTGACTGGTGTCATGTACCACCTATAAATCATTTTCATTAAGTTTTCTCTTAGGGCATTACATGCCGTAAATTTCATACCTGTGGTCCATAACTGTTCCCAGTCAGCCATCATTATATTATGTCCAACATCTTGTGCCCATTTAAGCATAGCTGATTTCACCCTTTCATCCTGAGTGTTCCATTTCAACAGCAAGTTATACATTTTTGACAAATTCTTAATTTTGGAATCTAGCAATTCTGTTTCCAATTTTGATTTTTCCACCTGGAAACCATTTTTTTTGTCCAAATTGTATGCCTCCATTAGTTGATAATAATGGTGCCAATCTCGGACATTATTTTTCAATTTTTCAAAGCTCTGCAATTTTATTCTGTCTCCATCTTGATCCAGAATTTCCCAATATTTCGGCCATTTGGCCTCCATATTGAGTTTTTTCTGTGCCTTCGCTTCCATTGGTGACAACCATCTTGGGGTTTTCTTTTCTAACAAATCTTTATATCTTATCCATACATTAAACAATGCTTTTCTAACAATATGATTTTTAAACGCTTTATGTACTTTTACCTTATCGTACCACAAATATGCATGCCAACCAAATACATTATTGAAACCTTCTAGGTCCAACACATCAGTGTTTTCAAGTAGCAGCCATTCTCTCAGCCAACAAAAAGCAGCTGATTCATAGTAGAGTTTAAGGTCTGGCAGGGCAAATCCACCTCTTTCTTTAGCATCAGTTAATATCTTAAATTTTATTCGAGGCTTCTTGCCCTGCCAAACAAATCTGGAAAGATCTTTCTGCCACTTCTTGAAACAATCCATCTTATCCAAAATTTGTAATGTTTGAAACAAAAACAACATCCTTGGCAGCACATTCATTTTTATCACAGCAATTCGGCCTAACAATGATAACTTCAAATTTGACCATATTTCTAAATCCTTTTTCACTTCAACATTTTCCATAATTATCCTTAAGTAGATTTACATTTTTAGCAGTCATGTTAACCCCTAAATATTTCACTTTCTTAACCAATGTTAGTCCTGTCTCTTCCTGAAACTTCTCTCTCTCATTCACAGTTAAATTTTTCTCTAAGACCTTAGTTTTCATCTTATTCAGCTTAAAACCTGCTACTTGCCCAAATTCTTGAATCAGTTCCCATACCCTTTTTGTACTAGATTCTGGTTCCTGTAGGGTCAATACTAAATCATCAGCAAATGCTTTCAGTTTATACTGTTTAGCTCCCACTTGTATACCTTTGACCTCTTGGTCCTTTCTTATCATGTTTAACAAAAACTCAAGGACCGATATAAAAAGCAGTGGAGAAATTGGGCAACCTTGTCGTGTCCCTTTCTCAATCTTAAACTCTTCTGTCACTACATTGTTCACAATTAATTTTGCCTTTTGTTCTGAATAAATTGCACCTATTCCATTTTCAAAACCTTGACCTACCCCCATCCCCTGTAGATTCTTCTTCATAAAGCTCCAGGAAATGTTGTCAAAGGCTTTCTCCACGTCCACAAATATCAAGACAGCCTTAGTATTAATATTCACTTGAAGTTTTTCTAAAATATTAATTATATTCCTCATATTGTCAGATAAATGTCTGCCCGGGAGAAAGCCCGCTTGGTCTTTATGAATTTCTTCTACTAACACCTTTTATAATCTTTTGGTACAATGTCTGCAAAAATTTTATAATCCACATTTAGCAGCGATATGGGGCGGTAGTTCTTGAGCTGTGTCTTTTCAGTCTCTGTTTTCGGTATAAGTGTAATGTAAGCTTCCTTCCATGACTCTGGTGCCTTTCTTCCTTCCAATATTTCATTACAGACTTCCTTCAATGGTTGTATTAACCAATCTTTCAAAGATCTGTAATAACTTGAAGTCAAACCATCTGGTCCTGGAGATTTACCTAATTGCATGTTCTGGATAGCCCCTTCCACCTCCTGATCCGTTATTTTGTAATTCAACATTAGTTGTTTTTCCTGAGAGATTTTGTGTAGTCCATTTATTTTCAAAAATCGATCAATGTCCATTTCTTTCTGCTTTTACTGTGTATAAAGTTGTTTAAAATACCTCTGGAAACACTTCGTAATCTCCACTGGGTTCTGTATATTTTTTCCTTCCACTTCCAAATTCGTGATAGTATTGAGTTTTTGTCTTTTTTTCATTTGCCAGGCCAACAATTTCCCACATTTATTTGCCGATTCAAATGTCTTTTGCCTCATCTGTTTAATCTTCCATTCTATTTCCTGATTCATCAGCTTCACATATTGTACTTGATATAACTTTATCTCTTTCAGAATCTCCTGTGACTTCGGTTTTGCTCTCAGTTTCTTCTCTCCTTCCTCTATCTTTCCCAGGATTTTGTCCTTTTTTTTCATTCTGAGTTCTCTTAATTGCATTCTGTTGTATTAGGAATCCTCTCATAACCGCTTTGCTTGCATCCCAAATTACTCTTTTTTCCACTGTAGTGTTCATGTTTATCTCAAAGTAATCTCTTAGAGTTTTTTGGGCCTTCTTGGTCACCTCTTCATTCCTAAACAAAGTGGCATTCATCCTCCATCTGAAGGAACCACTTGGCATCAATTTCATTTCCATCTTCACCGCATTATGGTCAGAACAAGTTTTGGGGCAGATCTCCACTTTGCTGATCTTCGGAGCCAATCCCCTGGTTACCCAGATTTGGTCAATTCTTGTCCATGTCATTTTAGCCTCAGAGAAGAAAGTTCCCTCTATTCCCAGAGGGTTCTTCATTCTCCAAATATCAACTAAATCCATATTTTCAGTCATGTCAAAAAAGGTTTTTGGTAGTCTACCATCTTTGGTGACTACCTGTCTCTGTGCCTTATCCATATTTGTAGACACCACTCCATTCATATCTCCCATCAAAATCATATTATAGTCCATGTAATCCATCAGAGTCTCATGTAACTTCTTAAAGAATTCCGATTTTCCTTCGTTTGGTGCATAGATACCTAGAATCAAGAATTTCTCTCCTTGTGATTGAATTTCAATTGCTACAAATCTTCCTTGGTCGTCTTTAAATAGGAATTTCGGTGATAGGCTCTCCTTTGCATAGAGGACCTCTCCTCTTTTTTTAACTTTGTCTGATGAAATGAATTCTTGGCCCAATCTTTTATTACTCAATATCTTCCTGTGTAGCCTTATCACATGTGTTTCTTGTAAACAAATCAAGTCCAAATGTTCTTTTTTCAATAAATGAAAGACACTCCCGCCTTTTTTCTGGGGACCGACCACCGCGATGTATTGGCAGCTCAAAATGTCTAAAACCAGCACCGTGATTGAATGCTCTATCAGAAAACTTACAGATCCATTGGGCAGCACTGGAACCCATGACTCTTGAAACCTAGACTTCCGGTTTGTCTGCAAAGGGAAATTGTGAGTCGTCTGTCTAAAAGACGACCATTACCGGGGGTTTTGAGCAGTGGGGGTGAGTGCCAGGGTTAGTGGGGTGTCGAGGGGACCAGCTGGGCATGAAGAGTCTTGACGCGATTGCTGGAGCCCCAACACTGCATCAGCAGCCAGTGGGGGGGAGTGAGACAGTGGCTTGAGCCTGCCCATGGCTCCAGCGCAGCTCAGAAACCCGAAACCACAAATCGCCACCTGAAGCAGCAGACTTTCAAAGGAAAAAAGGTATTGTCAACAACAATGGACTTTTCAAAATAAAAAGAATTGGATTTAAAACAGGAAGTCAACTTCCGTATTTTGAAGGGAGGATTTTGCAGTACAGACTTGTGAATGGGAAAAAAAACTTTGGAGACACATCAGTCTTTAGATGCTTTTTAAACTGCACTTTGTTACTTTGCTACCTATTAACACTATGTACTCTGGATACAAGAAGAAACTGTAGCTCTTTGTTCTTGGATTCCTAAAAAGGAAGATATAGGAAGCGATTGGAGTACTCTCAGTTTTTTTGAATGGGGATGCAGATTTTATGAATGAAAGCATTGAAAGGCTTGAAAAGATTACAAATTCTTTTTAAAAAACCCCTCTAAAAAGGACCCTGGATCTTGGCAAGTCCTACCAAAGCTTGGCAGGAGGACACTTTTCCATAACTGGGAGGTAATCCCAGGGAGGGGAAGTCCCTGGTAAGAGCCTTAGTAGGAGAAAGCGGGGGGGGGGGCTGTATTGGAATAAAAACTGAGTGAAATAGCATATATACTGTAGATTCCGGCGTATTAGGTGACTGGGCTTATTAGACGATCCCCCAATTTGGCAGCTGCAATTTGGGGGTTCGTCTTATAAGCCCACTTGCCTAATACACTGGGCAGCAACAGGGGGCGGGCTCAGCTCCGCGCCACCCATACCCAGCGTATAAGGCGACCCCCGACTTTGGAGAAGATTTTCCAGGGTTCAAAGTCGCCTTATACACTGGAATCTTGGATTACAGTGTATTGGATTACAATTACCATTTGGATTACAAATCTAATTTGAATTATAAATACGTCTGGAAAATTTTTGGACTCACAGTGGAAATATTTTGGATTACAAGACACATTGTGGATTATAATATAACTAGAAGCCTGGCAAGTGCTAATCAAAATCAAGGAGACAATGTAACAGTAAGTTTGAACAATGGTAACTGTTAGACTTTTGTTGTGGCCTGCTTTTTTATTCTTTTTTGTAGATTGTATATAAAGGTGATTTTGCCCTATTTTCACTCTCTCTCTCTCTCTCTCTTGGATATTGTGGAACTTTTATAATTCTGTAAGTTTGAAAGTATTGTTACATGTGCTGGTCCTTGGGGGCGTTACCATGCGGCGTGGTCTGAGTCCGGTTCTGGGTCGAGGTTCTGGAGGCTGTCCATCAGGGACGAAGCGAGGTCCAAGGCAAGGAGCCGGGCGTGGTCAGGAACTCCTGAAGAGCAGGTCAGAGTGCTGGCAGGAACAGGTTTCCAGCAATGTTGCTCCCGCAACCTGGGACTGGGCTGACTGGCCTTTATCTCCTCTGAGGCCTAGGGCAGTCCCGGCCCACAGGTGACTCGCCTCTCCTGGCCTTAAGGCGAGCACTCCTCCTGAGAGAACTTAGTGTTGGGAGACTGCCAGGGAGACAAAGTCCATCGTGGCCCCAAGCCGCCTCCGGACGTCCATCGATCTCCCGTAGACACGCAGTATCAGCAATTAGCGACACGAGCTCCAGAAATAGCCTGCCACATTCCAGAGCCGATGCACGCTCTATCAGCAGATAATGCACAGCGAAAGATGCACGCAGGAGAGCATTATTTACAAGTTTATTCAGCATTGATCAGAACAAAGAAAACATGACTGCCTGCTTCAGTGTCTCTGACGCAGAGAGAGAAACGAAAGCAAAGACACAACAGAAACATCCTGTGAACAGGAAATTCGCAGGCTGTGACACAAACATCCTGCTCCCTTTTAAGGTGGAACGGAAATATCCTAACACTTAGTTCCCTCCGCCTCTCTGCCCTGAGCCTCTGCAGCTCAGGAGAGGCTGGAGGGTTAGTGGACCCAGAGGCAACCTCACCTTCCCCTGACAGAGCTGGGAGAGGAGCACCTGCAGGCAATGGGTCCTCAATCACCTCCGGAGCCAGAGTGGATTCATATGGTGTCTGCTCCTGAGGATCCGGCACAGGAGCGGGCCCTTCAGATTCAAGCCCCTGCCCCGGCTCAGCCGGCCCGGGAGGCGGGGACTCCTGTGCAGGCTGGGATTCCTCAGGTTCAGCCTCTGAATCAGATTCCCAGGCCATCATACCATCCCCTCTCCCAGGCCCCCCCTCAACCGAGGGTCTGGACCCGGCTTGCTGGGGTACCCCACATGGAACTCACGGAGCGAGGCAGGCGCATGGACGTTGGCTAGTGGTTCCCAGGAACGGTCCTCGGGTCCATACCCCTTCCAGTCTATGAGATATTGGAGCTTTCCCCTGCGGTATCGTGAGTCCAGAATGCGTTACACCTCATACTCTGGCTCCCCCTGAACCAAAACTGGCTGTGGTCGGGGATGGTTTGGGTGGAACTCGTCGGGCAGGGCCACCGGACTCGGTAGGGACCTGTGGAATACCGGGTAAACCTTCAGGGTTGAGGGTAACCGCAGACGGAATGCCACAGGCGAGACCCGGTCCACGATAGGAAATGGGCCGGTGAAGCAGGCGTCCAGCTTCCGTGAAGGCCGAGAGGAGTGGAGGTGGTGAGTGGAGAGCCATACCAGGTCACTGACGTGGAGTTCCGGCCCCACCTGGCAGTGGCGGTCGGCCTGGGTCTTGTATGCCTCATTCGCCTGGCGCAGCTGCTCCATCAATAGTTGTTGCTGAGACTGGAGCTCCTGAAGCCACTCTGTCACCGCAGGGACTGTGGATGCCAGCAGCACATCCGGGAACAACCGCGGATGGTAACCGTAACTGGCCTGGAACGGGGTCTGCTGGGTGGAAGTGTTCACCGTTTTTTTGTAAGCGAACTCCACCAATGCTAGGTGGTCAACCCAGTCATCCTGCTGGAAGCTGCAGTAACCCCGGAGGTACTGCTCCAGCACTGTGTTTGCCCGTTCCGTCTGGCCATCGGTCTGTGGGTGGTAGGCTGACGATAGACAGACCTCTCTCCCGAGGGTCTGGTGCAACGCTCGCCAGAAACGGGATGTGAACTGGATGCCCCGCGACGTAGCCAGCCACGTCAGCCTTCAGACGGGGCCACCAAAACTCCCGGCTTATCAGATGGGTGGTCCCGCCGCTGGGGCATCATGGGTCATCCGGAGAACCTCAGCCCACAGTGGCCCTGGCGGGATGTACAGGCGACCGTGGTGCAGCAGTAGGGCCTGATACAAGACCAGCTCCGGATACTGAGGGCATGACCCTTCGGCCAGTTCCCTGAGTCGTTCTCCTTCCCAAGCTTCGACCCGCTCCTGTTCCTGCACCTGAGCCCGCAGCGGCTCAGCTTCCTGAGTGGCCAGGAACGAGGCCGGTGGTAAAATCGTTGTTGATACTGCTTGCTGTACCGTGTCTGTGATGTCTTCGGGTTTCTGGGACAGGGCATCCGCCTTCTGGTTTTGGGAGCTACGGATGTAGCGGATCCAGAACTGGAACCGGAAGAACAACGCCCACCAGATCTGTCTTTGTTTCAACTTGTGGGTGGTCTGAAGGTACTCCAGGTTCCGGTGGTCAGTTCTCACTTCCGGGTGTCGTGCCCCCTCAAGGTGATGGCGCCAGACCTCAAAGGCCACCTTAATGGCCAGTAGTTCCCGCTCCCACACGGTATAGTTACGCTCCGCCGGAAGGAACTAGTGGGAATAGTAGGCGTAGGGTAACAGTGGCGCATCCGGTCCATGCTGCTGGGACAAGACGGCACCGAGAGCTGTGCTGGAGGCGTCGGTCTCCACCACGAAGGGCCGAGAGGGATCAGGATGCTGCAAAATTGGCACCCTCTGAAAACAGGCTTTCAACCCCTGAAACGCTTCCTCTGGGACTTCTGGGACTTCCGGGACAGCGCCATCCGCAATGGCGGAGTTCCTCTGACAGAGTGGAACCCGCTCCGTGAAAATCGGGTCTTGCCTCCGCGGCGAAGGCGGAGACCCTTTAAAAATCCCAGGCGGAGGAAGCCTGGGAACGTGGGATTCGGCTGACACCAGGAGCGCCTCCCCTACTCGCAGGGAACCCCTTTTTCGGGGGTCCGAAGCGACATGGGGTGAGTGGCGCGGTGTTTTGAATCAACCGCTACTTTTACGGAGTGAAGCCGCACAGCCGTTGCCGGAGAGCGCTGACTTTTTCCTGTGGACAATTTGGACTCTAAACAAGTACCCGTGAGTAGAACGGAAAATTGGATTAAGTATCAAGAAGTATTTTAATTTGGCACCGAAACGGGAAGGTTCTAAACAGGAAGTCCGCCTCCCGTTTTTTGTAAATAGATTGAAGCAAAAACTTTGTAAGTTAAAGTCTGGAAAGTCGGACATAAAGTTCTAAATTTCCTTCATTCATCACCACCAAAACCCCTCTTGGAAGCAGGAGAAAAGAGGGGGATTTTTGACTGTTTAAGCCTGCAGGAGAGAGAGAGTAAAGAAAGATAAATTTTCCACTGTCTCAAACCTGGGAACGGGTTGTCAGAGACAGAATTTTATGGGGAAAGTTCATCGACTGTGAACGGAACATCTTTTGACAGATAGTAAAAAAAAAAAGAGAGAGAGAGAAATATATTGATTCCAATGTTGCTTCTTGCAATCAAAAGAAACAAAGCATTTGAAAAGTGAAAGTAATCTTTCCTTGTCGGTCCTGCTTTTAAAAGATGGATACAAATAGAAATTGTCTCCTCTAGAGGGAGCTTGTTAATTTGTTGCCGGAGCTCATCTGGGGACCTCACAGCTGTATGATTAGGATCGTGAGACCAGACTCTAACCTTGGGGGGGGGGGGGAAATGTGTTTACAATAAGTCTTGGTGCTTGCTTTTTGCAAGACAAGTGCTTTGCTGGAGCAGATGCATGAGAAGATGGATTTGATGACTGTCGCAGTTAAAAACTTTGGACAAACGGCGAATACCCATATAGAAACCATTCAGGAACCAGCCCAGGAATCTGATTTGATAGGGCAAGCGCAAGGGCAGAAGAAAATGGAGGAGGTTGTTGTTGAACCTCAAATAACACAAATGGAGAGACCTGAGGCCTTGCAGGAGTATAAGCCGCTGTTCTTGAAGTTCAAATCTGGAGTGGACCAGGGGGGTCTGGAGTTGTGAGGGCTCTTAATTTTGGAAAGACTTTGAAACATGCTTTTAAATACTTTCTGGATTACAGTGTTGACTGTGGGGAATGGGACTGTGGGGAATGGGCTGATCTGCTGAGGAGAGATGGAGATACTTTTGGATTGGAGTCCTCCCAAGACCTACCCCCCAATGAAAAAGGAAAGAAAATAAGAAAAAGATCAACAAAAGATAAAGTAAAGGGCAGGTATAAACAAGAAGAAGGCCTGCAGAAGGGACATGGAAAAGATTTAAGAGCTTCGGACATAAGAGCACCAGGTTGATGGATTAGATAGACGAGAAAGGACTGACAAAGCCCGAGACCAGGAAGAAGAGACGATGGATGAAGATTGGAAGAAAGTTTCAAAATTTATTTAAGTATTGTAAAATTAATGAGTATTAGAAAAATGTTGGAATGAAATTATTTGGCTTTAGCAGAAATGTCAAAAAGAATTATGAAAGAATACGTTATGGTTAAAAGAATTTGGTATATATAAGTTTTAAGTTTTAGGGTTTTTTAGGTAAGATAAGGTTAAAATAGATTAAGGTAATTTAAATGACAGAATATTGTGAATGATGGAAAGGATTTGCTGAGATAATTAATAACTAGAATACAAAAAAGGGAGGTGTGAGAAGGTCGTTGAAATAAGTTAATGAAAGTTAAGGATTTGGGAATATTAGACTTGTTTTTTAATTGTTTGTTTATTTTTGTTTTTTGATTTAGATGTATTGTGTGTTTTGTTATTTTTTTTTTCTTTGGTTTTTATTGATCTGTATTGTTTAATTGTTATGTCTATCTACTTTTTTCTTTCTTTTTCTCCTTTTCTTGTCTTTTCTTTCTTCTTTCTTGGTAACTTTAAAATTCTCAATAAACATTATTAAAAAAAAAAAAGAAATGCTTCCTCTGCCCCCTTGTCCCAGGAAAATGGCCTCTTGGGGCGCAGCAGTCAGGTCAACGGGGTGGTGTGATGAGCATAGTCTGCAATGAAGGTCCGGCAATAGTTGGCGAACCCCAGGAACCGCTGTAGGTCCTTGTGGTTCCGGGGTGCCGCCCACTCCCGAACCGCAGCCACCTTCCCAGGATCCATCTGCACCCCATCTGGAGAGAGTCGGTGACCCAGGAAGTCTACCGACCGCTGATGAAACTCACACTTGCTGAGCTTAGCATACAGGTGGTGCTACCGCAAGCGCTGCAGGACGGTCTGGACATGACCCTTGTGGCGAGCTGGTTCACGGGAGAAAATCAGAATGTCATCTAGGTACACCACCACGAACTTGTCTAGCAAGTCCTGGAACACGTGGTTGATGTACTGTTGGAACACGGCGGGTGCGTTGCACAAACCGAAAGGCATTACCAGGTACTCGAACTGCCCATACCGGGTCCCGAATTCTGTCTTCCACTCATCCCCGGCTTGGATCCGAATCAAATTGTAGGCCCCCCAGAGGTCTAGCTTGGTGAACACCTGCGCCCCTTGCACCCGCTCCAGCAATTCCGAGATAAGGGGCAAGGGGTACCGGTCTGCGATAGTAATCTTGTTCAGGGCCCGGTAATCATGGCAAAGACGAAGCTCCCCACACTTCTTAACAAAGAGCACCGGAGCGGCAGTGGGCGAGGTGGAAGGCCGAATGAATCCACGCTCTAGGTTCTTGCGAAGGAAGTCCTACAAAGCTTTGCGCTCCGTCTCCGTAAGAGAGTATAGGCAATGCACAGGCAGGGATGCCCCGGGCTGGAGGTCTATGCCGCAATCAAAAGACGATGGGGCAGCAGCTGGTCTGCCCCCCATTACTCGAACACATCTTGGTAGTCCTGGTAAACAGCAGGGAACGTTGATGCAGCCTCCCCAGTGGGGGTGGCCGCTAGCATCTCGGACCGAGCATGGGGACACAGATCTGGGAAGTGCACAGTCCGATTGACCCAGTCAATCTGAACATTGTGGGACTTCAGCCAGTCCATCCCGAGCACCAGGGGAAACCGGGGCATGGTAGCAATGTCCAAAGTTTGCACCTCCCGGTGCTGCTGGTGACACAGAACCAAGGGCTGGGTCTCCTGAGTAATGGTGCCCGAGCACAGGAGCCGCCCGTCAATTGCCTCCACCTGTACCGGTTCTGACTTATTCTGAAGTGGCACCTGATGACGGGCGGCAAAGGCAGAGTCCATATAAGAGCGGGTTGCCCCTGAATCCACCAGAGGATGGGCCCGCCAGGGGGGTATAGGCGCACTGGAACCATGAGATATCACAATTCCACCGGTGAGGGCCCCTCAGGCGTTGTTCGGGCCCCCAGGTAGCCAGGGCAATCGGCTACCGGGGTTGGCGGTTTCCCTGCGGCTGGCATGTTCTCGGGACAGGATCAGGCATAATGTCCACTCCCACCGCAGTAGAGACACAGGTTCCCCTCCCGATGCCGCGTCTTCTCCAAGGGGGAGAGGCGAGGCCGCGCTGTCCCGAGCTGCATTGGCTCGTCCGACAACTCGGCTGTGGCCATGGATCTGCTGGTAAGGACTGGAGCCAGAAGCCGGGAGTGCTGGTGGTTCCGGGCCTGGCGACGGTCCTCCAACCGATTGTCTATCTGCAAGCTCCGCTGAATGAGGGCATCCAGTGTGGTGGGGCGATCCATCATGGCCAGCTGGTCCAGTATCTCATCCGAAAGTCCCTCAAGATACTGGTCCCGCAGTGCAGAGTCATTCCAGGACAAGTCCTGCACCAACAGCCGAAATTCTGTGGCGTAGGCAATGGCTGTGGACTTGTCCTGTTTCAACCGACGAATCGCCCGATTGGCTTGGCTCCCCTTCAGAGGGTTGCCAAACGCAGTCTCCAAGTGGTTACAAAACCCCACATAGTCTTGTCAGCAAAGGAGAGTCTTGCCGGAGCAGTGGCAAAGCCCAGTTGGTCGCCTGGTCCTTCAGCAAGCTGATCAAGAATTGCACCTTGGTGCGATCGTCAGGTAAATTCCGGGCTCGCCCCTGAATATACAACTTGGCCTGGGCGAGGAAAAATGGGAAAGCTGGCCGGGGACCCATCAAATTTCTCTGGAAGGGCCACTGGGTACTTGCCAGAAACTGGGGCGTCAGCCACAGGAGCCGGTAAGGCGTCCAACCGCTGCTGAAGCACTGAAACTGCATTGCTTAGCTGCTGAACGGTGTAAGTCAGGGCCTGATTCTCCTGGGCCAGCTGCCTGGTCGGCCATGGCTTCTGGCTCTTCCCAAACGCACCCTAACGAAGGGGGAGTGCAGGTGTGTCGGGAGCAAACTGTGCTGGTCCTGGGGGGGTTACCATGCAGTGTGGTCTGAGTCTGGTCCTGGGTTGAGGGTCTGGAGGCTGTCCGTCAGGGGCGAAGCGAGGTCCAAGGCAAGGAGCCGGGCGTGGTCAGGAACTCCGGAAGAGCAGGTCAGGGTGCTGGCAGGAACAGGTTTCCAGCGATGTTGCTCCCGCAACCTGGGACTGGGCTGACTGGCCTTTATCTCCTCTGAGGCCTAGGGCAGTCCTGGCCCACAGGTGACTCGCCTCTCCTGGCCTTAAGGCGAGCACTCCTCCTGAGAGAACTTGGTTCCCTCCGCCTCTCTGCCCTGAGCCTCTGCAGCTCAGGAGAGGCTGGAGGGTTAGTGGACCCAGAGGCAAACTCACCTTCCCCTGACAGGGCTGGGAGAGGAGCACCTGCAGGCAATGGGTCCTCAATCACCTCCGGAGCCAGAGTGGATTCATCTAGTGTCTGCTCCTGAGGATCCAGCACAGGTGCGGGCCCATCAGATTCAAGCCCCTGCCCCGGCTCAGCCGGCCCTGGAGGCGGGGACTCCTGTGCAGGCTGGGATTCCTCAGGTTCAGCCTCTGAATCAGATTCCCAGGCCGCAGTCACAAATGTGTGGGTAGGTATGGCTCAATGTGAACCTGAGAGTTTTGAGAATGTTCAGAAACCGCCTCAGGATGAAGCCAGGAAATGGCATGAGGCAATGCAGAAGGAGATGAGCTCAATGGAGTCTCTAGGTGTGTTCTCCCTCACGACGTTGCCAGCGGGCAAACAAGCTGTGAGCAGTCGCTGGTCTTAAACCCACAGCAACTGGAGAACCACAGTACAAGGCTAGACTAGTAGCCAGAGGGTTCACGCAGAGGAAGGGGCTGCATTACACTGAGGTATATGCTCCCACTTCCAGAAGTGAAACTCTGCGCATGCTCTTAGCCATTGTTGCACAAAGAGGTTTTCCGGTGCATCACTTTGATGTGGATATGGCCTATTTTAACAGACCTCCAGGAGGATCTGTGCATGCTTCCTCCTCCAGGGTTTGAGGGCAATGGGCCAGGAACTGTGTGGAAACTGCACAAGTCAATTTACCGGCTGAAACAATCACCAAGGAATTGAGACTTGTGTCAGAATGAAGCCTTAGAGAAGTTAGGTTTCAAGAAGAGTCTTGCTGACAGCTGCCTGTACCTCGAGGGGTCAGGAGAGTCACAAGAACTGGTCTTGGTCTTTGTTGATGACATCATTCATGTTTCACGGGCAGACAAACCGGTGCGGAAGTTTGCCAAAGAGCTTGGAAAACATTTCCAACTCAAGATTATGAGTGCAGTAAAGATTTACCTGTGTGTACAGATAGGCCTGAAGATGGAAGTTTCTTGCTCAGTCAGAAAGGCAAGATTGAGCAGTTGCTTGAGAAGTTCAGGATGTCTGATTGTGCAGGGGTTAGGACACCCGTGGAGACAGGCTACGTGAAAGACAGTCAGTTAGCAGAATGTGCTGAGTTCGAGAACGCTGAGGTCTTTCAGTAAGCTCTGGGTAGTCTATTGTATCTGTCCCAGTGGAGCAGGCCAGACATTGCTTTTGCTACCAATCTGCTCAGCAGGGAAGCTACAAAGCCCAGTGTAAATGCCTGTAATGGTATTAAGTGGGTGCTGAGAAACCTGCAGGATACCAAAGACTTCCGTCTCAAACTGTCAGCTACAGGTGACGCCAAGCTCACGTGCTGGACAGATAGCGAATGGGCAAATCTGGATGACAGGAAGTCCATATCTGGGATGGTCATAAAATTTGGGGAATCTCTAGTTGGGTGGAAGTTCCAGAAGCAGAGTCTCATTGTGCTGTCCTCTACTGAAGCTGAGTTCAGTGCACTGTCAGAGCCGTGCGGGGAACTGGAGTTCTACAGATGTCTGGTTCAAGAAATCTGTGGGGAGTGTTGCTTGCCCAGCACTGTTTGGGAGGACAATCAACCCTGTCTGAAGTTGGCAGAGCCTGGGCAATTTAAGGCCAGAACCAAACATCTGGACATATGTTTCCAGAATGTGTGTCAGAGTGTCCAATCAGGCTTGCTGAAGTTGCAGTACTGTCCAAGCCATAAGAACCTGGCAGATGGGTTCACGAAACCTTTGAGCTTCTAGCATCATGGCGAGTTCTGTGAAGGTTTGGTTTTGGGGTAAGTGGTGGTACTTAGAAGCCCCCCGGCAGCGCAGGACGAGAGGGGGTGTGAGGGGAACCAGAGCTTACAGGGTTAAACGGCTCAGTTCCATTGTCCTTCCTCTGAGGGGTGGAGAGATCCTACATTCGGGATCTGTTTCTTTGTTCTGTATTCTGCTTTCGTTTTTGTCCGAGCCAGAGATGTTTTTTCTGCCGGACACTGGCTGATTTATACTGCTGTAAAAATAAAGCTTCTAGAATAGAAAGAAGCTGAGCGGGCTCTTGATTTATGCACACTATGCAAGCCACAGAGGGCAGAAGGCCAATTCGCTGTGTTTACTCTGCTGTGCTCAGAGGTCCGAAGAAACAGAGAGGCGCCACGGAAGCCTGCAGGGCCTTCACCCTGAGCAATATTTCACACAGAGATGGTAGGGATAGAGGCATATAAAAAAAGTAACATATTTAGGAGTTTGGATAACTGCAAAAATATATAAATATTTTTAAAGACAATTATGAAAAAATTTGGCAGGAAATTAAAAGAAACTTTTCTCTATCAGATCCCAGCGTGAGCTTTCAAGGATGTTCCCCATCCTGGAGTTTCTCTGCAGCTGCTGCTGCTATTAGAAAACAAGCCTATAGGCTTTGGAGTCCCCAGTTCGCCCATCCCTTCCCAAAGGAGGAACACCAGTCTTGTCTCCATCGCAGAGTGCTTTATTTACATTAAACTTATAACTTTCACAGTGCGTAGGTAAAACTGGAACTCCCTCCCGCAGGAGCCAGGGATTGGAGAGACTTTTCTAAAGGGAAATAAGACAATCTATACTGACACATGGCAAGCATGATTGTGAATAATACTGTCTTAGAGAAATGTAAGATACAGAAGGGGACATTTATCTATGTATTATCAAGAATAAGGAAAACTCCAGATATAAAAGGAGGTGAGGGTGGGGCAACAAAATGACAGACTGAAGTCGTCTGCAGATGATGTGGTATTATCTTTAGGGGAACATCTTAGTAGTGTATTAGAAGCAATAGGGCTGCTTGGAAATGCTGTCTAAAATTATTTGGTATATATTTTTAATTCTTTATTCTTTATTTAATATGCAGGTTGCTCTGTATTATTTTTGTTGTCATTCATTATATGTAATGTATTCAATTTCATCATCAGCTGATGAAGATTCATCTTTGAAACAGTTGATTCAATCCGGATGTCTTGGACATCATCCGTTGAAAGACATCATGGTCTTCCCCACCAGCATTCCATTACATTGACTATTTGGTTATGGACTGATATATATATATATATATACATACATATATATATTATTTTGAAGTTTATGATTTGTAAATTTTAGATGATAATCTATTACTATTAATACCACATTTACTATATTAATTATCCACATGTTGCGACCATATTTGAGCAGCTCAACTGCTAAGTCAGCTCTGGCATTGAGACTAGTAGCTCAAGTGACTCAAGGCCCAATTCAGGCTAAACACATCTAACTCTCTTCAGTTCTTCCTCTATGACAAGCATTCATTAACTTTGTTCTTCCCAAGGCTCTAATTAGCTTCTCTCTTCATTGCAGATGGTGATCAATTGGAAGGGAAGGACAAGGAGGACCACAACAGTATCCACATAGCAGAGAAGTCAAATAAATATTCAGGGTGTGGAGAGAACATCCGTCAGAGCTCCCAGTCCACCTCCCATCAAAGAAAAAGCTTCATTTGGAGGGATAGCCTTACTTCACACGAAAAAACTCACAGTGGAGAGAAATTGTATCAGTGCTTGGAATGTGGAAAGAGCTTCACTCGGAAGCATGGTCTCACTTCGCATCAAAGAATTCATACAGGGGAGAAACCCTATCCGTGCTTGGAATGTGGAAAAAGCTTCAGTCAAAGTTCCCATCTAACTTCCCATCGAAAAGTTCATACGGGGGAGAAACCCTATCAGTGCTTCGAATGTGGAAAGAGCTTCCGGGATGGGGCCAGGCTCACTTTGCATCAAAGAATTCATACAGGGGAGAAACCACATCCGTGTTTGGAATGTGGAAAAAGCTTCAGCCAGGCGATCCATCTCACTGCCCATCAAAGAATTCATACCGGGGAGAAACCCTATCAGTGCTTGGAATGTGGAAAGAGCTTCAGTTGGAAGAAAAGTCTCACTTCCCATCAAAGAATTCATACAGGGGATAAACCTTTTCAGTGCCATGAGTGTGGAAAGAGCTTTCGTCACAGTTCCAGTCTCACTTTTCATCAAAGAATTCATACAGGGGAGAAACCCTATCAGTGCTTAGAATGTGGAAAGAGCTTCAGTCTCAGACAGAGTCTCACTTCCCATAACAGAATTCATACAGGGGAGAAACCCTATCAGTGCTTGGAATGTGGAAAGAGCTTCAGTGAGAGGGTGCAGCTGACTTCTCATCACAGACTTCATACAGGGGAGAAACCATATCCATGCCTGGAATGTGGAGAGAGCTTCCGTTACAGGCAGAGTCTTATTTCGCATCGAAAAGTTCATACGGGGGAGAAACCCTATCAGTGCTTCGAATGTGGAAAGAGCTTTCGTCTGAGTAGTTTTTTCACTTCCCATCAAAGAATTCATACAGGGGAGAAACCACATCAGTGTTTGGAATGTGGAAAAAGCTTCAGCCGGGTGATCCATCTCACTACCCATCAAAGAATTCATACAGGGGATAAACCCTTTCAATGCCATGAGTGTGGAAAGAGCTTTCGTCACAGTTCCGGTCTCACTACCCATCAAAGAATTCATACAGGGGATAAACCCTTTCAATGCCATGAGTGTGGAAAGAGCTTTAGTCACCTTTCCACTCTCACCTCCCATCAAAGAATTCATACAGGGGATAAACCCTTTCAATGCCATGAGTGTGGAAAGAGCTTTCGTCAATGTTCCACTCTCACTTCGCATCAAAGAATTCATACAGGGGAGAAACCCTATCCGTGCTTGGAATGCGGAAAGAGCTTCAGTCAAAGTACCCGTCTAAATTCCCATCGAAAAGTTCATACGGGGGAGAAACCCTGTCAGTGCTTCGAATGTGGAAAGAGCTTCCGGGATGGGGCTGGGCTTACTTTCCATCAAAGAATTCATACAGGGGAGAAACCACATCAGTGCTTGGAATGTGGAAAAAGCTTCAGCCAGGCGATCCATCTCACTGCCCATCAAAGAATTCATACCGGGGAGAAACCCTATCAGTGCTTGGAATGTGGAAAGAGCTTCCAGGAGCGGGCCAAGCTCACTTCCCATCACAGAATTCATACAGGGGAGAAACCCTATCAGTGCTTAGATTGCGGAAAGACCTTCAGTCAAAGTTCCAGTCTCACTTCCCATAACAGAATTCATACAGGTGAGAAACCCTATCAGTGCTTAGAATGCGGAAAGAGCTTCAGTAAAAGTTCCCATCTAACTTCTCATCAAAGAGTCCATACAGGGGAGAAACCCTATCAGTGCTTAGAATGTGGAAAGAGCTTCCGGGAGAGGACCAAGCTCACATCCCATCAAAGAGTCCATACAGGGGAGAAACCCTATCAGTGCTTGGAATGTGGAAAGAGCTTCAGTGAGAGGGTGCAGCTGACTTCCCATCACAGATTTCATACAGGGGAGAAACCATATCCATGCCTGGAATGTGGAAAGAGCTTCCGTTACAGGCAGAGTCTTACTTCGCATCGAAAAGTTCATACGGGGGAGAAACCCTATCAGTGCTTTGAATGTGGAAAGAGCTTTCGTCAATGTTCCACTCTCACTTTCCATCACAGAATTCATACAGGGGAGAAACCCTTTCAATGCCATGAGTGTGGAAAGAGCTTTGGTCACAGTTCCTATCTCGTGACCCATCAAAGAACTCATACAGGTCAGAAACCATATCAGTGCTTGGAATGTGGAAAGAGCTTCAATCGGAAAGATATTCTCACTTCCCATCAAAGAATTCATACAGAGAGAAAACCAAAAGAAAAACAATAACGCAAACATTATTAAACAACCTTTACAAAACATATTTGTATAGAAAAGAGAAAGGGTGGGGGAGAATAACTAAAAATACCCTTTATCACATTTGTATCATATATATCATATCATTTGTCAACACATAGAAAGGTAGTCTCCCCCAGCTCTCCCCTGGGTGCCCCCCTTCTCTTCGTCTCCCACCCTGAGTGATCGTTCCTCTGTGATCATCTAATACAGTGGTACCTCGGGTTACATACGCTTCAGGTTACATACGCTTCAGGTTACAGACTCCGCTAACCCAGAAATAGTACCTTGGGTTAAGAACTTTGCTTCAGGATGAGAACAGAAATGGTGCTCCGGCGGCACGGCGACAGCAGGAGGCCCCTATTAGCTAAAGTAGTGCTTCAGGTTAAGAACAGTTTCAGGTTAAGAACGGGCCTCCGGAACGAATTAAGTACTTAACCCGAGGTACCACTGTAATCCAAATTAGTATTTCTCCAGTTTCTAGGTCCAGTTTCTATAAAGCCTTATTAAAACTGTTCCAACAAATCTCAGTCAAGTCACAGTCCAAAATTATTGTGTCTTTTAATGTTCATCCAATCCTGCTTCCTCTTCTTTTACTAATCTTCTTTCCTAATCCCCTGGGGGTGGGGAAGAAGGCATATTAAATCCCTTTCCTCATACGAAATCATAGCTTGTGTTATGAACAGTTTCAGGAGTTGCACTGCATCCCCTTTTGCTGGATGTACATTTTTCTCTGCTGACAATTCCCACACCAGCTCATCCCAACGCAGCCTTGTCTTTCCATGCAGCTCTTTCTCCTCCTGTTCTTCCCTTACCTGCTCAACAGAACCTTCTGCCACTCCCAGCGACTCCTTTCCAACGACTCCCAGCTTATGACCCACACATTCACCTCAGTCTCTTTTTCTGGAACCCGTCTTGGTCTTCAATGTCAAGGTGCTCCATGTCTGAATGGAGAGCAGAGCTGCAGAAGTTTGTTTGGAGTGGATGCATCTGGTTCTCCATAAATCAGGCAGAGGCAAAGTTCATTGGCAAAAGAAGAACTTTCTACTAAAGGTTTTTCAGCTTCATTACAGAAAAAAGCTTCAGGGGACTTAGCAGATGTGAAAGTTAGAAAATGAAAGTAAGAAAGAGAAACCAGCCCACTGAGCTCACAGATTTATCTTTCTGGCTCGGTGTGACCTTGAGATAACAAAATGCAAATCATAATAAATCCAGCTGCCTCAGCAGAAAAGAACAAAACCTTCTGGAAGGAACCAGTGTTTTCCAGTATTTTCCTGTTTCTGCCCTCAAGATTTTAGCCATGACATTTTGTCCCACTGCCAGAAAAACATCTTTAGCTCCCTAGTTTCTGTGGCAACACTTTGGCTCAAGTTTCCATCACAGAATCATAGAATTGGAGAGTCGGAAGTGTGGGGATGTTTAGGGAGGCAGGAGAAGGATATATTGTTTACTAATATCCTTCCTAACTTGCATTAGCCAGTTCTAGAACTTAGCAGAGTCCCAAACATTCCCCTTTTTAAATTTGCACGGTGGGTAGCTTGTTGCAGGCTTGCTTAAGCCTCTTGAAATATAGGATTCCTGGTAAGATCCCTTCTACTCCCTAATAAAGATATGACACAATCTTATTATAGTAAATGTAAAAGTAGTTTACTCACTCATTCAGTTCACAGATGCATCCCTGAAGGCAGACTTAGGTTACAAAAGTGTATAACTATATGAACTGTCCCATAAGGGAGTTAGTCCCAAGTGACTGCAACTGAGCTGTCACTTCTCCTAACATATAGAAGGGAACCTGGGTGTCACCTGGTCCTGCCCCCTGCAAGCCAGGAATCTCAGGAATCTTGTCCAAGACAGATGGTCATCCAACCCCTGCTTTAAAAACTCCATGGAAGGAGAGTCCAGCACCTACCAAGGAAGTCTGTTCCACTCTGGAAGAACTCTTCCTGTCCTAAAGTATTTCCTGAGGTTTAGCTGGAATCTCCTTTCTTGTAACTTGAAGTCATTGCTCCATCCTGAACACCTTGCTCCATCCTGCAGGTGACAGCCCTTTCATAACATGTATACATTGTAGAAAGTAACAATTTCATAAAACTGCATTTGAATGATTCCGATTGCTTTTAAGCCTATGGCCTCACTTAATTGAAAAGGCCTGTGCCTGCCTACCTTTGATGGAACAGAACGAGCTGCTTTTAGGTACTGTATGTAGCAAATGTCTGTTCCAGAACCCTGAAAAGAATAAAGTGGGAGTAGTATACATGAAAAGAGAATCGCAATTGTGATTCATCTTGAACTGTTTTGTAGATGGATGAAAGAGGACGTTGGAAGACATTTAGTGAATAGGAATATTAGCCAAAGTCTTAAAAAGACAAAAAAATTGTTATATGTCGTCACATGATATGATGAGGGCTTATCTGAAGAGCCAAATGATTTTGGTTAGTTCAGGATGATGACATTGGGCTGCAACTATTAAGATTGCTGTGATCCTTGAAGATGATGGTTTTTTCGGAGCTAACCAACCTAACCAGAAGAGTCTGCGACCAGAAGGAGGAGGAATATCAGGAAGAATGGACTAAATTTAATGATTATTTAGTTAAATATGTCAAGTTAGATGAATTGGAATCAGCTTGCAGATACTTAATCGACTTAGGATCTTATATAAGTTAAGTGATGAATTAATAGGTGTAATTTCAAAATGAAAAGATCTAAGGATGTTAATGTTCAAGTTAAACTTTATAAGAACTGTGATTTGGAAAACCCTTAAAAGGATATGCATTGAAATTCAACCAAGGGGAAGCGAGGATGGCACTTAACAATGTTAATAAGTGTAATTTTTAATACGGTTATGATTTATATTTGTTTGTTTTATGTGCTCGTTTATAATTTTGTGAAAACCAATAAAAAAATTGAAGTAAAAAAAAAGATTGCTGTGATCCTTTGATTGGTGAATAGGAATGATGTGCAATTTGCCATTCCATCCAAAAAACACCTACAATAAAATATAAATTACTTATTGATCGGAGAAAGAGAGGCGGATTTGACCTACCTGACCTGGAATTATATCATGCTGCAGCAGGTCTGACCTGGTTAAGGGAGTGGATTAAGTTAAAGGACACTGATGTGTTAGATCTGGAGGAAGTAGGAACTCAATTTGGATGGCATGCATACCTAATAGATGGAAAGGAGAGAGTCCACATGGGTTTTATAAGGAAATCATTGTATAAAATATAGATGAAATATAAAGGGATTCTAGAACCCAAAACACCTTGGTGGACCTCACCTTAGAAATCATGACTGTAAAGAAAAGAATATGAATAACAACTGGGCAACATATAAGGATTACTGGAAGAGGAAAATAATAAACTTAAATTGAAAGGATATAAGGAAGTTAAGAAATATTTGAACAACTGGCTGCAGTTCTTTCAAATTAATCAGAGATGACAAAAGAGGAAGAAAAAGGATTTGAGAAAGAAATTTCAAGATTGGATGAGTACTTACTCCAATCTAAAAGTAAACATATTTCCAAACTATATGATTTGCTCCTAGAATGGGAGGTAAAGGAGGAGCAAGTGAAGACAGCGATGGTAAAGTAGGCCCAGGATTTAGGGGAAAATATGATGAGCCAACTACTGTGAGACAGGGATATTAAATTTACGGCATGCTATAATTTAAGAGAGAATGTAACGAAAATGCAATACAGATTGTACCTGACCCTGGTTAGACTGGTAAAAATGTATAAAAACTGTAGTGATGTTTGTTGGAGATACAACAACGGGGCGGGAACCTTTCTACACATGGGGTGGGAGTGCAAAGAGATAGTGGGATTCTGGGAAAATATTTACAACATGTTGCAAAAGTGAATAAGGAGTGGGCTATCTTTAAGGAAGACATCAAAAGCTATGTGGAAAAAGTTGAACTTTTGAACAGATATATTTCCACCTGGAGACTTCCTCCTTTTCTTTTGGGTTTCTGTGTGGATAATTTCCAGTCTGGGAACCTCTTTTTGAATTTCTACATGACAGGTTGGTTTGTTTAAAAAAAAGAAAGTGATTTATAATGAGATTGAATATAATTATTGGTAGAAACAATTTAAAACATTCAAAAAAATGAATCAGCAATACATTTTAAAACATAAGTTTTTCTTAGTGTTTACAGTTCTGTTTACAGATGGTGGGGGGCGGGGCACAACATGCCGAAGCAGAGCCCATCTTTTTCAAGGGATCATTATTAAATTTGGAAATGTCTGCATGTGATCCCATCTCTACAGCTCACATAAACACCCTGGAGAAGGAGGCTGGAGCCTGAAAGGCAAAAGCATTGGCCTCGAAGGCCTCAAGGGCAATTTCCCCCATGGAGACCTGGGACCCCTTCTCCTTCTAAAGGGACCTCCGAGGAGGAAGCCAGGGCGGATCAATCCCTGGACCTTGGAGGTGATTCCTCGGCTCATCTGGAAAGTGCCATATCATGTTCCTTTCCCCATTTGCCAGGAGCCTAAGTTCCATTTGGGGTTCCTCATTCCACACCCCAAGGTTCCTCCAAGGCTTGGGGGAAGGAAACTGAGGCAGGCTGAGCCATGGCTTTGGTTGCTCCCAATGGCCCTGCAGGGGATTCAGGCTGGGGGGCCTGTCTCTTCCTCTGACCATGGCAGTTCCCAGGAAGCCTTTTCAGAAAGGCAGTAGACCCTCAGCACAGAACAGCCAAGTTCGGTTCCTCTCCAAAATGGCTTCCTCTTCTGAGAGTTCTTTCTCTTGTCTGGGCTGGACTGGGAGGACCCCAGTTCAGCCAGTTCCTCAAAGTCCCCCCACTGGGCTCCAGTGGCCCCTTGAAACCCACAGGGATCTGGAGGGGAAGCGACTTCTCCTGTTGAACTACCACCTGAGAAGGAGGAACAGATGTCTCAACCAGCGAAATGGGTGCAGTTTCCCAGCCTCAGTTGTGGCGCCTGTGAAATGGGTATATCACAGTGAGGCTGAATTTAGAAGTGCTTCAAGGTGAATGAGAAGCAGGGATGGGAAGGGGGCAGGCTGGGCTTTGCAAAGGGCCTGGTTTTTATTCTAAGGGTGGGGGTCTCCAGACCCAGCACCTTGAAGACCAGGCCGGCCTCGATCTCCGGGGGCAACTCGGACTCCAGCGCAGATTCTTCCAGGCGTCTCCCGGGTGGGGGCAGGAACAAAATGGCGGCGCGCTGCTTGAGGGCACTGGGCATGACTGAGCCTCTGCCCCCAGCCTCCACCACGAACCAGCAGCCCAGCTTGGCCACCGGAGGAAAATGGTGCTCCTGCGAGGAGGAGGAGAAAAAGGGGGTGGACTAGATGGCCCCTGGGTGTGATTCTAGGAGCGGAAGGGCCTCAGGAAATCCCCAAAGCAGCAGTAGCAGAATCTGGGTCCGGACCAAGGGGACCCCTCCCACCTAGCCCAGCCTCCTGTCCTCACAGCAGCCCAAGGCCCCACAGAACAGAGCCGCCTGGGTAGACTGCCTCCTGGCCTGGAGGCTCCATAAGAAGAGCCCTGCTGGATCAGGACCAGGGCCAACCTAGCCCAGCCTCCTGGCAGCAGCCGACCAGGCGCCCCCCCGGGAACTCCGCAAGCAGGAGCGGAAGAGCATCCTCCCCTTCACCTTCTCCCCCGTTCCAAGGTAGACTGGCTCTGTCCATGGAGGATCCCCTTGGGCATCGCTGGGGACAAAGCAGAGCCCAAAGGGGACCAGGCTCCCCCCAAGCCAAGAGGCCCTCTTCAGGACGACGCTTCCAGGAAAGCGGAGGGACTATCCCGGGCCAAATTCCCCTCCTCCCCGCGCCCTCCCGGATCCTGGCCAGGCCGCCCCACCTTCCCCCGCCTGGACTAGATGACCCTCAGGGGTCCCTTCCAGCTCCAAAATTCTACGCTTCTCTGAATTCTAAGATTCTGAAGTTGAATCGGAAACAGCGGGAAACAAGCTGCCTCCTCCAGAATTTGGGGAGGGGGCGGGAGGGAGAGCAGCCGGGGGGGGGGGCGCCCCATCTGACCTTTGTGCCTCTGAGTCTTCCTGCCCGAATTCAGAACCCGACCTTTGTCCCCACTGAAGGTCACTTTCTAAGTCTGGAGCGAGTTCTCCAACTGGGGAGTGTACTGATTGATTGATTTGCATTTAATAGATTCACAGAGGGGTCGAGGGTCCTCCAGTCCAACCCTTTGCAGTGCCTAAAGTGGGGCTTGAACCCAGAACCCTCAAATCGAGAGTCTCCTGCTTTACCAGCGGAGGCTTTCGCTCCCAAGGGACCCGTGTCTCTCTCAGGTACCCTCCTAATATTGCAACAGACTTTCATTCGGCTAGTGAGCAGGCGAAGCATTATTATTATTTTATTTACCCCCACCCACCTGGGGGCAGGGCACTAAGCTGCTGTCTTGAGGGACTCTGAGCCGAGAATCACAGAGAACTCTGCACATGCCCTGGACCCCCGGATTCTGGGAGGGAAGGAGGACAGCCAGCCAGGGGGTGTGCTCAGCTTGCGAAGGGTTAAATCGAACAGAGCCGGAGTCCTAGAGAGGACAGGAAGTGGAGAGGCGGGGCGGGCCCTCAAGAGCAGAATCCCCTCCCTCCGTGCCCAGTCCCGCCTTTTGTCTCTTGTCTCCTCCCCGCGCTGCCTCGGTTTCCCTCCTGGGAAGAATCGGGTGAGTCTCCTCTCTCTTCCCCCTTGGGGTGCCCATGGGAGAAGGGGGTCCCGGGGCTGCAGGGGGAGACCCCCAAGTCTGGGAGCAGAGGGTCCTGCCCCCCATTCCTCTCTGCCAAGCCTGGGAGGGGGCGGGTTTCCAGGGGGTCTGCAGCTCTGCTCTTCCTTGGCATCCTCTTTGGGGAAGGAGGGAGGGGTCTGGGGGGGGAGGGCATGCCCAGAATGCCCCTTCCAGTGGAGGAGCCCCTGCCAGGCCGGCCTTTCCCCCGGGCAGATCCTCCTCCAGATCAGCTCAGGTCTCCAGCCCAGAGCCTCAAGGGAAGCCTCTCTGGGCAGGGGCCACGCCTGGGGCTCCTCCGTGGAGAAAAGGGGAGAGCCAGAGGGCTGAGCTGGCTGCACTGGGCTTGCCAGGGTTCAAGGGAACGGAACTTCCTTCCTTGAGAGGAGAGGGTGGAAAGCCGTCTTAAGGACCCCAAGATCTTGTCCTGAAGGGGGTGAGGCGATGCAGGGAGGAGAAGGAGGGGGCTCTGGGTGGCAGGTCTGCCAACCTTTCTCTCTCTGATCCCAGAGTGAGCTTTCAAGGATGTTCCCCATCCCGGAGTTTCTCTGCAGCTGCTGCTATTGCAGAATGTTTTATTTACATTAAACTTATAACTTCCACAGTGCATAGGTAAAACTGGAACTTCCTCCCGCAGGAGCCAGGGATTGGAGAGACTTTTCTAAAGGGAAATAATCTATACATAGCAAGCATGATTGTGAATAATACTCTCTTAGAAAAATGTAAGATACAGTAGGGGACATTTATTTATGTATTATCAAGAAGAATAAAGCAAGGATAAAAGACACCTACTCCCCACCTTCTGGGACAAAAGAGGGATTATCAGTCATTGTGTGGCTCCTACTACTAACAGGAGACATTGGTGCTATCTCAAAATAGACTAGTTCTATCAAGCTACCCTAAGCCTTTGGGAATCTTGTCACAAGAGGAGTGTAAAGCTCACCTCAGGCGTTTTTGGAGGATATACATGCCTGGTGTTCTTAAGAACACTGCAGATTTAGGACATGTGGAAGATCTATACTTTGATTGCTTCCGTGCCAGGGTGGGGGCCACATTTTGGGACTGGAGACTTGCGAAAATGGTGTATAAGCAGAGACGATATCTAAGGAGGAGGGGTGTATTAGTTTCCTGATATTTTAAAAATGTGGCATCACCGGCTCCTCTGCTTCCACATACAGATTTGGTGTTAGGATATTTCCGTTCCACCTTAAAAGGGAGCAGGCTTTGAGAGTCACAGAGTCTGCGCATGTCCTGTTCACAGGATGTTTATGTTTGCTATTCCTTTCGATTTCAGTCGGTCAGAGACGCTGACTCAGAACGGTCATGTTTTTCTTTGTTCTGTTCAACGCTAAATAAAGTCTGTAAATATGCTCTTCTGCTCTTCTGCGGTGCAAGCTTTCTGGCTGTGTTTCTGCTGATAAAGGATGTGCACGAGCCTGGAATGTGGCAGTCTATTTCTAAGGCTTCGTGTCGCTAATTGCTGGATCTGCGTGGCTACAGAGATCGATGGACGTCCGGCAGCCGGCTTGGGGCTCAGATGGACGCTATCTCCCTGGCAGTATCCCAACAACAAGGTTTCGGGCCCAGATTCACAGCACCTACAGGAGAGTAAAGCTGCAACAGACTGAGAGGTACGGGGGAAAAGCGAAAGAAAGGGAGGCTTTTCTTTTTCTGTTTACCTTGGAAGGAGCCTTTGGAACTCCGGCAGATTAATGGCTCTGGGAGCCAAGCCAGAGAGTTCGTGATTAATGAGCTGCCAAGATAAGGAGTCTTTGAAGGAATAAGAGACTCCCGACTCAAAGGAAAAGCTGAAATGGAGTTTTTCCAAGCTTCAGAGGCCACTCACTGCCCTAAGTTACATGGGCAGAATTATGAAACCTGGGCAAAATGGTGTGAATCTTTGCTGCGTCAGTTTCGGGTGTGGCATACCGTATCTGAGCCCCCCCCCCCAGTTCCTCTGACAGAGAAATGGAAAGCCGATGATTCGAAGGCGATAGACGTAATCGTCTTGTCCGTCTCTCTGGAGGAAATAAAAACGCTAGCTGGCAATCTGACTGCACGTCAGATGTGGCATGCTTTGAAGAAAGCTCACAAGCCAGTCATCCCAGCCCAGAGTTTGACTGCATCGGAGGTCCTAGCTGTTTCCCAGAATGCAAGTGAATGCAGGGATGCTGAGGGCACCGGTTGCAAGCTGCAGGGGGAGCTGACCGTCATGTCATCCCAGGCAGCATTCCAGCCTCCAGGGGGAGCCAAGGAGTCGGCAGCTGAGAGCTCTGTTTCTCGTGGGAACCAAGGTCATCGTCTTTGCAGAGGCCGGAAGGCCAGAGGTAAACAAAGACAGATGCCTGCAGATGGCCAGAAGCAGAGGGAGGGTGAAGAGCCCGCGCCAGGGAAAAACAAGGCTATGTTTGCTGGCACTGCTTCACCAAAGGCTAAAGGCACGTCTGCTGACCAGAAGCAGGGGGGCAAGCTGCAAAAGCCCACGCCAGTGGAAAACAAGGCTATGTTTGCTGGCACAGCTTCACCAAAAGCTAAAGTTGAGGAAGCTGCTGAGCATGATGAGGATGATGATGATCAGAGTTCGGATTCCAGTTCAGTGGGCGGTGCTGCTGCTGGTGTCAGTGACAGTGATGACACAGCAGACTACGAGAGCGCAAAGGCCTCAGTCAGACCATCTGATGCGTCTGACAATGAACTGGAAGAACCACTGTTCACCATTGGTCATTTTTCTCCTAAGAAAGAGGAGATGAGTCCAGAAGACTTGCGTCTAGTACGTAGGTCTGAAAGGGCGACCAAAGGCAGACCTCCAAAGAGGTATGCTGATGAGTTTGCTAAGACAGCAACTGCTGTTCTTAGTAGCTCAGAGAAGGTGTGGGAACCTTCAAGCTTCAAAGAGGTTCAGGAGTTAACCTCTAAAGATGCTGAGCCTTGGCTTAATGCCATGAAGGCTGAAGTTGATTCCTTGAACAGGAACCAAACTTGGGAACTGGTACCGGTAGTCCCAGGAATGAGACTGGTTGGCAGCAAATGGGTCTTCAAGGCCAAGACAGACCAGAATGGCAAGGTAGTCAGACACAAAGCCAGATTGGTTGCCAGAGGTTTTTCACAGGTACCAGGACAGGATTACCACGAGACCTACTCACCCACAGTCAAATATGAGAGCATTCGGCTGATGCTCAAGGTCGCTGCGGAGGAGAAACTGCATGTTTCCCACCACGACATTAATACAGCTTTTTTGTACGGGATTTTGAACGAGGAGCTGTTTATGCTTCCACCTGATGGGATGGAGATACAGAAGGGAATGGTCTGTAAACTGCGGAAATCCTTATATGGTCTCAAGCAGAGTGCCAGGTGTTGGAACACGAAACTCACTGAGACATTGCTTTCTCTAGGTTTTCACCAGGGCAAAGCTGATCCATGTGTGTTTGTCAAGGAGGAAGGGCAAAACAAACTGTATTGTTTATGTTTTGTTGATGACCTCCTGATGTTTTGGAAGAATCAGGCTTTTTACCAAAGCACCCTAGCTCAACTGAAGGAGCACTTTGACATGAAGGATCTTGGTGAGGTATCCAACTATCTTTCTCTGCAGGTGGAGAAGGACCAAGCAGGTAATTTTCTGGTACACCAAACACAGAAAATTGCTGATGTGTTAACCAGGTTGAATTTGGTTGATGCAAACCCAGCAGACACACCGATGGTGACAGGTTACCAGGTAGACAGTACTGCTGAAGCGTTTTCTGACACAACGCTGTACAGATGCATTCTAGGCAAGCTGAATTTCATTGCCAGATGTTCAAGACCTGACATAGCTGTAAGCTGTAATCTGCTTAGCAGACATGCCAACAATCCTACGATTCAGGATTGGAAAGCTCTGAAGCGCATAGCCCACTATTTGAAAGGGACTATGCACTACAGGCTGAGGTTCACCAGTCAGAAGACTGGAGGTCTTGAAATCTTTGCTGATGCAAGTTTTGGAAGTGACACCACGGATGGTACAAGCACTTCTGGAGTATGCTACATGCACAACCACTGCCTGTTTGACTGGTTGTGCAAGAAGCAGACGACAGTGAGCCTAAGTTCCTGTGAAGCAGAACTCAATGCCCTGTCATTTTCACTCATGGATTGTGAATGGTTGATGCAACTGTTTAAGGACATCGGGGTTTCTGTGAAATGTCCTGTACAAGTGTATCAAGACAATAGATCTTGTTTGGCTTTGCTGAACTCCGAGAGTTGCAAGCAAAGAACCAAGTACTTGCAGATTAAGCTACATCGTGCAAGGGAGTGTATTCAGAAAGGACTGATTCAGGTGTCCTACATGCCAGGAAATGAAATTCCTGCTGATCTGTTGTCTAAAGTTGTTAACAAAGAACAACTTAAGGTTTATGTACAAAGGTTGCAATTGGGTTGAACCACAGGTACTACAGGTTACACGGAAAGGGGGAGGATGTTAGGATATTTCCGTTCCACCTTAAAAGGGAGCAGGCTTTGAGAGTCACAGAGTCTGCGCATGTCCTGTTCACAGGATGTTTATGTTTGCTATTCCTTTCGATTTCAGTCGGTCAGAGACGCTGACTCAGAACGGTCATGTTTTTCTTTGTTCTGTTCAACGCTAAATAAAGTCTGTAAATATGCTCTTCTGCTCTTCTGCGGTGCAAGCTTTCTGGCTGTGTTTCTGCTGATAAAGGATGTGCACGAGCCTGGAATGTGGCAGTCTATTTCTAAGGCTTCGTGTCGCTAATTGCTGGATCTGCGTGGCTACAGAGATCGATGGACGTCCGGCAGCCGGCTTGGGGCTCAGATGGACGCTATCTCCCTGGCAGTATCCCAACATTTGGACCCTATGCAACACCTGACAGAGGCGGATATAGCCACAACATCTGCCTGGCTTGTGATGAGAGAGCTCAAATATTGTGAATAGGGCTCTCCATACAAAGCACCCAGCATGGGGGCACTTATATGTAATATCTACTCTTCTCTTTTCTGCCCATGCTCTGGGGTTTCAGTTTTCAGGCTTGGGGACAGGACAGGACGGTGGACTGGTTTTTGTACCAAGTTCTGTCAATTATCCCCACTGAGTTGAATGGGATCTACTCTCAGGTCACTACTGTGCAGACCATGCCAGGCTTGCAAGTGGGGTGAGGAGCATACAGAAGAAATTGGAATCACTGGAGATGTTTAGAAATGGGGCTTCTCTTGGGAAGGGGCTGCCCCATTTGCGCTTCTCCAGGGGCAGGAGAATATCTAGGGCAAGAGAATCCCTGCAGGGCCTCTGAGGCTCCCTTTGTTTCTTCCTCTCTCCCAGGACCCTGCATCTTGTTTTCGCTTCTTGACTGCTCAGGAAGGATGAAAGAGATGGATCCTGCAAAGCTTGTAAGGATGGAAGGGGGAAGATGGACAGTTGACCTGGTCAGGTTGTCTCCTGCATCCCTCCTCACAGCCTCTGAGCGTTCCCTCCCAGGGACCTCCGAGATATCTGGTGAGTCCCAGGGGAGGGGAGATGGGGACATGGATGGATGGAGCCAGAGAGGTATTGGGGCTTGCTCAGGGGGGCACCATTTTTGGGCTCCTCCACCTGCCTGCCTGCGCCTTTGTCATCTGCAGGCAATTTGAGCTAGGAATACATCACAGCTCTCCGACCACTGCGATGTATTGGCAGCTCAAAATGTCTAAAACCAGCACCGTGATTGAATGCTCTACCAGAAAACTTACCGATCCATTGGGCAGCACTGGAAGCTATGACTTTTGAAAGTAACCTGATCCTGGGCTTCCGATTTGTCTGCAAAGGGAAATGGCAAGGCGGTGTGAGTCGTCCGTCTAAAAGACGACCGTTACCGGGCTTTTGAGCAGTGGAAGTGAGTGCCAGGGTTAGACACCCCCCCACAAAAAAGTGCCCTACAGGTAGTGGGGTGTCGAGGGGACCAGCCGGGCATGAAGAGGCTTGCCGCGATTGCCAGAGCCCCAACGTTGCATCGGCAGCGCGTGGGTGTGTGTGTGTGAGAGAGAGACAGTGGCTTGAGCCGGCCCGTGGCTCCAGCGCAATTCAGAAACCCGAAACCACAAATCGCCATCTGAAGCAGCAGACTTTCAAAGGAAAAAAGGTATTGTCAACAACAATGGACTTTTCAAAATAAAAAGAATTGGATTTAATTTTGATTTGTCAAAGACGGAATCTAAACAGGAAGTCAACTTCCGCATTTTGAAGGGAAGATTTTGCAGTACAGGCTTGTGAATGGGAAGAAAACCTTTGGAGACACATCAGTCTTTAGATACTTTTTAAACTGCACTTTGTTACTTTGCTACCTATTAGCACTATGTACTCTGGATACAAGAAGAAACTGTAGCTCTTTGTTCTTTGATTCCTTAAAAGGAAGATACAGGAAGCGATTGGAGTACTCTGTTTTTTTGAATGGGGATGCAGATTTTATGAATGAAAGCACTGAAAGGCTTGAAAACATTGCAAATTCTTTTTTAAAAAACCTCTAAAAAGGACCCTGGATCTTGGCAAGTCCTACCAAAGTTTGGCAGGAGGACACTTTTCCATAACTGGGAGGTAATCCCAGGGAGGGGAAGTCCCTGGTAAGAGCCTTAGTAGGAGAAAGGGGGGGGGGGACAGGGCCTGTATTTGAATAAAAACTGATAGAAATAGCCTATATACTGTAGATTCTGGCCTATTAGCAGCTGCAATTTGGAGGTTCGTCTTATAAGCCCAGTTGCCTAATACGCTGGGCAGCAACAGGGGGCGGGCTCTGTTCCGCGCCACCCATACCTGGCGTATAAGGCGACCCCCGACTTTGGAGAAAATTTTCCGGGGTTCAAAAGTCGCCTTATACACTGGACACAGTATATTGGATTACAATATACTGTTCTATGGGTCAACCAGAGAAAACGTGGGATCAGGAAAGATTACGAGAGGTTATTGCGACAACAAGAAACTAGGTTGATTTATTTATTCAAATCCACACATCCAGGGCGGTTGAATTCAGAGCTAGATTTCAACTGTTTTATTTAAAGTCTGTAACTTTATGGTTTCAGCTTGCGTTGCGATGCCAGATTTGATACTCTGTACCTTTACATTTTCTTGCATTGTCCTTAAATATTTGTTATTTCCCACACCTGTGGATAACCTTTTACCGTATTTTTCGCCCTATAGGACGCACTTTTCCCCCTCCAAAAATGAAGGGGAAATGTGTGTGCGTCCTATGGGGCGAATGCAGGCTTTCGCTGAAGCCTGGAGAGCGAGAGGGGTTGGTGCGCACCGACCCCTCTTGCTCTCCAGGCTTCAGGAGAGCCCCGTGGCCAGCCCCGCAAACTCGGGGGACAGCGGGAAAGGCGCAGCGCGCCTTTCCCGCTGTCCCCCGACTTGGCTAGAAGGCTGGCGAGGGGGAGAATCCTCTTCCTCCCCGTCGCCAGCCCCGCAAACTCGGGGGACAGCGGGAGAGGCGCGGCGCACCTTTCCCGCTGTCCCCCGACTTGGCTAGAAGGCTGGCGGGGGGAGAAGCCTGCTCCTCCCCGTCGCCAGCCCCGCAAACTCGGGGGACAGCGGGAGAGGCGCGGCGCGCCTTTCCCGCTGTCCCCCGACTTGGCTAGAAGGCTGGCGGGGGGGAGAAGCCTGCTCCTCCCCGTCGCCAGCCCCGCAAACTCGGGGGACAGCGGGAGAGGCGCGGCGCGCCTTTCCCACTGTCCCCCGACTTGGCTAGAAGGCTGGCGGGGGGAGAAGCCTGCTCCTCCCCGTCGCCAGCCCCGCAAACTCGGGGGACAGCGGGAGAGGCGCGGCGCGCCTTTCCCACTGTCCCCCGACTTGGCTAGAAGGCTGGCGGGGGGAGAAGCCTGCTCCTCCCTGTCGCCAGCCCCGCAAACTCGGGGGACAGCGGGAGAGGCGCAGCGAGCCTTTCCCACTGTCCCCCGACTTGGCTAGAAGGCTGGCGGGGGGAGAAGCCTGCTCCTCCCCGTCGCCAGCCCCGCAAACTCGGGGGACAGCGGGAGAGGCGCAGCGTGCCTTTCCCACTGTCCCCCGACTTGGCTAGAAGGCTGGCGGGGGGAGAAGCCTGCTCCTCCCCGTAGCCAGCCCCGCAAACTCGGGGGACAGCGGGAGAAGGCTGGCGGAGGGCTTTCCCCTCCTCCAGCCCCGCAAGCTCCCAGAGCGATGCCAAAGCTGCACGCAGCTTCCACATGGCTCTGGGTCCCGTTCTGGGGGCTGGGGGAGGGTGAATCTCCGCTTTCCCCTCCTCCAGCCCCGCAAGCTCCCAGAGCGATGCCAAAGCTGCCAAAGCCCGAGCTTCCCCAGCCCCGCGCCTGGGGGGGGGAATAAATTTTTTCCCTTTATTCCCCCCCCCCCAAAAATCTAGGTGCGTCCTATGGGCCGGTGCTTCCTATATGGCGAAAAATACGGTAAGTTCTATACATCTGTTTTATCAGTATCAGTTAGCTACACTGGATAGTGTGCTCTCATCCACAAGTATTACATTTACCTATATGGATATTCTGTCTAAAATTATTTGGTATGTATTCTTTATTTATTCTTTATTCATTATTTACTATGCAGGTTGCTCGGTATTATTTTTGTTGTCATTCATTATATGTAATGTATTCAATTTCATCATCAGCTGATGAAGATTCCTTTTCGAAACAGTTGATTCAATCCGGATGTCTTGGACATCATCCATTGAAAGACGTTGTGGTGTTCCTCACCAGCATTCCATTACATTGACTACTTGGTTATGGACTATATATATATATATATATATGGGACGCGGGTGGCGCTGTGGGTAAAAGCCTCAGCGCCTAGGACTTGCCGATCGAAAGGTCGGCAGTTCGAATCCCCGCAGCAGGGTGCACTCCCGTCGCTCGGTCCCAGCGCATGCCAACCTAGCAGTTCGAAAGCACCTTTGGGTGCAAGTAGATAAATAGGGACCGCTTACCAGCGGGAAGGTAAACGGCGTTCCGTGTGCTGCGCTGGCTCACCAGATGCAGCTTGTCACGCTGGCCACGTGACCCGGAAGTGTCTGCGGACAGCGCTGGCTCCCGGCCTATAGAGTGAGATGAGCGCACAACCCTAGAGTCTGGCAAGACGGGCCCGTACGGGCAGGGGTACCTTTACCTTTACATATATATATATATATATATATATATATATATATATATTATTTTGAAGTTTATGATTTGTAAATTTTGGATGATAATCTATTACTATTAATACCACATTTACTATATTAATTATCCACATGTTGCGACCATATTTGAGCAGCTCAACTGCTAAGTCAGCTCTGGCATTGAGACTAGTAGCTCAAGTGACTCAAGACCTAATTCAGGCTAAACACTTCTAACTCTCTTCAGTTCTTCCTCTATCACAAGCATTCATTAATTTTGTTCTGCCCGAAGCTCTAATTAGCTTCTCTCTTCATTGCAGATGGTGATCAATTGGAAGGGAAGAACAAGGGGGACCACAACAGTATCCACATAGCAGAGAAGTCTTATAAATATTCAGGGTGTGGAGAGAACATCCATCAGAGCTCCCAGTCCACCTCCCATCAAAGAAAGAGCTTCATTTGGAGGGATAGCCTTACTTCACATGAAAGAACTCACAGTGGAGAGAAATTGTATCAGTGCTTGGAATGTGGAAAGAGCTTCACTCGGAAGCATGGTCTCACTTCGCATCAAAGAATTCATACAGGGGAGAAACCCTATCCGTACTTGGAATGCGGAAAGAGCTTCAGTCAAAGTACCCGTCTATATTCCCATCGAAAAGTTCATACGGGGGAGAAACCCTATCAGTGCTTCGAATGTGGAAAGAGCTTCCGGGATGGGGCCGGGCTCACTTTCCATCAAAGAATTCATACAGGGGAGAAACCACATCCGTGTTTGGAATGTGGAAAAAGCTTCAGCCAGGCGATCCATCTCACTACCCATCAAAGAATTCATACAGGGGAGAAACCATACCAGTGCTGTGAATGTGGGAAAAACTTCAGTCAAAGCAGCCATCTCAAGACCCATCAAAGAATTCACACAGGGGTGAAACGCTATCAGTGCTTGGAATGTGGGAAGAGCTTCCGGGAGCGGGCCACGCTCACTTCCCATCAAAGAATTCATACAGGGGATAAACCTTTTCAATGCCATGAGTGTGGAAAGAGCTTTCGTCACAGTTGCAGTCTCACTTCCCATCAAAGAACTCATACAGGGGAGAAACCCTATAAGTGCTTGGAATGTGGAAAGAGCTTCAATCGGAATGATAGTCTCACTTCCCATCAAAGAATTCGTACAAAGGAAAAACCCTATCAATGCTTGAAATGTGGAAAGAGCTTCAATCGAAAGAATCATCTCACTTTGCATCAAAGAATTCATACAGGGGAGAAACCATATCCATGCCTGGAATGTGGAAAGAGCTTCCGTTACAGGAAGAGTCTTACTTTGCATCAAAAAGTTCATACAGGGGAGAAACCCTATCAGTGCTTAGAATGCGGAAAGAGCTTTCGTTACAGTTCCAATCTAACTAGCCATCATAGAGTTCATACAGGCGAGAAATCCTATCAGTGCTTGAAATGTGGGAAGAGCTTCAGTCAGAGACAGAGTCTCAATTCCCATAACAGAATTCATACAGGGGAGAAACCCTATCAGTGCTTAGAATGTGGAAAGAGCTTCAGACAAAGTTCCAGTCTCACTTCCCATCAAAGAGTCCATACAGGGGAGAAACACTATCAGTGCTTCGAATGCGGAAAGAGCTTTCGTCACAGTTCCAGTCTCACTTCCCATCAAGGAATTCATACAGGGAAGAAACCCTATCAATGCTTAGAATGCGGAAAGAGCTTCAGTCAAAGTTCCAATCTAACTAAGCACCATAGAGTTCATACACGGGAGAAACCCTATCAGTGCTTAGAATGTGGAAAGAGCTTCAGTCTCAGACAGAGTCTCACTTCCCATAACAGAATTCATACAGGGGAGAAACCCTATCAGTGCTTAGAATGCGGAAAGAGCTTCAGTCAAAGTTCCCATCTAACTTCTCATCAAAGAGTCCATACAGGGGAGAAACACTATCAGTGCTTAGAATGTGGAAAGAGCTTCTGGGAGAGGACCAACCTCACATACCATCAAAGAGTCCATACAGGGGAGAAACCCTATCAGTGCTTGGAATGTGGAAAGAGCTTCCGGGAGAGGACCAACCTCACAAATCATAAAAGAGTCCATACAGGGGAGAAACCCTATCAGTGCTTGGAATGTGGAAAGAGCTTCAGTAAGAGGATGCAGCTCACTTCCCATCACAGAATTCATACAGGGGAGAAACCATATCCATGCCTGGAATGTGGAAAGAGCTTCCGTTACAGGCAGAGTCTTGCTTCGCATCAAAAGCTTCATACGGGGGAGAAACCCTATCAGTGCTTTGAATGTGGAAAGAGCTTCCGGGATGGGGCCGGGCTCACTTTCCATCAAAGAATTCATACAGGGGAGAAACCACATCATTGTTTGGAATGTGGAAAGAGCTTCAGCCAGGGGATCCATCTCACCACCCATCAAAGAATTCATACAGGGGATAAACCTTTTCAATGCCATGAGTGTGGAAAGTGCTTTCGTCACAGTTCCACTCTCACTTTTCATCAAAGAATTCATACAGGGTAGAAACCTTTTCAATGCCATGAGTGTGGAAAGAGCTTTGGTCACAGTTCCTATCTCATGACCCATCAAAGAACTCATACAGGTCAGAAACCATATCAATGCTTGAAATGTGGGAAGAGCTTCAGTCACAGACAGAGTCTCACTTCCCATCAAAGAATTCATACAGAGGTAAAACCAAAATAGAAAAATAATAATGCATCATTAAACAACAACAACAACAACAACAACAACAAAACAACAACAACAACAACAACAACAACAACAACAATAATAATAATAATAATAATAATTTATTATTTATACTCCGCCCATCTGGCTGGGTTTCCCCAGCCACTCTGGGCGGCTTCCAAAAGAATATTAAAATACAATGATACATCAAACATTAAAAGCTTCCCTAAACAGGGCTGCCTTCAGATGTCTTCTAAAAGTCTGGTAGTTGTTGTTCTCTTTGACATCTGGTGGGAGGGCGTTCCACAGGGAGGGCGCCACTACCGAGAAGACCCTCTGCCTGGTTCCCTGTAACTTGGCTTCTCGTAGTGAGGGAACCGCCAGAAGGCCCTCGGTGCTGGACCTCAGTGTCCGGGTAGAACGATGGAGGTGGAGACGCTCCTTCAGGTATACTGGACCGAGGCCGTTTAGGGCTTTAAAGGTCAGCACCAACACTTTGAATTGTGCTCGGAAACGTACTGGGAGCCAATGTAGGTCTTTCAAGACCGGTGTTATATGGTCTCGGCGGCCGTTCCCAGTCACCAGTCTGGCTGCTGCATTCTGGATTAGTTGTAGTTTCCGGGTCACCTTCAAAGGTAGCCCCATGTAGAGCGCATTGCAGTAGTCCAAGCGGGAGATGACCAGAGCATGCACCACTCTGGCAAGGCAGAGTATTAAACAACCCTTACAAAACACATTTGTATAGAAGAGAGAAAGGGCGGGGGAGAATAACTAAAAATACCCTTTATCACATTTGTATCATATTATTTGTCAACACATAGAAAGGCAGGCTCCCCCAGCGCTCCCCTGGGTGCCCCCTTCTCCCCGTCTCCCACCCTGAGTGATTATTCTTCTGTAGTAGTAATTATTCAAAATCTGCAGTCCAGGGTAAACCCAGCTGTATTTAGTATCCAGACTTTTTCCTCCCCTTTAGCAAGATGACACTTTCCCTACATTCCACCCCCCCAGCCCAGCCTTCAAATTTTAACCTCTCAGACAGTGCAATATGGCTCTTATAATGATCATCTAATAATCCAAATTAGTATTTCTCCAGTTTTTAGGTCCAGTTTCTATAAAGCCTTATTAAAACTGTTCCAACAAGTCTCAGTCAAGTCACAGTCCAAAATTATTGTCTCTTTCAATGTTCATCCAATCCTGCTTCCTCTTCTTTTACTAATCTTCTTTCCTAATCCACTGGGGATGGGGAAGAAGGCACATTAAATCCCTTTCCTCATACGAGATCATAGCTTGTGTTGTGAACAGTTTCAGGAGTTGCACTGCACCCCCTTTTGCTGGATGTACATTTTTCTCTGCTGACGATTCCCACACCAGCTCATCCCAACGCAGCCTTGTCTTTCCATGGAGCTCTTTTTCTCTCCTCCTGTTCTTCCCTCACCTCCTCAACAGAACCTTCTGCCACTCCCAGCGACTCCTTTCCAACGACTCCCAGCTTATGACCCACACATTCACCTCAGTCTCTCTTTCTGGGACCAATCTTGGTCTTCAATGCCAAGGTGCTCCATGTCTGAATGGAGAGCAGAGCTGCAGAAGTTTGTTTGGAGTGGATGCATCTGGTTCTCCATAAATCAGGCAGAGGCAAAGTTCATTGGCAAAAGAAGAACTTTCTATTAAAGGTTTTTCAGCTTCGTTACAGAAAAAAGCTTCAGGAGACTTCACAGATGTGAAAGTTAGAAAATGAAAGTAAAAAAGAGAAGAACCAGTGTTTTCCAGTATTTTCCGGTTTCTGCCCTCAAGATTTTAGCCATGACATTTTGTCCCACTGCCAGAAAAACATCTTTAGCCCCCTAGTTTCTGTGGCAACACTTTGGCTCAAGTTTCCATCACAGAATCATAGAATGGGAGAGTTGGAAGTGTGGGGATGTTTAGGGAGGCAGGAGAAGGATATATTGTTTACTAATATCCTTCCTAACTTGCATTAGCAAGTTCTTTAACTTAGCAGAGTTCCAAACATTCCCCTTTTTAAATTTGCACGGTGGTTACCTTGTTGAAGGCTTCCTTAAAAGACACGATGCAATCTTGTTATAGTAAATATAGTAAATATAAAAGTAGTTTACTCACTCATTCAGTTCACAGATGCATCCCTGAAGGCAGACTTAGGTTACAAAAGTGTCTAACTATATGAACTATCCCATAAGGGAGTTAGTCCCAAGTGACTGCAACTGAGCTGTCACTTCTCCTAACATATAGAAAGACAAAATGGAGAAAAAGAGCAGAACATGAAGGACATGTGCTCCTCTACCCAGAAGAGGCCACACCTACTTCAAGTCACATGCAGTGCAAGTCTGTCCCAGAGTGCTACAAAACATCCCCAAACATGTCCACTGTAGGAATGTTGTACTTAACTGCTATAAGTTTCACATCCCACAGGAAGGGAGCCTGGCTGTCACTTGGTCCTGCCCCCTGCAAGTCAGGAATCTCAGGAATCCTTTCAAGAAGAGTGACTAGTGGGGTGCCACAGGGTTCTGTCTTGGGCCCGGTCTTATTCAACATCTTTATCAACGACTTGGATGATGGACTCAAGGGCATCCTGATCAAATTTGCAGATGACACCAAACTGGGAGGGGTGGCTAACACCCCAGAGGACAGGATCACACTTCAAAACGACCTTGACAGATTAGAGAACTGGGCCAAAACAAACAAGATGAATTTTAACAGGGAGAAATGTAAAGTATTGCACTTGGGCAAAAAAAATGAGAGGCACAAATACAAGATGGGGGACACCTGGCTTGAGAGCAGTACATGTGAAAAGGATCTAGGAGTCTTGGTTGACCACAAACTTGACATGAGCCAACAGTGTGACGTGGCAGCTAAAAAAAGCCAATGCAATTCTGGGCTGCATCAATAGGAGTATAGCATCTAGGTCAAGGGAAGTAATAGTGCCACTGTATTCTGCTCTGGTCAGACCTCACCTGGAGTACTGTGTCCAGTTCTGGGCACCACAGTTCAAGAAGGACACTGACAAACTGGAACGTGTCCAGAGGAGGGCAACCAAAATGGTCAAAGGCCTGGAAACGATGCCTTATGAGGAACGGCTAAGGGAGCTGGGCATGTTTAGCCTGGAGAAGAGGAGGTTAAGGGGTGATATGATAGCCATGTTCAAATATATAAAAGGATGTCACATAGAGGAGGGAGAAAGGTTGTTTTCTGTTGCTCCAGAGAAGCGGACACGGAGCAATGGATCCAAACTACAAGAAAGAAGATTCCACCTAAACATTAGGAAGAACTTCCTGACAGTAAGAGCTGTTCGACAGTGGAATTTGCTGCCAAGGAGTGTGGTGGAGTCTCCTTCTTTGGAGGTCTTTAAGCAGAGGCTTGACAACCATGTCAGGAGTGCTCTGATGGTGTTTCCTGCTTGGCAGGGGGTTGGACTCGATGGCCCTTGTGGTCTCTTCCAACTCTAGGATTCTATGATTCTATAATGTATACGTTGTAGAAAATAACAATTTCATAAAACTGCATTTGGATGATTCCGATTTCTTTTAAGCCTATGGCCTCACTTAATTGAAAAGGCCTGTGTCTGCCTACCTTTGACGGAACAGAACGAGGTGCTTTTAGGTACTATATGTAGCAAATGTCTGTTCCAGAACCCTGAAAAGAATAAAGTGGGAGTTGTATGCATGAAAAGAGAATCAGCCAGGCATGGCAATTGTGATTCATCTTGAACTGTTTTGTAGACGGATGAAAGAGGACGTTGGAAGACATTTAGTGAATAGGAATATTAGCCAAAGTCTTAATAAAGAAAGACACAAAAAAATTGTTATATGTAATCACATGATATGATTAGGGCTTATCTGAAGAGCCAAATGATTATGTTTGGTTCAGGATGATGAACTAACCAAGTTGCATTGGGCTGCAACTATTAAGATTGCTGCGATCCTTGATGATGGGTTTTTCGGTGCTAGCCAACCTAACCGGAAGAGTCCGTGACCAGAAGAAGGAGGAGTATCAGGAAGAATGAACTAAATTTAATGATTATTTAGTTAAATATGTCAAGTTAGATGAATTGGAAACAGCTTGCAGATACTTAATTGGCTTCGGATTTTATATAAGTTAATTGATGAATTAATAGGTGTAATTTCAAAATGAAAAGATCTAAGGATGTTAATGTTCAAGTTAAACTTTATACGAACTGTGATTTGGAAAACCGTTAAAAGGATATGCATTGCTCCTAGAATGGGAGGTAAAGGAGGAGCAAGTGAAGACAGCAATGGTAAAGTAGGCCCAGGATTTAGGGGAAAATATGATGAGCCAATGGGAACGGCTGTGAGACAGGGATATTAAATTTACGGCTTGCTACAATTAAAGAGAGAATGTAATGAAAATGCAATACAGATGGTACCTGACCCCGTTAGACTGGCAAAAATGTATAAAAACTGTAGTGATGTTTGTTGGAGATACAACAATGGGGCGGGAACCTTTCTACACATGCGGGAGTGCAAAGAGATAGTGGGATTCTGGGGAAATATTTACAACAAGTTGAAAAAGTGAATTTCTTTAAGGAATACATCAAAAGCTATGTGGAAAAAGTCGAACTTTTGACAGATATTGAGTAAATCCAGAACATGATTAGAGTGAAAGGAGAGTAAAGTTAAGATAGAAGAAGAGATTAAAGAAATAATGAAATGTGTTTAAGGCAATTGGAAAAAGAAAGTAGTGTAACAAGAACGGCTGGAAGTCAAGTCACTTTGTGGGTGTTTGTGTGGGGTAGATGTGTTGGTATGTATAGTATGTTGGGGAAAAAGCACCAAGGCAAAAGCCAGCTCCAGATGGCTGGAATGCAAAACAGGTTTGCAGATGTACTGTTGGAGAAAAGGTGGAGCCTATTCTCTGTACTGAGCACCGGATGTTAGCTCAGTGTGTCATATGACCTGTGCTGGAAGTACAGGGGAGGAGTTGTGACTCTTCTAATGGAGACTGAAGGGTGCAGTCACATTTCTATGTACTGTTGAGTGACAGGAATAAAACATGTAGAAAGGACTCCTGTCTGTCTCATTTCTCCTCCCTGGGAGAATGCAGGGAGGGACAGAGAAGCAGAGGGTGTGTTCTTCTCACGACTAATGAGAAGAATCGCCGGGTTTGTTTACCTAGCCTGCCGGGGTCGCAGACGGACGGTAAACACAGTATCTCGCTCAATTGCCTCGGGGGAGGCCAGGTACCTCTGCCTGTGAGCTGAAGATACTAACATATGGTAGCAGAGGATGGTTTCGATCCTCTGCATGAGAGGCTGGTGGATTGTCCTCCTCTGCTCCAAGGAGGAAGAGAAGCGTCTGAAAGAAGCCAGAGGCTCAACAGACAGCTGGTGGAAAGAAGAGGTGTTTTCCAGAGCAACAAAGATCAAGGTATGCTGCATTTCGGGCTTAAAGTGTGAACGCAGGTTGATAAATTCACTGGTTCACGGAGCTGCGTTTCAAAGAAAACAAAAGCTCCAGAAGGAAGAGGCCTGCAGCTTAAAGGCTGAAGCCTGCATTCCACAATAGTCTCCCAACCTCTGGTTGGTGCTGCAGGGATGGGGTTTTCAATTACATCAAATTCCACAAATTCTTGTGGTTGATAAACTGTCCTATTGAAATGCATTGTTGCTAAGTAACGCAAAGTTGGAAAGTTACTGGCAAAAGGGCTGGACTGTGAGTGTGAGCCTGGGAAAGCGAAACAAAATCAGAGAATGTTTTGGCTACAAGTTTACGTGCCCTTGGAAGGGACTTTCCATAGCAGCCAGAGTTTAGCTGCCAGGTGCTAAAGAGCGTAAACAGCTTGCAGTTTGCCTGACTGAGAAAGGAAAAAACAACTGTTGGATTTTACAGCTTGTTTGACAGTGTGAGCTGGAGGCTTGGCTTCAAGATGGATGCCAAGAAAGGGGGAGGTCTGCCTTACCCACCTCCCTTAACCAATGACAATTATTCATCTTGGTCTGTAAAGATGAAGGCCCTGCTAACATAGTATAGGTAGGCATAATACAGAGTAATGTAGGTATGCTTTATGTTAGGAAAATAAGGTATTGTGCATATGTACTATGTAAATGTATGTGTTCTATATGTTAATAAAATATTTTAATTAAAGAAAAGGAATGATGTTCAATTTGGAAGTTTATTTTAAAAAGCATTTTATCGGATGTGGTTCTTTGCAGGAACATTTGTATTTCAGTAAAGGCCTATCTTTCTACTTGCAGATTTCCTCCTTTTCTTTTGGGTTTCTGTGTGGATAACCTCCAGTCTGGGAACCTCTTTTTGAATTTCTACATGACAGGATTTAAAAAAATAAAAATTGAAAGTGATTTATAATGAGATTGAATATCATTATTGGTAGAAACAATTTAAAACTTTCCAAAAATGAATCAGCAATACATTTTAAAACATAAGTTTTTCTTAGTGTTTACAGTTCTGTTTACAGATGGTTGGGGCGGGGGGAGGGCACAACATGCCGAAGCAGAGCCCATCTTTTTCAAGGGATCCTTAGTAAACCTGGAAATGTCTGCATGTGATCCCATCTCTACAGCTGACATAAACACCCTGGAGAAGGAGGCTGGAGCCTGAAAGGCAAAAGCATTGGCCTCGAAGGGAGACCTGGGACCCCCTCTCCTTTTAAAGGGACCTCCGAGGAGGAAACCAGGGCCGCCAGGGTGGATCAATCCCTGGACCTTGGAGGCGATTCCTCGGCTCATCTGGAAAGTGCCATATCATGTTCCTTTCCCCATTTGCCAGGAGCCTAAGTTCCATTTGGGGTTCCTCATTCCTCACCCCAAGGTTCCTCCAAGGCTTTGGGGAAGGAAACTGAGGCAGCTGAGCCATGGCTTTGGTTGCTCCCAATGGCCCTGCAGGGGATTCAGGGTGGGGGGCCTGTCTCCTCCTCTGGCCATGGCAGTTCCCAGGAAGCCTTTTCAGAAAGGCAGTAGACCCTCAGCACAAGTTCGGTTCTTCTCTGCAATGGCTTCCTCTTCTGAGCTGGACTGGGAGGACCCCAGTTCAGGCAGTTCCCCAGAGTCCCCCCACTGGGCTCCAGTGGCCCCCTGAGACCCACAGGGATCCAGAGGGGAGCGACTTCTGTTGAACTACCGCCTGAGGAGGAGGAACAGATGTCTTAGCCCGTTTGGGTGGCAAGCAAGGGCCATCCAGAAAGGCCTCCTGGGATCCTGAGGGACCAAGAAGGGGAGTATCCAGTCTTGTCTGGGGAAGCAAAGGAAACTGGTCCGGAGGTCAAAGTCCCCTGAGGGAACCCTCCACTTCAGAGGGGATAAAAGCCCTTATTATTGTTATTCTCCTTTGGCCTCAGAGACAGAGAGGGACTTGCCCTCCTCGCCTGTCCTGGCGCAGAACCTGGCAGATTCCCCCAAGGCCACTTGCCTGGCATGTCCCAATGGAGAGGCCTCCTCCGTTGGGCCAATGTTATAAGAAAAAAACTGCTCGTTTCCCCCTATGGGGTATCTAAGAGCCCATAGAGTCCTTTTGTAGGTTCTCTTTCGGTAGGAGAAAATAACAGAGACCAACCAGAGAATTTTTTAAAAAATGTATTTTTATTAAAGATTTTCTTGATTTACAAAAGTATGTACAATGTCTCGTATTCCCCCCCCCCCCATGTAACATTTTTACAAATCGGTTTCATTTATTGAGACATTAGGAATAAAAGGGAGAAAGAGGTGGGGTGGAGATGGGGGGGTCGGGTTGCAATGTTTCTATTTTACTTAAAATATGTAGGGTTTGGTGTCAGCGTTGCTTGTGCAGGTTCTTTGCTGTTCACTTGTGTTTCTTTGGTGCTGAGAGAGGTTGGGGTTGGCCTAGGGTGGGGTTGTTCATTTGTGGTTGGCTGTGGTGGTCTTTGTTTTCATGGGTGAGTGGGGTGGGTGGGTGTTTTGGATCAGGTTAGCCATATTGATTTGTATGCTGTTGGTGGATTTTTGTCATTGTCTTGTTGGGCTGTGTGTGTGATAAAGGGGAGCCATACTGGGGTGATGGCGTCTTCTTCTATTTGTCCCCGTGTCAGTTTCAATTTATTGGTTTATTTTTTTAGTAAGGCTGTTTCCCATACTATTTGGTACCATTGGTCCATGCTGACTCCTGACACGTCTCTCCAGTGTCTGGTTATGATGTTTCTGGCTGCTGAAAGTAGGTGGGTTATGAGTTCTTTGTGGTGTAAGTGGTCATTATTGTCTTGGAGTTTTTTGGATCCTGTTTGTAGTGTGATGAGAGGGCAGTGATGTCTTACTCTATTTTGCTAATTTTTGAGGAGGTTTTTTTAAGGAATGCTTTGTCTTTTATGCAAGCTCCTCTGGTGACTGCTTTCATTGCATCCCATAAGAGGGGGGTTGTTATAGCGTCTACATCATTTTCCTTGAAGTAAAAACTAGTTTTTGTGAGACTCTCTCTAATTTGTTTCTTTGTAGTTAGGATGGGACTGAAGGACCATGCTGGGGTGGTTTGTGTTCCCTCTCCTATTTTAACAGTGACTTCTACTGGGGTGTGATCTGTGATTTTAATGTTACCTATGTTTGTTGATTCTACTGAGGGGATCAGACCCTGCGTGAGCAGAATGCTGTCCAGACTGGACACTGTACCATGGCGTCCGGATTGGAATGCATGGCTGGTGTCTCCCGGGTTTTGCTCACCCCAAATGTCATAGAGACCCCATTTTTAAAACATTTTTAGTAATTTGTAAGAGTCCCTAGTTGTTGGGGGTTTCCTTCGGAAGAAGGTTGCCCATGGGGTTGTAAGGTGAATGTTTTTCAGGGATATGCCTTTCATATTTAGGTTGAGGTCACCTCCTAGGATTGCTTCCCCAGAGAAGGAGAGGAACTTGTTTAGTGTCTTCTGGAAGAATCCTAGTTGTTTTGAGTTTGGGGCATATATGGAGCCGATTGTCAGTTTAATTTTGCCATCTAGTGTCCCTTTAGCAAAAATGAATCTGCCTCTTTTGTCCTTTAGGACTGTGTGGCGTTGAAGTTCAGGTCTCTACTGAGTATTATAGCTACTCTGCAGGCCTTCCCTGAGTCAGGTGCAACCCATTGTTGACTGAAGCGAGGGTCCTTCAGGAGTTTGCTCCTTTTGGGTGGGTTGTGTATTTCTTTTAGGAAGGTGATGTGTGGTTTCATGGTATTTATGTATGAAGTGATGCATTTTCTTTTGATGGGGTTTCCCAACCCCGTCACATTTAATGTAATTGCTTTTACGTTAGCCATCTTGCTTATCTATTATGTGGGGCGATTCCCTGCCAGCCCATCCGGGTTGTCCTGTGTCTCTCACTTCATGTTGTTTAGCGAACCAATGGGGTTGCACTGACCTAGAGTGTAGTGGGTGGGGGACTAGTGGGATTAGAGTTACATTTGGATTAAAGAGTAGGGGGTAGGTTGAAGAGAATTTCCTATATGTAGTCATATAGGTGTTTGTTTGGGGTATTTTGGGCCATCTGGCATTTAGCCGGTTGGTCCTAGGTCTCAGCTAGTGTGGAAGGCCATGTTCAGGGACAGGCCATCCCCCCGTCATTTGCAATAGGGGGTGATCAGCGAGATGGTTCCTGCAGCCAATCGGAAGCCGCAGAAGCCGTGTCGAACGTTTGGCTTCCAAAAAAAGTTTACAAAGCGGAACACTCACTTCCAGGTTTGTGACATTCAGGAGCCTAAGGCATTCAGGAACCAAGGTATGACTGTATTGCAATATCTGAAATAAGGCTGGGGCTATGTAGAGCTAAACATGCTAATGACCTGGCAACTGCTAATACAGTGGTGCCTCGCAAGACGAAATTAATTCGTTCCGCAAGTTTTTTCTTCTTGCGAGTTTTTCGTCTTGCGAAGCACGGTTTCCCATAGGAATGCATTGAAAATCAATCAATGCGTTCCTATGGAGACCGTCCGGGGACAGAGGGGAAGCGCCGCGGGCCTTCCCCTCTGTCCCCGGACCTGTTTTAAAGCAAGGGAAGGGGCAGCGGGGAGAATTGCTTCTGCCCGTTGCCGCCCCTTGGTTCAAAAGGGGTCTGGGGAGAGAGGGGAAGGCGCGCGCGCGCCTTCCCCTCTGTCCCCGGAGATTGCGGGGCTGGCAACGGGGAGAAGCGATCTTCTCCCCGCCGCCCCTTGCTTCAAAAGAGGTCCGGGGTGCGGGGGCAAGCTTCGTTTTGCGAAGCAAGCCCATAGGGAAATTCGTCTTGCGAAGCAACTCGAAAACGAAAAAACCTTTCGTCTTGCGAGTTTTTCGTCTCGCGAGGCATTCGTCTTGCGGGGCACCACTGTACTTACGGGTCTAACTTTAAAACTGGTAAATTTTTGCTAACCTTTAAAATATTGTTACAACTCTTGTGTTATGGAACTACCATACCAGTAATGTTTGAATTAGCACATTTTCTCTAAAATTAAAGCTGTAGAAATAATCAGCAGCATAGATATCAAAAGGTGAGGTGAGATAATGTTCCCTAAAAATTTAATTACATTACTAAACAAGAAAAAAGCCAATTCAACACCACACTTTAAGATATTCAAATATAATTAACTATTGAGTCTTAATTGAACGTGTGTACATCCCACCAGTTATCTGTTAGTTAATTTTCTTTTCTAAACTAGGCCAAAATAGAAAGAAGGGAAGGGATAAATTTTAACAGAACAAAAGTTTGTTAAACAATATTTTTATTGCCAGAAATGTGCATTTTTTTAAATAAACCAGGCCAAACCAGAAAGAATGATTAAAATTTTACAGAAAAAAAATATTAATCTATCTATCTATCTAGATAGGAAAATTTTTGTTTCTTTTACAAACCAGGCCAAACTAATAAGAATAGATAACATTTCACAGAACAAAAAAATATATTAAACAATATATATATATATTTGCAAGGAAAATGTGCATTTCTTTTATAAACCAGGCCAAATGAGAAAGGATGGATAAAATTTCACAGAACAAAAAAAAAATATTACATGAAATCTATGTTTTTTGCAAGGAAAATTTGCATTTCAGCATTCTCTGGCAATAGAGATGACCTTTGTCTTTGAAAAACATTGCCAGCCGTGCTGAACACACTTTCAGATGGCACCCTCGTCCCTGGGATAGCCAAAAACTTCTTTGCCAGCACCTTCAACATTGGGAAGGAAGCCTCGTGTGCCTTCCACCACGTCAGAGGGCATCCATCAATGTCCACTCTTGGCATGGCTATATACTCCTTTAGCTCTTTTTCTGCTTTCGACTCACCATCTGCCACTGCCAGGTCCTCCTCTTCTTCGTCCAAATCAAAAATTTTCGCCAGCCCCTTTTTCTTTTTGGGTGGAGCAGGGCAAGTATTTGGCTCCGGAGAAGCAGAATGCAGACTCCCGTGCAAGTCTGTCATCTTCTTGATGGCCTCCTGCCTGACGGCCTCTGGCGCCTCTAAGAAACGCAGGCGAAACCTCGGGTCGCACAAGGAGGCCAGGCCTAAAGTGGTTGCCGTGGGAGCGCTATCGTACTTTTCTGACAGTGCGCCTAAAATTGCACATTTAATGTCCTTCAGCAGCACACTGTCTCCCTCATCAGGCTGGAGACTTTTCTTAATTTGCCTATAAAGAGGCAGAACGGTTGACGCCGCGACATAATTGCTTCCACTTAGAGTTGTGGTAATGTCCTCCAGCAGAGTAGTTGCAGACACAAAGTCCTGCACGGCTGAGACGTCGCCCCCTTCCAACATCAAAAGTCTTTTAGATGGATGCTCCGTGAGTACCTTGCAGAGTGGAACTTGGTTTTCGAGAAACCTTTGGCACAGCTGAAGCGTACTCCACCATCTTGTCGGGCAAGCGCTTGGCAAACTGACTTGGTCCATCTGAAGTAGCTCTTGAGCTCTGGCGAGGTCCCTCCTCATCTTCCAGCTGCAGCAAATGCTATTTTGCAGACCCTTCAGTTTCCCAATTGCCCTTTTCAACGGTGTCAGGCTTAAAGCTCGGTTAACACCGATATTTATATTCTGGGCAAAGCAGGAAATGTGCTCAAAACCAAGCTGCCTGACCGCTTTCAGAATATTTGAGCCGTTGTCCGTTGTGCTGCAAAATATGTTCTTCACATCAATGTCCCACTCCGATAAGGTGTCTGTGAGCATTTCACAAAGATGATCTGCAGTGTGGTCCTCCAAAAAATGCTTACAGGCCAAGCAAGCGCTTGTCAACTTCCACTCGTCGGAAATGAAATGTACTGTCACAGCCACAAAGGGAGTGCCTGCCACTGATGTCCAGCTGTCCATAGTGATGGCCACTTCACTCTCACTTAGCCGCTGTATCTCCCCCTTCATTTTCTCCATGATGTCACTGTACAGTTTTGGAACCCCCGTGGTTGTGAAGTATTTCCTACTAGGCAACCGATACCTCGGGTTTAGAGTGTTCACCATCTGGATAAATTTTGGGTGCTCTACAGTGTTGTAAGGCTGCATACACGTAGCCAGAAACTGCGCGACTGCCTGAGTGCAAGTCCTTGAGGTCTTAGAAGGGAGCAGCTGGGAATCCAATGCTGTTTTTTGCTGTCGTCTAGAACTTTCCCTAGCAGTTCTTGCCGGCTCAGCAGCCCTAGCTGTTGACACCGTTACAGCTGGAAGATCGTCTGAATTAGCAGCAGTACGTGAAGAAACGGAAATGCCTCTTGATGAGGAAGGTACTGCCAGAGGTGTGGACAACTCCCTAAATTTCAGAGGGTGGTGAAACTTGAGGTGGCTGCTTAAATTGGAGGTGTTTCCGCCTTTTGCTGATACCGAATGTAAACATATTTTGCAAATGGCGCCATTGTCAGTCAAAACACGGCCGCTCTCATCAGCAGGCAATCCAAAATGCATCCAGACAGCACTCTTGGTTTTTCGTTTTTCTACCAAATGGTGGTATTTGGGAACATCTACAGCACGGTGATGACGAGGCATACTGAAGACAAATAACCTGGGGATACATTGAACAACAATAAAACTCTTAATTTTGATGTATTTAATTGTATGAAAATTTACTCAATGATAGCATAATAATAATAACAACAACAACATCAATCATTTTATTATTTATACCCTGCCCTTCAGGCTGGGTTTCCCCAGCCACTTTGGGCTGCTTCCAGCAAATATAAAACATAATAAAATATCAAACATCAAAAACTTCCATAAACAGGGCTGCCTTCAGATGTCTTCTAAAAGTTATGTAGTTCTTTATATTCTTGACATCTGATGGGAGGGTGTTCCACAGGGCGGGCGCCACTACCGAGAAGGTCCTCTGCCTGGTTCGCTGCAACTTCGCTTCTCACAGTGAGGGAACCAGCAGAAGACCCTCGGAGGTGGACCTCAGTGTCTGGGCTGAATGGTGGGGGTGGAGACACTCCTTCAGGTATACTGGACTGAGGCTGTTTAGGGCTTTAAAGGTCAGCACCAACACTTGTGAATGTGCTCAGAAGCATACTGGGAGCCAGTGAAGATCCTTTAGGACCGGTGCTGTATGGTCTCGGCGGCCACTCCCAGTCACCAGTCCAGCTGCCACATTCTGGATTAACTGTAGATTCTGAATCACCTTCAAAGGTAGCCCCACATAGAGCACACTGCAGTAGTCCAAGAAGGAGATAACCAGGGCATGCAGCACTCTGGCAAGACAGTCTACGGGCAGGGAGGGTCTCAGCCTGCGCAGCAGATGGAGCGGGTAGACAGCTGCCCTGAACACAGAATGGATCTGCACCTCCATGGTGAGGTGTGAGCCCAAAATGACTCCCAGGCTGCACACTTGGTCCTTCAATGGCACAGATACCCCAGTCAGGACCAGGGAGTCCCCCCCCATACCTGCCCACCCCCCGTTTCCCCAAAACAATACTTCTGTCTTGTCAGGATTCAACCTCAATCTGTTAGCTACCATCCATCCTCCAACCGCCTCTAGACACTCACGCAGGACCTTCACCGCCTTCACTGGTTCCGATTTAAAAGAGAGGTAGAGCATGCTTCAACTATACCATTACAGATTTCAGAGCAATAGATCAATGTTAATATATTAATTTGTTATTAATATTGTATTAATTTCTGCACAACAAGTGTAAAAGGTTAAAAGTAAAGGACCCTTGGACGGTCAAGTCCAGTCAAAGGCGACTATCGGTTTGTGGTGCTCATCTCGCTTTTCAGGCTGAGGAAGCAGGCATTTCTCCGCAGACAGCTTTCTGTTGTCATGTGTCCAGCAGGACTAAACCGCTTCTGGTGCAACAGGACACCATGACGGAAGCCAGAGCGCAAGGAAACACCGTTTACCTTCCCGCAACCGCGGTACCTATTTATCTGCTCACACTTGCGTGCTTTCAAACTGCTAGGTTGGCAGGAACCAATGCATGAGAAATCAAAATGGTTGTGGGGAGAACTGAGAAGAGTTCCAGGGCAGGGAGCGGCACCAGAGGAGAAAATGGGCAGCTTAATGAGAGGGAGGGAGAGACAAAGATGGGGGGAGGGAAGAGCAGTGTCTCAAACGCAGAGCCGAGTCTGTCTCTCCTTTTAACTATGAAAAACATTCTAGCAGCAGTGACAGTGAGCGCCCACGGTAAACGCAGCACAGCGAAGGGGCTGGATCTGTCGGCTTAGTTAATAATAAAACCGGTGAGGCCGAGGGCTGCTTCCTTCGCAGAAGCAAAACCCGGGAGGGGAAAGAGAGAGAGAGAGAGAGAGACAGGGGGACAAACACACACAGAGACGGGGGAAGAGGTTCAAATGGGGGGGGCTTTGTTTGTTCATGGTTTTAGGTGAGAAATGGGTTCCGGAAGCGAGGACTTGTAAAGAGCCAGCCCTGACCAGCCTTCTTAAGCAACCTACCAGATTTGCTGCAGAGAGATTCCGAATTTTTCTTTTGCCAGCCTCTCTCTCTCTCTCTCTAAAGCTGCAGCAGCTGCTGGGGGCGAGGCAACCTGGAGGCGGAGGAAACGCTGCGCTTGGTTGCTCCATCGTTTCAGCCGCCGACTCGGATTCGCAGGGAGGAGCTTAGGCGGAGTTAGCGAGGGCTGCCCAGCAGGAAGCATACAGCTTTTCCAATACCGGGCTTGATGCACGATAATTTGCCATGTCTTTATATATAGAGAGATAGATATATAAGGTTATCACGATTTTTTCTAAATATCGGTTTTAAACAATGAGTTGATATGTATTGCACAGGCCTAAACCTGACACACACAAAACCACCTCTGTAGTCGTGGTCCCCCTCCGCCCACAGCCCAAGCCTCCTGTATCACCTGGCAGCCTGCGTGGATTTCCTGGGTTGACGACTGATGCAACGTCCTTTTCCCCAGGGAAGCTTTTAATATTTAATGCTGTGTTGTTTTTAACATTCGATAGGAAGCCGCCCAGAGTGTCTGGGGAAACTCAGCCAGATGGGCAGGGTGTAAATAAATTATTATTATTATTATTATCCCCAGAGTCTTATCAGCTGGTGCAAAGCAGAGTATTCCACGTATTGGGAGGTTGTGTAAACCGCTCAGGGGGCCTGTGAAGGAAAAAAGTCAGGACCCACCAGTGGGGGCACAGAGTCTCCTTCCTCCTCCTTTCCCAGCCCCGACATGCCAGGGGTTTGAGACCAAGGTGGGGGGCTGTGGGCTTTGTGTAGGTGCCATCACTGCAGGGGGCGGGGGAGACGTAAAGTCTGGCTGACAATGGTTTTGTGGACATCCATTGTGCTCCCTCTGTGTGTGGAGGGGATACAAGGAGGTTCCCTCAGACCAGGGTTCAACCTTGAGGTTATCCAGTGCCTTTTCTTCTGGGGGGGGGGACATACCCCTAAACATTTTGTGAATCTAAGTTTGGCCTCATTGAGGGGCAGTATTTCAATATGAGTAGGAAAATTAGGTAAAGGTAAATGGACCCCTGACCATTAGGTCCAGTCCTGACCGACTCTGGGGTTGCGGTGCTCATCTCGCTTTATTGGCCAGGGAGCCGGCGTACAGCTTCCTTGGTCATGTGGCCAGCATGACTAAGCGGCTTCTGGCGAACCAGAGCAGCGCACGGAAACGCCGTTTCCCTTCCCGCCAGAGCGGTACCTATTTATCTACTTGCACTTTGATGTGCTTTCAAACTGCTAGGTTGGCAGGAGCAGGGACCGAGCAATGGGAGCTCACCCCGTCACGGGGATTCAAACCACTGACCTTCTAATCAGCAAGTCCTAGGCTCTGTGGTTTAACCCACAGCGCCACCCACTTCCCCATGTAGGAAAATTAGAATACCCCTAAACATATTTTTTTTAGAAAAAAGCACTGAGGTTATCTATATCCTCTGCTCTTTTAAAATGTGGGGTTTATTTTGATTATGGATTTTGTGGTTTCATATTTTGATTTTTATCTATAAACCACCCTGAGACCTGCAGGTATAGGGCAGTATATAAATTCAGTTATTGTTGTCATTACCATTAATAATAATAATAATAATAATAATAATAAAGAGATCCAGGAAAAGCTAAATGATTGCTTTGCACTGCAGGAAATAGGCCAGAGCCCAATGCATGAGCTAAACTTTGCAGGGGGAAAGTAATAAACTACTTGGGCAAAGGAATTGAGGAGATTATCATCAAATTTGCAGAGGACACCAAACTAGGAGGAGTAGCTAAAGCCGCAGAAGACACAATTGGGATTCAGGATGACCTTAACAGATTGGAGAACTGGACCAAAACTAACAATGTGAATTTCAACAGGGGCAAATCCTATATAAGATTTGGGGAGGGGACGACGACGAGGACGACGATGACACCTGCCTTCCCTGTAGTACCATGTGAAAAGGATTTAGGCGTCTTAGTGAAGGAGTTTGTAAATAAACGCAAGAGTGAGTTTTTCTCTTTGTAAACTGACTTTTGGTGAGAAATAAATTTCTGCAGCCCCCCCCCCCCCCCAAAAATGAGAGAGGCAGCTACCCTTCCCCTGTCCCAACAGCCCTTACTGTCAGAACGTCCTTCTGAGGTTTAGGGACATGATGCCCCTCAGGGGTGCCAACTTGAATAAAATATTGGGGTGGTGGGCAGGTAAGCCCCGCCCTGCATAATTGATCACACCATTTGAATGACAATGTCTATCAACTTTATGCGGACGGACACCCTAAAATATTTTATTGGGGGTGTGTGAAGACCCCCTGGGCCCCTAGGAGTTGGCTCTTAGGATGTCCCTCTGCCAGTTCCAGTTCCCCAACCCCCTCCCACGGCAGGGATCCCTCCTGGCTCTGCAAGTGCGGCGAAGTGCGCCCGTGTTGCAGCTGGCCGGTCCCTTTTGGCTGAAGAGACTTGAGAGAAGGAGTCCACGAAGGGGTTAAAGGAAGCGAGAGAGGACTGGATGCCTTGAAAGGCCTGGAAAGGGACACTCCCTTTGTCCGTCCCCGTCCCCCCCATCTGCCCTCCCTTCTCCGCTCGTCTAGGGTGGTCCCTCCAGATGGAGAGGTTGGCGCGCTCGGGAGAAATGCGGCACGGAGAGCGAGGGGTGAGCTGTGCCAAGGGGGGGCTCTGGGCGCAGGAGAGACTCTGGGGAGGGGGTCTCCTTCAAGTCATCTGAGAGAGGGATCCTTGAACACTGGGGTCCACTTCGCCCACCCCTCTCTCCCTTCCTGGAAGCCGAACTCCTCCCCCTCTATGAGCCCCAGACAAGCCAAGTCAGGCCATTGGTCAACCTGGAAATAGAGGAGGGGGAAAAGGCAGGAATTTTCCTACTGCAGAGGAAGGACGGAATGAAAAATCCTCCTCCAAAACGGCTCTTTGTTTTTGGAATTCCTTTCACAAAGTAGCCAAAACCCTTTTCCATCTCCCATGTTTTCAGTTTTCAGTGTTATTTCCCTTGCATGGTCAATGATTCCATACACCATTCCAAAAATATGGATGGAGGTACTATGGAAATGTTTCAGCATTTATATATAATATACATATTGGAAGCATTTCATTATTTTTGTTTATTTTTTGTTTATTTTATTGCATGCTGAGATACAATCCATCAGCATCAAAAGGTAATAGAAGCCTGCACCTTCCCAGTCTGGGTTGCTTCAAGGTCAAAGGACTCATTATCATGATAGACAATACCTGTGGCTGGAGGCTCTACACAGAGACATGTGCATATTCAGGCCAAGGATTGCCAGTATTATAGGCAAGGTGTGTGAACTTGCCAAATTTATAAATGCTGAGTGTGAGAGAAAGTGAGTGGGTGGGATTATAGTATATACTATAAGGTAAAGGGACCCCTGACCATTAGGTCCAGTCATGGCCGACTCTGGGGTTGCGGCGCTCATCTCGCTTTACTGGCCGAGGGAGCTGGCGTACAGCTTCCAGGTCATGTGGCCAGCATGACTAAGCCGCTTCTGGCAAACCAGAGCAGCGCACAGAAACGCCGTTTACCGTATTTTTCGCCCTATAGGACGCACTTTTTCCCCTCCAAAAATGAAGGGGAAATGTGTGTGCGTCCTATGGGGCGAATGCAGGCTTTCGCTGAAGCCAGGAGAGCGAGGGGGGTTGGTGCACACCGACCCCTCTCACTCTCCAGGCTTCAGGAAGCTATCCGCAAGCCGTGGGAGCCCGCGGGAGTTCCTGCCGGGCTCCCAAGGCTTGCGGACAGCAACCTGCAGCCCGAAACCCGGTGAGTGCAGCGGAGCGCACCCCGGGCTTTGGGCAGATATCCGCAAGCCTGGGGAGACCGGCGCCTGGGGGGGAATAATTTTTTTTTCTTTATTTCCCCCCCCCCAAAAAAAACTAGGTGCGCCCTATGGGCCAGTGCGCCCTATAGGGCGAAAAATACGGTACCTTCCCGCCGGAGCGATACCTATTTATCTACTTGCACTTTGACGTGCTTTCGAACTGCTAGGTTGGCAGGAGCAGGGACTGAGCAACGGGAGCTCACCCCGTTGCGGGGATTTGAACCGCCGACCTTCTGATCGGCAAGTCCTAGGCTCTGTGGTTTAACCCACAGTGCCACCCGCGTCCCTAGTATATACGTTAATGATGTCCATCCATAACTTTTCATGAGTTTATATTGTGATTCACTTGTGGTACACGCTCCAGTATTACTAATATACTTTGCTGTCCTTGCTTCAAAAGGTGAAAAGGTTTTAACATTTTAACTCTGCAAAGTTTGCAGAAGAAGTCACAGGTTAATGGCGGCACCAGATACTTTGCTGTCTTTGTGTCAGTGGATTAATACAGTAGTTTTGAATAGTTCTACATTCACGTATGGCACCAATAACACTTCTGCTTTACTTATTCCATTTAGGAGAGACTCTGATACACAAGTCTCAACTCATTTCCTTCCTTGAGACACAAAAATACAGAAATGCAGGAGAGGCTGAGAGGCATTTCCCTTCAGTATGCAGTGAGACTGTCTCCTTTCAGTGTGTAAGAACATATGAAGAAGCCTGCTGGGTCAGGATGATGACCCACCTTTGGCTTGTCAACTGCGATTTCGTCCATTTCCCCACGTCTCTCTGGGGAAGATTTAAGGGAAGATTGCTACTGAGTTATTTTTTATTTTTTTGGAGGGGTTGTCCAACAGTCTGTTGCTATGATTTATTAGATTTTTCGATCACTTTCTCTTCCTCAGGGCAACCCAAAGCGACTTGCAACCAAACACACATCAGCAAGATTAAGTAATAAAAGTCCTGATCTTAGTGACCAGCCAAGATCTTCTTTGCCATGTTTTCTGTATTTTGGAAGGCAGAGAGAAGGCTGTTCTCAGGGCCTGCTCCACCATGAGGCAGACTGAGGCAGCCCCCTCAGGCAGCAGATGCAGAGAGGGGCAAGTGGACCGAGCTGAGTGCCATTTTGTTGCTGTTTAGTCGTTTAGTCATGTCCGACTCTTCGTGACCCCCCTGGGCCAGAGCACGCCAGGCACTCCTGTCTTCCACTGCCTCCCACAGTTTGGTCAGACTCATGCTGGTAGCTTCGAAAACACTGTCCAACCATCTCGTCCTATGTCGTCCCCTCCTTGTGCCCTCGATCTTCTTGTGCCATTTGGCCTGCCCTAATTTAACCTTTAATTTACCTTTAATTTACCTTTACCTTTAATTTAACCTACTGTCCTCTCATCCAGTGGAAGGTGCTGTCCCATTGCCAGTGCCCTAGGCACAATGGAGCAGCCTTGGAAAGTAAATGGTGCAGGATTAGGGAATGCGTGCAGTTGATTGGAAGATTTTGGAAGGATATTACAGATCATGGAGGAAGGAGGGTAATGGATTTCCAGTGGAGGGGAAAGGTGACAATGCTACGTCCCTCCAGATGTTGCTGCAGTACAACTCGCATCATTGCTGGCCATAAGCCATCCTTGCTTGGGTTGATGGTAAAGGTAAGGTAAAGGGACCCCTGACCATTAGGTCCAGTCGTGACCGACTCTGGGGTTGCAGCGCTCATCTCGTTTTATTGGCCGAGGGAGCCGGCATACAGTTCCGGGTCATGTGGCCAGCATGACTAAGCAGGGATTCGAACCACCGACCTTCTAGTCAGCAAGTCCTAGGCTCTGTGGTTTAACCCATAGCACCACCTCGTCCCTCTGGGTTGATGGTACTTTGAGTCTAACCACATCAGGAGGGCCAGAGGTGCCCCACCTTATCATAGAAGTTTTCTTTTGGTGCTCAGTGTTAATGGGAAGTTCAAGGTGGAAGTGGATACTAAGGGTCCTTGAGACAATTTCCCAGAGTGTATTATGGATATTTATTTAAAAAGACAATCCAACAGTGTAACTGTATTCTAAGATCATGTGGCTTAATAATAATAATAATAATAATAATAATAACTTTTATTTATATCCCGCCCTCCCCAGCTGAAGCCGGGCTCAGGGCGGCTAACAACAATAAAACAGTACAAAAGTACAGCACAAACAACACTCTAAAATCATTCATTATAAAATTAATTTACTGATGATGATTGAAGATCAGGAAAGTTTGAAGAGATTTTACCATTATTTCATTTCATTTCCTAACAAATCAGACCAATGTGTGTTACTTTCCTTTATTCTCTTTCTTGAAACCCTTACAGGAATTTTGTTACACTTCCACCACCTCTGAAGCAAGGGAGAAAGACAGAATTCTGTGAGCACACTTAGTTCGTATCCCTGAACTCACAAAGAAGAGAAACCACAAGGGATGGAGTGCGGAAAGAGTCTCACTGATTGTAGAACACTCAGTAAACACCAGCAAACTCATACGGGAGGAAAACAGTTTGAATGTATGGTATGTGAAAAGAGCTTCACTCGGAATGAAAGCCTTGTTACACATCAACGAACTCACACAGGAGAGAAACCATTTCAATGTGCGGAGTGTGGAAAGAGCTTCAGTTGGAGTGGAAGCTTTAATTTACATCAACGGATTCACACGGGTGAGAAACCATATGAATGTATGCAGTGTGGAAAGAGTTTCAGTTGCAGTGAAGGCCTTAATTTACATCAACGAACTCACACAGGTGAGAAACCTTTTAAATGTATGGAGTGTGGAAAGAGCTACAGTCAGAGTGGAAGCCTTAAGAAACATCAACAAACTCACACAGGGAATAAACCTTTTAAATGTTTGGAGTGTGGAAAGAACTTCCGTCAGAGTTCAGACCTTACTTTGCATCGTCGGACTCACACGGGTGAGAAGCCATATAAATGTATGGAGTGTGGAAAGAGCTTCAGTCAGAGTGGAAACCTTAATAAACATCTACAAACCCATACTGGGGAGAAACCGTTTAAATGTATGGACTGTGGAAAGTGCTTTTGTCGGAATGAAAGCCTTACTTTACATCTACGAACCCACACAGGTGAGAAACCATATAATTGTATGCAGTGCGGAAAGAGCTTCCGTCAGAGCGGACAGCTGAGAATTCATCAACGAACTCACACAGAGGGGAAAACCATTTAAATGTATGGAGTGTGGAAAGAGCTTCATTAAGAGAAGAAGCCTTAAAAACCACCAACAAACCCACAGTGGAGGAACTGTTTAAATTGAAGGAGTGTGGAAAGTGCTTCAGCAGTGATGGAGCGCTTACAATCAGTGGAAAAACCATTCAAATGTATGGAGTGCATAAATTGTTTTCTCTCAGAGTTCACTCCTTCAGATCAGCAAATTCATATCGGGGCAATCGGTTGTAGATGCTTCGGGCGTGTATGATGTTCTGGTTTTTGTAAAGTTGTATAGACATGTTTTTAAGGAATGAACTCGCAGTAGTAAGTATAATTTAAGATTCATGTACTGTTAGATAGGGAGGGGGAGAGTGAATCTGTAATGCTGGTGGTCGGGGTCAGCCGAATTTTGATCTAGAGAGCTAGAAATGTCAGATCACTTCCTATTGAGATTCATACTTTAGGCACGTAGTCCATCCTTGAAGGCTATTTGATTTAATGGGCTTCTGAGGGGATTTTCCAGTTGATATGACTGGTGCTACCGTCGAGTCAGTTTACACGTCAGTTTTTACTTACAAACTCTTTTGCCGAAACGTCTAGATCCTTTTCACGTGTACTACTGGTAATCAAGTGTCCCACAACTTAAATTTGTGTAGCTGGTTATTCCTTCCTTGGTGTTGAACCTGATGTTTATCCCTCTTGATAAACCTTTAGCTAATTTTGGCCCAGTTCTCCGTTAAGTTATTCTCTGTTATTGTCATCTTCAATCCCAATTCTCTCTTCTCCAGCAATAGCTAACTTTTCCAGTTTGGTATAATCCCTTTATAAGCTTTATATAATTCTTCAGACTCGCCCCCTGCAAAGCTTAGTTCATGCCTTGGGATCTGCCCTACAGGCGCAAAGAAATCATTTAGCTTCCGCTAAATCTCTTTACAAGTAACCTCAAGTTTTTGTTTTTTTAAAAATGTTTTTGTTAAAAGGTTTTCTTGGGGATCAACAAAACATGTGGGGGTCTCCTTTTTCCAAGTCAGAGTGAGGCAAAAGAGAGAAGGGAAGTGAGAGGGTAGGGAGGGGGAGAGACAGTAATTTTTCATTATTCTGCATAGTATATACATGCTTTTTTGCAGACGGTTGGTTGCAGTGTGTTGCTGTCTGTGTGGCAGGGGTGTAGCTGGGTCAAGTTTACCATATTGATTGGTATGTTTCCAGGGTCAGTCAGTGGACTGAGTTTGAATCCTGACAATGCAGAAGTACTGTTTCTAGGGGACAGGGGGTGGGTAGGTGGGGGACGGGATTCCCTGGTCCTGATTGGGGTAGCTGTGCCCCTAAAGCACCAGCATCAGAGTACCATATTTTTCACACCATAAGATGCACTTTTTTCTTCCTAAAAAGTAAGGGGAGATGTCTGTGCGTCTTATGGAGCGAATGTGTGGTCCCTGGAACTGAATTTTTTGCCCAGGGGCAAAAAGCAGTGTTCTCAAAGCTACCAGCATGAGTTTGACTAAACTGCGGGAGGCAGTGGAAGACAGAAGAGCCTGGCATGCTCTGGTCCATGGGGTCACGAAGAGTCGGACACAACTAAATGACTAAACAACAACAACAAAAAGCAGATCATGCTTTTTTCTTTTTTCTTTTTTTGAAAGAGGGAAGTGGGTGTTGAAACAAAGCCGCTGATCGCAAGCGATCGGGAGCGAGATAAGGGACCTAGCAATAAAGGAGGCTGGCAGGGAGGGGGGAGGTAAAGACAACAAAATTGCAAGGAGAGGAGACAGGAAGACTAAATCAGTGAGGAGAGAAATTAGAAGAAAAGGAGGAGCAAAGAACTCGCCAGCTAAGGAAAAGACACTAAGGCAAACAAGAGGGAAGGGAGTGTTGAAAGGAAGCAGCTGATCGGGATCGGGAGAGAGATAAGGGAGGCTAGTGGAGGCTCCCTGGGAGGGGGGAGGTAAAAGCCCATGGATCCTCAGGATTTTTGCATTGGTTCACCCCAAATTCACCATCAGATCACATAGCATGTCCATGGCTACAGCCTGCACCAAAAAAATCACGCCACTGTTTCCTGGGGCTGCAACGGTGGAAAAATGTGCTTACAAAGCACGGATCCACATGAATTCTCAGGATTTTTGCATTGGGCTACCCCAAACTCACCGTCAAATCACATGTCTGTGGCCGCAGCATGAACCACAAAAATCATAAATCTACTGTTTCGTTCAGAATATTTTTTTTCTTATTTTCCTCCTTTAAAAACTAGGTGCGTCTTATGGTCAGGTGCATCTTATGGAGCAAAAAATATGGTAGTTTTGTGTGGCAGTTAGACTTTTCCAGAGTTGCGCTGGAAGAGAGCCCCGGTCATTTGACCCTTTAATTAGTTCCCTTCCCCCTCCTATAAAAACTACGCAAGACACTCTCTTTTAAGGTTTAAATAGCACATAACTTTTTTACGCAGCGCACTTGCCTGTGTTAGATTAAATACACAATGCAGGTAGCTGTTCCTTTATGTTACATATGGATTAACTCTTGAGGCAGACACCAGCACAACAGAATTTTGCTGCTGTTGACTGTTAAAGCTGTTCAGAACTGACTTAACTGCCAACCGACATCACTGCGTCAGACGTATGACACCTCACATCTCCTTAGCCCTTGTGAGCATTAACCCATTAACTTAGCATTTTGGCTATTACCATCCTACATTTTGGACTCACAAAGAATTAAAGCTTTCCTTGCAGAAACTTGATAATAACCCATACAATGGCTAAAAACAGAAAGGTGACAGAAAGGTGGCGTTCCCTCTCCAAGAGTTTCCTGCTTAAGTATAGGACAGGGTGCAGCAGTTGTCCATCTTCCCCCTTCTGGCAGAGTTGCCCCAACTCCTATAATGGAGGCATCCGTGAAAAGGATAAAGGGCTCTAGGAAAGAGCTCTCAAAATAGGCTCCGTTCAAAACTAAACAGGAATGCCTCTACAGCATCACCTTTGACATACTTTGGAAATCTGAGGTAAAATCTCCACCCCGCAACAATGGCTGCGGCAGTTCTGCTCTTAAGCTTCCTTTCCTCCATTTTTAAAAGAAACATGTCTTTTTCATGGGCCATCTTGCCCTCCCTTTCTCTTGCTTTTTCCTCACGAGCTGCTCTGCTCTCTCTCTCTCAGCCTGTATCTGAGCGTCAGCTGCGATTCTGGCTTGTCCAGCTGCTAATTTTGCATTTTCTCTTTCTGTTTCAACTTTGTTTTTCTTTCTCTGCTTCAACCTTACGTCTTTCTTTATCTGCTTCAACTTTAGCCAATTCTAATCTTAGCCTCATCAATGGAGGTTCGTTCTTAACCTGAAACTGTTCTTAACCTGAAGCACCACTTTAGCTAATGGGGCCTCCTGCTGCCGCTGCGCCGCCAGAGCACGATTTCTGTTCTCACCCTGAAGCAAAGTTCTTAACCCAAGGTACTATTTCTGGGTCAGCGGAGTCTGTAACCTGAAGCATATGTAACCCGAGGTACAACTCTATTAGATACAGCAGCTGGGTCATCCCGAGTCTCTTTTGCTTGGTGATTGCCGGCCATTTTCTGACAGAATTTTTTTCTTTTTTAAATAAAATAGCCTCAATATTTTATCAAAGTAGTTGTTCTGTATCTCTGGGTACATTGCTGTGTGGGTTTTAACTTCGTATCATGGCGCTTCCACCAATTAATATGGGATGGCGCTACAACCCTTTCCCCTCTTTCACCCACCTCACAGAACAACAGTTCCACAAATTCCCACAAACTACCCCAGATTATGTTGTGGGGGACTTGTGTGAGAGAAAACTTAATAATTTGGAGTCTCAGGCAGGATTTGATCAAATAAACAATAAATATTTTATTTAACAAAGGTTGTTTATGAGGGTCCTGACCTTCTTTCTTCACAGACCCCTGTGTGATTTACACAACCTCCCCAAACCTGCAACACCCCACTTTGCACCAGATGATAGACTCTGGGGAAAGGGACATTGCATCAGCCATCGGAAACGAGACACCAAATTTAACCACATTGCAAGGAGAAAATCCACTCGGGCTGCCAAGTAATACAGGAGTCTTGGGGGCATGGGGACGGGGGACACTTGGTGGTGGTTGTTGGGATTTCAGTATCCACAAGCTGCCAAAAGCAGCAAGAGCTGTTTACATCAGGAGCTGTTGGGACAGGAAGTCTGCTCAGGAGAAATTGGTGTGCTTTTCTCAAAGAGACAAGTCGCCTAATTATCAGTCTCTCTGGACTGAAGGAGGATTCCTGGACAAAGGCTTTGGGATGCTGGCATTGCTCCCGGGCGGGCGATAATCCAACAGTGGTGGTGTGTGTCCAGTTGCACATTTAAATATTATTTCTCCCTCCTCAAGAAAATGAATCCCGACTATGGTAGTTTGGGAAGGTTGCTGGGAATTGTAGCTCTGTGGTGGGTAAAGTACAGTTCTCAAGATTCTTTTGTAATAAACGAAAATCTGCCCTTATTCACTTATGGGGGACACAAGACCCCTTATAGAGTCCTTTGCAGGTTCTCCATCGGTCAGAGAAAAAATAACAGAGGCCAACCAGAGAATACGGAGAAGCAAAGCAGCTAGTAAGCCTAGCAGCTAGTGTGCCCCCTTCACACACAGGAAAGGAGGAGGACCCAGAACCAAGGTGTGCCCGCCCTTATATAGACATCTTAAATTGCCAGCCCTGGAGTCCAAGACCACCCCCAGAAACATCATACCTATATCACAGAAAGGGTGGTCTACAAGAGAAATCTGAGTGCATTGTTTACCTCCTGTCTGGCAGGTTACCTGTTAATGCTCACTTGATTGGATACCCTGGGGAGCCTGGCCAGTCTTCTGTAATGATAAATACTTAGTTCCTGAGCCAGGTCACAGGATCACCCTATTCACACACAGACATACCCTTAAGACAGGATTTGTGAATGAAAAGACAATGGGGAGGCTTTTCCATTTTCCTTGACCTTGCAGAGAAATCATTTGGACAGTTTGGGAGTCAAAATGGTTTCAGGGCTGTTTTCCTGAGCTGCTTCAGACATGTGGTTTATATATTTATGTACGTGTTTGCTTGGTACATTTATGAACACACACACACACACAGAGAGAGAGAGAGAGAGAGAGAGAGAGAACATATATATATATATATATGTGTGTGTGTGTGTGTGTGTGTGTGTGTGTATATATATATATATATAAAACCTTAATTTTTTTATTTCACTTTGAAGGAAAGGATCTGTTTTAAAGGACTTGGGATCAGTGCGTTTTGTTAGACGGCCAACCCTGCAGCCCGGGATTACTATGCGGAATTGTAGATATGGGAGGGTCATCTAGCCCAACCCCCCTATAAAGCAAATGTTATTTGCACTCAGTGAGTGCCCCTTCCCCACAGGGGCAGATGGTCTTTGCTTTACTACGTTTCAGACTCTCCCAACAGACGTGTCTTGGCCAAGGGAACCGCTCGCCACTTGAAAAGCCTCTGCTGAGCCCGCTGCTGCAGTTCCTATCCTGACCGCCCCCTTCTCCCCCCCCCTCCCCGCTTTTGCATGCACGGTACATACATCCGCCTACATGAAAGGAAGAGCAGCGCAGGCTTTGCATTTTGTTTCCTTTTCTAGGCGGACAGGGGCGCTGCCGCAGACTAGCCTTGCAAAAGGAGAGAGAAGCTTTCTGCAAACCTGGCGGGGCTGGGGGGGGGGGACTTTCCATCCCTCCCCCTCCCTCCCCCCCCCCACCCCGCGCGAAGTTGCCTTAAGAGTTAAAGCCAGAGAGTGCAAGCTGCTAGAGAGAAAAAGAGAGAGAAGGGGATGCTGGATACTGACCCCCACCCCACTCCGCCCAACCTCTTCCCTTGGGAAAGGGGGCGTGGCTTAAGCGGAACAGCTGGCCCGCCCCCTCTGCCATCGCGCGCCGCCTTTGCCCTGCAAGGAGTCGGGTGAGTGCAAAGCGCCTTGGGGTGCAGCAAGTTCCGGGGTGTGTGTGTGTGTGTTTGTGTGTGTTCAATGCAATGCAATACCCGTGGAATTGAGGGTGGGGTTGGAGAGAGAGCAGGCAGGGAAGCTGCGAGTCGGGTGGGGGGGGGTTGCAGCTGATTCATCCTCGTTGCATAGAAGAGACAGGGGTTTCTCCCTAAAGGTGCGCTCTCTCTCTCTCTCTCTCTCTCTCTCTCATTCACGCACACACGTGTGTCTGCATGCACACACAGAGCACGTGAAGAGCCCTGTAGTTTCATTCGGCCAACGGCCCACCTAGTCCAGCATCCAGCGTTAGAATCACAGAATCGTAGAGTTGGAAAAGGGACCCTGAGAGTTATCTAGTCCACCCCCCCCCCCTCTTCAAGACAGGAATCTCAGCACTGTGTCCTTACGGGGGCCAAGCCTGCAAAGAAGAATTGGATCCCAAGAGCATCTCTCCCCTCAGGTGGCTTCCATAATAATTTAATAATAGTAATGATTATATCACCTGTATTTTAAATTGGTTTTCTCTCTCTCTCTCTCCCCCATTATGTTTTTATTGTAATTTTACTGGTGTTAGCCGCCCTGAGCCCGGTTCTGGCTGGGGAGGGCAGGGTATAAATATATTATTATTATTATTATTATTATTATTATTATTATTATTATTATTTATTTATATGCCACCCATTAGAGTGGGTTGCCCCAGCCACTCTGGGTGGCTCCCAACAGAATATGTGTTCTAAAAGTAAGATTTTTATTTCCTTGACATCTGACGGGAGGGCATTCTACAGGGCGGGCCCTCTGCCTAGTTCCCCGTCGTTGAGTTGATACAGAATAAGTTGAGTTCATATAGAATAATAAGTTGATATCCTAAATTTTCAGCTTCTCTCAAAGAAGCAGGATCAGGAAGTTTTTAATGTTTGATGTCATGTTTTTATATTTTGCTGGAAGCCACCTGAAGTGGCTGGGGAATTATTGTTGTTGCTGTTGTTGTTGTTGTTGTTATTATATTTATTATTATTATATTTATTATTTATTTTTATTATTATTATTATTATTATTATTATTATTATTATTATTATACCACTTGTTCAGTGCATTTGGAAGCATCCAAATAACTTGAGGTAATATATTCAAACAAAACATTCACTCCTGATTCACCGTGTAAAAAGGTACTTGCCCTGGCGTGCTTTCGAACTGCTGGGTTGGCAGGAGCTGGGGCCGCCGACCTTCTGGTTGGTTTAGACCACAGCACCACCTGCGTCCCTACGACTCACTGTGTGCAATCCTACCGGCTGAATTTTATCTGAGTCCTGGGATAGCTCAGTTGGCAGAGCACGAGGCTCTCAGGGTTGTGGGTTCCAGCCCCACCGTGGCCAAAATATTCCTGCATTGCAGGGAGTTGGACTTGTTCCCTTCCAACTTTGTAATTCTGTGGTCTATGAACCTCACTTATGAGGGAACCACCACAATTATTTCTTTTCTAAAGCAAAATTTTGTTAGACGTTCCGTAGCCCACCTTTGCGTAATAGGAGTTTGCCCTTTCAAGATTGGAGAGCGAGAGGAAAAGGAATCTCAGAGTGGGCTTTTTTTGTGGGGGAGGGTGGAACAGACATGACTTTTCTGGTCAGGGGGCAGGAGGAGCTTGGGTTGATCCCTAGCTAGAGATCCTCCATCCCCTTGTCTTGGTGCAGATTTGGGTCTCTGCCTCCTAGGAGAAGGAAGTCCCTACTTCTCAGCTTCCCCCTGGTGTCCTGTTCCCTAAATCTCACCTGCTTCTCCTTGCAGACTGCAGACCCAGTTTCCTCCTCTGCTTCTTTGAAGGCATCTTCCAGTTTTGCCAGAGTGGGGGGGGGGGGACCTTTGCAAGATCCTAATCTCCTCCTCACCCTGTCCCAAAGTCACACGCTCCTACCCTTCAGAAAGAAGGCGGTGGTAGAGGTTCTGTGCTGGAGGCCAAGCTGTTGTGGAGCTCAAGGATGGAGGAGCAAGACTCAGCTGGGCCTGAGGCGGGAGAAGGTCCCCACATCGTCCAGATTGGGAGCAGTGGGGCCATCTGGGGGGACTTGCCACAGAAGTGCTTCCGGGAGTTGTGCTACCAGGAAGCTGAGGGTCCAAGAGAGATCTGCGGCCAGCTCCGCTCACTGTGCTATCAGTGGCTGAAGCCGGAAAGGAACACAAAAGCCCAGATGCTGGACCTGGTGATCCTGGAGCAGTTCCTGGCTGTCCTCCCCCCGGAGATGGAGAGCTGGGTCAGGGAGTGTGGAGCGGAGACCAGTTCCCAGGCGGTGGCCCTGGCAGAAGGTTTCATCCTGAGCCAGGCAGAGGACAGAAAGCAGGAAGACATGCAGGTGAGGCTTGTGGCTGGAAGGGGAAATGATATATAATGAATTGAAAAGGATGTTCAAAATAACTTTTCTTTAAAAAACAAGAAGTTTTTCTTTTGATAATTATAGGGACAGAACTACCTAAATTGTACAGAAATTTAATTATGCATGCAACTACAGCAGCAAGAATGTTACTTGCCCCCAAATGGAAAGAAGCAGAAGTCCCAGTAAAGGAAGAATGGATACAGAAACTTATGGGAATAGCAGAAATGGCTAAACTTTGCCGGAAGAATAAGAAAGCAAGATAACAAACTTTTTAATTAAGGAGTGGAAATGGTCTACTATTTAAAGATAAATTGTAAACAGATAAAAACATTAGCAGGATTATTGCAATAACTTGCAGTTATCTAAAAGTATATGTTTACAGTAGATAATTAAATGAACAAGTTAAATGAATTTGGATATGCAGATGATATTAAAAAATAAATTTAAGGAACCATGGAAAGAGGGGGGAAGGAAGTCAATTTTTGAAATGTTAAATGGATTGTAAAACTAATGAAATGTATAAATTTGAAAAGTATATTCAAAAAAAAATTATTATTTATACCACCCTTCATCAAAAGATCTCAGGGTGGTTTTCATATAAAGTGGTACCTCGGGTTACATACGCTTCAGGTTACATACGCTTCAGGTTACAGACTCCGCTAACCCAGAAATAGTACCTCGGGTTAAGAACTTTGCTTCAGGATGAGAACAGAAATTGTGCTCCGGCAGCGCGGTGGCAGCAGGAGGCCCCATTAGTTAAAGTGGTGCTTCAGGTTAAGAACAGTTTCAGGTTAAGAACGGACCTCCGGAACGAATTAAGTACTTAACCCGAGGTACCACTGTAATAATAATAAATATGAATTGCAATTGATAATAAAGAACAAGTATTTTCTCCTCACCCTGCCTGAATGTCATACTTAACAGTCTGTATATTTGAAAGACAGCGTGTCATTCCTTTTAATAATAATAAAATCCTCAGTGGCGCCGGAAGAAATCTGCTAGCACATTTGCAAAGCTAAGCAGGGTCCGGCATGGTTTCAAATTGGATGGGGAACCATTTGTTGAGATTCCTGCACTGCAGGGGAGACTACACGGCCCTCAAGGTCCCTTCCAACGCCACCATTCTGTGAGTATTGGCTGCCCATCTACTACCAAGGCAGGTTCAAGTTCCCTGTGTTAATTTACAAAGCCCAAACTTAGGTCCAAGGGAACCTCAGAGATCACCTTCTGAACCCTTATATCTCAGCTGCATCACTGACATCATCTGCAGCAGCATCGCTGGTCGTCCCTCCAGTTGGCGAGGCTCATTTCAAAACAACAAAAACACTTAGTGTCGCCGGATGAGTGCCTGTGGAACTCTCTGTCACTGGAGATTCAGCAGGCTGCTTCCCATTTCAACTCTTAAAACGTTTGCCTGAAAATCCTCTATTCCGCCAGGCCTAGGAAGGCAAACTAAGAATACGGACTTCTACGATAGTTAGCTGATTTCAGCATTTTCATTATGGTTTGACGTGCAATTCTTGTAACCTGCTCTGATCAATAGTGGTGGTGGATACATATTTTTCATAAATAACTAAATATTTTTTTTCCCCTTTCCAAATCTCTCTCCCCTCCCTTCTCTCTCCCCGGGCTCGTTGCCTTTTTCAGTTGCAGGGCTTGCTAGCCAAAGGGGCCACAGATTTCCCAGGGGCCAAGGAGCATCCGCCGGAGGCTACGCAGAGGCTGCTCTTCAGGTGGATCAAGCAGGAGGGGGACGGAGGGCCCCCCTCCCTGGGTAAGGACCCCCATGGAGGACCCCCCCATGGTTGTTCCTGACTCACATGAACTGGTACGAACGCTCCCCTTGATTTTCGTAGGAGGTGAGACGGTTCTGTCGAACGCGCAAAGCTGCCTCCTTCCGAATTCCCCCTGGTCAGAACTGTCTACTCTGACTGCCAGCAACTCTTGGTGGTTTTAGGGAACTTTCCCGCAGTCATGGATCAGACCTTGGGCCTCCCACATGCAAACAGATGCTCTCTCACTGAGCCTTCCCAAATAGAAAAAAACGGAAGCTGTCTTATCCTGACTTGGTCCATCTAATTCAGTAGTGTCTGCACGGTCTGGCAGCGTCTCTCCCAGGTTCCAGGCAGGGGCGCTTGCTGTGAGAACAGGACGCCATCCTTAGGCTCTAACGTTTTAACGTCTTCCTCGTAGAAAGTGCAACAGTCCTCAGAGATGGGGAGACGGCGCTGGGGGTTCCTCCTCTGACGCCTTCTCTTTGCAGCCAGCTGGAAGTGGCTCCTGTGTTACCAGGACAGGTAGGTATGGGGCGGGATTTGGGGGGGGGAAGGGGGCGAGGACACCCTCTCACCCTAGTCTCCTCACACCCTTCTGGGCCTGGAGGAAATAGCATTGTCTTTCTTTGAAAGCACAGATCCTGCAGGAGAAAATTCAGCTGGCCTCCACCTTTGCTATCTGTTTGTAGGCAATTGCATTTTCTTCTGAATTTCTTCCTTTCTCTCTTTTTAAATCAGGGTCTGGCACCCTTTGAGAAGATGTCTGTTCACTTCATGGAGGAGAAGAGGACTCTTCCAGAACCAGGCCAGGCGTCTTTGCACAGGGGATCTGCGGAGGAGAACACTGGGGATCTGGTCTTTCTGGGTGAGGCTCCTTCTTTGCCTTGTTCACTGATCCAGTTCATTCACTGACCAACTTTCAAGCCCCCATTTATGTTCTGATATATTTGCTGTTCGTAGATGTCGATAGCGGGGCAGGAATTACTTCTGCAGAAGCCGCGTTGATTCATCAGCAAGACTGGCCCTTCTGCAAGCACAATATAACATTATTTGCCCCAGATTCTCAAAGTCTCTCGCTGAGATTGGAAAATCTCAATCCGTTTGTGAGATGGGCCCTGCTGCTTTCAGGACTAAGCTTTTCAGTCTTAGGAATGGACTTTGAGGAATGGAGGAAAAATAATTTCTACCAGGCACATTGAAGGACAAGTCTTGCAGATGAATCAGCACGGCTTCTGCAAAAGGAAGCTCTGCTTCAATAATGTCTTCGACTTCCATGAATGACGAATGCATAGGAACATAAGAAGAGACCTGAAATCGGATCAGGCCAGTGGCCCAGGTACTCCAGCATCATGTTCTCCCAGTGACCAACCAGGTGGCTCTGGGAAACCCTCAAACAGGATTTCAGGTTGGGAGTGTCTCCCTGCCCTTCCGTGGATATGTCCTTGGGGATTGATCCTGGGACCTGCTGCATGCCGAACAGGTGCCCTGATCACTGAGCTATGAGCCTGGAAAAGAGGAGACCATAGCATAATAGAATTGTAGAGTTGGAGGTGGCTGCAAGGGTCATCTAGTCCAACCCCCTGCAAGGCAGGACTCTTTCACCCAGCATGGGACTCAAACACGTGACCCTGAGATTGAGGGGGTCTTATGCTCTACCAGATGAACTATCTGTATGATTCAAGCATCTCAAGGCCTGTCACACGGAAGATGGAGAAAGCTTGTTTCTTCTTCTTCTATTATTAATTCGATTTATACACCGCTGTTATTCCTGCATTCCAACATCTGACTCACTATTGGAGCTCTCACACAACGCCTGTCACTCTTGCCCTGTCTTTCGTCTCCCCTTTGTTCAGAGCTCAGATTACAGCTGCTCTCAGCCTTCCGTTGTTAACTGTTCTCTCTCTATGCCTGCTTCTTCTTCTCCTGTCAGCACCTGAGCTTTGCTGACAACCGCCCTATACCCGGAGGTCTCAGGGCGGTTCACAAACAAGACCACAACATATAAAAACAAACCGAAAACAATAACCCGCCCTGCCCCCAAGCCACATTCTAAAAGGGTGTTGTATGTGAAACAGATCAACCAAAGGCCTGGTTAAAAAGGAACGTTTTTGCCTGGTGCCTAAAGGTGTGTAATGAAGGCGCCGGGTGAACTTCCCTGGGGAGCGCATTCCACAGATGGGGAGCCACTGCAGAGAAGGCCCCGTTCTCATGTTGCGACCCTCCAGGCCTCTTGAGGAGGAGGCACATGAAGAAGGGCCTCTGAAGATGATCTCAGGGTCCGGGTATGTTCATATGGGAAGAGGCAGTCCTTGCGATTTATGGATTTATAGGTCAAAACCAGCCCTTTGAATTAGTCCAGTACAGTCAGACCAGGATCGGTGTAATATGCTCAAACCGTCTTGCTCATAGAACTCCACAATTCTATGACCTTCTCCCTTTATTTGGAAGAGTTTGCCTCCCCATTAAATATTTTCTGCTCTGTTGATCTAAACAGTGTTGAGCATCAGCTCTCTTCCCTAATTGAATTTCTGGTTTTGGTTCCCTCAGGTAACGGGCAAGAGGATCGCCAGCAGGGCGGAGGGCAGAGAAGGGCGGCTGAGGAGACGCAGAAGTGGGGGACCAAAGCCTTTGTGTTCGAAGGGGGCGAGGCGGATGAGATTCCGATCGTGGAGGAACGTCCTGCAGGGAAGCGCCGGTACGTCCACGGCAGAGAGAAGCCCTTGAAATGCTCCGAGTGCGGGAAGAGCTTCAACCACCAGGTCCACCTCCTCAAACACCAGAGGACCCACATGGTGGAGGAAACCTACCGGTGTGCCGAGTGCGGGAAGCAGTTCAGCCACAGCTCCTACCTCAGCTCCCACCAGAAGATCCACACGGGGGAGAAACCCTACAAGTGCCTGCAGTGTGGGAAGACCTTCAGCCACGGCAGGAGCCTCAACTCACATCAGATAATCCACACGGGCCAGAAGTCCTACAAGTGCTCGGTGTGCCCCAAGAGCTTCAGCCACAGCAGGAGCCTCAAAGTGCACCTGAGGATCCACACTGGGGAGAAGCCCTTCGGCTGCTCCGAGTGCGGGAGGAGCTTCAGCCAGTGCTCCAACCTTATCAAACATCAGAGAATCCACACGGGAGAGAAGCCGTACAAGTGCTCCCAGTGCGGGGTGTGCTTCAATCAGAGCATCCAGCTGAAGAGGCACCAGATCGTCCACACGGGTCAGGATCCCGTCTATCAGAGCATCCAGCTTAAACGGCACCAGATCATCAACACGGGGTAGGATCCTGCGAGTCCTGAACCCAACCCCTTGCTTCGTTTTGGGAGAAAAGCACATGGCTCCCTATAATTGATGTCGTTGAACCTGCCAGAGAACTACAGATGAACTAATTAAATAAACAGAAGTTTAGAGTTGGAAGGGACCCCAGAAATCATCATCTAATAATAATAAAAATAAAAATAAATGTTATTTATACCCCGCCCTCCCCAGCCAGAGCTGGGTTCATGGCGGCAAACACCAATAAAATCACAGTAAAAACATAATTGGGGAAGGAAAATTAAAAAAAACCAATTTAAATTACAGGTGGCTTAAAAGTCTGCTTCAAGAGCATTTCCTTTTAACTAAAACAAAAAACCAAAATGGCACCTCTCTGCGTTGTCAGTTTTGTGCAATAATGCTGAATTAAACCATGTGATGTCGTCTGCTTCTGCAGCCAAATCTTTCTCAAAAATCGCTCCTCAGCCCGTCTTGGGCCTCTGAGTGCATGCAGACACAGGAAGCGGAAGCGGGCTGAGTGATTCATCTAGTATGGTCTGCACTGGCTGGGGAGGCTTCCAGGTACATTGGGGCAGGGGATGGGCCTATTAATGACTCCATATAATTAATGGTGCAAACGGTTGCAGGGGTAGGGGGCTGAATTATGAATTCTTTTCTAATTCATTTATCGTCAGGCATTCCAAAGCGACTCACAATGCAACAAATTTTGCCTGGGAGAGTCACATGTGTAAAACCCATTGAAATATTTGCATATGTAAAAGATAAAGAAGAGTTTGGATTTGATATCCCGCTTTATCACTACCTGAAGGAGTCTCAAAGCAGCTAACATTCTCCTTTCCCTTCTTCCCCCACAACAAACGCTCTGTGAGGTGAGTGGGACTGAGAGACTTCACAGAAGTGTGACTAGCCCAAGGTCACCCAGCAGCTGCATGTGGAGGAGCGGAAACGCGAACCCAGTTCACCAGATTACGAGTCTACCGCTCTTAACCACTACACCACACTGACCCCTGGACAGTTAAGTCTAGACAAAGGCGACTATGGGGTTGCTTTCAGGCCGAGGGAGCTGGCATTGTCCGCCGACAGCTATCCGGGTCATATGGCGGAAGCCAGAATGCAAGGAAACGCCGTGTACCTTCTCACCACAGCAGTACCTGTTTATCTACTTGCACTGGTGTGCTTTAGAACTGCTAGGTTGGCAGGAGCTGGGCCTTTGGGGGTGAAGTCCAACTGTGGGCAGCTTGCAGCACCTGCTGTCACTTCATCATGTCATGGGCAAATGCTCAATGCCAGCAGAGGGAGTAGCAGCTCCATATGAACTCTGCTTTCAGCCTCCTGTACTGCCAGCTTTCTACAGATTTCTGAAAGATGGGCCAATTACTTGGGCACAGAGATCCCTCTCTCCGCAGGGAGATGACTCTCCTGAAACCACTGGCAATGCCCACATTTCCCTGTGCCACCTTCCCTCCCCATGTTGGTTGTTCCCCTCAGCACCTCCATTGTTCCGGCTGCCACCAGGGATTTGATCCACTTTGCTGTTAATGTAGCCATGAATGAGAAGGAAAGGTAAAACAATGAATTTATAACAGGGAGATGGACTAGATGACCCTTGGAGTCCCTTTCAACTCCACATTTCTAGGATTCCAGAGCCAATCCTGCTTCCTAAACACCACTGCCGTGCTCCATGTGACGCCGCAACAGCACTTTTCACCCTGGCCTTGTTGGGCCGGTCCTCACTTAAATAGAGTGCGACCACCTCATAGTATACCAGTAACATGAATTTCTACAAATTACCCTAGATTATCTAGTGGGGGATTTGTGTGAGGGAAAGCTTAATGATTTGGAGTCTCAGCATTTGCTCAAACAAACAATAAAGGTTTTATTAAACAAAGGAAGTTTATGACACAAAGTGGGTAAAACAAAGGTTACTTCAGGTTATGATGTTATTTCAGGTAACCGTTCACCTAATAATATTTATACTAAATCTGATGTTATGGACTTCTAATCAAGCACAGCTTCTTATAAACTTCAGTTGCTTATGTTCGGTTACTTCACTTCAGGTAGATGTCACAGGTTTTATAATGTTTTATAATGTTTGAATATACTCCATTCTTTATATACTTTCTGATTTGAAAGCCCTCTTACTCTCCCCGTCATCTTAGCCAGCTGGAGGTATTCTATCCTAAGCGTCTGCCATTCTGTTATAGTGGGTGCTGTTTCATTTTTCTAGTTCCTTGCCACTAATATTCTGGCTGCCATTGTCCCATACATGAACAGTGGTCTTATATCTTTTTTAATTTCCATTGACATTATTCCTAAGAGGAAGGCTTTTGGTGTTTTTTTTAAATCTAAATTTCAATAATTATTTAAATTCATTATATAGTTTATCCCAAAATTCAGAGAGAACTATACAGTTCCACCACATGTGCAGATAATAATCCTGTATCTTTTTTACATCTCCAGCAAGTTGGCGATCTACCTTTGTACATTTTAGCAAGTTTTGCTGGAGTGTGGTGCCAGCTATATAGCATTTTCATAAGGATTTCCCTGAGATTATAGCACGCTGTGAATCTGATATCCTCCTTCCATCTTTCCCATTGTTCCATTTAGATATTATATCCAAGGTCTTGTGCCCATCTCACCGTTGCAGCTTTAACTTACTCTTCTTTCACTTCCCATTCTTTATTATGAGTGAGCTCTTTTTCAAATTTAGATGTTTCTTTTGCCAGGCCTTCTCTCTTGTCTAAATCCAACCTTTGGTTTATTTGGACTTATGTACTTTGGTTCTTAAACAAGGTGGGACTTCCTGTGAGTTACACACCCCTTTGACAACCCTTTTCCTGAGGTACTCCAAGCAACAGACCCAAGGCATCTCCACACCCCTCTTAACTGGTTTGGGACACTTCTCTTTTTCTAGAAGAATCTCTCCCCTCCTGACTGTGTGACACGGCAGCTAAAAAAGCCAATGCAATTCTGGGCTGCATCAATAGGAGTATAGCATCTAGATCAAGGGAAGTAATAGTGCCACTGTATTCTGCTCTGGTCAGACCTCACCTGGAGTACTGTGTCCAGTTCTGGGCACCACAGTTCAAGAAGACACTGACAAACTGGAACGTGTCCAGAGGAGGGCAACCAAAATGGTCAAAGGCCTGGAAACGATGGCTTATGAGGAATGGCTAAGGGAGCTGGGCATGTTTAGCCTGGAGAAGAGGAGGTTAAGGGGTGATATGATAGCCATGTTCAAATATATAAAAGGATGTCACATAGAGGAGGGAGAAAGGTTGTTTTCTGCTGCTCCAGAGAAGCGGACACGGAGCAATGGATCCAAACTACAAGAAAAAAGATTCCACCTAAACATTAGGAAGAACTTCCTGACAGTAAGAGCTGTTCGACAGTGGAATTTGCTGCCAGGGAGTGTGGTGGAGTCTCCTTCTTTGGAGGTCTTTAAGCAGAGGCTTGACAACCATATGTCAGGAGTGCTCTGATGGTGTTTCCTGCTTGGCAGGGGGTTGGACTCGATGGCCCTTGTGGTCTATTCCAACTCTATGATTCTATGACTGGAATGAGACCTAAGTAGACTGTATCTTTCCAGCTTCCACTTCTCCTGGCTCAGCCTCCCAGTTAATTGCTGGCCTATTACTCTTACAGCACACGAAACACTGTCCTTCATCCTAAGCTCAGAGACTTCTTTCTCTAGCTTGTGATATATTCCTCAGTCGATGTTTCTACCCAGAACCAACTCACTCTCCTCTCATTCCCTATCCCCAGCCTGAAACCCATCTCTCCAAAACCTGTCCTTTTCAACTCCCTCTCCTGGAACCCCGGCCAATCAGAAGCAGTCATTTGTTAACCATTTGCTGGCAGGGAAAAAGAAAACACTTGGTGAGCCCACCTGCCCAGCAAAACAAACTTTCCGTCACACTCCACTTTCCACAACTCTCCATTCCCACCTCTCTCTGCCAAAGACCAAATATCAACGGACTCTCAGCACATGTTCACTCACAATGAGCATTCCAGAATCACATTCTGCACATCCCTAACGGTACATTATATCTTTCATCATACTTACTATTATGAGACATTTTATTTGCTTTAATACATGTATGTACAACTTTCCATACAAACACCAGAACATCAAATACACTCCATGCATTTACACTTGATGGTTCCCTATATGAGTTTGTTGATGTGAGGGACAAAGTGAACTCTGTGAGGAAAAACTTGGCACATTCCATAAAACTAAATTGGTTCCACCTGTGACAGTCTGTAGGTGTTAATTGAGAACTGTTATAATTGAAACACTTTCCACACTCATTTAAGCAATTGCTTATCTGTGAGATTTTTGATGCCTTGTAAGTTTTCCACCTTCACTGAAGCTCTTCCCGCACTCCATACATTTATATGGTTTCTCCCCTGTGTGAGTTCGTTGATGTCTAGTAAGGCTTGCACTCTGACTGAAGCTCTTTCCACACTCCAAACATCTAAATGGTTTCTCCCCTGTGTGAGTTCGTTTATGTATTGTAAGTTTTCTACCTTCACTGAAACCCTTCCCACAATCCTTACATTTAAAGGGTTTCTCTCCTGTATGAGTTCGTTGATGTAGAGTAAGGTCTGAACACTGTCTGAAGCACTTTCCACAAAACATACACTTATATGGTTTCTCACCCGTGTGAGTTCTTTGATGTCTAGTAAGTGTTCCATTGTGACTGAAACTGTGTCCACACTCTATACATTTAAAAGGTTTCTCCCCTGTGTGACCTCGTAGATGTATGGTCAGTTTTGAAGCTTCACTGAAGCTCTTTCCACACTCCAGGCATTTAAATGGTTTCTCTCCTGTGTGAGTTCGTTGATGTCTTCTAAGAGCTCCACTCTCAATGAAACCTTTCCCACAAATACATTTAAATGGTTTCTCCCCTGTGTGACTTTGTTCGTGTAGAGTGAGTTTCCCACTACAAATGAAGCTCTTTCCACACTTCAAACATTTATATGGTTTCTCCCCTGTGTGAATTCGTTGATGTTTCGTTAGAGCTCCACTCTCAATGAAACCCTTCCCACATTCCATACATTTAAATGGTTTCTCCCCTGTGTGAATTCGTTGATGTTTTTTTAGAGCTCCACTCTCAATGAAATCTTTCCCACACTCCAAACATTTAAATGGTTTCTCACCCGTGTGAGTTCGTTGATGTACAGTAAGACTTCCATTTTCTCTAAAGCTTCTTCCGCACTCTATACATTTATATGGTTTCCCCCCTGTGTGAATACATTGATGTATAGTAAGGTGTGAACACTGACTGAAGCTCTTCCAAAAATCCATACATCCAAATGGTTTCTCCCCGGTGTTAATTTGTTGATGTCTAGTAAGGCTTGCACTCTGATTGAAGCTCTTTCCGCATTCCATGCATCTAGAGGATTTCTCCCCTATGTTAGTTTGTAGATGTGTGCTAACGTGTTCACTCACACTGAAGTACTTTACAGTATTCTGATTGCCTTCTCCATCACCTGGTTTAAAGTGGGGGATAAGAAAATATTGTTAAGGTATTCAAGGAAGAGAATTTAAAAGAGAAAGGAAAGGTCTGAAAATAGCCTCAATAACCCCTAGTATCCAATTCTACCTTCAACTCCCATGTAACACTGAGCACCAAGAGAACCTTCTGTGCTGAGGCGAGGCATCTATGGCCATCCACACGTGGTTGGACTCTAAGTACCATCAACTCAATCAAGCAAAGATGGCCAATGACCAGGGATGATGGGAGTTGTAGTGTAGCAACATCTGTAGGGACACACTTTCCCCATCTTCCCCTTCCTGTGGAAATGCTACTCCTCTGTATTCAGCTTTCTCCTTCCTCCCTTGATGTATAATTATTATTATTATTATTATTATTATTATTATTATACCCCACCCATCTGGCTGGGTTTCCCCAGCCACTCTGGGTGGCATCCAACCAAATAAAAAACATAGCATTAAACATTAAAAACTTCCCTAAACAGGGCTGCCTTCAGATGACTTCTAAAAGTCAGATAGTTGTTTATTTCCTTGACATCTGATGGGAGGGTGTTCAACCGGGTGGGCGCCACTACTGAGAAGGCCCTCTGCCTGGTTCCCTGTAACCTCACATTTCGCAGTGAGGGAGCACTCGCAGGCACAAACTCAGGAAGAAGAAGAAGAGTTTGGATTTGATATCCCGCTTTATCACTACCCAAAGGAGTCTCAAAGCGGCTAACATTCTCCTTTCCCTTCCTCCTCCACAACAAACACTCTGTGAGGTGAGTGGGGCTGAGAGACTTCAGAGAAGTGTGACTAGCCCAAGGTCACCCAGCAGCTGCATGTGGAGGAGCGGAGACGCGAACCCAGTTTACCAGATTACGAGTCTACCGCTCTTAACCACTACACCACACTGGACGAAAAGGGAAAACAAGCTAAAATGAAAGTATGTTTGCAAACCCTCACTGTAATTAAATCCCGCTCGGAAACCTATGTCCCCACTGTGGAAGGATGTGTGGATCCAGAATTGGACTCCACAGTCACTTATGGACACACCGTTAAGACCATGTTGATGGAAGAGAATCTTAGTCAGCTATGAGGGGTGGCCAAATTTGAAGACACGGCATGAATAAATGGCTCAAACAGGAGAGATTCACACCTTCAACGTCTAGGAATAAAAGAGGAATAAAAATCTGCCCTCACCTAAAGAGGCCACCATCTCATAATTCTCCTCCATGACTTCCTTGTGCAGAGCTCTTTGGCCTGGATCCAGCAAAGCCCACTCCTCCTCCGTGAAAAACACAGCCACCTCCTCAAAGGTCAAGAGGGCCTGGAAGAAGAAGAGGAAGATGACAGAGCTGCTCTTAGATGCCCATCATCCCCACTCAACACAGAGGGAGGCTGGGTGGTCCCATCTGTGCCTCTTCCCTCCTCCCTGCTCCCGTTGCTCTTTCCCTACCTGAGGAAGCTGCCTGGCTCCTCTTTCCACTCCACCTCTGAGAAGAGGCCGTTCAGAGGGGGTCTCGAAGGCCATTGCCTTGCCAGTGGAAAGGATGGAGGAGGAGGAGGAGGCGGAAACAGGGCCACTTCTGCAACTCTCTCAGCTGTTGCCACGATGCACTTCAATGCAGGGAGCAGCTCTTTAAGGAGAACAATGCAGAAATTATTATTATTATTATTACTATTACTGATTGAATTTATATACCACCCTACACCCGGAGGTCTCAGGGTGGTTCACAGAAAGATGGATTTAATTAGGGCGGGATACATTTACACAGATAGCATACCTGTTACAAATTACAAATATCAATACTCATAAACTAATGCTCACAAATTCTAACTACAAAGGCAGGGAACTGGAAAAACCTACTCCTTTCTACAGGAACTTTATAATACTATAAGCTGCCTCAGTCTTTAGGGGACATTCAGCTTTGGTTTGGAAAGTTCTAGGATTAAATCCAAAACTCTTAATGAAGCTTTGCAAAAAGCATTATGGTCAGTAGCAGAGGTCGCTTTTCCTTTCCTCCGAACAGCCATCTAGGAAACCAGTTTCTGACCTTTTGATACATTTAGAATAAAGAAAGTAAGGGAAACTCCTAAATTATGGGCAGAATTTGCAGCCAGAGGAAAACCAACACCTGGGGGGCACCAGGGTGCAGAAGCGGAGCAGATGGAAATATGTAGAGCCCTCTATGCGCTAACATGGACTGTAGTTTAGGGGACAGAGATATGAAGTTCTGTGGCTTATGGCCCCCTAGTCCTTCCTCTTAGGAACCTGTGTCTCTGTGTGTGTGTGTGTGTGTGTGTGTGTGTGTGTCCTTTTATCTTCCCTACACTGTGAGGAAGGACAGGAGGAGAAATAATCAGGGGGTCCAAACTGGGCACAGGGCATCCCTCCTGAGCAGGGGGATGGGAGACTGGGTCTCCCTGGTGGAAGCCCAGCACCCGAACTGCAGGGTGGGGAACCTCAGACCCAAGGGCTGAACTGGCCCTCAAGTCACCTCTGTCTCTCTCTCTGGCCCTCAGGAATTTCTCCAGTGCCACACCCTCTTTCCAACGCTTCCCAGCTGCCTCTTGAGGGGCTTTTGTTTGGCTGGGAAAAATCCCTGGAAGGCAGGCAGCTCCTGGACAAAGCTCAGAGTCAGCCCCATAGCCCCACCAACTCTGTCCTCTGTCCCGCCCATCAATCTGGCTGCCATCCTGGCCCACCTTGCAGGGTTCTGGTGTGAGCATTGCCCAGGTGGTGGGTTTTAGATCACCTACAGTATTACAAGTCCCTCCTGGCAACCTGGATGGGGACGAGGCCAGGCAGGAGCGAGGCTGGCAGCACCGGCAGAGAAAGTCCCTCAGCACCTCTGCGCTGGGCCAATCCTGCAAGACAGGCCAGATCTCCCACCCCTGGGGGCTTTGATTCTCCTTTCCGACAAAGTCCCAAGAGGATATCTGGAGAAGCCTCTTTTTGGAAAGAAACAGCATCAAAAACTCATTCCCCCTCCTCTTTCCCCCAAGGCCAGCTGGGGAGGGGGCGTTTCTTTAATTCCTCCAATCCTTGCCTTGAAGCTTTTTAAAGGGCTCCTAAGGCCTTGATTAGATTTAAATCCTGTGATCCATGGCCCATTTCAGGAAGCTGCAGAGGCCGATTTCCCTTGACACTGTCCATCTCTCACCCCCCCCCCCCAATTCGAAATCTCCCTCCTCTCTCCCATCCAGAGGTGACTCTGTTCTCCAGCTGCTTCCACTTCCTCTCCCCTGCTTGCCCTCCGGATCTCCGACCCACTGAGGCAGGGGCTTCAGCAGCAGATTTCGGAGGGGGGAGCAGATCAGGGTCCTGGAGGAGCTCTGCCCCTCCCTGCTCAGACCGGCTCCCTGACGCAGGAGGCAGGGCGCGGGGGGAGCGATGGGGGGCAGGAGTGGGGCAGCCGTGAGAAGGGAAATGGAGGGTGTTAAGCAGAGAGGAGCATCACTAGGTGGAATGGGGCTGCCCCCCCTTTGAACGAAGGACTGACTTCTGAGTCAACATGCACAGGGTGGGGCTGCAAATCCCTTTGTTGCACTGGGGGGCACCCTTTTGTGGTTCGTCTCAAGTGCCTTCGCCACTCTCCTCTCCCCCCACCATGGGAGCCTGGCTTGATCTCTGCGCTTCAGAGAAGATCTTGCAATGCAAACCCTGTTGGGGGGGGGGAACACCCCACTTTACAACAGGATGGCCTGCATCCAGGCCCGCCCCCCCCGATTCCCACAGCGAAAGAGCGGAGCCCCTCCCTGCTTTCTTTGCGCACCCCCCCCGCAATCCTCCCGCCTCCTTTCCCAGCTGCCATTTGTAGATTCAGGGAGAGGGAAAGCAAATCCTACTCGCCCCCTCCCCAAATAATCCCCCTATATGCGGCACCTCTTTTTCCTCTTCTCCAATCCCGCTTCTCTTCCGTGAATGAGGATGGAGACCCCTCCCCTCCAAATAGCCTCTCCCCCTCCAAAAAAATTTCCTGCCTCTCTAGGAAGCGGAGCTCATTGACCCAGAGGGAGGGGGAGGGGCAAGAGATTCGCCTCCCCCTCCCTGCAAGCAGAAATGCCCTTCCTAGCAGGCAAGCTCTATATCAGGGGTAGGAAAACTTTTTCAGCAGGGGGCCAGTCCACTGTCCTTCAGACCTTGTGGGGGCACCGGACTATATATTTTTTTTTGGGGGGGGGGGGGAATGAACGAATTCCTATGCCCCACAAAAAACCCAGAGATGCATTTTAAATAAGACCACACATTCTACTTATGTAAAAACACGCTGATTCCCGGACAGTCCATGGGCTGGATCTAGAAGGCAATTGGGCCGAATCCTGCCCCTGGGCCTTAGTTTGCCTACCCATGCTCTATATTCCCATTTATTTAGGGAGAAATTCATGTATTCCCGGCAGCGAACAGGACCCTTGGCCGCAGGAGCAAAGCCAAACCCCCAAAGATGGGCAAGATGGGGCATTTCTCTCCAGGGAGGGTCACCTCCTAGCTGCCTAGATATTGCTCATGGTCATTCAGTGAAAGCCCAGGGGTGCATTTTGAGGGGTGGTTGCTATGGTATGTCGAAGGACCAGAGGAGAGCTAACTTTGACACTTGAGAACACAACAAAGGCAGAACAAAACAAAATGCACATCTCAATTACAGTGGTACTTCGGGTTACATACGCTTCAGGTTACAGGCTCCGCTAACCCAGAAATAGTACCTCGGGTTAAGAACTTTGCTTCAGGATGAGAACAGAAATTGTGCGGCAGCGGCGGCAGCAGGAGGCCCCATTAGCTAACAGTTTCAGGTTAAGAACAGAGCTCTAGAACAGTGTTTTTCAACCACTGTTCCGCGGCACACTAGTGTGCCGTGAGATGTTGCCTGGTGTGCCGTGGGAAAAATTAAAAAATTCGAAAGATTTTTTTTTTTTTTGTAAAAGTCAAATTAGGTCCTAATCTATCCCTCGAGCGCCTCTTGTCCGTTATTGTGACGCATGAAGCGTGTTCCCGCCCACTCCCCGCCCTCCCTTGCTTCTCTCTCTCTCTCTGTGGCGCTCTCCGCCGCTTCCTGCTGGGCATGCGCAGCTCGCCTCGCGCTTCCGTTCCGGCCCCTCCTTCCCCCGACTACCCCGCCACTCCGTTCCTTTCTCTTTCTCGCGTGTCAGAGAGCGGCGGCGCGAGCGCGGCGGTTCCCTCAGGGCTGACGGAGGGCTCGAGGAGGAGGAGGCAGGACGTGGAGGCGGAGAAAGCGGCGGCGGCCACCCCCCACCTCCGGCTCCAGGCCCGCGTGGAAAGCTGAGGGGGAGAGAGAGATAGAGGTGGGCGGCGGCGGCGGCGGCGACCACGACCAACCGCCACAGTAGTTGTAGCGGCGGCGACGGCGAGCAGGGACTCCCGCTCTCTCTCCGTCGTGTCTCTCTCTCTCTCTCCCGGGCCCGTCCGTTGAGTCTCCCGCGCGCCTCGGCTACAAGATGAGCATCGAGATCCCGCTGGGTCTGACTGAGCTGCTGCAGGGCTACACGGTGGAGGTGCTGCGGCACCGGCCGCCGGACCTGCTGGCCTTCGCCGCCGAGTACTTCGCCAAGCCGCGCTCTCCTTCCTGCCTCGCTTTGCTGCCTCCTCCCCCCCACCCCCAAAGCTTGGAGGTTCCCCGGCGCCGACCCGCAGGTTTGACCCCCTTCTCACACCTGTTCGCGCTCCTTGCACGGAATGGGGCGGATGGGGAGGAACGGGGCTCGCCGCTGCCTCCGCTCGCCCTCCCCCCCTCCGCCGGCGGTCCCGCGATTCTTGGCTTTTTGGCGGTTGGCACAGAAGGAAGGCAAGGGGGAGGGGAAAAATTGAATCTTACACTTTCGTGCGTCCCTCCCGGCGTGACGCTGCGCGCTGACGTCACGGGGCTGTAATGGTGGTGTGCCTCGAGATTTTTTTCATGAAACAAGTGTGCCTTTGCCCAAAAAAGGTTGGGAAACACTGCTCTAGAATGAATTAAGTTCTTAACCCGAGGTACCACTGTGTTATGGGACTTTCCTGCCAAGTGCAAAGCATAGACCCTCACTGAGAGAACATTTCTCCTGTTAACAGAGGAATCCGAGGGCTCCCTTGGACAAAAAACAAAGACCCCAACCAGGACAATTTGAAGCAAAACAGCAGCCTGTAGGCTTGGCCTTTATTGGAGACTGCCGTGACAGGACTCCCACCCACAACAAGATGAAAGTCCAGAAGAAAAGAAGACCCCAACTTTTATTAGTAACTAATCCCCAAAACTACACCCCTAAAACTACATCACAACTACATCATTGATACATCACAAAAAGGAGGGGTTGAGGGAGGAGTTGTGGTGGTAATCTGAGTGTCCTGTCACCTGGCTAGTTCCCCCTTTCCCCCTCCCCATGAGTACTTTCCAGGTGACAAAGGGGAGTTTGCAGTTTCCTGCCCCCAGAGGGGAGAGCTGATCATTGTCCTTTGTTCCATTCTGTGCTGAATCCACTCCTATATGCAAGTTCTTTGTGACCTTGATGGTCTTCTGTCTAGGACCATCAGGGTTGGCATAGCGACTGGGCAGGGCTCCTGTGTACGTGTTGGTACGCTCAAGGGATTATGGCTGCTCTGTATCAAACTTTCCCCTTTTTGTAGTCCTTCCTTCATGGAGTAAAATAAAAGTGAAACGGTGCAGATCCGATGTATGGTTGATTTTCTATGAATTTATAACAGAAGTGTAGCATATGTCGTGTGTGAGTGTGAGTGTGTGTGAAGTTTGTACAAACTGAATGATTGGGGGGTGGGTTTTCCTGCGACACTCCCAAAGTTCCAGAATACCATAAGTAGTTTAGTAAAAGAATGCAAGATGTACTACTACAGTACTGCTCTCCCACATGTGCAGGGCCTTATCTGACTCAGGTCTTTCTTTCTCTCCCTTAACAAGGTGGGACTTCCTGTGAGTTACACACCCCTTTGACAACCCTTTTCCTGAGGTACTCCAAGCAACAGACCCAAGGCATCTCCACACCCCTCTTAACTGGTTTGGGACACTTCTCTTTTTCTAGAAGAATCTCTCCCCTCCTGACTGGAATGAGACCTAAGTAGACTGTCTCTTTCCAGCTTCTACTTCTCCTGACTCAGCCTCCCAGTTAATTCCTGGCCTGTTACTCTCACAGGACACCACACACTGTCCTTCACCCTAAGCTCAGAGACTTCTTTCTCTAGCTTGTGATATATTCCTCAGAGTCGATGTTTCTACCCAAAACCAACTCTCTCTCCTCTCATTACCTATCCCCAACCTATCTCCCAGCCTGAAACCTGTCTCTCCAAAACCTCTCCTTTTCAACTCCCTCTCCTGGAACCCTGGCCAATCAGAAGCAGTCATTTGTTAACCATTTGCTGGCAGGGAAAAAGAAAACACTTGGTGAGCCCACCTGCCCAGCAAAACACACTTTCCGTCACACTCCACTTTCCACAACTCTCCATTCCCAACTCTATCTGCCAAAGACCAAATATCAACGGACTCTCAGCACATGTTCACTCACAAGGAGCACTCCAGAATCACATTCTGCACATCCCTAACGGTACATTATAGCTTTCATCATACTTACTATTATGAGACATTTTATTTGCTTTAATACATGTATGTACAACTTTCCATACAAACACCAGAACATCAAATATACTCCATGCATTTACAATTTATTGTTCCCTATATGAGTTTGTCGATATGAGGTACAAAGTGAACTCTGTGGGGAAAACGTGGCATACTCCATAAAACTAAATGGGTTCTCTCCCGTGACCGTCAGCAGGCGTTATTTAAGAACTCCATTGTAATTGAAACTCGTTTCACACGCCTTTCATTTAAGCAATTGCTTCTCTGTGAGATTTTTGATGTTTTCTAAGAGATCCACTCTGACTGAAACCCTTCCCACACTCCATACATTTATATGGTTTCTCCCCTGTGTGAGTTTGTTGATGTCTACTAAGGTGTGAACTCTGAATGAAGCTCTTTCCACACTCCATACATCTAAATGGTTTCTCCCCTGTGTGAATTCGTTGATGTATTGTAAGTTTTATACAATCACTGAAACCCTTCCCACAATCCTTACAATTAAATGGTTTCTCCCCGGTGTGACTTTGATGGTGCACATTGAGTTGCCAACTACACATGAAGCACTTTCCACACTCCATACATTTATATGGTTTCTCACCTGTGTGAGTTCGTTGATGTCTACTAAGGTGTGAACACTGAATGAAGCTCTTTCCACACTCCATACATCTAAATGGTTTCTCCCCTGTGTGAATTCGTTGATGTCTAGCAAGAGATCCATTCTCAGTGAAGCTCATTCCGCAATCCAGACATTTAAATGGTTTTTCCCCTTTGTGAATTCCTTGATGTCTAGTAAAGTTTCCATTTGTACTGAAGCTCTTTCCGCACTCCAGACATTTAAAAGGTTTCTCCCCTTTGTGAATACGTTGGTGTACAGTAAGGTGTGGACCATGACTGAAGCTCTTCCCACAATCCATACATCTAAATGGTTTCTCCCCAGTGTGAATTCGTTGATGTAAGGTAAGGTTTCTATTTTCACTGAAGCTCTTCCCACATTCCATACATTTATATGGTTTCTCCCCTGTGTGAATACGTTGATGTATATTAAGGTATGAACACTGACTGAAGCTCTTCCCACACTCCATACATTTAAATGGTTTCTCCCCAGTGTGAATTTGTTGATGTCTAGTAAATTTTCCACTTTCACTGAAGCTCTTCCCACACTCCATACATTTATATGGTTTCTCCCCTGTGTGAGTTCGTTGATGTCTAGTAAGGCTTGCACTCTGACTGAAGCTCTTTCCACACTCCAAACATCTAAATGGTTTATCCCCTGTGTGAATTCGTTGATGTCTAGTGAAGTTTCCATTTTTACTGAAGCTCTTTCCACTCTCCATACATTTAAAGTGTTTCTTCCCTGTGTTAGTTTGTAGATGTGTGCTAAGGTGATCACTCATGCTGAAGTACTTTACAGATGGCCCCTCAAAATTCTGATTGCCTTCTTCATCACCTGGTTTAAAGTGGGGGATAAAGAAATATTGTTGGGTATTCAAGGAAGAGAACCAGAGAACTTAACACACAGCAAGACCAATCAGCACCTTCTCTTAACTTAACACCTCCAGCATCCTTCCCTCTTCTATGTACTAAAGTTTTCGGAAAGGAAAGGAAATCTGAAAATAATTTCAAGAACCCTTAGTATCCAGTTCTACCTTCAACTCGCATGTAACACTGAGCACCAAGAGAACCTTCTGTGCTGAGATGAGGCATCTATGGCCCTCCAGATTTGGTTGGACTCTAAGTACCCTCAACCTAAGCAAAGATGGCCAATGACCAGGGATGATGGGAGTTGTAGTGCAGCAACCTCTGGAGGGACACATCTTCCCCCTCCTGTGAAAATGCTATGCCTCTGTATTCAGTTTTCTCCTTCCTCCATGATCTGTAATATCTCACTGATACATTCCAACCAACTGTACACATCGCCTAAACCTGCACCAGGATGCTGGGAAAGATGGGCCCTTGCTCTGATCCAAAAGGGCTCTTTTTATATTTGTACACACTGAAAGGAGACATACAAAGGTACAGCCTCACAGCAAAGTGGAAATATGTACCTCTCAATTGGTCCAGGACAACATCCCTGTATTTTTCTGTTCCAAGTGAGGAGATGAGCTCAGACTTGAGTATCAGAGTCTCTGCTATGTGGAATAAGAAAATCAGAAGAACTGTTTATGTCATATGTGACTGTAAAAATATTTAAAAATATTAATCTTGTGAAACAAAGACAGCAAAGTATCTGGTGGCCCATTAAAAGTTGATAAATGACACTGACCAGCAAACTTCATGCCACCATTATTACCCTGTGAGCCTCTTTGTAGATTTTACATAGGTTTTAGGGGGAAATTCATACCACAATATGAGCTTACGAAGAGTTACCTACTGACAAAAGTACAGAGTTGCTATAAACTACAATCTTCAACATCAACTTTATTGGGCTGGTCATGTTGTTCGGATTCCTGATTATTGCCTTCAAAAGAAACCACTCAATTCCCAATTTAAGAATGGAAAGAGAAATAACGGAGGACAACAAAAGACGTTTCAAGATGCTCTCAAGGGAAATTTTAAAAAATGCAGTATAATCTCATAAAATTGGGAAACATTGGCCTGCGAGCGCTCCCATTGGAGAATAAAGGTAAAGGTAAATGGACCCCTGACCATTAGGTCCAGTCGTGGCCGACTCTGGGGCTGCGGCTCTCATCTCGCTTTATTGGCCGAGGGAGCCGCCATACAGCTTCTGGGTCATGTGACCAGCATGACTAAGCCGCTTCTGGCGAACCAGAGCAGCACATGGAAACGCCGTTTACCTTCTACTTGCACTTTGACATCCTTTCGAACTGCTAGGTTGGCAGGAGCAGGGACCGAACAATGGGACCTCACCCCGTTGAGGGGATTCGAACCACCGACCGTCTGATCGGCAAGTCCTAGGCTCTGTGGTTTAACCCACAGCACCACCCACCCTTTACCAAAGGTGTAATGGACTTTGAAGAAACACAAACTCAGGCCAAAAGGGAGAAACAAGCTAAGAGGAAAGCATGTTTGGCAAACTCTCGCAGTGATTAATTCCTGACTGGAAACCTATGTCCCCACTGCGGAATGATGTGCGGATCCAGAATTGGACTCACTTACGGACACACCATTAAGATCATGTTCATGGAAGAGAATCTTACTCGGCTATGAGTGGTCACCAAAGAGGAAGACATGACATGAACAAATGGCTCAAACAGGAGATTCACACCTTCAATGTCTAACAGCCAGGAGGAATAAAAATCTGCCCTTACCTAGAGAGGCCACCATCTCATAATTCTCCTCCATGACTTCCTTGTGCAGAGCTCTTTGGCCTGGATCCAGCAGAGCCCACTCCTCCTCCGTGAAAAACACAGCCACCTCCTCAAAGGTCAAGAGGGCCTGGAAGAGGAGGAAGAGGAGGAAGAAGAGGAAGAAGACGAAGAGGAAGAAGACAGAGCTACTCTTAGATCCCCATCATCCCCACTCAACACAGAGGGAGGCTGGGTGGTTCCACCTGTGCCTCTTCCCTCCTCCCTGCTCCCGTTGCTCTTTCCCTACCTGAGGAAGCTGCCTGGCTCCTCTTTTCACTCCACCTCTGAGAAGAGGCCGTTCAGAGGGGGTCTCGGAGGCCATTGCGTTGCCAGTGGAAAGGACGGAGGAGGAGGAGGCGTAAACTGGGCCACTTCTGGGACTCTCTTAGCTGTTGCCAAGATGCACTTCAAAGCAGGGAGCAGCTCTTTAAGGAGAACAATGCAGAAATTATTATTATTATTATTATTATTATTATTATTATTGATTTAATCTATATACCGCCCTATTCCAGGAGTTCTATGGGCGGTTCACAGAAAAGCAGGTTTTTTTTAGGGAGACATTTATAATAATAATAATAATAATAATAATAATAATAATAATAATTTATTTGTACCCCGCCCATCTGGCTGGGTTTCCCCAGCCACTCTGGGCGGCTTCCACAGAGACCAAAAATACACTAAAATGTCACACATTAAAAACTTCCCTGAACAGGGCTGCCTTAAGATGTCTTCTGAATGTCAGGTAGTTGTTTATCGCTTTGACATCTGATGGGAGGGCGTTTCATAGGGCAGGCGCCACTACCGAGAAGGCCCTCTGTCTGGGTCCCTGTAGCTTTGCTTCTCGCAGGGAGGGAACCGCCAGAAGGCCCTTGGTGCTGGACCTCAGCGTCCGGGCAGAACGATGGGGATGGAGACGCTCCTTCAGGTATACAGGACCGAGACCGTTTAGGGCTTTCAAGGTCAACACCAACACTTTGAATTGTGCTCGGAAACGTACTGGGAGCCAATGTAGGTCTTTCAAGACCTGTGTTATGTGGTCTCGGCGGCCGCCCCCAGTCACCAGTCTAGCTGCCGCATTCTGGATTAGTTGTAGTTTCCAGGTCATCTTCAAAGGTATCCCCATGTAGAGCGCATTGCACTAGTACAAGCGGGAGATTACTAGAGCATGCACCACTCTGAAGAGACAGTCCGCGATCAGGTAGGGTCTCAGCCTGCGTACCAGGTGGAGATGGTAGACAGCTGCCCTGGATACAGAATTGACCTGCACCTCCATGGACAGCTGTGAGTCCAAAATGACTCCCAGGCTGTGCTCCTGGTCCTTCAGGGGCAGTTACCCCATTCAGGACCAGGGAGTCCTCCACACCAGCCCACCCCCTGTCCGCCCAAAACAGTACTTCTGTCTTGACAGGATTCAACCTCAATCCATTTAGCCGCCATCCATCCTCCAACTGCCTCCAGGCACTCACACAGGACCTTCACTGCCTTCACTGGTTCTGATTTGAAAGAGAGGTAGAGCTGGGTATCATCCGCATACTGATGAACACCCAGTCCAAACCCCCTGATCTCTCCCAGCAGCTTCATATAGATGTTAAAAAGCATGGGGGAAGGATGGAACCCAGGGGTCTGAACACTCATCCCCCACCACCACTTTCTGAACACGGCCCAGGAGGAAGGAGCGAAACCACTGTATAACAGTGCCCTCAGCTCCCAGTCCCTCTAGACAGTCCAGAAGGATGTTATGGTCGATTGTATCAAAGGCCGCTGAGAGATCCAGCAGAACTAGGAAACAGCTCTCACCTTTCTCCCTAGCTCGCCGGAGATCAGCAACTAGTGCGACCAAGGCTGTTTTAATCCCATGATGAGGCCTGAATCCTGATTGGAAGGGATCCAAATCGTCCGCATCCTCCAGCCATGCCTGGAGTTGTTCAGCAACCACTCGCTCAATCAGCTTGCGCAAGAATGGAAGATTTGAGACTGGGTGATAGTTGGCCATACTGACTGGGTCTAAAGATGTTTTTTTAAGAAGCGGTTTAATGACCGCCTCTTTCAGCAGATCTGGGAACTTTCCCTCACAGAGGGAAGCATTCACCACCCCGCAACGCCCATCGCCCAGCCCTTCCCAGCTTGCTTTTATTAGCCAGGATGGGCAAGGATCAAGGAGACAGGTGGTTGGTTTCACGCGTCCAAGCAGCCTGTCCACATCCTCGGGGGTAACGGATTGAAATTGATTCCATGCAACGTGACCAGACAGGGCTCTAGCACTCTCCCGCCCCAGCCCTGCTCCCATGGTGGTGTCTAGCTCCTTCCAAATATGAGTGATTTTATCTGCAACTCATTTATCTTGCAACTCATTACCAAACTTAAAACCATGGAGAGACCTGGTCTCAACAGAGACATTGGATTCTTATCTCATTATACATGACTAGCTATTTTTCACCTTCTCACCCCTTGCCTTTTCCTGTAAGACCTATTGCAGTCGTTAAGAGTCGTCAACAGGCTCATCTCAGCTATCTGCCAATCACCCATTCCCACCACCCTTCTGAGTAATACCCCTCCCCACCTTCTCACTATATAGAAGGATCTGGCAACTTCTGCTTCAGTGTATCTGAAGAAGTGTGCATGCACACGAAAGCTCATACCAAGAACTAACTTAGTTGGTCTTTAAGGTGCTACTGGAAGGAATTTTTTTATTTTATCTGCAAAAAAAAACTTTGCAAAATCATTGCAGGAGATCTTTACAAGGTCCCGGTGGTAAAGGTGGTTCCGTTAAATTGCAGACCACCTGAAAGAGTCTCCTGCTACTATTTTCTGCAGATGTAATAGAGGCGGTGAAGAAAGTCTTCTTCGCCATCGCTATCGCCATTTGGTAGGCTCGACGTTGAGCTCTAACCTGTGTCCGGTCAGATTTGGAATGAGTTTTCTGGCACCGACACTCTAGCCGTCTCAGCGATTGTTTCATTGTCCTCAGCTCTGAAGAAAACCATGGGGCTGTCTGGGCTCCATGCAATTGGAGAGGGCGCTTCGGAGCCAGACAGTCAATAGCCCTGGTTAACTCCACATTCCAGTGGGCCACCAGGGAATCAGCTGAAAGGCCATCAACATGGGATAAAGCATGCCCTACCACTCTCTGGAAACCATTTGGACCCATTAAGTGGCAGGGGCGGACCATCCAAATTGGTCCCACCTCCCTGCAGAGGGGAAGGGTCGCGGAAAAGTCCAGTTGCACCAGGAGGTGATCTGACCATGGCACTTCTTTTGTTTCACTTTTACTTAGTGTCGGATCACTCACGTCACTAGAGGTGAACACCAGGTCTAAGGCATGTCCATGACTATGAGTTGGGCCAAACTTATTCAGGGACAGCCCCATGGAGGCCATGCTTTCCACGAAGTCCCGAGCGGCCCCCTGTAAGGTCATGTCGGCATGGATGTTAAAATCCCCTAGGACAACCAAACTAGGTGTCTCCAGGAGAACATCCGCCACGACCTGAAGCAGCTCAGACAGGGAATCCTTGGTGCAGTGGGGAGGTCGGTACACCAAAAGGAATCCTGTACTGCCCCTATTGCCCAACTTCCAGAACATGCACTCAGAGAACTGGGTCTTCCCAGTAGGATGCCTGATGCAAGCTAATGACTTCCTAAAAATCACTGCAACCCCCCCTCCCCACCCACATGACCTGGGTTGCTGTGCATAAGAGAAACCTGGTGGGCAAGCAGCGGCAAGGACAGGCCCATCTGCTTCATCCAACCAGGTCTTTGTCACACATGCCAGGGCAAGTCCTCCATCCACAATCAAGTCGTGGATGGCAGTGATTTTATTCATCATTGACCTGGCATTACACAGCAACACCTTCAGGTCATGTGGGTTTCCCCTGTTGATTGCAGTATCCATCCGGTCAAGGCCAGACCTGGAGGCAGGGATAGTCTTCAAACAACGACTAAACCTGCCTCCTCGGTAATGACATGGTCTGGTCTTAGCGTAACTCCTCCTCCTGCCCATGATCACCAAGATCGGATGTCCCAGTGCTCCCCGCCCCCCCATGGAACTTGTCCCAGCCATTGTGTTGGCTGGGGCCCCACTCCCAGGCAGCCCTGATCCCACCCCTTAAAAATAAAACACAAACTATACACAACCAATAAAACAACAAAAAACAAAAACAGAACAATTATACTAAAATTAATCCCCAACCAAATATCCATCCCACCCACCCCCAACAAAGGAAAAAAGGAAAAAAAGAAATAAAAATTTAAAATGCCACCAACTGCTTGAGGACATTTTAAAACACAGATAGCATACCTTTTACAAATTATAAATATTGCAGCCTTATTAGACTTCACCGACTGGTGGGGTCTGCGTTGCTCCCAGGAGGGAGGAAGGAAATCAAATGACACCAAGGTTGATTCAGAGAAAGTGTTTATTCTGCTCTCCGGATAGCAGAAGGCACTTGCGTGGTCAGTCCACAGCAAGTCCAAAGAAATGAGACATTTCATGCAGTAAATATATCCTCCAGGCCCCCTCCCCCCCTTCCGCAGGAATCCAGCCACGTCAGCTTATACATCACAGATGTTCCTGCTCCAGTACTCTTGACCATAAAAGGGTGTTCCTATTCCTGTTCCTATTCTCTTATCTCGGAGCAAGAGGTCACCAACTCCTGGCGCCATTCCCGGACTAAGTCTGTGCAGTCTGTGCGTCAGAGTGTGGCAAGGATGTAAGATAAGATAGACACTGGAACAGCCAAGGCTGCCACAGACTGATAAAGGAGAGCTCTTTGAGCACTTGTTTATACAGCTGGGTTTTGGCTGAAGAGCTCAAGTTAGAGCATTTTAGAAATGGGGGAGGAAAAATGGGGATTTTGGGTTAGTTTCAAACTGACTGCACATAAACCCATTCATTCAATATCAATACTCATAAACTAATGCTCATAAATTCTAATTACAAAGGCAGGGAACTGGAAGGATGTAATTCTTTCTACAGGAACTTTATAATAGTAAGTTGCCTCAGTCTTTAGGGGACCTTCAGCTTTGGTTTGTAAAGTTCTAGAATCAAATCCCAAACTCTTAATGAAGCTTTGCAGAAAGCATTACAGCCCCAAGAGGAAATCAGGAGAAGCCTCTCTTTGGAAAGAAAAAGCATGAAAAACGGATCCCCCCTCCTCTTTCCCCCAAGTCCAGCTGAGGAGGGGACATTTTTTTAATTGCTCCAGTCTTTGCCTTGAAGCTTTTTAAAGGGCTCCTGAGACCTTGATTAGATTTAAATCCTGTCATCCATAGGCCCCTTTCCCTTGCCAAGCAGGAGGGAAACTGACAAGGTGCTTTTTCACGCTTCAGGAAATGGAAAATGTGCATCGTCCCTCCAGTTTTGGGGCACAAAAGCAGCACAGCAACCCCTCCCCAACTGCACCCCCCAACATGGGAAAGCCAACAAGGCTCTTTCCTTTGTGCCAAAGCAACCTCAGCTGGCCAGACTAGGATTTCTGAAAGGGGAGCTGGGGGGGCTTCCCCCTTCCTTCTCACATCAGCCTCTTTCTTACTCAGGAAGCTCCGGAGGCCGATTTCCCCTTGACATTGTCTATCTCTCACCCCCCCCACCCAATTCGAAATCTCCCCCCTCTCTCCCGCTCCAGAGGCGACTCTGTTCTCCAGCTGCTTCCCCCGCACCAAGTTAGACTCCCTCCCACCCTCCATATCCCCTCCCCGCCCCATACAGGGATGCCAACTTGAATAAAATAGTGGGGGCAGCCCTCTCAAATATCTTATGGGGAGGGGAAAAGACCCCTCGGGCTCCTATGAGTTGGCTCCTATCCTTTCATGATCCCGACTGAGGCAGGGGGCGGCAGTTCAGGGTTCTGGGGTTCATCCTGCAAGGCAAACCTTGTTTGGGGGAGAGGACCCCACCCCCGCAGCCACTTGCAGAGGGAAAGGGGGAGCCCTTCCTTCTTTCACCCCCCTTCATCCTTCCCCCCTCCCTGCTGCCCTGTTTGTAGGTTCAGGGGGAGGGAAAGCAAATTCTTCTCCCTCCCTGCACCCCAAATCACCCCCTCCCGAAATGTTGCACCTTTCCCCTCCTCCTTTGCAGGCCTCCTTCTCTTCCGAGGATGTGCATGGAGACCCCACCCCTCAACATTGCCTCTACCCCCCCCGCCCTCCTCCGTCCCTTCCTGCCTCTCTAGGAAGCGAGTTCATTGACCGAGGGGGACGGGGTTGGGGCAGGAGATTGCCCCCTCCCTGCAAGCGGAGACCTAGAAATGTAATGGGAAGGGACCCACCCCCCCAAGGAGCCTGTTAACGGAAAATCTGAGGGCTCCCTTGGACAAAAAGCAAAGACACCAGCCAGAGCAAGTCAGAGCAAAACAGCAGCCAGTAGGCCCGGTCTTTATTTAGGAAAAGACTGTCGCGACAGGACTCCCACCGCCCACAAGGTGAAGCAAGATGGAAGCCCCGAACAAAGGAAGACCCCAACTTTTATTAGTTCCTAATCCTCTAAGTTACACCCCTAGAAATACATCATATTTACATCATGACTACGTTAAAAAACAGGAGGAGCCAGAGGAGGGGTCGCACAGGTAATCCGAGTATCCTGACACCTGGCGGGGCCCCCTTCCCCTCCTTGCCATAAGCCTTTTCGGAGAACAAAAGGGAAGGGCGCGATTTCCTGCCCCCTGAGGGGACTCGGGTCACAGTCCCTTTGTCATAGTCCGTGCTGAATACACTAGCATATGCAGTTCATTGTGTCCTTGATAGTCTTCCGTCTGAGTCCATCAAGGCGACTATCAAGGTTGCTGTGTCAACAGGGGGAGGGTTGCAGAGTACGTGCCTGCTCGGTCAAGGGATCATGGCTGATTGGCGACAAGCCACCCCCCTTTGAAAGTCCTTGTAATATGGAGTAAAATAAAAGTGGTCCGATGAGAATCCGACGTACGGTTGATTTATGGTGAATTTATGAAGAATACCGTTGCTGAAGTTCAAGCACTTTCACTCCTCAGGAAGTGGTTGCTACATTTTGATTAAATCAGTCACGGTCAATTGAACCCGGAAACTTTGTATTAGGAAGCTGTCAAAGACAGAGAAGCGAGGGCCTGCTGCCTGCAGTACCAGCGTGGCCGCCACAAGGGGCGCTGTTCGGTAACACTGATTGGCTGAAACGGCTGCCGGCTGACCTGGAGTTTATGCGCCTGGTCTACTCGTACTAAAGATAGGGCAGAGCGGAACGTGGAAGAAATATAGAAATAAATGCTATTTTTTAAGAAGATCAGCGCTTCCTTATTTACGGAAGGCTTTAAGGGATGGCCCTCTAAAAGGGACATCCCTAGGGTCAGGAAGGGGAGATGTGTGCATGTGTGAGTGTGGTGCTTGTGCAACACGTGTCAAGGAGATGGGGGGGGGGGGTTTCCGGCGACAAGCCCAATGTCCCTCAGCCTTTTTCCGACCATGGCAACCTCCCGACCTTATTTCCTTCCTGTGCTCCCCGCCCCCTGTCTTGCCAGTAGAAACGTAGCTATTTAAATATTTTGCTTGTACATAGTGCATGTTTCCTTTATAGTTTTTATTAAGAAATCCACTGCGTTACCAGAAATTGGAGAGCCCCCCCCCCCGAGTCTCTGCCGGCCAGATCAGAGCGGGAACTGCTGCTGCTGATATTAATAATTCACAGTGGCCTCCTCCCCACAGCAGAGAGGCGAAAGGAGGGTGGGAGGTATGGGGGGCCCTGGGTGCAATGATAAAGAGGGGAGGGGAGTAAAGTTGCACAGCATTCAACCACCAGAAGGAAGGGGAGGAAAGGAAAGGATTTGGTTGGGAGGGGGGGATGAGATGAAGACATGAAAAGTCTCCCCTCCCCACACCTTACCTCTGGGGATCTGCAGTGTTGGGCAGGTGGATCCAGGGAATCCAGCTGCAGACGGGGGTTTCTCCCCCTCCTCTAAACATTTGCATTTCAAGATCCTCTTTGAAGCAAGGAAATCAACCCAGCCTCACGTTGGGTGGGAGAAAGCAGGGCGAAGATATTTTGCTACAGGAGAGGGACCAAGAAAGGTCTCTTTCCTGTTAATTGTTTAATGTACACTGAAATTGGGGGGGGGGGTGACCCTCTATAATGTGCCTGCATGTGTACAGTGAGGCATGACTGGAAATTTCCTTTGGAGCAGAAAAGAGCCTAAGTGGGGCTGTATTTCGGCTGGCTTGGTCACATGAGAAGGGATACTATTTCAGTGGTACATTGGGTTACATACGCTTCAGGTTACAGACTCCGCTAACCCAGAAATAGTACCTCGGGTTAAGAACTTTGCTTCAGGATAAGAACAGAAATCGTGCTCCGGCAGCACAGCAGCAGCAGGAGGCCCCATTAGCTAAAGTGGTGCTTCAGGTTAAGAACAGTTTCAGGTTAAGGACAGACCTCCAGAACAAAGTAAGTACTTAACCCAAGGTACCACTGTACAGGCTGTTGTTGTAAAAGGTTTGGGTTGGCTTTGCAGCCAAACCCCCTAGAAAGGTCTGCTATGGGTCAGCAGGAAACAAGGCAAGTTGGTCTTCATTGCATCAGTTGCAAGCAGAGTCTTTCTGCCCCTTGCAAGGAGGACAGGAGCCCCTTTAAAACTTCAGACGTGGTAACTGAGAGACCACCCAAAATCATTACAAATATGGGTTGTCCCCAAAACCAGAGCATGCACAAAGTTCATGTTTGTCAGTGAGGACAAACCTGACCTCAGTGGACCAAAGATCTGATAGCACTAGAAAGCGTCTTCCTGTGCACTGGGGCCGCTGTTGTGTGCTTTTCAGGAAAAGGTTGGACTTGGGAAGCCCATCAAAACGTCTTAATCACAAGTCAAGGTGCTGCAGTGTCTCCTGTGTTGCACCTGGGAGACCTGTGTTCAGATCCCGTCACTGGAGACCTTGGGCCAGTCGCTGCATCTCAGCCCAGCCCACCTCACAGGATGGTGGTTGAGAGGATGAAAAAGGAGGTGGAGAACCATACAGAACGCCTCACACTCCATCTGTGTCTAAACAAAGACATCTCCAAAAAATATACTTTTGGCACAATCTGGTCTCCCTTGAATGAAGAAGGGCAGAATACTTTAATGCCACCACCATCATCTTCAGCATCACAGAGGTATTTGTGAAGGGTATATAATGATTGGAAATGTCTAGCCAAGCAGATGGGTAGTTGGGTTCCTATTGAGGGGACTGGGGGAGCCAACATGACCGTGATGTGGGATTGAGGATTGGAGTGATCATCCTGTAATATTATGGCAAATACAGTATTTGAAAAAAATGATATATTTTTTTTAAAGGTCTTGAATTCAATGCTTTGCATGCAGGAGGTCCCAGGTGCAATCCTGGCAGACAAAGAGACCCTGTTGGCATCCATGTCCCAGCCAAAGAAGATTGGAAAGTCAAACTAATGGAATATGCTGAAATGGTAAAATTGACATTGAAAATAAGAAGAAGAGATGACAATGAATTTAAGGAAGATTGGAAGGACTTCACTGCATATATGCAGAAGCAATGGACACAGGTTAATACATTAGCAGGATTCTAGAACTAGTAATGATATTATGAATGGACAATAAGTAATTTCAATGGTTTTTAAAATTTACAATGGACATGTGGGATGATGATAAATAATGGAACCAGGGAAGGGACATGGGGAATGTCATTTTTTCTATTTTTGTTTATGAATTTGTATGGTGGTTGTTTTCATTTTCTTATTTTTGAAAAATTAATAACATATAAAAAAGAGAAGCTATTGTAAAACAATGAATTTATAAAATATAAACAAGGTCGAATAGTTTAAGGATTACTTTCCAGTCTTTCTGTGTTATCAGTGTCCATTTATGGCAACTATAAAAATGGAATTTATGCTCTTCTTATAACTGGGAGTTGGACTAGAAGACCTTGGACTCCCTTTCAACTCCACAGTTCTAGGATTCCAGAGCCAATCCTGCTTCCTAAACACCACAGTTGTGCTCCACTTTTCCCAACTCTGGATTCCCAATTCTCTCTGCCAAAGACCAAATATCAACGGACTCTCAGCACATGTTCACACTCAGTGAGCCCTCGAGAGTCACATTCTGCACATGTCTAACAGTACATTGCATCTTTCATATACTTATTGTTATGAGACATTACCTTCATTGCCTTAATACATATATGTACACCTTTCCATACAAACATCAGAAAATCAAAATTACTCCATGCATTTAGAATTGATTTTTCCCTATATGAGTTTGCTGATATGAGGGACAAAGTGAACTCTCTGGGAAAAACATGGCACACTCCATAAAACTAAATGGGTTCTCTCCCGTGACCGTCAGCAGATGTTATTTAAGAACTTCATTATAATTGAAATACTTTCCGCACTCCTTTCATTTAAACAGCTGCTTCTCTGTGAGATCTTTGATGTCTTCTAAGAGATCCACTCTCACTGAAACCCTTCCCACAATCCATACATTTATATGGTTTCTCACCTGTGTGAGTTCGTTGATGTCTACTAAGGTGTGAACACTGACTGAAGCTCTTTCCACACTCCATACATCTAAATGGTTTCTCCCCTGTGTGAATTCGTTGATGTATTGTAAGTTTTGAACCTTTACTGAAACCCTTCCCACAATCCTTACAATTAAATGGTTTCTCCCCAGTGTGACTTTGATGGTGCACACTGAGTTCCCAACTACACATGAAGCACTTTCCACACTCCATACATTTATATGGTTTCTCCCCTGTGTGAATACGTTGATGTATACTAAGGTGTGAACACTGAGTGAAGCTCTTCCCACAATCCACACATCTAAATGGTTTCTCCCCAGTGTGAATTCGTTGATGTACGGTAAGACTTCCATTTTCACTGAAGCTCTTCCCACACTCCATACATTTAAATGGTTTCTCCCCTGTGTGAATACGTTGATGTATATTAAGGTGTGAACACTTTCTGAAGCTCTTCCCACACTGCATACATTTAAATGGTTTCTCCCCGGTGTGAATTCGTTGATGTACAGTAAGTCTTTCTTTTAAACTGAAGCTCTTTCCGCACTCCAAACATTTAAATGGTTTATCCCCTGTGTGAATTAGTTGATGTCTAGTAAAGTTTCCATTTTTACTGAAGCTCTTTCCGCACTCCATGCATTTAAAGTGTTTCTCCCCTGTGTAATTTTGTGTGCTAAGGTGTTCACTCAAACTGAAGTACTTCACAGATGGCCCCTCAAAATTCTGATTGCCTCCTCCATCACCTGGTTTAAAGTGGGAGATAATAAAATATTGTTAGGTCTTCAAGGAAGAGAACCAGAGGACTTAACACACAGCAAGACCAATCAGACCTTCTCTGATTTTAACACTTCCAGCATCCCTCCCTCTCGTATGTACTAAAGTTTTCGGAAAGGAAAGGAAATCTAAAAATAGCCTGAAGAACCCTTAGTATCCAGTTCTACCTTCCACTCCCATGTAACACTGAGCACCAAGAGAAATCTTCTGTGCTGAGGTTAGGTATCTATGGCCCTCCAGATGTGGTTGGACTCTAAGTATCCTCAAGACAAGATGGCCAAGTATCAGATGCCTGATTATCGTCTTTGAAAGCAACTACTCTATTCCCAACTTAAGAATGGAAAGAGAAATACCGGAGGACAAAAATGAGGTTTCAGAATGCTCTCAAGGCAAATCTAAAAAAATGCAGTATAAGCATAGAAAATTGGGAAACACTGGCCAGCGCGAACTCCAATTGGAGAATAACCTTTACCAAAGGCATTATGGACTTTGAAGAAGCACAAACTCAGGCCAAAAGGGAGAAACAAGCTAAGAGGAAAACACGTTTGGCAAACCCTCGCTGTGATTAACATCTCCTCGGAAACCTATGTCCCCACTGTGGAAGGATGTGTGGATCTAGAACTGAACTCCAGTGTCCCTTACGGACACACTGGTAAGATCATGTTCATGGAAGACAATCTTACTCGGCGACGAGGAATCGCCAAAGAAGAAGACACAACATGAATAAATGGCTCAAACAGGAGATTCACAACATTGAACAGCCAGGAGGAATAAAAATCTGCCCTTACCTAGAGAGGCCACCATCTCATAATTCTCCTCCATGACTTCCTTGTGCAGAGCTCGTTGGCCAGGATCCAGCAGAGCCCACTCCTCCTCCGTGAAAAACACAGCCACCTCCTCAAAGGTCAAGAGGGCCTGGAAGAAGAAGAGGAAGAAGACAAAGCTGATCTTAGATCCCCATCATCCCCACTCAACACAGAGGGAAGCTGGGTGGTCCCATACAAGATGGGTGACACCTGGCTTGAGAGCAGTACATGTGAAAAGGATCTAGGAGTCTTGGTTGACCACAAACTTGACATGAGCCAACAGTGTGACGCGGCAGCTAAAAAAGCCAATGCAATTCTGGGCTGCATCAATAGGAGTATAGCATCTAGATCAAGGGAAGTAATAGTGCCACTGTATTCTGCTCTGGTCAAACCTCATCTGGAGTACTGTGTCCAGTTCTGGGCACCACAGTTCAAGAAGGACACTGACAAACTGGAACGTGTCCAGAGGAGGGTAACCAAAATGGTCAAAGGCCTGGAAACGATGCCTTATGAGGAACGGCTAAGGGAGCTGGGCATGTTTAGCCTGGAGAAGAGGAGGTTAAGGGGTGATATGATAGCCATGTTCAAATATATAAAAGGATGTCACATAGAGGAGGGAGAAAGGTTGTTTTCTGCTGCTCCAGAGAAGCGGACACGGAGCAATGGTTCCAAACTACAAGAAAGAAGATTCCACCTAAACATTAGGAAGAACTTCCTGACAGTAAGAGCTGTTCGACAGTGGAATTTGCTGCCAAGGAGTGTGGTGGAGTCTCCTTCTTTGGAGGTCTTTAAGCAGAGGCTTGACAACCATATGTCAGGAGTGCTCTGATGGTGTTTCCTGCTTGGCAGGGGGTTGGACTCGATGGCCCTTGTGGTCTCTTCCAACTCTATGATTCTATGATCTGTGCCTCTTCCCTCCTCCCTGCTCCCGTTGCTCTTTCCCTACCTGAGGAAGCTGCATGGCTCCTCTTTCCACTCCACCTTTAAGAAGAGACAGTGCAAACGATGGTGCCCCTGAGGCCATTGCGCTGCCACTTCTGCGACCCTCTCAGCTGTTGCCACGATGCACTTCAATGCAGGGAGCAGTTCTTTTAGGAGAACAATGAAGAAATAATAATAGTAATAATAATAAATTGAATTTATATACTGCCCTATACCCGGAGGTCTCAGGGCGGTGCACAGACAGATGGATTTAATTAGGGTGGGATACATTTACACAGATAGCATACCTGTTACAAACTGCAAATATTAATACCAATAAATTAATACAGTACTCATAAATTCTAATTACAAAGGCAGGAACTGACAGGAACTTTATAATACTGTAAGCTGCCTCAGTCTTTGGTTTGTAAAGTTAT